>NC_091000.1:31947500-33242500 GCF_041146395.1 Eulemur rufifrons | reverse complement strand
CCTCCAGCTAAATTTTTATATTAAAAGCAATAACTTTTACATCAATATTCAAAAATGTCATCTTCATAAACAGAAAAAAAGTAAATTAAATCCAAAGCATGCAAAATGAAGCCCTGACAAGAAAATAGGAAGGAAACAAAATAAAAAAACCACAGAAGAATAAGAGACACATTGATCTATTAATAGAATTCAAAGATTGATCTAAAATTTAAGGATTTAATACTAACCAAGATCCCAACTGAATTGGTTTTTTGAGGGGGGATGGGTACTTGACAAGCTGACATTAAAATTTATATGGAAATGTAAAGGGCCTAGCACAGGCATGACACTGTGAAAGAGAAAAGAAAAGTGAGAATATGATCTCTACTGGATATCAAGACTTATCATAAAAGCTATATTAGCTGAGCCCATATGGAACTGGTGCGAGAATTGACCAATTGGCTGACAAATTCAAATTAAGAGCCTAAAACTAACCCTCACACTTGTGAATCCTTGATTTATGATGAAGCTGAAACAGCATAATAATGGGAAAAAGACAGCAAGACTGCTAGGAAAAATAATGTATCCACCCCAAAAAGAATAAATTGGGCCCCTACTTCATACCATGTACAAAACTAACTTTAGACCTGCATGTTAAAAACAAAACAGTAAATCTTTCAGAACTAATATCTGGGATTCCTTCATGATCTGCATCATGGTAAGGAAGCAGTATTGACAAATATTTCTTTGAGCTCTGATAAGAAGAGATCACTTTGGCCTAGGTAATTTAGAAAGTTTTTTGAAGAAGATGCAGGTTGAGCTGGGCCTTGAAGAATGGGTAGAATATGAACAGGTAGAAATTATAGGGGAGGATATTCTAAGCACAAACAGAATACAGTCTTAGGGGAATAATGATTAAACTGGTTTGACTGGAGCAGAAAATCTTCAGTACTGAGAGAGCAGGTGGAGAAGATGACCAAGAGTTAAGAGTTACTGGGCTTTGAGTGCCAGATGAAGCGAGTGGCATTTATCCCATGGGGCGATGGAAATGAGGATGTAATGTGACACAAGAGATAACGTGGTGGCTGTGTCTAGTATGGATTGGAGAGGAAATAAGAAGGGTGCAATTGATGTATCCAATCCTGAAGTGGTGAGTACAGGAGCCTTCCCTAGAAAGGAAGAATGTTCCTGATATTGTGACTAGATCATTGAACGTGGAGGTGAGTGAGGTGAGTCAAAGATAACCAAGATTTTAACTCAGGGTAACTGGAGGATTGGCCGGAGATGTTTGGTAGGAAGAGGAACATAAGGGAGAGGAAGTTTGGAGAAAATAATAAATAAATTTGGGGAATGTCATGCTAAAGGGATAAACAAGATAGTCCAAGTAGAAATTCAAATGGCCATTAGAAATGGAGATTTGGAGCTTGGGAAATAGATCAGGAGGGGAAATGTTTATTTATGTACATAAATGAGTCTAAGGATGTTTGAAGCTGAAGTTATAGATGAGATCTCAGGGTAAGAACTTAAAGAGACTAACATAAGGCTGGGGACTGAGTTTCAGGGAACACCCACATTTAGCAAGTGGAAGGAAAAGAGGAGGCAGCAGAGGAATCTGAGACAAGATGATTAGAAACATGTGAAAAACCAGCAGAGACTGGTGTTCAAGAAGAGGTGGTGTTAACAGTTTTTGCTGCTACAAATTGGTAAAGAATGAAGGCAAGGCCTTTGGAGTTTGTGGTCAGGAGATGATGGATAACATCAGGAACACAGTTTCAGGGGCATGGAGGAGAAAGCCAAATCTTCAAGGTCCAAGCAGAATGTACCAGAGTTCATTCCAACACATTTTGAAGCTCACACAGAGGAAACAAAGTGTCATTTATCAGGCAATTAGTTTAAATTTATCTTCAAAGAGGTAATATATTATTTAGATATTATTTAGTTCAAAGATAGTTATCTGACTACCTGGGGGACAAATGGGATCTCCAGGCCATGTCACACTAGCAGATATTTCTTGTTTGGGAAATAAAGTGCTTACAAATTGAATTAGTTGTGAACATTTAGAAATGGGAAGATTTTACATAAAAGTCCTTAATTCCTAGCTTATCTTGAAAAAGTTGAAAATTTGGGTACTCTGGGCCTGTATTACTGCAAACTATTGATAAACTGGAGTTGAATAGCACCTGCCCCTTTGGAAGGGTATGCATTCTTCCCTTTGTCACGGTCCCCACTCTGCCTGGGTCTCTCTGTTAACTATCTGCTAGATTTTTATAGGTATCTGAGTTGGCAGCTCATAATTAAGCCCAACTCTCTCATTTTATCGAGTAGGAGATTAAAGTCCAAAATGGAGAAGTGACTTGGCCCAGAAGTCACATATCTGCTCAGTGGAAGAGTCTAATTCAGACCCTAAATCTCCTGATTCTTATTTTAGCAGGTCTCCTCCCCTATCTCACTGTTTCTCTGGCATAGTAGTCTCTTGAGGACAGGCCCATGGCATTTTACCCCCCTTTCCAGATTCTAGTATTGCCAGATGACACCTACATGATTTGTTTGGCTCTGCCTGACCAGGTTCTCAGTGCTTTTCATGTGGTCCAGATCATGACCAAAGATAATCCTTAGACAAGAGGGAAACTCTTCTGGTCATCAAGTTTAAGGTCACCCTTCGTAGAACTTTGGCATAATGTGTAGCATATAAATTCTCCATACGGTTTCTTTTATGGAGATTTTTAAGCCTAAGTGGAACAATGTTAAACAATGACTATCATGCGTTGCCTTGCAAAGTAGAAAATTAAGTTCAGCTTGCTGAAATTAGTACCAGATCACACTCTCCAAGTCCCTCCACCCAAGATCTATTGTGGGTCTGTCAAGATAATTTGAATATTGTGTTTGGATTTATGTATTTTCTGCCTTAAGAACGTTGCATGGATAATGGATAATGGTATTTCTTATTTTCCTTCTTGGTATGAAAAGTTAACTAACCTTTTAAAAGTATTCCTTTGAAATTTAAAAGAGGCCATAATGCTATGTATATAAACTGTATTGTTAGCTGGAGCATAATTAGTTTCAAACCCTCTCACTCAGAAAGGATTTTTGGAAAGCCTGGGGTAACGGCTGCATTAATTCCTTTTTCTCTCCCCACCACCCAATATGAATAGACTTGGCTTAAAAATAGAGGAGTTGGTTACATTTGACTGTTGAATTTCAGGCAGACAGTGCCATTCTGCTTAATGATAAAGATACAGCAGCTCTGTGGAAATTTGAAAATATGGCTATTTCAGTGAAGAATGATTCCTGAGATTAATTTTATTTTAGAGTGTTCCAAACTAGCGAATTCTTTTCTGAGTTTATTTTTTTCATGTACTGTAATTCCTTACCAAATGCAGCCTATGTTAGTCAGTATACAGTTAGGGTATGATTTTTTTTCCACCTTTGTCCTCTAGAGCTTCTGACTTCGTAGGCTGTGGTCTTGTCTATCAGGTTATCATTGATAATAGTTTTACAACCTGCTTTCCCACTGTGCAACTTTAGATCACCATATTTCCAGCTTCTTTGGTGCCTGATGGGCAGGGGTGCCATGTCTTAAAAGTTCTGTAATGTAGTCTCTGCTACCCGTACTACTTTCTCTGTTAATCAGGTTGGGCTCAGTGATGGTGCAGGAGTCAAAGCTCCAGACTTTCAGTGGTTTAGTAAATAAAGTTCACTTATTTCTCAAATCACTGTCTGATGCAGGTGAAGTTGCTCCCTTTCACCTTGTGAAGCTGCCATCTTCCCTGTGTGATCTCCTCTGTTGCCTTCATGGATGATCCTGCACTGGGTTTTATGAGATAGGCATGAAAATAACATTCTTTCTACATACATATCATTGGCCAAAACCCAGTCACTTGGACTTAACTATATGGAACACTTGGAATTTTAGTCTTTCTTTTTTTCTGAGAAAAAGAAAATAAGATTGATAAAATTTACCCAATCTTGCCATAATATGGAACTGAATATATCATCACTTTAAACTGTGAATGACTATTTTGTTTTTTTAAACAAGTATCTTCTGATAAGAGGTTTTTTTTTTTAGCTCTAGAATTCAACTCTGTGATTTGACCAAGCAGATGAGAAGATTACCACAGAAAAAACTTGTGATCAAAGGGACCAGAGTCTCAAACATCATCTGTTTGTGCTAGGCACCTTCTAAACAGGAAAATAACAGAACTTAAATGTGTATATGAATCTGTTAGAAAATCTTAATGTTTGTTTCAGCAAGAATCAACATGTATGAATGTGTATGAGTATGTCAGTGTGATTACTAATAAGAGATTACCTTTCTCTACCCCGAGTTTGATCCCAACCAGTAAACGAAACTTTAGAACAATAACTTTTTTGAAGATTATTTAAATAATTTCATAATAAAAATACATCTAATCAGTTCTGTAAGAAATAAGTAACATGCTTAATTGCCCCAATGTTTAGATATCAATTTTTTAAAAAGCCAATTTTGACTATTTGGGGTCCTAATTTCTGAGCAAAGAAGAAAAGGCAATGATATTTTTTTTTCCTATGGAACTTATAATCTCAAATTTTGGGACTTACATAGTAAATATTTTAGTTTAAAATTAAAATTTAAAAATGCATTTTATGAACATGTAAAGTTCAGAAATTTTAGTTTGGTGATTTCATTATCTTATGCAATAAAGAAAATTATCAATATATTAAGTGTGTAGCTGTGCATGTGCACAATAAATTTTTAAAAATAATGTGTTTACTAAATGGTGATTAAGTATTGTCAATAGCATTCACAATTAAGGATTAAGAATGTTATATTTTGATCCAAGAAAGATTCTGGTTTTTCCACTGGAGCGAAACAGGCTAAAATTTTCTATGGCTATAATTTTCTGATTTTTTTATCTTGCTTTTACTTAAAACATTCTTTATCATACCACTACTTGAACTTATAATGGAGGATTTGTACTTATCACGGGTGTTTATAATTAAGTCTGAGGTCTCTTTTGATAAAAATGTGCTGCTGCTTTTCTGAATTGGTTATTTTGGAATCCTGACAAGATAAATTTATAGAAATTATTACTCTTATATTTTAAAATTAATTACTCAAAATTTTAAAATTACTATATTTGATCCATTTCTCTAATAATTTTTTATTTTAATTTTACATTATATATATTTAATTTTTAATTATAGGTACATAATAGTATATTTTTATAGGGTACATGTGATGTTTTGATACAGGCATACAATGTGAATTAATCAAAACATGATAATTGGGGTATCCATCATCTCAGGCATTTAACATTTCTTTGTTTTAGGAACATTCTGATTCCACTCGTTAGTTATTTTAAAGTGTACCCTGACTTATTGTTGATTATAGTCACTTTGTTGTGAATATATTTAACTTGATATTAATTGGGTTGCATTATTTTACATTTATACTTTGAAGGAAATAATAATTGTATTTATCTAAAGACCTTTAAAAATCAAGCTCTAACACTAAAATTTTCTGAATTAAAAAATAATGATGTTAGTAAAATTCCTTACCAATGGATAATATTATAATATAATATGCTTGAAATAGATATAAATTTGTTTTAAAAATTAAAGTTACTGAACTTTAAATAAGAATTTAAATAATTTGGTTTGACAATATTTAGGATAGTATATTAAGGTTAAGAAAATATTATATATGACAGAGGAGGAAACTGGTAGCTCAGAACAAAGGGGAAATAAATTGAAAAACTTTATATTGGGACAGAATAAGAAAAAATGCAGTTATATTTGAATTGGATACATCCAAAACTATATGTTCTAAGAACCCACTTACCATTGCATATAATTGGTCCATTATCAGACTCATATAATTCAAGTGTGAATTAAACATTGTGAAAGAGGTTAGATTATTACAATCCCATTACAACAAAAGTGGTCTTAGCTTGATTAACTGTAGCCTCAGAAGAATCATCCTTGGAAATAGAATGCAGAATCTCTATTGATAAGGTGAATTTTTAGCATTAGTTGGTTATAGACTGATAAGATCATTCTGGTCTTCTTGTTTAGGTGACTACAAATCTGCAATCCTGGCATGAAGAAGTGGATAGAGCTACCTTCTAAGGTAGGATAAATAAATTTGTTAATCCCATAAGCTAATAAAAAATTAATCAAATGACCACTGAAGTCCTGTATAAGAACTTCATGAACCATCTTGCCCCCTGGCAACAACTTCATATGCTGTTTGCAAGTAAGATTCAATATTCCCAAACAAACTCATTTATAAATTAAATTCATTAACCATTTCAAATAGTGTTTAAAAATTTCATGGGTCTTATTTTCTCTGGTACTTCAAATGCCTGACAAGTCTGGCAAGCAACAACTTTCTAAGCAGTTAGTCTAGTCTCACAGTTTTAATATATCATGTTCATCATACCTTTTATGGTCATTATGTAAGTTGTATTTATAGAAGTATGGTAACACATTACATTGCTTTGTGTATGCTTCAAATGTTAGGATGCATAAGATACTTAGAAAACCTCATTTATTACTATCCAGCGGTTGAATGATGCCACCAAATAGGAACTGTAATCCACATGAAGATCAGTCTCTAAAACACAAATGTTCTTCACAAAATGAGGAATTTCTTTGAGTCACTTAAGAGCAAATAATTTGCTACATAATTGGAAGGATATAGTCAAACGATGGCCTGCTAAAATCAACTTGCAGTATTGTCTTATTAATGTAGAACTTTTATTGTTATTGGGGCTATTAGTGAAGTTTTATTAAAAACAAAAATTCATAGCTGGTAGTACAATCGTCTGGATCATTGACATGGGGGTGTTGCAATATGATAATTATAGAATAATGGCCAATGAAACAGATAAGAAAATGCCTCATCTTGTAAAAGCTTGTATGTGAATATTGCTATGCAGGTGGAGAAGTATAGAATTCCAACCACCTGAATGAGGCAGGATAGAAGTTAATTTTAATCTATAAGAGTTTGAGTGCGTGGTGAAGAATCTTATCAACTCTAAACAGCCAACAAAAGTTGTAAATATTACTTCAGCTTCCTCAGACTTGGTTTTCTTCTCTGTAGACACAGGAATAGGATGTCATTCATAAAGGTGCTCAAAGGACAGGCGAACCATCTACATGCCGTGTTTAGTAGAGCACAGTAGCCCATAGTAAGTAAGCGTCCAGCTGCGGCTGCTGACAGTAATGAAGGCTGTGGACGGTAGCGTGGTCGAGTAGCAGGTTAGGTGGGTGGAGCAAGTTGCAGCAGACAGACATGATAGGCTGTGCTTTGTGTGACTCCCTTCCCCACCCTTGCTTCCCTCAGAGAACTTGTCTGCTTCCGTCTTCCTCCATTATTCTGCCAAGCCTCTTACTGTTTCTACTTTTCACAACATAAAACTAGTCAATCTATTTTTGTTCAGATCCCTTTGTCCCCCATCTAACTGATGCACCTCTTTCATCTTTTCTGCCTTCAGGTCCTATCTATTTTTGTAATAATTCTGATGAGTGTCATTTGGTTAAGGCTTTTTCTTCTGTTGGATCTTTGGTGGACATTAGGGATAAGAAGAGCTTTTATTATTCCAATTGATTAAGGAACCTACTGTGACAACAAAGCAGCTCTAATGTTTGTCCTATATTTATAAACTTATTTTTCTCTCTCTTTCATTGCGGACTTTTGTTTTTCTAATTGATGAGCTGATCATTTCCATTTTAAACATATTAACATATTTTCTTTGTTTTCTAATGTCCCCCAATGATCAAGCCATTTCTTCTTCACATTGAATGCCTTGTGAACGGTGCCCCCTGTGGTTGTGCAACTAAGTTATCCTGCCCCAGCCCAACGTTGCAATCCTATTACAATATGGTGCAGAATCATATGAAACCTTATTCCCATGAGAGAATGTAAATGAATCATAAATTCCTAATATAGAGATATCGGAGAGATATTAATATAGAGGCATTCATATAATTTTGTGAAGTATATACATATGATTACTTTTTGCTTCTAAAATGACTAAGTCCACTGGAACCCATTTTTCTCAGCCAGGTAATAAAATTGGAGTCTTTGATAGTATTACTATTCTTAGTATTAGTATATTAGTATTAGTATGCTAATATACTAGTATTATTAATAGTATAGTATTCTCCTTGAGTTGTGGGTCTTGTTTATCACTGTACCCTTAGAGAGCACCTTACATATCATAGGCAAATTTATTGAAAGTTTATTACTAATGTATAGCCAATCAAGAAACTTTCATGTGTTTTTTTCCTTCTTTACCTAAGAGTCAATCATTAATGCTCAATTAAAAAGACTTGATCCAAAAAAAAAAAAGTTTATCAATATGGTTGGGGACCGCACTCAAAAAGCCTTTTCCCTACATGACTGACCATGTCTATAGTTCTGTGGGTGATTGCATCACAGAGAATAGCAGTAGTTATTAATTATTTTGTGAGTTACATGTAGTGTCCTGAACAAAACTATTTGTAGATGACTATTAAAATGACTCATATGGTCTTCAACTTCTATGCTTGCTTGATATCAGTGACAGTTTCAGATGGTTAGTGTTTGTTCCTTTATAAACCACTTAGATATTTTGTTTACAAACCTTCTAAGATGGTATATAGCCTGCTTGGTCCAACTAAGGTCATAACATCTGAACTACTAAAGTAAGCATCTCAGAAAGTGGTTGTAGATGTATCCCAGCCTGCAAGTTCTTTGTGGAAATCATCCAATTTGAGCTAATTCTTGCTGTCTCTACCACACTGTCATAATCAACCTCTTTTTACATTTTTTAGATGACTAGTTTACGGAAACACATAGAACATTAGCCCACTTTAAATACATTCTGTATTTTTCCTGTATCACAGATGACAATGAAGAAAACAAAATGAAGAATTTTTAAAAAAGGAATTGTAAAGATTTAATAAATTTCTTTTAAGTTTTAGGTTCACCCTGACTTCATTTAGGTTGAGGATAAATAAGTTTGTATCTAATTTGTGAATCCATAACATAGCTTAATTTTGCATTCTTAGGTTCTTATACTGGTTGGTATTTAAAACATTAATGCAATAGCAAGTGTTACTGGAACACCAACCATGTAGGCCCCTTTCTCTTCATGAGACTAAATAACATTGACTCATACTCCCTGATTTCATCACATAAAGGCTAAAGACACCATGAGGACCTTATAATCTTACTCATGTTCCAAGAAAACACTTGAAACATCTACATTCTTTAAGGGAGTGTTTCCCTGGTAGATGGTGTGATGGGTTGTTGGCATGTGTAGACATTGATCCACGCAGCCCAGGCTGGCAGGGCATGACCTAGGCTGCCTGGACTCCCCTCATCCCCGCCCCGTGCTTTCCTCTCCTCCCCCAGCTAGCTACTTCTGGACACATACTGCCTTGTCTGTTTACCCTTGGGTATAAACACATACTGTCATTTTCTCTAAGAATCATGACTTGGGAAACATGGTTTTAAGTGTTAATATCATCAGCTCTAACTTTCTCTAGTTAGATAAATATGAAATTCTATGGATTGTGGATATATCCCAGATCTGTCAGGGATGCTGGGACCAACTGAGAGGATGAAGGCAGACTGCCTGGTGCTCTAGCTATCTGCAAATTAACGCAAATACTGCACTTTATTCAAGTGTGACTGGTGAAGTGGATCTCTGAGCAAGGTGGATGTGGAAATAGCAGGAACCCTTCACAGTTCCCTCCATCAAACATATTTGGGAATTCTTTCTTAACATTGATCTGGGGAGGGAACATAAGGATAAAGGTGCGTGGCTGGATATAGGCTGATGACATCTATTATGTACGACATTTTTTTCTGAGTCCTTAAAGGCAAAACCCTTAAATAAAATTTTTTCTCCAAAATTCATGTTACCTTAAGTAAAGGTTTCTTTCTTTCTTTCTTTCTTTCCTTTTTTCCTTTTTTTTTTTTTTTTTTTTTGAGGCATAGTCTTACTCTGTCGCCTGGGCTACAGTGCCATGGCATCAGCCTAACTCACGGCAACCTCAAACTCCTGGGCTCAAGCAATCCTCCTGCCTCAGCCTCCTGAGTAGCTGGGACTATAGGTGCTTGCCATCATGCCCAGCTAATTTTTTTGTTTCTATTTTTAGTTGCTGGACTCATTTGTTCTATTTTTTTTTTTTTTTTTTTTTAGTAGAGACAGGGTCTCACTCTTGCTCAGGCTGGTCTCGAACTTCTGACCTCAAGCAGTCCTCCTGCCTTGGCCTCCCAGAGTGCTAGGATTACAGGTGTGGGCCACCGCACCCAGCCTTAAGTAAAGATTTAATGCAATGCCACCATATAGTGATCTTCTGATGGGCCACAAAAATTACCCCTTGTATAATATTTTCTCTGATTTTGTCATAGGGTCATTTGCTCTCAGAGGGCCAGGCTCAATTGTTCAGTTGGGTAATAAAAAGTCATTAAGTCCATTAGTGCTTACGGTCTCCAGAAGTTGTAACTAAATATGTAAGTCTGGCTACAGAGCTGCTCAGGACTGTACCCTGCCGTCTCATGCCTGTTGGTTTTCATTGTTGCTTCATGTAATGAGATCTGTAGAGGAGCCCCTTCCAATTAAACAAGTCAACTCTCATTTCTATAAATCCTCCTTCAAGAAGTTATTGGTGCCTTCTTTCATAGCCCCTTGTTTGTCTTATAACAAATTATCGGTCAGGGTTGTTATGGTCTTCCGACACAACGCTTTGAGTGACATTAGTGATGAGAAAAAACCCAAGAAATGAGTAAATTCAGAGGTGCTCTCCATTTGTACATTCTCATGTGATAATGGCCAGTAGGGAGTCAGGCCTGATTGAAAACGCTTTGGTAGCATAAATTCTTGTGTTTCTGGGCCCTGGGGAAATTGTTACATGCCTAACACATTGTTATATATTTCAAGTTCTGTGTCATGATTTAATTGTAGTACCAAAATACTACCAACCCCCCCCCCCAAAAAAACCCCAACCCCCACCAATGTTCACAGATTGTTGCTATTATGGCCACATTCATTAGGAGGATCAACTTGCAATTATTGACAGTCTGAGTCCTCAGTCTCAAAAACCAAGAGGTTGGCTTACTGGGAAGGTCTGGTCCCCCCCAGTATATTGAGGACCCCGGATCTGCCCATTCATTCTAAAGTAACAGGATTAACAGCCTCCTGGACTAAAGAACAACACAGTTCTCTCCTTTATAATAGTTTCCAATGAAATCAAGGAGGTTGATGCCCCTTCTTTCCAAATGCACACATTTTGCCATTAAACAAGCAGTCTCGTCTATTAAGGCTGAAAGGGATCAAGCTATCGCGTGGAGTGCACTTGGCTATCAAAGGGCTCTCTCGAAGAGAGCTCAGCCTGGAGATGCCCCTTAGGAGCCTAAACGTGAAGCGACTCTGGCTTCTGCAGGAATATATTTGGAACCACATCATGCAGAATTACGTGCTTCTTTCCTCACAAGAGGCTTATTTTGCATGGGGATTTGGTTTTTGGCCTTTGCCCCTATGTGTACATTTCTGATGTGGAGAGCTTCGGCTGTTTGTTTAAATTAATCTGTGCTTAAAGGAATGTGATAGAGGATGTGAGAGAATTTCTGGAATTCTTTGGAATGCCCTGGCTGTTTGCAAGAACATTCATGCTTCCAGCCTGATTGTTTTTGGCTGACAGGTGCTGACTTTCCTCTAGTTAATTATCAGTGTAAAAAGAGATGTACAATTCACATCTATCTTTTTTTAATGTTAGAAAAACCTGGATATGTTAGCCTCGCTTAATGGCAACAGATAACATTTGCTCAGCGTTACTTTATGCCACACATAATCAGTCTCATCGTCATGACAAATTTTTGATATATCTACAAATAGGATCATTTTACAGATGATGAAACTGAGGCTTTGAGAAGTTACACAATTGCTCCAGGTGACACAACTAAAAAGTGTTATATAGTGGGGAGTCAGGTCTGGTTGATAATACTTTTGGTAGCATAAATTCTTGTGTTTTTGTGCTCTGGGGAAATTCGGTGCCCAGACTTCTTTGATACCAAAGTTTGAGCCCACAGTTTTTGAGGTTTATAAATGTTTGGTATATTAGAGGATGCAACTTATAAGCTTATCATTCTCTAATTCTTCTGAGAAGCTGGTGATTCTTTCCTTTTGGGGAGTGGCTTGGTTTTGCTTGTTCTTGGTATGCCAGCACAGCTATTGGCCTACGTTCTTTAGAATGACTTTGATGCTCTGCTCAGGTAAATTAACCTGCAATGTTCCCTGTGGGGGTGCTGTCTCCCTCCCCTGCCAGACATACTCCCTCTTAGTCTTCACATCCAGTTCAGCTCTTGCCTTTGTTATGACACTTTTCTGAATTCTCAGGGTAAATCAGTCTCTCTCCCTTCTGCGCTCTTAACTCGTTTAGAGCAGTGATTAGGTTATTGCATAATTATTAGCTTACATGTCTTCTTCCCTTCATTGGGCTCTAATCTACTCAAGACACAGGTAGTATCTATTTATCTTTATGTTTCATGGTTGTGAACATACTCATAGGTATAGATATGGTAAAGGGTCCAGGAAGATAGGAGAAAATGACAGAGGAATTCTGGCATTTCACAAGATATTGATAATAACACCTAATTTCTATTACTCAGAAAAGCACTTGATTTAATAGTCTACATTTCTATGATAGAAGCACTAGTGTATAATTAGTGGGATACAGTTCTGGAAGGACCTGAAGCTTATACATTTGGGGGACACTCTCCTTAAAAAAAGAATATAAATTTATAAATATAAAATTATATAAACAGTAAATATTACACACAAGAAATCACAAGACGTTACCGATGAATAAAATCTGAGAAATATCACACACATCTTAAAACCCAGAGAAATAACATAATGTTCTTATTAATATACTGCCTTGATTAATTCCAGATTACCTTTTTCCCCTACCTTTCTGGGCTACATTATTTTTTGTCACTTCTGCAAATGATAATAATTTAGTACTATTTTCCATAGAGAGAATGCAAAATCAATTCAGTCTTTTCTCTAACTTGGTTGATTAAAATTTACTTATTATTAATAATGTAGAAAAATTTGTTTCAGCTTTATAACATGTTACTGGTAATGCCATGTGAATTTTTAGGGTTGCTATCAAATTTGGGAAGACCTGTCTCAAGATTTTTTGGTATATGAGCTGTATTGATTTGGAAGAGTTTTCCGCAGACTAGCTGCACCTTCTTGCCATGATACTGTGTGAGTTGGCAAAGCAGGTAATTCAATATTTCTTTTATAACTTTTTTTTTTTTAAAAAAGACCATTGGTTCTGAAGTGAGGTATCGCAAGCATGGAAGAATAGGCACCACATGTACTCGCCATCAAACTGGCACTGACTGATCAACACTAAGGTGCTCACACAGTAGTAATATTCTTTGGGGGTAGGGGGTTTGGGGGTGGGTAAACTCACAACTAATGGATGTGGTGAGCATTGTAGGGGGGAAGGGCACGTCTCAAATCATGGTTGGGATGTGGCAAAGTCATAACGTGTAACCAAAATGTTTGTACCCCCATGATTTCATGGAATAAAAAAAAAGACCATTGGACAAATTGATTAACCTTATTTGCCTATAAGTAGGACTCCCCTAACTTCAAAGTTTTCCCTGGATTTCCTTAAAAGTGTTAAATTCTGTCAGGAGGGCCAGAGAATGAGGAAGGTGACATGGTCATTGTATTTCACAACAGGGAGCTCTCGGTGGATTTAGAAGACCTTGTCGTCCACACATTTCAGTGTAGCATTGGAGAGAGAAAGTCCACATTTGTAGGTGAGAAGGAGAAACTAGGTGTTGAGGAAAAAAAAATGGAGAGAGTAGGTATGGAATATATATTTAAACCTTTCGTAAAGTGAGACAAGTAAGATGGTGAAAGAAAGACCGGTAGGATTGAATAAAAAAAAAACTTGAGGGAGAGAGCTGTTTGCATTTTTAAGAAAGAAGAGCTTGAACACAGATTCAGAAATTTGTCTAACTGGCTTTATATTGACTCTAATGCAACTGCCCAGGAAGGGCATGGTTTCTGGGAGCGTGGTAACCTGGTGTCAGTCACTAATGCATAGAAATGTCCTCTCTGATAACTCATCACATACCTGTCAATCACAAGTTTAGATAAATCAGTGTTTTATGTTATTCAGCTTTTACCATCTTGCAGGGGAATATTAATGATGCATTCTATGAATGGTATACTTCATTTTTATGAGGTACTTTCGCATCCATCATCTCATTGGAGCATCATAGTTGTTAAATTATTTATAAATAAATAAGTTATTTACGATTTATAAGAAATAGATAAGACTTTAACATACCCAGGGAAAAATTCAGAAGAGAAGATAGTTATCAATTCTGGGAACTGAAAGAAATGGCATTGAAAGCACCTTCCCCCACTTGGCAGTGTGGGGCTCAGGAACCAGTGGGGCTACTTAGAGGGAATTTTTAAGGAGTTTTCTCTGCAATAGGTAGTATATTTCTCCTCCTTCCTCTGAGTCACCTACAAAATGTTTAGAAAAACAAGATTCGTTGTTCCAAGGCTTTTACATCAAAGGATTCTCCAGGGGGAAGAAGCATGCTTTATTGTAAATAAGAAACACTTGGATAGTGGGTCAAACTGCAGATTGAAATTCAATAGAAACAAAGTGGGATGGGGAACTCAAAAAGATGGGTTGGTCTGCATCCAGGTGGGCGTGGGTCATGGGTTGGAGGGTGAGGATCAGGATAGAGCTGATGTCTGGATTTCGACTGTTTCACCAAAGAGGAGTCTGAGGCTTAGAGAAATTAAACGACATGCATTTGGTGGCTTAGTGCTGTTAATAGGAGGTGGCCCTGAGACTGGAACCTTAGTCTCCAAGCCTCTAGTCCTACACTTTCTTTGTAACTGTGCCCTGAGGGACAGTATACCAATGTGGGGAAGAGTGTGGATTTTAGAGCCGGGCTTATTAGCTATATTATCTTAGGCAAAATATTTAATCTCAGCATGCCTCAGTTTCCCCATTGGAAAATGGAGATAATTTGTCCTGAACTTCAGCGAGATACTATTGGGGAAGCACCAGGCAACAATTTGTAAAATAATTAAGATACTCTTTTCACGTGACCTACCATGTAGAAGAAAGTACTTTCTTTCTTAGTTTGCCTCAAGTGTGCACTTCATTTCCTCCTCCCCTCCTACATCCTCACCGATGGTGTCCACATGTCTGGTGTCTTCCCAGCTCTGACTTCTCCGAGTCTCTTTCCACTTTGTAGGCTCCAGGAGAAGGTAGAGCAGCCCAGTTAGATGCAGGCAGTATCTATCTTCCATGCAAAGCCAGCAATACTAAGAAAAGGATGTTCTAGCTCATTCTGTTGCTTTGCTCTTGCTTACATTCACAAAGATATTTAAGTTTCAGTTTTTAAATCTTCTGGTAGGAAATGATTTAAAATATCACCCAGGCACAAGAGAAAGTGGGCTTTTTTGTTTTGTTTTGTTTTGTTTTTGCCCTTTGGACATTCTAGTATTCTACTCTAACTGGCCAGGAAATTTGTATCCGATTATTGCAAATCTGTCATGATTCCCTTTCCTCTCTCTTTTTCAATTGTTTTTCAGAGAAAAAAGTATTCTTACTTGCCAAATGTGACAGCCCCTTTTATCTGTCCCATTTGTTAAGGGAAAACAGGTATGCATTTAAAAATCAGAACTTTTCTCTGTAATAGTGTCCAGCGATTCTCAATTGCCTTGTTATTTTGGATGATGTCATCCTTTTGCTGGCCTATGATATCGCAGTACATGTGGGTGTTGTAAGCAGCTGTTGGCCAACCCATGAGGCAGTGGGTGTTGTCTCTTGTCTTTCCTTGGTGTCACAAAGTGAGAGGGTCCTCATATGCTTTTTCTGTTGGAAACCATGACCACCCAGGCAAGCTACTGCTCACTCAGCCATAAAGGGAAGTGGGGCAGGCTTGTTTATACCCATTGCTGGGAGTGCAAATCAGTACCCTGGTTCTGTAGATAAACATGGCAATATGTATACATGCATATTACAAATACATACGTATTTCTTAAAAGTATGCAGTCCCTGATTTGGTAATTCCATTTCTAGGAATTATTTATCTCTAAGGAAATACTAAATAATGCACCAAGGTATATAAACAAGGATGTTTATAAAAATGAGTTGTTGGCCGGGCGCGGTGGCTCACGCCTGTAATCCTAGCACTCTGGGAGGCCGAGGTGGGCGGATCGTTTGAGCTCAGGAGTTCGAGACCAGCCTGAGCAAGAGCGAGACCCCATCTCTACTAAAAATAGAAAGAAATTATATGGACAGCTAAAAATATATATAGAAAAAATTAGCCGGGCATGGTGGTGCATGCCTGTAGTCCCAGCTACTCGGGAGGCTGAGACAGGAGGATCGCTTGAGCCCAGGAGTTTGAGGTTGCTGTGAGCTAGGCTGACGCCACGGCACTCACTCTAGCCTGGGCAACAGAGTGAGACTCTGTCTCAAAAAAAAAAAAAAAAAAAAAAAAATGAGTCGTTTATAACAGTAAGAAAATTGAAAGCAACCCCACTGTCCATTAATAGCAGATTGACTAATAACTTATGGTACACTTACATAATGGAATGTCAGGTGACTATTTAAAACCATGATGGGGAATATACTTATTATATATAATCTGTATGGAAAATTTTTATTATATTTTGCTATGGGAAATAGAATTATAGTACAATACATTAAAATTGTGTATACTTATCTATGAGTTTTTATATGCTTAGAAAAAGTCATAAAATATGTACAACAAACTATTAACAATAGTTATTTCATATTGTGGTCATATTGTGGGATTATGGATGATTTTAATTTTCTTATTTTAGCTTATTTATTTTTCTAATTTTTCTCTCTAATAGTGTGTGTTACATATGTAATAAAAGTGACTATGTGGAATGGTTTGTGTGTGACAGAGTGTGTTGTAAGCTGTTCTTCTCTGTACCCTTATTAGAGAAGTTAATACATGTGAGCATTTTAATAACTTCTCATTTTGTCAAATGAAGAAGAGATAAGCCAGATGGCTTCTCGCAATGCTATATGACTACTCAGAGAGCTGAAATTGCTTTGGGTCTGTTATTTTGTTGACTTTTGCAGAAATATATCTCCATAAAGTTAGACCTCTGTTGAGTTAGCTTGTGGACTCTCTATTTTTACACTCTCAAATTCATGCTACAAAACCCAGAAGGATTAACCATCTTCCACGTGTTCATCATGCACATCCAGAAGCCAAAAGAAATAAAGAATAAAGCCAAAAACCAATATATGTACTTGTTTTATATTTTACTTGGAAAATATTCTAAAGAAACATCATTAGTGCCCAAGATTCCATGATTGAATTTGCTTCTTTGTGCTGTATGCCATTTAAAGTTTTGTATATTTTTATCTGCAATTTTGTGGCCACATTACAAGTAACTTTCTGAATGCCAAGGGTCTTTATTAAGTTCTTTCTCTAGTTGAATTTTTTGTCATTTTTATAACAGGTAAGGGAATATGTCATGATGGTAAGTTAGGCAACCAGATTTTAAGCCTGCTTCTGCAATTGACTGCTGTATGATCTGGTGTGATGGCAATGATGGTGATGATGATGATGGTGTACTAGTAGTAGCAGTGGAACTACTGGGTAGTTGTGCAATAATATTATTAATGATAAATTTAATAGCAATTCCATCTTTTGATTCCTTCCTGTATGCAGGAAGCTCTACTACGTGCTTTGCATGCATTATCTTATTTAATCCTGAATTCTCCCTGATAAATAGATATTACCCTCATTTTGCAGATGAGGGAATTGAGGTTTAGAAAGATTAAGTAATCTGTACACATGACAGTTAATAGGTTGCAGAGGTATGGATGAAATGATCCAACCCAGGTTGTCTCTAAATACCTTGTTCCTTCTGGTATACACATTGTCTTCTCAAATCTCTTATAATCTGGGCTTTTGTTTTACCATTAATAAAATGAGGAGGTTGGGCTAATGACTAATTGCTAAGTTTTCCTATAACTTTAACACCCTTGTAGTCCATGTGCATTATAGTAGGGAACTGAGGTAACTAAACGGGTAAAGCCAGTTTGCCTGGGTTCAGATCTCGGGTTTACCATTTGCCAGCTTTGTGATCTTGCTGAGTTACTAATCACTCTGTACACTTGTTTCCTTATCCGTAAACTTAAACCTGCAATAACTCCTTCTATTTCATAAGTTGGTGGTGAGGACTGAAAGAGATAGTTTACGTATAGCACCTGACACTGAGAACATACTCTGTTAATGCTAACTTTATAAAGGGAGGACATTAAATGGAAATCATGGACGTTCTAGAGTGTCATTCCCAACCTGACAACAAGGGCCCTCCTCTCTCCCTGCTGCCCTAGGGTTAACCTACATGTGAGCTGGTGAAATGTCCGGAGTGGTTTCCTAGCACCTAAAATGCCTTCGCATTTCCATTGACCTGGAAAATTTAGCTGAAAAAAAAAAAAAAAAAAACTCATATGCTTCAACCTTTTTAATAAGAATTTCTTCAGCAGTGGTCTTGATGACTTGAACCTAAAGTTTGCCAGAATATATGGACCCAGGAGTTTGGATGTGTGCAAATGTTTCAGTGAGACTACGTGATCAGCTAACCCCTATACTCTGGCGGCTAGTTCTACCTTGTTGGGATAGAGTTGAGAGTCCTTGAATCACCTGTCATACGTCAATTTAGTGTCAGAATTTCTTCTAGAAAAAACTGCCTGAAACTTGTGCCTTTGTTTCCTTATCTGTAAAATGTGGCTAATACCACTACTCATCTGGTAAGGTGGATTTGAGTGTAATAGAGATAATCTATGTAAAGCACTTCAATTTGTGGATAGTATATTAAGTCTTCAGTAAGTGTTTGACAGTATTATTGTTGTTCATTAACAGGTATGTAACTAACCCAAAATCTAGGGGCCCCCGGGAACCAGTCTCTGAACAAAGTTGCATTCAATGAAGTATAGCCCAATAGTTAAGAATAATTAAAAATAATTCTGATATTTACATCTTTTCACAAAATGTGTTAGGGAACATCTAATTTCGTTTTCTCTTGTGTATAATTCTTTCATATCCTGAATCTTTGATTCAGCAAAACTCTAGACAATTTCAAATTCTTTAGGGTGACCTGGTTTGCCAGGGACTTTTCCAGTTTTAGCACTGAAAGTCCCATGTTCCAGGAGCCTCTTCAGTCCCAGACAAACCGGGACAGTTGCCCCCACCCTGCTTTTAACTCTCTACCCCAACTCCCTGAAGCCCTAGTCCATGTGGATTGTCTTCTCTGTTCATCTTCACATTTCTAGTAGCTTTCTCTCTCCCATCCTGGAGGAATGTGGAAGAACTCCTTAATAAATATCTTTATTTTTTATCTTGCTACACATGTGTTTCTGGGGACCTTAAGTCAGAGTGTGATAGAGCTCTGTAGCTGCAAGTGACCTTAGATTGTATCTTACCATATTTTGAGAGATGGCTGGAAGTGGCTCAGATAACCCTAAGAAGATGAGGAGGCAGGAAAACTTCGACCCACACACTAGGGTTATGCGGGTCCTGGAAGTACAAAGCCAGGTGTAAAGAAAAGTTCACCCAGCTCGTGGTAGCTGAGGCCTCTGGAGATGGGCAACAGGTGTTAGTTTTGATTTTGGGGAAGGAGCAAAAACATACCGATGGGTCCAGTAGGTGGCACAGAGCAAAGGAAAATCCAGACAGTGGTTTTCCATGTCAGGCAGGGCAGGCAGGCAGCAGCAGGGGAACCAGCCATTACCTGGGCAGACTCCAGTTACAGAGCCGCTCAGGGACAGCTGCCCAGGCAGGAAGCCATAGAACTGACCTTCTGAAGAGGCCAGAATTTTAAGCAGGTTGCAGTCTGGGAGTCATGAAGAAATAAGGAAAAATCCCAATTATTTGAACTGGGACACAGATGAAAAGTTCATCTAATAAAGTGGCAGAAATCCATTGGTCAGACTCAGGGCAGAAAGTCAGGGTTGGAATATTGACAAGGATGACTTGATGCTAAGTGCCAGAGTCTTGGGCTTTGTCCCCGAAATCTAAACTTTTGCCTAACATCAGGATTGGCGCCAGAGTAGTGGTTCCCAATCTTTACTGTGGATATTAATCACCTGGAGTGTTTATAAAAATGAAGATTCTGAAGCTTCATTCTCACTGATTCTGATTCAGTAGATTTGCGGTTGCCCCAGGAATATGCATTATTAACTGCCCCCCGCCCCACCCCATCACATATTTTGCTAGGGTTGGCCTGTTTACAAAATTTTGAGAGTCAATGCACTAGAGCAGTGGTCCCCAACCTTTTTGGCACCAGGGACCAGGTTCATGGAAGACAATTTTTCCACTGACTGGGTAGGGGGATGGTTTCAGAATGATTCAAGCACATTACATTTATTGTGCAGTCAGGCCTCTCTGCCAATGAGAATCTGTATTTGCAGCCGCTCCCCAGTGCTACCATCACCACCTCCGCTCCACCTCTGATCATCAGGAAGTAGATTTTCGTAAGGAGTGTGCAACCTAGATCCCTTGCACGTGCAGTTTACAGTGGGGCTCGCTCTTCTATCAGCATCTAATACCGCTGCTGATCTGACAGGAGGAGGAGGTGGAGCTTATGCGGTGATGTGAGCATGAGGAGCAGCTGTAAACACAGATGAAGCTTTGCTGGCTCACCCACTGTCTAACAGGCCACAGGCTGGTACTGGTCCGCAGCCTGAGGGTGGGGGACCACAGCATGAGAGGGCCCAGGGGTGCCAGCTGCAGAGGCAGGACCTGGCAGCCCCTCACATTTGTCCATCAGAATCCCAGGCCCAGAGTGAGGCCTGGAGCCCAAGTCTCTGGGTTTTGATTTGGCTGCTCTTTTGACTGGGTGAAGGGTTCCATTTCATGCTTAATCTATATGCTTGATTTTTTACACATTGTCTTAAATATCTGCTGAAGCAATATGCCTCTTTGTAGGGCATGTTATTCTGTTTCTGTGATTCTTGGGATTTTGATTTGTTTCTAATAAGGAGGTTTCCTCATAGCTCTGAGTTTGGGGCACACGAATGACATGAACACTCTTTCAACAAATTGTTCTTTACAGCTAGCTGGAAATCTCCCAGTCAGTCTGACAGCCCCAACTCAAGCCAGATGCCCCCTGGAAATATGGGCTTGGACCTTTCTAAACTTGGTTTGTTGATAGAGGGTTACTGGTCCAGCTGAACCAAAGTCAGGACAACTTGGCAAAGACCTATGTGCTCATTCTTCCTTTGAATAACCCTAAACGTACACTCTGAATTCCCAGGTCCTCTATTTGAAACTTGCAGATTAAGGAATAAAGAGGGCCAAGTGTAGTTTTAATGACTGGTATTAAGAAAACCAGAGGGTTGTGCAGATTTAAGTTCAGAACAGTTCCAGTTTCTGATAGCTAAGTCAGACATATGTGTTCTTAATTTGGTTATAAAACTGGCCAATGATGCTGAGGTTTGAAAGACAGGGAGGAATGCA
Source organism: Eulemur rufifrons (assembly GCF_041146395.1). Lineage (NCBI taxonomy): Eukaryota > Metazoa > Chordata > Mammalia > Primates > Lemuridae > Eulemur > Eulemur rufifrons. Next base: position 33,220,983 of record NC_091000.1, on the reverse strand, counting down.
GTGACATAGATGAAGATGTCAAATTCTGACCTGTAATAAGGAAAAGGCAACATGATTGGACTGAGTGAGCAGTTAGCATCCATCCAAGCCCCTGGGTCCACACATTCTGACAAACAGAGGGAAACATAGCTCCTGAGACCTCCCAGCCTTTCTAGAATGCAAAGAATTTTGGAGCAATACAGTACGGATTCCTAAGCTAAGTATTTCCAGTAAGAGTAAATATTGTTCAAGATGTACAGCTTTGAAAACAATCTCTAGGTTCTAAAATTGTTCTATGGTTTCCTTATAAGTTGAAAAATATAAGCCATTCTATTAAAACTTTATTATTAACATCTTCCAGAACCTGCTCCTACAAATTTTCCAAGCACATAGTGGGAATAAAGTGTGTTAATCCTTGAATCTTCTGAGGACATTTTCTCCACTTTTCTGTTTTTCTCACTTTTCCATTCAGTAGGTGATTTTTGGAGATGAGCATTGCTTTTGGAATAGACTACTAGGTTGACTGAGACCGAGGTCTTGGGAGAGCCATAGTCAGTAGGTCAGAGGGTGATTACAGGGAGGCTATGAATATTTCCTACAGATCAGCTTCTTTATTGAGGACAATAAGAGAATCTTGTGTTTAAATTCTACTCCGGTAACTTGTTTTGTGCTATTAAACTAAAAGAAACCCCACATTTATTGAACCTGTCCTGGGCAAAGTATAGAACTGGTGTCAAGGATGCAAAGAGACAAGCTAGTGACAGAATCTAGCAAGGAAAAAGGACATAGGCAGAGCCTAAAATAAGTTCTCTACTGGCAATATGAATAAAATGCTATGGAAGTTGTGAGGTATGAGGGACTCGCATTGCTGGGAATTCACTAAAGAATGGGTTGAATTTCAGTAGTTGGATTTATCTGCCCAGCAGGTAAAAGCATGGGGTCCAGTAAAGTTTGGATACCTACAGGGACCCTTCACAGAGTACAGGAGGGAAAGCACCAGCTTGGTTCTTTTGCGGGTGGGGAGAGGGTTTGCAGATCAGGCCGCCTTGACAGTTGCATCAGCTAAAGGAAAGAAAGACAAGCCTTGGGCACCCGATGATGTGCGGGGGGGGGGGGGGGGGGGCGGGGGCGGGTGAGAGCCTTGCAGAGCTGAGCCTTGGCTCTGGCTCTGAGTTTGAGGCAAGAGTAGCAAAAGGGGACTTTCCCTGGCGCTAAGCCACTCTGTGGAGTCCAGTCACCAGCCTCAGGCTGAGGATGGTCTGTATGGGATTTATGGCTGAAACGTAAAGCAAGGCCTTGGCCACCTTCCGTTTTCAGTGTTCTTCCTCCTGTGCTTCCCACTTGTTAGATTTTTTTCTTTTTTGTGGCTAATAAATTGAATGAATTAGAAGCCATAGTCTTTCTGCTCATGCAAAGATTGCCTTTATCAAGTATATATTCTGTATTTTAGCTTCCCAGACTGAGCCAGAATCCTGCCTGTCTTGATCTGAGACCAACAGAGGCAAGCCCTCTAACGCTGGGCCGAAAGAGATCATTCCTCAATCCGACAGCCTGCCCTTAGATCAACCCCTCAATGCACAGCCATTTTGGAGCAAGATACTGAGTTTAAGTAGAGCAGGTATAAAAGTCATTCCCATATGCAGAAAAAGGAGAATTTAAACCAAGACAAGGGGAAAAATCAGGTCTCATATCCAATCAAGAGGAAAAAAATTAAAAGACCAGATGCCATAAATAGGCAGGGACCAGCCTGATGAAAATGTGTATATGTTCTGTGTATTTGCATGTGTGTGCGTGTGTGCAAGTGTGTATCTCTGTGTGAGTGCATGGGGTGAAGAGGTGATGTGGCTAATGATTGTGCAATGGTCAGAAAATTAGCAGGTAATGAATGCTCTCAACCTAATGGATTATTTGTTTACCTGATGACAGCTTTCTTTATTAAGAATTATTAGGCCATTAAAACAATGTTTTACCATTGTTAAGTGACACATTATACCTCAGTTCATAAGGTTTATTGTGCTTTAGTATTCCTTATTGAATTCAATTGAACAAACTTTAATTAGGAGCCTACCACATGCTGGGCTCTGGACTCAGAGTGCACAAATAGGTAAGAGAGGCCATCTTGTAAAGAAATAAGTGTCATCCAAATGGAATGGAGGGCAAAGTTCATGTTTTAGGATAGGATGACTACTGTAAAAAACAACTCCAAAACCTGGTGGCATAGTAGAAATAAAATTTATTTCTTGCTCATGCAAAATTCAACACCGATGCTCCTGAATGAACAGTTCTCCTGGCTGTCTTTCCTCCAAGCAATGACTCAGAGACTGGGGCTGCGTTGACCTTGTGTCTCTGCCATCTTGTACTGTGATGGTCACCCCGGGATCACCCAGCTGGTAGGTAGGGGGAAGAGCTCATGGAGGGTCTTACTCCTGATACTTAGTCATTTCCTCCTGGAAATGACACATATCATTATGTCCACATTCCATCAGGCACAACCTGTTACTTGGCTCCACCTAGATGCAAGGGGGCTGGAAAATTGCTAGGTGATTCTGAGAAAATGGATGTAAAGTTTACAAGGAAGCAGAGCAGTCATATCCAGTGGCCTCTAGCCATCTCTGCAACAGTGCAGTGGGGTAGAAAGGGAGATCCCTCCAGAGACATGTGCACGCAGAGTCTGGACGGAGGAATGGTTCAGCTGTGGATGAGGGGGAAGACAGAGGGAAGCAGTCGAAGCAGCTTCATGACCATAGGGATAGAAATATGAAACACCACAGCAGTGGCAAGGAAGTGTCCTACTTTGCTAAAGCTGGGGCAGAAGAGTGAGGACAGAAGTGATGGGAAATGAGATAGGACAGTTTTGTACCCCCCATCTCCTGAGGAGAACTTGCATCCTCTAAGTAGGAGCTTAGAGCTAGTAAGACGTTATTTAACTAAGCCTGTGGTTTTAAACTTTGGCTTCACGTTAAAATGATAAAGGAGGCTTTTTCTTAAAGTTCATTCCCAGGCCTCCTAAGCTACTTAAGTCAGAATCTGCAGAGAAGAATTGGGCATTTGTAATTTTTTTTAAAGCTCCAAAGATGAATAGAATGTGTAACCTAGGTTGAGAATAATGGAGCTAAAGTTATTGTTAAAATGCAAACAAATATTTGATAGACTGTAGTTCAGGGGCTATCGACAGAAGAAACATATAAATACTTAAAATAAGTTTTTTTTTGTTAAATCTCAGTCTAGCACAGGGAGCATGATCAATGATTGACATTGTCTGGAAACATAAATTTAATCATTATCAAGAACATTTCTGAGATGGCTGTTTTGGGCTAGGTGATTTGAAAGAACAAATCCTCTGCTCAAAATCATTCAAAGGCTGGTACTTTTCTATTAAAGGAGGCAGGTTGCCTGATGGAACGGAAAGATAAGGGAATGTAGACTTAGACCTGGATTTGAATTTCAGTTCACCATTTTCTAGCTAAGTTATTTTCTAGAAAAGTTACCAAACTTCTAGGGAAGTTCCTAGAAACTTCCCAGAAAGTACGCTAACTTATATTGGAGACTTTGTTTCCCTCTTTGTAAAATAACAATCACAAGTGCATGACACTGCCAATTGCCTGGCTAATATTTGGTTGAGTGGCAATGTGCCCAGCTAAAAAGTTTGATTTCCCAGGCTCCCTTGAAGCCAGTGGTGGCCAAGTGACACATTTCTGATGAATGAGGAGTGAGCAAAGGGCAGAGTAGTAGCCTTGAGGTCAGAGGGGCCTTGGGGCTAGGCAGGCCCTATGGGGCTTTGAGGCTGCTTTAAGGCTTCGGCTGTTACTCTGAGTGAAATGGCAGCCTGAGAAATGGCAGTGAGGGGGCCTGAGAGGTGATCACTCTGGATGCTGCGTTGAGAGTAGGCAGTGGAAGGACGAGGGTAGAGAAAGGGAGACCTGGTAGCAATTGTAGTAATTGACGTGAAAGATGATGGTGGCCCAGACTAGGAAGGTGAACTGTGGAGATGACCCAAGCTGTCACATTCCGAATGTATGTTGGAAGGAGAGCCAACAGGATCTAAAGATGGACTAGATGGGGAAAGTGTGATTAAGATCATTAAGAAAAAATCCAAACTTTTTGGCCTGAGTAACTGCAAGGATGGGGTTGCCCTCAACTGAGATGAGAAAGGCTATAGATAAAGTGTGTTTTAGGGGGCAGGTCAGGAGTTCAGCTCTGTGCATGTTGAATTTGATGTGTTTATTAGAAATCCAAGGGTAAATGTGAAGTATGCAGTTTTGTGTACAAATCTGGAATTGAAGAGAGAAATCTGTGTTGGAGATACAAATTTAAGATTCCAACATGTGTTTAAAACCATGAGGTTCGATGAGATCGCCAGTTAGCATAAATAAAGGAGAGACGTGTATGCCCTGGGTCAATCCACTGTTAAGAAATCAGGGAGAAGAGAAGGAACCAGAAAGGAGACTGAGAAGAGAGATCCAGTGAGGCAGGAAGAAAAGCAAGAGAGTGTTTTCCTGGAAGCTGAGGGAGGGAGGGGATCAACTGTGTCAAACGCTGCTGACCAGTCGCTTGGTGACGTGTGGACAGAGAATGTACCACTGGGTCTAGCACCATGGAGGTCACGGGTGAGTGCAGGGAATGCATGTTGTTGGTGTGGTGGGAGATAACGCCTGCTAGGCCTTCGAGGAAATGGAAGGGGAGGAATTAGAAACAGCAAGTAGACATGGTTCTTTTAAGGAGTTTTAAAGCAAAGACTTAAGATAGGTACTAGTGGGAAAGTTGAATAAGGGGCAAGAGAAAGTTGTGTGTGTGCACTTAAAGATTAGAGAAATGACATCATCATAGTATGCTGATGGGAATAACCCAGAGAGAGTACAAAAATTTGATGATTTGGAGAGAAGAGAAATTGCTGGAGTAATCACTTTAAGTAGGATAGAGGGGACATAATCTAAAACACATGTAGAGGAGCGGGGGCTTTTTTACGTAAACCAACACAGTTAAGACACCCTGGTGGATATGGAAAGAACACGATGCAAAGCCTATTAATTCAGGGTACATATAGGCTAGCTAGGGAAATAAGGACATTTGGACCCTGATGGCTCCTTAAAGCATGTCCCCCCATCCTCTTTGTTCATGCATCATAAAGGTTCTTTGACTCATAGTGAGATGGACACAGTATTATCCTCCTTCGTTATCTGTATTAGACAGAATTCCACAGTGGTATGCATTTGTCAATTAAATTGGCCAAACCAGGGGACTACCATAATTAACCTATATTTTATGATTGGTTTATGACAGCTTCATCATGTTCTTTTAAACTTTGAACAAACATTTTCCGACTCCCTCTATAACTCCAGGCTCTTTGCTAAGTGCTGGGTTTGGAGAGATGAGAACTAAACTCCCTGTACTTACGCAGGTAATGAATGAGATCCTGGAATAAAGCAGTGGTGTTCACAGCAGTAGGGTGGGAAGGGGCATTCTAAACAAAGATTTAGAAAGTAGAATCAGCACAAGTTGGTGATTGACTGGAAATGGAAAATTGGTGAGAGTGAGTAGTTTAAATTTATTCTGAGAATGTTCTAAATACTAATTTCCAATTTCTATAATTATTTGATAGTCATATATTATTTTTAATTTTGTTTGATTTCTTAAGTTAGTTGTATTTGTGTTTTCCTAGAAATTAATCAATTTCATATACATTTGTCATCTTTTTACCATAGAGTTGCACATAATAATCATAACATTCATAAATATTCCATTTACATTTTAAATCTTTTGTAAATATATTTGCATTTCTAATATTTATGCTGGTTCCCTCTTAGCTTTTCCAAAACTTTAGATAGATTTAAAATTCACTTACTTTGTGTTATTTATTAATCATTATATTTTTGGTTTTCAATTGCACTAACATCTGCCCTTATCTTTTTCAGTTCTGGAAAATATCTGGTAATGACTTCGGTTTGCTCTAGACTCTTCTTTAAAAAATTAATAATCGTTCTTACGTTGGATCCCTGTTTTCTGTTCTCTGTGTCATTCATCTGTATAATTTTCTGTTTTCTTTCTTCTCTTCTAATGTAGATTTTAATGTCCCTAACTGATTTTGTTTTCTTGGAGGAATATTTTATCTACCGCCTTTTAATAGTTGTTAAAGTTGTTTCTTCATCTCATATTTTATTTCACATTGTGCATTTTTGAAAACATAGATTATATTTCTAACCAAGGTTTCTTTTTTTCTATAATGCTTTTATCAAGACATTATATTCTTATTCTCTTCCTCTATATCTTGCATGATATATTCTCCCTCTTTTCTATGGGAGAATCTTTTTCTCTTTTTTATTCCTGAATGAAGAACAGACTGTTAAGCAGTATGGGAAGCTGTGCCTTGCAATCTCTGGCTATGTCCTGTCACATATATTCAATGTCTGGTTGATATAAATTTCCATTACTTGCTCACTGGTTGGGCTGCCACAGAAGGGCATGGGAAGGGACCTTGCCCTTGTGCAGTCCAAGCTGGGGCACCTTTTCTTTTCTGGTTTTGAAGGATCAGCTTCCTGTGTCCATTTTTCTGTTGGATGTCCAAATCAGCTATGTGGCGTATTTGTGCTTAGTCTCCTTCTTTATGATGCAGCCGTCCACATCCAGATATAAATGCCCACCCTTCAAACCTTGAAGGATCCTCACCCTACTCCTAGCATTCTTTGATGTGCCCATTTTACAGGCCTTTGGGCCCTTCAGCACAATTGTTTTGAATGTTGCTGATTGCATTCGCAGAAGGGCTTTCTAAGTAGTAAGAGGAAAGTGTTCTTCAAACCTTCTGTTATCAGACCTTGACCCTCTAAATTAGAGGCTTTTGAAAGAATCTCTTCTGTTGTTTCCAGGATATCGTTTATCGATTTCTATGCTACATTCTCAAGAGGCTCTGTATTAGTTTTCTATTGCTGCCAAAAGAAGTTACTATAACCTTAGTGGCTTTAAAAAAACACATTTATTATCTTACAGTTCTGGAGGTCAGAAGTCAGACACAGATCTATCTCATGGGGCTAAAATTAAGACATTGGCAGGGCTGTGTTCCTTTCTGTAGGCTCGGGGTAGGATATATTTCCTTGCCTTTTCTGGCTTCTACAGGCTTGCTGCGGTTCTTGATGCATGGTTCCTTCTGCCATCTTCAAAACCAGCAAAGGTGAGTCAAGTCCTCCTCACATTGCATCATTCTGCTCTCCTCTTCTTCCTCTCTTTCACTGGTAAGGATCCGACTGGGCTCACCTAGATAATCTGGGATAATCTGCCTATTTTAAGGTCACATAATTAGCAATCTTAATTCCACCTGCAAACTTAATTCCCATTTGCTATATAATGTAACATATTCACAGGTTCTAGGGATTAAGACATGGACATCTTTGGGGGGACCATTAATCTACCTACCGAAGTCTGCATATATTCTTCAACTGTGTTCTATCTACACGATATCTAGCAATACTTCCTTAACATTTCTGGCACCATCTTGATATTCTTCCCAACTTTCCATTACCGATGCTATTTTTTCTCTATTTTGTGTTCAATGGGAGAGTTACATAAATGTACTCAGGACACCATTTTTCCTGGAAGTGCAGATTGTATTTGTTATAGAAGGAATCATGTGACTTTCTTAAGGAGATTTCCCATGATTACATTTACATAATGATTTAAATTTGTGGTTATTCAGGTTATATTTCTCTATTTCCCTTGCTTATGGCTTTCTCTTGCTCTTTCAGGAATTTCTCCTAAAGTTTCATTATTCAGAAATGCCCTTTCTCATTGGCATTTCCAGCACAGGATGGATAAAAATAACTGATGGAACTAAATTTAATCAGTTTTGATTCTCATATAAAGAAAAAATGGACAAGGGAAGATGTCAGAAGCTTCTCATCTCATAATTGAGTGTACTCAGGGCAAAGATGTTCTATTTCTCCTGTATTGAGCACTAAAATCTGTTTATCAAACACTTTTTACACATGTTTTCCATTACCTTTCAACTCTGGTGAATATTTGGCAGATATCATAGCTTCTAATGGTCCCTAAAGGAAACTATTGAAAATTTTCCAGCTCATTTTGCATCCATTTTATAGTGTGAAAACTATTTTTTTATTCTACTTTACATTGTGTTTTTAAAAATGTCAAGGGTTTAAATTTCTATGAACAACTTCTTTGAATATTGTCTCATGAATTAGAATTCCCATGGACATATTATTTTCCTTGACATTTTTAGATTTTCAGAATTATATGGCATTATAATATTTACTTATTCTCTGGGGATGAGCTTTCCAGAGAAATTGGAAAGGTTTTGTTTGTTTTTTGTTTTTATATTAAAAAATCCCTATATCTCTTATGGTGATACCCCAGATCTCACCCTCTGTGCTTCATAGTTCAAAAACCCTGAAGAATAAGCTGGTCCAAATGGCACTACAGTAATATGTATGTGTAAAACAATATATGAGTCTGTGTCTTGGTAACCAATAGACTGCAAGATTAATTTCTTTGTTTCCCCCTAAATAACATTTTATTAGAAATGGAGTCATTGTAACCTTTTCTTTCATGCACTTAATTACTGAGATTTTTGTTGGGCCCCACAATCTAAACACTATTCAGATCTACTCACGGTGTAATCCTTCTGTGCTGACAGAACACCCCATGTGCTAACTTTGGGCTTGGGTCCCCTGATAGAAAGTCTGCTGGTAAAACTTGCTGAGTGCCACCAGGCTTATCAACAGACTTCAGTGAGGAGTGTGGCATTTCAGTGACACTAAGCCAGGGACCAAGCTGTTCAGACATACCATTCATCACCTCCCTTCACAGGGCCCGGACAGGCATTTCTGCTTCTAATCAGTACATATATGGGCTTGGGAACAACAATTAAAAAACATGCCTGCAAAGTAGGGCAGTCATTATATCTAGTGGTTGTTGCATTGGTCATGTACTAATTGGTTGCATTGAGATATATATTGCCTGAGAAAAACTGGGAATGGTTAGAGGCCAGGAAAGGCATGTATGAGAAAGATCGTCACAAATCCTTAGGTTTGGAGTTTCAGAGGAACCAATTGTTGGAGGGAATGGCAGCCCAGCAGTAAAGAATTGAAATAGGCTCTGTGAATATCTGCTTTAATATTCCAAATAAACATGTAAACTAATGGCATTCTCTACAGACTATCAGATTGCTGAACCAGAGGGACCTCTTCCATCAAAGTCTGACCGAGTATGATCAGACCTCACTGTCTTCTTAAACCTGCTGGGTGAGGGAGGATATGGGGCGCTGAATCTGTCCCTGATTGTCACAAGATAGGCTGGTGTTATGTATGGCAGTGGCCCAATTTCTAGGACTGGTTGTCGTAGCTCTCTTTGAAAGACAGGGTCTCCTAAATATCCAACATTAGGAATTGACTAAATAAAATATGGTTTGTAATTAAATGGATTATGAGAAAGTCATTCAAAAATCACATTCTCTAAGAAATATGTAACTACATGGTAAAATACTCATTATTACCAAAAAGAGGTAAGCAACAGGAAGCAAAAATTATTAAAATGAACCAAAATGTCTTCAGTATTTATTTCTGGGTGTTAGCATTATAGTAAATTTTTCTTTTTTATGCTTTTTTTCTATTTCTTGGGTATTCTACAATGAACATATACTCTTATTATAATGAGGAAAAGTTATTTTTAACAAAAAAAGAAAGAAAAATGCTTACAGCAAATATTCCATGTCTGGATCTACCAGTTCTAAATTATGTTGAATAAGATTTAGAATTATATGGAGAATATTTAATCCTGAGATTTGGGCTATATGGGACAGGTAAAAGGTTGGTTGAATATATTTTTAGGGGAACTTAATTCTCATATTATCATTTTAGAGGGCCATTTTAAAGATGAATATGAAAATAACTATCATTCCCCATGTGTGAAATATATAAAAAACATGAGGTTTAAATTTTATATTTTTTAGTGAAAAGATGAAAAATTAAGCTAGTGCAATGCTATGGTGTAAATATTTGTGTCCCTCCCTTCCTCTCCCCCCACATTTGTATGTTGAAACCAGATCTGTAATGCCAAAATATTAAGGGGTGGGCCTTTGGCAGGTGATTAAGTCATGAGAGCCATGAAAGAGGTTTGAGGGAGCCTGTTTGCTCTTCTGCTCTCTGAGGACACAAAGAAAGCACCGTCTATGAGGAACAGGCCCTCACCAGACACCCAATATGCTGATGCCTTGATCTTGAACTTTCCAGCCTCCAGAACTGTAAGCAATACATTTCTGTTGTTTATAAATCACCTAGTCTAAGAAGGTATTTTGTTATGTAGCCTGAACAGACTAAAACATGAAATTATAATATTATAAAATTGTCACATTTTATTTGCATAAGGAGTAAATTTAAACTATAAGTGTACACAGCTAATTCTTTTGTAGAGGTTTTGTAAATGACAGATAAATTTTATATGAAATGAGGTATTGTGGACATTTGGCTATTTCACATACATATCACCTGTTAAGTACTCAATAGTGTTCTTAATGAATGAATAAATGTCTGTCTAATTTACTGCAGAACCATTATTGCCAGGGACGAAAGTCATTGTTTGTTTGCTCTTTGACTAAATGTAACGAATAGAAAGCTGAGTTCACCAGTTTGCAGTTTTGAGCTATGAGCATGTTATGTGAAATTATTCTATGCTCTATGATAGCCATGAAAATACTTTTTAGTGTTATCTCTAGGACATACAAAAATTTAGGAGGCAAGCTTTTTGAAATTCTTATTTTCTTTATGATACAGAGAAAAGGGACAGGGAAGTTAAAGACAATATATTATAGTTGAATAACAACCTAGGGAAGGCAAGATGGGGGCAATGCTATAAAACAATGAATTAGGAATTGGATTATTTGGTGTCGCTCTCTGTTTTGTGATTAATTTGTGCCTGTTGTTTACTCAGTGGATATTAGTTTTTTCAAGTATAAACTCAAAGGGTTGGTCTAAAATTAGTGGTTGTCAAATTACAGAGGCCCAGGAGAGCTACGGAGTCTGGCAATGGCAGTGGAAGGTAGGGTGAGGGGAGAAGCAGGGGTGCCTCTGAGCCACCCTCACCCCTTCTGATCAGATGGCCATCTTGTTTACTTCTTTTTACAAACTTTAGTTTTTTTACAGCATCCAAAGCAAAACAAACACACTCAGCAGTGATGTAGAATCATTTAAGTAGAATCAAGAGGCATGGAACCACTTGTTCAAATGAGTGGGACTAAACCAAACTTTATTTTAATATTAATACATGTGATGATGTTCAAGAATTATTTTTAAAGGCATGTTTACGCTGTAGGATTGCAATTCACTTTTCAATATGCTTTCTTCTGGAGTTGTGTTTTACTATTTTATTTGGTTAGTTCCATGTTGGGATGAAACAGGAGTCATCAAGTTGTGAGTGGTAAGTATTCCTAGGAAAGAATGGGCTCTGTCCTGTAGGAGCTGCTGCATGAAAAAAAAAAATAGAATAAGATCTGATGGATAAAAAATAGTCCCCGGTAGGGAACCAGAATATATGCTTTCTGTTCTCATCACCCACTGGCTAGAGGAAGAGGGGCAGGGTAATCAGATTTTGTGCATTTTGCTTTTCCCATCAGCCAAATGGAGCTAACACATGTCAACCATCAGTCTCCATTGGGGTTCTCCCAGAAATCAACTAAAAGGGCTTCTCAGGTGGTATCTGAGGGAGATACAGTTTGTCTGTCTGTATTTAAAGGATTTTGATGGTCATGTTGGGGAACACCTTCACTTGGCATTCTAATAAATGAGTCCCGATAACTTTAGGATTACTTTTCCTTACTCATAACTGAACCACTAATAACTGTTAATTTTCCACAAAGGATTATTTCCTTTGTGAGCCTGAGTGAGGGAGAAAGAAAGGGAGTGTGGCAATGGTTGAATAAAAGGCTCTACCTGAGTGCTTTAAATAAAGTAAAGCATGAGGATTGTGCTTCTAGCCTACGGTGGCTAGTTGTTCTGAGATCTGGAAGGCCTGTGGAGACCTATGTCCGTGACACTAGGACATCGTGACCACATTTGGCACCTTGATTCCTGTCATATGAGTATCATCTTAAACAACACCTATGGGTATATTCAACATTAAATGTTCATGGAACTCTTCCTTTCGAAATATGAAAGAATATCTTTTGTCCAAAGCACTGGTCTATCCTCATTTTTCATTGATTCTATATTTGCAGATATAGATGTGCTGGATTGCAAAGCAACAACATCTAGAAAAAAAAAAAAAAGGAAATTCACTCATCTATACATGAGACCACTTTGGGAAGTGCTAAAGTAACATCTATGGTATAGGATGAAACTATGGAAAAGATGGAAAAGTGGCCAAATTTGTGGTTCATGAGATGATAACTGATTTTAAAAAGCATAGTGAACAGCATTATTGTGAGGCTGAAAGTCAAAGAAATTTGCAGTCTCATCAGCAAGAGTAAGAAAAATGTACAAGCCTTCTTCTGCAGTGCTGGCTGACTTTCACATTGCAAAAGGTAGCACAGTATGAAACATGTTAAACTTGCAGTCAAGTCATGTTCTGCAAATCTGGTAGTGGCAGAGAATTTTAAAAACACTTGCTAAATGTTACACAAGAGAAGTGTTACATGGAAGAGCAGGTTTTCAATGCTGATGAGACTGGTTTGTTCAATGAACCTATGTAATATACACAGTGTTTTGGTTGAGGAAAATACTATGATCAGAGGCTCACAAAAACCTAACCCTGTATTGCCCATAGGAGCAATGGTTCAGCCTTTACTAATTCAGTGAAGGCTACTTTATAGAACATAACTACCACAAATAATGAGAATCGTCTGTATACAGTAAGTCCTCACTTAGTGTCTTCAACAGGTTCTTGGTAACCACAGGTATAAGCAAAATGAAGCATAATGAAACCAATTTTACCAGGTTAATTGATATAGGCAGGAGTTGAGTTTCTATGGCATATTTCTGGTCACAAAAATATTACCAAAATTCTAAATCAAGACCACTTTAATATTAAATGTTAAAATAAATGTGAGCTATACCACATTTAAGGAAGATTAATAAAAACAGGATAATTATTTACGCAATTTTTTGTGAAACAGAGAGTGACACTGGTCATAGTGGTATTGGGTTCAATCAAGAAATAAAAGTTTGCAAAGCAAAAATTGTTTGCAAAGCACCCCACCACCACGCAGTTCAAGAACAAGCTATCACAAAGATGGAGGGCTCGAGGAGTACTTTCTGACCATGTCATTTATTGTCATGCATTGTATGATTATTGTATACTCTACAACTTTTATTTTATAATAATTTGTATTAATTAATTAATTCATTCATTCATTTTCCAACCTGCTGATTCTAGTTCAGGGTTGTGGGTGGCGGGAGCCGGGTGCAAGGCAGGTACCCAGGCCAGGGTACCGTCCCATCGCAGGGCGCTCACGCACACACTCACTCACACTGGGACCTTGTAGACATGCCAGTTCACCTAACCTGCACAGCTTTGGGATGTGGGAGGAAACCGGAGTCTCCAGAGAAAACCCAAGTAGACATGGGGAGAATGTGCAAACCCCACACCAGACGGTGCCCCAGCCGCAAATCGATTTTCTTTTTTTTTCATCAACATTGTAACGAAACTATGTTGAATGAAATGATGTTATTCGAGGACCTGCTGTACTCACCAGGGAGAATGAGTGAACTCTAAACATCATTCAACCCTGTGGGAACGAGGACTCTGCCTTTCGACACATCTCTGGGCTTGTTTTGTTTCTCCTTATAATGGTGCTTTCATTTTCATGACATTCTCAAAAAAATTCCATATCAAGTAAGAGATTTTCCTATTAGAACTGACAGTCATGGAATCGAAGGACCTTGACCCCCTGTGCTGATATCACAATACTTTGGCATGAAACTGTCATCTTCTCCAGTCAATGACCTTACAATCCCGAGTGCAGTATTTGAGCAATGAGAGGGAGAGATTTGATGGTGGTGCAAGCCCTCACTGTAGATTATTCCTTGACGTGGGAATCACGTAGCATCATCTTACTCAGCCGATATGTAAGTGTGTGTTCATGCCCAAGGCACTGCATGTGTCTTGTGCCATCCCTTCAGAAAGGAAGGAACTTCAGTAAAAAACATAAAACTTGGATTAAAAGAAGCTTCCACAAAGAAGTATTCTTTAGGAGCACACTTGCCAGGGTGGTTCTTCCTGAGGACCAGAATCTTGACTTTAATAGTCAGGGTGATTCTACCCAGTTGAGTATCTGCATGTCGCAACCCCGGAAGGGATGCTTTAACTAAGAATTTTGTAAAGATAGCAAAAGCTTATGATCTAGCCAGGGCTGAGCAAAGAGGAGGCACTCAATACTTATTTATAAAACGTATAAAAATAAATGATTGACAATTAATCAACACTGTGGAATGATAATATGTATATGTAGACACACACACACACATACACGCATAAACCAAATGACCAAGAATATGTGAATGTGCTGTAGAGTCTTGCTATAATTTCTAATTCTTTTTCCCTATGGAATTGGCCTGGAATATGGCCAAAAGAATGTATCTGATCTTGATCTGGTTTGAATTCCTCTTCTTGCATTATCCAAGTTCCTGCTGGAATGTAAGTTCCAAAAGGACAGGCATTGTGTCTTGTTTTGTACACTGATGTATCCCAAGTATCTAGAACAGTGCCTGGCACATAGCAGATGCTCAATAAGTATTCGTTGAGTAAATGAATGAGCGCTTATCCTCTTCTCTGTGTGCCAGACTGTTGTCACCCTATGCTGTCTTCTTTCTAAGCTGAGAGCCTTCATCACTGTTTTGCTAGCGCTGTCTGCTTCCTGAACAAAGCCAGCCGCATGATTTGCTTGACCACATGGGAATGTCTGTTGCTGTATTTTCTGCCTCTCTCTGATTGGAGTATCATGACTGCATTTCTGGGTTTATTCTCTGCCATGATGTGGTCAAGAAAGAGGCCTCTGAAACTCTCTCTAACTTGCATGTGTTCAATGTGGACAGTGTGTAGGGAGATATGAAGAAGAGCAGCTGCGGATTTTGACCAACAGCTGGAGGATGTGAGGATTAAATAGGTGTCTTATTTCCTATTGGTAGGTGATTCCTTAAATGGAACATTCATGGCTGGGGAAGAACCTGTGTAGCCATGGGGGGAAGGATACAACTTTAAAGATTGGGTACAGTTTTCTACCCCATTGGCTTTGCTCTCTAAAAAAGATATCACTTTAAGAGCTGGGAAACTTTTTAGAAAATATAATTTTGTAGGCACTGTACCCATTCACTTGTTCTGGGTGTAGCCCAAAAATCTGGATATTTATTCCCAGGTGATTGCAATGAAAGAGAGGTTGTTGGAGTGGAGTAGGGTAGGGAAAGAAATTGAGAGAGAAAGAGGGTAGCTGTTATGTCTAGTAAAAACCTGCTGCTTTTTGTAAGAATGCTCCTAGGAGATGTTTCATATTTCCAGTGTTGTATCTTTGTGCTCAGGGGTGCCATGGGGTTGTTGGAAGGCCAGGTGAGGCTATGCCCTGTTGGTGGTGCAAGTTGGCCTCTCTGTTTCCCAAAGTTCAGATTCATTTGTATTTTTCTCTCTGCTTTATTCTGTAATATCATTTTGCTAGCAGCACTATGGGATTTTATATGGCAATGTTTATTCATAAGGAATTAGACTTGAAATAAGCTAAACGATAACATTTTTAAAACCGTCAAACTCTATACACATTGGTATATTATTACATATACCAATATAATACATTATTACATACACCAATATAATACACCAATAATTTGGTATATTATTACTAATAATAAACAACTAGTAACTATTATTGGTGAATCTGGTGTGTTGTTTGAGAGATGCAGCTGCCCCGTCTGGACATGGTAAGCAGGAAGGCCTGGGTGTGGCTTGTGGACTAGGCTCGGGTAAATGCTATGTGAAATAAGTTGAGCTGGCTTACGCTCGGAAGTCCCAGGAGGATACATTTTTCACATTGCATCCTTTGGCTATATTTTAAAAATGTTTTCCAGGATTATTACTTCTAAAATTTTTGAAATTTTGTATGTAATCCCTACAATCCTACACCCTAACAAACATGTTTTTCTAACAGATTTCTTTCTCCTTATCCATATATGCACATATTTTACATAATTGTACTTATGGTACAGATAATTTTTTCTCAATTGTCTGTCTTTTCCTTTCCACTAAACATTTTCCTTGTTGCTTTTAATCTTTATAGTTTTAATTATAATGACTACACATTGTTTGCTATTTTATTTGATTAGTCTACTATTATTAGATAGTTGGGTTGTTTCCAAATTCTGCTGTTATAAATATCCCTGGGATTAATGCGATAGCTTCCTGCTAACAGCTCCCCCTCCCCCACCCATTTGAATTCTTTTCTTTAGCCAAACACTCACATGTGAGATTCTAGTTGCAAAAGATAGGAATATTTTCCAGGATCCTGATAACTATTAGAAAATCTTCTGTGCTTGGTTTCTTCATCCCTAAAATGAGGTTATAACAGTATATCAAGTGCTCAGAACAGTGCACTCAATACATGGTGGCCACTGCTGCCACCACCACTATGACTTCCATTATTATTATTACCTGGGGGAAGGTTGGCTTTATTTGCATGAATGGAAACAGATATCTTAATATGATTTTGATCATCAAAATGTTCATATAAATTTTTGCCTTCTCCTTTGTCTTTTCAAAATGATATGAAGGCTGTTTGGTATTCGCCCTTCCTCCTTAGTACTACAACTATCTTCTTGAAAGAACTGTCTTCTTAATGTCCTCCTATTCCTTGTCTTTTTCTCCTAGAAGCCATTTCCACCTGGGAAAGTAAAATATGTCTGTTATATATATTATATATATTCTTATATTGTATTTGGCGGTGATAAAGGTGAATTGAAGAAGAAATGTGGTACTCTGAAAACAAACACTATTGTTTCAGGCTCCGGTTTAGCGTCTATTTGGGACGAATGTAAAAATCTGACCTCTGGTGGCTGTGAGCTGCAGCTGCAGGCTGGAGGTACCAAGTCTGAAATGGGAGCACAGAAAAACGCATCCTCCAGCAGGAGTGAAACTGGAGTAGGGCTGATTGTTTTTTTTTTTTCATTGTGATGATTGTTCCTTTTGTCAGTTAAGACACACTTGCTTTCTTCCTCACAAAGGAATTATAACTCAGTTCCTCAGAGTAAAGGGCTTTGAATAAGTGTTCCAAAGGTTGTATTCTCAAAAAAATACTTTCCTAAAACCACCAACCATCACCACCATCACTTGAAGATGAATATCTAGAAATTTCAGAGGGAAAAAATAGATTGCTAAATCCTATCAAAAGGGAACAGCAGAGGGATGAAAACTTTATTATTTTTTTTTTTTTTGGTCTTTAAACATCTTTAAATGGAGATCTACCTTATCTCCTAATCAAATATTTTCAAAATTTGTACTTCCTAGGATTTAGGTTTTTTTTTTTTTTAAAGTAAACTAAAAGTCTCAGAAATGATTTTCAGATTTCATCAGATACTATTATTTATCATGTAATTAAGGAAATACGATTAGATCTAAGAGGTTACAAGGGATTTATGAGAATATACGTGGGATATTTTTATGTTTTTAATGGTTGTTTGAAATGATGTGAGAGTGATGCCCCTATGCTTACACTTGAGAATAAATATTTATATTAAATTTTAATTATTTTGCTTCTATAAAAACCTGTTTTCAAGGTGATTGAATGGATTGACAGAGCACAACTAAAAGTTAATAATTTGGTATTGTTTGTTTGGATTTATTTGTGCACAAAAGCTAGTTGAAAAGTGGAAGGATTTAACTAATCCTAGCTATATATTTGTTGCACACAAAAATATAGACCATGAGGCAGTTGGCATTGAAAATGATAGGTTCTTCTGTTATTTCTAGATGGATGACACATTCTCCTTTAGTCCCACCCTACGCACTTGCCAGTGTGTATGGTATTGACTGCAGTCAGGAAGGGGACTGCTATCTACTATTGACTTGTCCTTTGTAAATTGATTCACAACCCTCCCCAGCATTTGTACTGTTGACCTTGACTTCAAATATGTAGAATTAATGCTCTCGTGCAAAATAAGCTCGAGATTTGAATGTGTCTCTCAATCTCTTCAAAACCAAAATTTTAAAGACAGATTGATTTTTAAAAGCTTACTAATGAGCTCTGTCATTTTGAATATACTAATTATAACTATAAATTATAGTTATAGATCATTTTTGAATTTGTGTATTTATTGCTAAAAAGTTCAGAAATGCCAAAATATATGAAGAGGACAATAATAGTCCATTTAAAAATATTTTGATATCATAGTTCATTTTAAATGGAGCATGGTTTTCTTATTTCATCAGAATTAATCAGCAAACATAAAGAGCTAATATTTACTGTGTGATAACTCTGTGTCAGAAATAGTTTTAAATCTTTACATGTATTAACTAATGTAACGCTCACAACAATCCCACAAAGTAATTAGTATTATTATCCCTAATTGTACAGTTGAAAAAATCTACAGAAAGGTTGCCCAACATGACACAGTAACTGGCTGCATGAGGATTTGAACCCAGGTCTCCTGACTACAAAGTCTGTCTTAAAAGACACACAATGCAAGTTTAAAGTTATAAAATCTGCATAGGGATTGATAATCTGCCCATGGGCCATACCTTAAAACATTCACGACCCAGATATATGGAACAGCTTAATTAAAATCTGTTGTGATCATTGGAAGATATTCTATACGATTAATGAATTTTACTAGTATAACATTTATTGAAAACAAATCAGAAATATATGTATATTTTGATAACATTTGGTCAATATCATGTATTTCATGCTGTCATGTATCCTGGGCATTGTGGACAACCAAAAATTGGTTCAGAGAAGGAATTTCTTTTGTACTTAAACTTTATTCTAGTTCTAATCTTTTCAATTCACTGAGCTTAAAAAAAAAATCGCCATCAGTATTTTTTTCTCAGTAGAAATTAATTGCATGTCTAGAAACGTATTAAGTGGTTTCATTCTTTTCTGCTTCCCGCTTGCATTTCTTTTTTCCAGTTGAATCCGCACCCAAACTCCTATTCCCACCATTAGCTTTCAGAGAGAGAGAGAGAGAGAGAGAGAGAGAGAAAGCGGTGCGTGTTTACCAAAGAGCTGTGAATAAGCAGGAGGGAACAGCAGCAGCAGCAGAGCTCCTGGACATTCCAGGGAAGGAGGAACTGGGGATGGGAGGCCAGGGCGAGGGAGCGCGCCTCGCTCCCTGTGATCTGGTGAACCGGCAGAGAGACGCGCGCTTATCCCCTAGGGTCGGGAGGGCTGTCAGGGAGCCCCATGCCGTCAGTCTTCCTGAGTGACAGGCCCGGGGAGCCCCGACTCCCCGCTGACCCGCCGGGCGGGCGCCTGCCTCGGGACCGGCCGGGAGGGAGCCGCGGTGCCTCCTGACAGCCGCCTGGCGCTGCTATCCGGCCCCGGAGAAGGGAGGGGACGCCGCGGTTTACCAAACCGGCTCAGTGTGTGCAGTTTCAGGGTGAGGGATGAGGCAAAGATGACACTGGGAATGCAGGTACTCCCCTCTGAGGACACGAATCTCACCCTTGATTAGCAATAGAGCAGAGAAGAGCCCTGTTTCTAACTAAAATCTGCAACTTCTGGTCTCGACCTGACATAAAGCCACTCCACCCAGGGCAGCTGCAAGGCAGTGACTATGATTATTTAACTGCTGCAGCAAATGCTTACTGGAGGCTTAGGGTGTGCCATGTATTGTTCTAGGTACTGGGAATATAAAGCTCACATAGAGCTGACACTTTATAAAACTAGGTCTTTTACATCTTGTTAGGTAAAATGTAAAATATTTCCCCTGAACCCCACAATTAACACAGGGCCTGATATGTATAATGGGTACATGGTCATTGAATAAATGAAAGCCAGAAAGGTGCCAGGGCAGAAAGGAGTCACAAAGGACTAGGGGATTGACCAGAGGTCAAGCGATGACCTAGTGCAGTGGTCCCCAACATTTTTGGCACCAGGGATAGGTTGATTTCATGGAAGACAATTTTTCCACAGACAGAGGTGGGGAGATGGTTTGGGGATGATTCAAGGGCATTACCTTTATTGTGCAGTCAAGCCTCTCTGCCAATAATAGTCTGTATTTGCAGCTGCTCCCCAGCACTAGTATCACCGCCTCAGCTCCACCTCAGAGCATCAGGCATTAGATTCTCATAAGGAGTGTGCAACCTAGATCACTTGCATAGGCAGTTTACAGTAGGGTTTGTGCTCCTATGAGAATCTAATGCTGTGGCTGATCTGACAGGAGGCAGAGTTCAGGTGGTGTCGTGAGCAATGAGGAGCGGCTATAAATACAGATGAAGCTTCCCTCCATTGCCCACAGCTCACCTCCTGCTGTGTGCTGGGTTCCTAACAGGACACAGACTGGGTACTGCCCAGTGTTTGGGGGCCACGGACCTAATGAATCACTGTTTCCACATTTCCCAACAGTGCTGAAATGGGTTTCCTCCCACATGGCTGCCCCTTCAACCTTCCTGTGATTTCTTCTCCTCAATCAAGGGTTTTAGATAAACCTCCTTTCAGTTGCTCAGAACTGTCTTCAGAACTTGATGGATGCTCTAAATGCTGGTAGCGGGCTCTGAAAAGCCAGGGAGGACTCCGGTGAAGTGGAGACGGTCTTGTATTTAGAAGGCCCAGAAAAGAGAGAGGGGTAAGTAGAGATGAGTGCAGGAATTGCAGGCAGTGGTGGGGGACGCCAATGAATGAGGACACCCCTCTGCACTGTGATGGCCGTGCTGCGTCCATCCCAGGGAATGGGGTCAGAAACAGGATTTCGGGATTTATCAGCAAAGCCGGTGAATGATTTGGGCTGGGCAGGTCTAATTTTCACACAAACTACTTCATTTTGCTTTTTGCCTGCTAAAATGTGAACTATGTTGTCCCTTAGAATGTATCACACTTAAAAGTGTTCCTGTTGCAGAGCCAGTTTCAAAGATGAACAGTTGTACCCCCATAGTCAAGGATGCCTCTGGCCGCCCACAACTCCCCACCCTGTCTCTAATATGAGGGGCTGGAGAGTGCTTCTCATACACCTTGTTCTTGTGAACCATTTGGGCAGGCTGGAATTGTAACTCCTGCCAGTGCAGCCGTGCCAGTTAGGATCACTTAATTCATTAATTGCATTTCATGGTAGAGAGAGGTCCAACGAAATTGCCTTGACTGAAACCATGAAAACAAGGGAATTGTGGCTGGGTTTGTTGTTGTTGTTTGTTGCTTGCCAAGGGGATTCTTCCAGACCAAGACTCCGTTCCCAGTGGTTTGACAGTTGGGATCAGGGATAATGAGGACCATGTCTGCTGCAGCGGAAGAGCCGAGTTCTTTGTGTGATGGGCCTTGCCCCTTTCAGAACCTGATGTGCTGCTACAGCCTCTTTTTGTCCTGCCTGAATAGTGAGTTCTAAGGTGGCTTCAGAATGTAGGGACACAAAAACCACATCCATGACTTGTTTCTATGGCATGGATGGTCTTTCATCAGATACCAAAAGTAGTTCCTGGTTTGTACCTATGGATCACAGTGAACACTTGGGTTAGTTAACTTGAATGTTTTACATTTTAGTCTTAGTGCTCTAATCTATATGCTGATATTTCAGAAATGTTGTCTACATGAGCTCACTAACAATGATACAAAGTTTGATCCCATTTTTCTTGATAAGTAACAAAACTATGTGAGGATATTTAAATTTTAGTTGTTATCCCTCCTCTGAAGTTGTGCAGTAGGAGGCTTCCCATTCTGGGCTCTGCACTGCCCAGCCGATTAGGTCTGATGAGATCTAAGGAGCCTCTGCTGCCTTGAAGCCACTCAAACACATTAAGCAAATGACCCTTTTTAGCTGGTGATGCACTATGACATGTGAGCAGATTAAATAAGCCACATTCCACGATTCAGTATTAATATGGATCTTAGTGAACTGCAGGAATAGGGAGGTGTCATTAAAAAGAAAAAATTGGATTTGTGTAGGCTGAGTCTGGGCAAAATTAGGAAAGAAGTAAAGTTTATCTTTTCCCCTTTAGTGCGTTTTTCCTTGCTATGCCTAATTAAAATTTCAGCGTGTGTGTGTATGTATCTGCGTGAATACACGTGTAACTCTGTGTCTGTGTCTACCAGTGGGTCAAGTCCCAGTCTTCCAAAAATGATCATATTCAACCTACACCTTCAGTGTATCATTGGTGAAGCATTTAAAAATCTTCAGCTAAGAATGGTTCTGTACTGCCATGGGCAGTGTAATTTTATGTAAGAAATGTGTCTATGTTTTCCCTCTCTTAGGTCATGTCTTTTTAAGAATCCTTCACTCTGATATGTCATGGTTCATTTTAGTTAGTCTCCATTCAGAATTTCTTTCCTAAATAGCAGTCAATGCATTTGTAGCCCTTTCTAAAAAGAAAATATTCAAGTCATGCTGAAGGGAAAATATTGATGGGGTAAAAGGTCAAAGGAAAAATACTCTGCTTATGTTGAACTTTCGAGAAGATCTGTAGACTGACCAGAAGTGACCATTATACAACTCACAGCTGTGGGGAACAAGGAAAGCCAGTCGAAAAAATGCTTATTGCAAAAAAGTTTAAATCCAGACACATTATGATTAATTTTAAAATATTGATAAAACTCATAGGCAAGTTATAGCAATACTTCAAAAATTGCCCTATAATTGCCTGTATGTCTGTATCTACCTGCCTATCTATTTGTTTCTCTATTATGATTATAATATAAATTTGAATTCCTCAAAGTATATTCCACCTGCAAGATGATCAGGGCAAAGTAGTTCCACAGTGAATAGGTTTGGGAATCACCCCGTTTATCACACGTCTCTTTCACTGAGAGATTCAAAGGATTCTCCCATAGACAGAGTTCTGAGAAGTACTGCAGCAAACAAACCCATTGAACTTTATTTAGCCCAGTGTTCCCCAAGTATGCTTGACTCCAATCTTTTCCTTTTCAGCAATATCTATTTTGCATTCTTTTTGACAAATGCAAGAGAATAAATGAATCTGTTTTAATGGGAGTCTAAATTTTACCAAAATTGACACACAAAGACATTTTAAACATAATATTTTTAAAGAAACCATATAGATCAATACTCATGGAATAAGATTTTTAACTTATAAAGATTTCTTATGGATGTCTAGGTTACATATTTTTGTGGTTAATTTGTAAGAATCCTTAATAAGCTCATATTTCTTATCTACATATTAAAATAATAAACCATTTTGGATCATATAGAATGATGGACAATATCCTGTAAAAATACCTTAAAAAGATCTTTTTCTTGTCCTGCATCCTCTCCAGCCAAAGAAAACCTCAGAGCAATTGTTGTTAGGAAGGTATATGCAAATTCATTCTTAAATTAAGCAATAGTAAACCATATTCCTTGGTTTATCAAAGAACAATCCACCATAATTAACTAGGGTTAGCCAGGAATGTAAAGGTGGTTTATTTATTGGGATATCAATTAACATAATCATTTCAAAAGGTCAATAACAATAAACCATACGATCATTGAGAAAGATTTTGAAAGCCCATGATAAAATGAAATCTGTCTTTCTGTATAACTCTGTGTGCTGGGACTTGAAGAATAATTCTTTAGTAATTAGTGCCCACTTCAAATCAATTGCCAATATTATGTTTAATGGTGGAAAACTCCAGTCCTTCCTTTTAACATAAAAAATGGGATAAGTGCTTCTGTTATTACCATGAACATTTGCATTTCAATTCAATACAAGATACAAAGCAGAAACAAGAAGCCTATCAATAATAAAAGATAATGAAAACTAAAAAATTATCATTATTTTCAGGTAATATAAGTTAATCTAAAAAACTAAAGGAAATCACCCCCCAAATTTTAATAATTCAGATAATTGGCTAATATAGAATAAATGTGGAAAAAAATTAATAGATTTTTCTATAAATATTCTATTAGTTGAAACTACAGATCTCACTAACAATATCAATGACAAAAAAACCAAGAATCCTACATGAAGAAAACTTTAAAAATTTACTAAGTTATTTTCCCTTCCACAGATGATGACTGGAACAAATGAAGACATGATCTTTTCTCAAAGAATAGATTTATTTAAATAAATATATCAGTTCTTCCCTGTGAAAGGATTAATGAATTCTAATTTAAAAAATCTCAGTTTCTTTTTTAACTTGGAAAAAATTCTAACATCAATATGAAAATTAATAGATAAATTAATATGTGAGGAGGAGCTAAAATATTTTAAGAAAAATAATGGCTGAGAGCACTTTATCAGATGTTAAAACTTGATTTGAGTCCCTGCTAATTAAAATAACATGGCCTCAGAAAAGAATGGATAAGCAGATGAATGGAAAAAATATATCAGTTTTTAAATTTGGATATTACAGAACAGTAGTGTTCCAGGAAATTATTAGGATTAAATACAGGAAGTATTTATGGTCAAATAAATGAAACTATTTTAAACAGGTTTTCAAAAGCTGTATAAACATTACATAATCTTTATTTTGGTCACATATATTGTGAATCTCTAAGAGGAGGATTTAATATGCCACATTCCCACAATCATTTAAACATGAAACATTTTTCTTTTTTAACCATTACATTGTTGGAAACATTGTTCCTTAAAACAACCTTTGCAATGGGGGGGGGGGGGGGGGTGTGTGTGTGTGTGGGCAAAACCAATCTAGAAAAAGCAAGTATTTGCTAAAGGAGTCTTCCGGCCTCACAGCATACTGAAAGTTTATCTCCTCACTGAGTACTCCTTGCTAACATCTAAAAATGTTTCTCTTAGTCTAAAATGACAACCTTCTCTATATCTCACAAATCCACTATTATCACAATGCCCAAATTTCCCCTTCCTACTACTATTTGGTCAGACTGGGAGATACTGCACAGCACTGTTTATTATTTAGATGTTAGTAATTATTTCTGATTACTAGCTGTATTCATAAAATGTGTAAACATTGGAATGTAATTGCACAAGAGATCATTAACTTACATATATATTGGCAAAGTTCAAAACCTGGACCTACGGAGAAGGTTGAATCATTGCAAATAGGCAATGGTTTATTAGGAGGGTCCTGAGAACAGCCAGTAAGTCTTTGAGTTTTAGGTCTTCGGGCTCCATGACCATAGGACTTGTGGCCATTATAAAATTAATACAAGGGCTTGGTCAGAATTTAAATTAATTTACCTTTTTGCTGTTGTTTTTCAAATTCAATTTAGACTATGAATTAATACCAAAGACCAATGAAGTCAATTTTCTAATTTAGTGATGCAGTACTGGGTTTTCTCTTAGTAGAAGTACAAAAGCTCCTCCCTGGCCCCATTTCCCCGCCCCCGCCCCCGCAACCTTATTCCAAATATGTAGCTTTTTGAGAACAGGTGAAGACCTTTTTCTCCTCTCATATATCATGTATGTTCACTGTTGAAATTTTATTCCTTCTTGTCTTGTTTTCAATTCCTTTCCTTTCCCTGCTTTCTTCCTTTCCTCTCAACCCTATGACAAAATCTTCATAGGTTGGCTACTGTCTTCACATGTGCTGTTTCACTGTGTCTTTGTCCCTGCTCCTAGTCCACAAGCAGGGTCACTGTTGAGCAGCACAAGCCATCCTTGTCCCTCCGTCCTCCTCTGGGTTGCCTCAAACTCACACATCTTTGGTTTAGCATTTCTCCAAGCTGAAGGCAGCGTGAAGGTACAGTGGTTTCTTGCATACCTTATGGATTTAAAAGCCATCCCATACATAGGAGTTTACTGTCTATACTGCAATTTGATTATCACGTCCAATGAAGTGTCAAGCAGCTGACTAAATGGTTCTCATTAGCATAACTCGACTTTTCCACATTGGTGCAGAGCCTTACTCTATCATTAAAAGATGGATTTAAGTTAGCAGTTCAACCAGCTGGACATGTGTATTATGCATATGTTAAAAATTAGTCCCAGCTCTTAGATAGCATGCTTCCTCTGAAAACCTTAAGCAACTTATAGTAACATTGGGGATGGAGAGAAAGTCTAATCCATCAGAGCAAACTGCAAGTGTAAACCTAATCAAGAATTTAATTGTAGGTGAAAGACATTTTTTTCCCCTGTGTCATACTTATTCATTTGAGTTTGGAGAATAAAGTTTCAGAAAAAGCAGGAAAACATATATAGATATGGTTTTGGTAACAACACTGTATTTCATTTGCTTTATATCAAATATTACAAAACATTTTCCAGACTTAAAAATAGGATAACATTTGTTTTAAGTTATTCTTTTTCATAGACTATTGTAGGCTACATAATCCTTTTATTATAATAGCATTATATTATAATATATAATCCTTTTATAGAATAGCATTATATTTTATTTTAGGGTGTGAAAATGTTTATACATTTTGCATTGTAAATGAAAGACAATTTCTGAACAATTAATTAAAAACAGGTATATATTTAGTGATTAGATTGGCAAAAGGGTTAAAGCACTCAAAGTGAAGATATAAATTGTTATGAGTTAGCCAAAGGAAATGCTTCAGTGGAATGAAAAATTGTGCCAAAAAGGTGTAATTTGCATTTTTCCTTGCACCTGATCCAGTGCTTAGAGGCAGACCGCTTAGGAGATTTGCCGTTTCTTCCTGAAACCCACATGACATGAGGTGTGCATGAGATTGGGTGGCCTCAAAATGTGTTTGCAGAGATACGAATACTGATAAGACCAGGAGCTGTGGCATTATTAAATCATAAGCCACGCTCAGGGAGGACTGCACATTCATTGTTTTTCATTTTATAGTGCAAGCAGAAAGGATAATAGTACTCCTGAATCCCACGTATCCATTAATAGAGAAAAAGTGTGTTGTTTCAAGATAAGGAGAACAAAAGGGTAAGACAGGAAAAAGCATCAAAAGCTCTCAATTCTAATGAGATTGAAAGCTGATGGACACATGGAGTCATCATCTTTCACAGAATCAATTAGACTAGTAAAAGGTGAACTCATTAGCAAAACTAGTAAATTATAGGACACCTAGGGTATTGTACCTTTATTAAAATTTTTATTGTAATTGTTTTGTAAAATCTTTGAGTTTGGTGTAGTCTCATGTATTTTTTAAAATAACAGACTTCTAAAAAATAAATTCAAGGAAAATATGCTGCTAAAATGACTGCAGTTTCAGCATTCTTAGAAAAAAGAAAACCCTATAAAATGTAATATAGGTTAATATCAGAGAAAAATAATAAATTTCTTGCCATTTGTGTTTGAGAAGAGAAATTACCTTGTTCCCTACTCCAGGAAGAAAATGACATTCTAGCTTGGCCACTATTGCATTTCAAAACAGTTTATTTTACATGAAGCTTCATGCAGAAATAGGGCTAGAGATGTGCTACTTTTAAGAATAGATTTTTACAAGAAAAACACCCTAACAAACCTTCAACGAAAAAAATTAAATTCAATAGTGCCTGACCCATTCTTTTTTTTAGCTTCATGGGAGCGAACAATCAAATCTGCAGTTTCACTGTTCAGCTGATTATTACTTAAACATATGCACAATACCGGAAAAAGGTAAAATAAAAAAAAAAAATTGATAGTGCATCTGTTTGTATGGCTAATATTGAATTTTAGATGATCAGAATAAATACACTTCCACAAATGTGAAAACATGAAGAAGTGGTTTAACATAGTATGCACTAAAATAAAACTAAATAGAAAAAACTTGCGTGCAGGCTGGCAGTCATGGTACACACCTGTAATTCCAGCTACTCAGGAGGCTGAGGTAGGGGAATTGTTTGTGCCCAGGAGTTCAAGGCTACAGTAAGTTAGGATTATGCCACTGCACTCCAGCCTGGGCTACAGAACAAGAGCCTGTCTCTAAAAAACAAACAAACAAACAAATAACAAATAAAAACCCAACTTGCATGCACAGTGATGACACACATACACACACATGCACCACATTTCCAAACAAATCTGACTCTTCATGAACAAAATCAAAAGACTGAATTCTTATTTAAAACTTGACATTTTGGGAATCTATTTTCTAATCTCATAAAAACTTATAAAAATGTCATCTGTATTCTTAATGTACACCAATACCCAATACTGAGCATGAAAAAATTAAGAAAAATTAAAAAAAAGGCATTCACTAGGAAGTAATTATAGTTCAAAGACCTGATTTATTATGACTGAAGCCAGACTTCCCTTAAAGCCATAGTGACTACAAAGTCAGGAGCTGGCATTTTGCATGGTTTACTATTCATTATGAATCAATTTCTATAGAACTGCAATTCTTTTTTTTTTTTTTTTTTTTTTTTGAGACAGAGTCTCACTCTGTTGCCCGGGCTAGAGTGAGTGCCGTGGCTTCAGCCTAGCTCACAGCAACCTCAAACTCCTGGGCTCAAGCGATCCTACTGCCTCAGCCTCCCGAGTAGCTGGGACTACAGGCATGCACCACCATGCCCGGCTAATTTTTTGTATATATATATTTTAGTTGTCCATATAATTTCTTTCTATTTTTAGTAGAGACGGGGTCTCACTCTTGCTCAGGCTGGTCTCGAACTCCTGACCTTGAGCGATCCACCCGCCTCGGCCTCCCAGAGTGCTAGGATTACAGGCGTGAGCCACCACGCCCGGCCAGAACTGCAATTCTTAAAACTTTTCCAGACCACATTCTTCTTAAAAATGGCAAAAGACTCTGTGGGTGGCTCACTCCATCTGCTCATAGGAGATAGATATCAGATAAAATAAACCTTTCCTCAGAATATTGGGAAGCTATCAATCAACTCACTGAATTTTTTTGACCTCAGATAAATTAATAATTCATAATAATAAAAATCAGACAGTTGTAAATACTAAGATTAAAAAATGACAAATCACAAGTCTGTAAATATCCTTGAAGCCCTTTGTTTTCTATGTTAAAAGCCTTTCAGAGCTTTTCTATTCTCTTCCTGAAAAATTCAGCCCTACATCCATTAGGTGGGACAGAGCAAGGCAGATATCCTAGATATGCGTGTCGGGAAGGGTCTGCAGTGGCCCACAGCCCCAGCAGGCTGAAGGCGGTCTGCACCAGGGTGCCTTCACACTGCCTGGCACCTATCGTCTGTCACAGCACGCAGCACACCCTTGGGATGCCCCGTGTACCTGTGCTCGCTAGGATGTCAACTCCTCAAGGGCAGGGGGCAGCTGTCTTTGTATCGACTAGTTCACTCACTTGCACAAAGTAGATACAGTTGGTAAACATTGTTGAATGAATGAATCAATAGGTCGCTGTTAAAGAAGAATTGTACAATGTTGGCAAAGAAATTTTACAATTTAAAAAGAAATTTTAGCACGGGTTCAGGGTACTGAGTACTTTAAATGCAGCTAAAATGTGTCTAAGTTAGTGGACAGGTGCTTCTCATTTAATACAATAATAAGTAGTAATTGAGGGAAACCGTCTCATTCTGGGGGGATGCGTGGAGACAATGAGGATGGAAAATCAAGAGCAGACATTGCTGAGATACTAAAGACTTATCTAGAAGGTTTTTGTCTTGTCTTTGGAGATAAAAAAACACTTGCTCAGAAAAGTAATAAACTAAGCTCTATTTTGGTAGTATTCACTGAACTGTGATGGAGAGATAACTAAAAAAGGGAGAAAAAAGTATAATCATACTTCAAAGATATTGAGGGTTTAGTTCCAGACTACCACAGTAAAGTGAGCCACACAAATTTTTTGGTTTTCTAGTGTGTTTAAAAATTATGTTTACACTATGCTGTAATTTATTAAGTGGGCAATAGCATTATGTCTAAAAAGACAATGTATATACCTTAATTAAAACATGCTTTATTGCTAAGAAATCATCTGAACCTTCAGTGAGTCCTAATCGTTTTCCTGGTGGAGGGCTTTGCTTCAGTGCTGATGGCTGCTGGCTGATCAGGGTGGAGGTCGCTGAAGGTTGCGGTGGTTGTGAGAAGTTCTTAAAATAAGACAACAATTAGTTTGCCACATTGGTTGACTGTTCCTTCCATGAAAGATTTCTCTGTAGCCTGTGATGCTGTTGGATAGCATTTTACCCACATTAGAACTTCTTTTAAAATTGGTGACAGTCCTCTCAACACTGCTGCTGGTTCGTCAGCTAAGTTTATGTACCATTCTAAACCCTTTGTTGTCCTTTCAACAATGTTCACGGCTTCATCAGGAGTAGACTGTATTTTAAGAAACCACTCTTTTTATTCGTTCATAAGAAGCAGCTCCTCATTCGTTCAAGTTTTATCATGAAATTATAGCAATTCAGTCACATTTTCAGGCTTCACTTCTAATTCTAGTTCTCTTGCTATTTTCACCACATCCGCAGTGACTTCCTCCACTGAAATCTTGAACTCCTCAAAGTCATCCATGAAGAGTTTTTTCTAAACTCATAATAATGTTGATATTTTGACTTCCTTCCATGAATCATGAATGTCCTTAATGGCATCTAGAATGGTCAATCCTTTGCAGAAGGTTTTCAATGTATTTTGCCCAAATCCTTCAGAGGATTACTATCTATGGCACCTATCCCCTTACAAAATATATTTCTTAAGTAATAAAACTTGAAAGTAGAAATTACTCCTTGATCTATGGGCTGCAGAATAGATGTTATGTTAGCAGGCATGAAAACAACATTAATTTCCTTGTACCTCTCCATCAGAACCCTTGGATGACCAGGTGCATTGTCAATGAGCAGTACTATTTTGGAAAGAAATCTTTTTTTCTGAGCAGTAGGTTTCAATGGTGGGCTTAAAATGTTCGGTAAACCCTGTTGTAAACAGATACGCTGTCATATAGGCTTTGTTGTTCTACTTATAGAGCACAGACAAAGTAGATTTAGCATAATTCTTAAGGGCCCTAGGATTTTCAGAATGGTAAATGGTTTCAGCTTAGTTACCAGCTGCATTAGCCCCTAACAAGAGTTAGCCTGTCCTTTGAATCTTTGAAGCCAGGCATTGACTTCTCCTCTCTAGCTATAAAAGTCCTAGGTGGTATCTTCTTCTAATATAAGCCTATTTCATCCACACTGAAAATCTGTTGTTTAGTGTAGCCACCTTCATTACTTATCTTATCTAGATCTTCTGGATAACTTGCTATAGCTTCTCCATCAGCACTTTCTTTTTCACCTTGCACTTTTATATTCTGGAGAGGGTTTCTTTCCTTAAACCTCATGAACCAACCTCTTTTAGCTTCAAACTTTTCTTCTGAAGCTCCCTCACCTCTCTCAGCCTTCAAAGAATTGAAGAGAGTTAAGATCTTGCTCTGGATTAGGCTTTGGCTTAAGGGAGTGTTGTGGCTGGTTTGATCTTCTATCTAGACCGCTAAAACTTTCTCCATATTGGCAAGGAAGATGTTTCGCTTTCTTATCTTTCATGTGTTCACCGGAGTAGCACTTTGATTTCCTTCAAGAACTTTCCCTTTGCATTCACAACTTGACCAACTTTTTACAGAAGGAGCCCTAACTTTCAGTCTATCTTGGCTTTGACATGGCTTCCTTACTAAGCTTAATCATTTCTAGCTTTTGATTTAAAGTGAGAGACATGCAACTCTTCCTTTTACTTGAACACGTAGAGGCAATTGTGGGGTTACTACTTGGATTAATTTCGATCATTCTTGTTTCTCAGGGAATAAGGAGGCCTGAGGAGAGAGAGGAACAGTGTGGCCAGTTGGTGGAGCAGTCAGAACACACACAGCACTTAGATTAAGCCTGCTGTCTCATGTAAGCGTGGCTTGTGGTGCCCCCAAATAATTATAATAGTAACATCAAAGATCACTGATCACAGATCTTCACAACAGATATAATTATAATGAAAAAGTTTGAAATATTGTGAATATTACCAAAATGTGACACAGAGACACGAAGTGAGTACACGCTGTTGGAAAAATGGAACTGATACACTTGCTCAAAGTGAGGTTTATATAAAACTTCAATTTGTGAAAAAAAAAAAAAGCCAAGAAACCTGCAATATCTGTGAAGTACCATAAATAATGCAAAGTGCCATAAAAGGAGGTATGCCTCTATTTAATCAATATTTTCAGCAATGACTCAGGGCCTTACCATGCTCATATTTCTCCCTTCTCACTGAACAGTCCCTCCTTGGCCTGGTAGTGCTGCTCTGACCACCTCCAACTTGTATATGAGTTGCCAGAGACCACATTTTCGTGAAATCTATCTTCAAGATCTATAACTCATTTATGTTTACATCCACAGTGCCAGATGCAATGCCTGGCACAAAGTGTTGCCCAATAAAGACATACTCAATAAGTAAATGGAGATAGAAATGGCCTATTTGATCCAGGTCTATAATTTTTCTTTTCTTTTCTTTCTTTTCATGTTATTTTTCAAAAGCGATTGCAATTCTTTTCCTTGTCATATGCTTTCCCTTGTGACATTTTTGGAGTACCTAGTTCCTTATCATTATCACCTTTTATTTTTACACATTTATATGGTGTGACCAATGGTAGGGCAACAGTTTTATGAGAAGCTCTTTGCAGGTACTAATTTTAACAGATCAGTTTCTACTTTGGTTGCCTCTGTGGAAGCAAGAATTTCAGAAAAGTGGTGCCTTCTGTAAGCTCCTTATTTATAACATTGGGGCTAGTCAACTTCCTTGCTCTTCCTCTTATCAATAAGCTTGTCATTATTTGCATTCTGTCAGAAGTGACCTTACATGATCTTTCCCTTTTCTCTTATCTTATAAAACATATTTCGATGTGTTTGTTCGACCAGGTTCCTTTCCCAGTTTTCTTCCCATCCCATTGACTGGTCAAGACAGCAAAATTGCATAAGACTGAAACAAGCCAGGGTTGCTGACCAAAGGCAGTTCATAGCCCTGGGGACATCTTCTCCCCAGTGCTCAAACCTCACATTCCATTCTAGTCATGCTTTCCCTTGTTAATCCTGGCTCCAGATGAAACCTGACTTAGAAGCCAAAGATTTGTTAAGCACTTTTCCAGTGACCAACTTTGGCTCTGATCTTTGATTGCAGATATAATTTTCAACCTATGTATATGGAGTCATTTAAGTTGGCTATTTGCTGAGAAATGAGGACACTATGTTACTTAAGAGTATTTGTGGACTCCTTATAACTGTTGTGACAATGTAGTAGAAACCCCCCCATTGATTTACCTTAATACGTTAAGCAAAAATAATATGTCCTTTGCTTAGGGAAATTTCTTCTGAGGAGATTGTGTTGGAAATATTATACCAAAAATGGAAAAGATACAAACAGCTGCCTGGAAGAGTTCACTTCCCTAAGAGAGTACACAAACATAGCTCCCTCTGTGTAGGTAAGAACCTGTATTTTCTTTGGTTGAGGTCATAAAGGCTCTTGGCACACCCCAAAACATCTATCAGGGTATCCAACCCCTGACATACCTTTACCCAAAAGTACCTGATAACTCTTCTTGTTTCATCTTCCGATTGCTGGGCCACAAGAGCTGAAGGAAGCCCCCAGTTTTCAGTTCTTGTTTCACTCATGTATTTATTCTGTACATATTTATTTTGTTATTCCTGTGTTCCAAGCACAGGAGGGTACAACACTGTAGATACAGCAATAAACTAGATATGATTCCTGCTCAAGACCAGTGGAGGGAGTCAGAAGAGAGGTGATTCATAGATACATAGAAAAAATATCAGATAGGGAGAGTGCCAGGTAGAATATTTAAAAAGGGGATTCTGTAGAGAATTCCTGAGGGTTTGCAGAGGAGGGTTTTAAATTGTGTTGTTGGGGACAGCTGTCCTGGAGAGATGACTCTCAAGCTGAGAACTAAGGCAGCGGGCAGCCGACCAGATAAAGATGGCGGAAGGGCATGTCCCATGATGGCCCAAAAGCAGATGGCATACTTGCAAGAAAAAAGGAAGGCCCTCAAATGGTATGAATTTGGTAGGGGAAAGAGGGGTGGTTTTAAGATGAAGCTTCATAAAGCAGAATAAGATGCCTGTATTTTTATTCTAAGGCACAGGCAACCTGACAGCCTGGTTGCTCTGGGAAAGGAGGCAGAGTGGAAGAAAGGAGAGCGATTCGGAGGCTACTGTGTGAGTCCAGGCAAAAGGGGGTGGTGGCTGGAAGGAGGGTGGCCACAGTGGGGACAGAGAGAACTAGGCAAACATGGGAACCGTTTCAGCAGAGAGGCCGACAGCAATTATCCTCAGATGGGGTGTGGGACTGAGGAAACTGGGTGAATCAGGGATGATTCCTGGACTTTTTTTTACTTCTTTTCTGTTCAATATCCTTGTTGACTGTGGGCTTGAAGAGCTTGGAAGTGTCCTGCCCGAGACTAAACAGGCTTCTAGTGTTCCAGGAAACGAACACAGGAAGCTTTCAAAACTAGGGGCCAAGGAGCCAGTATTTTATATTTCCCTCCATACTGGAAAGGTTGTGATGTATTTTTACGCATTGCCATTCATTTGTAGAAATTATTACAAGCAGTTAATAAGAACTTCACTTTAAAAACTATATTTTATGGAAAGCGTCTAGCATTTCGTCTTAAAACAAACTAAATTGACTCTCCATCCTCAGCTCTTTTTGATTAAGGAGAGAAGTGTGATTAACATTTGTTTGGGGTTTTTAGCACTGCTATGGTTACAGTGTGATGGTTGAAAATGTTCTATCCAGCACATGATTAGTTATTCTATTTCTTGATAAAACAGACATTTAAGAACAAGGCAGAGGCTGGGAGTGCAGTGGGGGTGGGGGAACCCAACTCTGTGAAATGCTTAACCTTTTAACATAGTTCAACAAAGTTTAGATTTCTGGCAAAACGCCTAGACTTTGTAAGGCTGTTCATGGTTGCAAAACCCGACAAGACCTTGGTGCTTAAGTTACTCTGGCTCAAGAGTTGAGACAATGCAAAGAGAGCAAAGGAAAAAAACAAACACACCCTGATTGCTACAGTTGGGCTCATGGCACAGGGTAAGCAGTTTGGAAAAGGCTGCTGGGGGTGGTGGTTACAACCTACAGTTTCGTGGAGGCACTTCAGCTACCTCTGCGGAGAGAACAAACTATACCCAGAGGCAAAGCAAGTTCGGTATTAAAGATGAAGAGGGATCTTAGGAACTCATGACAAACCAAATGTGTCACAGATTAGAAAAAGAATTGCTGGTTTCACAGCATCACAGCGATTGTCCTCACAGAGAGCAGCAGCAAAGACTAATTGAGGAATACACGTCTCAGGCATTTAGTCTGGAAAGAGTTGTCTCGTCCAGAAATACACATGCAAGCTACAACCGCTGATAGTATCAGCGACAGCATCTGCTAGCCAAGAAAATGGGAGAATTTGTAACTAGCCAGCAGTAACCACGTATTTCATGATTACCTGCCTTTGTTTGATATGTGTTGACGTATCTGTTGTTTTGAATTCCTAGGAGTTTTTCTAAGATTTTTCTGAACATGTGGACCATTTGTAAATAAGAACATGTAAAAGGATAATTATTGAAATAATTATGGATGAATGCAGTATAGTGTTTCCCACATGTGGCCCTCAGTACCCCAGTTCTGAGGGATGCACAAGAGATGACAAGGGGATTGCTTTAAATATCAGTTCAGTGGTCAATAAGGTCTGGAAGCTTCTGAATGTTACTCATATTTCTCTACTATACTATTTCTGCTTTTCAAAGTCTTTATTAGTTTATGTGTATTGTGAAACTCTAGAAAGGAACAAGAATATCCAATGTTTCCCGAATATATTTGATCACAAAATTCTCTCTATCCTCTGTCCTTATTCCTCTATTTTGGAGAAGTATGTCTCCAAACACATATTCTTAGAGCATATACACTGGTAGACACTGGGTGTGATGCAATGTGCATAATAGGCATGACTTTAAAATGGATGCATTTTCACACGTGGGCCCAAGAACAATGGAGAAGGAGTCAGAGAAACAGAACGACAAATGGAACTGAGTAACTGAAGTTGGCAATAAGCAAGTTACAAGAGTTAAGGATACTTTTGCCTACAGAAAAATCCAACTGGATAGTTGATTTCTGGTTTGATTTCAGCAACTCACCAATGTTAGATCCAAGATTTCTGCATTCTTCTCACCTGTTCCATCATAATTGCAATGTGGCTGCTGCAACTCTGACCCTCACAACTGCATCCGAGGTAGAAAAAAAGGAGAAGAAAGGGGAAGGGTTTGGGAAAGGTTGTTCTTTTAATTAGGAAGATAAAATAGTTTCCAGCAACACCAGAGCAGACTTGTGAATCTATCTAATTACATGGGACTCTGTCACATAACAAAGAGCTGTGAAAGAGATTACACTGAAATTTTATGTTGCTCAATGGGGCATTTTCTTGGTAAGGTGAGCAGTAACAGAATTGAGGCAAGAAAAGGAACTTGGGATGAGTTGTGTGTATTTCAAGCTGTAGAAATATGAAGGCAGAATGGGTTATTTTAGACATATTCCTTTGGGCAAGTCTTTTGAAGTAACAAGCTCCTTCTGAAAGAAGTGATGAAACATCTCACCTTCTTTTTCTTTTTTTATGTCTTGAGTAAAGAATATTTTCTTAAAAACTAATATATATACATATACACACACACATACGTGTGTGTGTGTGTGTATGTATGTGAGAGAGAGGGTGTGCGTACACTCACACACGTGCACACACCCCTTTAAAGCTGGCCGGGAGCAGGCATGCCCCTTATCCCTGGAAACACTTGTCTAGTGGCTCATCATACAGACCCAGGTCAGTACTTGCCAGAGGACAGAATGTTCTGAGGCTTTTCCTTGGGTTACTAGTAGACTTTATTGCTTTTACTAGATTGGATCTTTCAGGACTTAATCCAGCCCATGGCTTAAAACATGAAAGCGTGTTAGAGACCTCGAAGATAATTGCCATGTTTTTTCACTCTCCGGGTTCTTAATGAGGATAAACACACACTAGGAAACAAATTGGTTCAATTACTTGTGAAATTTTCTTTGGTAGGAGGACACAGGCATGTTGCTACAGCCCTGTTCTCCGTGGAACGGAATTAATGAAGAGGAAGGCCTGCAATGACACCCACGGAAGGGGCTACTCACCTTTCAGTCTGCAAACTACCAGAAAGTGCATTTGCTATAAATGACTTCTTCTAAAAACTGGCTATTATGTGGGCCTCGAATTCATGTTACAGCAAAGTCCTACTGATAATATGCCACCTTTAGCAAAGAAACTCAAAGCACATTCCTTTTTTATTATATCCTATATTATAAAAATAACATGTCTCATTATTAACTTTTTGAAAAATAGAAGCGCTACTCTGAACTCAATAGTCCTAAGCATTATTTTGAAATATCTTCTAGGTTTTTAAATATGACTTTTCTTTAAATATATTATTAAACTTGTAGTATTATAAAAGATCTTACTTTCTTTACTCTCTGTTAAACTATAAGCACTTTTCTTGATACTATCTAGTCTAATACCACTATAGGAACAATGAGGTTGTTTTCATTTTTTTCTCAAAGTGCCATGTTATTGAACCTGTATTATAATTCATCATATAGTAATAGTGTTTTGCCCATAAATGCAAAAATTGTTCAGTTAGTATATCTAATCCTTTAACTGATTTCTTGATTACCTATTTATCTTCTTGCAAGATGCCATAGAGGATACACAAAAAAGCAGTAATGGGTCCACACTTCAGGAGTATGTGGCTAAAAGTTATACATATGTATGTCCATATGGAGTTGATGAAACTAGCCGTTTGTAGAAAGTGAGTATAAAAGATAACAGGGCCACCAGGGGCACACACGCAGAGAGGAAAGACCCGCTGGGGACACAGCGAGAAGGCGGCCATCTGCAAACCATGAAGAGAGGCCTCAGGGGGTACCAAGCCTACTGATACCTTGCTCTTGGATTTCTAGCCTCCACAACAGTGAGAAAATAATTTCTGTTGTTTAAGCCAAAAACAAAAACTAAAAAAAGGAAACAGGTTCTATAGGGGTTGAGAAGAGAGGAGTTCAGGAAGGAAGAGATCGGAAATGGACTCATCATTCCTTTCAGCCTGTCCGTGACCTGGACTTAGACAGGTGGGGGTGAGAGGGATGGAGGATGTTCGAGGCACAGGCAGGAGGGAGGGAAATCACTGGGTATGTTTAAGGAGTAGTTACATTTATGCCTGCTTTGCACAGTGGGGTTTGTTTTAACCACAATTTCCTGCATTTCCAGGAGAAAATAGTCTTGAGCCTTCATATGTGGAAAATTTCCCAGTTCTCTTCTTTACTTGTATATACACGACCCATCAGGGAGTACGTGTTTGACAGTGGGTAGACACGAGGTCTCCTTTTTCTGAGTGTGAGCTACTTTTCCCAGATTCAGACTCTTTGCCTGTCATCTCTTGGAAAATCTGAAAAAGAAAGCTTCATTTGGAAGAAAAAAAATCAAAGCCATTTGTACCTTTTCCTACTCAGCCTTACCAGAACTTTTATGTTGAGTCATATTTTGGGTAAAAGCTGGAGTAATTATTTAATCTAAAAATGTCTCTGCATTTTACTTTGTGAGAACAGTATTGAAAAGTACATGCAAGCTGAGGAAATTTTATAATCACAGAGTGTTAGAGCTAGAGAAGTCCCTTTACAGATCCCTCAGATCACCTAGACAGTGATTTTCAAACACTGCATTTTTAAGATGAATTTTCCTGTTAAATGGAAAACTTATTCTTAAGACCAAATACAAACCATAAAACCAAGTCCCCCACTTCCTTAAGCACATTATCTGAGTCCCTAAAATATCTCAGAGCACAGATTGAAAAACACTTGTTAAATGTCATCTACTTATTTTACCGATGGTAAAATTGAGTCCCAGAAAATCAGGTATCCATGGAGGATCTCATGCCTCGAATTCCTTTATGAGAGCAGGTGTGCTCAGGATTCAGAACCCTGGCTGACCCAAGCCTTTAAACCAGAGGTGAATGCATTGAGATGAGCCATAATTGATGTCTACTTTCTCATTCTCCCATCTCCCTTCTCCTAGATTAAAAAAAAAAAAAAAAAAAGAGCTATAATTTCTCAGCCTGGGAAGCAGAGGACAATGCAAGGGGCATTCCCAAGTAGTCAGACACATGTCCCATTCCAGGTCCTCTGGGTCCTGGGTCTGGGCTTTCCCCTCACACAACCCCAAGAGAGCTAGGAGGCTCCTAGCAGCACGTCTGCTGGTCAGCAAGGCTGTCTTTTAAGGAGCACCAAGCAATATCAGAATCGGAATGAGAGCAGTCATTCTTATTCTTTAACAAATATTTTGTGCCTAAAAAACAACCAATTTTAACTTTCTGAAAAACTACTTCCTCCCAGTTCCAAGCCTTGAAATCCTTCAAGTGAGTTGATTCTATTACACATAGACGATTAGTTACAAGAAACATATCTAAAATGAACTGACAAAAGACTCTTCTGGTTGAATATTTCTTCTACTGGTACCTAATGTGCCCTAATGCTTCATGGGCAAAGATGTTACCATGATATGCTTACCTTTCAAGTCACGCTGATAGTTTTTGGGTTAAATGTATCCATAGGACAAATGGTAATGTTTATAACATGGCTCACCTATGTTAGGTGTGTCTTGCACAGACCATCGATCGTGGAACTGGGAACCAAATACGGCCCACAGATTTGCTTTGTGTGGTGTCCATGGTGTTTTGAAATTTTTGAATAAGTTTTTAAGGAATTTCACTGAAAAACTCAGATTTCCAGTTTCTTTTGAAAAATCAGAAGATTGGGCAATATTGCATCCAAAGTCTTAAGGATTGTCGACAAGATATTGCTTGGCCTGAGCTGTGTGGTATCTGCCCCATTTAGATGGAACATGCATTCCTCAGTTTGCTGCCATTCCCTGCTGTGGAGCCAACACAGGAGCCTGGTGCTTTCCTTGTGGTGTGCAGCATTCCTTGCAATCCACACTTCCGTTAAAGTGAGACAAAAAGTATTTGACATGGAAAGAAGGCACGTGTTTCCTATATAGGGTGGAACTAACATCCATGATTTAATTGGTCTGTGAGCATCTGAGTTTGCCACCCCTGTACTGTGTGTAAGCAGATAACACCGTGTTCTGCTAATTCTATGATACACATTTTTTGTTCATATTTTAGCATCTCTGAAATGAGAGGCATATTAGCATTGCTGTCATCAGTAGTCTGCCTGCAAACTTGGCCATAACTGTTTATGTTGTTGTTGTTGTTGTTGTCAACTGAGTTTATGTTAAGTGTTGGAAAGGTGCATGCTGAGTTTAATTACTATTTAAAATGTCTTCAACATCATTATACTATTATTCAGTATTGACACAGAAAGTGACTTGAACATACAGAAAGACAAGGAAACACGGCAACTGGCCATGGATTTGATATCAGTGAAGCAAATGTTTCTTGTCAGAGTAATGACTACAATTCCTTCTTTTCTTGGAAAGAGAAACTAAGTGCTTTAGGAGACCTAAGAAGGGAAATCTTACAGGTCTATGAGGCTTTATTACATTTTGTTACTGAGATAAGTGCAAAAGAATTCTTACTACAGGCCAGGCAGTGCAACAGAAGGAAAGAGAAAATGCCAAATAATTTGGAATAGATAAAAAGAAATTTCCGGACAATGAAAGCTGTGTGGCCCACCCAGGCTTTAAGAGGACTATCTTTTTGGTGTTATATCTTAGGTTGATCAGAAGTGTACATTCTTTTTTTGTATTGGTACCATCAAAGAGAACCAGAGCGGGGAAGTAGTTAAAGCAGCGGAGACAGGTTTTGTTCAGGAACCACTGCAACGGGGGAAAAGAAACCTCAGTACAGAACTGGGCTTAATTCTGAACACAGCGAGGATAAGTGGGGATTTACAGCCACGGAACAGCGTGGAGTGGGGGTTTCAGTGGATGGAAAACTACTAAGGGGAGACATCAAGGGTAGGGGAATTCTTGCTAAACTGACCTAACAGATTCTTGCTATAACTGGTCTATGC
Organism: Eulemur rufifrons; assembly: GCF_041146395.1. Taxonomy (NCBI): domain Eukaryota; kingdom Metazoa; phylum Chordata; class Mammalia; order Primates; family Lemuridae; genus Eulemur; species Eulemur rufifrons. The sequence goes on along the minus strand of NC_091000.1, from coordinate 33,180,041 downwards.
AGGCCCAAGGAAGATAGGGGCCAGGTTGAGGCCTAGTTGGGAAGAGGGCTTGGAGGAGCTTGACAAAGTTTGGTCAAGGAGAGTCTTTGTCAATACATGAAATACGGATGCATCTCATCATCAATGATGTCTTAGATTCAGTAAAACATGATCAAACAAAGCCGCAGAAAGGGAAGGACTTACTGTATCTATGGTCCCTCCTGCTACCATCTATCTGCCTCTCTCAGAATTGCTTCCTGTCTCTTTCTGACTACTGAGTGAAAGAGAAATATAGGCAAAATGCATAAATGGTATAATTCTTAGGAAACAGAAAACCTGGAGGAAATGGATAAGTTCCTGGAAACATACAATGTCCCGAGATTGAAACAGGAAGAAATAGAACTCCTGAGCAGACCGATATTGAGTAGCAAGATTGAATCAGATATAAAAAGTCTCCCCAAAACAACAACAAAAAGCCCAGGACCAAATGAAGTCACAGCCAAATTTTACTGAACATGTGAAGAACGAATACCTATCCTCCTGAAACTGTTCCAAAAAATCTAGGAGAAAGGAATTCTCCCTAACCCCTTTTTTGAGGCTAGTATAACCCTGATACCAAAAGCAGGTAAGGATACAACAAAAACAACAACAACAAAAAGAGAAAACTACAGAGGATGAACATAAATGCAAAAATCTTCAATAAAATACTAACAAATCAAATCCAATAGCACATCAAAAGGATAATATACCACAATCAAGGGGATTTTGTACCAAGGATGCAAGGATGGTTCAACATATGCAAATCAATAAATGTGATACATCAAATATACAGAATTAAGGACAGAAACCATATGATCATCAATGATGAGAGGTTTTTTGGTGGGTATAATGTGCATTGCTTCAGTGATGTATGTACTGAAGGCTCTAACTTCAACACAATGCAATATATCAATGTAGCAAAATTCCACTTGTACCCCATGAATGTATACAAATAAAAAAAAAGAAAAGAAAATAGAACCTGAAACTTGTTCTTGGTCATGTTAAATAACACAACAACCCAAGCTACCTTTAAAACTCTACAGCAACTGAGGCCACAACACCAAAGAGAAATTTCCTCGTTTTAAAAAAGGACATTTAATGAAAACCCTGGCAGTTTCATAGGAAGCCACAGTTGAAGAGCTAGATGAACTTGGCCTACAGGCACCAAAGCCTGCTGTTCAGGACAGTGACACATCCATCCTCTGTCATGTGTTATTACTTACAGTACGTGCCATGGGACAAATGTTTGTTATTAGCAGAAGTTTCATGGATGAGTTTTATCATCCACTTTCTGGTCCACTCCAATTTAACAACAATTTTATATTTTGCCTGCAGGCTAAAAAGCTGAGTTTATGCCAAAGATGTTTCTATTTTAGCTGTCAGGGCCCAAAATGAACATTTTGTTTTTAAAAGGAATTGGAAAAATACACAAAAGAAAGAAAATGTAATTTCTTTTTTGACGTTTTGAAAATAATTTAAAGTAATTCCAACCAACAAATAGACGTTTGGTCCTGTTGTCTTTCCAGAAAGTAAGACACTGGCTTTGGTATGATTAGGAATGAATCATCTTTACTTAGCAAAAGACCCTATTCTTAACACACGTATTTAGGGTATTATATAGTTTTAGCTGTGTGCTCAAAGATGCTGGGAAAAAGGACGTTGGAAGGTTTGCATTCATTTCCGTATTTTTTGTTTCTCATATTTAGAAGCTGTGATATCAGCCAAATAAATTGCTAGCATTGGAATGGGCTCATCATATTCCTTTTGGTAAAAATCTTTGACTTTGAGCCTTAATTAGCACCTTTTTTATTGGTAAATCAAAGTGGAAATGGCCTTTCATAAAAACAGACTACACACGCTCCTCTTTTCAGAAGGAAAACAAGAGCTCAGGTAGATTCCTTCCCCAGCAAATCTCTGCTTTCACTTTGAAGTTGCTAAATTGTTTTGCCTTTGGGCTGATGTTTTTCATATCTTTCACAAATTTCTAAAGATGAGATTTTGGTGATTAAGTTTTGAAAGTGTCATTACAACATATTTGAAAGCCAAATGAAAATAGCCACTGTTCATTGCTAGAAATTTTGCACTTGGATAGAATTAGAGCTGGAAGCTGTTAGAAATTTAGTTGGGTGGACCACATCAACATCGTTTTATTGTTTTAAATTCAGCATATTTCCGGAGTTCCCAGGGGAATAAGACAAACTTAATGGGTGAATAATAGTTTATATTGTGTCTGATATAGAGTAGGCACTTAAAAAATATTTGTTGAATAAATAAACTCCATAGCATATGTATTCACAAATGCTTATACATGAACTGTACATACTCTCTTTCAATAAAATCCAATTTTAGGGCATGTCCTACAAATAATATATTTAAGATTATTCAACAGGTGGGCTCAATAATGACAGTCATGATAATAATGCTAATTATCATTGTAATTAAGTTAAAAATAAATATTTATTATTAAATCTCAAGTTCATTTACCTTTTCAGCTGTCATCTCCAGCTCACATAGTACCTTTCAGAACTCAGTACACTGTAGGAAGAGTCTCTGATAAGGAGGCAACAAATCATCTGTAGAGCAATCCCTAGGTTCAAACTCTGTCAGGTCACAGAGAACTGCATCTTCATCCTCCAAGAGAACAACGACCAAGAAGGATCTTTTCACTGGTTATTCCTGGTCGAGAGGAGGAGAGCAAGTATACAGAAAATGTATTCACTGATATATTCCAGATGTATATGCAGAAGAGGCAAATGACATAAAATTTCAGGTGATAGAAGAAAGTTGTTTGTGGAGGAACGAGAGCATCCTATTGCAACCATTCTTAAACATTCTCAAGAACATCTCAGTGAATTGAAATTAACTTGATTTGGGTGGAACTTGGAAAAGTTGGAGTCTAAGTGATATTGATGTGGCAAAGCAGGTACAGTACAAGAGCAGTCGGCCAGGAGAGACTAACACCAAGATTGCTAAATTTGTTTATTTAGAGTGACAAAGATTCACTCCTTGACCAAACTTGAGTCAGATTCCTCTGATTCCTCTTTCTCTCTAGGCCTCATCCTTGGGCTTTGTCATTGGCTCACCTAGTCCAGTTTTAGCAAGAATCCTGCTAGGTTGGTTTAGTAAAAATCCCCCACCTTGGGTATGTGATTACCTTCCATGTCTGATCAAATTCCTCATTCTCTCACCCTCAATATCTTATTACCCCTGCCTGCCTTCAGCAAGAATCCTGTTGAGTCTAGCTCACAAGAATCCCCCTGGCTTTGGTGTTTCCTCTTAGTAATTTTCCATTCACTGACCACCCCCACCCCCAGTCCTTAGCTGTAAATCCCTTCTTGTCCTTGTTTTATTTTGAGTTGAGCCTGATCTCTTTCCCCTACTGCAAAGCCACCATTGCAGTAGTCCCTCTTGGATAATGTCGTCTTACTGTCTTTAACGAACAAATGTCATGAATAATTTTTTTTATTTAATAATTTAAGTTGCTAAATTATTAATTCTATATTTAATTATAAGTCAATTTAGGCATATTAGGGTTGGTATTCTACAATAGTTAATCATATGCAAGTTAAGAGCCCTATTCACAGATCTACATTTCAGGGAATAGAAAACTCAGTGTTGGCCCATGGCATGTCAAAATTAATAACACTTGAGTTTCTTTGTAATTCTGTGTATTTCATTTTATTCATTTATTGATTGGTTTGACCAAACTCTTAAGGAGGTCCATGGCAAAAAATTGACTTTATAGATGAAAACTCTGGGTTCATTCTATTGAAATCATTTTTCCTTGTATTTCAATAACATATTTTTTAAGCCAATGTTGAAAACATTATCATTTTCACCACATAATCAACATAAAAATTATTCACAAGATGTTTTACATTTTTTTATGCTGTCTTCAAAATCCATTGTGAATTTTGTGCTTACAACATGTTTCAATTCAGAATTGTTGGCCGGGCGCGGTGGCTCACGCCTGTAATCCTAGCACTCTGGGAGGCCGAGGCGGGTGGATTGCTCAAGGTCAGGAGTTCGAGACCAGCCTGAGCGAGACCCCGTCTCTACTAAAAATAGAAAGACATTATATGGACAACTAAAAATCTATATAGAAAAAATTAGCCGGGCATAGTGGTGCATGCCTGTAGTCCCAGCTACTAGGGAGGCTGAGGCAGTAGGATCGCTTAAGCCAAGGAGTCTGAGGTTGCTGTGAGCTAAGCTGACGCCACGGCACTCACTCTAGCCTGGGCAACAAAGTGAGACTCTGTCTCAACAACAAAAAAAAAAAAAAAAAAAAAAAAAAAAAAAAAAAATTCAGAATTGTTACATTACTGAAATAATTTGTAAAAAATAAATCAGAAAGCCTGTTTTCTGTATGCCTTAGTTTGGCAGAATGTGAACTGATGTTTTATCAGTGACTCTTCCTTTCAAGACAGCATTGAAAGAGATAAATTGAGAAGACCTGAGAGAAACATGAAACGAACTAATAGAATTAATCTAGATGGGGATTTCTAGGTTTGTTATAGTTCTATAGTAAATCACAACTGAATTATTTCCCAAGGAAGCTCACATTTAGAAATTAAAGGGAAATTGGAAAGTTTTTAAATTTGGCTCCTGGAGAATAAATATCTCAACCATACCTGATATACAATGCTGTGGGCTCTGTTAATTAGGAGAAAATGGTTTGTTTATGTGCTTGATTGTAAGGTCTAACCATGGCACATAGCCACAGTTAGATGTATAAGGAGACAATGCGAGCTCTATATTCTGACTTTGTTGGCTGCGTGGATGTTGAGTTGATGTCGGGTTGAGATTTATTGGGCATCTATTTGGCCAGGCACTCGGATGGGTTCTGGGGAGTCTGTAAAGATAAGTGAGAGAATTTCTTTAGATGGCTATATTATGTGGGCACAGAGGAGGATCTTTATTTCTTTAGAATATGAATATTTTGTTAAATATCACTGTAATGACTTTAAACAGTTCTCCTTTTACCAAAATTTCTTATCATCAGGAAATAACTGGATTGTCTAGTTTTCCTTCTCCCTAGAATTTCCTAAACCATTAATATTCCCTGTCATATCAAGTACCAAATTGCTTCAAGCAGGGCAACACATAGAGGAGGGGCTTTACCACCTTGGCAAATCCTTAGATGCCCTTGAGGCATGACTTAGGAGGCCTGGAAGGCTCTCCTGACTCAATGGTTTCTCCCATTTTGCTTGAGATAGTTCACATCACTGAGGAGTTCTACATTAGAGATTCATTGAGTTAATAAGCATTGATTGTACCTCTTCATGACTCACTGAGCCCACCTTCTCTGAGAAAGTGGAAGTTTTGACAAGACTGGAGGTGGGATGAATGTGAGCCACTGTAGGTGGTGAGGTCACCCTGGGGCAGAGCAGATTGAGATGGGCGTCACTGCTTGCAGTGTGTAGCATGAAGGCCATAAGGAAGCCCTCCAGCAATCTAAAGAAAATCCGACCCATTTCCAAGACTGGCCTTGGAGAGTGACTCTCCACTGGTGTGGGGGTAGGACAACTGCCCTCTGACCTGACCACATCATCAGTAGAGTCCTCCTGCCCTGTGACCACTCCATAATTAAGGTGACCTCTGGGAGTGCTGCTTGCCTATTGGGATTGACCCCAAATGAAGATATATTACTTCTGACAAATCTTCAGTGCACAGCTAAATGTAAGGAGGAACATTTGAATAAGACTTTATTAACCACTTATGGATATCTGAAGGAAAGTAGAAATAAGAGCATGCAATTAAGTGATTGGAATTTAAGAACTAACTCCTCTCTCTTCAAGCTGGGGTCCAGCAGCTCCAGGCCAGCTGTGTGTGGCATGGGCCATTCTTCCTACCCCATCTGGGGGCATCCTCCAATGCAGTCAGGCCCCGCGAGGCTCATAGAGATGCTGACCACAAAGGAAAGCTAGAGACAGGTGTGATCTCTCCTGTGGATGGTAACTTTCTTAAATGACAGAGATCACATCTGTTTTGCTCACATTCCTTCATCAGATGATTTTTCACTGAGCACCCACCCTATGCCAGATGCTTTACATTAGGAAACCAAACAGACAAAAATAAAACATTTTCGTATGGCAACAGACAAAAACAAAACATAGTAAGTTTGGTTAGATTGAAATAAGTGCTACAGGAAATGATAGAACAGGTTAAGGGGCACTAGAAATGCCAGGGAGATGTTTGTGTGTCTGGGATGGGGCATTTCTGCAATGCACAGTGGGGTAGTAAGGGGAACCTCGGAGAGAAGGTAAGATCTGAGATGAGATTTGAAAGAGGTGAATTTCTGGGCAGAGGGAAGAGCCAGCATTTCGACGTTAAATTGGTAACATGCCCAGCTAATTAGAGGAAGGGTGCAGAGGCCACGGAGGAGGGAGGGTGCCAGAGAAGTAAGGGGAGGAGGGGTCATGGGAACTTTAGAGGCCAAAGTAGGGACTTTGGCTTTTCTTGAGTGAAATGCAGAGCCACTGGAGAGTTTTGAGCAGAAGAGTGGCATGATTTGAACTTAAATTTTATCAGAACCATTTGTGGTGTTGTGGTGTTGCGAATAGACTATATATAGGGAGGCAAGGTGAAAGCTGAGGTCCCAGTGGGGAGGTTGTTTCAACATTCCAGCCAAGAGACTAAGGTGGGTCTGACCAAGGTGACAGCGATGGAAGTGGTAAAAAGAGGTCAGTCTCTGGAAATATTTTGAAGGTGGAGCCAACAGGATTTCCTGATAGATTGGATGTGGAGTACGAACAAAAGAGAGACGTTCAGTTTGAGCAACCAGAATGTAGAGTTGCCCTCTGCTGACACATGGCAGCCCTGGGGAGGCACATTATGGGAGTTGGAATGTGAGTCTAGTTGTGGACACATTGAATTGGAGATGCCTATTAGATATTTATGAGGAAACACTGTGTGGGTGGTTGGATATATAGTTTCTAGTTTTGGGCACTGATTTGGACTGGAGAACACTGCCAGATAAGTAGTAAGCACTCAATAAATACTCATTGAATGAATGAATGAATAAATGGGTGAATGAATGAATTTAAAATCTGTCTTCCAAGGTCTGGTTTTCCGTCTAAGGAACTTTTTCATCCCTAGATAATTGTCACAGAAATATTCACTCTCTTTAGTGGAGACCTCAATCTGTATGACATCATAAGACAACACTACCACAATACGGCAGAGTAAGTCTAACTAACATACATACAAAGTCACAAATATGCAAGTGTGTGAGTTGGTTGGATGGCAGCTGTTATAATTTTTACAGGGACACTGAACAAAAGGAGATTAGAATGGAGTCAAGGAAGGTGATATGGCTAGTCTCAAACACACAGGGAATACTTCTAAATTTTGCTTAGAATTGCCTTGGAGTGGATTTAGAGATCTTCAAACCAGTATCATGAAATCAAAGACCACTAGGAAGACCATAAATTACTGTTTGACCTGAAAATGATCCCAGTAATTCAGAGAGGGTAGAGGTGAAAGTCCAGGTTTCGGATTCTACGATCTAAACTTCCTTCTTTCCCCATTTGCTCCATTGGTTTTTCTAGAAAATTTGTCCCTGTAGGAAGTAGTTTAGCTGTTGGAAGAATTTTGTCTCAATAAATTATTGTAATATTGCATTTTTGTTTTTTAAAAATAAAACTTCCCTATCCAGCCAAAAAGTCATGATGGTCTTTGCCTACACAATATATTTCTACAAAAGTAATTAAAACAACATGAAAGAGCCACCAATTTGGTGGAGAGCCTTTTAAAGCAGCCCAACTAGTTTGTTTATAAATGTGGTTTTCTAGATACATGTTTAGAATTCTTTGCAAATAAATATTTGCATGATATTTTTGTGCAAAGATTAATTTCTCCTGGGATGAAATGGGGTTTTAGAAATATTCTTGTGCTTAGCTTCATATTGCCTTTCAGTGATATTATGGATTTATAGAAATATTTCTGTTAAATGGAAATTGTGCATTGAGCACATCATTTTGGTGAACTTAATGTAAAATGTGGGCCATATTGAAACTGTGGAGTGTGCTGATTTAAATAATTCATAATAGAGATAGAGAAAGACAAAAATACATCTGGACAACAGTAGTTTAGCTGGCCATTTTAAGAAATCAATCTCACTAGTAGCAAAGTCACCCTCTTTAAGAGACTATAATTTCTACAGCACAGTCAAAAATTTTGGGTTCTATCACATACATCTGGGAATGATCGTACATCTGTGGAACATTTTTAAAATGATAATTCATTTTTTTCTAAAAGGAAATACATTGGCTGCTGGATGAGGCTATTTGTACATAAAATATTGTTATTTTTTAACCCAACCAGGAAAGGAGATTAGAAAAGTTTGCATCAGGATCTCCTTGTTTTTCTTCCATTCTGACTTATCCTTTTCTTTTTATCATAATTATTATCAATAGCTTTTTTTTACTTTATATTCTTTTAATTCCCAGGCATGCTAATAGGTCATTAAATATGAAACGTCTGATTTCAAATCACAAGTTTAATTTATTCTATCTCAAACAAGAAGCAGTACAATTAATCAAAGCATGTGCCTAAACTATTGACACAGTTTTGCCATCTTAATGATAGCTAGCTTATGCCAGCAGTGAAGAAGCCTGGAGAGCAAGTGGCTATGAAATCATGAAAGGTGTTTTCCACAGCTTGTTGAGAATTGAATATTTTTCCTTGCAAGAAGTGGTGCAAAGCTTGGAAGAAGTGGTAGTCAGTTAGTGCAAGGTGTGTGAATGTGGTGGATGACAGAGAGTTTCCAAGCCCAGGTTCTGTAGCTTGAGCAGCGTTGTTTATGTGACATGTGGTCTTGGAAGAGGATTAGCCTGTCTCTATTCACTAATCTTGGCTGCTTAATCACAAGCATCATCATCATTTCATCCAATTGGTTGCAGTAGACATCCACTGTAATCGATTGACCAGGTTTCATGAAGCTCTAGTGGACCAGCTCTGGACCACCAAACAGACACCATTAGCTTTTTTGGATGAATTTTGGGTTTTGGACCATGTTTTAGCACTTCATCTTCATCCAACCCATCATGCCAAGCAAGCACTTGCAATTGTCAAAAAGAATTCATTTTTTATCACATGTAACAATATGGTGCAGAAATAGTTTGCCTTTATATCGTGACAGCAAAGAAAGGCAAGCTTCAAGATTTCTCTTCTGATTCTTGTTTAGTTCATGCAGAACCCATCTATCTAGCTTCTTTACCTTGCCCATTTGTTTCAAATGGTCCAATATTGTTGGAATAGTAAAGGCAAACCTTGCTGCTAATTCACACATAGGTTGAGATGGATTTGCTTCCGTGACCCCTTTCAATGCATCATTATCCACCTTGGTCTCATGTCACTCACATGGCTCATTTCAACATTAAAATCACCAGAACGGAACTTCTCAAATCAAGGATGCATTGTGCATTCATTAGCCACATCCTCCCCAAACACTTTATTGATATTTCAAGCTGTCTGCCTTGCATTGATGCCACACAGAACTCGTATTAAAAAATACAAGCTTTTGACTTATCCATGGTTCACAAAAATTGCTCTAAAAAATTTGCAAGATAATCACAAGCCAAAATGTATGTTTGAAAGAATGAGGGTGTACCTTCACACACACACACACACACACACACAAAAAAAAAACCCCAACAAAAAACCATGAAGTGTCAAAGTGCATTGTCAGAGATATCAACCGTCAAACTTAGTACTTAAGGAAATAGGACATTCCAAACTTAATAACCTAATATTTATACATCAGTTTTTCCGTGAAGGGACTAGAACATGTTGCTTGATCTTGGCAACAAGAATTCTTTCAGGTTGACTACATGATAAATTGAATCTTATCATGAAAAAAATGAACAGAACTAGAAAACCAAGTAGGTTTCATAACTATATGAAGTAAACAATTGGAACAACTACTTCAGGCAGGTGGCTAGATCTGAACATTAATATCATTTAAAATGTTTCTGGCTGTGGATTTAACCTGCTGAAGTCTTAATTCCTAAAATATCAGAATTTGTAAATCAGCTCTGGTTTTCTAAATAGGAAGATGTTATTGCTGCAAACACACACAGAGAGATCCTAAACTAAGAAGGCCCACCCGCACTCCCAAACAATGCTATAGAGTCTCGAGTATGCTTTTAAAAGACAACCAGATCTAAGGAATGGTTTCTCCCCATTTTTCACAGCTTAATTAAGATTGGCTCTATTCCTAGAACTTAATGAGAGAGTTCCTTGAAGACTTATCCTGGATTCTTGCAGGGGCCTGACTTCCTCAGGCTTATTCTGCACTTGCTTCGGGCCAATTTGGCATCAAGTGTCCTTGCAGGATCCCATAGTTACAGTTCTCGGTCACAGAGGGGGAGTTCTCCGATGACTCAGATTGCTCAATTCGCAATCATAATGCTTCTTTCCAGGTTGTTCTTTTCTCAAGCAGAATAAAGAAAAACTACCACAGAGAAGGAGAAAAATGTTTTCCTTCCCTTTCTACTTTCTCTCCAATTTTCCTTCTTTGTTTTACTTCAGGTAAGGTGCAAAAGGTACCACTGTTAGGGTACTGGAGTAGGGGAGAATACAAACCCAAAGCAAAGCCAGGAGACACACGTCCTGTCTCTTTTTATCCTCACCTCAAATACTTAGCATGCATTCCTCCTGTCCAACTCAAACATTGTCCCCTTTGACCAACATCTCCTCATTGTCCTCACTCCCCAGTGACTGGTGACCATCCTTCTACTCTCTGTGTCTATGAGTTCAATTGATTTACACTCAAAAGTAAGTGAGCTGTAGATAAATACACATGATATTTGTCTTTCTATGCCTGGCTTATTTCACTTGGCACAATGTCCTCCAGCTTCATACATGTTGTCTCAGGTAATAGGATTTCCTTCTTTGCTTAAGGCTGAATACTATTCCATTGTGTATATGTGTATAGACCACGTTTTCTTTATCCACTCATCTGCTAATGGACACAGGTTGATCCCATAACTTGGCTATCGTGAAGAATGCTGCAGTAAACATAAGAGTGCCAATATCTCTTTGACATATTGATTTCAAATCCTTTGCATATATACCAGAAGTGGGACTGCTGGATCACATGGAAACTCTACTTTTAGTTTTTTGAGGAAGCTCCATACTGTTTTCCATAATGGATGTTCTAATTTACATTCCTACCAAGAATGTACAAGGATTCCCTTTTCCCATATCCTCACTAACACTTACCTTTCATCTTTTTATGACGGATAACAGCCATTCTGATACTTCTGGTCTCTTTTAGAGAACATGCTACCTGCGAACTCCCTACCCCTTGAGGTATCTTACTCCAGATGTTGGGTCTCGGCTCTTGCTCTATGTTTCTATCTTATATCACAGTAGATACTGTTTTGAGTAGAATGTTAAAACATAAAATTGAACACTGTAAGACATTTAACAATGAGGTTGTTGTTTGTTCAAGAACAGTTAAAAAATCATTTGCTTTACACATTTCTTTGATGTTCTGGAATAGTTACCCAAGTACATTTTAGCAGCCAATTGAACCGGCTCGTCTGGTAGCAGAAAGTCTTACTGTCGTGTTAGGGCCTACGAGATTTACTAGTTGACAACACCTCTGTATTATTCTTCTAGTTAGTTATGTCATAATCAATTTCTTTACATTTTTTGCTTTATGGAGGTTACTGCTCTGATCTTTGATTGGAGTAGGAGACAGAGAAAAAGGGCTTGTTCAGTTAGCAGCAGTTGAGGGTTTTCTGGCTAGGTGGGACCAGCTAGGTTATAGTACTTCAAAGACCAACTGCCCTCATGTTCAGGACCAACAGCCCTCAGCAGGGATCAACAATTTCTGTCATTTCTCTGTCCCTAAGAAGTGATGCTGGGTGGCGGAAATTGAGTGGGATGGGGAACCACTAGAAAGTCCCGAGCAGTAGTGAGTTGCACGGCAGCAGAGCCCTGGGTGGTAGGACCTGCATGGTGGTGGTCTTCACCCTTGATCTGCCATGCTTGTCTTGACCCTTGTGACTGACACCTGGATGAGACAGAGATGTGTCTATGCTGGAGAACGTGATCAGGGTTATGTTCTGATGTGAACGTCCCGTGGACTGGATGTCTTCATTTCACCATCACATTTATAGCTTCATTAAGACACAAGTTGCTCTCCGAGAGCAGAGCATACTTGTTAGAGGGAACTGTTCCCTTATAAATCAGAAAGTGAGATGATGGCAATAAAATTACCATAAGGGGATGGAGTATACTTTTCACCTCTGCCAAGTTTTCCTAATATGTTCTTCAAAGTACATATTCTGGTTTTCATTAATTCTCTTTAGGTAGGCAGACTTTTGAATTATTCCTCAGCAGACAATGTCTTATTACATCTGCAGCTTTGGAAAAATTTCGCCTTTTAAATTGTTAATGTGGATTGTGATAGTAAGAGAATGTTGATGGTAACCTTTGTCAAAAGGAGTGTTTAGTCATTTCCCTTGCTGTTCTAATCCTGATCAGGACGAGGGTGGACAAAGCCTGCTGTCTACTTGCAGGAAGTGTGTTCTCCAAATGAACACATTTTCCTAAAATGGGTTTCCCTGGATGAGGTACTCACTCTGATCTTGGTAATGACCAATGGCTAAAGTTCATTTTCAAAGGAAGGGAAAATCATGTAGATATAAATATGGAGATAACTGCATGTCAAATTTTAAGTTGCATTTATTAATTTTAAGAAAGCAAGCCACTCACTTCATCTGTATTAATGCCTTATCATTTAGAACATCAACTACCTTAAAGTCCTTTATTCTATTTTATTCTCTATTTACCCTTTCTTTTGGGAAACTTATTAGATTAAGAAGTGAAAGAACAGGAATGGGAGAGGAAAAACCTTCCTAACCTAATAGTTATAAGCCTCAGAAGTAGTATGGTGTTTGGTTAGGACTTTCAGTTTTGCTTGGAATTCTTCCCCTGTCCCTTACGGGTTATGGGCTTGCGGCCAGTCCCTTAACTAACCGTGCTCTCAGCAGCAGGGATTAAAGAAGGAGGGGCCTGGCATAGAAGTATCAGAAGCTCTGTGAAATCCATGCCTGGCACACAGTGGTCACTTAGCACATGTGTGCTGGACAAATGAAGTGACAAACATCACAGCGCATCCATGTCAGGATCAGGACGGTGCCCCTGCAGAGGTCAACCGGGAAGACGAGGACAGTGATGTGGTTGTGGAGGCAGCAGGTGCTGAGGCAGGGTGGGGTGACTTGAAGGCAGCACCAAATGGGAGATGCTGCTGTTAAAAATCTGGGACAAAAAGAGACTGGACGCTCTCTCTGCACTCACACAGATGACCTAGTGTATAATATGTCCTAATATGTCAAAAATCCATTCCCACACCTCCTAAGCATCCATACCTGTATTCTAACCAGCCACAGGGCTTGCGTCAGCAGCAAAAAGGCCCATATTTTAAAATAATATATTACCTATGGGTTTTTTCTATAAATAACCTAGATTTTAAGATAAAAAATTTGAAATATTATTATTAATAAAAAAGAATTGAGTTTCCATCAGATTGCATCTATTGTGCATTTATTTCATCTCTGTTTTCAAAATGGTTATCAAGAGAGAAAACTTGAGTTTTGTGTCAGTTTTCCAGGCGTGCTTTCACATTATAATCCAGAAAATTATGTTGAAAGGGGCAGGAGAAGAAGATTCCTGTCATCCCCTGGATATCTGAGATTTGCTGAGCATGACAAGAAAAATATTAGACTTTTCTTAAAAGGAAGAATGGAAAGAGAAAAAGCATGCTATTTTAAGACCTGACTCCTTTTTAAAATATAAAATGATAGGACTGTCTGCCAGACTATGCAGGGTCAGTGGAAAAGTTACCAGCATAACCAGGTCTGAAAAGGAACCCCAAGGATCTGCAGTGAGAGAGGGGAAAACAAAGAACTCATGAGGTTTTGGCTTTGGGTTAAAGAAGGAAAAGTCCACCAGCAAGGTGTGATTCTAGGAGGTGAGGAATCAGAGGGCCACCAACTAGAAAGCTGGCTTCTTTGCAGAGCAGGAACTTGGCAGGAGCTAAGGGGGATGTGGACACACTATCTTATCTCCTCCAGAGAAAAGCCTCCAGCTCTGAGCTTAATCCTGTTGGCAAGGAAGAATCAGGAAGCTTATGAGTTTATAGCCTGGCTGGGCTCTCACTGCACCTATTTGGAAGATAAACACATAACCCCAAGGCTCTCTACCACCCTTTAGCCTAAATAAGGATTACATTTCTCCAGATAGATGGCTGTTTTCGAGCCAAAAATGAGAAAGCAGGAACACATCCACTAGGAAAGAGATAAGAGTCATCCTGCTCTGGCAGGGGATGATCTGAAGACACTAGATCCCAGGCCAGCGTGTCACCCTGAGGAATCTGGGAGAAAGTCCTACTCTTCATGGGATGGGAGACTGTAATAGATTCCCTTGGCAAATGCAATTACCTGGGAAATGATCTTAAGTGATAAAATCTCTTAAAATGATCTAAAATGACAATTGTCTTGGATTTAAATTTTTATCACCTACTACTTGGTTTGGCATAGCATTTAAATGGGTTTGAAAGGGATGTGTCCGAAATAAAAAACAGCATTTCTATAGAGATACAGCCTGGCGTAGCAGAAGGAGCATGGCTTTGAAGGCCCAAGACATGGATTTAAATCTGAAATATTCATCTTGCTTCCTTTGCGATCTTACACAAGTTACTGACCCTCTCTGATTCCTAGTTTTGTTTTATTTTCATCTGGGGATAATGATAACCTACTTACTGTTTTGTGGTGAGGATTAAATGAGATACTGCTATGAATGTCCTGGGCACAGGATAGACATATGGTAAGTGGTAGCTCCTAATGCCATGTTTTAGGGGTTTGGAACATAATCTGAATCTTGAAATTTTCTGGAGATGTTTTTCTCTTCTTACATATAGAATTAGGGGATGGGAACAAGGACAAAGCAATGGGTACTGTGTTCCTGGCTTTAGACAATTATCTTCAAATAAAAATCAAACATTAAAGTTCTGACTTAAATCATAAAGTTCAGGACTGTGTTCTCTGCCATCCTTGAGTAGTTAGCTTGCTCTGCCTTAGTGTATCCATCTCTAAAATGGGAATATTATTACTTGCAGTTTTGAATAATTTACAACAGAACATAGAAGAATAATTACCGTTGAACTTCTTAGTATCATAGGATTCACATTTTAAACATTTTAAACTCTCCTATGTTTATCTATAGCACTCAAGAACATAAGGTGTTTCAAAATATTCTACTAAAAAGGCCGGGTTTTCTCCTGCTATAGAAACGTGGGACGAGGTATATTCAAGTGGTAAATCAGTGACACCCAGTGGCTGCTGCTTTTATATTTACTTTTTTAATTTTCAATTTAACTTTCTGAAGTTCTGTCCAAAACAAATTAAAGAAGGTGATGAGAATAAGGAAGTCACAGAGGCCTTTGAAAAAAGAGTTTCCCGCAGGGATGTGACTTTCCGAGGACATGGGAACAACCTAATGGCAATACCAAAAATAGAGGCAAGAAGGTGAGGAAACAGTTCTGGGACTTTCCAGCCCTATCATTTGCATTTTATTAAAGAGTATACTCAAGCTTTCCTGTCACTGTTGGATTTCACAAGGAACATTCCCATCCTTGAAGTGGCATGTCAACTGCCCAAACTCCAGCTAATTTCTAATCTGTTAGAGACAGCTGGGAATGTTCACTGGAAATTACCCTTTTGAGATGTAAGCAAAGCTGGAGGTTTAATCTAAAGCCCCCCAAAGCTCCCCTTTGATGTAATAATGGTGGCTGGGTTAAAGATCTGCGAGTCCCTGCAAGTGCCTCAAATTCCAACACATGTGAAGTTGGGTAGAAGATTAGCATAGCAGAACACGCTGGGCTCAAATCCCAGCTTGTACACTGTTTGGGGATGTTCTTAAATCACTCATAACCTCATTGCTCATTTGTGCAATGAGGGCGATAATACCTAACCCACGGGTTAATGAAGTAATGTGCCGAAAGTGATGGCCATGCAGCAGGCACTCACGTCGGTGTCCTTATTTTTATCAGCTGAGGTTCTCTGTCCACAGAGGTGCACAGTGACTTCTGAGCAAGACCCTCCGTTGAAACAGAATGAGTCTATTGTTCCTTTTAGGCACTCTGTGATCTGACTGCTCTCTCAGGTGACAGGTGGCATGGAAATGTACTCATTGTCATTTTTTTATAAATGGAGAGTGTGACTATTTTTCCATATGAAACTAACGTTGCTGAAGCTCTTTGGGTTTCTTGCATGATGGACTCTAGAAAAATATTGCATTATCAAATTGTTAGCTGATAACTATTACATTGTAAGGATTGGTATTTTTTCTACATAAAACATTAAAGTTATAAAAGCACAGAGATATGCTAAGTAAGGTGATTAGGTAACACAGTTTATAAAGGACTACACAGAGGATGCATCAAACAAAAGACTCTAGTGCTTTGTGGCTACTCCTTTTAATTCCAAGATAAATACCTTCAATAAATGGGTTATTAAACTAGATAGATAGAAATATGGTAGTAAGCAAAATTTACAAAAGATGATCTTTTGCTACATTAGTTAAATACATAGAACGGTTAAAATGCCAGGCCTTGCGGCCAGGTGGACTTGAATTTGAATCCTGGCTTTTCCACTTACTGGTACTTAGATTCTCTAAGCTTCGGTTCCATCATCTATAGAATGGCTGGAAACAGTGAGGTCCGGAAAACACTTAGCACCTGGCACATAGGAAGTGCTCAATATGGAAAGGGAAGAAATGGGAACCGCTTATAGCACTGGCTCTTAACTTTATCTGTTTACAACTCTCTTTGTATAACAAATAGGTATTTCTTTATTTTTAATTGACAGGTAAAAACCTTACATATTTCTGGTATATGACATGATGGTTTGATATGTATATACAGTGTGGCTAAATCAACCTACTTAACATATGCATTATATCACATACTTGTTTTGTGGTAAGATCACTTAAAATCTACTCTCTTAGCAATTTTTAAGTATATAATATATTAACTACAGACACCATGAATTTCAATAGATCTCTTGAACTCATTCCTCCCATCTCACTGAAATTTTGTGTCCTTTGGCCAACCTCTCCCCATTCTCCTCTCCCCTAACAAATAGTTTTATACCTTATTCTCCCTTTACTATCTTAAAGTAAAATTTTAAAGCTAATAAAGCTACTTGCTACACTAAGTATTGGTGGAGTGATCTAGTTGTAATATAAAGGAGAAATAGAAGAAATTGTCTTACGGTGAAGCAATATGCATTTCTACACGATGCTTGGGTACAGCTATACCGGAAGGCACATTTGTGCCTGCACGATCACCCTGAGTGTGACAGCTAACCAGGCAGGCCGATTCAGCTGTGTGACCCAGTAAGTAGTAAGGACTCTGGTGACTTTTTAAAATAGTGAAAAACTCTTGGCAATACAGCAAACAAAGCAAAGACTGGTATTTTCTCACTTATGTGGTAGTTGTATTATTGGGAATTTTGTATGGGTTTATATGAACTAAGTGTACGGTTTGTATTTAAACCGCATAGAAACACTTTATTAGAGTTAAAGCTCTAAGCACAGAAAATTATAAACAGATTTTTCACCTACACAGACTTTAGGTGGAATGACTTTTCAGTGTGGGACTGCCTCCCTCATTGCAGCATGTTGATGGTCCTTGACCCCCATCTACTAAATGTCAAACAACCCCCACACCCCAAATCTTTGTGACAACTGAAAGTAACCCCACAGCTTTCCAAAAACCCTCCTAGAAGGTGATGCCACTCTATTTAGGATCAATGGCCTAGAGAGGCATTGAATCTCAATGCCAGGCTGTGGGGAGCAAGATGGAGGAATTTCTAATAACCAAAATTCTTTAAAATTTCAAGAGGCAGGACTGGCAGTGTGTGGAGTTTACCTAAGGGAATCCTGGCTCCACCCCTCCTCCACTAGGAAGTTGTTGGAAGGAGGGAAAAATGGGAAAGGCTGGGTGAGACACATGACCCCGTCTTTTCTCTTTCAGGTGAGGCAGCAAGAGAGGAGGGGTGTTAGGTTTACAGATGAGAATCATTTGCCCACTTGGGAACCCTGCAAGGAGCTTCCATATAGACCGACCACCTCAACACTGGGGGAGGGGTGGGCACGGCCACAGCTGAGCAGCCAACAGCAGAGCAGGACTGAGCAGGAGGACAGCCAGCCGGGGCTAGCTTTCCCAGGTCTCCTCGGCACTTCTGGGGTGTGGGTGGAACTGAAACAAGCCCCACGGTCCTCCAAGGGGAGCCGGTGAATGGGCCGTGGATGTGCTGTAGGGGAAGGGCGAGGGATGGCCCCACAGCCGAGTGCACAGCCTGGGCCAAGGACGGATGGACGAGGAGGCGCAGACTCTGATGGTCTGCAGCGCCTGCGCAAGGCAAAGCCAAGCCTGGGGCGCGATGGAGCTCCATGGACTCCTACACACGAAGCCTGGAAAAGCTACAGTTTTTCAACAACAGATGCCAGAAGAAAGCCCACAGGTGGACTCCTCACAATTCAGTATTTAAATCTGGCCTGAACAAATCACTGTGTCTAAGGGGCCTGTGAGGGAATGTCCTCTGGACATTCCCTGTCCTCTCTGCCACCATATGAGCATATAAACCACACTCCTTGCTAATGAAACCAGAGACAATCTGGGGTGACATTTAAGAGATTGAACTTGACCTACAGAGATGGACCATTTACCAAAGAGGTATTTTTAATTATTGCACCAAAGTTAATGAAATTATTTTTCTTCTCTTTATGCAGCAGGTGGAGGCTTCTGAGAAAGAGAGACTCAATTATAGGGGAACGTGGAAATCTATACTTTCTTTACTTATGATTATAGTATGAATAAATTTGTGATCCTTCTATGCTATTACTAACCAGGAGTTTACCCGAGGATCTAAACATTGTACACTGGTGGTGCTTTTTGATGAGATGACTTTGACATTACATATCATAGTGCCTTCATTTGCAGTATCAAGCCTAACTCACATTTGGGCTCAGCATTTATTTTCTTAACAAACCCAAGTAGTTCAGTGATTTCCACTGAAAAATTAAGAGACCATGAATTTTTGTAGGAAAACATGGTTTCATTTCTTAAATATAACTTTTATTTATAGGCAGTTGCACTTAAATCTTATAAAAAACTTAAAATTTCCCCCCCCTTTGGTATAATCAAATACTATTTGGTTATTTGCTATTATTAATATGGGATCATTTTTAAAAGGTCACTCCCTAGCCAGTTCCATAACTTCATCTCATTCATCTTTTAAAGAAAACATTCCTGGGATTTATCCATTGCCAATGTAAATGGGTCAGGTAGTATTAAAAATTAAGGGAGAAAATTGACAGAAAGTAAAAAATATCCCATAGTTATGGATTCACTGTAGCCCTTCCCCTCCCCCAGATAAACGCTTGCATTTCACAGTTTTCATGCATGCTCCATATGTCTGGTTGAGTCACAGCCCTGGGCAGTGATCTTTGAGGAAAGGCAGTGCTCATTCAAAGGACAGTCACGCCTCAAGCTCCCGTCACCAACGCCCTGCTCAGCCTTCACGTAGCACCCGTGGACCAGGCGGCAATTTCCCAGCAAAGCTGGCTGTGTGTCACAGTGGCCCGAGCTGAGCTCCCACAGTTATAAATAGACTCTTAGTGGGACTGGGAAGGGTCTGGAGACACCAGAAAATATAGCAGTGCTGGGTGGGGTGGGAGACGGAGGCCAGAAAGTGGGAACAGACTGAGATACAAGTGCAACTGATGCCAGAACCTCCAGTTCTATTATTAATAGTGTTTTCTTTCTCAGAAGCAACTAGCTGGGCAGTTCTTTGACTCCGAGTGATTTTCCCTGCTCTTGCTAAATTATTTTATTTCTGCTGGTTCATGCCCTCTTTGCCTCTTCCTAGCAAACTCCTGGGCTGATTTCCAATCACTTCCCCATATGGGCCCCTGTTTGCAGGATTATTTTAGGTCATGGAGTTGTTTTGTTTCTTCACAGTTTTTAAGCTATCGTTGTTCTACATGGCTCTTTAAAAGCCACCAAAAAGACATTTCTTAAAAGTATATATGCATATACATGAGGAAAAATCATAAATTTGAATAAAATGTTCATTATAAAACAAAGTTAAAAAAGAAACCAAAAAAAAAACCCAAAATCTGAATAGACTACATGATCCAAATTATGTAACATTATAAAAAGAGATAATGTTTGCATTACTACACAAATGCATACGCAAAATTATAATATAACATAATATAACATAACATCAAACCTGGAAGGAAATATACCAAAATATTTATAGAAATCTACTTTTATGTGGTGCATTTACAAAAGATTTTGATGGTTTTCATTATAATTTTCTTCATTTTCAAAATTTTCTGTAATGGGCATATATAAGTTTTAAAACAAGAAAAACTATTTTAAAATCACCAGCTATTTTTTTTTGTTTCCTTTTTCCCATCAGCTAGTATATATAAAGTTTTCTAAAATGACAATAGCTATGTGCTGCTGGTGGTGGATGTGGGCGTCTAATGCAGGAAGAGGGATGTAGAAATGAACAGTATGTTCATAAAGAATGAATTTATTCTATTGCTTTAGACATAAAGTATTTTACATGAATTGCCTGAGACTTCTCCCTTACAAAGATTGGTTATAAGCTATAATGAACATTGGCTGGGTTTTGGCAACCCAGAATGCATTTTGCCTTTCTAAGAACAGTTAGTTTTCTTTTCAGAAATTACTTCTTACCCAGTCTAGTTCAACTGCTATCAGGAGTCCCATACTTCCTTAGACTGGGGACAGACAGGCAACCCAAGTTCAGCCATTAAAATCTCCCCATTGCCATGAATTTGAATTTTGAATAGAGGGATAAAGGGACTGAAAAATTGCTTGGAACTCCGTTAGGTCTTGGCAGCACCTTGCCATTCTTGCTTCCTTGTCCCAGACCTGCCTTGTTAAATGCCTGTTCCCAAGTTTGACTAAATTTCCCTCTACTTAAGTTAGTCAGAATCAGTTTATTTTGCTTGCAACCAAAGAACCTGGACTGGGGCAGCTCTATGGCTTATCTCTGTGGATGCCTAGATGTTTTGCTTTGACTCTTGGCCAATTTCAGGTCAGCGGGCTAACTAACCAGCTAACTAGTGATTTATGATGCACTGTTTACAGTCTGAAACCCAGGGCCAGAATGTTTTTGTAGATAGCCTTAACCTGGTGTGACTGATTAATCTGGCTTGGTTAACACGACCAGAGGGCATTAAAGACCCTACTCGGAACTTCTGCCTAGAGGTCCTGGGAAGATGGGAGTCGTATCACAAATCTTGGTTATTTAATCTGGAGAGCAAGCACCTCCTTATGCAAATATGAAGACTCCTAGAGAGTTGCCCCTGGAGACCTCTCAGACTCCCGATGCTTCAGTGCAATCTATTTCTCTTGGCACACCATAGCTTTGGCCTTTATTTAAGCCCTAGGTGAGTGTGCTCTGTGGAGTATCCCAAACCCTTTTATATAACCTAACCTGAGTAAACTTTATAGGACCCTAACTGGCTCAGAAGTAAACAGCAGTTGCAGGGTGACAGAAAACCCTCAGTGATGGGAAAGGTACAGAACGAGGAGGAGTTGGAGGCACCATTTCCGATGCAGAGAGGGGCGTGGGTGGCTAGTCTGTAATAACAGCTCCAGAGCGGGCAAATGTGCAGTAACTTCTTCATGGATGTGTGAAAACCTAAGGGCCCTCTGGACAGTTTTTATAAGATGCTGTAGATCAGAATGAAGTCAGGAGAAACGTCGACCATCTTGCGAATGTGATGCAAACCACTCCTTGCTCCTGGATTGACGTCAGAGCCACGGCTCAATGGTAGAGCTAATGAACATGTTGCGGCTCTTCCTGGGCGCCTGTTCTTTGTCTTGCCTCCTGCATGTGATTCATTCTCTGAGCTGCATCCCCCGTGCCTGTTCTACCATTCTCCTGCGGTTGCTTGGTGAATTTTAAACTAAGATCTAGCGTGCTTTTGGGGAGTGAATTATATGTTGCAAAAGTGCTATTTATCTATTGAGGTCAAGCTGGAGACTAGTTCTGGTTCATGGAGAATTATGGGATTCACAAGCTCCATGGCTCCGTGCCTCTCTTTTTGAAAGAATCACTGACATCATTGTACTATCACAGTTATATTTACATATTTTTTTTAAATCTCCTGTACTGGCTGTGAGCATCTTGATTGCAGTGGCTTGTCATTTATCTTCCCACTTTTAACAGCAACAAGCAAATGCCTTGCACATGATAGGTACTCAAAAAGCATTTACAGAGTAAACTTATATGTGTACATATGTACACAGTTGATGGCCAAACTACCAACAGCTCAGAGAACGCTGCATGTTTTCTTCTGCTCCAATGTCATAAATTAGAGAGTGACAGAAAGGAAGCACGATAATCTGATTTTTAAAAAAAATGAAATTTTAAAATGCAGTATATATCCATATATCCTAATTTATGAAATGGGGATATTAAGATTACCTACCTCGTAGGGTTGTTTTGAGGATTTAATGAGCTAATTTTTCTAAAGAGTATCTGGTACATAGCAACCACCCCCCTCCTCATTCCTTTGGCCATGTAATCACTCAATAAACTCCATATCTAAGGCCTCATCAGCAAGGAGTTTGCAATATAGTCCGGAAGACTGCTTTAAAGCTCATATTCTCCACCACCCTTTCTCTGGTTATCTTTATATATCCTCTCCTAGCAGATCTTCCTGTGTGTGCACATGTTGGAGCCTAGAACACTGCACCGTCTCCTTGGTCTCAGGCTGACTGTAAATTCTCCAAGCGAGCTAGTGGAGGTTTCCCATCAACATATTCTCTCACACCGGCCATGCACCTTTTCATTTGCAAGGGACTGGATAACAAATACATATTGCTTAATTAGTCAAGAAGAAAGTCTTCCATAAGGATGCCTTCTGTTCAGGTAAAGACAGAGATACACCCCATTAAGTGCACAATACAAGGAACAGGTAGCTATCGGTAGTGAACCAGATTTCCCTCCAAGAAGCCCCTTGGGAACCTCTACTATGCCAGGGGACTCTGTGTCAATGTGTAAAATATGCTATTTTACTTCTTTTTGAAAGATAGTGTTATACTCTTCACCTTTCAAAGACATAGCATCTATTAACCATGGCTGCCCCCAAACCAGTCTTGTACCTCTCAGAAATCAAAAACTTAAGTTAGAGTAACATTAAACTTAAGAAATATCATGACCTAATTGGGATCACTTAGACCAAACCAAATATTTAAAGTTAAAATAACTGAAGTTGCTTAGTAAGGTGCCTTTTTCTTTGATTTATTCTTTTCCTTCCTTTCCAAGCATACATGCACTAAGTTCTGTGGACAAGTGTACATACATGGGCTGGCCACAGCATCGAAGGATGGTTTGTGAGACTCCCAGTATTGGAATCCACCTTTGAACTTACACAGATACACCAACACGAGAGCATTTACAATATTATTTTTAGAGTCAAGCACAACCTTAACTGCCGGCTGACCACTACTTGTGATTTTAGGAGTAGGAGCTGGCACGAAGGATCAGAGGGTCTGTTGGTAGTAATCTGTAGTTGGAAGAAATGCCTTCAATAATAGAAATCTTTACTGAAACTTATTTCCGTTCTTTTCTGGAGGATTCTTTTCCTTCTACTTGGAAACTTCATGGGACCTTCTTTCTGATTCTTTAATGTCTTCAGTTGACCACTAGATGGCAACATTGTTCTTTTATGTTACAACTTTGACTAAGACGATGGATTTATTCAATATTTTTCCAATGCCAAATTTAAAAAAGTAAAAATGCAAAAGCTAGTAATTTAAATACATCATTCTGTAAAATGGGAACAAGGTAGAGCATATTAAATCATGAATTTTCAATTCTCTTAACTAAAAAGTGTACTAACCAATATTCTATTTGTGCACATCCTTGGAGAACAGACATTTGTATTTGATGCTTATAGAAATAGTGCGGCTTCTGCTCTTATGTCTTTGGGGCTGTAGGGAACTTCTCAGAGTTGGATGATGTTTGCCCTCAAATCATTTAACATCTCTCTTGTTTTCGCAACATCCTGGAGCAGTGGTTTCCAAACTTAGAGGCATAATACATGAATGAGTTAATGAATTAATGAATAAATAAATAAATAAAAGATTTCAGGAACTTTTCCTCAGAGAGTCTGATCTGAGATGGGTATGAGTTTCTGAATTTTTAAAAGCATCTCATGTGCTTCTCACCAAATTTGGGGATGATCCTGATGTCCTTAATTCCTCCGGCAACAGAATCCTCAAAATATGAATTTTAGCTCAATTTAATTTAAAATTGCCATATGTTTTTTTTTTGAAGAGAAAACAGTCTTAACTAAAAATACTGAAACATCTTAATTACAAGAAAGCTGAATTCACTGTAAAAACAGCAGAGCTCCAGCAATTGAAATATTGATTCACTCTATGTGTCTAAAACAAAGGTTAGCAAATCTGCATGTGGGTTGGAATTGATGCGATAAGAAAGATGGCTTATTATCGGTGTTGACATTCCTGTGTGTTTCTCATAATAGAAGATTCTCATACTGGGGAGTAGCGGATTTCTGCAGAAATAATTTCAGACATCCCAGAAGGGTGTTCCTCTATTACTATTCTATTAAATATTAGGATGTATGCTTAAAAATTATTATCACTTTTGAAAATGTTGAGGATATCATCATGAAACAGCATTTTTCTTTGTTATTTCTCGTTTTCCCTCTTCTCTTCCCTTTTTTTCTCTCTCTTTCTCTCTCTCCACTCTATCTCTGTATCTTTCTGTCATTATTTGTTCTGAGTCATATTTACTCTTTGGTTTAAGTTGACAGCTTTAGGCCAATTAATCACTATTTAAGTGTTATTTGCCTTGACCCATTTGAATCCACTGATCTTATGAGTTTTTCCCATCATCTAACATTATGTTTTCTTTTTTATAGTTAAAAATATCATGAAAATATCATGGAGATTAGTATTAGAAAATAACACCATCCTTTTCAGATGTTAATTCATGGATTTATATAAAGGCCCTCATAATGATAAATTAAAGAGAATGGTGCTTTCCTGAATGGGTTTACAATGAAGAGACAGTTACTGTTTTAAAATCATAGGAAATTTTTATTTTCATAGAAAAAGAGCACCAGAATACCATAGCATGACTCTCCAGTTTTAAAAGAATCAAATCTACTGCTCATGAAACCGTACTACACTACTGTGGCGTTTTGTTGATAGAAACCTACTGCGTTGTCACATTCTTGTACCTCCTTTTTTGTTTCTCTAGTTCTTTAAGAAATCCTTGACTTCAAGGACAAAAAGCTTCTTCTAAGTTTTCTAGTTCATAAAAACCACTTCTAATTTTTAAAAGACACTTGCAAAAAAAATGGTTATAAACTGGAGCATGTATTGCAATGTGCATTGACTTAAGAGTCAGATACACAACTTAGATGGCTGGGTGGCTGCTTGTTTTTCATGGCATAATTGGAATCCAAACTTACCACCTCCTGCATCCCAGTGATGGTCCTTGGCCATAGGAGAAGAGTAAACAAAATACTCTATGTGCAAGTCTTAATGTAGTGGTAGGGTCTCTGCACTGCCCTTGAAAGCTCTCACCGCACTTGACCAGCAGGGGGACCTGAAGCTCTGCTCATTTGTCTGGGGTCAGGGGTGGAAATGTGTGTGTCCAAATTAACACTTATTTTCATAGAATTTTATTGCCTGTTTCTCTCCTTTAAAAAATGCAAGAGAATTATGTGCAGGAAAACATTCAGATTTAGATCAAAACGGAAAAATGAAGCAATGCTTTCTAGTGAGAGAGCTGAACCATACTGCTTCCCTCCTGAAAAATTGTCAGTGATTTTGATTAGCAGGAATCATTGACACTACAAATCAACCCTGTTTTAATTTTTAAAAGACACTTGAGGTATATTTCATAGCACTTTGTGCCTGTGCAAACTAAAAAATTAAAATAAAATAAATTTTAAAAATATCTGAAGCCAAAAAAAAAAAAAAAAAAAGAGTGGGGTGGCTCTAAATTTAGAAGAGGCCATATCTTAAATACCAGAAAACCCTGTCCTGGTTTCCACATGTTTACCCTTCTGCAAAGCTGGCCCACAGAGTGCCTTCTCTCTTCAAAAGAAAATCCTGGCACCTAGAAGATTGGGCTGACAGTGAGTATTAAAATGACTTGTTTAATGAGCAGCGTGATTGAGCCATGCAGGGAACGCTGGGGAGTTTTCTCGCAAGGACGAAGGTTTGGTGTTTACATTTTGTTATGTTGTGTGCTTCCACGGTCCCTTATTTTGACAAGCTATCGAAAAGTTTGGGATGAGGATGGGCAATTTTTTTTTTAAACCTGGTTGCTTAAAAAAAATGGTGCCTCTTCTTACCTGCCTCTAACGGGATATAGGCTGTACCACTCAGGTGAGAGTACTTGGCATTAATACAGCACCAAAGATTGTTAAGGTCTGTGTATAACTAATGAGCAGGGACGGTGATAGATGTGTTTGTTCTCTTCAAGCATTAGGCTGCCCTCCACTAAGTAAAGGCTATTTACTAAATAGTAGGCAAATTACCAGTTCTTAGGGCTGAAAGTTACAGTCTTCCAGAAATCATTAGCTGCATTCCACACTCCTTCTTCCAGGTCGGACTACAGTTAAGATATCTGCCTCCTCTCTCCTGGAAGAGGATTATTTACTCTAGTTTTTACTGCCTGCTGGATTGGACAAATTCTTCCCCGCACCACATGGAAGATCATTTTCGTTAGGAATGTAACCTAAATTTCCCTTCACAAATTTAAGTTGATTACTTTTATTCTTAGTCAAAAAATAGAGAACATTTTTCTTTCTTTGCCAGGACAAATGTACCAAATTCCTTTTGTTTCATGTGTTTGTTATTTTGATTCTGAAGTTTGGACTTATTTCTCAATGAGTTCAATTTTCTCAATCATTTTGAACTTGTCACCATTTCCATTAATTATGGAGTGATTAACTGAAAATAAGATGGTATTAAATAACTAGTAAATATTGAATGAAAAGAAACTCAGGATACAATATCAAACATCACACAGAGAAATAGCATAGAAATCTAGTATTGCAGAATTCTAAATTTCGTGGCTGACTGGCAGAAAGAATACGAGCTTTATTCTCTCGGACTTGATAGAATTGGGCTCATTGACTTACAAAATTTCCTAGAAGCAAATAAGTGACCTGTAAATATTTAAAAAATTCTAGCATCTATTCTTTTATCCTAGAATTTCCAGATTTTTGTGTTTAGTACTCTTTTCTTTGTGTCTTCAAGGGAAAAGGGAGTCTATATTGTTCAAAGACTTTACATTGTTTACCTATGTCAGAGTCATTTGCAAGGGTAATTTAAAGGTTGGGGAATACTGCAAATGTCTGAAAGACAAAAAGTGTATAGTTTTAAAACAGATGCATTGGTATGTGGCTTTAATAGGAACAGACTAACATATATAACTGATTTTGTTGAGATGTCACACTGTTGCAATGAAAGAGTAAATTTGCTCTCTTCAGACAGACATCTATATTCACAGGGTCTAAGATTTCTTTTCACATCGCAGTAGATGAAGTGGAGTAAAATAACCAAAGTAGGCTTGTAAGGAGCATGCTTCCAGATAGCGCAACACAGGCTAAGCCTGGCAATAATTGCTAAAGGCCTGTCTGTTTTAGGGCATAAGCTGCAAGCAGACTCCGAAGCAAACATGCAAATGGCCCTGGGTTCCAAAGTGAATAGTTGCACCCAACGCAAAAGAAGATCTGTGGGCACACGCGTGCACTAGTGTGTGTGTGTGTGTGTGTGTGTGATCTGCCGCCAAGGGCTTTTCACCTAGTTAGTAAGGAGAGAATAGTAAGAATTGCCTTGCTTGACTGATTTCTTCCTCAGTTTTGATGCCCAAGCCCCAAACAAATGCAAACCTTTGGTCTGGGAGCAGATTTTTAACTTTTACACAAAACAGAAAGAAAATGCCCCCCCCCCCCCCCCCCCCGAGAGCAGGCCTTTACAACCGTAGGCAGGGATTCAGGGGCCATCAGAGCAGACAGGATCCTAGAGCCATGAGACCACAGGCTCCAGTTTGCAGAGGAGAAGCCCTGCCCGGGGCACTGTGCCTTTTCAGAGATCAGTCGGTGAGACCGTGGTGGCAAAGGCAGTTCCTTTGCAGACCAGTTATTGCCTTTTTAGTTAGAGTGGGTCGCTAGTCTTTGCCTTTCCTTCCTGCCAACTCCTCTTGCTCCCTCTTCTCAAGGGAAAAATGATCTCAAGTGACAGCATGAATGTTTGCTGGTTTTGATTTTGGGAAGCTAAATGCTCCTTAGTTTAAGCCAGATCACCAGAGAACTCTGTATTTTGCCTGGTGCAGAGTGGAGTCTGGAGAACTGTGCTTTCAGGTGGTGCCACTGGCTTGCCTTGAGGGACACGAGGCAGAGACTCTATAAAACCTGATATTTTGCCTACTGCAGGGATTCCCAAACTGCTATCCATAAAATCAGGCCATGGGTGAATGCTTTGACGTGACCCGTGGGAAGAACTTTTCTAAGTTTTAGAATGAAGGAATAGTCATGTTTCTCCTCAACAATTGGTGTGGTTTTTCATCAGATGCTATGAATTTTGGAACTGAACAGTGTCTGTTTAGTGCTTAGGCGGTTAGGAAGCATCAGCGGTCAGTAGAAGGGCAGCATAGGGTAGTGGTTAGAGCTCAAACTTGGGAATCAGACAGGACCAGGTTGGCGTCCCAGCCCCCACACTTACCCACTCGCAGCCTCGGTTTCCTCGTCTGTAAAATGAAGATGGTAATAACCTGCTATGAAGAATGACAATGGCTTTATCATGAAGAATAGATTTTTTTCCCCACAAAGATAAAGAAGGTGAAACATTGGGCATCTTTTGTGACCCCAAATGGTGAATGCTTAATAGATGTCAGTTGTTATCATTAATGCACACAACAGACAATGCCACATAGTTAGGCAGTAGTGATCTGTCAGGCACCCCCAGCTAGGTGCTGGGAATGACATCTAGGGCCAGCTAGACCCAGCTCCTACTCTCAGAGTGTCCTATCACATAGCAAAAGCACACGGTTAAGGAAATGATGAAGTGTGACAGATGTCATGATGAGGAAGGACAGGTGGGAACATGCTCAGGAGCACCTGCTCTAGTCCGAGGAGCATGACCTGGGACTAGAGGAAGTTTAAGTGCAAGTTCACTGGTGGACAGGCAGAGGGGCTTCGCTGGCAAAGCTGTGCAGAGAAGGAGGGAAGGACATCCTGGAACTGTTGAGTGAGGTTTGGTGTGGCCCGAGGACAGAGTGGCAGAGGGCTGAGACAGCCAGAGAGGTTGACAGCAGTGAGGCGCCGGGTCATGCAGGCCTTTGTCCTAAGTACGGGGTGAAGTCATTAACATCTGGGGACAATGATAAGCCTGGTCTCATTTGCTGTTTAGAGGCACCGCTCAGGCACGGAGACTGCGATTAGGGTGAGGTGGGAGACTGCGATTAGGGTGAGGTGGGAGACTGCGATTAGGGTGAGGTGGGAGACTGCGATTAGGGTGAGGTGGGAGACGAGGCGATGAACTGGGCGTCTGTGTGAGCAGCGGGGCGGGGGCTGGACTCCGGACGGGGCATCCACAGAGCCGGTTTCCGCCTGCCACCTCCCAACAGCCATTCACGAGTGAACGGCTCACATTTATATACATTCTGGAATATTCCTTCAGCATTAGTTTTCTTACTGGTTTTCCCTTTTGCTCCAATTTCAACTATTTATTGTATCCTTGTTTGTTGTGTATCTTTAGGTATGTTTCCTTAAATCCTTTATGAAATGAAGATAGGGAGGAAAGAAAGAAAGATGAAAGAAAGAAGGAAAGAAAGATGAAAGAAAGAGGAAAGGATGATGATACTTTAAGCTAGAACTGCTTTCTTTAAATGCATTTATTTCAAAAAAGCTATAAAGCATCTGTCCTGGTTTTGACCGGATTTAGGGGAAAGGCTCTATTTATATCGGACTTTGTGTGCGTTTTCCCCGTTAAATGCATCATAGCCTGTTGATGATGCGATGGTCTTGCCATTTTAGAACAGACGCCAGTGTTCCTCCTCTGTCAAACATCCGACCATCCTTTAGACACCTGCGTATTTCAACCGGTGCAGTCAGAAGAAGTTTTTGCTCTCATCACTCCTTCACCCAGCAAGGTATGTGAAAGAAGATTTGTGCAGCCGGTTGTTACTAAATTGCATAATAGGTTAACCTGAGCCCTTTGAATTCAAACAAAAGAAGTTCTCAACCTGATTGGAATTAACCTACACTGACTTTCTGCTTCATCTTTCCTAAAGCGAAGACGATGCCGATCGGCGGGCAGGGAGCCTGACAGATGCTAATGGGGGGTTTTCAAGTTTGTCTTGCTTTTCTTAAACTATTAAGAAAGAACAAAAAACATTATTTAGAATGGAATCAGTTTCCAGGAAGGGAAAAAAAGAAAACTGAGAATTTATTATTAAAGAAAGAAATAGAGCCAAGGTGGAAAAAAAAAAGGCCTTCTCACATCTCCTGGCCAGGTGCTCCGTGCATATAAATGTTTCAAGTTAAGCTTTAAGATCAAGGGAAAGTCTGTAGGGAGCCTTGTTTCCTAGAGGTCTGCTTGCTAGAGCTGCTCCCGAATACAGGCTGTCCATTTTTATTTGGTTATTAAGGATTAAAGGGGGCGACGATTCTGGAATGGTGGTTCCTCGGTTTCCATTAACTTTGTACAAGAGAGTGCAAAGCAAGCTTCCTAGGGAGGGTTTGCATATGTATTTCAGGCTATCATCTGGCCTCCTTGCCTGTCACCTTATGTGTGTGTTTAACATGAAATTGCCCTTCCTCTCGTGAGCTCAAACTAGAAGAAAGCCGCCTAGTTGCAACGATTGAGAATCTCTGTGCCTCTCAGAAATCCTCCTGGTTTTCACAGGAATGCGGAGGGAAGATGAAAAGAATTTCACATGAGATTGCTGGTTGTTCCAGATGCTGCGGGTTAGCGATGGCTCGGGTTCTCTAGGCTTCCGGCATCTGAATGCACGATCAGGGGGGCCATCCATCACTCCACGTCCATGCTTTAAAATTTTGCGTTTTTATTGTTAGTTTCATAGTCCGTCCTCAACGTGAAAGCGCGTCTGAAGTTACTTTTGTAAAGTGACTAAGTTTAGCGACAAGGAACATACCCCTGAAGACAATGCCCTATAGTAGCGGTGGGTAAATGGACTGTGAATGTCTGTTTCAGGACTAGTCATTAAAATAAAAGTATCCACGATGAGCTCAGTCTCCAGAAATAACAAACCCATTTCCTGATTCAATCCAAGCAATGTTTTAAAAGCAGAACTTGGAAATTCAGAATTTATAAAAATTTACACCCTCTGTCATTCACATTTTTCAATTCCACACGACCTCAGGAGGTCCGATGTGTAGACCAAAAGGCTGAATCTACGAAAGCAAAGTGACCTGTCCTGTGTCACACAGACTAGCAAATGGTACAAGGTGGAATGATACTGATTTATTCTCACTTCAATTCTGTGATAGCTAGTAGCATTATGGTGGTTTCAATATTGCACATTTTTCTTCAGTTATTCCTAGGTTTTCTAGCACTCAGGGCTGCATCATACAAATGGTGAAAGATCGATTAAAGAAATACATTTCTGGAACAGTATCTGCTAATGTATGCTTTGAATTGAAATCCTTGTACTCTCAGAGCCTAGTTTATTTTTATATTATAACCTCATAGTCTCATGTTCATGGCTACTCAATATGGTGGTTATTTTAAAAGTTGTAATCAATAATTACATGTCCATAATCATTATTATCTCATGCTGTGATGAGAGAAGAGTTAAAAACTCTAGACTTGCAGTTTCACGTAGTGGTTATGCCAGTCCTCTGTTAAAATGTGAATTTCTTCTGTTTGACATGAAATAATAGCCTAGAAAGAAAGATTTAAAAATATGTTAATTGTATGTGTAGTAATCCCTAGGCCTCTGTGCAGTCTCTCTCTGCTTTTAAAATGTTCCTGAATGCTGCCCTTTCCACAGTCTATGATGTAGCGGCTACTGGAGAAACCTTACCCAGGGAACGGCATTGTTCTCTTGGTGGGACTCTTGGTGGGACTCTTGGTGGGAGGGTGGCACCCTCATTAGGTGGGCCCAGGATCACTTACATTCTGGTGGAAACACTGAGTGGAAGTGTTAAGGGAAGGAACAGTAATGTCACTTTTACTTAAATGAATGAGAAGACAATGAGCAAATTATTTTCTATTATGTGCATGGCAAAAATTTATAACAGTTACCACTGTTTTGGACCAGATTTTTTTTTCTAAACATTATTATTTGTTATTATAACTCTGCTTAGGATTGACTTGTTTGGGGATAAAAAATGAGAAAATAACATAAGGAGAATGAAGCAAATAATCAATCCAATAACATGAAAGTTACAATTTGGAGGGTCTAAGGAAATCCAGGCTGCAAAAGCTACCAGTTACCATTAATAAGGTTTATTTTTGGTTGTTATTTTTTCCAGGAACTTTTGTTTAGTCTTATAACAACAACGTAGATTCCATAGCACTGGTTGGTTTTCAGAGTTCATTCCCATGCGTTTTTATCTTAAGATCTTTAACCAAACCTATGACTTTGATCTAGTGAGAACAGATTTTACTATCCCTGTTATACAGAGGAGTACACTGAAGCTTAGGGATGCACTAAGGATAACCACTCAATTGTAGAGACTAGAACTTAACTCCAAATCCAGTCATCTTTCTACTACTTTCTGTGTTCCTACTGTGAATTCTAAATCAGTTCTTCAAAACATTTAAAGACAATGAGCAGTTGTATCCAGAATTTTAAACACCCAACCTGTCTAGGTTAAGTAGCTATTTTGGCAGATCAGTGATTTTTAAATCTCCCACTCTTCCAATCAACCCCATCTCAGAACAGAGAGTGAACTCGGGACGTTTTCCCAGCTTCAGAATAGAGAATCCTTTGGGAGAATAATTTAATGGTTATGGATCACCACTCAGTTTTGACTGGTATTTTTTTCTAAACCAAACCATCTGGCAGTTGTGTCTTATTTCTTCCTGTTGCCAATGGCTGGACCTGCACACATTCAGACCTCACGCAAAAGTGCCAGGTCTGCACATTTTTCACTACGAACAGGCATTTTCAGTCAAAGCAGAGAGAAATGAGGCTCTGCCTGTCTGTTGCAGTAACATTAATATTATCTCTGTACAGATGCTTTCAGAAGTACGGAGTTAAATGCAGAGCCCTGGAGATGCCTGGAAGCACACACGAGATAAGCACAGCCATTCACGGAAGACCTAAGAAACTGAAAATTTGCAGGATAAACTTTTCACCATGACAAAGTAGAGCCATGTCGCCTATTCCAATATGAGATTGACAGCAGGAAATAATGACAATAAAGTAAGTGTAGGATGCACTTGTGATGCAGAGAGGTGGAAGATATATATATATATATATATATATATAATTGGTCAGAATAAACCAGGATATTATTAATAACTACCAATGTAAATCCGGCCTTGGGGAATAAAACGGCTGAAATCTAAAGGTAGCAAAGTCAATCTGGCTATAGATAGGCTAAGGAGAAGTAGATGTGAAATAAACATTCATTACAGGCCCTTTGATAAGAAAAACCATTACATTAGTGGATAACATTTTGGAATTCTGGGTAGCAGAGGGTCAGCTTTGCAACCAGAGTGGCAACAGCTGAATGGGAGGTGTTGAGCCCCACTGGCCTGAGATAGTCTTCACAAAGGCAGTGGTAGGGCTGGGTTGGCCCCTGGGGATACTGAAGAAAATTCTGGTGTCCAGTGGCCTATTGACCCATTTCACTCTCATCCTTTCACTGCTGTTAATTTGAGAAAAGAGTTATGCCCACACGTGTGCGTGCACACACGCGTCTGTATACATGCATATTTATTTAATGTCAGAGGTCTCTTTCCTATTTACCCTTCTAACTTCATGAGTGAGGGGAGGATACTTCCCAGGCATTAAAAAAAAAAAAAAAAAAAAATCAGAGAAAGCAGAACCACCCTAACCTATGGGAAAAGGAGAAGAGAATCCAGGCCATTGAGTCAAGCTCATTGTACCTGAAGTATGCTTGGAAATCTGTCACTGAGGATAAAGTTGAGCATTTCCAACCCAGACACTGGCTCTGAATACCTGCAACTGTTCATGTCATGCACTAAATGCATGGACTGCATTTTCACATTCATTTTGACTCCTGCATTGAATTCTGTAGATAATAAGGCTGACGTTTTCTTTTCGAAGATGATGATGGTGGCCATCAGATGCTCTGCAATCTTGTACTTACCTCAAATTTGATGTTATGGCCAAAAATGATGTTGTATTCATGTTATATTAAAGAGTACCAACTATATTTTTAGGAAAGTAAAGTGATTTTAGAATTCCAAGCATGTGCACTTAGTGGAGATTTTACTACCCCATAATTCAGGTCTTGATTTTTATTTTTTATGCAGATAGAACCAAGATGCTATTATTTCCAAAATAAGTGAGTTAGAGACCTTAGCCTAGAAATCAGGAAAGCTGATGCTCAGTCTTGACTTTGTACTTCAGCTGCCACTGGTTTATTGAATTTTATAGTCATATTATTTCTTTATTCCACTGTTGTGAAGTGGAGACACCAAAATGAGTCGCAAAGTAAGTAATTTATTTAACATCTATTGAGTGCCAATTATATACCAGGAACTATGATAAGTATTGGGGAAGGAAAGAAGAATAAGGCAAGTTCCTTAGAGGAACTAGTAGTCAAATAAGCAGGTGAGCGCTATTACAAATGTACTAATTGAAACATGACTGGAGTTTTCTGGAAACTTACAAGAGAAAGAAAATCTGCCTCGGGGAAATGGCATTTGACTTGGATCTTTACTTTTTGAATATTCACGCTCATTCTTTCCAGAAAAATTAAGCAAGGAGCATTCTATCCTCATGTATCTCATAAACCCTCTGCCAGAATGACTGAGATTTACTTAACACTGGCTATCACTACAGTAATAGTACATATTTTTTGTTTTTCAGCTTACGAAGAGCTTTCTAATATAAATCTCACAAAATGTCTGTGCCGTGGATATTATTCCTCCCATTTCACATGTGAGAAAGCTGAGTCACAGAAAGGTAAGTCCCTGGCATCGGGGCCTGGATTCAAAACGTGGCTTTCTTTTGATTGCAAAAACTGAAATCGTTCCTTCTGTTTAACCTTGATTATATAAATAATAAAGTTCCCCAGCATCATTTCCTTAAGCAGCCTGTTTAAAATGGAACAATTTTCATTTACGCTTCTGTTGAAGAGATGAATGTTCACTTGGCCCCGTTCCCTACTAACTAAAGGGAGCTTAGGAATCGCTGTGCTGGGCAAGCCCCCCGTTCCGTCCAACCTAAGACTGTGTTGACAACAGAGGCCTCGAGGGATTTGCCAGGGAAGGACATAGTTTTCCTCCCTGACATTAACCTTA
Organism: Eulemur rufifrons; assembly: GCF_041146395.1. Lineage (NCBI taxonomy): Eukaryota > Metazoa > Chordata > Mammalia > Primates > Lemuridae > Eulemur > Eulemur rufifrons. The sequence continues at coordinate 33,144,436 of NC_091000.1, read as the reverse complement.
AAGGTTAGGTGTACTCTCAGTGGCCATTTATGGCTCTGACATTCATAAATTTGGTCAAAACCTTTATGAATCCATTTATATTCCTTGCCCGTACCTCTTTTGTGATAATGAGCTCCGTGCCTTTATTATTTTCTGTGTAAAGTAATATTTCCTTTTATTTGTCCTTAACTCACCTCACTCAGGTTTCAAGGGGGTCCTCCCCTTCCAGTGAGGAATTGAGAATTATGAGAATAACTATGCTTGTATTCAGTTTACACATGATCTCCAAAATTCTCTAGGTTTATTTTATTTTTTCTCGAGCAAGAACGAGTAAGATTGTACATTATGCTTCCATTGTAGAGAGACCAATATTTTATTTAAAGGTTAGGATTCTACCTTCCTGTATATTTTCAGTATACTTTTTGATGTTACTAAAGCTTGCTCTAGAGTTTGCTTAGCATAACCTCATTTTGGTATTCATAATGCACATTTGTATGTTGGAGGCAGCGCCAATCTGGCCCTGGGGAAGCTTGAGGTAATTTTTGTTCTAATCTACAACCACTTTTGGAAAGTAAGCATATTGTATATTATGTTATATATATTTGATAACTGATTGTAACTGATGTATTACAGAACATTATAAAGTAATAGAATAATTCTGGGTGTTAAGAATCTGATGGTCTAAAACTATCTCTGGACTGCAGTTTCCAAGTTCTTGAGATTAGCGGTTGAATTAGGGAGCTTTCAAGATTTCTTCATACTTTAAAATTTTGAGTCCTTGATTTCCTTGGCCATTGACTTGGTAATTTAACAGAAAATCGCCAATTTAATGATGAGAGCGCATGAATTCACAGGTCCAACAATCTTATCTGTGAAATGGAACCAATGAAGACCACATCAAGAGATTGTGCCAGGCACTAGATGAGGAATGCATAGCACACCTCTGATACACAGGGTATTTAGGTTTATGCCTGTTGGTTTCCTCCCTATTACTTTCTAGTTGCCTAATTAAGCCGTCCAACCATTCACGTAGGAATAGATCACTGTATCAGAGGTGTATGAAAGCAACAGGGTGCTGACTCCAGGAAAAACTTTATGCACAAATAGAGAAATGCTGTGGTCTGTGAGAACATAAGTGAATTGGATGTCTTACAAAGTTGACCAGATTTATGGTCATTGTTTTAAGAAAAGTTGCTTTTTACACTCAAATTCGCTCTAGTTGCCATCAGGTATGGTGTTGCTATGCTTCTTGTACTTTGCTGTAGGGCTGATAGGAACTGTAATGATCTGGGTCTTCTCTTAGATAGCCTGTTTTACCAGGCTATAAAGCTTTATCCGTCTAGGTTTAAAATCAGGGCACCTGTGCCTTAAATGATTTTCCTTGACAGTTGAGTAGTTCTCTCAACCTCTTTGTGCTGTCAGAGAGTCACTGTCGTGAGCAAGTTGATTTCTGCCACCTGCCCTAGGATGGCCTTCGAAGGACTTTTTTTCCTACTCACCACCCAGTACCGTACCTCTATCCTCTCTTGATACCACCGAGTAGAGGGGTGAGGGGGCTGGAAATAAGAAAACATAAATCCTGGAAAAATCCTTTGAAAAATCTTAACTTTACATAGGGTCATATTTCATAAAAGTATTCTCTTTTAGTATCTCTAGAATTAAAACAAAAAATGTAACAATTCAAAAATGGTAATTAGAAAGAATGAATTACTGTATTTTAAAAGGACTGGGCTATGTATTTTTTCGTACAGACACTCCATTAATGCCATAGGATTCAAGAAGTTGATTTAAAAAAGTTCAAATTCCACTTCGAGGTACCTAGTAGAAAATACGTAGTACACACTGGAGATTATAATGATGAATAAAACACAGATTTTGCCTCCATTCCATTGATCGTCTGAGCACAGAAGCTGGGCATATACTTATATATCCGAGTAAAAATGATATCGAGCAGCATAATAAGATAAATGTCTACCTGTGATACAGATAAAGTCCTAAAGGAATACAATACAGAGGGAAGCCGGCTGCGCCTGGGGGCATTTGGGAAGTAGGGGTGTTAAAGCTGGGTCCTACACAGGGGCTAAGATTCAGACCACCCTGCTGGTGGGAGGACCCCGTGCCAGAAGAAACAGCTGGGCAGGGGATGGAAATAAAAGTTTCTCATGTTTGGGGGAAGGCAAGTAGCCTCTTTTAGAAGAATCTGAAATGTGAGAGAAGGATGTGGTAGAAGATAGGCATGGACAAGCTCCCAATTCTCCTTCACACCTTTATACTAGTGACTTCTAATGAATGCCATTTTCTTAACTATGAAGTATTTTATCAATATTTTAGGTCTCACATTCTAATATGGAGAAGGCAAAGCTTTTTCTGAAGCTATTTTGTGACCTGCTAATATGAATATAGCTTGGCAGATAACAGGATGATTGCTCAAATATTCACTCCTAAATGTTCTTTACTAGGGCATTAAAAAAAAAGTGGGCCCTTTTTCTGGCTAGGGAAAGGGAGCCAGGAGATTTGGGAAGTGTTGGTGGTGCCGGTATTTTTTTAAAAAACAAAATCTTTCTACTCTGCAAACAGAATGCGTAGGTTCGAATCCTGATCTCTACACTTCATGCCTCAATTTTCTCAGCTCTAAAATGGGGATAATAATAAAACTTATTTAGCATATCTTAGAAAGCAAAGGGTCCATCGTTTCATAGGACAGAAAGGTAGGGCAGTTTATTAACTCAGCAGTTAATACTATCACTGGAGACTCAGCTTCTTTCTATTTTTTTTTTTTCTCTCTGATGTTCAATGTCTTGGTCCATTTTCTGCTGCTATGACAATACTACAGACTGAGTAATTTATAAAGAAAAGAAGTTTATTTAGCTCACAGTTCTGGAGGTTGGCAAGTCCAAGAACATGGCACTGGCATCTGGCAAAGGTCATCTTATGATGGCAGAAGGGCAAGTGAGCACACGAGACAGAGGGAAAAAGGTTGCTGAACACCCTAAGATAATTTTTCCACACCCATGATAACGGCTTTAATCCATTCATGAGGCAGAGCCCGCACGACCTAATCACCTCTTAAAGGCCCCACCTCTGAATACTATTACAATGGCAATTAGATTTCAGAGTGAGTTTCATAGGGGACATTCGAACCATAGTACTTAGTAAATTGGCTTGGTCCTTAGGCTTCTCAGCTAATGGTCCCAAGATGGCTGCTGCAGTTTCTGGCATGACATAGCCATTTCCTCCTTTTGACTAGGGACTAGTGAGGGAAAACTTTCCTAGAAATTCCTAGAAGATTGCCCCTCATTTCTCATTGTTTACAACTTTACAAGATAGAATATGCCCTACCTTGGGTCAATCACTGGCAAAGGGGATTGTTGACAGAGACCAATCCTGACTGCTCCTCTAGGGAACGACTTCCCTGAGTGCTTGGCAAGGGGGTGGTAAACATGTGAAAAATATTCAGGCTATGACAGCCAGGAGGAGAGGGAAGCAATAGCTTTGGGGCTGGCAGCAGAGTATCTGCTTCCCTTCCTCTGTATTGTTTTGAGGATCAAATTAAAAGATCTATAAAAGTACTTAGCAAAGTGCATGCCTATCTGACACATGATAAGTTCATAATAAGATTTAGTGGTCATTATTATTTTTATTCTTATTAGTATTTAATATTAATTCATTTAAATGGTTTTCTTCTCTGAATGATCTGGGTAGAATCACCCTTCCCTTTATAGCTTGTTTTATTGTACAGTGTAGTAATTCAGATATTCTCTCAAAGATGCAAAATAGGAATTCATCTGTTTCTCAATAAATCTAGAATAGCAATGCTTTTTTTTTTTTCTTCAAAGCACATACTCTTTAAGGTATGTACTCTACAGGTTCAGAAAGTCTGAGCCATGTAGATAATTATCATCTGCTACTTATTAGCTGGATAACTTTGGGCAAGTTATTTAATCTCTGTGTCTTCACTGCCTCATCTTTAAATGACTGTGATCTTGGTACTTAACTCATAGGGTTCTTATGATCACTATATGAGTTATTTAATTTAAAGTGGTGCTTAAAGATTGCTTGGTACATAGTAAGCACTCAACAAATGCCAGCTTTGAGAAAGCCAGGCACCCAAGGCCTATGACCTAGATTTTCCACATATCTTCTGGAACCAATTTGCACTATAGCCTTGTTGTTGGCTTAGGTTAATGCTTAATGCTAGGTGGATTCTGAATTAACTATATTGTATCCTGATGAATTTCTGGTAAGAGTACATAGGGAAGAGGAAATGGGTATAACAAACATTTATTTTCATTGTGACTTGACCAGAATATAAACACAGCTATTTTCATTATAATGATTTTGGCAGCAAACAAAAGAACAGTTGTCTACCAGGTTTGGAGAAATGAGTTTACTTTTCTCACAGACCAGAATGGTGCGGCTGCCTAGTGATGGAAGAGATGCTTCACAGTCCCAGAATGGCTGCTGCAGCTCCAGGAAGTGTGTCCATATTCAAAACAGGAAGAAGAGGATGCAGGCAGCACAAGAAACATCTGTCTTTTCTATCAGGAAAGCAAACACTTTCCCAGAATCAACCAGAACAATTCTTCCTAGGTACTATTGGGCAGAATAGGTGACATGGCCATAGGTGCTTCAAAAAAAGCTGGGAGAGCGAGTATTCTGTTTAATCAGCTTCTAAGTTAGAGGCAGGAGGAGGAGAAGGGAGTTGGGAATTGAGCTAACCAACCCACAATGTCTGCCATAATAATTTTAAACATAAGAGCCCCAAACCAATGCTTCCTGTTTTCACAAAACCCAAGGGAGAGAGAGCAGAAGGCAAACACAATCCAGTGAGGATAGCAGAGCTCCAACACTGCGGTCTGTCAGCTGCTGGGGAGGGGATTCTCTTCTATTTTCTACACTTATTTTAAGGAGAAGAATTTCCACTTGGTTTTACCATGTCAAGTTCTCCAGAGTCGCTTTGCTTTTCCATAAATTGCCATGCAAAGAGAAGAATGCAAGGCCTGCCATTTGGCAGCTGAGAGAAAAGCCGTTTGTTTTAAATATGAAATACCCTCTTTGAGTCCTACCCGGCAGTGCTGGGAAATCCAAACCCTTCTCACATGTACCGAGCTGGGCTCACACAGCTTTCCTAGAAGTGGTCCATTTCCCACCCCACTGTATTTAGAACCCTCCCTTAGAGAAGAAAATGGGCTGTACTAGGAAGTCATATTAAGATAGAAAGAGAATTCAGGCAGCCTCGGTAGTAAAAGGTAAAGACATAATTTAAATTCATTTGGTTGAAAAGATAAATGCAGATAACAGCCCAGTAAATAGGAGCCAAATGTGTTGGCACAGGAAGCAGACCGATGATGACTTGGTGGTTGTCCACAGAGCTGTTCACGTTTGGGGGGGGCTGGTTCTGTGCAGCCCTGAGGCCCACCGTGGTCTCTGCCCCAGTGCTGTGCGTGGAAGGGAGCTGCTGAGTGAAACTGCCGGGAAGTGAGAGCAAGCAGAAAGGCTTGGAGGGGTGAGAAAACAGAAGGGCTGGGAGGGAGCCGGGAAGTCTTCAAGCATACACAATCAAAAACAGCCTCGGGCCGCAGAGCTCAGAAAACTTTTTCAGATATGCCCTTTGGTTTTAGAAAGAAAACCAGGAGTGCCTTTGTCCATCTCAGTAGTGAAACATGATTTTTAACTGAACAATATCTTTATTAGAAATACCTGGAAGAATGCTATCGACAATGCCCGCATTCTCTGTGGTATTTTGCTGAAACAGTGTCACACTTACTGTGGCTCAGATCAATTCATTAAACACTGGCTGCGTCTATGCTATGGAGCAGGCACTATGCTAGTTTCTGAGTTTAACAAGATGAAAAGGACAAGGTACAAGCCTGGAGTAGCTTTCATCATAACTGGAGGTGATTTTCTTCCCTGGGGAACATTTGGCAATGTCTGGAGATATTTTTGGTTGTCACAACTTGAAGGGATGCTACTGGAATCTAGTGGGTAGAGGCCAGGGATGCTACTGAGCTTCCTACAATATATAAGACAGAGCCCCTCCCACTACCAACCGCCAACCAAAGAATTAACTGGCCCAAAATGTCCGTTGTGCTGAGATTGAGAAACCCTGCACTATAATGAAGATACATGTGGAAAAGCAAAAATTAAAACGGTCAAATTGTAGAAAAGCGTGCAAGATAGAGAAATGTCTTAAAGATAGGACTTACAAATTCTATTCAAAGGAATCTGTGAAAAACATGAAACTGATGTAAGGTCTTCAGTGAATTTTGAAGGATGCTTAAGAATTCACCAGAAGATTGGGGCAAGAGGGAACTCTGTACGATATTACGTAAGCAAGAGAGGAGAAGATTGCAGGCAGAAGCATGTCCAAAAGTGCAGAAAGACTTCAAATTGCATAATGTGAGAGGTAAGAAGGGCTGGGAAAACATTCTGAAGCAGTGAACAAGGTCATATTATCAGTAGCCCAGGAAGCCAGTCCAAGAAACTTGAATTCAGTTCTATAACTGACAGGGAACAAATTGAAAAACTACAAGCAAAATGATATAACCAACATGTTAGGTTAAATAGTCTTTATAGGAAAAACCAACTGTGTTTCTCTATACTCACACTCAACACAGAACATGTCTATGACCAAATGTGTGGGTGTTTCTCCTACACCAGGCCATTCTCCAATTCTCTGTGGATACCAACTCAGTGTCCTACAATGTTACTCAAATCTGAAACTACGTACCTGGAGACAGCATCAGATCAAGGGTTCGGTTTCACAGACTGTCCCTGCTCCAAACAGCAATCACAAGTAGTAGGTCCCCAGGTCACCCACAACTTCTGACTTGGCTACAAATTGTAGTTCCCATAAATCCTCTTCTTGAGTTTAGTAATTTGCTAGAGTGGCTCACAGAAACTAGGAAAACAGTTTGGTTACGAGGTTACCAGTTTATTACTAAGGCTATATTAAAAGATGCAAGTGAACAGTCAGAGGAAGAAAGGACAAGCCAGATAGGGCAAAGTCTGGGAGGGTCTTGAGCACTGGAGCTTCTGTCCCTGCAGAGTTTTGGGGGTGCACCACCCTCCCGGCATGTGGATGTGTTCTTGTTCAACAACCTGGAAGCTCTCTGAACCCCTGTCCTTTTGGTTTTCATGGAGGCTTCATTACATAGGCATGATTGATTAAAACACTGGCCATTGGTAATCACCTCAACCTTTAGCCCTTTTTTTGCTTCCTGGAGGTTGAGTGGTGGGGTCAGGGGTAGCATGAGACTGAATGTTCCAACCCTCTAATTACTAGGTTGGCTCTCCTGGCCACCAGCCCTCCATCATGAGGCTTCCCAGAAGCCCCAACCACCAGTCATCTCATTAGCATACAAGGAGATACTTATCACTTGGTTTTAGGAGCTGTGTACCAAGAAATAGGGCTGAGACAAAATACATATTTATTATATTATTTCACAAATAAGTAACTATTACATTGTGAAATTAATTGGAAAGGGCTAGAAAGGCCCCATTATCTAGCCATTAGCATTCTACCAGCTCTCTCTCTTGCTCTCTCTCACTTCATTCTCACACACAAATATGTCTTAGATGATATATCCCCAGAATCATCTGTACTGTTGTAGTCTACTTTTATGGAAGAGAGTTTGTTTGGTGATCAGTGAAAAGGTCCTGTCTGGGTAGGAAAGCAAAGCCAGGAAGGGTCTAATCAACTGGGAAAATGTGGCGGCATTGAAAGCATGGAGATCTCTATGAAGCATGAAAAAGAGCAACAAGTTTGGCAAGAAGGAGACCATGAGAAAAATGTAGGCTAGGAGATTGTGGCTAGAGGGTGGAGTCACGGAACTTCAGTGTTCTGATGGAAAGCAGATCCAGGTGAGACAGGGTGCCTACAGTACCAAGGTATCAATGAATGAAGTACAAAACAGTGATGGCCATGGGGTGTGAAGAGAACAATGAGTCACCAGGCTAGGGAGTTTGGTGGCTTACTCATGTGGCCATAAAAGGTGTCTGACGTGAGGGCAAGACTTGTGGTAAAAATGAAGAGTTAGAAACAGGTATCAAATTTGCCCCTGAATGTGATGGGATGGTTGGAAGATGGCAGTCATGAGAGAGGGTAGGAGGTGTCCAATGGATTGACCTGCAGAACAAGGAGGAGTTTTACAACATGTTGGGGAGTAATTCCTGGAAATTGCAACAAGGAGCTAGAGAATGTCAGCTTAGTGCCTGATGAATTGTACTCGAGAGCCACATGTAGAGCACAGTCCTTGAGAGTGCTGGAAGCAGAGAGGTTGTTTGGTGAGGAAAATAAACATGTTGGGATTTTTCTTTAACATGGATGGACGTTTCAGAGGTCCCAGCTAAGAGGGCTTTTTTTAAATTAGAACAGGAGCAACAGATTAGGTGTATGAGTTTGCTATGGTTGCCCTAGCAAACTACCACCCACTGGATGGCTCAAACCAGAGAAATTTATTTCTTGCAGCTCTGGAGGCTAGAAATCTGAAAGCAAGGTGATAGCAGGATTGGTTCCTTCTGAGAACTGTGAAGGAGACTCTATTCCTGGCTCCACCCCTAGCGTCTGATAGTTGGCTGGCTCTTTGGTGTTACTTGGCTCGTAGACACATCACTCTGATCTCTGACTTGACCTTCACATGGCCTTCTCCTGCATCTCTGTCTCTACATGGTATTCTTTTTATGAGGATGCCAGTCATATTGAATTAAAGCCCACCCTACTCAACTATAGCTTCATCTTAACTTAACCAATTGCATCAGCAACAACCCTATTTCCAAGTAAGGTCACACTCTGAGGTCCTGAGGGTTAGGACTTCAACATATCTTTTCTGAGGGGCACAATTCAACCCAAAACATGAGGTAAAAGAAGCATAGACCCATTCTGGAAAAGACCAAGAGAGAGGAAAGATGGCTAGAGTGGCTTTTGCTTTGGGTACAGATCAAGAATGACAGTAATATTAGATCCTAGTGCCAAGGTCAGGTACAGTTGGAATGGAAAAGCACCTATCCCAGTGCAGGCTTGTCCCTGCCCAGTTCTAACAGACATCTCTTATAGAAGCAGTCATATAGATTACGGTATGACTGGTGCTCTCTGTCAGCAGGCTCTGTTGTACAAGCCTCAGGTCATGGGAGAGGAAGTCTGCAGTGGACTCCACAGGCCACTAAATTGGGAAAAACCTTAGCACCTATTATGATGCATGCTACACCATGAAGGCTTTCTAGAGGCCTTTCTCCCTAAGCTAAACCCCTTGAGAATAGGATTCACATCTTCTTATTTATAGACATCACCCTAGTGCCTTAAAGTCTGATACAAAGTGAATACTCAATAAATAAATGAAGAACTACTTCCTAGTGGTAATAATGTGGTTACACTTAGTTAACAGTGAATTCATAGGGAAATATTTGGAATTGAAAGATTGCATTATCAGAAAATGGCTCAAGATGTTTCAGAATATGGGAGATGTTGCTGAAGGATGCAATATGTCTGTGATTTAGACCTTAGGAGATTACTATACCACATTCCTTTCCCTTATAGGGTCAATTTCCAAAAGCATTTTCTACTCGAGTGTTTCTCAGAGGTTACAAGCACTTTCTTCAGAGAGATGTTTGAGGACAAGTATTCTGGCAGGCCATGTTTTGAATTTTGGAGAGGGCGTTGTTTTTTTTTTTCCTTTTTTTCATTATTGTAAATTTTATAATTTGTGTTTGCCCAATTGCACAAAAACTTGTGTTTGCGTCATTATGTGAGTGAGGGAAATTCAAATGCCTATATAATAATGGATCGTGGTAGATAAGAAATGTGATGAGTATTATCAAATTAATCCTAAAAGTCATAAGCCATTTGGCTAAATGTATCTGGATGGTATGAGAAATGGAAAAGATAAAATGTTCTTGGATGATATATTCCAGAATTTAAAATGTCAAATTTTTCTAGAAGATTAGAATTATGTATCACTAGGATATTTCTAGCTCTAAGTAAGCAGCAATTCCAAATTAAAATGACTTAATTTATTGTCTCACATGACAGGTAGAAGGTAGGGCTCTGCTTGAATGATGAATTCACTGCTCAGGGACTTCATCGTGGATTTGTTTTTCCATCTTTCTGCTCCACCCTCCACCCATGTCAAGAAATTTTTTATGGTCACAGGATGGCTATAGCAGCTCTAGGCATTACATTTACTTATTTATTCAATAATTATTTAGTAAGTGAATACTATGTGCCAAAGTTCTAGGTACTGGAAATACAGTAGGATTATGTGGACCCCATGCAATAAGTTGGCCATAAGTTTCCAAAAAGATCTCCTGCTCTTTCACTAGATAAGAGACAAATTATCTACCTTCATCAAGTTATGTTCTAAGGACAAAAAAAGATCTACCCAAAAGGGAAGTGAATAACACGTACTATTTTAAGTAGTTGAAAAGTGCTATAAAGAACAATATTTCTGGGCAAAGTAATACAGGTGGTGAAGGGGCCGTTATTTTATAAATGGTTGTTAACAAAGTCTTCTTTGGCCTACAAGGAAAGACCTAGAGGAAGGAAGGGAGTATGCCAGTATGCCGCAGGAATTTCTGGAGAAGGGTTTCCAGGCAAGCTCAATGTCCCTAAGGTAGGGGCATGTTTGATGGGTTTGGGGAGTAGCTAGAAAGGCAACATGGCTGGAAATGAGTGAGCGAAGAGATTAGCAAGAAATAAGTTCACAGAGGCAGCACATGTCAGATCAAAAGGACCTTTTAGGCCATGATTAGAATCTTGAATTTTCTCATCAACTGGGAAGTGTTTGGAGAGTTTTGAGCAGGTGAGTGATGTGATTTGTTTTTAAGGGATATATTCTTCCTCCTTTATGGAGAACTGGCTGTAAGGGGGTGAGTGTGGAAATATGGAGTGTGCTTCGTAGGCTATTGAAGTAGCCCAAGTAAGAGGTGACTGGGTCATGGTGGTGAGGGGAGTGCAAAGTGGTCAGATTCAGTATGTACTGATAGCCTCACAGGTCAATGTCCTGAGACAGGAACAAAAGGAATATCCCTCCAGTGTCCCTTTTAAGACTGAGGAAAAGTTTTCCAGAAACTTCCCAGCTTGCTTCCTCTTGGTTCTCATTTGTCTGAATGGCATCTCCTACCTAGATCCAAACCAGTTCTCTGGCAAGTGGAGTAAAACTGCGGTGTGTTGCTCAGACCAACAAAAATGTACTCCCTGATACACAGGGGCCCAAACTTTCCTGGAGGACTTGGCCATTTGCAGGAGGGAGAACAAATTCGGTGATTTGTGTGGCCCAGTGCAAAACTAAAATGTGAGGCTCCTTGTCTGAGACTTATTAAGAATTTCAAGATAGAGATAACAGCGCATTAAACCAAGTTCAGGGTCCTTCTAAGCAAGGGGCCCTGTGGGTCTGCTGATATAGCTGGCTCTGTCTGCTAGCAAAGAAGTGGGTACTGGGTGATAAAAAGTTTTTATCTCATATAAGTTATTTTCTGGGAGTACTTTACATAATCTTGGAGGCAACGTCAAGTTTTTGGTTAGTGTCTTGCTAGCTAGAAGGAGAAATTAATGCTTACCTGACTTTAGGAAGTAATTCTTTCTAATTTTTATTTTTTCACTATCGCATTGGGGTGAATCCTTTGTTCATAATCTCACAAAAAGTTAACTCATCTACTCTATTTCCTGACTTAGTTCCAACCCCTCGAGCTTCTGACCATCTGACTCATTTGAGGTCTTGCCTCTGTCCTTAGACCTAATATGGGCTGCAGTTTCTCCTTCCCTCCTCTTCTGGCATTTGCAGCTGTGCTTCGACTATGTTCTTTGGGGTTTTACAGGATATTTACCTTTAAGGGTATACCTTGGCCCCTGACATTGTGATCAGTGTGCATCAACACATCCTCTTTTCAATCAGTTTTGGTTTGGGTTTTCTTGGCCACTCCATTAATAAGGTGCCATTGAGGTACACACCACCTTCCTCCTCGCCAGAGAAGTTTCTGACAGTTGTCTCCAAATTTATTACTTACCAATGTACCTTCTCAGCTCTCCTGGATTTTATATTGTCATTGTGTGTAGGATTTCACCATTGATAAAGACAAGAAGAGGAGACGGAATATCTCAAAAGGGTCAATATTACCACTTTTCAGAATGAGCAATTTTTTGGGGGGTGGGGGAAAGAGTATATAACTACTGGCCAATATGAGGAACAAAAGTAGGCAACATTTGTTTTTGCTCTTGTTTTTGGTCTTTTTAGTAAAGAACTTCTTGCCTTCTAGAGTGTGATGGTTTTTATATCCTGGTTTTTATATCCCTTCAAGCAAAGAAAAATCAAATGCCCTGGTGATTTAGATACTCACCAGTCAAAATAATTTGGATATTACTATCTGAAGCCAATAGTTGTCAATTCTTCTTCTACATTAGGTTAGAGTTCCAAGCAATGGCTGTAGGTTCCTAGGACATTTTTCTTTTAGAATGAGCACAAGATCAACAGCTTCCAAGTCAGGGAAACCTGATTCTATGAAGTTTATGATTGCTAGTGGAATTCAGCTTTCTATGTGATAATTCTTATTATCACTAATGATTGAAAATTATCTAAAAAAGTTAAAAGATATTTGGCAAGTTGTTTACTCCTGCAGAATTATACATAACAAAAAGATGTATATAATCATTTTAATGCTTTATTTTAAAGTTTTTGATGAAGACTTTAAATTTTCTTATGAAACCGATCATGCCAATCCATCCATTTTTGCTCGGGTAAGTTCTTTCCATGATGCTGCGTGTAGCCCTCTAATCCCAGCTGTCACTTATGACAAATGAGGGCTTCCAGGCCCACAAGTGCAGACCCTGCAGGTCACATGGTCCCAGAGATGGAAAATGTGATTTCTCCCAGGGGCCGGATATACAGACCATTATATCATCTCACACTCTGAGAGAGTCTCCCCTTTCCAGATTTACTGAGCATCCTTTGATTGTACGGCATCTTTATCTCTGACCTCTAAGCAGGGTCAGCGTTGTAACAGTCGAGTGAAAGCTTTCAGGAATGAGTGAGTGCTCATAGAAATCAGGTAGCATGCTCTGTCCAGCACAGTGATCATTTCTGACAACGCTGATCGAGGGACTTCTTCTGCAGTCCATTGATTTCAGTGTCAGGCAGATGAAAAGTAGCATATTGATGAGCCTTTGTCATTACTTTGCCAAAGGTGTCTTGTCAGATAAAAGACCAATAGAGGAAGCCAGCTTAAGACAAGCCATCACATCCATTTTCTTGGTGCTGAAGGAAAGCGAATGAACTGTGATATTTAAACTAATCGATGGCTATAAAGATACTCTTAAACTCTTACAATAAATTGTTTTGGTTTGCAAAAAAATAAAAAAGAAGAAGAGGGATCTACAAAAAGGATTAAAGAAAATAGCTCACACAAGTTGAAGTAAAAGATTTCTATTCCCAGTGATATTGAAGTTCCAACTGAGACCCTTTTTTAATGTTTACCTGTATTAAAGGCTTTTCTGTATAGCAGGATAGTGTAAAATGTCTTGTGCAATACCTCTTAACTTCCCGGTATTGGCTCCCAGAGCTCCCAGTTGAGAGCAGAGACCACTACATGTTTTGCATTCTCAATTTAGAGAGAACTTCTGGCTGGGGTGCCTGTCTTGGTGAGAGAGCAGAACTAGAGATGAACACTTCCTTCAAGCTCTCCCATTCCTCTGCGTACTCATCCTCTGTTTGTATCAAGAAGACTGGAAAGGGGCCAGGAGGTAACTTTTAGAGGCCCTGTCCTCTTCTTACTCCCCTAAAGGAAAAGGACTCAGGCACTTATTGGCTTCTTTTCTAAATCTGAAGGGAGTAGGAGACAAAAGACTTCCTCATAAAGTTTGCAAATATCAACAAGAGGTGAAACCTTGTTTCCCCACTTGCTGTCTTCTGAGCAGTAGGGTTTGCAGACTGGCTCTCCTGTTCTAGGGCAAGAACACTGAGGGAGGATGGGAGCAGCATGTGTCAGCCCCCTGGAGTATTTCATGGTTCCTAAGGATTGGCTGGGAGAGGGTGCACAACACAGATGAGATGGGGAGAGGTGGCTGTGAGCCTGCAGGGGTCCACTACAGGCTGGGATGTGATAAGGCAGCCAGATGAGGCTCAGCTTTTGAAGATGCTTTCAGATTCCTCAAGGAAAGACCTTGGGTGTGAGTCCAGTTCCAGCAGGGCCTTGGGACCTCTTCCTACCTAATTCTACTGCATAGATCACAGCTTGATTAGTGGAGCTGAGCACAGAAAATCAGCAGCAATCTTGGCACTACTGAAGTGTGGCCACTCATGGATGGCAAGAACAGTTCAAACCAAAAGGAAGACAGTCTATGTGCTATACATAGGCATGTCAGGAGGTGGGTCTTCTCCCCTCCTCCCAGCACTAACACTAGGTGAAAAATGCAAGGAAGTAGGAGCAGGGAGGCGGGAGAGAAGACGTCCATCCCCAACCCAAGCCTCTGGAGCCAAGGTCTAGCGGACCTCATGGATCTGAGAAGGGGGAAAAGCCTTGATTCTAACAGGAGGTTGATCTGGATCAAATGTGAATAATTGAAGATGGCAGAAAAACAGTGGGATTGGATTGATAAATTGTTAGTGAAGGGAGTTTGCAGCAGAGTTGGTAGAAATTGTAAGAAAAATGAAAATTTTCACATTCATACCTCAATGACTAAGACTTCTCAAATAAATCATGACATCATTTTCTCTAGAGAAATTTTTAATCTGAGTAATTACAGGTTTATTTTTAAGACCATGAGAAGATTTGTTGTTTATCCTCAACAAAGAAGGGGGTCCTCAAATCACTACAGCAGCAATGTAAATTCATTCCTTCATGGAGTGAGGGAGGCCCGAGGTGCTAGCACTCACTGTCATTTTGCCTCTGGTGATCTGACATCTGACTGCAGATGCAAGAGAGAGCCCAGGTCAAATCAACCACAGCTGGCCCGAATTGCCAACCACAGACCTGTGAACTGAATGGCTCATTTCTGTTTATGCCCGTAAGTTTTAGGGTAGTCTCTTATACAACTAAAGCTATCTGATATAACAATGTGATGTGATGTTTGAAAATCTTAAAGAATACTTAAAATAAAATCATCCTATGTTTCCCGTCACCCTAAAAACAACTCAGCATTTTAGAATTAGTTTATTACTTACCCTGGGCCTGAAATTCTATTAGGATATGTTATTCTTAAAATTTCCAGTGGTATAAAGAGTTGATCAAACTACATTCCCTTTCTAGCATGAGCGTGCAGGGATGTAGAATCCTCTTTTAAGACACTGGCATTATTGAGCGATTGCTTGTGTTGGGTCACCTTCCACACCAGCGCTTCAGCTTCACGGGGATTCAATCGAATTTTCACAGCTTATCCCTGTCCTTGGTCAGATCAGAGGCCAGATTTGCTCCAAGCAGGCACTGACGGTGGCAGCAGCAGAAGAGAACACCCGGGATGACCTTGGTGGCAACCGAGGAAGTAGGATTTTTTATTTAGCATTCACCCTGACTGTGGTTGTCTTCCACTGTGATTCTTTCTGTCCATTCTCATAGTATGAGGAAAAATATCTATTTTTTTTCCTGTGTTTGTCAACATTAAATTCTTTTTTAAAAAATGTTTTAAAAAGTAGTCAATTTATTTTTTCTCCTCAATGATATGCTTTCACTTTTTAAAACTCTTGTCTCCGATTGGTCATAATTGAATGGCAGTTAATCAAAACAGATCAAGGTAAGAGGTCTGCTTGGTGTGGTGGAGGAAATAGCTATAGACCCAGGAGTATGGAGATTTAAGATCTGTTCTTGGCTCCTTCACTGGGTAGCAGTGTTAAGAATGAATTGCCTTAGCCCAAGGTGCTTCAGTTCTCCCCATCATTAAAGTAAGAAAAGCATGCCATCACTGGTTCAGAGCCGGGTAAGTAGGATAACGTGGAGAGGAATAATCTTTCTCCAGACAGGACAGGGAGTCCAAGTGCACAAATGTGAGAGGTAGGCAGTGTGCCCGTGTCTTGTGGCTTCCAGCTGCAAAGGAGTGTGCTCACACCCAAAAAATCAGCAATTGCCACACAGTGTCTGGAAGCTTGTCCAATCCTCCTATTCCTCTCTCCTCCCTGCTTATTTAAAACAATACTTCAGTAGGCGGCTGTAAATAGAAATAGCATTCATAGATGGGCCAGCATAAAAGTTTGAATAAAAATGTGCCAATTTCAACAAGCAAACAAATGCATTCAACAGCTGAGGAAATTAAATTAATAGCACACACACCACATAAATACACCGTGTAAGTATTATTAGTATTCTTCTCAGGACAAGAAAATACTCTTATCAGGGCATTTACAAAACAAAAATTCTTTTGAGGCACAAGTAACATAAGAGATAAAAATATCACTGTAAAAATTAATAAGTTCTCAAATATAAATATTTATATTGATGGTCCCATTCAGAGACAAATAGAACGAGCACAAACAGAACCTAGGCATATCAAAGTTTAGAAGGAAAATAACGTTGGACTTGAAATTCTAAATACAGCCAAACTATTAGTAATAGTCAAGAAAAAACTCCTTGGAAGACAATGAAGTATTTCAGCAAAATAAAAAAATGAATAAAAAAATGATATATATAATACAATAAAGTGATAAACAAAGAAGTAAACAAAATGCATAGTTGTCTAATTGTTAGTTGTAAAAATAATATGGAACAAAAAAATCTCAACATGGGTGTTGGAGTGAGTAGGGTGGGCTGGGCAGAGGAGGATGTGGAAATAGAGAACTCTAAATGCACCAGTATTCCAACTGCTTTTAGAAAAACTTTTTCAATATGTTAAAACTTTGAAGTTACAAATAGATAATTTTAAAGACAATATATAACTTTTAAACCAAGAGAAGAAAATAGTTTAAAAAATTTCCATCAATCAAAAAATAATAATAAATTAAAAAACTTAAAATAAAGAAAATAAACAGAAAACAAAATAAGGAAGAAGTCCAAAGATATCAGTAATTCAATAAATGTCATGATTGCATAAAAAGCCAAAATCTTCTCTGATTGTACTTTTAAACTATACCCAGCTATATCCTGTCTGAGACATGACAAAGGAAAATGGTCAACATAAGAATAAAAAAGACATACCTGTCAAATATTAGTAAAGGGAAAACAAAATAATATTATTATCAAGCAAGTAAAATTCAAGGTAAAAAACCACTAAAACAAACAAGAAATATTAATAACAAATTTCATAACACAATCCCCTAAGTCAATAAGATAGTTAGACTTATAGTTTTTAACCACATTGTTTTAGAGTACATAAAGCAAAAAAATCTGTGAAAAATGTAATAAATCTATAATAATAAAGAAGATTTAATATGACTTTCTTTGAATTCAACAGATCAAATAGACCCAAAATGTCAAGGCTAACAGAAGATTTGAATAACATAATAAAAAAATAAGGCCTAATACATACATATAGAATTTTGTACTCCTAAGCGTGATGCAAAATCTTTTCATGGGCACAGAGAAGAGTCATGAAAATTGAACAACTACTAGGCACAATAAAATTCTCAAAAGGCCATTGCCTCTCCCCATCTACTTCAATACCTACATTCTTCTTAATGAAAGTAGGGGAAGAGAGAACTTTTTCAAATAACTTTTACTTACTAAGGAAATCAAACTAAATTTTGATTTAGTTTCAAATTTCATTAGAAATAAATGACAATGTACATATCAGAAAACTACGAGAGATAGCCAAAGTAGTACTGAGTGGCAAATTTATAGTCTTAAATGCATTTATTATACAGCAAAAACTTAGATATTCAACTCAAGAAACTAGAAAAAGAAAATTATACAACAAAAGAAGAATGATTACTAAAGATAAAAAAGTGGGAAATGAAACAAAATAGAATTTACCAGTAATGCAAATTTTGCTCTTTTTAAAGATATTTTCCCCTACGCACATATATATAAGGACTAACCTTTAGAGATTCAATTTTAAGGAAGATAAATGGGAACAAAGTACAAATATACATATGATGAGAAATGTCTATACAAATATATGAGACTTCTAGTTAAAGATAATGACTTAATGACATAAGTTTATCAATTCTCCCTCTCTGAATCCTGAATGAAATGGTAGGAAAGAAATAAAAAGGCTATAAGGACACACAAATAAAGAGAATAGAAATGAGGTCATTAGAGGATCATAGACTTTGACACATATTTAAAAGACTGAGAGCAGATGGAAGAGTAGTGATTGATGTAGCAGGGTACAGAAACTAGAGCCTAGGGTACATAGTGAGTAGGTATTACTACAAGGGAGCCAGTTTACTTCAAGTCTATGGTTTCTCAAATTCTAGGGTGCATCGGAATTGCCCAGAGTGCTTGTTAAAACATAGATTGCTGAACTTCATCTCTATGGTTTCTGATTCAGTAGGCTGGGGTCCGGCCTGAGAATATGCATTCCTAACACATTCTCAGGTGATGCTGATGTTGTTGGTTTGGGGGCAACATGTAGAGAGCCATTGTTCTAGATAATCTTGAATAGGTTCAGGACTTTGATTTGTCATGTATAAAGGAGGACAAGAATAAGAAGTGGAGCAGAAAACAGAGAGCTTCTCAAAAGCCTGTGTACCATCTATTCTGTAAAGGCTGTGTACAGAACAAGTAATTTTCCAAACTGCTCTTCAAATACGCACAGAATGCTCAAAAACCAGGAATCTTTGCTTAGGCAAGAAATCAGAGGATTGTTTTCATTGGTGCTCTGTTGGAAAGGCCTGCTGAGAATGAATCTGTATTGTTTGAGCTTCCTACAAGGGTAATATATTCACACAGTACTTGTGCAATTACAAACCAGGGATAGATGCCATACAGTGATGGCATTTCACACCTGTCCTCACCTTTGCCCAGAAAAATCAGAAAATATTCACAAAGGATCTTAGTCCTCAAGAAAGAGGCTTTCAAAAAAAGAAGTGTGCTTTTTTTGGTCTGTAGAAAAATTGAAAGAAAAGAAAACATCTTCCTCCACATATAGAAGAGTTGGTTTCTCTGTTCTGTCAATCAGATTAGAGTGTGTACACACATGAATGATGAACTTCTTAATGTTCATGTTTATAATGAAAACTTCTGCTAGTAATGACTAGAGTAATGTAACTGCTATATTTGTAACTGTTTGTAATGTGTCTCCAAGCCCAGATTTTCTCACTAAAATTACATTATTTAAGGCTAGATAAAAAAGCTACAGTTCATGAGACAATAACCATTTTTTCACTAAAAAATGAATGAGCACTAGTATATATGCCTGCTGGCTTATTATTTTAGAATAGCTCCAGTGAAATCTTTACACCTTCAAATGCTATTTTTGTTTCTAAAAATCCTATGGCTTAATAAATGTTACTTCAAAAATGTAAGCATTCAAAATCAGATCCATTATAAACTGTATCCCCTTTTCTTTACTTCTGTGAACCTCAGTCTCTACCTATCACAAATTTCAACTGATATTTCAAAGTAAGTTCCAGGAAAGAATTTTGCCTTGGTCCTAAGTAAAATGAAACCCTAGCGGACCATGTTCCTTGCCACCCAAATAGATATCCAGCAAAACTATTTTCTTTCCATACAAGGCATCTTGCAACATGACTCTTTCCATCCCATGAACTTCTGACAAAATCCATTTGTACTCCAGGCTTCCATGCCTTTCCCATGTAACTTCCTTCAGTCATCCCATCACCAATGGTGTAATGAAAAAGTGTGCCAAAATATCATGTCGCCAAAATATCATAACTGACATGGCAAATGTCTAGTCTTTGCTGCCTCATTTGGCTAGCTGATTAATTTCCTTCAGGTTTCAAAGGCTATTAGGGATTTTGACTTGGTATATGCTCTGATGAGAAAAAAAAAAAATAAGCCTGTAGCAGGTGGGTGCTTTGATATAATACAAAAGGGAAAGATGGAAAGAACCTGTTAGCAACAAAAACAAAAGCCAGAAAAAGGAAAAGAGCAAAAAGAGAGGGATTTTGGCTCACCCTCAGCAATCATAAAGAATGTAATTCTAATTATCATCATTTTTGTCTTTAATTTTTTTCAACCTGTGTGAAATCGTTATATAAGAATCAGATGAATAATACTAAAAATAGACACATACATGTAGAGAGTGTCTGTTACTCTCCAGATTCTGTTCAAAGCTTTTTGTGCACTACCTCCTTTAATTCTCACAACTCTTGAGGTGGATATTTTTGTAAATCCTCATTTTACAGATGATAATACCGATGGTCAGGGAGGTGAAGCTTGCCCAAAGTAAGTTGTATGACTGTAGCTCACGATATTAATTCAGAAAACTGGAAATTAGACAATAGGACATCAAAGTTATGAAAAATGATTTTAATCAATCACCTTAATATTTGGGGTGGTACAAACTAGCCTCTGATTGATAAATAAAATTTACTACATGCAGTACGATTGATCATTTTTTTTTTTTACTAGAACACCAAGCTCCTGTTTTGTGTCTTCTAAGGGTTGGATCAACAGGAGAGAATTTGTGGAGGAGCTTACATACAATGTTTTCTAGCAGCCATTAGTCACCCAACTTGCAACAGCGTACAACTTATCTAAAATTCTAAAGCAAATACAAGTATTTCTTCTGCCTAGTATTACTTTATTTTTTATAAAAAGACAAACTAAGACATTTGCTTAAATAACTAATAAATTACTGCTAAAGTTTGTACCACACCAGATTCATTCAAAGATCACTAAAGGATTTTGCTCAGTATCAGCTTCTGTCTTTTTCCTTTAAGAAAAATGTTTTATAGCCTACTGGGCATTTTGTAGAGGAGGACTGCCTTAGGATAAGTGGTATCAGTAATTGTGGCCAAAAAGTGAATGAAAGAATAAATCAGACAGCAAAAAATTGCAATACGCTTACAATTAACATTGCAGAATAGTGGCAATGTCCTTTTTTAAGTTATTTGAACTAGAGCACAATTCCCAATTTTAAGAAATGACTTCTGGCCGGGCGTGGTGGCTCACGCTTGTAATCCTAGCACTCTGGGAGGCCGAGGTGGGAGGATCGCTTGAGCTCAGGAGTTCGAGACCAGCCTGAGCAAGAGCGAGATCCCGTCTCTACTAAAAATAGAAAGAAATTAGCCAAAAAACTAAAAATAGAAAAAATTAGCCGGGCATGGTGGCACATGCCTATAGTTCCAGCTACTTGGGAGGCTGAGGCAGGAGGATCACTTGAGCCCAGGAGTTTGAGGTTGCTGTGAGCTAGGCTGATGCCACGGCACTCTAGCCCAGGCAAGAGAGTGAGACTCTGTCTCAAAAAAAAAAAAAAAAAAAAAAAAGAAATGACTTCTGACTAAGTTTCAGAGAAGAAACTACTTTTAAGAATAATCAAGAAAAAAATGCAATAAAGTCTAAATGGGGTAGCAACCAATTCCCACTTCGCTGCCTTTATGTTTTTTCAAAAATATTTTACTCTTTACATAAAAATATCTCTGATATTTACCAACTCTTTAGAATATTCTTCCCTACCAAGTCTGTACCTCAGCTCCCCACTCTTCCCCATACTCTTTCTCAGGTACTGCTGTGTTCTTGGGTCCAATGTTGTCCTCAGGGTCCTGGAAGACCTCAAAGAGTGAACAGACTTCCACGAGCCCCTTCACTTACTTGGTAGGTTGTGGGGAGAATTGAACACATTCATTGTGAAATGATTCAAGGCAAAGTATATTTACTACTATAGAAGAGATTTGAAATAAGAGGTTAAAATAATAGTTTCTTAGTGGTCATTTAAATGAATGTCTCATCGAAAACCTATTTTTTATTACATCATATGACACAGAAGACTACCACGCCAATATCTTCAATTTCACCTGTCTACTGCCCAAATTTCCAGCTGCTTGGTAAATATCCCCCCTTGTTTGTCTTGCAGATATTTCAAATTTGACATTTCCAAAATTTAAATTGTCATCATTCTTCATCACAAAAAACTTGCTCTTTTTTCAAGAAAAATTCCTAATCCTGTATCACAATCACGTTTTGAGCACCTAGTACATGACTTTGCCCTTAGTAGATACACCTATCTGTTGAATGAAAGTAAATGCTAAAGTTAAAAGGTTTTCTACCTGAAACTTATAAATAATGGCATTGCCCATAGCTACATGGGGGTGGGGAGAGGGTGGGGAGAGAATTGTCAGAAATGTAAATAACGTGCTTTCTAGCTAAGGGACATAAGCTCTGTCTTTTCATTTATTTTTCTTGAATTTGTTCAAACTTTTTTTTCTCACTCATAATTCAAAAACAGTTTAATGGAAAAACTTCAAGTGTTATATATATATTAGTCCTCTATGAGAACCAGAATGTAAGAATAATTTTACCAACATGGAATTTAAAGTTTTTTTATTTATTAAAGGTTAATTTTTCTTTTCACCGGAGAGCCCCATGAAGGTCCCTACAGACAATATCATTTCCACCAGGCATCTGGCAATAGTTTCACTAATCTAAGGTTTCACTTTGAAAAATAAAATGCCTAGTCCTTTCTTTGAAAGGACAAAATCTTTGCCGCAAAACGATTTCCTGTGGGTCTAAGTTGGTCGTATTTACTTCTATAAAGTGGCAGGTTATCCCAATGGTTCTATTTTCATTTGCTCCATACAGTTCTGCTTCACCTTTGCTTATAGATCTTTCTGAGAGAAGTCAACAGGATGTCTCTGTCCGTAGGAATGTGTGTTTACCAAAGGGGAGGATTGGGCCAAGTGAAAAGAAGGAAGGCACCAAGCTTCAACTCCCCAGGTATCCCCAAAGCAAGGCCAGTCCAAGCCCCGGGAATGGGAAGTGTGTTTCCTAAACTCTTCCATTCAGATTAGATTCCTTCACCTCAGCGATTTAGGGAACAGGAAAGTTCAGGCTTGCCCCCAAGACTGCTGAAATTGCCTGCTGTATGAACGAGGAGGGTCTAGGGATAACTTTTAGAATGTCTTCTCCAAAGAGGCGTCAGGCCTAATGGAAACTGCCAAGGCCTGGGCAGCAACTAGGAAGGGAAATTGAAGCTGGAGCATTTGGGACAAGGGCTTTCTCTTTCCACACATGCCACAAATGGCTTAATGCCCACACGAAGCCTAGGACCATAAAATTCCTTCCAGTACTTTCCTTATAGGAAACAGAATAAACCGCAGCCTGCCCATTATGGAAGGCTAGCCGGCTCCATTACCCTGCAGGGATGAGGGACCTTTGGCTCCACAAAGTCTCAGGGTCTTTTCAGCTTAATACGTAGAACTGCTGAACCATCATCTCGGGGATGCGGGAGATAATAATAAACAGGTTAAGGAATCATTATGGCAAACCTTGCTCATTGATAACGTTTCCTTCACATTCCTTTTATTAAATGCTTTCAAAGCTCACCACCAAAGAGGTTTACAATGCATTAAAAACTCCTGCTGAAAGGATCAGCCTAATATAATATGGTAAAAGATGAAGAGCTGTGAAATACTGCATCGAGCTTGTTGGCTTAGGTATGGAAAAAGCATCATCTTTGTGGTTCATACTGCCATTATAAACTCTACGTGTGGTATGTAGTTCTTACCACAGTCAATGCAACTAGCAGACATGATGTGAGCTATTAAGCTACATTACAAATAAAAAGGGGGTTTTCCTTCCCAGGGAAGCATACCTTTAATGTTGTAATGATATGCAGGCAGCGGGGATGCACTGTTTTATCTGGACACTGGAAACATTTCTATTAGCATCAGTTAATCCTTGACCCTCTCCTTGGGTTGCTATTTGGGTTTCTTCCGGAGGGTGAATTGATGCGGCGGAGTTTATCCGCATTAGCTAGTACATCCTGCAAAAGGATTTCAAATAGGTTCTGTCATGTGTGCTGCTGGTGGGGGTTGCGGATTGGTTAACTGTTCACTCCTAGCATTTTTGCACCCTGAATGTGATCAGGGAGTAGCCAAAAGTTGGTGAAAGAAAAAAAAAACGGTTGTTGACAGCACAGCAGTAATAGAGTCTTGAAGCCCCAGTTGGGGAATTAGACTGGCCTAGAAGAACAGCAAGGCCGAATAGGGCAAGAAGCAATGAACCTTAAAACAGCTTTAAAAGGAAACAGATGAAAAGAGTGAAGAATTCAGCAGGACACACACAAGCCTAAAAGGAGACGCAGAGAAATTCCAGCAATGCTCAAGGAAAGTATGAACCACTGCCAAAGAAAGAAGAAATTCCAGCTGGACGGGGCCATTTGGGAAGGAGTACATTTTTTGCAGACAGTCAGGAGCAGATACCATACCTGCTACAATATGTTTCAGTTAATGAGGAATTAAATTGGGTAAATAGATTAACAAGAACTAATGTAACTTAGTTTTGTTAAAAAAAAAAAAAACACTTCTGAGAGAAAAAATTCAGATTTCTAAATCGCTTCAATCATTATATCCCACTTTGTTTCTTTTGTTTCCCCTTATGGACATAGACTGTCTCCTCTCTCTACCCTCTTGAATAGGGAAAGATGCTATAGTAGCAGGGATTCTTTTGGTTATTCAAAATTTGACTCAAAGTCTCTTATGCAAGATGAAAATTCATTGGTTCCAAGACTGATGATCAGATATGACTGGATCCAGGTGCTCAGAAAATGTCATCAGATATCAGACTTAATTTTTTGTGATCTCTCGGTTGTGCTTTTTTCTATAGGCTCCATTCTACGTAGAACATTCCCTTAGTGTTAAATAAATGGTCACCTGCAATTCCAGGCTTATCTTCTACTCACTTAGCTACCCCAGAAGGAAAGAGATTCTCTCTTTCCCAACCTTTTTAGTAAAATACCTCGCATGTGAGGGATACCACTTTATTACTGATAAGGTCACTTTTCTACCCCCAAACCAGTCACTGTGACCAGCATAGGGGACAAGTGGGGATGTGAAAATCTTTGATTGACTAGTCTTTAGACAGTGTGGTGTGCTACTACCAGAGGAAAATTGCTGAGTCCATTTTGCACTGCTATTATAGAATACCATAGACAAGATACTTTATAAAGAACAGAAACTTATTTTCTCACAGTTCTGGATCTGGGAAGTCCAAAACCAAGGTGCTAGCAGGTTTGTTGTCTGATGAGGGTCAGGTCTTTGCTTCCAAGATGGTACCTTGAATGCTGCGTCCTCTGGGGGAGAGGAATGCTGTTTCTCAGGTTCTGGAAAGTGGGAGAGCAAAAAAAGGACAAACTCTCTCCATGAAGCCCTTTTTTAAGGGCACCTAATCCCATTCATGAGGGAGGAGCCCTCATGACATAATCGCCTCTTACAGGTCCCACTTGTTAACACTATCACATTGACCATTGAGTTTTTTTTTTTTTATTGTATTCTTGTCTCTCTCTCTCTCTTTCTTTCTTTTTTTTTTTTATTTCAGCATATTATGGGGGTACAAAAGTTTAGGTTACATATATTGCCCTTGCCTTGTTCTCCCCCACCCCCGAATCAGAGCTTCAAGAGTGTCCATCCCCTAGACGGTGCGCATCACACTAATTATGTATGTATAAAACCATGCCCTCCCCCACCCCACATCTGCCCGTCATGAGTTTTGGAGGGAACTCCTGCAAGCCATAGCATTGGAAGGAAGAATGGGCACCAAGCAAGCACACTGAGCAATAGATTGTCAGCTCCTACACTCTGGAGCTGGCAACTGATCTCCATCATAGACTTGCACTGGATTAGTGCTTGACTAAAGTGATGCCCGCAGAACACAACCTGAACTGCTCATAAATTGAGGGAAATTTTTATAATAGCATTATTTTTAAATAATTGCCTTAGATAACTTTTTACCTTTATTTAGGTAATCTGGGTAATCTGAAATCAGACCTTATATATCTTTTCAATAAGCACAAATGTGTTGAAATTACTCAAAGAACTGAATTACAAGTTGCAACCAAGGCAATAAACTGTTTAAACTTTTGTCATTCTATTGTCTCTTTTCTAGACCTCTGAAGTTTTAGTTAGATATTCATCTGCCATTTGTGTTTTATCCTGAATATCCCCAGGGATGATGTTCATATGCATTGCAAGAGAACTATGAAAGGGTCCATATAAATATTATTGTAGTAGTTAATTATTTGGGAAATCTTGATTAGGAACACATTATTTGATATTGTACAATTGGTAATCCAAATCCCCAGTATGTGAGCTCTCTGAAGGGTTTGTATGTTTTAGTTTTTTAAAAACTTGTCATAATATCTAATATAGTGTAATGCATTAAATTATTAAATACAGCAGATAAAAATGATGATAGAGATGTTACTTTGGCTTGATAATTTTATGAAGGAAATGAAGAAAAATGAGAAAAAATGATTATAAAGACTGAGAGTCTTGTAACAGCTTGGCATCAACTTCTCTGAGCCTTGCTGTATAGCTTTCGTTTTTAATAACATTTGTGACTACTTAATAAATGAATCAATTTATATAATGTGTACTTTTATTAACAAGAAGGAAACCTAAGTGCTATGTTCTTCCGAGTTCAAGTTGTACATTTCTATTATAAGAAATAATACTAACATCTTACTAGTAATGATGATACAGGAGACTGAAAATTTAAAAAAAAAATTAAGTTCAACTTGGATGTGCCCAGGCAGAATATGGCTTAGTACAAGAACCTTGGAGAGTCACCACTTTTTTTTTACATGACTACAGTCATGGTAGTAAAGCAGCTAATTGAAATTCTAGCTCTAGGGAAAGCCATTAAGGTTAACATACTTCTTGAGGGGAAAAAATGTTCCTGAGGAAAAGGAATGCTTCTTTGAAAATCTCATATGGTATTTATAAAAGGATCTTGGTGTTAATACTTTTTACCTGTTGGTCTAGAGGACACAAGTCCATTGTCTTTAATATTTCTCCCTTGATGTTGTTTTTGAATGTGATTCCCCCTTTGCATTTCCTTGTTCTGTTTTCCTTAGAAACATTGCATTGTTATATATGTTCCGATCACACAGGCAAGTCCGTCTTAAGGAAGTGCTGCTGAGGGGAAGAGCCTGAGATATAAGAACAAAACAGGCTACTTTCAGGCAAGAACTTGCAGGGCTTTCTTTTCTTTACATGACTTTACTTTTTGCTTCTTGTGTAAAGATCTTTTGCTAATGAGAGTATAAAGGTACTTATTATAATTTTTGGATATTTCTTATGAGTGGACTTACCCACCTCCTAAGAATTGTATTATTTTTGTGAATTTCTTTGCCATTTTTCCACTAATTTCCATTTTTTACATTCAAAAACACTGTAAATTAACTCGGTCAGCACATTCCAAACTGTTAACCTTTCAATTCTCAGAGTCCTAAATGTGTCATTGGCTATATTTGGCAGCAGGATTTGGAATCAGATGCTTTTTCAGTTAATCCTACTAATTCAAATCATCCAATTTTCTTCATCACCCTATACTTCAAGCAAAACCTACAATTTTTTTTGTTTGTTTTAAAATGATGTAAGAAATGGCATTTTGATTAAACATAAGAATAACGGAAGTCATAGCAAAATTTTGTGTGCTTTTTCGTCAGTGTTATACACATTTCTTCACACATCTTGTTTTGGTGTTTTAAATTGAATATACTAAAGTTGTAGCAAGTTCTTCCTCTGAACGTTGCTCTCTGCACTCCCTCTGCTGATACCACCATGTATAAACATTGTTTCTGTGTGTGAGAGATAGAATTTCCCCAGAGGCCCACAAAACATTTAATGAAGTGTGAAGCACAAACATTTCATTACAACATATTGTGTACTTTTGCCTTTAATAACTACATTCTTCATCCAAGAAGTCTCAATAGCTTTCAAAAATGAATTACAGTAGTATTATTTTCCCCAGAATATAGTTTTTCCATGACAGAAACAGCACTTTCCTAAACTATTGTATTTATTAGCAACCTGTTGCCCTTCGACACTAGTGCCATTTTCATTGACTCTGATCGAGTGTGTATCATTTAAACTTCCTTTAAAAATTATTAAAATAGTTTCATGTTATTGGATTCTTTTTCCTTAACTGTACACAACCACCACCAAAAATGATGCACTGAAAGGGAAAGTGTGGAGTCGTTGAACATTATATTGAGTGGAGAATTACATTTATTTGAGGACTTTAATGATAGTGGGGAGATTTTTCCCTTGATTGGGCACCCAGGATACAGGTTAGCTCTGAATTCCTTGTTTTACTATTTCCCACCATGGTCCACACCAGAGAAACTCTCCATCTTCTGCCCTTACTCCCTTTCTCACAAGGCAGCCTGAGCTATTTTGTGCACACCAGGAAATTAGGTAGCAACTTTCCCTAGTGACTCTGGTCTTTTCCCACTGAACAGAAGCTGGTAATTGTCCAACTCCTTACCAAATAGACTTTTAAAAATAATCTTTCAGTGCCTGCAGTGTATGAGTACCTGTATACCATATCCCAAACACTAGCCTTTTCACAAAACCAAGCCAAATCAAACCAACAAAGACACACCATACAAGTACCTGTGAAAGTACCTGTGCACATAATGAAAAAGCTGGTCCTTCGTGATAGGTGTATATTCTTAATTTCACATGACATTGGGCTCCTCAGGGGAAGTGTCCTATGTAATGTTACTTTAGTATTACTGCTATTTTCTTGAGAATCATAGCTACATCTCATTGGCTCCCTGATTATTGATTTACTGATAGGCTGATAGTCTGTTTGATCAGAGTTATGGAGAAATTAAGAGGAAAATTATGCAGATAATCTATTATAGAGTTTTCAGTGGTTTGGGAAAATGGCATGTCTGTGCAAGCAGATATAAAGCTAGCCTCCTTCTTCCAGGATCTTTTTCATTCTGGTGAATTATCATGGAGCATGCAAAACCAGCTACCTTACGTCTACTGTCGTATTTCACTAAGCAAAAATATATTTATATGATTACTTGAAATATTTGATTGTGCTCATTAAATTGAGAACTTTCTGTCCACCATTGTTTTCATTAGATATGATCCCAGAAGCTGCTTTCGAATTCCTTCATAGTTCTAGAGTTTGACTGATAGTCTGTCCCTAACTCATTAGGAAAGGCGGGGCGGGGGGTGGAGGGGCACTCAAGAGACATGGTTTCTGCTCCTTGGGGAGCCATGGCGCTGGGGGTGGCAATACTCAACAGCCAATATTATGAATATGTGACCTGCTTTGTCTTGTTCAGTGATAGTCCTCACAATTTTATCGGTGAAGTGAGTTATACAACGTTAATTCTTAATTCACTTTTTAATTATGAATAGATTATGCCTAAATGATAATTAACATAAAATATTATTTCACTTTCTTGGATTTTTCTTGGAACATAACCTGTTAAGAATGTTATCAAAATATATGTTCGTAACCAGTGAATGAGCTTAAATTGGCACTTGGTAAAGTTCTCTTAGGTAGATTTTGAAAAGAAGAAATAAGAAAAGTTATTTCAATGACTTATTAACCTATGAGATACACATCTCATGAGTTGTTGAAAGTTAAATTCTTGTTCTATAAACTTTCTCAACCAACATTTATCCTTTTTAAATTGAGGCCAAACAAATTTCTATTTTCCATGCAGTATGAAGACATCCAAACAATTTTTCATCAGGATTTCATTGGTGAGGACTCTCTTTCTTTCTCTGCCACTTGCTTCTTCTTCATAGTTTTTGGGAAACCACGTAACTTATCTGAAAGTATAGTAGGTTGGTAATTTAAATAAAAGAATCTCTTAAAAGAAACATTAGGGTTTTTACTGACTCCAGTTCTCATTTAACTCCTTTGCTTTTATTTTTTACACTGTACACTTGATAGACATTCACTTACGCATTTGTTCACTGGACACATAGTCAGTGGGCACTCCCTCCAGGCAAATGTGAACTATAAAGCTGAACAGACATAAGTATGGAAGATATTGCAGATAGGATCAAGCCATATCCTCTCCGACTCATTTCTACCGTGCTCTTCTGTGTTATATTGGATGGACATGTAAAAATGACATTTCTCAGATTCCCTTGTAAATAGGATTCCACGTGGTCACTAAACAAATGCACCCACATAAGATTTTAAAAGTGAAAGTGGGCTACATGAGCTAGGGGTCACGAGTGGGGAGATTGAATGTTGTGGTAGAAGCATTTGGCTTTCCCAAGGCATCTGAGATGTTAGAGTCCACATTCTGTCCTTGGTGTTGCAGGTATCATGAACTGAGAGGAGGCAGCAGTAAGGGAATTTCTATGCAAACAATTCCCTTGGTATAGCCAAACAATTATTTGGGCTGTACTGTTCCTGGATGCAAATGGTCTAAGATTGATTTTTCTGGCTTTTCCAGAAATTCTATAAACTATGTAATACCCTGTAATAAATCCCATTCTGCTTAAACCAGCTGGAGTGGATTTTGTTGTCTGCCTCAAAGTACCATGACCTTTACTGTACAATTTGGAGATATCATGGGCACAGATTACTTGAATATCAATAAACAGTAATTAGCACCATAGAAAGGTGAAGGCAAGTTTGTATGAAGGGTGGGATGAAAAGTTATTTTTTTCTTACTTAGATGTTCAGGGAGAAAGAGCTGTTGATATTTCAGAAAGGCTTTCAAAGATGGATAAGACAAATTTATGGAATGGAGAAAGAGTCATACCAAGTGAAGGAATAGAATAGAGTAAGAGATGAGTGGGAGCAGGGCTGGAGCATAGGAGCATAATAAGTAATAATGAGATATAATGAGATTTAATGTTAGAAAGATAAATAAGAAATAATGAGACACTGATATTTTTGTGTAGAATGGATAAGAATCCCTAATAGATTTGTTCATTTAGCAAGTGTTTCTTGAGACCCTATCCTGTGCCAGGCATTGTGCCAGACAGAACTCTGCCTCATTATGATTAATTTAGTAGCAAAGAAAAGAATAGATTTTAGTGATGGGAGCACTGAAGGCAGGGAACCAAGAGGCTTTTACACTAGTCTACCGAGAGGTAATGAGTAGTGGCAATAGGAACGGAGTTTATTACACTATATGTAGTGCTGACTTCTTTATTTGCCCATTTTAATTGCACAGCACAATTCTTGGCTCTGCTATATATTGTGTAGAAATTCTGATGTACCTATTTACACATACGTGATGAGCTATGAATTGCTTATGATTTCATCTATGCATGGCTCGTCATCACCTCCCATGAGATCACAAGTACTCAACGAGTAAATGACTTCTATGTTTTAGGCATGTAATAGGCACTTAATAAATGCTTCTTGATCAATAGATTTAAGACCTCTCCAAATCTACATAAGATTTACAGAAATTTATCAAAGAACCCTCCCTAAGACCCTACAAAACCACATGCAAGCCAGATGTGAGCACAGGTCATCCAGGCTTTTGTGATACAAGAAAAATTGGTTCAAACTCCCATCTCACCTTCAGTGGGACACCTGGCCTCCCTGGGAACCACTGAATGTCCTTGTAGTGTAGGTTTGGAGTGGAGGAAAAATTTGGGATTATCCAGGTCTCCTGTTGTGCCAAGTTTCTGGGTCACCTGACTGTCTCAGTTGTGCTTTTCTGACTCTTCTGCCTCCCTTTTCCCCATTTGCTGACCTCTATGATTACACTGTGCCTCCCTGGATAATCCAGGACAACTCCTCATCTCAAGGTCATCATTTATTATTTTTGATAAATAGAACTAAATGGCTCTCAAGAAATGCTATGCTGCTAGTGGTGTAGAAGAGTCGCCATTTCTTAGGTGGTTATTTTGGTTGTAGTTGCACCTTAACCTTTTTATTTCAGTATTTGCAATATTTATACTTTTTTCTATTAGTTTTCTGTTGCTGCTATAACAAATGGCTACAAACTTAGTGGCTTTAAAAAAACACAGATTTATTAACTTGTTAGTTCTGGAGGCCAGAGGTCTGAAATGTATCTCACTTGGCTAAAATCAAGGCGTTAGGAGAGTTCTAGGGCAGAATCAGTTTTCTTGCCTTTCCAGTTTCTAGTGGCTGCCTGCATTCCCTTGCTCACGGCCCCTTCCATCTTCAAAGCCCATAATGGCCAATGGAGTCTTTCTCACTCCATCTCTCTGGTTCTGACTCTTCTGCCTCCCTTTTGCCCATTTGCTGACCTCTATGATTACAGTGTGCCTCCCTGGATAATCCAGAACAACTCCTCATCTCAAGGTCATCCGATTAGCAACCTTAGTTTCCTCTGCAACCTTAATTTCCCCTTGCTGTGTAACGTAACATATCACAGGTTCTGGGGATTAGGACATGGACATTTTTGGTCAGCCATTATACTGTCTGCTACATGTTTCATTTCTTGTAAGGAAAAATTCAACATAGCAAGAAATTTTTAATGGATTGGTAAATGTAATTTGAAATCTATATTCACATTCCCTGTGTGCAGACATTTGCATTAGATATGTGTCATTTTATGTATGTCGTCCTTCTATGTGTGTGGCTCTAGGAAAATCCTTAAGCTTCCTTCTGTACAATTTCTCCATTAAAAATGGAACTTCTGACACCAGCTCTATCAATCTCGCTTGGATAGCTATATATTTTGATAAGCAGCAATGACAAATGAACTTTAAGAAGGAAATCTTGAGAAAAATCTTCATCAATTTTTTTTAAATTGCTACATTGATACATTCCTCACTCCAGCATTGAAAAAATAATGTTTTGGCTGTACTTTCATGACTTTTCTTTCTGTCATTGATGCCCTATAGGATTTCAGAGTGTCTTCACTGCTTTTGGCATTGCTTTTTGGCAAGGTGCAAATAGGTTGCAAACAAACCAGTAGATTGAACTGTGTAGTAGCCCTTCTAATGGGTATTTTTTCAAACCCAAAGGTTTAGAAGGTGCCTTGCTTTATGGCTATAAGTTATATAAAAATAGTTGTGTAGCTTTCCATGCACAAGATACATGTCTCAGAGTTAATTCCTATCATGCTCTGCTGAAACATACTGAAACCAGAGCAGAGTGCCAACAGATTTGGGAATTGCCCAAATTAACTGTGTGTGAAGAGCCACCCTGCAAAAATAAAAATCTATAATAATGTTTAAAAAAATGTGATTAGAAATTGTTTTCCTTTCGAGTAAGCTTGAAAGGAAGGGCAGAAAGGGCACAAGGTGAACCACCATGACTTAGCTCCATCAAGAAGCACTCCAAGTAAAACAGCCCAAATACAGTTTTTAGCACCTCTGGTTTTCAGGACACAGTTGGATGTAATGTCAACATCAAGGAACTGCCAGAATGAAGCTTACTGGTGTGAAAAAAGCATCCACCCCACTCCCTTCTGAAGAAGCTTCTAAATATCAGTTGTCTAAACCTATTGATAAGCATGGATGCATTATTAATGAAGCCAGCAGCCTGCCTGGTGCTACTCAGATGGTTCAAGCATTTAGCAGGAAATATTTCTGTGAAGTTCTGCACAAAATAATGACAGTGTCTGTCTTAAATCGAAACAAATGGCTGTTGCAAGCTCTGGGGAGGCTGGGAGCAAGCAGCTGCTTTGCAGAGCAAGGCGGAGGGGCACCACCTGCTGAAGACAGGCGGGCAGGCAGCGGCCCACTGAATATTGACTGCTTAATAATTCAGGATAACAGGGACCCCTGGCTCTTCAAACATGGCACTGCCCCTTCATCACGGGCTTTTCATCACCCTAATGAGCTACTTGAAGAATTGGATGCTAAAATGTCTTCCAGCAATTCTCAAAGTCTGGGACTCAAACTGCCACAAAGAAAAGTTCTCCTCCACAACAAAGGGTCCATGTCCCTATTTTATCCCTCTCTTCTTTTCTCTTTTTTCCCCTCCTTTCTGCCTGCTGCCCTCTCGTCTTTCTTCCTTCCATCTTCTTTTTCTTCTGTTCTTCCATTTGTGTCATGAGAATGCTAAGTAAAATATTAAGTTAGAAAAAAGCTTTAGAATCAACATTCTCTGCAAACTTTTGATGCAGTATATTACAAGAATGACAATAACAATAAAAGAGGCATGGGTAGTCCAATTAGCCTCCTACTAGACACATCTGAAGGAGATCATGTGCTCGACGGGGCTTTTCCCTTGAAGATTTGCATAGTTAAGCTTACAGGTGACTCCAAATCTCCTATCATTTGACAAAGAAAGAGATAAACTCTTGGGTTCAGCAGCATGATTCCAGCCAACTTGACTGCCCCTTAGGGTACCACCTATGAAGCCTGATTCTTGTGACTCAAAGATCCTAACTGCAAGACGGGATTTGAGGTTTAATTGGTCACACAAAATGACAGTGTGGGTAAAGTGATATTTTAATAGCAAAGGAGGACTTGAGATAAGATTGGAAATGTCTGTCCTTAAGTATATAAGTCATTTCAGCATTACAGTGTGTGGCTTTCCCGGTATCCATTCTTCCCTCATTCCTTACTTAACAAAGTCTTGATTTTATTCTAGACAGTAATGGGCCTAAATAAAAGACTATGTTTCCTGGCTTGTTTTTGCAGGTGAGGGTGGCTAATGAAATGTAAGCAAAGGCATTAAGACATTGGGTAGGATTCCTGGGATATCTCATTAAAGGGACTGACTCGGTTAGAAGACATGTCCTTTTGTGCTACCTCCCCTTCCTCTTTCTCTTGCCTGGCATGTGGCTGTCAGGCAGGAGCTCCAGCAGTCACTTCAGGTCATGTGTCAACCGTGAGAACAGAAACCGCAACTAAGAATAGCAGAGCACCAAGGTAGAAGAAACGGAGTTGCTCTTGACCAGGGGACATCCACATTAGCCTATGAGTGCCCCTCCCCCAGCTTTCTTCACATGAGAAGAAAATAAGCCTCTACCTTATTCTAGCCGGTTCAATTTGGACTTTCTGGTATATGCAGCTGAACATAATTCTTTCAGAAGCACTACGACTGGTATCATTTTAGGTTCCACCTTTTGGATTCAAATACTAGTTTTTGAAAGAGAATAAAAAGTGATATATTTACTAGTAGGGGAGATATTGCTAAAATTTTTTAAAAAGGGGTATTTTTGAGAAGGATCCCTCAGTAGTAACAGCCTTTGAAAAATATTTTCAGAGATGATACACATGAACATTCATTCGTTCTTTTAAACATTCCAAATGAGACAACTTGAAAGATGATGCAAGCAGAGGAATGAAAACTTCAAAATGCCCCAAAAGCCAACAGGGACTCTGTCAGTTCTAAATTCCCGCTCTTTCCAGTTTAAAATATCATTACTTGCTCTATAATACTACCCTTTTGGGCAGGAATTAAAGTAGGTCATCTAATCATACTCCTCTATTACCAAAATCATTCCAAAAATTAGTTCTATAATTTTTTTTTGAAATATCAATGAGTTTTCCTGGCTGTGTCTTCCTCCTGTTAATATTAAGCACCCTATTCCCCTTTGGCACTCATTAATCCATGTTGTCATATCTGAGACATTTTGTTCAGATCTTATAGTGTCATTCACATTGGCTGTGGTTGTTGACAAACTCTGGGTACCTGTTTTCACTTAGACAAAAGTAAAAGTGTAATAGAGGAAATAGAATTGTTCTTCTCAAGCTGCCACCTGTTGCCAGACATTTGAATCACTTTGCAATTAACAAGCTTATTGTTAAAGTCCAATCAATAGCAATGGTCTTAGAGATTTTTATGAAAATTCTGATATAGAAAGCCATGAAGTTAATTGCCAATTTTGTTTAATAAGTGGAAATATTTTTTGCCTGCTAAGTTATGGAATTTGTTTGCTGAAATGAGGGGAAGGTGGGGTCATCAATTAAATATTGTTCAAAAATTTAAAGATTTGTACTAAGAAAAATACCTCAAACAATCAGAAGTGTGGATGTGAAGGTGACATATCTGAACACAACCAACCACAGTGCAAAGCAAGATGGAGTTAATACTATAAATAAAATAATACTGAAACTTAAGGAGAAATTACTTCTAACTGTGGAATCAGAGAAGGGTTCTGAGAGGAGGTGAATCCTGAAAGATAAGAAAGAATTTGAAAGTTTGCAGAATGTAGGAAAGCTGGATGGTGTGGAAACGCCAGGTAAATTTGGGAGGACAAGGAAAGTTAGATTCTCAGAGGCAGGAGAAGGGGGGAAGGATGTGGTTTGGGACATACAGCCTTCTCTTAGCTTGACTCTTGTTCTTCAAAGCCAAATCTTATAAAGGGGACAGAAACGCAACGAACAAATGCCTGGGTAAAAATCGGGGAGGTAGAATGAAAGGGGAAACAGGGCACTATGAGAAAAAAACAGCCAAAGCTGGGCCTTGCTCAGGCAGGATGCCAGGCGTTTCAGGTGACATTGACAGTGTGACCTGAAACTGTCCGCATTTGTGACATTTGGGGAGAGCACATTGCAAGCAGAGAGGGCACAGTGTGATGTGTTTGAGGGACTGAAGGTGTGTCTGAGAGGAGTTGTGGCAGGAGGTAAGTGTGTGTGTGTATGGGGGGAGGTAATATAGGAAACAGATCATTTTGAGCCTTTTCTCCCATGTAAGGACCTTGGATTTTATTCTGAGGGCACAGAGAAACCATGGACAGGATTTATGCAAGGAAGTGGCAGGATTTGGTCTATGATGTAGCAGACCACTAACTGACACATGGATGACAGATTGGAGAGAAAGCGAAGAGACTAGACCATTGCAGTAATCCCACTGAGAGGTAGTGGTGGTGTAGACCTGGGCGTGGCAGTGGGTTGAGAGATACCTGGGAAGTAGAAGCAAGACGATTCACTGAAAGACTGGGTGTCAGATTAGGGAAACAGAGAGGGAGGAACCAAGTCTAACACCCTTTAAAGTCTCTTAACTAAAGTTTTAGAGAATTCTTAGAGTTGTGATATTCAGAAAGAAGCTAAAAAAGAAGTTGGAATTCTCTAACATTTTCAAGATTCCTATACTATTTACAAATTATAGAAAAAAATAAACATAGGTAGTTTATTCTGATGTTATCAAAATTGGAACTATTTAAATCATAGTCTCGCTTCTAAAGATCCACCACTTTTAAAAATAAATTGTTTTAATGAATTAACCTTACTTAAAATCTGAAAGTTGATCCCCTTAAAGAAATATAATATTCTGTGATAGTTGTAGGCTAATTTTTGCAGTTTTCTTGCAACACTTCTGAATGTCTTATTTCAATTAAATTTTCTTTGATTCTGGCAATTTATAGCTTAATCTCTTTTTTGCTAGTGTTAATGATGAAATATTCCTGTGATGGTGGTAGGGAGATTCAGCTGAATAACTCAAAACTAATTTTAACCAATAAGTCTACTAATGTTTCTTACTAAGACTTTGACCAGATGTGTAATAAATAGCAAAGAAGACAGACTCATTGTATTTCTCACTTTTGCTCTTAATTCGGGGAAATGATGATCTGAGTAATCCCAAAAGGAGTAGAAAAGGAGTCATATCATTTGAATGTCACAAAGTTACCTGTATAATTAGCTAAAAGCCATTTTAAAATAGTCTGCCTATTACTATCTCATGCACTGACATTTTTAAACAGCTGAGAAGCTGTGTGTGCGTGTGTGTGTGTGTGTGTGTATGTTTTTTCAAATTTCAAAACAAAAAAGTTTTCACAGCTCAAGTAAATCAGAAGGTCAAAGATATTTTTTTTGGCTGTTGCTGTTTCACCACATAGAAAAAAAGGACTCCTTTCGAAAGATGTATTTTTAAGTGTCTTTCAAAGAAGTTTGGATTTGGGCTCCTTGTGGTGCCCAGGAAGTGAAATGAACCATAAATGAGACACATCAAAAGTAACTTACAAAGAACTTTTTTAATATTAAAGTGATGAATCAGAGCTCAAATTAACAAGTAAAGGAGTCCGCCTATAATGAAAATCTTTTTCCAACATAACACTTCATTATAAAGGGAGTTTTTCTATAATAGAAGCAAGTGTAATTACATTTTTATATATAATTAGGACATTATTATCATTTCACCATATCAAAGTTCATTATGAGACATCTCCGATACATTTTTCATAGAGCAAAAATAAAAAGAGAACAGGAATCCTTCAATTAGACTCATATAAGGACATCCACAGAGACTGAGAGAAGCTGATCAAACAACTTACTTAGCCCAAAAGGGACCAGGTAGAACCCACGTTGCTTTTATGACACAGAAGTTGCTTTTTTTTGGTATCTCGAATAATTTCTAATTATAGGCTTTCACCCGTTCCTATTCAACCATAAGAAATTAAAGGTGCAACATTCTCAGCTGGAACCCAACTTTCCCCAACATTTCAAGCTGCTGTACCCCAGATCCTTGTTGTTTACTGGGCTTGGCGTAATTCTTATTGTGCCTGACACAAACACCTGTCAAACAGAAGGGAATCTACAAACTGCTCAGTTTACCGGATTTATAAAAATGACTAAGGTTCCCTTCTGCTCCCGGGCCCACCAATTTGTAACATCTTTGGAAGATAATTAAAGAAGCTTCTAAAGAAAAGTGACATGTTTTAGAACAGGTTGTATAACAGAAATGTTATATAATAAGAATATATATACACACCTCTATAAAAGAAATTTTATAACAGAAATGTCTAGTTGAACATGAAAAATTTGTCTCATGTTAGGATTTGTAAGCATGAGTGCAAATAAATTTTCAATTGTAGAAATTAGCATATTAACATGTTCAAAGTTAATTAAAACAAAATGCATCTTTTATGCATTATTTTTCAGTGAATGTTGCTTTCGGAGAAGATGCAATGAGGAAGAGAGCGTGATTCTGGAATCGACTCTTAGTGCTCCAACCTCAGAATTTCTTTTCAACTTATTGGAGACCCCTCCGGAGCAATGCCCCCCTGAATTTGTCAGGTATGTTCAGCTTGGTTTTAAGATCTTCAGCCTCTGCTCTACATGTAGGCTGCATGGATACGTGCCAGGGAAAGATTTCTTTTCTTCTAACCCGCTTAATTAGAAAGTCAGCACTTGGAGCCGCAAATAGCTTCTGCCTTGTACCGACAGTGAAACTGAGACTCACAAACGCCTGGAACTGGGGTCTCTGACTCCATGGCCAGGATCTTTCTGTTCCACCTCATTCCAACAGCATTTGTTATGTTGCTCTGCAATTCCCACCGCTTAAAAAAATTTTTTTCTAAATTAAATTATCTCTACTGCACTAGGTAACTTATCTTTTAAAGATTTTTTTTTATATTTGTGTGTGGGTTTGTTTGATTATTTTGTTTAATGACATGCCATCTCAAACTCCCCATCTATTTTGAATAGCAGATTGATGTAATTAATATATGTAAACAAATAAAATACATATAGACTATCTCCAAAACTAATGATTCAGAAGGTACCTCAGATTTCCAGGTTTATAATTTTAAATGCCAGTTATTATTATTAAGCTATTACAAAATATCCTAATTAATTGGATTTACTTATTAATAGAATTTAAATGAATAGAGAGAATTTATGTATTCCAATTTTACCTGGGCTCTGCAGATCCTTTTA
This sequence comes from Eulemur rufifrons, assembly GCF_041146395.1. Classification (NCBI taxonomy): domain Eukaryota; kingdom Metazoa; phylum Chordata; class Mammalia; order Primates; family Lemuridae; genus Eulemur; species Eulemur rufifrons. The sequence goes on along the minus strand of NC_091000.1, from coordinate 33,105,110 downwards.
TTCTTCGGGCTTTTGACTTTTCTAGATACATATTATTTCTTATAATACCCTCACAGATTGCATATCGAAATGTTAAAGAAGACTGAGCCAGGTCATATATGACAGAGATGGATTTGAAATCATGTTTTATTACTTGTGTCACACCACACTGCTTCTCAAAATAATTCGTAACCCACAGATAACAAAATTGTGATTCACTTGTTTAAACATTCACTCGTATAGTTGTAAGTATAGTTATTTAGGCAAGTTCAGTCCTGATAAAAATTAGCTTGTCTCCTTCCTTTCTTAAACCAAATTTAGTGATCAGTAACTTCTTACTGTACTCATGTTTCTGCCTATAATCAAAGTTGTTTATGAATGGTATCATCAGTGTGTTATGGATTAAATCTTTATCAAAAATAGCAGCCAGTATTTCTGTGCTCCTTTTGAATGTTCATGAATTTTGTTTGCAAATAGAATTTTCTATGAGAAATTCTCCCGTGGAACTAAATACTTTCTCTTTTCTCTACTGTACTAAAATACTAAATATTAAAATGATAGTAAAATTAAGAAGATAGTCTCTGCTAATGAGTCTTAAAGAAAGAGGAAAAAATCTGCTAAAGTGCCTTCTCATTCCTTGCCCTCTAATTTTAAAAACCCTAAATTAGCAAAGTGATGTGTCACATTTTCCCCTGCTTCACCTTAAAAAATAATCTTTCAGGTACATAATTTAAACGTAACAAGTTAGAAGTCTACAGACTATCTTCTTTTCTTTTTAGCTAAAATAAAATCCATAGTCTGTTTAATATAATCAACAGAGGGTGAGTTAATCCATTATGGGATTTGTTTTATTAAAGCTTTTATTATCATATGATCAAACCATGTAACTCCTGTCCTATCTCACAATCAATAAATGGTTTGACAGAAGATGAACAAGTTTATATTGTGGACAATACTGTCATGCAGCCTTGTCGGTGCGGCGGGCAGATAAAGTTTTGAGATCATTTCAGACGAAGTTCCCCTGTCAGTGAGGAGCCTCTGCGTGAATTCGTGTGTGTTTGGTTGTAATTGGTTTTGCATGCTCTGATTTTTTGAAATGTGTGTGCTCTTTGTACATTCACATACAGTTGTTTATTTATTTCTTCCCTTTGACTGTAGGCTCTTTGAGGGAAGAAAACCTATTTATCATTTTATTTATACCTTTTCACGATACTGATAAAGGGCTCTGCCTACCATGGGTCTTCAGTAAATATTATTGACTTGTTTTCTAACTGCCGATCACTATTAGATTTTTTTTTTTTTTTTTTTTTACTTATTTGTTTTATCTTAGTTCTGTGGTTCTGCTGTCTCTCAAATAATCTGAAAACTTCTTCCTTTTAAGAACATATGAATGCTGGTGGGGAAACCTGGGATGGAAGGGCTATAATTTATTATAATACCCCACTGCATTTGTGAGAAATACATTCTAAGGTTTCAGATGACTTCCTAAGGAAGTGCTAAGTATGTGCTCCCTATTTACAGAGGAGACATTTTTTCACAAATCAAAGAAAGTACAGCTTTTTCCACTTTGCTTTCGGGATACGTGGCTGGTGAAGCACCCCTTTTAGCCTATCAAAGGACGGATGGGACGTTCAGAGTCTGAAGTTATGTGGATTCATATTTAATTATGTTGGCCAATTATTTTGCTACACTCACAGAAGGGGGAGAATGGTGCCATGGAAGAGAATTCCCAGACCACATAAACTATTGCTATCCCTCCTAGCCATCACTCCCATACTATCTGCATATTCTTGTAGTTTTTTTTTTGAAAAGAGAAACTTTCATCTGTGAAAAGAATAGAGTTAAAATAAAGTGCAACAGAGAAGGAAGCTGCAGCTGGAATTGAGCAATGTACTGGAAATGCTTGCATTTTAGAAATGCATTTTTTCTTCTCTAGAAGTAAAACTTCTTGATCTCATCATGTTTGCTGTAAAGAGCTCTAGACATGTTTTTACAACGTCAACTCCCAATTGGACTGATTTCTTACACTTGAACATAGAAACTCTGTTCTTTTTAACCTTTAGCTTCTTCAGGTTAATAGTAATTATTATTTTTTCACAAAACATGTGTGTTTTATTTGTATTTTATTCTAAGTGGTGGATTTAATTGGGACAGCATTTAAGATGAAATTAAAAGGAGGTTTGTGCAACATTTAATGGGGTGAACAATTCTCAATGCAATATGCTATTTTCTTATGCAGGAAAATAGAAATTTTATGAGTGATAAATTTAAGTGTCTAAATCTATTCCCTTTATTAATGTTTCTGGCCCAAAGTAAAGGGCAACTTATAAAAGGCTGAAGTGATTTTGTTTTAAGGTTTCATTTATACTTTCACAATTGTTAACATAGAATAAATGCTTTTATATTTCTCCAGGTGAACCTCTAACTTCATATTTCTACTCTAGAAAATTAAGCAGGTAGTGGTGAACTATCATTCACAGGATTAGACCATATTATTTAGCTTATACAACCCAAGAAATATACTGAAAATTCTTTTTCTTCTGTGAGAGCTGCTCTTGAAGACCTATCTCCCTGACTGTCTGCACCAGGCCGTATGTGCGGTATTTGGCCCTCATCACACCGTCTGTTTGTGCTGTTTGCCTGCTTTCCTTTAGATAGATGCTCACGGGCTGACCACAATGCTAATAGCTGCTTTCATACAGCTCCCAGCCTGGCAGTAAAGCTCACAAGAAGAGCACAAACATGAGGTTAATGCTTTCATGATTTCAAAAGCAATGTTAGCTTGTTTTTCCATCATCTTCCTCCAGAACAGTGGCTTTTCCCGGAAGACTTGCCCCCAGGTTGAAACACAGTGAAGCCACAGTGGTCCGGTGGGGGGGGGGGACAGAACCCCTATGCTGTGGGAAGATGCAGGCCCAGCTCTGGTGCTGTGATGTTGCATCTCAAGGGCAGCTTGGACAGCTGTCATGGCCAGCTCATCTCTTGTCTTTCCTGACCTCCTCCGACCTCATTTCATCCATAAGTAATGTCTCAAGTTTCATCCAGAGGCTGAGGCTCCCACTTGCTGAAGTGATTATTAGGGTCCTGCAGCCGACCAGTTGGCCAGATGAGCGTGAGGAGCAATCTTGCCCAGACGTTCCCGGCCCTAACAGATGGCCGCGGCAGTCATGTTAGAGGCACTGTGTGCTCGTTCCCTTCTAGGCCCCTTTAAAGCTGTACCAGCCAAGTTGAGTGCAGGAGAAGTTCCAAGCAGTAAGGCTGATATGAAGCCTAAAAACCACAAACATAAGAAGACAGTAAAAAAAGGACATTCTGCTGACTAGGGTATGGGTAGGTTGGGACATTGTCCGGGAAATACTCTTTTCCATTCATTCTAGTTTTTTAATCGTAAATGCAGGGCCCCCTTCTCCCATCCAGCGCTTCTGTGTGATTAAGGAAAGGCTCCCTCCAGTGGGACACACATCCTAGATGTCAGTCACTACCTGCTCCTCAGCCTGCTGCATTGTCCCTGCCATCGTGTTTGCCTGCAGCAGTTCTTTAGTGACATCAGCTTCTGGCAACGACTCTCCTCTCTGGCGGCATCAAGAGCGCGCCACCTCCAACAAGCACAAGGCCTGGACGGTCACTCTCTGAAGCGAATCTGCCATGTAGACATATATTCATGCTGTGCGTGTCACTGGGGAGGCCAGGCTATCAGCATTATAGACCACTCCCTTAATAACATATGCTTAGTCTTACTTCTAGGGAGGGGTGGACCCTTGTTTCCAAATAGCACAACTCAAGGGTAGCTTTGTCACTATTTACAATTAACCAGTCAGTTCTGCTCTCTCAAAATACAGTGGTCTTTATAGCCTAGCAACTGTTTTAAACAAATGTAATGCTTTTCTCCAATCTCTGGGGAGTTTTGGCATTCCGGTTGTGTCACTCATTCTGATTCACATGTTCGTTCATTCATTCAGATATTACGGAGTACGTGTTATTGTCAATACTCTATTTAGGTGCTGGAGAGGCAACACAGGGCCAGGGGCAGGGTTGCTGACTGTCTTCACAAAGCTTCCTGCGTAAGAGGGAAGAAGAATGGTCTTTCTTTTATGTGTCCTTATAAGATGCTTATGAGCTGAGCTCCTTTTACTCAGAAAGAAGCCGGGATTCTCAGCGTGTTTCCTCGGAACTGCCTACCCCAGCTTAGAGAGTACTGAAGAGGTGGGGTAATGAGGTGGCCTTGATTCTGCTAATCTAAGTCCCTCAACAGCATCTCTCGAATCAGCCTCTTTCCTTTGGCCGAAAACTATCATCTCAGTCTGGAGAACTGCACATGTCCTAAATGGTATCCAGTGCCTTGTCCTAAATTGTACCAGTCTCTTCTAGAGGAGCCAATGTCCCTTCCATATGGCTGTCAGAGTTATTGTAGAAAGGACATCTGGTCGTCACCCTTTCCCTTGGCTGGAAGCTTCCAGGTGGCTTCCTATTGCCTGTAAATTCGAAATGGCTTAGCTTAGCACACAAGGCCCTGTAAAGTCTGCTACAGACCCACCCCACGTGTCCCATCACTTCTCACTTTACACACCACGCCCCGCATGTGCGCTCTTACACACACACATACACACACACACACACACACACACACTCATGACCTAAGCTCTGGCCACGCTGACGTTCTCACCATTCCCCAATGCCACCGCTCATCCAAGACTTCAGGCCGCTCTCTCCTCTCTGTCCAGCAGGTAAGCGTCTCCCCACACATTAAAGATGCAGGTACAGTCTTGACACATTTGGCCTGGGAGACAGTGCTATTCCCTCCTCGGAGATCCACAGCACTTTTTCATTCCTCCAAATAAATGATATTATAGGCTTTCTGCTTACAGGCGTCCTCTCCATTAGACTATGAGCCCCTTGAAGAAAGGGGTCGGGACTCACCCACTCGCATATCCTAGAGACCTAACAAAATCCCTAGCTTGGAACAGCTTGCTAATAAATGCTTCTTGACTGAACGGATCCATGAAAGAGAAATTGATTGTTCCTGCTGGAGGGGCTTATGTCATCAATGCCCCTCTATTCATTGTTGAAAAGAGCATGATAATAAAGTCATTGTATGGATATTTCCAGAGGGAGTATGTGACCACTCCTGGCACACACCATGTTCAGTATCTGGAAGAAGGGGTGCACAAAACCTTTGCCCCTGATTTCTCATAGCTCCCCCGTTTTTAGCCGTTGGGTCAAGCCCCACAGGCAGTCTTTACTTCTCCCATGATTATTTTCCTTGGGCTTTGGAGGAGTACAGCAATACTGTTTGGGTGATTGTTTCTCTGTGATGCCAAGATGTTTCAAAACAATGTTATGATGGCTGGTCGCATCTACTACCACTGAGACAAGCCCAGAAGTTAAATTATGAAGCAAACGTAAGCTTTGAAGAAATTTTTATTTAATCTGTATTCCCCTGTTTCATCTGCACATCCATCCAGCACAATCTGCATCATTATTAGCCACATCAACTTGCTTAAAAAAAAAAAGAGTAAAAAGTAAGACATCTGTGTTATAACATTAATATATTCAAAGGTTTTTACTTTCATCTTGCAGGCATTAACAGTGTGTAAATGCAATGTAAGCGCAACTTACAACAGCACTAAGTTAGCAGAGGAAAAATGTACTTAGGAGCATAAAGAAAGAAGGGGGCTTACAAGAAAAAAAAAAAAAAAAAGAAAGAAAGGAAAGGTATGTTTGTGTGCAGGGGACAACCAGGAGGGAAATTATGTAAAAAGCAGTTTTATCCATAAATAGAGTATTTTGCCTATTGCTCTTACAAGAGCTTTATTTCTAATTGGTAGCACAATTTCTAAGGCGTTGAGGCAACCCTCAAGCAGTGTGCTGAAGGTGTGTTTGTGCTGCTATGCCCTCTGGCTTGGCTGCCAGCCTATTCCCTTAGATCAGAGCCAGAAGGCAGACTGTTTTCGAATACCGATCACCTCACCCGGACCTAATCCTTTGAGTTCTCTTTGGCATCTATTCCTTCTGCCAGTTTCCTCTTCTGTTCCTCTCTTTTCTTCTGAAGTTGACAACAAAGACATCCTCAGGGCCCTCCTTGATGTGAGACCACTCTTGATGTTATTACAGTGTGGTTTTTTTTTTTTTTGTACCCTAAAGTTGTGCTACTTTTATATTCAGCTAGCACAATATTTGCACACCAGAAGATAAAGAAAATGTGAATATGTTATACAGAGTGATCGTTTCTTTTTAATTTTGTACCCCTCAGTGTTTTTTGATGTAAACCTTTTCCTTCCCTGTCACTCATCTCCATACCTGATCAAGAACCTGAAGGTCTCTCTTTATAGACGATGTTACTTCTATACCTTAAATTGGCCTGACCTGCCACTTTTAATTTTAAAAATATGGCTATACGGGATATGGATGAATATGGAATTTCTATGAAGCACAAAACTTTTGAACGGTTCCTGTCCTCTGTGATAGTGAGTTTTAAAAGGGAAATCTCCAAAGAGCTAATTAGTAGACAAGTAGAGCTGAGCCTGAACAAAGCTGAAAAGATAGCAGCTAACTAAAAGGACCTGGCCATAGCTGACAAAAATCAAAGCCCTGACAGAGAGCTGGCAGTAACCTTGGGCTGCTAACTGACAGGGACAATAAAGAAAAAAAACCAAACCTCTGAACCTGGCAGAGAGTGACAGCCCTACTGCAGGCTCTCTGAAGAGCACAGTGTCTCCACCACAAGGAAGCCATGATCTTCCGGCAGGAAAAACCAAAGGCTCTTGCTGCCCACCCCAACTCCGAAAGATGTGAGCTGGCTCCGACCACCACGTCTGGAGGAGGGAGAGGCCCAGGAGCTTTGAGATGTTCCGTGAGAAGTTTCAGCTGGTGGGTAACTTGAGAGTGAGAGATGTCTTTCTGGAGTGGCGGGAAGAAGGTAGGGCAGCCCGGAAGAGGAGGAACGAGGCTGCTGCTGGTGGCTCGGGCGGAGGAGCCAGGCCTGAGAAGGGCAGGCCAAGCCCTAGCTGGAAAGAGCCCATGCCCGCCGGGACCGACAACCAAGAAAACATACTCAAAAAGAAAAGGAGTGGCGTTTGAAAGAAACTTGAGGCGTGTCAGGAAACAAGGAAGGCGGGAGTCAAGGAAAAGAGTCACAGCAAGGGCAAGAGTAGTTCCTCCTTAGAAGAATTATTTGCAAGGAGCAAATTATTTCTGTGGAGCAAAGAGCCACGTTTTAAAACTCCTAGCAGGGAGAGAAAATGATGTGAAGAGAAAAACTCTCTAAGTCACCGTGAAGAGAGAGAAAGTTCTGGAAGTTCTTCTAAACTTTCTATTAGGTGTAGGCACTAATGAGCCCTATTCTAAAATCCTAAGGGTATAAAGGTCATGAGAGGTAAGAAAAAATACTTCTGTTAACTGAGTGATCTTCAAATTTCTGTGTTTATGACATCCTATTGTATATTTCTGGACATATGAACAGTCATATTCGGGAAGGCAGCCAAGCCCTAACAAAGTATTGCAACTACCATGAGGGTGATACTTGAAAGCAAGCACTTAAAAAGCTTTCTGCTTTGCAACCCGAATGCTAATAACATATATTAGATGGTTTTTATTATCTCTAAGTAAGGTCTTAGTTCCAGACACATTCTCCTGATTCTATATTTATCCCTGCCCGTGATACTAAAATCTCAATTCTTACTGACATTTTAGCACTTGAGGATATGATCAGTGATTGCAGACTCCAGGGATATTACCTCAGAGGGAAACAAGCAGCAAGACCAGGTGAAAGCTTTAGAAGTAGAAACCAAGGGATTTTTTAAAAGAAGGGCACATAAACATGCTTAAATTCAAGGAAAATGCATCCCAGTTTTCTTGTGCAGACTCCAGTGCCTGACAACCACATACCTCACAACGGAGAGGGAATAAAATGAAAATTACATATTTACTATTCATCTTAAAAGTTTTATCCAATCCTCCCTACACCACAATCCTATTTCCACAAAGAACACTTTTGGCAAGTTAAAAGCTTGGCTTGATTCAGAATGAGTCTGAGCTCATACATATGTCTGAATCTGAACTAGAATGACAGATAATTGAGAAAGGTCTCTCTGAGTCAAGCAAATATTTGAAGATTTGGATCATGGAAAATCTGCCCCGTACTAAACTCGGGGTAAAAAAAAATAATAATAATTTTCTCTTTTGATCTGGGCTGAGATTCAAGATCCATTTTGGAAAAATAAATGTGCATCCAAAGACTGTGTTTCTTGAATATATCTGCTCATATTTAGAGTGAGTTTTTTTAAGCAAGTAACTTAGAAGCTATTATAAAATGCAACCTAGCAAATACTTGGTGTTGGGTTCTCCTTAATTCACATTTACAGAAAAAATAAGGGTTTTCTGCTTCTTGTGTAAAGATGATGCTACTAATTCAACCCCAGTAGAATAAGTTGTCAGTTATTTTCTCTAGGGATGGAACAAGATTTTTGCTGAGCCACTTTAGAGCTTAGCCAAAAACTTGCATCCTCAATCAGTAGCATATATTTGTGATCCTGGGCCAGGATTCAGAATAATACTAGGGAGAACTGGAAGGGTTTTTAGTCCCTTGTTGTACAGATGAGGAACCCGAAGTCCAGAAACATTGAAAAACTGAAACTCAGTGGCTAAGCGGGAAGTAGAACCCAGGCCTGACTCTCTCCACCCATCTCTGCCTATTAAGAAGCAAAGGAACCAAACAGGTTTAGACCAGCCTAGCTTATTTGCTTGTTTTAGTGTAAATCTATTACTGCTTTGACTCTAGGTCAAAATAAGCTGTCCAAATATAAAGGCTTTGATGACCATCTCTATGTGGTGTGTCTTACTACCGACATCCCTCTCCTCTCCTTCTCTCCTGAAGTGTCTTCTGTTGTTGCTTTCTGTCTTTTCTCTCTCATTGCCTTCCTGAGACATATCAGTTTAAGAAAACAAAAATTGGTTATTGGTTTCCCCTCTAGCACCTAGAACGGTGTCTGGCATACAGATACAATGGTATCTGGCTTACAGTAGGTGTTCAGTAATATTTTTTTCAAATAGTAGAGGAACCAGTGGTTTTCTGTTCTTAGCTGAAAATCAGACAGTGGCCCGCCTGATTTTTTAAAAATAACTCTTTAAATGAATCTTAATTAGACTCATGAAGATGACCCTAATAGGCTAACTGCTTCCACGTTCAACTTTTGCTGGTGGTTATATCTACTTGATTGGCTCGTGTATAATTTAATAATGAAAAGTTCTCCTACATTTGATTGATTAATGCAACTGCTTTAAATCCTTACTCTCTGAATACATACAGCTTGTTTGTATACTTAATTGATTTTCCATTTGTGGTTCTCTGTGATAAAACCTTGAAATGTGTCATAATGAAATGGAAGAGAGAGTTGAAAACATAGTCTTCTAAACATAGGTTATATATGTTTCATTTACACAGTTTTGAACAGATTTCCTTTTCCTTTTTTTTTCCTGAGCATCTTCAATGGGAACTCTATGAATCGGAATACAGTTCATGTTTCTCATTCTTCTTCAGTCATCTAGCCCTTAGCCTTTTAACAAACCTGTCTGTGGTAGTACCACATATATTGCTATCAACACAAAACCATAGAAAATAAAACATTTTCCCATTCTGCACATTGCAATTACCTCATCTCAACATTGACTTTCTTTTAGTTTTCCCTTAAGACTAGAGAACAAAAATATTTTTCTAAAGGACAATATGAATTTTATTTCTTTAAAAAAAAAAGAAAAACTGACCGGAGTGGAGGAAGTGATGTACTTACATTATGATAGTTTTAATATTTTTCAGGAAAATCATCAGAAGATAGCAATATGTTAAATGCCAAAATATCTCTAAGAAATGGCAGAAAAAAAATTCAATATCCTTCTGTTAGCATGAGTGTCATTCTGGATCAAGCCTTGCCCTAAGTAGTCAATGCAACCTCTTTCCATTATTTTCATTGTAGAAGAATAGATAATTCTGTCCTTCCTGCCTGCCTGCCATCATCTTCTTTTGTCCCAAAATGTACTTTGGAAGTATGGAAAAATAATATTTGAGATCTTTTAAATACATTTTGTTAATGAAATTTTTTGTTTGTTTTGAAAAGATTTACTTAAAGTGATTTTGAAAAAGCTCATGTACTTCAGGGGGGACTGTGTTTTCCCAGTCACTAAAGTGCATTTACAGAGTTGTTGTCAGCTAAAATTTCCTATGTTGCATAGATTAGAACAAGAAATATTCAATGGAAAATTTTCTTTATATATATATATATAAAAAATAGAGACGAGGGCTCCTACATTTCTATAAATGGAATAAGTCACAAGGAAATTACCTGTAAAGGTGATGCTTGTAAGACAACTAAGACCTATGGTTGTGGAATAACCTTAGCTAACCATATCCTAAAAATTATTTTGATTTCTTTCATGATGAATGGTATTGCTTTTTCCATAAGTGAACAATAGGCAAGAATGATCTTTTATGATTATTTTATTATTCAATTTTACAGAGTTCTGCTTTATGGAAGACAGTGAAGAAAAAAAGAATCTTAAATATAAAGTGAATCTACTCAATCAAATTAACTTGAAAAAAACAGGTTCAAATCAAGCAGTAATGCTGAGAACAAGTTGAATTCAATTAAATGCTATTTATAAAGAAAATAATTGTTAATGATTTTCTCCCAAAATAAATGAAGGCCAAATTATTTTTTATCCCAGCTCAGCTGTGTCAACACCACTGAAATATTAATAGAATAAAAGGCAATGTACGTAAAAGTGATATAGAAAAATTTATCCTCCAAAGTCACAAAAGGTGAAAATTTAGAATATTTAACTTTTTAAATTCTTATTTTTAAAGCATTTGTGGAAACTAGTGTTTTGGGTTTTTTTTTTTTTTTTTAATTGTATTATATAGCCAGTCACTTCCTTTTTCTTTCTGATCCATGTGGGGAGTAAAAGAGAGAGAGATCTCAGCCATCCAGTCCAAAAGTGTTAAAAAATATTCTCATCAAATGAGGATTTCTTAAAACGAGTTAAGTGAAGAATTCTCTTACTACAGGGTGAAAATTTCATCGTCTCAAACAGTTCTCAGCCACTGTTACAATTATATGGACACAACTTGTGTCGATTTGCTTCACAACATGGTTCCTTATTTAACCTGAGCCTAACAGTATTTCTGTTTTTTCCTCCTGTTTACCAACTTTATCTCTTGGTGATGTGCTGGAAATGAGTTTCCACAAATAAATACTATCTTCACTTTCCTTGCAATTGTTATTTAATTGTTAGCTCATAGTCTTTATTGACAATGGTTTATAAGGCATCCTATAGAATACATTAAAATATATGTACCTAGAATATAATCAAAATATTTAATAACCAATATAAGCATTAACCAGAGTGAATCCGTGATGGATATATCAGTAAGGATGCCAGCCATTAATAATTGCTTGTACACCAACTATCAGTCCTGTATATTCAAACTTCCAAAAATGGACCCATTAAGGAAAACATAATGTGTATCAACAGCAAACATTTGTTGAACTCTGTTTAGTGTGTTTTTGTGTGTGTATATAACCACACACATATATAGATATGTATATATGGATAGATAGATAAGCTCTAATTTCCAAAACAGTTCTTCAAAGTGTATCATTCTAAAACACATCACTGCAATGTCATAAATGGTATTTAGAATAGTCCAGAAATATTGTACACTGACAATGAAAATTTGAATATATCTCCTTAGCCAAATTTTACCTCTATAATTTGAAAAAGGATAATTGTACTCATGACACAGCTTTTATTTTAGACCTTTACAGTGTAAAATAGGATATATTAAATTTCTACATCTCTGTTTATCTAGGTGGGATTAGGAGTAAAATATATAAACTAGAGAACTGTGGCAATATCTCCTTATCTAACTGTGACTTTGCAGCTTTCTCTTTCCTCAGTTATCTTATTTGTAAAACAGTGATTGTCGATATATAGTGTGTCTCCAATAGAGTGAATAAAAAATACATACATTCAACAGTAAAAGGTATTTGCAAGCCAAATACTGTTTGCAATGATTATATTAAATTTCCCCCAGGTCTTTCCAATTTCTCAAAATATAGAAACCCCACTAACAAAATCCACTGCAAGCTCTCTGATTTTGTGGCAGATACAAACCATTTTGGTATTTAAATTTAGAACTATATGCCGAGAATTACATTTTGAATATCTGTGGTAACAATTTCCACCTTAAAGTTCTCAAAATGTTGCACATATATGCTTGTTGATGATTTTCTAAGTTTACAGATGGCAAAAGTAGAGGATAAGTGTTAGCAAAGTTTGAAAATCAGAGTTAAGTCCAAGATTCCCTGATTCCTGGTTTATCCATGAGGCCTTTCTGGGAAACACACTACTTCCTCTTTTTCATAAACAATCACAAAATAATATTTAGCATTAAATCCAGACCAATTTTTTAATTTTTAAAAAATTAAAATAATTTTCTAGCACAGTAGTCTAATGCCTTTTCATATAATTGCTTCAGAGTTAACTTTTCTAGGTGAAGATAAACATACCATTCTTTTCTCTAGATAATTCTTTTCTATATTGGATCATCGCATCAAATGATGCATATATCACAAATTTGCTTATCACAGATATGATTAAGCTTGCTCCTAGCAAACACTAACAATGGGCGCAGGCAGCTCTGGGTTGAAAGCATTGTAAAAGCCAGCAGCTGTTCTATGTAAGGGGCTAATTATGCATAATGAGTGTCTAATTTGAGAGCAACTCAAAGCACATTTCATCTAAACAGCAAAGAAATTGATGTGACACACTCAATGTATCGCTTATGAATTTGTTGATTGACCTTACTAAGTTTAAGGGTGAGGAGTGAGTGAGCGCCACTCTCTACTCTTGGCTCAGGAACCAGGGAAGGGGAAAAATTTTCCTTTGGGAAGGACTTATAACTTGTGCATGCTGCTGAATGTTTTTGCGTACCTTACTATTTAAATAGGAATTTCTTGGTTCAGTACTGAGGTGCTTGCTGTGCATTGTCATTGAAGGCCAATTGTGCCTTTCCTCAATATACTTGCAAAATATAAAGGTACTTGGAGTGTCAGCATGTTAACAAATTCTGGAAATCAACCCCAAACTTTTCCTTTAAAAACTTGTCTCATATTTATGAAAAAATAATGGTTGAAATACATCTGATAAAATAAATATTTTAAGCCCAACTAAATACAAAACATTACTGATCCTGCTGCCTTCTTTAAATTTCATACATTATTTCGAAGAAGTAGCATCTATTTGTACTTGGTTTCTTACATTCTAAGACAGGCAATTTTGGGCTATGTATCATTTTAGAAGCTATGGAGGCCAATGTGCATTGCACTGTCCTCTGTAGATACTTAGCTCCATGAGAACAGAGAGCATTTCCATCTTGCTTATAATTCCATACAAAAGGTCTATCCCAGTGCTTAGCACCTAGTTGGCAATCAAAGAATATGCCTTGGATAAATGAATGGACAGATGGAAATAGAACAATTATTTATCCAACTGTTATGATATCATATCTAGGTAATTGGGTGGACAATTTCTTATGATTTCCATTTTTTCCATCATTTTTTGTCTTTTATAGGAGATATAGCATAATATATTACACATGGATGAGGTGAGACCCTTAGGAGGACTGAATCATCCAGACTGATGTACTAAGACCAGTTTAATGATATGACCATTTAGAGGAAAGAACGTACTTTTGAATCAGATAGACTTAGGCTTATATCCCAAGATACTTAAACTCTCTCACCCCAGATTCTTTGTCTTTAAAATACTCCTCTTGAAGAGTAGTTTTATTAGATGAGAAAATGAATATAAACTCTCTAGCATCATGCTCAATAACATATAATAGATCTGGATTACATATTAGCTCCTTCCCTTTCCTTTGTAGCTACATATAGACAATTATTAGATTCAGATTGAGAATGTGAATGAAAGAATACTTAACAACACATTAAAATCTTAACTTCTCTTTTTACACTATAATTACTGTTTTATCTTCTTTATATAACCTTCTCTTTTAATTTCACTGTAACTTGTGAATTATGCATCATTTTGCTGTTTTTACTTACAGCTTTGGAAGGCCCATCCCGTTTATCTGATCTAGTCTCTTTATAAAACGTATAAACTGGCTCTTGCCATAGATGGACTCTTCATCCAAATTAAACATAGACACATAGACATGGATTTATAGCAAGAACAGAAATGGTTACTTAAAGGAAATCAACAGTAAACTCAATGGGCCATATTAAACCCACATTAAATCCACCTGAGCTGCACTCTCTTGACAGGGTAATTGTGAGGGCGGGACGTGAGGATGAAGGGTGAAGTGATTGCACAGATGGTGGGAGGGTGGAAGACAGGTGTTTGAATAGGCACAATCTTCCCACTAGGTCTGTCCAAGTCAATGATTCTCAATATGTTTTTCTTGCCCCACAAGTTCCATTTTTATTCATATTGGTTTTGCAGTTGGCCACTGAGTAAACACATACAAATGACAGTAAAGTGCCTTTAAATATTAAACATGACATTGATCTGGACTGATCTACCCTTTGGAGAGATAATCGTGTACATAGTGCCCTTTTGTTATGAAAGTCCCTAAGTGTTCAATGCCACCAGTGGCCATGAACTCGGAAAGGTACAAGCAGGTTTGGCTGCCAGAAGAGAATTACCAAATCGTGGAGAATTATATCTGATCACTTATGTTACAATTAACAGTACATTGTCTTCCCTAGTCCCTATCACCACTAGAAAGAAACAACCAAGTGCGGTGTGTCGGCTCATGTCAATATTCTTTAAAATAATATTTAGGCATCTAGGAAGACAAGAGGAAGCTACATTATACTGAATTTGACCCTGTCAGAGACCAGTCCAACCTCACTGACAATATTTGGTCAAAAGTCCTTGAGACAGTCATCCTGGGATGTTAGCAGCCTGTCATCGTACTAAGAAGTACAGATTTTAGACTCTGTTGTTTCAGAATAAAGCATAAGGGAGAGGTGGCTCATCTGAAGAGGACTGTAATTGCACCTAAACTACAGCGGGAGAGGGTACTCGGAGACTCGCTGTGGAGAAAGCGTGTCAAGTGAGTAGAGAGCCAAAGGTTCTAATTGTCTCCTTTATTTTATACAAGGTGCTATTCATGCTTGTCTATGACCCTAACCCCATTCTGCCCTTCAGCTGGATTCCATCTTAACAGAAAGGGACACGTTCTCAGTTTACAGCAGCCAGAGGAAAGGTTTCAAACCCTGAGCATTGCATTACTTTCCTGGGGGACAAAGGCAGTGCTGTTCTGTGGCGGACCCACCAGCCATGCTCAAGTACCGAGCCCAGCCGGAATGATGACATCCCTGGGGAGCAGAAGGGCTTCTATCTCTCCTCTCTGCAAATCAATGTGTAGAAAGCGTTGTATGTGCTCCACCGAGGCAGACTCCTCGGGCTTATAAACAAGTCTAGGATGCTGGAAATGAGAATCTCATTTACTCTTCATCCAACATATGGAGTGCTTGTCATGTGATAGGACCCATGGCAGATACTGGGGAAGGAGTGAGGGGCGAGATGGACAGGGCCCCTGTCTTCATAGGACTCACAGCCAGTGGGGTGGGTAGGGTCACAGACAGCACACAAACAATTACACGAGCAAACATTAAAGTGTAATCGTGTGAATTGATGCATATATAGAAGTAAAATATGCAGTGAGAACATGTGACAGGGTGACTTGGCCTAGGCTAGGGGATTGGGAAAGCTTCTCCGAGGAAAACAGCACTCATGCTGAGACAGGAAGATGGGTATTGCTTAGCCAGATGAAGAATGGGGAAGAGTGTTCCAGGCTTGGGGAAAAACAAACATGAAAGCCCCAGGGTGGGAAAGAGTTTGCACATCTGAGGAGAAAACTGAAGTGAGCACAGTTGAACACACAGATGAGATACATGGGGGCAAGACTGTGTAAGTCCTTATGGGAATTTATCCTTCGTGCAACAGGAAACCATTGAAAAGTTTACGTGGAGGCTGAGTGAGGGCGATATTTTTAAAAGTTCACTTTGGATGTCGTGAATAACTGGCAAGATGGAAGGTGGAGGTGGGAAGAGGGGCTAAGAGACTATTGTAACAGTTCCAGTGAGAGATGGTGGTGATTGGACTACGGCGTGGCAGCAGGAATGGAGAGAGATGCAAGCGTATATGTGAATTGGCTGCTGCCCAAGCCCCACCTGGGCCCTGTCCTTTTTCACGGCTAATTTGGCCGATGTATAATATTTAAATCATACGTTCTTTTCTGGGAAAAAATTGCCTCCCTTTCTGTAAATGGGCACAATACTTATATCATCAAGAATACTACTTAACAGCCAGGCACCACCAGCAAGATTCCAACAGTGTAAAGTTAATTCATGTATTGGATGATAATGGATTAAAAGTGAAGCTATATTACTTGTACCCCCTGATAACGTGTCTTCTGTACACGGTACATTGAGAACAACTGGTTGTAGGTAATAAATAAGATTATAAGTATAATTTAGTAAGATTAAATGAAACCTAGGTTTATCATAAATAACTTAAACCACGAGAATTACAAATGGACAATATGTATTTTATTTAGGCCATCAATCCTTCCTTACCTGCGTAACTGACAAAGGCTACTCCGCGTCTTCATCCCTTTGTATCCTGTCTGCTTATCCGAGCTGGCCCTTCCCTGCTTGGCTTTCTCAGGTGTCAGGTAGAACCCTCTGCATTTCCACTTTCTTGCTGTGCTAATTCTTCTGCTCCCTGCTTTTCTCTTGTGTTTTCTCCCCTTTTCCTGTTTGTTTCCCTTTTTCTCTCCCGTTTACCTTTGACCTGTCATTTCTCTTCTGCTGCCACACACTCCACTGATGTCTTGCCCTCTCCTTCTGTTCTTTGCTCTTTTTTCTGTTCTACTCTCGCTGATGGTCTCTCTCAACAAAGTCTGAAACTTTTCGTAGGAGGGAGGGAGGTTAAATTCCAAACTTACCACATCAGGGATGAAGCCTGTGTCTCTAATAAAGTCAGAGGAAGAAGCTGATTGAAGGTGCCAGAGAGCACCAGCCCTACTTCTGGGAAACAAAAGCATGTGATAGAACAAGGGATTTCTCAAGGCTCTAGCGGTACCACTTTTTTTTTTTCCACGAGGTCACCTTTGAAACTCGAGTTCCACACTAAAGCTACTCTTTGAGGTGTAGGCATCTGTTACCAGATGGGGGTAAATATTAGCACGTGTTTTATATACTAATATCATATGCAGAGCAAATTGTGAAGTAACTACACAGTCACACGAGATCAGTGGTCACAGAATTTTAGAACAGGAAGGGAGGTTAAAAAATTTGAATAGCATGTTAGTTTGAAAGACTAATTTGGTGTCATCTACCAGCAGGAGGCCTCATGGCAATGAAATTGAGGACAGGCTCATTTTCAGGGGAAAGAGAGGAAATAACAACTTGAAGGGAATAGAGTAGAGAATGACTTGACCCTCCATGAGGCCTGTGGGAAGAAGTCAGGGAAAAGCCCATCAGCCTGAGACACAGCAAAGAATACAAGCGATGTTCCCACTGTATCTGGGCACATGGGGGGTGCTGGACCAGTGTGTGCAGCTTCGACATCGGAGACTATGTTCACACGCTCATGAACTTTAGTGGCTAAATCCCGAAAGTCACAGAAAAAGGATTACGAAGGCTTGAAGTCATTTATGTACTCCTTCCCTCCTTCCTTCATTCACTCAACAAATAATTATTAAGCCCTTACTATGTGCTAGGCACTCTTCTTGCAATGAGAATGTAGTAGTGAACAAAACAAAGTCTTGTTCTTAAGGAGCTTACATTCTTGTGTAGGAGACAGATAATAACCCCCAAACAAGTAAATATACTCTTACTACTATACCTGCTACTACTGCTAAATGCTTATATAATGTTTACAATTAGCCAGAGATTGTTTTCATTATTTTACATATATAACTCCTTTGATAGAACCCTCTTTTAAGGTGAGTACCACCGTGATTCCCATTTTACAGATGATGCACAAACAGGGGACATGCCTTGCTCAAGGTCACGTGGCCCTAAGTGGCAGAGTTATATAATGTCAGTGGTAAGTATCGTAAGGAAAAATAAAGGTCAACACATTCCATGTACAGATTTGGCCGATGGGGGTAGTGTAAGTTAGAGAGTAACAACACAGTCTTTAGAATCTGAGTTCTGTGATCAATGGGCTACATCCAAGCTCTGTGGCATTAGGTAATTACATTGTTTATTTTGGACCTCAGATTTCTCACCTGTAAACTGGAGTAATGAAACCTAAAGGGGTTTCTGTAAACATAAGATTAAATTATACACTTATTATAAAGACTTAATGCAATCCTGGCATATATATATATATATGTGTGTGTGTGTGTGTGTGTGTGTGTATACATATTTAGTACATATATGTCAAAATGAAACAACAGGGCCTGAAGCTCAGCAACAGCAAAAACCAAAATGAGAAGACAAATTGCTTATGACTGAATGTTTCTGGGTCAGAAAATATTTGTGTTTCCTCGAGGATTTAGTAACTCAGAGGACTAAAGCGGAATATAAGAGATTCAGATCTTTCCAGGTGAAATGGATTCTTTCAAGAAATTATTGTTTTCAACAGATACATGAGGGCAGAAGCTCCCTGAGGTGCTCAGAGTTGCTAGTGGGTGGTTGGAGAGAAGCCCAAGGGGTTAGCTGGACTTCACATGACCACAGGGGAAGCCCTGAAGTTGGAGTGGGTCACACAGCCCCTTTTGGTGGTAGAACACAGGGCTGAAAGTGAATGGGCTCCAGCCTGGAGCCTTGTTATTGAAAGGCATTTTACCTGGCAAGGTAGAGGTGGCTCTTTATACAGATCTAAAACAAGAGAAGTTGGCCTGAAGCAATGACGTCTATTTTCATTAGTCTTACACATCCTCCTAATCCTTCCTTTTGCTTTTTCCAGACTCACTCTGTTCAGCAGGAACCTAAATGAAATTTCCCATTATTGTCAAATGGAAAAAAAAATGTCATTAATGTATCCACAGTTTTTTCTCTTTCCTATAATCAATCATATTCTTTGTTTATAAAACAGTTATGTTTCATTATTAACAATCTGGTTCATTCAAAAGATATCTCTGAAAGGCATGTTAATTTTGGTTGGTTGTTTGGCATATTAGAAAAACAGAAGTCTCATGAGCCCAGAGTGATTTTTTTGGTCAGTCAAAAAGACTTTAGGAACCATGACTACTGCCCAAGGTCAAAATTTAAAAAAAAAGTTTACTGGCAGTGTTAATATGTACATTGGCATTATAGTCAATGCCTGTGGTTTGGAAGTGAAGAATGGATTTTATGCTGGATTTTGCCAACACTGTCTTCTAATACTTTTAGAAATCCAACAAACTTTGTGTTCTATTATAAAATGTGAGGTTTTAACACATGTAATATTCTTAAAAATTTAGTTTGTTTATAAAACATACTCTTTCAGACTACTCTTGTTATTATTTAGTACATTCGAGAAGTGTACTAGGTAGAAAATGCTAGGGAAAATAAGTTCCACATATTTATCATTATCTGTATTAATATGCTTCAACTGAATGCCTGAGTTCATGTGGCCCTTTGTTGAATATCTAATAAATGGTTGCGGGTGGTACACATTAGTGGCATCAACCTTGCTCTGTCCTTCTTGGTCTAGCAGATATCCAGTGGCCACTTTTGAGCCTCTCTAAATGGCACAGAACTGGAGTTCCCAATTGTTCTGTTGGCCTTTGTTTTTTTCTAGGCTTGATTCAGGTGCCTGATTCTTTTTAGATGAATTTCTTGAGACAAATCACCTGGAATGACTGACTGCCGCCACCGAAACTTAAAGTTATATTTCAAGGTCTTACTTACAGTCCTAAGTAGGTGCTCAGTAAATATGGGTAAGTCTACTAATAGGCCTCCCCAATGTGAGCAATTAGCACTTTCTTCTTTTATTTGAAAGATCCTGCCCTTTGAGTATGAAGCCACGCTGACATGTGATGAATGGAGAATCAACATTTGTTAGAGTGTTATGAATGGGGGGCCCTTCAGAAGAGTTATGATAAGAGATTCAAAAGAGCAAACAACACAAAGAGAAAAAGCTCTAAAAAAGGTTTCAGGGAAGCCAGGCTACAAACCTGAAGAGTGCTTTGAGTGAGATTAGAATAGTGGTCTTTTAGGAAATACACTCATCAGTAGCTCTAGATAGGATGGATGGACTTGTAGGCAACATTTCAGCAAAAAGTTACTGCCTCTTTAGTATAAAAACATCAGTTTCACATTAACTTTTTTCAAACTTTTTTTTTGCTGTGTTTCTCGCAAATCAAAAGCATCATTCTCTATTTTTAGAAATGTGAAATATTAGAAGACATATGTCTGCATCAAATGGGATAATACGAGTGTGAATATTTGACAAGAGAATTTTTTCTCTTGAAAGAGTTACATAAGAAACAAAAAGACCACTGTGGCTTGATAGGTTTGCCTCAGCCAGAAATTACTTCAGCGTCTGGCACAGTAGGCTCTGAATAAACAGTTGTTGAATAAATGAAGGAATGTAGTGATCCATGAAGCATAGCAACTGCAAAATCTTTTGAGTTTGGGGGATATAAAAAGAGAAATACTCACTTTATTTATCCTTTTTTTACCTAAGTTTATTAGAACCCACTCTCCATAATTCAGTATCACTCAAGCTGACTCTGCCTCTTCAGTGACTTTCCCCATGGATGGCCATGGCCAACGGGGTGCTCTCATGGGGATGATGACAACACCACATAGCTCAGGGAGTCTCTCTAGTCTCTGCTTCTTCCCTGTGTTCTGAGTGTTCTTGCTCTGGCCTAGAATACCTGACCCTGAATACCTGATTTCTCTGCTGTTGCTCGGCCCCAATCATGCCCTTTACCCCGCCACTGCAGTCTACCTGTTTTTCAATTTAAGCATGAGCTTTGGCACCTTCCTTTGATCATACAAACCACAATCTGTGGAGTTTCTCTGCCTTCCTCTTGTCTCTTATCCAAACCTTAGGTCTCAGCCCACTGGTTACCCACCTAAATGGAAGAGTTGTTTGAACATTAGTCTTTTAGTCTCTTTCCTACCTTTCAGACCATGCCTATGACAGTGGCTGGGTGTGCCCAGAGTTGCTTAACTGCCAGTGTCACTGACTGATTTGTTTCTTCTGGAACCTTTTCCACACCTGTGACACACACACACACCCAGAGCTTGAAACCACAGGCCCACAGACTCTTGCTTTTCTAGGTAGTCCACTGGAGATAAAGGTGAAGCCCAGCCTTCAGCAGAACTTCAAAGGCCCACTGTAGCCTGAGGCTCAGTAGCGCCCTCTACTGCGGCTGCTCTGAGTGTGGCCGATAGGACTGGGGTCTGAGTATTTTAAGCAGAGCATTCCAAAACCCCAGGCCAGCGCCCAGAAATGCACTGGCAAACAGAGGCCCTGCCATCCTTTCTTCTTAGTAGGGGTATCACTTGTATCTAGGGTTTCAGAGGGGCTGAGCCCACCTACCTGCTCTCGTGCTCGGCAAGAGAGAAAGAGATGGGGCCTGCCCTCTAGCCAGGAGCCCCAGGGCCTCCCAGCAGCAAGTATGGTGGCCCAGGCTGGAAGACAGAGCCCAAGTGTTCCTTGAGAGCAGTGTTCCATGTGCTGCTATCCTGCTCACAGCTGATCTGTGTCTCTCAGGACTGAAGACTGTGCTGCGTCCTTAAGCTGATCTAAGGAAGTACTCATGAGTCAGCATAGAGTAGCCATCAAGAGCTGGGGTGCAGCAGCCACACTGACTGGGCTGCAAGTCTGATTCTGCATGCATGACCCTGAGACTTTGAGCAACTTGATTAAACTCTCTGTAACTCAGTTTCTTCCTTATAAATTGATGCTTCATCATTCAACAGCCATTTATTGCACAACTTCTCTGGGAAGGGTACTATTTTGGGAGCTAGAATATAACCATAAACAAACCAGATAAGTTCTCTGCCACTGTGCAATGTCAGTTCTAGAACAGATATAGATAATGTACAGGTAAATATATATCACCAGGGAGATAAGAGCTATGCAGAAAAATAAAGCATGGTGAAGGAATAAAGAGTGATGTGGAGTATTTTAGATAGTGATCAGAACAGTCTTCGATGAAGAGATGACATTAGACCAGAGGTCAGAATGCAGTGAGGAGTGAGCTATGCATGTAACTGGGGAATGGTGTTCCTATCAGAGGAAACTGCAGGTGCAAAGACCCAGAGGCTAAGGTATGCCTGGGATATTGACAGTATCTATTAAATACAGTTGTTGTGAGGTTGAGTGAATTCATTTAAGTACTTTAAGTCGAGCCTGGTACATAAATATTCCTTGGTTGATGCTAGTTGCTAATACTATCAGACTGCTTCTGATAATATATATATTCTGCTCCAGCTGGTCCAGTTCCCCACCTGTCGACTCCTCCTTGATGTTTGGGGACACTGCCACCTGCTGCTTCTTGTTGGTAGACCATTGAGTATGGGTGACATGCTGAGAAGTTGATGGGAAGTCTCCATCTTCTGCCCTGTATGTTGGCTTCTCCTGGCTGGACATTCATTAAACTCCTTAAATCAACTCTGTTTTTCTGCTTTATGTGAGATTTCTATCATCAGTGTTGTCTATGTCACCTGCCAAACCTCAGCCCACCCTCCAACAAAGTGCCAAGGATCCAGGATAATTGTTGTCTTATAGGGAGATGCCTTTATACACAGAAGACTGTTCTAAACACATGTTTCACTGGAGCCTGTGCTTTTGTTAAATGGCTATCTCCTTCTCTGAGCCTAAGAAGCCTCAGAGAAAAATAAAGACTCCAAGTTATAGCAGAGTTCATCAGACCACCCACCAGCTCAGTGGAGGCTCTGGTCATCTTATGGAAAAAAAATGGACAAGCTCCCACAGAGCTACCACTGCCTCAAAGCATTCACCATTTAAGGCATGTACTTGTTTCCACACAGACTCATGATCTTCTGAAATAGCTCTGTTGAATGTCTTTGTAGTTTGCCATTAAAAAAAAAAAAATCTTACTTCCTTGTGCTTACAAACTTGTCCATACCTGGGAAAAGTGACAAGTGGAAAATGGCCTTCTAGCCCTTTCTGAAGGAAAGGTCTGGCTTTGGTCTGGCTGTACACAATGGTGCCATTTAGTATATGCAGGAACCTGGCTACCTATAGGACTTGCTTAATATAATACCCTACATTACATCTCATGGTCAATAACAATGATATCCATTATAACAGACAATTACTTGAGAGCCTATTAAAAACCAGTTGTTATACTAGTAACTTTTCATTTATTATCTCATTCTAACCTCTCACCAATCCTATATAACCCAGATACTCCATACATCAGCAGGTTGCAAGATCACACTTCCCATTAATACCCAAACCATAATAATCTGGGTCTCCTTCCCTCATCACTGTTGGAGGTCCAGTGTCTTTTCCAGTTTCTCTCTCATGAATTTCTCAGAACTTCTGGGAAATTCTTCCTGTCCCTAAACCCAGCTATCTATGCCATGTTGGTCTGGGTTTGGGCTACTGCTGGGCTCCTCCACAGACCTCTTTTTCCTGTCCCAAGACCCACTCAGACCCCAGCACAGCTTTGTCTCAAGTGTAGGTTCAGATGCTTCCCCTATTTCCCTACATGATAGGGAAGATTGAGCTGTAATGTTTTAGCAAGCTCTTATGATGGCTTTGGGGAACAGAATGGAGTAACACACAGAGGACTTAAAATTGACCATTAGATATGGTTGCTGTCAGAGTGCTCGGGCTCAAGCCCCTGCTGAGGCTCAGCATACAGTGCACTGATCTCTTAGCTCCTTTCTTCCAACGTGTTGCAGGAGGCAGTTGAAAGTGCTGCCAGTGGGATGTCCTTGCAAATATCTCATAATCTGAGCCCAAATTTCTGTTTTCTGTAGCCCTAAACAGAGAGAGAGTTATCCCATATTATCTAAAATCTAATTCTTAGGCTCTCATTTTCCACTCCAGGATGAAGAACAACCTCATCTCTATCTACAGGGCCTTTCCCTAAGGTCCCCACCAAGGCAGTGCATAAAAACATAGCAAACCCACCATGGCGACATTTCCCTATTTCTGAGTTATTCCCTCTTGACTCATCCCACACATGAGGCCTAAATTGAGCTGTCCAAACTGAGCCTTAGCATTCGCAGTCCAGTCCCGTACAGACATGAGCTAAGATCAGCTGCCACGCCTTGCCTGACACCTTTTAGTCTCTGTTCCTGACCTCCACCGTGTTTTGTATGTCCCCCCGAACTCTCACTGCAGTCCTATGGAACGGGTATCATCACTGTGCATTTTGTCATTTGCTATGCACAAAAAGTCGATGAGACTCAGCTATTACTAGGTCCTTGTCACAGGTAAGGATACCCAGGTGCAGAAAGTGTAAATCACTTGCCCCAGGTGGTAGACATTTTTACACCAAGAGCACGCTGTGTACTCCACATGCCTTCGTCTAATGCCACTCTGTTTGTCAAGGCTATTTTACTGTCCCTATAAAACCCCTCGCCATTTCATTAACTACCACCGTGTCTAGTTTGCTTTCTGGCTTTGGAGCAGGCTGGTCAGATGTGTAAGTATCTGTCTTCAAGTCTGTCCCCACAGATGGGTCACCAAATGAGGCAAACTACTGTATTTTCAAACATGCCACCCTGATCTATGCACACGGACAGCACAGCCTTCACACCACAATCTCTGGGCCTCCACAAAGACCTTCCCTGTCCCCTCCATCCCGAGATCTTCCTTCTTTGAACTGCTGTAAAGCATTTATTTTTTTTTTTTCTTTTTGTACCACATAACATAGGATTTTATTATTGATTACAAAAGGTCTTTATTTATTACTACAGATAGTCTTGCATTGTTCTCCCATGTCCTTTTATTTCCATTGGACTTGTCTTCCACATAAAATCCGAACACCCTTGAAGGTAAGGACCATGTCTTAATTTTTTTTGCTCCAAAGAATGTAATGTTATCCTAGGTGCATATAAAATGATAAATGAATATTGACTTGCAATATTGTTGATAGGAATTAACCAAAAAAGAAGGAACTGGTAGAAATAAGTCTATAATGTTCCTTAAAATATATGGGTTTTTTTTTTTTCATCTTTTAGAGATAGGTTCTCACTCTGTCACCTAGCTGGATGCGGTGTCACAATTCCAGGTTCGAGCCATCCTCCTGACCCAGCCTCTCGAGTAGCTAGGACTACAGGCGTGCACCACTGCACTTAGCTAAAATACACATTTTAAATGGTTTTTCATATTGTCAATAAACTTATAAATGCTATAAATTGTCAACGATAATTCTTGAATAAGTAGCAAAGCCTTTTTATCCTTAAAAAAATTTTAAACAGAGATGAATCCTCATAGTTCATAGATAAGTGGTGAAAAAGGAAACAGACACACATGGTTTTTATTAACTTGAAAAAAAAGAGTTAAAATAACTTATTAGGGTTTCTGAGTAATAATTTCCACAAATTAATTGTTAAGTTGTCTTATCTTAACATTTTCTTAAGTGTCTCCAGCTATCTTTATCTGCATTTTTTATATTTATATAAATACATTGACAATGTGAGTCTTACAATTTTTTTTTAGAAAGGTAGATGTTTTGGTTTGATCTGGGGACCAATTGCTTAATAAAAAGCAAATGCCAGCACCTCTTTTTGAAGCATTTCAATGTAATGAAGTTCCTTTTAACATACATTTAATAAACTACTGAATAAAAAGCTCAATTGTTTTACTCTATGCTTTGTGAACAGCACCTTCTCTTTCTGCTTTTTTGGGAAACTATGCTGTTTTCCGATTACAAATGATATAACTTGTGTCTTGTTTCTTAATGTTTCTGGAGTTTAAAAAATGTCTCATGGTAAAGTTAAACGTACTTCAGGAACATTAACATAAAAAGCCCAAGATTCTCTTGCCACGGGCCATTGTTATGCCCTTAAATAATATAAACTTGATCAAAATCAGATATCGAAGTAGGCAACATTCACTGGAAAGTTTTTATTTCTTTCCTATTTTCTTAAAATCCCCGGAAACTTGTTTATTTCAGCAAGAGCCCACCCTTTTCCAAACACATCAGCCTTTGGAAAGCTTTATTTAAATGCCTCTGCCGAATGAAAGGCTCCTTTCATGCCATTTCAAGCCCCAAAGTACCAAAAGGGTAAATAACTTGAAGTATCATTTTTGACTGACTTGGCTTTGAAACAGGCACAGCCGGCGTAAACAGCTGCTCGGCTGCCAGCCGATACCTGCCTCTCTAAACATTTCCCTCCGTCATCTCCTAATGTTGGTAACAATGATAAACACCTTAATTCACTGGATTAATGAGTTAGAGCCAATAGAAAAGGACAAAAACCCATAACTTTTCCACAAACTTAGTTAAATGTCAAGGTTTTTAAAGGCCTAGTTAGCAAGTATATTAGATGAGATATGTCAGTTTCCCAATTTACGACTCTGACTTGTCTCTTGTGATTCCTTATAGCCTCTAGCCATTCTCCTCTTACCTGAGGCATTCTCTGGCAAAAACCTGATGCTTCCAGTCATTCTGCATTCCTGTGTTTCTTCAAAAATAATTGGACAGGCACCTTTCCATAAACAATCATCATTAGTTATATACGGTACACAGATAAGAATACCACACAAATAGGATTCAATGGAATGTCTTGAGCCAAATAGTCATAATTTGGCCTGCGTGTTACAGATGTGATTGACAGAGAGTTAATGCACTTAGCACTTTTCCAGGAGGCTCTGAGTATTAGCTCCTTGATGCTCAGAGAG
The DNA here is from genome assembly GCF_041146395.1 of Eulemur rufifrons. NCBI lineage: Eukaryota > Metazoa > Chordata > Mammalia > Primates > Lemuridae > Eulemur > Eulemur rufifrons. Next base: position 33,078,269 of record NC_091000.1, on the reverse strand, counting down.
TCCTGCTCCCAGAAAAGTGACATAGACATTGACCACTGAGTTTGTTGCTATTCAATAGCCGGTTCCGTTTCCAGACTCTATGATTAAAGTCATTATAGGAACTGTCAGCAGAGGGGAAGAAATGGAAACTGTCACAAGAAGTGACTGTCTGAAATGTAAAAGATTTCCATAATGTTTAACAGTTTTAAAACAGGGAATTTTAACTTAATGAAGATCAACCTAAACTGCAAAGCTGCAAGCTTCAAATATTTTCTGCTAGGTTGATTACCTCCACATCTATGTTGGGGTTTTTGTTTTTTTTTTTTAAAGCTTCTTAGAAAAACTCTGTAAAAAACAAAAGCAAAAACAAACAAAAAAACCTTTGTACTTCCAGCTAGGAACAAAGTTTACAACAAAAATGAATTAATGTCTTTCAAGGGTCTGTTCTTAGAAGCATGTATATTCTGTGGAAAAGACGGATGAAATGAAAATTTTAGCACATAATTGGAAAGTTTTTAGTAATTATCTTCCTATTCAAAGGCCATGATAATTATAATGTTCACCTGAACACAATATATCCTATGAGCCTATTTATGTGTACAAGTTGCTGCTAGTTCTATTTTTTCTACTGTTAAAATGAAAAATTCTGATTTATAATTAGGATTTATTACTGTTTGGTAATCTTATATTATACATCATCAGGTTGCAGACTATTAAAAAGATTTTTAGTAAATATTTTTTGGAATGTATTAATTTTTAAAAAGTAGATTTCGAATATGCATATCGAGTATTTATTAACATTATTAGATTATCAATTAATGTTTTAGCTCATTTTGTACTGTGTTTAAAAGTAAATGAGAATCTGAGAAACTGTCACAGACCAGAGGAGCCTGTGGAGACATGATGACTAAATGTAATGTGGTGTATTGAGCGAGATCCTAGAACAGAAAAGAGATATTAGAAGAAAACTAGAGAAATCCAAATAAACTGTACAGTTCAGTTAACCGATATCGGCCCCTTAGTTGTGACAAATGTGCTACGGTAATTAGGATTGCCATGGGACATCAGTACACCAAAAGACAATTTCTTGTTTATCTGAAATTCAAATTTAACTGGATGTCCCATGTTTTTTTTTTTTTTTTTTTTTTTTCCAGTTAAATCTGACAACCCTGATAGTTGTCAGCAATAGGGGAAACTGTAGGAGGGGTACACAGGAACTCTTTGTAATATCTTTGTCACGTTTCTGTAAATCTAAAATTATTCTAAAATTAAAAGTACCTAGAAACTTAAAAAAAGCAAATGTGAAAAGATATAGTCCATGAAATGCAGTTTGCTTTAATATTTTAATTGGAGCATTTTGCATGCGTAAGAAAGATTAAAATCTGACACCAACTTAAGCTTTTTTTCCCCCATATGTAAACAAGTTTGCCCATTAAAAAATGTATGGTTTAACCCCATTTGCCAGTGAGAGGAGAGCCTGGTACAATAATACTAACAGTAATATTCTACTATTTATTTTTCTTTCCTCACCTGCTATGCCCAGGTTTTGACATTGAGAATATTGTGTTTGATATTTTCTGCATTAAAAACCACTTTAGGCTTTGGTTCCATTTTACTCCCAGTCAGAAAGATCAGAAAAAGCTCAAGTCACACAGTGAGAAACTTTATCCACTGAATGAGACATTATCCATTCCACCAGACTGCAAATCAAAGAGTATCTCTTAGGCTGCTTAAAAATTCATTTTAAAATCTGATCCTGATTGTACTTTTATGGTAATTTCATACCATCAATCATCCTTTTACCTTTCGTCTCTGGGTCCACTGCTTTCCCCATAGAGCTCATTCACTCTACCTCATTATAATTCCTTAGGTGAGAAAACAGGGTAAGAAACCTTAACAGAAATGAGAGAAAGATGTAAATTTCTTGAGAAAAGTCAAGTTCACTAAGAAGCAGAGCTAATGATACGTTCTGATCTTCTTTTGTTTTTTGGTTTTTTTTTTTTTTTTGAATTAAAATATCGGAGGAAAAACAGACTCCAAAAAAGCAAAAGAAAAAACAAAGTCTCCCGTGCAAATAACATAGTTGTAATCTGCATTCACTTTAATTTTTATACCTTATATTTTTTACCTGTCAGGGTTCTGACTTGTTTCTGCCATTTGAAGTGAACAAAAGAAATATTTTTCAAACTCTCCAGAACTTTTCTTTCCTTGTGTGATGTTTGCCTGCCTTTCACCAAGGATATGTATGGCCTTTCTAATTCTCTTTCCAGTAAACGAATTAGCAGAGTGTAGAATTATCAGTCTGCAGCTGTAAGCCACGCAGAGCAGGACCCTCCCTAGGTCTATAAGTTCATGTAGAGTTATGGGAAATCAATAATATAACTTTGGTTATTATTCTCCATTTGGCAATGTATATACGCCTGCTCCTGCTAACAATTAATCACAGGAAGGGAATAGCATTTGGCTGTGTGTGTCAGCTGAAAAGCGCTCGTGGCAAGTGAAATGATTTCTAACATCCAGTTAAAGTCAAGCATTCATTCAGCCTTTTTCAGCATGATTCAATTTTACTAACAATAAATGTTATATTTTTGCTCCATTGATTTGAATGCTGACTCCAGTGTAAAGCACATTTCTTAGAGCAACAAGAAATGTAGTAGATAATAAACTCAGCAGCGTAGCTCAGCCCCAGTACATTTAGATTGGAATAAAAAAAAAAATGGCCATTAACCACAAGGGAAAGGACTGATTCCTCTGAAATACCAAGTCCAGCTGCACTGTCGTTTCTAACATCTTTAATAAAATGTTGCCATAAACCACAGATGCCAATAATAGCACTAATCCCTCCAAAATGGGTTGTTACCAGCAGTTAGTGACCAGTTTCTTAGTTAATGGCCCGAGGGGAAAGGCTTTAAGAAAGCTGTATTCACTATTTCCTCTCAGGCAATTTAACTGGATGCATTAAACTGCATTTTCATTGGGATTTCAAAATGTTTGTGCTCTGACAAGGCGCTCATCTTAAGGTCTTTTGATTAAATCTCCATCTCTGCAGTTTTAGGAAGCGCAAATAAGCAACACATCTAAGTGTGGAAGTGGGATAATTTAAACAGTCTCGTAATTAATAACCTAGGTGACAATCTGAAATATATAACAATAGATATGCCGATATAATCATGCGGAGCTTCTTTGTTGGCGATTTAACGCTCTGTGCCATTGATAAACTGGAACTTGACCCTGCCTTCATTCATTTCCAGCGGAGATGATAATCCCTGCTGCCTTCTTTGTGGGGTTATTGTGAGGATCAAAGGCGACTCTATTTGTGAAAGAGATTGAAAACTAGGTGGTGCTTGGAACCCGAGGCAGGGACTGCCCGCCTGCCAGCCGCTGCTTCTTCATCAGTAGTAACCAGGTGTGCTTTGACAGAGCTAACTAGTTAATTCTCACATATGCCCAGAGGGTTAAATTTTAACTCTATATTGCAAAGGAGGTTGCAGTGCGAGTGAGGAGTTGACCAAGGAAATGAGTTTTCAGTAATTGCTTCTAGCAAGAATCTGAACCCATTCAAATTTTGATTGAAAATTCAAGATTTAAAGGACTCAACTTTTATTTTAAGCCTTATAAATCACCAACTTCACTTCTTTTGAAAATGTAAATTTTTTTTTACCAGATGTCATGAAACATCTGATTATTATAGGATAGTTTCTGTTAGGAATAAATTGTACCTAGCATGAAAATTAACTCAGGCCCACAGACTCGGGACTTTGAAGCAATTACAAGTTTTAAAGTTCTACATGGGAAAAAATAAGAATGTTAAAATAATTCATATTGGGATAAACTAGCTGATACTGTCATTTGCATCCTAATGTATATGACCTCAGAGGTATTTTACTAATAAATATAGGAGTAGCTCACTTAAATGTATTTCAGGTGATAATGTGGACACCATCATTAAAATGGTCATAAGTACCTCATAATAACAATAGTAAATTTAACATTTGCCTCTGAGGAACTTCAAAATAATATTTTATATGCCATCATTTTGAGTGTATTGTTTTTCCTGATCACACCTAAAATAATTTCCTTTCCTGATTCACATTTTACATATGTAATTAACATACTAACATATTAAATGAATCATGACCACCAAAACACTTTACTTATTTCAATGCATTAATCATAGGAATAACATTTCTAGGTTTAAACTCAAGTGTTCTGACACTATTTATATATCAATCATAAATCATTCAGAAACCTGAATAGGTTACGTAGTATTATTTAATTCATCTCCTTCCACAGTCTATTGGTTTTAAGTGAAATACTGCAAGTGCTCATTAATCTCAAACATTAACCTAACTTTATAAATAAAGGCACAAATGATTGGCTTTACAAAGAAAATGCCATTGGTCTGCCCGTACTCATTAAACCTAGTGCTATCTCAGATTACAAATGCTCACTTTTATGGAGTACTGGGGCGGGGGGCGGGGGGAGCTGTGCAAAGGTAGAAGCCTGTGCTATCTTTCTATGTATACGAATATATATTACATTATGTTACATATTATATATTTTTTCTATGTGAAAAAAATCAAAGCAGTATCAGTGAAGTCTTACACAGTAAGTCTATCAAATTATAATTACATAGCAAGGAAAATCTAATACACACTTGAAATCAGAAGTTTTTATTTTCCTGATAATCGAAGCTCAAGCTAGGTCTGGCACCCACTGGTAGAAGAATGATGGCGGGCAGGACTTGCCACCCAGAGGGGAGGAAGAATTAACAGGCCTGTGAAGAGTTCAGACGGGACGGAGACACCGCCCCACTCCAGTGGCCATTTCCCAGTGTGAAAACGCGCGGTGGAGAGGCGCCAACGCACGGCTGGGACGTGAGGGATGGGATGACTTGTCTTAGAAAACAGGCCTGCGCTGTGGCAGAGGAGGCAGATGCAAAACCTGTCTCCCTAATTCTTCTGTCCCTCTCCCGACCCCAAAATGGCTAGATTCGGCAAATCTAAAATTATGACAATAGAGAGAAAGCTTTTATCCTGCAGTGCACCTCAGGAAAACGTGGTGGTGTGAAGGTTTGGGTGAAAGGCAGAGCATGAGGTCAGGGTGCCCGAAGGGGACAAAGGCAGCCGTGCAAAGGTGTGGGCACAGACATGGTAAAGAGAGGTACAGAGATAGCAGAAGCCCACTTTGCAGCTGCTCCGGCCTTTCTTCATACTCTCAGCACTTGCGCCCCTCCCTTCATCTCTTAGGAACGCTCCTCGGATTTCAGAGTCCTCAATTCCTTGGAAGGAAGATGACCAAGCCTTCCACCAGGATGGCATCTTGTATGAGTTTGAAAAGTGGGGGAAAAGCAACGTCTCTTGCACATGAAACATACAATTAATTCAGAATTTTACGAGCTTAATTTTCTTTTGACATGGTCCTAATTTGTACATTAGAGGAATGAATAAAAATGTAAAAGGAATTGTAAGAGCACAGATTCCTTGGGAGGACCTTAGCACTTGTGTTTACTGCTGAGCGTCGCTGTTGGCGGAGGCAGTGACGGGGGTGAGAGGAAAGTACCACCTCAAAATTGTGCCTTATTTCTTTTATATATATATTTCTATCTCCACTGCCATAAACATAGTCCAAATTTTATCATCTCTCATGTAAACTACTACTGTTGCCTCCTACTTGGACTTCCTGCTTCCACTCTTGCCCCTCACATTCTGTTCTCCACAGAGAGGCCAAAGTAATTATTTAAAAATACAGATCAGATCATGTCACTCTCCTGCTTCAAACCCTCCAATGGCTTCCTGTAGCACTGAAAGTGCAGTCCGACCTCCTCACCTGGCCTGTAATGCCTTGTCTCCCTGAGCACCTGTCTAACTTTCTTGTATTTCCTTCCCTACTATCTGCCTTAGCAACTGTGATCCTGGTACTTTTATCTCCTTCCTATTGCTTGTATGTGCCCAAACTCGTTCCCACCCCAGGGCCTTTACACCGGCTGTTCTCCCTACGTGGTCAGCCCAGGTGCGCACACAGCATGCTCCTCTTAGCATGAAGAAGCCTCCTGTGACCACTCATCCAAAAATAGCCCCTATGTGCTCGCTGGGACATCACTGATTATGTTTATCACTCAGTGCTTATCACCACCCACTATTTTCTTGTTTGCATCTTTACTATTTGTTTTTTTTTTTTTTTTGAGACAGAGTCTCACTTTGTTGCCCAGGCTAGAGTGAGTGGCGTGGCGTCAGCCTAGCTCACAGCAACCTCAAACTCCTGAGCTCAAGGGATCCTCCTGTCTCAGCCTCCCGAGTAGCTGGGACTACAGGCATGCACCACCATGCCTGGCTAATTTTTTCTATATATATTTTTAGCTGTCCATATAATTTCTTTCTATTTTTAGTAGAGACGGGGTCTCGCTCTTGCTCAGGCTGGTCTCGAACTCCTGAGCTCAAATGATCCGCCCACCTCGGCCTCCCAGAGTGCTAGGATTACAGGTGTGAGCCACCCGTGTCTGGCCTGCATCTTTACTATTTGTAAATAGTAAATACCTTTTACCTTCCCTGCGGGAAAAGGTAAGTATTATGAGTGCTTATTCAAAAACATATCCCCTTAATTTCGTGATCTAAATAAATAAAGTACAAAAAAAAAAGACAACAAAAAAGTTATATCCCTATGAACCAGAATAGTCTGGAATTTGCTAAGAGTTCAGTAAAAGATTGCTGAAATAAATGAATGAACAAATGAGTAGAAATTAGTCTTGGTTGGTGAAGGATTCACGACGGAGAATCTTGATGAATGGATTGTGCTGTGTGTTTATATGCATTTCTATGCATGTCTCAAATGCCAAAATAACAAATTAATACAAGGGGAGACTCAGTTGAGCAAGAATATGTTTGATATCATGTAGGAAACGTAATGGCTTCGTGAATGATATTTTCGCGTTAGCTTCCTATTTGGAGCTCTCATTAGATATGAACTATTTGAGTTAATTTGGACACATTTCAAACTTGAAGTTTTCAAGTGGCTGTTTTCTCATAACTTCTGACCAGCCTCACAAAGTCTATGACGTTTCACTGTGATTCTTTCCATCCAGTCAGGAGAGTCTTCTGTGTATCAGGTTTATTCAGTTATTGACAAATAAACACCGACTGTGTGTGGAGCTGGCATATTTCTAAGCAGGGTATTGTAACAGGAATTTGCAGTGGGCTAGGGGAATGATAGGGGGTGGTGAGGTGGGAATCTGTCCTCCTACACTGATCGTGAAAACCACTTTAAAACTCACCCAGCACCAAGTGAGCTTCATACAGTTGTTACAAGGAGCAAGGACACTGTGATGGCAATGTGTCAGGCCTAATTGGGACCTTCTGAGAGCTAAGAGTACACGCAATTCTAGCAGGAAAATGTTATTCCGGTCACAAACACTATATTCACAGGAAAACTTCCCTTCCGCCCTCCCTGCCTTCCTTACTTAGCTATTCCAGGGAAGTGATAGGTGCATGCAAAACTTATAAAAATTTAAACTATTTGGGTGCTTTTGGAAATGAGTTATACAGCTCTAAACAAAAAAATTCCTCCATGAAAACGAGACACTTAATATGTATTGCTGACTCCTCTCTCCCCGAGGGGCAGGTCCAGCCAGGAAGCAAGCCCCCTGAATTCGCAGGAGTGACATTTGCAGGTGCTTCAAATTCAAACCAAGCCTACTCAGTGAACCTCAGCCCCCAAGGAATTCACAGCTCTCTATGTCAACCCCCCATTTCCAATTTTAGCTAAATGTTCACCAAACCATTTCTGAAACAATAGATGGAAAACAATACGAGAGAAATCTCTCACTTCCTCGCTTCCAGAAAAGCTGAGGAGGGGAGGAAGGTCGTCCATGTTGACATGTTCAATTCTGGTGTCATGAAGACCCAAGGAGGGCCCGTTCCCTATGGGGGTTTTCCATCCTTTTGTTCTACATTTATCTTTTACTGGCGTGCAAGCACAGGGCTAAGGTACTTTTTCAGGTCATTTCACCTTTCTCATCAACAAATAATGAACAAGAAAAGCGATAACTCAGACATGCAAAGAAACACTTTCCACCTCTCACTTTTGTGTAGGACAATGTGGTCCTCCATGAAAAGAAGCTCGGACCAATAAACTGTGAAACCTATCAAGACAAATCTAAAGGAAATAAAGCAAGAGACCTCAGAGAAATGTACTTGACCATGCTTCACCTTTTTACTTGGAAAATAACAAACTCTACTGGGTATCTAGATTTACTGGGGAAGTTTGATATAATTGTTGAATACTCTTTATTTTGGCCTGGTTTGCACTAACATTTATTGATTACTTACTATGTGCTCAATATTATCTAAGTGCTTTTCATGTATTAACTTACTCAATTCTCACAACCACTCTGAAGAAGCAAATGTACCCATTTTAACAGACAAGGAGGTACACAAGGTCACGCAGCTTTAAAATTGTAGCACTCTAACGAATAATAAAATACCCTTTAATTTACCATTTTCAGAAAAAGACCTGAGCAAAACTGGAAAAGGTATTTTGTCTTATAAGATTTAACAGTTTCAGACTAGAGGATACTTAGAAAAGTACATTGAGACATTTTGACATGGATATGAGCATGCGTTAATCAGAACCTAAAGCCTCCAAGGACCGGGAACCTTGGCAGTCATACCACTTTTCCTACCACCTAAAGCAAAATCAGCCCCGGTTAACAGCATTGGCCTTGACTGCACATCATGTAACCTATTAGTTGTTTACATATGTGTTTGCTTTGTTTTGTATAAACATTTTAACTCTAGGGTTGCAGGAGGGGCAATGTGGTGAGTCCCCCCAAAATGAGCTCTTCTGTGAAATCGTTTGCTTCCCTGCACCTAGTGTGTAACTACAAGTAGCTTCCTTATGGGTTATACTTAAGACAAGGTGGGGTGATGTGTCCTGCCAGCTTCCCCAGAAGCAATTCTTTGTTTATCCATATTCCTTCCAGATCATCTCCAAAGATCTGTCTACCTGTGTTTTAGTTCAGCTATGTTTTATTTACAGCATCTCACCAAGACCAGGCAGTACAGAAAGGGACCTTGTGTTTCGTGACAAGTTTTCCTTTCAATCCTTCATGCTCAAAGAGAATTGACTACAGGGTGTCAGGTGACCTTTAGCTGAGACTTAACAAGCAGGTAGGATACTATGAACAGAAAATGGCTTTATTGGAATTCATGCAATAAACAACAAACAACGTCTTAAGTCCTTCCCAAGTATTCAAAATTAGAATAATGTTAATTATGAAACACATTTTAGAAATTGACTGGGGGAATCTGATTTTGTCCCTGTAATACTTTCCTTCCCTGATAAACTTCATACAGAAGTAGCAAGCATTATTTTTCATCTCTGCCATATTTAGCTCAGAAGGAAATAATGCCAGCTATAGACATTAACTCCCGCGTTATTGTGCATGCTAAAGGACTCTCATTATCTGCCACGCTAGCTTTAAACTTGTTCAAGAAAAAAAAAAAATAAGATCTCAGCATGAAACTCATTCTAACTATAGGGGGTCCCATGAACTGAATTTAAAAATTCAGTAGAAAATGTCCTCATCCCATACATGAAGTTCTTTTTATAAATGCCTAAGGCCTTAACTTTTAGGAGCAACTTTCATGATTATTTTTCCAGGGAATCTATAAAATCAAGAAAAGATGCTATACTACAGGTGGCAGTGTCTGCAGATATGGGGGTCTCCTTGTTGAGAACATTGTGGAGTCACTGGCAGTCCTTGCTGGATGTCACATCAATAATAAACTCCCTTAACGTTGTCTTATACTGCTTACTTCTGAAACAGGTAAGCCAGCCAGCTGGCAAAATAGGGAATGTTATAAAACAGTTTCAGGCACTGGAAAGACCAGCTCAATGAGCACATGTGTTAGTGAGCCAAGCATCCCACATACAACCCATGTTGCCCAGTGAAGTGGAGCACACAGTAGCAAGGACACTAACTTGCAGCACGACACATTCAAGGACAGCATGTCAAGGGTACTCAGATGTTCCATCATCAGTAGGAAATGTAGAATTCTCTGTCTTTTGGACTTGCTTGCCCAAATTCATCTCAGGTGTCTCTGATTTTGGTCATGTGCTTTAAGCACATCTATGTCAAGGTCCTCTAAAAGACAGAACAGGGGAGATTTCCCTCTTTCTCTGGGGTGTGAGGCAGGCCACAGTTCTCCACACGGCTGAATGGATATGATGGGATTCCTGGCATTAAGGGAGAAGCAGAGCCTCAGATTCCAGCAGTCCAACAGGGTTGACTGATTCCCCAGGCTTTGAGGGTTTTCCGCAGTGAGCTCACCCAACACCCTTTCTAGACAACAAGGATTTTTTTCTTACTTAACATGATCAAATTTAGATAATCCATGGTGTCCTCCTGGGACCAAAATCATTTTCCTGGATACTTGTGGCTGTGGGTTCAAGGCAGTGAAAAGGTATTGAGGAAGCACTTGGGCGTGACTGGGATGGAGACTCTTGGGCTATCTATGAAATCAATATCTATAGCACAGTGATTCTCAACTTTGCTGTACATTCAAATCACCTGTGGAGCTTTTCAAAATCCTCGTAGCAATTGAATAGGACTCTGTAGGAATAGAAATAGCAAGATTTTTTAAACTCCTTGGATAATTTCAGTGTGCAAAAAAGTTGAAGAACTACTGCTGTCTTGCCTTGTTACTCAAAATACAGTCCCTGGCAAGTAGCTTTTGGAACTGCAGATTCTCAGGTCCCTCCCCAGAACTTCTGAGTTAGAATCTGCATTTTAACAAGATTCTCAGGTAATTCACATAAACATTGAAGTTGAATTAATACCGTAGGGGAATCTGCATTTATCTAAGTGTCCCTGTGATTCTTGGGACCACTAAAACTTAAGAAACTCTGACCTACAACTGTTCTTATTACCTGGAAGGATGCTGCAAGGATCATTATCCCAAGGGCTATATAATTTCTTCTTTCTCAATTCAAATGTATCCTGTTTTATGTTCCGGTAGTTAAATTTCCAGTCTTCCTCTTTTTTCTCTATCACTGCCTCCTTCTCTCTTGATTTACTCAAGCCTCCACCTCCTGTGAAGCAGTGGTTTATGACAGGCAACCATCACAGGGACAGCTAGGTAAGGAGAGAATTCCTGGACACCAACACATGCCTTGTGGGTCTTGATGGACACAATTTGACTCATGTATCATTTACCTAATCTGCCTATACATAATGGCATTTTTTGGGCTTCATTTGTTTGTTTTTTGTATTGAAGCCATAAGATTGTGCATCAAAAGGAAAATTTCAATGACTAGAGTGTGACCAAGAAGGCACAAGTTACTTACCATAAATCTAGTGCCTACACCAGGAATAGAGGGTCAAAACTTCATGGATATGTGTCACATGCATTCACAACTCTAATCTTAGTAACATGCTAAAATATGGAGGTTTAGGCACATAAAGGAATATTTTTGGAATGGTAGACTATATTGTTCAAATATGGAATCATCTATTTAAATATAGAACACTTAGCCATGCAAATCATTTCCATTTACTCTTATTCAATGTCATTGTTAAGACTCTTAGTAATTCATGCATTCATTGTTTCCTCTCCTTAAGTTTCTTCTATAGTACTAGGAAGAAGCAATGCCTCATTACCTATACTCATTGTCATCTCTGCATTGACCTAGTCATCAGAATGTTTATCCACTAAAGGATTTCTCTACTTCTTCAATAAAACATTTTGAACTATTAAAAATGTTCACTTGACCTCATGAGGTGTTGTCTTCTGAATTCAGCATCTAATACAGTGTCTGGCTCATAGTGACATGCAATAAATTCTTATTGAATGGATTTTTAAAAATTTTATTGCTGAAATGAAACATAGTGCAAACTAATAGACGTTAGCCTTTTCACACAGCCTCTCACATCCTCCTCTTCACATGCTACAAAGTACTGACTTGAACTTCAATGACTTACTACTTTCACATCCAAAACTTTGATTGGAAAAAAAAAAGACTTCCTGGGAATAAGAATTAAGCTGTTCTACAACATTGAGACATGCAAACTTGAGAAGATTTTTAAACAATTCTGCAGTGGAAAAAAAAATGGTGCTTAAATATTCATATTAAGTCCATCACATAGGAACAAGTTTTTATCAATTTCCATTTAATATCAAGACTTTCATATCATAATATTTTATTTTAAAAAACGACCATGAAAGAGCAAAGATATAGCTCTGAAAGAAGTGGCATTTGAAAGAGGTGTGGAAGAGTAGCCAGGGTTTTGTTTTGTTTAATTTCACTATTGATTTTAATGAAAGTATGCACGTAAGTGATACAGTTTTGTGTGTAGGTGTGTGTCATAAACTACCAGGCGGGGTTTTGAGATTAGAGGGGAACAGAGATGGGAAGCAAGGCCAGTGAAAGATCAAGGATCATGTCTTACACAGAATAGGACCTGGCACGTAGTGGATGCTCTGTGACTGTTTAGTGAAGGGATAAATGAAAGGAAGCTACAAGGATGAAACACAGTTATTTAAGGAACCACAAGTTTTCCAGTCTGGCTAAATAGGTTAGGGCAGGGTTTCTCAGCCTCAGTACTCTGGATAGTTTGGACTGGATAATTCTTTGTTGTGAGTGAGGACTGTGGTGTGCATTTTAGGATGTTTAGCAGCATCACTGACTTCTACTTACTAGATGCCAGTAACATCCCCCATGACAGCCAAAACCGTCTCCAGACATTGCCATATATGCCCCACATGACGAAATCACCCCTGGTTGAGGACCACTGAGTTAGTGAATTATGGGAAACAGGACTGGAGAAGGAAGTTAGAATCACAATGTGAGAGATCTTTTATGTTTGGATATGGCATTTGCACTTAATTTGATAGACACAGGGTTGAAGACTTCTGGGTTAGGGAATTTTGGAATCAATATTGTGATTTAGGATGAATAATTTGACAGTTTGTAGAACTGTTTGAATTTTTGTAAAAATGTAACTATACTACATATGTAAAATAAGTAAATTGTTTAACTTCCTGTGCTTCTGGTTTTTCAAATGTAATAATCATAGCATTATAATGAGAATTGAATGAGGCAATTCATATAAAGTGTTTGGAACAGTGCCTGGCACATTTAAAGTGAAAAACAAATTTTTTATTATTGTTAAATATCACATCAAAAAAGGCACCATTGTGACACAAGTAACTTTGAATCATTTTTGAACTCCAACTACCATTTCTAATAGAAATTAATATCAAATTATTTATTCCAAACCTAGTCCCAGTTTAACCAAAATAATCACACCCAAAGGGACTATTTTTCCCATTACTCTTTAAATCCTGGATTAAAGGCTAATAAAATCACACTTAAAAACAAAATGAGAGAAATGTTTAAAAAAGCGGGGGGAAACTCATTTTAAAGCTTCTCAGATACGTGGTGGAATGCTCTGAAACCACGTGAAGACAGACTGAAAGAAGGGAACAGCCTGAAACTACTTTACAGGGCAACTTTGAATGGGTCGCCTTCCACACTGTAATTGCTAACAAGCCACAGGTGCCAAGCCACATGAGCAGATGATAGCCTGATTTTGAGAAGAGAAATGACAATTCTTTACCCATCATTCATCCCGAGGCGCGCTTGTCATCTCTCATAGCACACAGCGAGTTACCTTTTTATTAGTGGCTTTGGAAATATTTTCGCAGGGGAGTAGCAGCGGCAGCATCCGTACCTGCAAAACTGCGTAAATGAGCCTATGCCGGATGGAAGATATGCGATCCACCTGCCAGGAGGATGAAAGGTGTGTAGTCGAGCTCTCAGGCAATAAGATTAGGGGCTCCTTTCCTTCCTGCCTGTCTCTTCTCACTGACCAAAATGATAGGCGAATGCAGATCTGTGTTTCTCTGGCCCTGCCTGTCTTGAGCCCCAGATGCAGAATAGCAACTGCTTGCTGAACAGCAGCCTCCATCAGCACTTCGGTCAGTCCGGAATGAACACGTCTGCAATTCTCCTCTTCTTTCTTCTCCACCCACCCTGTTCCCAGCCCTGCTTTTTCCCATCTCAGTAAACGGCACACGCATCTCTCCAATTATCTTCAAAATCATTTTTGATGCCTTTCCATCCTTAAAGCCAACTGTTTACCAAGCCCTATCAATTTCACCTTCTAATGATTTCTGGATTCTGTATCTTCCTCTGTCCTCTCTGCTACTGCTTTATTTAGTTCAGGCCGTCATCTTCTGTCTCCTACTGGACTCTTCTGAAAGCATGTGAACGTTAGTTTCTTTTCACTTTCATATAATGATTCTCAACAAATCACATTCTTTTGTGGTAGTGAAGGGGAAGTAAATGACACCCAACTTTTAGCCTTAGTCCTCAGAGGTCTTCTCTCGTTCCTTCCTATTACAAATCATAACAACAACAAGAAGAACAAATGCGTTTAAAGTATGTATGATGTGCTGTGCTCTATCTAAACATTTACATGTATTAATTCATTTAAATCTCACAACTACTGTATGAGAAAGGTACTGTTATTTCTTCCCACGTGACTGATGGGTACTTGGAACACAAAGAGGCTAAACAACGTGCCCAAGCTCACACAGCTAGGAAGGTTGGTGCTGATATCCAAATTCATTCAGTCTATCTCCAGAGACTGTGCTCTTGACTGCAGCACTATGCTGCCTTTTGGAATCCTGTTGCATTTCAAAAATTTTCGATCTGCATATCAAACAGGATTACACATTCCCTACCTTTCCCACTTGGATCACACCTTTTCTTTTCTCATTTCTTACCACTCCACTATTTTCATCCTTTACTACTGTTATAACCAATTACTTGCAGACCCTATGCATACCCCATGCTTTTTCACACCTCTGTACCTTTGCACATGCCATGCTTTCTGCCTAGAATGTCCCTACTCCTAAAGGGCACCTCCTACATTCCTTCTCTTCCACCGGGGGTTCCCTCAAGTAACTCTGCCTGGGAGAAAACTTCTTGGTACTTTTTTAACCCACCTTTGAAGTGCCTAGGTGTTCTGTTGTGGTTTCCTTACTGTGGCCATTTCCTGTGGGTGCTTTCTTCCTCGTCCTGGGAGTGGTGATATGTTTTGCAAGTTGGCAACTGTGGCAATAATGTCACAATTCGGTAGCAGATCCCTTAATGGCTCTATTCTGAAACATAGCTCTCAAAGTTGTTTCTAAAAGTTCAATTTACTAGCTATTTCTTCAGCCTTCCCAATGATATATAAGCCATTGAATACTCCAAAATAAACTCATTTCTCTTAAACTTGGTAGAGTAGCTTCTGCTCTTTGCAGCTGAGCCCTCTCCATAACAACTCAATTTGTCACATTTTCCACTAAGACGATTCTGATAATTCCAGAATTGCAACACAGAGGGAATCCCCCTCCTATGAACTTTTACCTCTGTTAAAAGAAAAACTTTAGACAAAATTAACAGAGTTTAATTGAACGAAGAATGATTTGTGAGTTAGGCAGCCCCCAAAACCAAATAGGTTCAGAGAAACTCCAAGCTGCTACGTGGTAGGAGATGATTTATGGACAGAAAAAGGAAAGTGATGTACAGAAAACATAAGTGAGGGACAGAAACAGCTGGATTGGTTACAGTTCGGCATTGGCTTTATTTGAACAGGGTTTGAACAGTTGGCTGCCTATGATTGACCAAAACTTGGTGATTAGTACAAGAACAGGTTACAATCTGTTTACACATTCAATTAGGTTTTACTACGTACAGAGAAATTTCTTAAGGTCAAACTTACAAGGAGGTGGCTTTAGACTAAACTTAATTTAACACCCTTTACTTTCTAAAGCAATGGTCCTCAAATTTTGCTGCACGTTAAAATCATCCAGGAAGCTTTGAAGACCCTAAAGCTTCATGGCCATGTTGTACCTGTTATCAATTAAATCAGACTCTCTGGGGATGGGATCCAGGCATCTGTGTTATTCTAAACTACTCAGGAGAGCCCCATGTGTAGCCAAACTGAAAAGTTAGTCATGGGAATACTTATTAGACATCCATGTCATGATGCTATAGTGAAGAGCTAAGTGCGTAAGATGAAATGCATTTGGCATCAGAAATTTTTTTCTCCCACTTAGAACTCAGTTCACCACGAGACTTTGAGACAGAGAAAAGGAACTAAACAGTTAAATTCATAAGCTCATTTTAACATCGTTTAAACGATTTCCTAGATGAGAAGAACATATGCTCAAGCATTTGGACAAATTAAATATAGCTTATCTTAAAAAAGAGGTGTTGCATTCAATATTTTGAAACAAACACTAGAAGTTACTTTCAACTTCTCTACTGCTCCTAAGATACAGATTTTTTCCAAGTGCTGTAAACTCTACGTTGCTTTTCTAAACAACTTCCTACTTGTCCTGTGCCCTGTTGTATTGTGACTTCCTGTCCCCAGGCTACGAAGCAAGTTTGAATATTGACATATCGTATTTACTGAAAATGTCTCTATGAGAGTAAATTCCTAATTTATTCAAGGATGAAATTTTTTATTGTTTTCTGTGCATGAGTTATATGTAACTTGAAACATAGTTCTCGCAGTTCCCAAGGTGAAGAGATGTGTGAGTTACATACCCAAAAGGAAAAGGTAAGAGTCTGAGTTTACAGTTTTCCAAATGAAATCTAGTTGTGCCAGCATTATTTGTTGGAAAGACTTTAATTCCCCCCATTAAATCGCTTTGGCTCCAATGTTAAAAGTAAAGTGACCTTACAAGGCTGGCTCTGTCTTTGGCCAATATATTCTCCCTTGATTTATTAATATATGTTTATGAATAAGCATACTGCCGTTATTATTGTAGTTTTATATCACGTGTTGAACTATAAGGTAGTGTGAGTCCTCAAACATTGATCTTTTTAGAAATTATTTTCACTATTCTGTATTTTGCCCATATAAATTTTAGATTCAGCTTGTAAATTTCTAAAAAAAAAATAAAACTCCTTGGGTTTTGGTTGTAACTGTATTTACTCAAACAGATGAAAATGGGATCAACTGACATTCTAACACTGTCAAATCTTTCAACCCATGAATATAGTGAAATCTCTCATTTAAGTTGTGTTTAATTTTTATAAGCAATGTTTTATACTTTCCAATATTGGACTCTTTCACAACTTTTGTTACATTTATTTCTAAACATTTTGGGATTTTTTTTTTTTGCTAATCTAAATGGTATTTTAAATTTTCATTTCTCAATTGTTCATTGCTAGTATACAGAAATACAATACATGTTGACCTTTTATCTTGTGATTTTGCCAAATTCAGTTATTAGTTACAGTAGGGTTTGTTTAATTGTTTGTTTTTTGTAGATTCCTCAGTATTTCTAAGTTTGTGATCATGTCATCTGCAAATAAAGATAGTTTTTCTTAGTACCTATTTTACTCATTTCTGCTCATATCTTTATTATTTTCTTCCTTTTAGCATATTTTACTCTTCTTTTTCTAGATTTTTAGAGTGGAATGATTAGATAGTTGATTCAAGCTTTTTTCCTTTCTAAAATAAGAAACTAGAGCTATAAATTTTACTTCAAGTACTTCTTCAGCTACTTCACATAACTTTAGGTAGGCTGTACTTTTATTATCATTAAGTTCAAAATATTTTCTAACTTTTCTTGTGATTTCTCCTTTGGTCTATTGGTTATTTAGAAGTGCTTGCTTAATTTCCAAATAGGTGGAGGAATTTTCAAGTACTTTTTGTTATTGACGTCTAATTTAAGTCTATTATAAGTATAGAATATATTCTGTATAATTTCTTTTTTTATAAATTTTTTTAGAGACAGGGTCTCACTATGTTGCCCAGCCTGGTCTCAAACTCCTGGCCTCCAGCAATCCTTCTGCCTCAGCCTCCCAAGTAGCTGGAATTACAGGCTCAAGAGCCACTGCACCTGGCTCCGTATAATTTCAATCCTTCAAAATTACAACTTTTTTTTTTTTGACACAGCAAATAGTCTATCTTGGCAGATGTTCCATGTGCACGTAAAAGCAATGTATATATGCCACAGCCCTTTTGTGCAGTGTTCTGTAATTGATAATTGTGTTAACTGGTTGGTAGAATTATCCAAATGTTCTGTATACTTACTGAATTTTTTACCTCCATGTTGTATCACTTTCTGAGAGAGGAGTGATAGAATCTTGATGATAATTGTGGTTTTCTTTCTTTCTCTCTTTGTTTCTGTCAGTTGTAGCTTCCTGCATTTTGAAACTCTACTAGGTGCATACACATTTAGAATGTTTCTCTCTTTTTAAACAACTTTTCATTTGATCATTATAACATGTCCCTGCTTCCTATGTCTCTGGTGCTATACCTTCCCTTATAGTCTTCTATTTCGATATTAATATAACCTCTTGAGCTTTCTAATTAATGTTTCCCTGTTACAAATATTCCCATTCTTTTACTTCTAACCTGTCTGTGTCTTTATATTTAAAGTGAATTTCTTATACATGACACACAGTCAGGTCTTGATTTTTTTTCTTTTGTCGAAACTAAAAGTCTATGCTTTATTTTTTTTTTTTTTTTGAGACAGAGTCTCACTCTGTTGCCCAGGCTAGAGTGCCATGGCGTCAGCCTAGCTCACAGCAACCTCAAACTCCTGGGCTCAAGCGATCCTCTTGCCTCAGCCTCCTGAGTAGCTGGGACTACAGGCTCAAACTACCACACCTGGCTAATTTTTTCTATTTTTAGTAGAGATGGGGGTTTTACTCTTGCTTAGGCTGGTCTTGAACTCCTGAGCTCAAGAAATCCTCCCACCTCGGCCTCCCAGAGTGCTAGGCTTACAGGCGTGAGCCACCACACCTGGCCATATCTTCTTATCTTGATGCTTTAAAGATTGCCTCTTTTTCTTTAATTTTTGGCATTTTGACTATGATGTGCCTAGGTGTGACCTTTTGTGTTTTCAGTCTGCTTGAGTTTCTTAGATCTGTGGATTATAATTTTTAATCCAATTTTTAAAATTTTCACCATAATTTCTTCAAATATTTTCTGCCCCAGCCTCACTCTCTTCTTCTTCTTTAAGATTCCAAATACACACATAATAAACATCTTGATGTTCCCAGATGTCACTTCAGGTCCTGTTGTTTGATAGTTTGTTTTCAGTATTTTTTTTCTCTCTGTTTTTAGTTTGATGGTTTTTTAAAAATCTGTTTTCAAGTTCACTGATCTTTTTCCTGCAGTGTTCTGCTGTTACACTGTGCACTGAATTTGTCTTTTCTTAGATTGTGCTTTTTAAACCTAGCGTTTCCATTCGTCGTTTTATAATTTCTATTTTTTCACTGTGATGCTACACTGCCCACTCATTATGTCCATTTCTTTTTTAATGTCTTGAACATACTTAGTATAGCTGCCTTAAAGGTCTTATCTGCTAACGTCAATGTATGTGCCATCTCTGGATCTGTTTTTTCCCTAGTTTTGTGTCACCTTTTTCTAATTCTTTACCTGTCTAGTAATGTTTTGCTTTATGCTAAACATTGTGAATGCTACATTGTTGAAAATCTGGATTTTATTATCTTCCTCTAAAGAGTGCTGAGTTTTTCTTTTTTTTTTTTTTTTCTGGCAGGCAGTTAATTTACTGATGGATCAGCTTGATCCTGTCGAGACTTGGTTTTGGATTTGCCGGACAGTTAGAGTAGCCCTTACTCAAAGGTTAGAGAAGTCCATCTCCTAAGGTGTGTCCTTTCTGTATTTTCATTGGAATGCCTGAGTTTTCAGTAAGATTTCTTCACTTATGTTGGTTGGGGTTGCAACACCTGCCAGTCCAGTGTGACCTCCAGAATCTCTGTGCAGTTCACAGCCTACTAATGCCCTCATCATTCCCTGTCAGACCTCTCAGAGTCCGATTGTGTAAGTGCAGCTTAGCATTTGGCAAAACACTTATGATGCTTAGACAGTAAGTCTACCAGGCAGAGCCTCATGTTTCTGTAAGTTGTTTCACATAGTCATAATTTCATCAGCACTCATTGATATAGAATAATGACATATTATTATTTATTTGAGCTACATGGACATCCGTATTATTCATAATGCTGCATTATTACATCCAGACCATATGAGCAATTATGCATCAAAATGTGTAACTCCACACTGTTGGTGATAAACTATCACATGGATTATTATTCTCTAAAATCATCATAACTAACACTTAGCTTTCATTGCATGCTGATGGTATACTAAGCATTGTACCCATAAGAAAAATGACAATCCTTCCCATATTATATTTGCTATCTGTAATTTACTGAGACAAAAAAATAAAAATACATACTTAAACCCACACTAAAGCCGCCCATTCGCTCCTGTGCTCTGGAGAGAAGGTTCGGCAGTATTTGCTGATAGGGCAGGCAGTTAGCGAAGGCTCTGCGGGAGGCTGGATCTGCCCTTTGCTCGGTTCCTGTAATCAGAGACCAGAATGTTCTTAACCTTTTATGGGTGGATGAACAACAAATTAGGAATTTCTAATTGCCTTCTCTCCAAGGGCCCTCTCCCAAGTAAGTGGCGAAGGTATTAGCAGAAAAGTGTTGTTCATCCAAGGTGATGTTAACTTTTTGTGAAATTAAGAGGCCTTTATATGAAAACAGCTTCAATAGCTAGAGGCATAGAGTATAAGAAATGTACTCTAGGCTGTAATAATTGCTGGCTGCCCTGGGAAATGGCTTCAAGGCCAGAGCAGTCGTGGCTCCATGCAAGCACATCCTCTAATTATTGAAAAACCTGTGTAGAGTCTCCATGTTAATCAGTCTCTCAGAGACTTGAGCTTTATGTGGTTAGTGCAGATTTATGGCATTTTTCTTTTTCTGTTATTAAAACTGATATTTCACAAGGAAGAAACTATCTCCAGACAACTGTTAAAATGCAAAGTTTCAGTCATAAAAGAAAACTGCAAGATTATTCTGAGAATATTCCATAGAGAATTCTAAACAAGGATGAGAAACAACACATCAAAGGCAGGGGGGAAAATTCAAAAAATAAGAAGGCTGACTCTGAAATATTAACCAAAAGACTCAACAGTTGGCCCATAGAATCAAGAGGTTATAGTATAATTAATTTAAGTGCTTGTTACAATTATGGAAATAAACATTTCATGCATAAATGCAAACTGAATTACACATAATTATGAAAGCACTAAACTAATTGGAGCATTTGGATTAACATAGTAGAAGCCAAATTGCCTTTTAAAACCAAAGACACAGTGCTTTGCATGTATCTTGCATGTGTACAGCAAATATTAGTTAATAATAGAAAGGAGCGTATTTAGAAATACATATTTCTATGAAGTTAGCATTTTACTTCTCTTGTACAGTATACACATATTATAGATTAAATTATAGTGAAATAGTATGGAAAAAGTACAAGGCCGGTTGCACCAGTTGTAACTGATCTATAGATGAAAACTGAAGGGCAGAGACTCGTGTTTCAGGACTCAGTTTCCCTCCACCCCACCCCCAACCATATTCTCAATACTCTAGGCCCAGTGGGGTAATGGGGATGGCTGGCAGGAATTGGTCATCCGAGAAAAGTGAAAGGAAAAGTGTGCCTAGCTGAGATGAGGAAGATTGAGGAAGAGGGTCTCCTCACCAAGTCTAAATTTCAAAGTTTGTCTGGGCCCACCTCACTCTCTTTATGTATTTTCAAACTTTGTTTATCAATGTATTTTCTCCTCTCCCAGACAAAAAGCATGATTTTACTGCATTAAGGCTCTGAAAATCTTTATAGTTTACGACTTTCTATAGACATGCCCCTCCTTAAAGTGACCTATGCTAAAAAAAAAAAAAAAAGAAAAACAAAAATCTTTTTTTTACTTTTCTTCTGTCACTCAAAACTCACATTCCTACAGAGAAGCTGACCATAGCTCAACTTTAGAAAAGCAATCCGATTAGGCTACATGGTATTATAGTTGAAATGACTAATAATATCCTATTTAATTCTTCCAAGTTGTAACATCTTGTTAACCCACTGAACCAATAATTATATGTAATCAGAGCTCCCCAGACATTAGCATTGCACCAGATAAGGGATCATATTAATAGTAGTGGACCTAATCTCACCAGCTCCTCTGACTCTTCGTGTTCATGTGTCTTCTCATCCTCTTGCAAAATTTCACTCCATGATTTCTAAAGTCTAGAGGAATGTCTTACACGTGCCTGGGTACAAGTTAGCCAATTACAGTCTACAGTGCATTCACCATGGTCCTTCTGTCTGACTACGGCCATATTCGTTTATATGCTGCCTGCAAACCCACTCACTGTGACCACTATTCACGGTGCCCTTTGTGACAATGTTGACACCCAAACCAAAAGCACCATGTACTGATACTCCCTGAGAGTATTAGAAATACTCCGGAGGCACGGTCATTGGGGTCTTCCTTAATTTAAAACCATGGCATATTTTATCCGGTGGTGAGGAGAATATTTCCTTTTCTCACCCTGGATCACACATTGACACTAAGGTAACCCCATACACCAGTGTTTCATGGAGTCTCAGAAAAATCCCTCCTTGAGCTTGTTCCTTCAAGCACTCTTTATGTAGGACTCAAATACAAATCACTGGAGATGGGTCACATGAAGCAACAGACGCTTAACCTTTGAGTCTATTCACTCCTTTACCCCCTCCTCTATTCAGGCTTTCAATCCCACACAGTTCAGCTCATAAAAGTAGTTGCCTGGGCCTTTATCCCACCACACCATTGGACTTTCAAGCCTAGAACTGTCTGACATGTAGTAAGCGTTCCGTGAATCTCTGTAGAGTTGATAAGTGTGTCAATGGGAAAGAAATGAATATAATATTATGAATCCCAGTAGTAAGACATAGTTTAGGCTACAGCTGGAGTCACAGCTTTAAGTCAAATTTTCAGCAGAATATGGGGTAAGTATAGAAGCCTTTCTGGGATTCCTATTAATAAAATCCACTCAGCCTCTCTACCTGCACACACGTTCACGGACACCCATACACACACACAGAATACTGCAAAGAAGAAAAAGTAAGTTTTTGGTAGTCCTGGCCTCCACCTCTTCTTTTGGGAAGCATTCCTGTTGGTTAATACTCTTATTGCCAGTGTTCATGCCAGGTCAGGTAATTATTGGTCACTGGCCTACATGATGAACCAGGAGAAGAGAATCTGTCAGATGCTGAGGAATTGGGGGTCGCAGGCAAAAAGGAAGGAATTTGCAGGCAGATAATTGAAGCACTGAAGGGAGTTGATCAGACCTGTAGTCAGCTATGGGTAATAAATGAAACAACTTTTTGATTATTAAATATTTTATGATAGTTTTCTGAGTCTCTGGGAGGTTACAAAACTTGCTCAAAGTCACATATCTAGCCCTAGTCTGTCCAAATTGAGAAACTAGTGCAATTTCTTCTACCAAGCAACTACAAGGCTGGCAAACATATCAGAAAGTCTGATCCACAACGAAGCTGACAACTTCGCAAGATCTGAATAAATACGATCTGATGTACAAGTCAGGTGGCCAGGTAATGAGGAAAAAAAAAAAAAAAAAAAACAACCCACCACGAAAGCAAGCATGAGTATCCAGGAGGCTTTCTTGCCTTGGTTTTTATGTAAAAGAAACCAGTTGGAGCTGGTTCAGGCCATTGGAAGGAGCTGTTTAGCATAGGTATGCATTGGTAAGAATAAGGAGAGAAAAGGGAAAAAGGCTAGATTTTATGTTATGAGGGCTATTTACCAAGGAGGAAATTGACATTGCAGGAAGTTCAATAAATGGCCTGCTTACAGCTGACCTTCACCCCTAGTTCTGGCTGATTTCCACGCTGGTTTTGATAGGCAAGTCCTGACACTAACCTGGAGAGGGAGACCCAGCCTCTCCAAATTCAATCTTGCATCAAAATGACAAAATGCAATTTCTATTAGAGAGGTAAAAGGCTATTTTCATTGGTGCCAACTGTAGTTTCACGTGCTAGCATCCACTCTGTCCTTGTTCCTAATACCAGGAGGCACTGCTGTCACCTGGGGATAATGGTTTTGGAAACACCCAGACACTGGGGACTCCCTGGGTCCCCAGGGTGATGGATCACAGAAATCTTAGATGATATTTTTATTTTGTTCTATATCTATTTTAAGCATATCTTTTTTATGCTATGGATGATCACAATTTATTTCTTGCTCTCATGTAAATATGTGGACTTATTAATATCGAGTTCTAGAAGCTACTTTTATAAACCCTCTTCTTGTCCTGAATCTTTTTTCCTTTTACTTACAAGATTTTTGAAGTGGACTAGGTAGGATATTGTCCATTTAAATGAGATGACATTTTAGTCTTACCACAGGAACTCATCTAGTTAAAAAAAAATTAAAGTTTTATTACCTGGAAGGCTGAAGTGGGAGGATCACTTGAGCCCAGGAGTTTAAGCCCTGCCTGGGCAACATAGCAAGATGCTATCTCTCAAAAAAAAAAAAAAAATCAATAAATTTAAGTTTTAATTAACTTTAGTAAAATGTTTTTTATCCTTTCTACCATTTTTATTCCTGAAAAAAATCTCTAATATTTATTTAATAATCACTATGTGTTTGACACCTTTTATAAATTATTTTATTTGATCATCTCACCATCATTATAAAGCATTATTATTAATCTCATAGTGTAAGTAAATAGACTGAGGTTTAGAAAATTTAAGGGTCTTCCCCAAGATGACATAAATTAGAAGTGACAGGGGTAGAAGGTGAATCTGAGTTAGTAAAATCTGCACTCCTCTCCAGATAGAGAGTTTTTAACTATCCTTCTCCACCCCAATTTCCCAGTCATCACTCTCCATTTTTATTGATAGCATCATTTATTATGATATCGTTCTACAACATAGTACTTTAACATATTGCTCAGTTATAGTTTATATTACTATCATTCCTCTTACAGAATACTGAAGTTCATCTGTGGATTCTTAGAATGTTCATCTGTACTTCACTGTTTCTTTTCTTCTTTTCTCAGTTAACTCTTACGAATTCTCATCCGTTTCTGCTCATTGTAAATCATCTCCTCCACGTCCTCACTCCCACTGCAGGTTGAGTTTTCAATATGGAGATTTGGATATAATTTGTTAGATGAATTTAGCCAGACACATCTGTCCAAAAATAGTTAGCCTGACTACTGTGCCCTGGGTGGAGTGCTCAGACCAGGTATGTTTGCTTTGGGGGTCTTGGTTGGAATAGGGCAGAAGGCCAAAGGCTTTCACCATAGTGGCTTCCCAAGTTGTAGGCAAGAATCTATTACTTTACGGCATTGTTATCTGCTTACTGGACATAGATATCCTCTTACAAGTTTTTAAGTTGTATAGAATTTTTATCAGACCTAGAGTTTGCTAAATAGCCAATATCTACCAATGATCTTCAGTGGACAATCTTTCCAATCTGCTGGTTTGTTGATTTAAGTAATAACTTTTTTTTCCAGAAAATTTTAGAAAATCAGAAGTGGGAAAAAATAATCTAGGAACAGAAGGATAAACATATGCACAATTAATCATTTTATCTTGATCATATTAAATGTGATAGCTCCAAACAAATATAATAGCTGTGAATTAAAGACACTCTGTCTCTGTTTTCACCAAACAACCAAAATATTAACAGATGCCTGGGCCGAGGAACCCCAGAGATTCTGATTTAGTTGTTCTGAAGTAGGGATTGGAGGGCCACATAAAAAATAAAAACAACTCATAGGTGAAACAGTACACAGATGCATATGTAAATAAATATCTCTCCAGGATTGAGAAATACTGGTATACTATGTACCAATTCCCAGTAGATGCACTTTGCCTTTGCAATATCTCTCAGGCAGAAGTGGCCCTCAACTTAAGAGAGTTAAGGCAATGATGCCACAGTGGGTGAAAAGTGAAGCTCAATGCTTTTATGACAAAAATAAGTATCCTATCTTTGCCTCTTCCCCTCCCCTGCATTGGTAGATTTCCAGGGCTGAGTTGGGAAAGGACATTTATCCAGGGGAGCCCAGCGCTGAGGGCCTGGCTGCTTCTTACCATGTGAGCAGTGAAGGCAAATGCATAGAATAAAGTGCCTCATGGTCCCCTCTTAGAAAGAGCCAAAGGGAACATGCCGCTCATCTTGTCTAGCTGGTGAGATAGCTGTTCTTTCCTAATTAGATAAGGCAAACCCAGTTCCTAGAGTTCTTGCGGTTGCTAGAAGCACACCCACTCTTTCCCTCCAGACCCCTGGAGTTAGGTTTCTCACACTCTATTGAAGGGAATTGTGAAGTTGGTAAGAGAATGATGTAGAGTACTAATGTAGAATCATTAAATCCTTGTATCTCATTGCTAGAAATGATCACAAAGATCTTTAAGTCAATGTCCCTTCTCTTACAGATGGGAGAACCAGCCACCAGTGAGGTTAAATGATATATTCCAGGCTGCAAAAAGTGTTAGTCATATTAGAATCATAGATGTTCGATTCCTTCAGTTGAATGTTTTCCATTTGGTTTGGAGCCAGCCACAATTTTCAGCTAAAAGAGATATTTTTAATACAGTAGAAGTGTGTAGAAGTTATATAGTAGAGGCATAGAAATAGCATAGCATACTTATCTTTGGAGATATTTTTGCATAAATTGTCTGTTCATATGACCTGAAGTAAGTTACCTAGCCCCTATAAGCCTCAGTTTCCACATCTATGATAGAGTTGTACTAGTTTTCTATAGTACCTTAACAGGCCCACCAGAATCTGAGACCATGGTTCTTCAATGCTATGGTAAGTCATTTTGAAATCATCAGAAAACAGCAGAGGTGGTAATGTTGGATATATGGACACAGACCTTGTCGGGGCAGAGGTGCTGGAAGCTGAATGAACTGGAGCCTTTAATGACCTTTCTTGTCTCTCAATTCTTACAGGACTTACTGCCCACGTCATCCATGAGGCATTTATAACTTGTCTTCCACCTGTTTACAAGTACACATATACACATGTTTGCATACAGATAGATCTATTTTAAGTCCCCCCGAGGGTAGAAATTGTGATTTACATTCTTGAATTCTCAGTGCCTGGTAACACACTCTGCTGACATTAAGAAGTTAGATCCCTCATTACTACTTTCTTAGGTAGTGAGGACACACATGGCAAACTTATAGAATATCTGGCATAAATAATTTCCTTACAACTTGCCTATATTCCCATTAGTATGAGATGTCTCTCTTTAGGTTTCCTTCTTATTACAAGGGATAAGAAAGTGAGCAAGACATGGGCCGAAGTACAGAACCACATCTGCAGAATTAGTTGGCACTCTTAAGGCCTTTTTTTTTTTTTTTAACAAAAGAGAATGCACTTAGCTTTATTTAGGCAATATCCATTGTGTTTAGTGAAAATGCACATCATCTAAGTGAATAAAAAAAATTAGCCCAACACTAGGAATGTGGCATTGTGAGAACCTTTGTAGTCAGCCTTCCCCTTTCACCTCTCGAAGGGAGCAGGGCAGGTGTGTGATGGGAAAGTTTGGGTTGGATTCACACAAGATTATGGGACTTCACTTTTCTGAACCTCAGAATCTCCACCCTAAGATGGGAGTAATACTTCCTTCTCAGAGGATTCTTGTGAGGATTAAATGGGGTGGTCCAGAGGATCTAGGATTGTGCCTGATCCATTATAAAGACCCAATAAACCACCTGTGACTTTGCCAAGAAAAATATACATGACAACTGCACTACTTGTCCATTGTTTCTCAATCACTTTTATCCTTAAAAAATTGTTAAAAATCTTACTTTTCTGCAAATCTCCCTGATAAAATGGAATGTATCTTTCACCATTAGGAAGGGAACTGCACACATATTCACATATGCACACACCGATCACCCTGTAAGTTAAGAAAATTTTAATATTTATGGATACATATGCTACATAGTTATACATAGGAATATGCATCTCATATAGTCATTTAGAATATAACTTCTTTAAAGACAATGCGTCTTGTGCTAGTTTAATTCTGTTTAGTTCCTATGTATATGAAAATACTACATAAATACTATCATGGTTGCATTTTGTTAGAATAGGAGTTTCATTCGCCAGTGACTCATCCCTTGAATGTTTCATATTCTAAGCATTTTTTCCTACCCAATCCTCATGTCTCTTCCATGCATTCATCTTTATATTTGCATTGTCTGGTAATTTGGATATTTTTATTTGAGATTATTTGGCCTATGTCAGGTATTCTTCTCTGTGGTCCCCAGGGTCTTGTATCTTGTTTTTAACTTCTTCTTTTTCCTTGCTCTCTTTTTATCAGATGTCATCCATTGTGCCTCAGTATTTTACCCTTGGGTGTTTCAATTATGCATGAATGAGATCTGCCTCACAGTTGCACGTTTCCATTTTCAGTCTAAATAACTGCACACAAGAATGAAAGTCTCTGCATTTAACTTGAGGGGCTCTCAGCTGGTCACATGTTTCATTTGGGCTCACTGTGGTCCTCTCTCTTAGTAGTAATTTTGGGGTTGTGTTTAAGTCAACTCTCCTCTGCGTTTCCCCTGTTTTGGTATTGCTCAAGGTTTTTTTTGTCTTTTTTTTTAATTTTAATGTTTTGCATCTAGCTCTCTTCAGCCTTCACTGCAATATTCCAGCTAAGCTTCTATTTCCATCTTTGTATTAATATATCAGCTACTACTGTGGTTGCTTTGAGTTCCCATTCAAACAACGACCAGATAATTTAGCAGCAGTTTCTCTAAATGTCTTAAGTCAATAAATAGTGTTTCAACAGTAGCAAGACATCCTATGTTCCTCTATTAATCCCTATGGTTTAAATTAGTCCAATTTCTCAGGATTTCAAACTTTTATACCACGTTTTTGAGGAAGCAGGAAAGAAAGGAATGGAAATATCTTCATTAGCACTAAAAGGTATGTGTGTCTAAAGCAGATTCGAAGAACAGCAAAACGAGGATGATGGTTATGGTTGGTTTCCTTTTGTGAAACATCAGTCTTGCCATAAATGCAAGCCCTCAGCCCTCCCACTGGCACCTGCCTAGAACTTCCCGTTCTTTATTACTTACTGCATTGTACTTGTTCAATTATATGTCTCCAGTACCCAACACAATGCCTAACCCACAAAAGAAACAAAAATAAACGAATAAATAAATACAGGAATGAATGAATTGCAAGGATGTTACAACTATGATAATAAAAAGAATTATTTCATTATGCATTTGAACTATGCAATGTAAATAATAAATACAAGGTAATCAATAAAAACAACTGACCTATAAAACTACTAGTTTTGAACTAGAACAAGTTTTGGTGGCCTTTTCCCCTGAGCATTTTTCTGATATGTAATCTTTTGAATCATATGTACAAAACGGTTTTAACTATGTCTGTGCCATCTTTACATAAGAAGGCTTCTTCATTATTAATACAATTGGAGTAACATGCACAATTAGAGGAACATAACACAAAGTTAGCTCCTTGCCTGAGTGAACAAAGTAGAATATCCCAA
Source organism: Eulemur rufifrons (assembly GCF_041146395.1). NCBI lineage: Eukaryota > Metazoa > Chordata > Mammalia > Primates > Lemuridae > Eulemur > Eulemur rufifrons. Next base: position 33,048,863 of record NC_091000.1, on the reverse strand, counting down.
CTCAGAGCCTTAGTAGAGTGTTTTCCAGCCCAGTTAATGGTGTAATTCTCCTCACCCTTCAGCCCAAGGCACTGGCCCATGCTGTGTAAACAATCCTTATAGCCAATCCATAGTACATAGCCTAGGTTTTCCTACCAGTCAGTCTCGTTTAGGTGAGCAACAAGCTGGATGCGAGAGAATTGTGTGCATAGTTTCCTGATCTGTTCTAGCTCCATTTCATTAGAGGAGAACATCTCCTTTAATAACTTTGTGTCAAGAATTCCAGTAGTGCCATCTGGTAACAGATCAACTGCCTGCACCATAAAGATAATAATTGTGTTTTCTCCATAGCATAGAAACACCTCTTTGCAACATCAGAGGGAGAGTGACTAGAATTTGGAAGCAGCAACATCAAGCAAGTTAAGCAAGAAAGCTGTATGTAGGTCAGTGTTTCCCAGGCATTGGAATTTCATAAGACAGAAAATTTTAAAACATTTTTTAAAAGAATGAGTAGAACTAATATAGAGCTGCAAACATTTATTTGCAAAATGAGGCCATTAAAAAAAAAAAATATATATATATATATATATATACACACACCTTGATATTAGCTGTTGTCATTATAAAAGAAAGGACATGTTAATGCCAAAAAAAAAAAAAAAAATAGTAAGGGCATAATTTCAGCAGTTCTCCAAGTATAAGTGCTATTTTGCTTTTTCACTAGATTTGGCCTAATTGATTGCTCAGTCCTGGCAACTGCCCCCAAAAGCCTCCTGTGTCATCTTTAGCGACAATCTCATGAGGCCTGTATTGCAGATTGTGCAGCTACTTCTGTTCAGTCCTGGGTGGAGTATAGTGGAGATGTTTAGATTCTTCTTTAAATAGCCAAATAAAAGTCTATGGCTTTGCTTGAAATAAACATTCAAAACCCACTCAGCCAATGCCAGGGACACTCTCTTGCCCTGTTTAAATCCATAGAGAGCAGCACCAAGAAAAACCCTAGGAAGCAGAAGTACATGAGAAAGCCAATGCAAGCCTCCACCAGCTAAATCTTTTCTCTTACAAGGTGTCATTGTCATTCACATTGGTCAATAATTACTCTTGAATATACGTATTCAAGGATGTCAAACAAATGTTCATCTGTGGCGTGATCCACAGTGCTTCTGATGGAACATGGATGAGTAGCAAAGTAAATAAAATTAACAAACCCTTGACTTTAGGAAAAACACCACCATCCCTCTAGGGAACTTTCCTTTCTTTTAAGAAACAATCAACCTGCTCAAAGAAAGACTGGATATAAGAGACATGATTATTAGTTAAGCCATCTTAATGAAATGTACAGACCTATGTGCTCTTAGATAATTCATGTGCAATTTTATTATCTCTCAAGGTTTAATTAACTATTTGCCTTTTGGCTAATCAACAGCAATTAATAAGAGATGCTTATATTCATACAACTTCTAAGAAATGTTGACATGGATTCCTCTGGAATTTTAGTGGTCTTTGGCATTAAAGCAAGGGTCAGTAACAACACGAGAGTTTGGCAGGGCCACAATTGAGAACCCCTGCATTAGGGTTCTCTAGAGAAACAGAACCCATAGAATGGGTGAATATGTGTAATATTGTGATTTATAATACAAAATATATATTTTAATCTGCATCCCTGGTTCCTGGCACAAAATTCCTAAAACCCTTGTGATTTCCTGAGCAATAAGTGTGTTAGGAAAATCTTTTGTTCTAATATTTGGTCTTTGACCCTGGTTCCTGACACAGAGTTCCTAATCCCTTGGAATTTCCTGGGAGACAAGAATGTCTTTTGTTCTAATCAGGTGACTCTTGGTGGGCTCCAGGATGTGGGCTGGTCACCAGGAAAACCAAGCCATGATTAGAAGCTTGGAACTTGCAGCTCTACCCCATCTCTCACCCCCATCCTCTGGGAGGGAGGGAAGGGCTGGAGACTGAGTTAATGAGCATGCTTACATGATGAAGCCTCCACAAAAATCCCTGAACTATGGGCTTTAGAGAGCTTTCTTCCGGGTTGCTGAACACGAGGAGGTTCCAGGAGGGTGGTGCACCCAGAGAGGGCATGGAAGTTTTGCACGCTCCCCATATACCTTGCCCTGTGCATCTCTTCTGTTTGGTTCATCTATATCCTTTGTAATATCCTTTATATTACACTGGTAAACATAAGTAAACCTTTTCCCCAAGTTCTGTGAGCCACTCTAGCAAATGCTCAAACCTGACTGAGGGTCCTGGGAGCCCTCAGTTTATACCCGGTTGGTGAGAAGCCCCAGAGGCCTGGACTTGTCATTGGCATCTGAAGTTTGAGGCAGTTTTGTGGGACTGAGGCCTTAGCTTGTGGGATTTGACTCTAACTCCAGGCAAATAGTGTCGAAATTGAATTGATTGTAGGACAACCAGTTGGTGTCTACTGGAGAGTTGCTTGTTGCCTGGGAAAAACCCACACATTTTGATGATGAGAAGTTTTGTATTGGGAGTATAGTGGGAGAAAGCAGGTTGTCTCTCTTTTTGCCTATAGTGTATATCATATATGTCTTCAACAGTCTGGATGAGAGTAATCTACTTTACTCAAAGTCTACTAATTTATAGATATCAAAAAGATATCTATATCTATCTATCAAAAAAGATATCTGCACCCGCATGTTTATTGTAGCACTATTCACAATAACTAAGATATGGAATAAACGTAAATGTCTATCAACAGATGAATGGATAAAGGACATGTGGTATATATACACAATGGATTATTCTTTAGCCATAAAAAAGAATGAAATCCTGTCATTCATGGTAACATGGATGAGCCTGGAGGATATCATGTTAAGTGAAATAAGCCAGGCACAGAAAGACATATACCACATGTTCTCACGCATATGTGGGAAATAAAAAACAACCTGAGCTCATGGAGGTAGAGAGTAGAATTGTGGGTATTAGAGGCTGGGAAAGGTTGGAGGGGGCGGAGGTTGGTTAATGGATACAAAGTGACAGCGATGGGAAGAGTGAGTTCTGATGTTCTTCAGCACTGTAGGGTGAAAGTGGTGAACTATAATTTATTGCATATTTTCAAAAGGCTAAAAGAGAAGATTTTGAATATTCAGAAAACAAAAGAAATGATAAATGAGGTGATGGATATGCTAATTACCCTGAATTGATCATCATGCATTGTACGCCTGTATCAAACTATCGCTCTGTATTCCATAAATATGACCATGATTACATGTCAAATAAAAATAAAAGAAGAAAAAAGCATATCAAATGCCACAAACCTAAAAAAATAACTAAATGAAAACATCACATTGTATCCCATAAATATGTGTTATTATTATTTATTATTTGTTAATTAAAACTAAAATAAAAACTTTGCTAGGCATGGAATAAAAAAGGAGAAATAAATAAATAAACAAAATAAAAGTCTGTATTACCTTAAAAGTAGTCTACTGATTTAAATGTTAATCTTATTTTAAAAATACCTTCACAACAACATCTAGACTGGTGTTTGACTAAATGTCTGGATACCACAACCTGGCCAAGTCGATACATAAAATTAACCATCACAACTTCGGAAAGAAAAAAATATGAGAATATTTATTTTAAAATAGAAGTCTTGAAACTGATGAATATTCCAAGAAACTAAATATAATAAATGCTTAATAGAGAAAGTCTCTTTTTAAAGTACCAACACTTCTCTGCACAGAATGAGGAGAAGGATTTGACTAGAGTGGAAAGAAAAAGTAATAATGGGTAACTGATTTGGAATAATCTGTATCCTAAGAATCTCCTCCTGTGTTTTATATATGGATATACACTCATAGTAGCTAAAACATGCACATGAAGTATACTTCAGTTGTCACCCAGTAAAACATAAAACTGCAAGGTAAAAGATGGGATACTTATAAAAAATACAAAGAATTAAGACTGCCATTTGTTTCATAACTTGTCATAAAATAGATTATACTTTTTGATCCTCAGCTTGGTGCTACCATTTCATGCAAGCAAGATGACTTTTATAAAGCCTTGGTCTCTCTGAAAAATAAAAAATCAAGGGAGGAGGAGAATCATGAATGACAATGAATTACCAACACACTTTGTGCATTCGAAAAGTGGTAAATGCCATGGGCATGTAAGAAGAAACATGTAAGTAGAAGACTAACCCTCTGGTGGAAATTTATTTTGCTTTAGTTTAAACCATCTGATGCTTTATTAAAAATAACTTAGAGCAAAGAAATTCTTAAACTACAGTCCACAATAAACCATGGTTTTGGGGAAGAGGCAAAAGCCAGAACCCCATGCAAAATTTAAGTAGAACAGCTCGGATATATAGACTTATCAGAATCTATTTGAAGAGATAATTTTGCTACTAAAGAAAGCTTTAAAAACCCTGATCTTGTTAAGAGTTGGCAGCCTATGTTCTTCTGCCTCTGCCTTTAGCTGGATAATCATTTTGTCTCCTTGGATCTCAGTTTCCTCAATTGTAATGTGAACTAGATGCTCTCCATTTGCCTAGAAAACTTCTCTGGTATTATTGAGCCACTGGCAGTTATGGAAACTCATTTGCAAATAAGATTCCATACTCCTGTCCAGCCTCCTTGTGAACATTTGCCATCACTTTATAAGGAAACTGGTTGGAAGATAGGTACAGATTTTGGTCATGTAACAGAGCCAGAAATCTGGCCTTGTGCTCATTAATCCCTTTCTTCTTCACTAATCCCATTTTTTCCTATAGACCTCCAGCCAGTCTATGCTCATGCTCACGCTCTTTCGTTTATAAGTAATAATCAGGAGTGGTCTTTTCCTCCATCCTCACTGCTGCATGTGTGACCTTTATTGTGAATAACCCCTTTATCCTCACAGTTCAGGGAGGACTATCAAATCCACCTCCCTTACCATCTCTAGATTTTAGGATATGCAAATGCTAACTCTTATTCTAACATAACTCAAATATTTATTCTAATATAACTCTGACTTCTATTGTAGCATAACTCAAACATCTACCTCTCTCAATGCCTCATTATTATTTTTTCCAATGATCCTGTTGATAGGTGGAGTCTTTAACCAAAGAATGCAATTTTGATCTGTTTTCATTATTTTGTGACTATTAGCAAAGAAGCTGTCTCAGAGCTTTTTGGGACTCATTTTGACTTTTTCCTAATTTCACTGATGGTATAATGTATAGATTTTTTCATACATAACCAGTGTTCATAACCAACTATATGAAGAATTGTTAAGACAAAAGAAACTTTCAGAGTAAACTCTTAGTGTAGTTAGCATATATACTCTTAAATACCAAAGATTTACTTGTTATATAATACTAACTAGACTGATTTTGTTGAAATGTAAATTATATGCAACGTTGCTTAATTTCTCCCATAAAAATGTATTTAAGATGGATAATTATCTTTATTCACCACCAAATATCACCATCTCATAATGTTTTGCTATTTAATTATCAAACTTTTTTAACTTCTTATATTTTAATAATTATTACAACATTTAACATGTCTGCACCTACTGCTAATACTATCTATCAGTGACTTTATTCCAGGTCTCTGAGGGTAAACTCTTCTTGTCATGCATCAAACTAGATCCTTTCTCTTTGCCATTTTTTCCCATGCTGTTTCAATTTTTTTACCATAAAACCTTTGTTTTCATTCTTTTTCTGAAAAGGTATATTGAAGTTTCTAAAGCTTTCAGACACATATCTCATACATGTGTCTTGAGAAATAGATGCAATGAAGGAAGTTTGATATCTTTGTAATGATAATTTAATGGCTGTACTACTTGATGTTAGGAAATTCCTCAAAGTAAAATAGTCGGAATGAGATTACAATGTGCGCAGTCATTAAGAATATCTGATAGGCACAGTATGAATCATGTATTACAATGTGTTCTGACTTAAATTTAAAGCATTAGCTTAAACAATCCTCTACAGAGTAAATAAATCTTGACCTAGATTTTGATTATTATCTTTCATTCAATCCAAAGAAGACCTTGAAACTCACTTGCCTGAGGCACTCATAAGCTCTAGGTTTTTCATGCTCATGAAAGAAAGATAAGAGTTACTCTTGAGAAGTGAGAAATCCTACACTAAAAACTCAGAGTAGAGTTATCTCTTTTTATCCTTTAACCAAATCAATCACACCTTCGTAAAATCTTAATTTATTATCATCAATTTATTTGGCTCCTTAACCACAAGGCATGATAGTAAACTGATGGCCATGTGTTAGCATTAGTACAACCTACGTGTGAGAGAGGGTGCTGTGGTCTAAATGTGTATCCCCAAAATTCATATTTGAAAATCCTAACCCACAAGGTGATGGTATTAGGAGGTGGGGCCTTAGGGAAATGATTAGGTCATGAGGGCAATGCCCTCATGAATGGGATTAGTGCCCTTATAAAAGAGGCCTCAGAGACATCCTTCTCCCTCCCACCAAGTGAAAACACAGCAAGAAGATGCTATCTATGAATGAGAAAAGTGGGCCCTCACCACCAAATCTGCTGGAGCCTTGATCTTGGGCTTCCCATTCTCTAGTACTATAAGACATACATTTCTGTCCTTTGTAAGCCACCAGTTTATGGTACTTTGTTATAGCAGCCTAAAACAGAGGATATCGTTTAAGTGTATCCCATTAGGTAATTTTATTTTAGAAGTAATCATTTGTAACTACTAAAGTAAAATTGCTGTTTAAACTAATGGCCAAAAACCTGGAGGCAGAGATCACATAAAACCAGTAAGGGGTGAAGGTGGACCAATAGAGTAGGTTCCTTGGGTTTGAATCCATGGCTCTAGTGGAATCAAGGGGCAGTGGTGAGGGGGACAAGGAAAGGCCTGCCTGATGTAGGAGCTGGCCACTTCGGCTGGCATTAGTTTTACTGTATGTCCATCACTGCCACTCTCAAAATTCCTAGCAAATACTAAGTACATATGAAATATTTATTTTATGAATGTTATTGAACATAGTGGTGATAGCCTACTGGCTTAGATGTTGGCAAAGCAAAATTCTGTTTTCATTGACAGAGGAAGGTTTATATATTGATGGTATTTCTTCTTATTATATAGCATGTTAACACTTCCTCCCTCGATGATTTTCACCCCATCCCTGTTTTTTAACTACAACCAGTATTCCGATTACTTCCAAATATATATCATTGAGTTCCAGATCTGTTTATTTAACTGCTCCCTTCACGTTTTCACCCTGAATATCTAATTGACAGCTGAAATTTAACATGTCAAGATAGTACCCTGGACTTTCCCTCTCTCTGTTTCACCTGAGTAATCTAACTTTCCCTCTCCCAAATTTCTCCATTTCAGCGAAGGGATCCCCATGGTACCAGTTGCCGAATCAAAATTTCTAGGATTTGGTGGACTCTGCATTCAAAATGTTCCCTGATTCTTCTCCTTTCTTACCACGCTCTAGCTCTACTACCCTAACCCAAGCCGATCTCTTTACTACCAAGTATCTCACCTAGACTAATGGACGTGCTGCCTGCTGAAAAGTTTCCTGTCCACTCTTGTCTCCCCATAGCCCACCCTTCACGAGTAGCCAGGGACCTTTTAAACATGTCACAAAAGTCCTGTCACTGTCTTGTTTACATCTCTCCAATGACTTTATAAAACACTTATAATAAAACCAGTACCCTATATAGTGGTATGTCATTTTGTGAATTCTGCAGACTTGAACCACAAAATTTCAACTAATTTAAATAACCCTTATGTCTTTTCAAGTTGGGAAAATAGTCAGATGCTCACCTGAGCAGCAGAGAGATATTGAAGTAGGCTGCTGTGTAAAGTTTCGTGGGGAGGAAATATTGGGTAGAAACACCAGCTTGATGTCGGGTTTACCGCTTTTCAGATTCAAAGACAAATATTTACCAGTTCACCAAGAAGTAATCAGAAAGTAGAAACTGATTTACATTAACCAAAATTCTAAAACTAGTTTACACACCAGATTGCCAATTTCTGTTCAAATCTGTATTTGATGAGGCAACAAATTCTGACAACTTAACTCAGGATATAACTCTCTTTTTCAATTAGAAAGCAAATTGTAGGTCAGAAGATCCACTGGCAAACACAGAATTAGAAAGGAGTCAGATGTCCTTAAAAGACATGTCTACCGGGCTTTGGCCACCAATAGGATTGCACTACACTAGCGACATCTCTGTCTACATAGCTGGAATTAACCTTTGGAATAAGCCCCCAGCATCTTCAGACACTGCTGGAGGGCACTTGGAAAAGTCTTCTTTACCCTCTGCCTTCTGCTCTTTTTAGCAGTCATGACATTATCTCTTCTAGGCAACTTATATTTCAGTGGAATCCGTTATAGGAAAAATTTTCCAAAAATACACCTAGGTCTTTAGTCCACAGGTCCTCAGTCTCATGGGCCACACTTCTACAAGCTTCTTTCATACAAGGTGTTATTTTTACAGATGCTTGGTCTTGCCTATGATAGCTGATTTTTACAGCTCTCAGTTTCATTTAAAAGCCTCTTTTTCCCCTGCTTCTCAAACTCTGTTGTACCATTTCTGGTGCCTGTAGAGTCTATGAACTGACTATATGCATTTTTTTTTACTTTATTAAATAATCATCTGCTTAGCTAGTTTTGGTGGCACTAATATGGAAAACAGTAAAAAATATTTTCATCCTAAATTTCATCAATATTTTAGGATAATAAGCTATTGGAAAATATCTGCAATTTTCAACATTTTCTCTCTGGAACAAAAAGTGATGATGGGGAAAATGGAAACATTGAAATAAACATTTTGGGTGTCACGTTTCTTGAAAATATTTTAATCTCCCATCAGTGTGCTGTTGGGGCAGTGAAACGTGACACAGATGTGGTCTTCTGAAATCTGTGTTTAACGACTTGCATGATGAGCTACATTTACTGAGGACGCTTACAATGGTAGTTTACTTAATCTTCAGCAGTGCTGCTGTCTCTATTTCATCTCTCAATCTGAATGTCAGAAAAAAGGAGAAGCGATTTGGAGAATTTTTGAGGCTTATTATGTATTTTAAGTGAGACACCCATCTTTTTTTCTGTTAGGAAACTGGAAGGAATCATCCACTGAGCAAGATTCTACTTATACAAAAATATGCCTTCTGTCTATGAATTTTGTACAAAATTAAGTGCATAAAATAAGTCCATTTTATTTGCAGTAAGCTCTTATTCAATTAAAACAGCCTAGTAGGATATGCTTCTGCACCTCAAAGGGTCTCTTCTTTCCACAAAACCTGTCACAGTTTCAAAAGCAATTGCTAGATGAATTATAAAACACTATTATGTTATTCTAGTTATTGGGATTGGCAAAGAGCCAAACTGAACAAAGAAGGAAGCACACAGGGACTTTCGGAAGGAGAAAGGGGAGCAGTGGTGATTCCAGTGGTGGAAGCCAGGCTGAACAGGGTGCTGAGACCACGCTGTTCTTTCTGGAGAGAGGAAGTATGTTAATGAAAGATAACACTGATGAAGGGCAAATGCAGATACGAGCACAAATTAAGAGAATCATTGATAAAATTTCATTGATATTCTATTTTCTTTTATCGTTTCTTATGGTACTTGAAAAATTTTAATAAATCACGTGGGCTCATAATTATTGCAGTTATTAATAGGGTCAAGATAAAGGTATCACCAAGAGAAGCCAATGGCCATTAAACTGGTTCTCATAAGATGGTCCTTTCTGGGTGAGTCACTCCAGTCAAAGACCTGCTCCCCAGTATTTGCTGGTCCAGAAACTCTGCTGTATTGATCTCAGTCAATACTCAGCGGTGATTAACCTTAGTAAAGGCTTTAACCCAAAGAAACCAAATTCATATATGCTGATGCATAAACCAAATGCCAAGACATTAATTTACAGTGAGAATATAATTTCCAGGAGAACCTAAATATTCATGTCATTTAGTTGAAGGGTTCTGCTTAGGGAATCCCATGAAATGTCAAAACAGGAAGGATAAAGAGAGTAATCTAAAAATGCCCATGCTAAGGGGGAAAAACCTGTCTGGGACAGTCATTGTGACCATTCATGGATATCTGGTTTTTCTTTCAGATGCATGGTGAGATCACACATACCTGCCTTCTCAGGGTCAAGCATAGCCATGTCAGTTGTTGGAATCACTGGATATCGTTCTGTGTGAAGCCTTCTGAGCTAACGTGCAACTTACTCTCATGCTCTTCTCTCTGCCACAGAGCAGCCATGCTCCAGGTAGCAGAGGTTCTGCTTCTGCTGTGATGACAGTACCGAGCAAAACCTAAGGCTGACTTGTCATGGTTACATATTGTAACCAAGAAATAAACTTTGTTGTTTTAGGCCACTGAGATTTGTGGTTGTCACTGCAGATGCATATCTTCTTATTAGACCACATACAAAGGAAGGAAAATAAAATTGGCACTAGACTTCTCATCTTGAACACTGGATACTAAAAAAAAAAGTGAAACAATACCTTCTAAATTCTGATGGAAATGATTGTTAACCTAGAATGTGCAACTCTGATGAATTATCATAGGTAAAATAAAGACATCGTCACACATGAAAACATTCAAAAATTTTCCTCGTTTTCTTTCTTTAGATGTTACTTGGGGATGTGGTCAGTGAAACACATGGGTCCAAAAAGAATGATTGACAATAATTTTCACATTGGAATTGATGATTGAGACATATCAAAAACACTTTGAGAACAATGATGGGGAGTAGTAAAGATGTACTGTCTTCCACTAGGGAATAATCATTTGCTTCTTTGGGGAGCTGCCATAACCTAAAAACCTTTCTCCGGAGGGGGGGGAAAAAAAAGGACAGGATGTGGGAAGAGTCTCTGAAAGTCACTTTTGAGTGTTTAGCAGATCACAACTCAAAACTGAATTATCTTTCTGGAGACAGGATTGGGAAAGGTATTTGTGTGTGTCCTGACTGCAACAGGGGCTGAGGAAGAGGACAATGAACGACTTAACCAGGTGGATAAGTGGTATTAGGTTTGGGAGGCCATGAATGCCAACCTCAGCGTTTTACCATCAACCTGTGGACAAAAGAAAAATGCTGCAAAATATTGAGAATGCAGTGCTATGAAGGAAATGATTCAGGCGGCAACTTCGAGAGCTGATTTCTGAAAGCGTCTAACTTCTGAAAGCAGCCCTGCTTGAAAAGTCTGCGGTGCGGAGTCCGAAGAACCCGGCAGTCAGTAAGCTCCACCCCAAGCTCCACCCCCAGGCCGGAGTCTAGGAGATGGCCCAATCCCGAGCCCCGGTTTAAGCTAACTCCGCCCCCGACCGTCCCTCCTCGCTCCTCTGTTTCCCTGGAGACGGTCTCCGCGTCCCGTCTCTTCGCGCGGGCGGCTCTAGGCCTCTGAAGCGCCACGGGAGGAGCGGGCAGCGCCTGCGCTCAGCACCTGCCGCCCGTGGGGGACTCACTGCGGCGGGACAGAAAACTGGAGCTGTCTCCAGGGCCAGTCCACCGAGGTTCGTGAAGGCAGGGGCGGGGCTGGCGACTGGAGTTTCTCAGCTCCTTGGAGGGGCGGGCTGTTCTTCCAGGCAGTCCCTTCCTTGACCCTGACATACCTTACCCCGTCAGTCTTTCTCAGGCTTCCTGAGTCCGGGCCCTAGGCATTGACCTCAAGAGACGAATTGAAAGAGGAGTAGGGGCAGGAACTCTTCTTGTTCCCCAGTTCACCTAATCCTCTAAGGGCAGTGGAAAAACAGGTGTAGGAATAAGTCAATTGGCCCTGTTTATTTAGAACTAGGTGGAAACAGAGGACAGATGCTTTTGATGTGGGTAAAGATAACTGGCTCCATCTCATAAATCTGAAAGAACAAACAAATGGTTATCCCTAATGTCATATTTGTATTGAAATATATCAATACATATATATATTTCGCACGTTTTGGCATTTCATTGAATTAGTGATTAGTTTCTCACGTTGGGATTTTTTAAAAATTCATCTAAACTTAGATGGTGGGTACTTAGTTGTATAAATGAATCTTATTCCCTGACTTGGGGAGGGGGAAGAGGAGTTATTCTAGTGAGTGATTTTAAACTTTCTTTCTTCTCTCCTTTGCTGTGATTCTTGGCTTCCTGATTTTCAGGCTGAAGTCTGTAAGCCTGGAGAGACCGTCAGCAGTAACCTGCAAAAGTAAGTCCAGTGCAGTGTGGCTTGCCTTCAGATACTTTTCCTGCTTTACGTTTTGATTTAACCATCCAATAAATGTCACTTAGTAGAAAATATGTACTTTCTACTTACTTTATTTAACAACCTATCTAATTGCCCACCACAGGGTGCTAGAAGTGTCCGAAATTATTGGACACTAGAAGTGAATTATTTGTTCTACTTTATTAAAAAGCATAATTAGTGATATTTCTTCTGTGATTTTCTTTTAAACTTTCAAAGTAAAAGAGCTTGTGGTGATGATATGAAAAGTTTTAATTTTTATGAATGATTTTTAGTAAAATCACATTTATTTTGAACTCTCTTGATGACCTATAATAAATTTTCTTACTGTGGTTCATTAGCTTTATTTCTCTCATCTCAGTTTTTACCCCAAGGTGACTGAACCCTAGAAACACTGGTCAGCCTCAGACATAGTCACTTCCCAAGTAGCCTGTGTCTACACAGTGGTAGGCCTCCCCTCCTTTGTTTTTCCTGATGAAGGCCTCTCTGGGGATAGAGGGCAGGAGGGTTACTCTTTGAAGAATTTTACTTGGGGGCCAGAAACTTAAACTCACACCATGGGACACAGTCAGCCTGACCCAGCACTCTCAAACCTTTCATCCTGTGTTTCTCCATTCTCATTTGTCTTTGCATGTGGGGGCCAAACTTAGAGACTGTAACTGTGATGCAAGAGCCAACCAGCAGATCAAAGAGTGCACCAAATCTCTTCTGAATACCAACAGTGGAATGGCTCCAGGCGGCATTTTGATCTTTGTCTCAGCACCTGTGGTGCCACATGTAGCACTGCCCATTTGCTACCACTGGGGGAGGTGCCTCTGGGTCCTCCTAACAGGCTGCTTGGGCTCCCAGGGCTAAGCTCCTTTTGGTATCAAAGAGGTACCTCATTCTCCTTCTCCCTTACTCACCTGAACCTGAGCAGTTTCCCTTCCTGTAGCCATGTCTATATTATGTGTTTTCCTTTGTGGTGTTGAGCTAGGAGAATCCTGATGAAGTGCCATAACTAATGGTGACCTGTTTCCTTTGCATTCACCCCATAGCACTAGTTGCATTCCTCATCGTTGAGTCTAGGTTGGAGCTCACCTAGGAGCTTTGAACACTGCCTGGCCAACACCAGGAAAATGATGCAACTCATGTTAACAAAGAGCAAAAGGCTTTCTTTGCTTTACAGATATAATTTAAGACTGAAATGCTAGGTCCCTAAACATGCCAGCATTTTTTTCCATTTATTTTCCCCTTGGCTGCATGTTAGAGTACAGCTACTTCCTTCTCCAGAAAATTCACCAGAAATAAGACTGAATTTATAAGGCATAAAAGACATGGTGATTACTTGGATAAGAAAATAATTTGATACAGGATCCCTTTAAATATTTGGTGTATTTCAAATATTATGTGTGTCCTAAAATTCAGATCACACATTATCTGTTATATAAAATAAAATGCCCTATACGGCCATGTATTGATTGTGAGAAACAAAATGCCTTTTCTCAACGGGCGTAGGCAAGGTGGGATGTGGGGTTTAGAAGCAAGGAGAGAAGCCTGCTCAGCTTCCACTCTAACTCTGAGCTTAAACTTTCCAACTGCGATTGGTTGAGGGATATTTTTTTCCAACTCCAGTTAATAACTTTTTTTCCACTTTATCATACAGCTCTGACCACCCCCTATTCAGAGTTTATGCCTTGAGGCTTGCCAGCAGGGCTTGCAATACTTACACTAAACTAAATTTAAGAGTAAAGGTGTTCCTGCTGCTAATGTTCTCAGATCAGAGGAAAGCAAAATGAAGGAACTGGCGGCTGAAACTTTAATGGTAGGAAACGTTGACTGAGAATTTGGGAAAAAAAAAAAAAAAAGATTGCAGTTGATCTGTATAACAAAGAAGACATATTCCTTTCCATGTATAGCATTTATTTGCATTGCATTTCATTAGATGCTTATATTTTCTAACAGAAATCATCTAACTCAAGTAAACATCAAAAGGAATAAATTTTATATAACATACTCATAGGCCAACTTTTGGGGGGGTGTTAAATGCACTTTGATGGGATATATTGGCTGGATCAGTGCTTCTGGGGTCTGGTCTGTCTGCAAGTAGCTGGGTCTTCCTAGTATTTGGGGAAATTGCAAGCACTATTTCTCATTTTGAAGCTCCTTGGTGAACCCTTCAAAGAACCCTGCAATTATGCAGAGATCACCCTGACCTCAATGCCCAATGCATAATGCTTTGGGAAGCAAAGTGGGGCTCTTTGAATAGAGTCTTGACTCATAGAGTATGGAATGCCCCAGCTGAAGGGGAAGCATAGTCATTGTTTCCTTCTCTCCCTCTTGGAATCCACTGGAGCTAGACAGCCCAGAGTTAAGAACTGACATGGTCCAGATGTTTACTGTAACATCTGTAACATCATAAGAGTTAGGAACACAGTCTTCATAGCTTCTCTGAAGTAAGCTCATGTGAAGGGGGTTTGGGGAGCCTTTAGGGTCCCTTTAAAACTATACATGCGGTTTAACTCTGGATTGGTCATGACATCTTGCCACATGTTCTGCATGATGTTGCCATTTTGTAAGTTCTGGTTATCCAAGTAACTCAACTAATTAATATAACAGCTAGTAAGAAAAATAGATTTTTAAAAATTAAACAATAATTAATAACAATAAATAATTAATTAAACATAATTAAGTTATACAGTGTAATATAATATGTTTCTAATGTTTGTTCTATAGGAGAAGACTAACATTTCCTGTTTAGACTGTGCACTTTAAAGTTATCACTGTATAAAAAATAAATGGGCATTATGTTTCATAGATCATATCACACCTTAATAAACTAGGTAATAAATATTAGGATTTATCATATCTAAACTTTATTATATCTAAAACATTGATCTGCATTAGAATTCTCTTTAATTATGTAAAAAAATTACTCTTAAGCCAGGTTAATTATTTTTTTTTAGAAACACAAGACTGCCCATTTTTACTGAATTTCAAAAGATTTTCCCTCATCTCAGTGCTTTCTCATCTTCAGCCCCACCATGGCTTTGTAGCACTAGAGGAATATCATGTCTCAGCCATCTACAGGTGGCTCTATCTCAGGTCTGACTACATCTTCCATCTCCACTTCTACCTAAATCACTACACTCTCCCACTCAAATTTCACAGGAGTTGGCCTACCTGACCTCTCTGATGTCTGCTCTCCCTCTTCCTATAGTCTAATCTCAAAAGGGAAGTCAGAGTGATCCTTTCAAGGTGAAAGTCAGATTGTGTCACCTGTGTGCTCTAAATCCTCCAATGGCTTCTTACCTCAATCACAGTAAAGTCCAGTTTTTACAGTAACCTTCAAGACCCTACACTACTGGGACACCACCAAAATTCTCTTTAACTTCCCTGACCTCATCTGCTTCTGCTCTTATTTAATCCTTTGCTATTAGTGAGTATTTGGATAGTTTTTAGTTCCCTGCTTTATTTTTCATTGTGAAATCTTATCATTATCTGACGGTCTATATATTTTGCTTATTTGTATATTGTCTTTCTCCATATTTATGTCTACAATGTAAAGTCTGTGAAGTTAGATATTTTTGTCTTTTTGTTCACTGTTGTATCTTCAGCACCTAGAACAGTGACTGGCACCAAGTAGTAGCTCAATAACTTTCTGTTTAATATATTCAAGGCCCAGATTGATTGTGATTTGCTCTAGGTCACACAGGTAATAAATGCTGGTGATAAGTGATTTAAAACTCAAAATAAGCCTTCCAGTTGTTTGGTGAGGCTAAGGGTAGAGGTCAAAGCTGGTGGACATAGTAGGGGTGAGATCAGGAGCCTCTGGGCTTTTGGATGCCTCTCTGGTTAATAGAAGCAGGGGTTCTTTTACATCTGAGAGTCCTTCAACATGTGACAGTTTTTCTATTCTAAGTCCATAGGCATCATGTCCACACTTCTTCCTCTTTGGGGTAAGGTTTAGATAACTTGATTTTATAGACCTGCCTTCCTTATTGCTCACCACTTGACATATTGCATTTTCCAAAAAGGGCTATAACAGTGTCTCCTGTACTATATTCTCTTCTTATAATGTGACTTTGATAGTCTCCCTTAAGTAGGTAGTTCTATGTTCATTCTTTGGGATACTTGCCTTTAGAGCCCTGAGCTGCTACATCAGAAGTCTGAAGTTGCCATGCTGTGAGGAAGCCCAAGCCACATGAGGAGACCTCATGTATGTGTTCTGGTAGACAGCCCCAGTTGAGTCTCAGCTAATAGTTTCCATCAACCACCATATATATGAGTGAAAACACTTACAAAAGATTCCTGTGCCCCACCATTGGGTTATCCCAGCTTCTGAGTCTTCCCAGCATGGGCCCCAGTCATCATGGAGCAGAGAAAAGCTATCCTATTATATCTTCTCCTAATTCCTGACCCATGTAAAGTATGAAAAATAAAGTCGTTTAAAATAACTTTTTTAAACCAATACGTTTTGAAGTGATTCATTATACTGTTACAGCTATGTGTTTTCTCAGGAGAGCTGTCTCCATTTTGAGAATTATTCGTAGCATCTATCACTTCTAAAAGAAAGCCTTTGTTTGTGAGTGATAATGCTTTTAGAAAACAGCAAAGTATGGGCAGTTTTCAATCATTGATTGTAACAGGAAACCAAAGCATAAACATTTGAAATCCATAACTATCCTAAAAATCTTCATTCTTTAATTTCAATCATGTCCCTTAACAAAACTCTTAACAAACCTGATGATTGTCTGAATCATCAATGCATTTATCAGGTTTTCTCTTATCCACTTTGTGGTGGAGATGCAGGGAAAAAATAAATTGGCCAAAAGGCAGACAATAAAAGAAAATAATGAGAGAGGCAGCCCGCAGACTCCCCTCACTGAACATCACTCCTGAATAAGAGTGCTCTACATACAGAGGCATTCTCAGCAAAGACGACAGACTGTGGATCTCTAATAATGTCTTAAAGGGTCCTTTGAAAGATTCCTTCTTTCAACCATCATTTCTGCTTATTTTTTTCTAGTCCAAGATGGCCACCCTGCCCCCACTGCCCATGACACGCCCAAAGCTTATGGCCTTAGCCAGACAGAAGCTGCCATGCTCCCCTGTAACAATTCCAAGGTACGTGCCCAGGTTTTCGTGTCTTTCCCTACAGAATGAATTTCCTACAATATTCAAAAGGTCAATAGCATATCTCAGAAAATAAAATTGTTTAAAGATAAGAGAAAAATACATTGTTATATTCAGAATATTCAGATTTGCTGTCTCAAAGGATTGATGACCCCATCCAAATACTACAAATATATTTATTTATCAAGCAAGTGCTCCTTTGATTGTTTTATTTCCTATTGCAATTATATCATGGCACCTATAGAGTTTTGGAGATAAGATTCATGTTAAAAATGTATGCGCAGAATAGAAAGAAGAAGCTTTAGGGATGAAAGGTGTATTGCTTTCAATCCACAAGGTCCCGAGTGCTGACTTCTGTTTTGGAGAAAGGAGGGTGTAGCCGTGCTTCTAGGGTCAAGTGGCAGGCACGAAAAATCTCATGAAACGATGTCCTGAAAATGCATCATCAAACCACTGCTGCCCATGAATGGCTGCTGATACTGGAGTTGTTGCTGGGAAGATGCAGGACAGAAAACTCAATGCTTTTTATCATAATTATGAATATTAACTGAGATTGTCCACCTTTGAAATTTCTATTTGTGATTTTTTAGTCTTTTAGTAATACATATAGTATTTATCAACATAAACAATTTGCATATGTAGGTTTGATTATTTTCTTTCTGTGCACACTTTTTTTCAATTCCTGCAAGGCATAATGATCAAAGTATTACAAGACTTCTTTGTTCTGAACTTCATTTTTAGTATTTCTGGGAAAGACCAAAGCCCTTGGACCAAAATAAATACATTCAGCTAAACTAACATAAAGATTTTTTAAAATAACAAATCAAAATTTCCTTTTTCTATAGCTGAGAAATCTTTCAATAGATGCATAATTCATGTGCATACTACATACACATATTCTTATTTTTTGTTTTACTTTTGAAAAATGTGAAATATTTACAAAGCCTGAAAAAGCTTGTTCTTTCTGTCTTTTTTAATGATTGAGATTACATTTTGTTTTCAAGATGAGCAAAAACATAGCCTAATATGCCACTCCTAAAATAAGATGGGTTTTAAAGAAAACTTTTTCTTATATTCATTTTATTTAAGAAAAACATTTTTATTGTAACCTTTCAAGGCAAAGTTTATATAAACATTCTTTAATAACTTCTAAATAAAACATAGGTATTTGTTTTGTCCCATGTCCCCATAGTTATGAGAGGTTGATAGCATGCTTATTTTTAAAGATAAAAGAGGGTGTTATGAATGAATATACTACAAATATATTTCTCAATAAAGTCTTCTTTAAAATCATTTTGCACATTGAATCTTTAATAATGATTCAAATTTTATGTGTGATTAAAAAAAAAACTATTCAACCAGAAGTTCAGGGCAAAAGTTAGTAATATTTGGGACAAATAAATATTACACATTTTTATCAAACACATGTTCTTGATTCAAGATTCTGTGCCAAACAAAATATGACTTCAGCAGTTGAAAATTTATACTGTGAAGCAACGTGAGCAAAATGGAAAACTTGATACGCTTTGAAGAGAAAACTCTACTTATTTAAGAATGTGAATTGTTTCAATGTGTTGGTGTTTTATTTGTTTACACACTGGGTTTAATATTCTTCCCTATCTTTTTCCATTCAGGAAAATTAAAATTTTGAAATTATCAGTCAACAAGCTAACTGTATAGCTATTGTAGAACATGTATTATGTATGGTATTTTACCCTGAATATTTCTGTTCTCCTGGTGGCATTTTATATGTTTGGTAGCTTTTCAACTTGATAAGTCAGTGCTTTATTATTTCTTTCTATTCCATTTAGGTCTCAATTGATCAAAGAAAAAGATGACATAGATCATTATGTGGAGGTGAATTTCAAAGGATTGTCAAAAGAGGAGGTTGCTGCGTAAGTACAACCTCTTAAAGATACTTTAATATAAAGTTTGTTTCTTTTGTCTTGATTCTTTATTGAAATTTCAATTTTCCTGTGCAATATACTTTTTCATGGAACATGGCATTTAAAAATTAAAGCTCATATAAAATAGTGATAAGTCATGTCTATTGATCTTACAACCTATCAAAGTCTCTAATGTTATGGCTCTCAAAATTCCCATATTTACTAAGATATTATACTATCACATTTGCGATATTTAGTTAAGTCTGTGCCATTAATTGCATATTAACCTCCATTTTAATGTGTGTTACCTCCATGGGAAAGAAAAAAGCTTTAAGAAAAAGATTCATATATCTTTTTTTTATCCTGGTGATTAAAAAAAGAAAAAACTTACTATTGTATCTTCTTTTCCCCAAAAGAACTCACAAAAAGAATCAATGGATCATAGTTTATTGATTACTTTAAACATACTTCTAAATTACCTGGATTTACTTTTTATTTTTTTATTTTTATTTTTTTATTTTTTTTTGAGTCAGAGTCTCGCTCTGTTGCCCAGGCTAGAGTGAGTGCCGTGGCATCAGCCTAGCTCACAGCAACCTCAAACTCCTGGGCTTAAGCGATCCTACTGCCTCAGCCTCCCGAGTAGCTGGGACTACAGGCATGCACCACCATGCCTGGCTAATTTTTTCTATATATGTTTTTAGTTGTACATATAATTTCTTTCTATTTTTAGTAGAGACGGGGTCTCGCTCTTGCTCAGGCTGGTCTTGAACTCCTGACCTCGAGCGATCCACCCGCCTCGGCCTCCCAGAGTGCTAGGATTACAGGCGTGAGCCACCACGCCCGGCCCTGGATTTACTTTTTAAATGAGCAATGTAAACTATGCATTTTGCCACAAATTAGAGTCTAATTTATGGGATGAATAAAAGCAGTATAAAAATCAATGTAGGTTAGTGAGAAATTAATAGAAACCTAGAACAATAGCTAAACAGATTTAATATTTCTTACCTATAGACTTAGTGGCTCTGTTACCATCAGATCTTTAAATGTAAGTATCAAAAAATAGAAATCTTGTAAATGCAAATACATCTTACAGAATTCATTACGTGTTTCAACTGAAATTTTATGCAACAAATGTTTAAAAGAGATTCTATCTTTTTAGTATTGTCTAATACTATGGGATTCTGCTGAAGGAGTGTTCCTAATGATATTTTGGTATAGGTTTTATATATTCTAAAATTCTAAGTCTTTTCATATATTTCATTTTATCAGATATTATCTTTGTCAATTTTCATATAACGTGGAAAAACAAAGTAGTTTATTCAGTCAATAGCTACTTTATATAATGACAAAATTTTACAGTGACTGTAGTCACTCACTTCTGCAGCTCTATAGACTGCTATGTGTAGTATCTGGCATTTTTAGTTAAATGCTATTCTGATGGTTAATTCTTTAACTTTCCATGGTAACCTGTTGGATAAAATTAAAAGTCAATATCGTATGATAAGCACAATTACTTCTTCAAAGAAAAATATATATGAGCAATATTTGTATTCTGATTTAAATATTATATCCAAATAGCTTTAATTGGCTTAACAATTAAGAATCAAATTAGAAACTAAACATTCTTCACTTATTTCAACAAACTATAAATTTGTATTCTAAAAGTCTACTGGCACCTAAGCTTTCAGTGCAGACTGAAAAGAAAAATTTTATGTATGACAATGCAAAATAGGCTATGGTGATGAGTGTTTACTTAACATTTTTCCACTGAGGATATTACCAAATTGATTTCAAATTCATCATTATGCTACCGATAACAGTAACATAGGGTAATTCTCAGTGCTTACCATTACATTCTCCTTAAAGCTTCCTGCACTTGAATACTTTCTCAGACCAAAGCCCTTTCTATAAGATAGTAGGTGCAAATCATTCGTATAAAGATAGCTTGCGCACAGCTGTTTATTATGCTTTTGACTGATACACATTCTAGACTTTGCCCCAGACAAGCTAATCGAATAACATAAAAAGGAGAAAATTGATGAATGATTTCAGCATCTCCCAGCAATGCCCAGCAGGTGCCATGAAGAATTATGCATATTCCTTTAGCCAGAGAATTGCTGCATTTTTATTAGCCATTCAACTCTGAAAAGATAAATTGGTCAACAAGCATTTATTAAGTACTACTTTATATCTAATACTAGGTTTCTCACGGTGGGAGACACAGTGATATTTTATTGTGAAATTCTTGGCCCCATCCTGGAAACTTAACATCTATTTGAGACAATAAGACCAACAAGCAGGAAACAAACATGGAATGATTCAGTGCTGGTTGTACTGTGAGGTGCAACCTCGAGGTCGAGAAAAAATCAGAGAAGACTAAGATGATAGGATAAAACTTGTCCAGGAAGACAGATATTTAATATAACGCTCCAAGTCTGGTAGTGTTATAAAATGATATAACTGATAAGTCATAGATCTTCAGTATATAGAGACGTAATGGATAGAAATTGAAGAATCAAATTTTCAATTGGGCAAAAGCAGCATCTAAGATATATCTTGAAATCCCTCACTCTACTGCCTTATTCTCCTTTAAGATGGCAATAGATATATTTATATATACTCATTAATACAATTAATATATTCTAACTTTGATATCCCGTAATATGCATATGCTCATTATCTAGTCCCAAAATAATCCGTTGTCATCTACCGCCAAATACAAGAGCTGTCTGGAAAGTATCCAACCATTGTTAATATAATGAGGATGGTTACATGGCTTGATATTTCTGGACAGCCCTCGTATACCAACTTATGTGTAAACTCACACGCTGTGACCTTCCGCCTTCTGGGATGGGTGGAGAGTTCTTGCTCTTGTCTAAGGATGATGCCTCTACATTTACTCTCAATCCCATACCTGTTCCAAGACTTTCTCCTGCAGTTAAACATATTTTCCTCTTATATCATCACTTTCCGCTTTTCCATTGGATCAATCTCACCTAGTATTCACATCTACTGAAGTATTTCCCTCAACTTAGTATCCCCCTCCAAGTTCTACCCATTTTTCTCTAACCTTCACAGCAAACAGAAGCTCTGTCTCAGTATTTTCACATCCCATTCTTGCCTCAGTTGACTCTAAATAGGTTTCCAGCCCTGGTACTCACTGAAATCTCTGTTTAGTGTCACCAGTGGGCCTCCATTTTTATCACATCTAATGGTTATGTTTCTGTCCTCATCTTGCTTGATGTCTTCACAGCATTTGATGAAGTTGAACACTCTCATCTTGAATATTCTGTACTTGTGGCCTCCAGGATGCCATGTTCTATGGTTTTCCTGCAAACCGTACTGCCTCAGTTTCCTTTGCTGGCTGGCTTTCTCTTTTCAATCTCTCAATGGTGAGGAGCCCAAGGGCTGAGTCCTGGGCTTTCTACTACAGCTACACTCTCAACCTAGATCCAGTCTTATTAAACTTTAGCAATAATTGGATGACTACCATATTTATAAATCCAGCACTGACCTCTCCATCAAACTCCAATTTTTTAGCTCCAACTTCTTTCTTGACATACATACTTGGATATATAACAGACATTCCAAGGTTAATTTAACCCAAAACTGGACTCTTGCTTCACCCCTACTCCTCTCCCATCCCCAATATTATCCAATATCCCTCTCATAGTCTTTCCTTATTTCAGAAAATAGCACCAAGGCAGCCTTCAGTCTTACCTTGCTCATGAGTACTCCCCATCTAATCCACCAGTATGCCCTATCAGATATACTCCAAAGTATATCTTGTGTTCATTACTTTCTCTTCATTGCATAGCTACCACTATGACTTACCAAGATTACTTGAATAGTTTCCTAACTGCTCTTCCCACATCCACTCTAACTTCACCAAAATATAGCTGCCAGAGTGATGTTTTGAAAAAATTAGATCATGCCATTCCCCTGCTGAAAACCCTCCAAGAGCTTCCCACTGCTCTTACGATAAAATCTAAACTCCCTGTTTGGTACAATGTACACTATTCGAGTGATTGGTATACTAAAAGCCGTGACTTTGCAACCATACAATTCATCCATGTAACATAAAACCATTTGTGCCCCTTAAATCTATGCAGAATATAACCAGAGAATGTGGTTCTTCCTACAATAGCTTATAAACTTGTAAGTGCACAATGCAATCCTCTATTTGGAAGCCATTTGGGAAATTCCTCTTTCAACGTCATGGGACAAAGTGACAGATAAAAAAATTATAGAAAAAGAAAAGCACCCAGGCACCACAGAGAATGAATCAATCAGATCAGTCAGTGGGATGAACAATGAACCAGTCACATCACTCTCAATTCGTGGGGCAATGTGGTTTTATTATGTTGAATTTTGTCTTTAATATTATGTTCTATCTATATTAAGAAAACAGGGAAGATTCAAAACTATTAAGATCCTTTTCAATTCTTGATTATGGTTAAAAAAGTAATCCTTAAAAATCACTGACATTACTTCAAGCATGTAAAAATCATCCCCCATACCCTGTTCTGTTTTCTATGTTGGAAACTGAAGAAGTTATAATAACCAGTGTCACTATTTCAGTACTTAAAGCTAAACCAAATTATGGGCTCACAAGAACTTTTTTGCTTCCCTAGAGTTTCTACAGATATTACTGGATCAGGGTCTTTACTGATAAGCATAATTAGGTGGTGACCACCTCTAGGTTAGAAGAGTACAGTGTTATTCTCTTTTGAAATAAACATTTAAATGTCTAGTTATAAGAAATAGATAGTTTTCCTTGATAGTTTTAATTGTATTATTTGGAAACTTTTAAAACTTTATATTTGTATTGGGATAACTCTCTGAGACCATTTTAAAAATTCCACACTTTCTTTGATCTAGCAAGGCAACTTATCAAGATATATTTACATACACAAACACATACAAATATATGTAATGTCTTTATACATATCTACATTTCATGTGTACACATTTGTATGTATGTATATATGTGTGTATATACATCTTCAGACTGTGTACTTTAATTATTAATCTCAATTTTCTACATATCACTATATACAAATCTTTCAATATATCTTAAACACTTTTCTTCAAGTTAAAGTATAGACATGTTCAGTAAAGTTAAATACAGGCACACTTTGTTTTATTGTGTTTCACTTTATTGCACCTCACAGATACTGTATAGCCAGAAAATTCAGATATAGAAGAATACACCCTCTTCTTCCCCACAAACCACACACCCCAGGCAAAACTTGACAGTCTCTTTCTAAGAAGAATATTAGGGTTATAGTTCAGATATAGGTTAACCAACATCAGCGTATGTGTACAACTCTTCATACAAATGAGAAAAAGCTCTAGAAAAATAGCCTATACATTGTACTGTCAGGAAGGGTATGGAGCCACCCTTAGGCCAACTCTGTTGACTTAAAAATGTCTATAATATTAGATTTTCTAATTTAACTAGCTTGGCTATATGTTTTTTTTTTTTTTTTTCTGTGGAAACCTCCCATTTTTCCTACTTTAGGTAGGTTAAATTTGTGAGGAGGAAGCTAAAATACTGAAATGCCAGCTGACACGGAGAAGACAAAAGAATTGGCCACTACTAAAAGGCCATGCTGTCTGGGGATGTAGTTGGGAAGGACAAGTAATGACTGGGTCCTGCAGCCAGGGGTTTCAGGATGTTTACATTGTGTCTCAAGATATTTACATTGTGTCAGAATTAAATAATTGAGATTTAGCAACAAAGTATTGTTTTGTTCAGGTTGCTCTGCTTCATATGGCAGAGAAATGAGTAATACATTTTAGAAAAGTTTTAATCATGTGTTTTGATTTATTAGATTTTATATATTCTGGGTTTTTATATTTAAAGATTTTTGGTTGTTTGGAAATTCACCAAGGTTGATTGCCTCAATTATTAAATTATTTATTAATTTACTTATAAATAAATAAATAAATATCGTATCTTCCAAAACTCTCAGGTGATCAATAAGAAAGAATCTTTCCAAATGTCTTTTGTGCTTTTTGATTTTTAAAAATTCTCTTCACATTGTTCCTAAGGGATCAGAAGTTATTTGGTCAGAATAATTTCTAAGAAGCCTAAATTTTATTCTAAGTGTATTAGGAAACCTTTGGCTCATTTTAAGCAGGGAAATGACATGATGTGACTTCATTTTAAAAAGATCACTAAAGGCTGCTCTCTACTTTATGGATATTTCCCTGAGCAACAGCCCAAGTGAGAGATGGTGGTGGCTTGAGCAGGCTCGATATAATGGAAATGATGAGAAGTGGTTTAATTTAGAATATATTTAGGTTTTTGGGAGATCAGAACTTACCAATGGGATGCACGCAAGGAATGAGTACAGGATGAAATCAAAGATGACGTCTTCTGAAATGACCAGAGCAATTAGGGGGATGTCTTGTTCACTGCCTAGTATCCAGCACCTGTAACAGTGTCCAGCATGACTATGGATTCAATAAATACTTCTAATTAAAGCCAGACACCCCCCAGGCTATACTTACCTTCTCCAGTTTGATTCTTTTCTGTCCCACTTGGAAATTTATTCTTTGTGAAAATAATAATGGCTAGTATTTGTTGAGCACTGTTTCAGTGCCGCATATGTATTAATTCATTGAATCCTAGAAAAACTTTCCTCCCCTTTGTAGCTAAGAATTGATGAACAGAGTTAATAAAGCTCATACAGGTAATAAGTAGAAGAGCTAAATTGAACTTTAGGCAGTCTGGCTCTAGAACCCATCCTTGAACCATTATAACATTCTGCCCCTGAAGTTACTCAGATCTTCATTAAACTATGTTCTCTCTCATCTCTCATCCTTAGGGTATTGCCATTCTCTTAGCCTAGAATGATTTTTCCTTTTACTATTTCATGGCTAATTCTTACTCCGTCTTAAACGGCTCAACTATATTAAGTAAACTTGCTACTGTCCTGTAATATCCAGTATTATTCCTATCATGGCACTTATAGCACTTCATTGTCATTGCTACCTTAATCATTTTCTCTACTAGACTATAAACTTCAAGAGAGCTCAGGCCATGGATGCTTTGCTCATATGGGCATCCTTGGTATTCATACAGTGCTTGGCTCACAGGTGTGGGTAGATCAATAAATGAGCACCCATGATCTTTTACTCCTCCATAGGCTTGTACATGTGCTCTGCCTGGAATGCCCTCCCCTTTCCTTCATGCCTGTGTACTTGGTAAGATTTTATTTCTCTTCCAGCCTCCGCTTAATTGTTTCTTGCTCAGTGAAGCCTCCTTTGATCCATCTTCACCCACATGGTAGAGTTCAGAGCTACTGTTTGAACTCTCTCTTAATAGCCATTGACAATCATGTATGAGTGTTTTATTTCCCCTTCTTTATTATGTTTAACAAAATATAGATTGTGATGCATTAGTGGGTAGTGATTGTGACCTGTCAGTTTGGGGATCATAGCCAACAACTTAAAAATGGAAAGAGAGTATAGTAAAATAGAATAGAAAAGAATGCATTGCACAGAGGAAGCCTGAATAATGGAGAGGCTGCCATGTATAATGGAATAGAGCACGGCTTTTAAAACCAGACTCCCTGGACTCAAATCCTAGCTTTACACACACTAACAAAGTAACCAATTGACTCTGGGTAAGTTACTTAACCTTCCTGTACCTCAGTTTCCTTATCTGAAAAAATAGGAATAATAACAGGGCTAGTTTCCTAAAATAGTTATGAGAATTAATTGAGTTAATATTTATAAAGAGATTGAAACATTTTGCATATTTGTGCTTCTAAACATTTGTGTCATACATTTACATATATTACATATGTGTGTATATATATATATATATATATATATATAAAATATGTTCACAGGGTTATTGTGAGGCTCACATAAAACAAAGACCTTATATAAGTCTTATATGACACATGACCTTTTTATAAGTCTTTGAAAGCAGGGATTGTGTTTTATTCACCTTATATAAAATAACACTTTTTTTCCTGCTTTCTTTCTAGAATGGATTAAAGAAACTTAAAGTTAATACTTTGTACTGCAAAGCTGTTAGATTATAAATAGAAAATGAAAGGCAAATAAAGGAGAAGTATGTAAATATCCACCAGAATTACTCGAAAGAAAGTTTCCATGAGGGAATATCGTTTTGACCCTCAAATTCTGGGCAGGCTTTGGGCAAAAAGGGATTGTGATGAACTATAGAATTCTCATTACCTTATAAAAGGATATACATCAGTTCTTCAAGAGAGACCAGCTATTTTCCTGATACTAAATTTCAAAAGAAAGTTATCACATGATCTTATACAAGAAAAGTGGAGCAATATAATAGACCTTTACATACCTAATGAATAATAAAATAATTATTTAGACAGCTTGTTACAAATATTACATCCCTTGGCCAAGTTTTGTTTCAAGCATGATAGTGACAGGTAAAATAAATGATTATTGTGTTCTGGTCTCTATTTTATGTGATTCTCACGACAACTCTATGAACAATAACCCATGTTATTACTCCCAGAGACCAAGGCATAAAGAGGTTAAGTAATTTGACCAAGGCAATCTTTTGTTATAAAGAAGCAGAAACAATGAAGTAGAAAAAATATCTCATACAGAGGCTGGGGCGAATAAGCTAGAAGAAAATGGATGACATACATTAAAGATCAGTTTTCAGACTCCTCCTGAATTGCCAGAACTACCCTGGATCCAGAACCTCCCTCCAAGTTTACCTCCCGAAGGATTCAGTTGTTCTAAAATCTGGATTCAGATTTCCATGAAATCTTTCTACTTAAGCTTGTGTGAAACAGCATCTTATCCTACAACTAAAGTAGCCAAAGAAATATTGTTGAATAAGGGAACTGTTGTCTTAAAAGTTAGTTTGGCTTAAGGTTTTTCCACTTCAAGGTCAAGATAAAGATGTATGGCCACACCTATTTCCTTTCTATGTTTGAAATGACCATACAGAAGTACAAAGGATAATAAATCTTATTGTGATGAGAAAGGAGGGGAGAAAAATAGAGAACTCAAGATTTTCAGAAATATGATTTCAAAAAGTTGGAATATTACCATGGATAAAAAGTGACATTTCATAATGATAAAATAATTTGGCTTATCAAGATGATATAATCCTAAATATTTGTGCTTCTAATGACAGAACTTCAAAATATATAAGACAAAATTGATAGAAAGATGAGAAACAGACAAATACACAATTACAGTTGGAGGTACCAACACCACTCTGTCAATAATTGAGAGAAAAATCAGTAATGATATAGAAGACTTTAACAACACTTTGTCAATCACCTTAAATAATTGACATTTACAGAATATTCCACCAAACAACAGCAGAACACATTATTTTCACATTTACAAGAAGTATTTATCAAAGTAGATCATATTCTGAGCCATAAAACAAATTTTAATATACACAAAGAATTAAAATCTCCAAAATTATGTTCTCTTACAATCATGGAATTAAATTAGAAATAATAGTAGAAAGATCTCTGGAAAATTCCCCCAAATTGGGAAGCTAGACAACATATTTCTAAATAAGCCATGGATCAATGAGGAAATCAGAAGGCAAATTAGAAAATATTTGAACTGAGAAAAAGAAAATATGGACTATCAAAATTTGTGGGATGCAGCTAACATAGTGCTTAAAAGGAAATTCATAGCATTAAAATGTTTATATTAGAAAAATAGAAAAGTCTAATATCAGTGCCCTGAGCTTTCATTTTCAAAAACTAGAAAAAGAAAGCAAATAAAACTCAAAGTTAGCAGAGAGAAAGCAAAAAGTAAAATGAGAGCAGAAAACAAACAAATCTTTGCAAATAAAAACAAACAAACAAAGCAATAAGAAAATCAATGAACATAAAAGCTGGTTCTATAGAGAAAAAGAGAGCTTTAAAAGATTTCTCCTTTGTTTCCTTAGAGACATTGTAGAAAACCTTACACCCCCCAAAAATGTAACTGATGCTATGAAAGCATTTAAGGAAAAATAATTCTTCAAAATTAAGATAAAGATTGCTGAAATTAAAAAAGTCAAAAGGAGCTCGATGAGGAAGACAAGGCTCTCCCTCAGTACACTGAATAAAAAGAGAAAAGATGTAGACCCTATTAGAAAACAGTATGTGATACAGAGCATCATCTCTGGGTGTGTAGCTGTGTGAATATTTATATAAGGGAAATCCTACACAGAAGAGAAAATGGAGGAAATGAAAGATAATATTATGTGTATATATTTATGAATATACACATATAGAGCTTAGACTGGAAAAAATAGATATTTCAGCTGACATGGGCTGTCAAAGTAACCAGAAAGACCAAAAAATAAAAAGGAAAAGCAAAAAACAAAACAAAACAAAAACACCCACCTAGACACATACTTATGAAATTTCAGAACACTATGTATAAAGAGAAGATACTAGAAGCTTTCAGGGGAGGAGGAAGAGGTTGTCAACAAGAAATAAAGATCAGACTACTACCACAGTTTTCCAGAATATCACTTAGTTCTAGAATAAAAAAGAGGAATGTCTTCAAAATCTGCAGAAAGATTATTTTTAACTTAGAAAACTATCAATTGAAAGTGAGGGCAAATAAAAATCTTTTCAGATAATGCAGGGACCTAGAAACATCTCTTTCTCTTAGGGCAGTCTTTCCAGACCCTCCCCTAACAACAATAAAAAAATGGTTACCCTAGAGGGCGTGTGTGGAACACAGAATTCAAGAAAAAGAGAGCTGAGGGATTGAAGAAACCCAGAAATCAAAAATAAATGTCTACAATATTGCTGTAGTAAATAATACAATTAAGCACCTGAAAGATCTTCATAATAATATTCATATAAACCAATCATATATGTTAGGGTTAAGGAGATAATCAGGAAACTGACATTTAAGCGTACTAAGTATACTATTAAATGTAGAAAGGTAATATAACATATACTACATATTTATGTTATCTATTATATAAAATATTAATGTGAAAAATAAAACCAACAATATTTGCAAATCACTTGTCCTAAAAACTTTCCCCTTAATTGAAATACCATTTTTATTAAATTCCAAATTCCCATGTCTATATACATATATATACATGCACATATATATTCTGTTCTATTGATTTATTTGCCTTTTCTGTATGGACATCACAACTCTTTTTATTAATATAGTTAAAACACATTTTTATATTTGGCAGACAGTCTCCCTCTTTGTTCCAAAAGATCAAGTTTTTCTTGTATATTAGCTGTTTTGTATGAGTTTTAGAATTGTTAAGAGTTGAGAAAATATCATTAAGTTTTATTGGAATTATGCTGAATTTATGTTACTTTAGGAGAAGTGGTATCATTAAAATCTTGAGTCTCACATTAACAAGAATCTTCAGTTTCAATGGTGTTAAATAATAGCATTGACAGCAGCATCCCTTCACTTTTCTTGACGTTAGTGGAAACAGTTCTCATGTATCCCAATCAGAAAGCTTCTTGCCATAGGTTTTTAATATATTCACATTACCAAGATAAAGAATTTTTTTAATTTCTACTTTTCTTAATCAGGAATGAATTTTGAACTTTATTAAATAATTTTCTAGCATCTACTAGGATTATTACAAAGTTACTAGATTTTCTAACTTTGAACTATTCTTGCAATTCTGGGATAACCCTACTCAATCATTATGATTTTAAGTTGCTATTAAGTTATTTTTTTTCTTGGGGGGTGTGTGTGTGTGAATTTTGCATCTAAATCTTAGTGCTATTGAGATGTAATTTTTGTTTTCTTATTCTATACTTTGTGGTTTTATAAAATTAAAGAATTTTTCATCTTTTTCAATGCTCTAGAATATCTTGGATGAGATGGAAATTTCATATTAGTGAAAGTTTGGTAGAACTCCTTAGAAAACCAAATCATGTTTCTCCTTTGGTGGGAGTAGGGGGAAAGGGAGTAGGTCTTCTGTTATAATTGGTAGTCTAAATCTTCTCTAGCCAATTTCGATAACTGGTATTTTTTTTAGTAAATGGTCATTTAGAATTTTATATTTATTGCAATAAAGTTTAACATGATATTTCCTAATTAGGTTTAAATCTCTTCCATATCTATTGAAATATTCTCTCTATATAATCTTGGAGTAAATATAATGTTGGATAATAACTCTCTAGAATTAGACTGCCTGGATTGATAATGCAGCTCCGTCACTCACAGGTGTGTGATCTTCACCTCGTTAATTAAATTCTTAAACCACAGTTTCCTCTTCCCTAAAATGAAGATAATAATAACAGTACCTATCTAATAAAAAATGTTCTAAGGTTTAAATGGATAATTGTATGTAAAGTATTGAGAACAGTACCTGACACATCATTAAGCACACAATAATAAAAGTTAGCTGTCATTATAATTATAATTAGAAGATTTTTCATTTCTGGTACCAATTTTGTTGACATCTATTTTTGTTTTTCTTGATTATACTTGCAAAGAGTTCTTTAATTGTCTTTTCACATAACCAGTTCTTTTATTTTACAGTTCAATTTTTTTGTTCTCTATCTTATTATTTTATGAATTTACCCTGAATATTTTTTCCCTGTTCTTATTTGGGTTTATTTCATTATGTTTATTTTGTTAGGATTTTTTTCTCTAGCATTGTGAGTTGAAAGCTAGCTTCTTCACTTCTAACAGTTGCTTTTTTTTTTTTTCAACAAATGCCCTTAAATTTATAAGCTTCCTTTTGAATACCATGATGACTTCTTCCCCCAGGATTTGATAACTAGATATTTTTTGTCTTTCAATTCTATATGTATAAAAATTTCCATAGTAGTTTCACCCTTAGGCAATGAATAAAATAGAAATATATTTGTAAATTTCCAGGTGAATAATTTTTTTGGTGTTTGCTTTTTTTACTGTTATAGGCGGGTGCAGGATTGGGGAGTGAGCCTTTATTCATGCTTAGTGAATGTGTCATGTGTGATATCAATTTATGAAATTTCTGGTGTGGCCGGTACATGGTCAAGTTTTATAAATATTCCTTATATGTTTGAAAATTAAGTATGTATTTTCTATTTGTTTGGTACACAATTCTGTATAGAAAAATCTATCAGAACCTAATAATTAGCTTGAGTCTGTTATTTTAATCAAACTAGGCAATTGTTATTCAAATATTTTCCCCTCTACTTTATCTGTAAGATTCTGAAAAAAATTATTAAAATCAATTTCTCCTTATTGTTCTGTTAATTTTATATATTTTAAAACTACGTTAGGTGCATATTTTCCTATTTGCTATATTTTTCAGTAAGTAAATCTATTTATGAATCTCTGAAATTCTTTGCATCTTTAATTTCATCTGCCTGAATTCTATCATGTCTAATATTAATAATGTTACACAAGCTTTCCTTTTGTTGGCATTTGCACCATCATATGGGAATACAAAAAAATGACATGTTCTCTGTCTACTATGTACTTATACTTTTTTTTAAAGTTTGAATTCAAGGCTCTTTTACTTCATCTTCTCACAAATACTTCCTTTTGTTCTTATGATGTCCTTCTTGATGCACATATTTGATTTTCTAACCCTATGTTCTTAGTTATAACTAGAAATTTTCCAAATATTTAAGAGAGCTGCAATAAAATTAATATGATATTCAGAAAAACAAGACATTTATATACAGATTTATATACAGATGTTGTCTGACCAAAGCATCAAAATGATCAATTTACTTTTTTTGTTTTTGTTAATTTAATTTGTACATTCTGGAAGTTTGGCCATGTCTACATATAGTCTGTGGGAAATCCTGGCTTCACCATTCGTATGTGCAGTACACACATTCTTTGTAACAGCAATTAAAGAGCATACAATATGAAAGATTTCCTTACATTGCTTACAGTTTGGTAGTTGTCCTTTAAGCAATCAAGTTTGATAGAGGAAAATATATTCTTTTTTTCTTTGACATGGGGAAAATTAAAATATGTTTAGTGAAATGATGAACTATTTTTATAATAGAAACTTAAAAACCCAAAGAAGACATGGTATCAACTACTGTCCTTAAATAGTCAGAACTTGATATTTCTCCTAAGGTAAATTATGACAGATTTCTCAACCAAGAAAGATATTAATAGAATATTTTTATGTATAGATATAGAGCTGGAATGAGCCTAAGAATCATTTGGTTTCATTTTTTTTAATTTTATCAAAAGAGAGGGCAAAGAGTGTAGTTAAATGAGTACCAACAAATGGTTTGTAAAAGAGAAGCTTTATAAGTGTGCATTTTTTTTCTCATGACAAAATATCATTACCTCACTTAAAGAAATGTGATAATCAGAGAAATACACATGCAGTTTTTATTATTTACCTTTACACTCTCTTCCATTACATTGCTGAAAAGAGCATGAGTAATGTTTTGTTTTCATTTTTAATTTATGTGATTTTTTTCCGCTTGTATTTTAAACATGTTACATTTCTCTTAAATACTTGTCATGTTCATATCCCAATGTATACTATTTTTCTTGCCATAATTTTAATACATTTTAAATATTATAAGGGGATATAATGTTTGGAGGGAACAGCATTAGAATATATATGACAAAGCTATAGGTGTAAAGAATTGATTGTTTTACTTTTCCCAAAGAAAGCTCCTCATGCGGTTGTTTAATATGATAGATTTTTTCTTGAAAAGGTTAAAAAAGTTCTAATCAACTTTTGTACATTATGTAGAACTTCATTTTCTAAACTCTGCAAAAGAAAGTTTCATATTTAATGGGAAATCATGAATTATTCCATTTATTATCTACTTCCTCCTTTCAAAGACATGATCTGGATAAAAGGCGGGGTGAATAATTTCAAAAAATACAATACATTTTTAATGGGAAGGTGCAAACTACAGATTCTCATGACTATTAGCAAGTGTAGAGGAAACAGAATTTTACTTGCAAAACTCGTCAAACTCTTACAAAGATAAAATAAATGTATGACATACTTTAGTAAAAAAAAGAACACAGCTGAAGTTTTCTTTATAATACAACTTGTTTTTACTAAGTCTGTTCTTTATATTTTCCAGGTTTCCATTTTTATTAAATGTTTGATATTTCACTCAATTTATATGGAAAATTGGTAGTTTTTAAATTTATGATGACCTATAAAGAACTGAAAGTAAAAATGTAAATGATACTATTTGAGAAAAAAAATTCCTAAATAATAGAATTTCAAAAAATTTGGAAGGTATCACAGAATTATGTTTCAAAAAAGCAGAGTGAATATCATATCTTATGGAGTTTAATGTCAATAAAAATTATGAATACTAATTTAGACATAAATATTCAGTTAATGAGCTAGCATGATCATGTTTACATGTTTATAATTCATTATTTGTAGTCATGATATGAAGTTCATTTTTTGTTTTCCTCTTGTTTTTGTCATGTTTGTTGTCATTATATTAAGACACAGAATGTAACAGAATTATATTACTTATTCAAACTTCTTTCTTATTATAATTCAATTTTTAAAAACTAAGATTATTTTCAAGCTTGATTTTTCAATTTATGTTTAGTTTTCTGATAGTTGAAAGGTACGGTGTAATTTGAAAGAAAAGAACTAGAATCCATATGATTACCTCATTTAGCCAAAGGTGTTTGGACTCTAGTGTTGAAATTCTGGCTTGAAAACACTTTCCCTGAAAAATTCTTCTTTAACAATGACTCTCATGTCATATCTGTCCATGTCTAATCTTTGGCTTAAAACATTTTTTTTTTTTTTTTGGTAAAAATGAGTATCTCAAAGGAGTTTGTGAATAAGAAGACTGTTTATAAAAATTTTATTTGTAATTAACTTCATATGAAGAGCTTTTTTTCTTCCAGTCCTTTTTCACCAAACTTCTAAAGAAAAACTTTTAAAAATATATTTAAGTTTTAGATTTTTCAATAAAGAAAATGAATGATGATAAAATGATATGTGACAGCTATATGGGTAAATGTTTTGGTTAAACTTTATATTGACTGATGAATTGTTTATTCATTGCTGATTGATGACAATTCCTGTACTTCACGTATTGGATTAAATTGGAATCACTTGAGTAAATTGTTTTTAACAGGGTGTGCCCATGAAAAATGCCTGGATATTATTAAGGAAATTATTTAAAGTTATTGTAAGGGTTGCAGGCCTGTACTATCTGCTAAATAACCATGCTTTACTGTGATATGTGGTAATAATCACCAATGAAAATACTATTTGATTTATGAACATTCGTTGATCTGACAAAAAGTGACTGCCATTAATGCTAAACCTCAGTTTTAACAAAACTGAATCTGTGAAATAATTTTTGTGCTATTCTACACAAATATTTAATATACCCTAAGATAAAAACACCCATGTTGAAACGAATTCTTATTGTGTTAAGAGAATTCTTTGCTCATCAAATTTTTAAATATTTTATTTGTTGAAAGAGTTATATTAGTAATAGTCGTATTTATAAAATACTGTGGGGTAAACTTTATTTCTGACTTAGTATTATTAGATTTTTAAAAAAGAATTAAAGGTTGAGCTTGGGTTAAATAGTTTTTTTCCAAATGGTATTTTTCAATTTAGGTATATGTATGCTTTTAAAATGTTAAAAGTCTGACTATGCTGTCTAACTTTTATTATTATTACATAATAAAAGTTTGTATTTTCCAAAAATATAAAGCAAAACTTACATATGTAACAGTTTCCTCTAAAGATTCTAATTAGTAAATTTATAACTGTTTAGATAATCACATAAAAATTCTATTCCATAATATCCTAGGGGGCAGATTTTATTTTTAAATTATCAATTTAGTTCCACTGTCTAAACTGAATCTGAACCCAAACTGAAACAAAAAGCATCTTACTATATTAATATTTATATTATGATTTGTTGGTAACATTTTCATGTTGATTAGTTTCTTGAGTTTATACAATTAAAGATGATATCACATTTATTTGAATAGTAATTTTAATGAAATTTTCAGAAAAAGTATAAATTAATACATGCATTAGTGTGTTTCTTTGGAATGAAGTTAAAACGTAACATATTTCAGTCTTTGTAAGAAGAGTTTTATATAAAATTATACTAATATGTTAAACACATTATGGTGCAATATAAGTATAGCACAATACTTATACCCTCAAAATTATTTTATTTTCTTTTAAAGCAAATATGACCCATTTTGCAAAGAAAATCAAGATTGTTATAATGGCTGTGATATTAAAATTCTTATTAAATGATTAGTCATAACTGCAATCATTGTAAAGAGAATTTTTTATTAAAATATATGTTAAACAACTATACAAACACTGCAATTATTGTATTATGTTCATTATATACTCATTATTCTTTAAGGAGGTTCTGAAATGTTTAGGAGAAATTAATAACAATGTTCATTTTAATGACAAATTCTGATTGTAATGACTAATTATAAAAAGGTAGATTCTTTTGATCTAAGTATAATAAATTCTACTTTTTGAGATATTAACATGTAATAGTTAAATTGAGTCATACAGAACATAAGCAGTAATCGTCAGGTTATTTTATGATTGGTGGATTACTGCAATGCAAAATGAATTTGTTTTAGAGAAAACATCATAATTTAAAAGTGCTTTTCATATGCATTTTATTTGGATTAATAAAAATTCCTCATTAAATATGTGTATATTTACCTCTAAAATATCTTTCTAATTTTCCCAAATATGAAAATGTAATGGTTTGAAAAATGTTAATTTCTGATATGCCACCTGCCCTATTTACATTCTTAACAGTTCAATATTTGTTAACTGATCTCATAGACAGCTACATGTTTTGCTGTTACCAGATGGATGAGATACAATACTGTGCATAACTTTACATTTATCTTCTTTGAGTGTCAACTTATTTGCATATCAATTAAAATAATATCTGTATTAAGATGGATAATGAAAGTTATCAAATTTACATGATGTAACTGCAGTTTGCTAAATTTCCAGTAGATGCCCCCAGAGACCAGTCAACTCATTGGAAATCCTTTAAATTTAAAAAGGCCTTTTTATAGTGAAACTTTTTTCCTCAATATGTTTTGAAGTATATGGAAAATAAATCAAGAATTCCAAGAATCTTAACTCTCCAATGCTTATTACAAAACATATATATATGAGTGATGGTAGTGCAATTCTTAATCATATTAATCAATACTATGACTAACATTAATAATTGTTAAAAATCTAAATGTGTAAAATTAAGAAAAATGCTTTCAGTTTTCATTGTAATGCTATACAGTTTTAAAGTCAAGTCATTTGAAACACAACTTAATTCTTTCTAACTTCTCTCTCTTTATATATTTATATGGATAGGGAAATGCTATCTGATTGTTTTAGCTTTGGGGGAAAAATTATCCTTTTTACAAAAAACCATAAAACACATTCAAATAACTTACCCGGTTTTTATCAGTTAGTATGTATATGTCAAGAATGACTTTTTTCCCTTCTAATTACAGTATACCTAATATTTACCTACACTGGAAAGTGTGGGTAAGCATAGTGCTTCACTTTATTCCAAGGAAATTATATTAACTGAAGCTATTTAAGTATTAATTTAAGTCAATGTAATTATCCCGTAGATGATTCCAGTAACATTTGTCCCCACAATATGAATGTAAGACTGTTATAACTGACACATAGATAACCCACTAGTGACTTATAAATATTAACTTAATGGAATAATAGTGTTATCCTTACTTTTGATTAGATATTACATATATTTTGAGTTTATCTTTGTCAGATTAAGTAATTTTATGATCTTGTTTCAAAGTATTTTTATTGACCTGCTTTTGAAATATTTTAGTGAATGTGAAGCTTCCTCGTGATACCATAATTTCAGTTCATCCTATGCAAAAATATGTTAAATATATTAATCATGTATTTGAATAGGTAATAATGCTTGTGATTTTTAAAGTTCACTTAATAATAATGAACATAAAGACATGCCTAAGGGTATTTATATTAGTTATTAGAGAGAGTAAAATAACTTATCATATCTATTCATTCCATCTATTCATCTTTTT
This sequence comes from Eulemur rufifrons, assembly GCF_041146395.1. Classification (NCBI taxonomy): domain Eukaryota; kingdom Metazoa; phylum Chordata; class Mammalia; order Primates; family Lemuridae; genus Eulemur; species Eulemur rufifrons. Next base: position 33,010,691 of record NC_091000.1, on the reverse strand, counting down.
CATATTTGTAGAAGTGTGTGTTTTTTATCCTGTTAAATGTTTGCCTTTGTCAGTGTTTTTCCTGCTAGACTTTACGCCCTTGAGTGGGAATCATATCTATTTCATTTGCTTTTCATGGATGCTACTGGCTGTCTGCTCCCTCCTCTTAAGGAGAGGGATTCTCTGGGGCAGCCACAGAATGACACTGATCTCTTTCCCCAATCCCACATAAACATGGATTAGCGTGGATAAAGGGAACGGCTTGCAAATTGGAAAGTTACATCATAATTGTCAAATTATGATAAATTCCTAAACAATCAATGCCAATAAACAGAACAGTGTGTGGAGGAGGAGAAGGAGAAGAAAAAGCAACAGTATACGATATAATAGAAGGCAGTGTGGAGAAGTGGAAGGAATTCAGCATTTGCAGCCAGAGAGAGCTGGGTATGGATTCCAACTCTGCCACTTATTAACTTGTATGGCTTTGGGCAATTCACAACCTCACTGAAGAGAGTTTTCTTTTTATTTGTAAAAATGGAAGTAGTACTTTATAGAGTTATTGTGCCAGTTAGAAGTGATGTCTACACAGTGCCTGACATATTGTGGGTGCTCTATAAATAGTAGCTATTCAAAATAGTTTAAGGCAGAATTTTAAAATGATATAATATCTCCATGGCTGTTTAGCAGTAAACTCTCCTTTCCCAGAGACTCCACACATTCAACTGCTATGGAGTTATGTCAAATTGTTGTTCAGTTTTGCTGTCAGTTTCTAGCCTTTTTAAAAAAAAATCTAGAGTTTTAAAAAATGTTTAGGGATGTTGACATAAATTTAAATTTTTTTAGGGAGATTTTGACATAAATTTCAATTTAACAAAATCTCCATTAAATAATGCCTTTAAATGGCAATAAAACCCATATGATATGTATGACTACTTAATTCCATTCTTAAATTCATTCTTCTCAATAGGCATCCCTTATCCCACTGCAGCCTCAGGTATCTGCAGGAGCAAAGCTCTCCCTTAGGATACAGATTTATGGATGTTCAGCATGTCCATAAATGTCACAACTTCTGCCTCCGTGAGTGGCAATTTTTTTTTTGGTCAGGCAAACTATCCTCAGATTTCATTATATTAAATCTCTCCATAAATTTTACCAGAATTCTTAATTTTCACCCAGTGTAGTTGTTTCAGGTCAAGATTTTTCTTCTTCTGATGCTTAAAAACAATACTTTAAAATTTAGACTAATATTCCAAAGTGTTTTAATGTGCATATGAAACTAAAGACTAAAAATTTTATGGCCAAATGAAATAACAATGAATTTCAGTTTTGCTTATATTTCCATTTGTGTTTTAAAAATATTTCGTTTCATAAAGCAAGTGAACTTTGCCTATGGTCCTCTGTTATGAGACATAGAATCTGAGAAATTTAAATATAATGGTAGAGATTGATGTATATTTTTATTTTTAGATAGCCAGTCCTTTTTAATAAATGAAGATTTTCTGGTAAAAAGAAATAATTCCCATTACCTATGAAGGTTTAAATAGGAATCTATTTAGTAAATCACTGTAATTGTTCTTTCTTGCTCTCAAATATCAGTAATGAGGCTTTAAACAATGGCATACTCGCATGCATGTGTGTGCACACACAAGTGTGTGAATAAAATAGAGATGATATCAGCACCGTTATACATGCATATTTAAATACATTTCTATTTGTCATATCTTCTGTAAAGAATGGTCTTTTTAAAAAATTTACTAGAAATTTAAAATATTGATATTAGTTATATATCATGGCTGTTGTGAGGCTGAAAGATATCTTGGAAATAATTTTAGTCCAACCCTTTCTGAATCACTTAGTGTTCTTTGGTCACAGGCAGCAGAAACTGATTCTGATTAATTTAAGTGGAAACAATTTTATTGAAAGGATATTAGGTAGCTAGTGGATTTAGAGGAGAACCCAGCTCAGAAGAAAAAAAAAAGACCTGGGCCCCTGGAATGGATCAATGGATCTAGGTAGCACGAACAACTTGAGAATCTTGTGAAGATACTGCTGCCAGATTGAACTTCAGCAACCTAGTACACTCCGTGTTGGTTGCCTCAAGGTTTCAAACTCCTGGGTGAGAGACCAGTTGGCCTAATTTGGGCCAATAGCCCACCCATAGGCTAGGGAGTCCTTGAATTCCCGTTCCACCAAAGTTACACACAATGTGGGACTGGTTATTTCCAAAAGTGTTTTGGGGTGCTGCCTGCTGTGGAAGTGGACCTAGATACTGGTAGACAAATAATGACCAGAGAGTGATTTTTATTTCCGTCGCAGTTGGCATTAGAACTGAGATGGCCTCCTACTGCCCAATCTAGTGTTTGCTTTTATTGTTTAAAGTCACTGTTTTCATTTTTATCTATTTATAATTTTCTTGACTTTTGCCCCGAATGCTTTCTTTACTCATAGGAAGACATGCAGACAGCCAATGCATAAACACACAAAGGTGGCAAGCAACTTTCGAAGCAAGGATGCATTACCAGCCCCTTGTCCTCTCAGGCCTCTATGACACCCTCCCAGCTGCCTTCTAGGGTACCACTGGGATGTCCCCTCTGGCTCCTCAAACTCAAGTTACCTGAAAGTGAACTCATTATCTTCCCCCAAACCTGTTCTTTTTTGGTGTTGCCCTCTCTAGCAAATTACCAATTACCCAATCCAAAAACCTGGTTGTCATCCTGCCTCCTCCATTTTCTTCACCCCTGACATCCACTGAGTCACCAGGTAACAGTTTTGTTTTGTTTTCTGTCTCCTAAATATGTTTTGAATCCACCCACTTCTATTCATCCCGACCCCAGCCCTGCTGCCCCAGGTCCCAGCCCAGGTACCTCCCTCTCCATGATCACTAGAGTCTCCCATCTATTCTGCTGGCTTCCAGGTTTGCACTCCTCCCATCCCTCCTCTTGGATCAGGTGTGAATTTCAGAGTCACAGACTCAAGAATGCTAAATTGAAAGTCTTTATTTTTTTATAACTTAATTTTAATTCCTGGCCCTGAGCCTTGATCCTCCCTAGTGTAAAAATCTAATCTTGTCACTCTCAGGTAAAGTCAGTCCAATTCAGCAATTTCTTAGGTTATTCAAGATTTTAAAGCCTCTTTCCCTCACCCTATTTTCCTATATAGAAACAGCATCACCCTAGTAGTGGGAGGGCTGGAGGGTAGTAGAGTTACTAGATTTATCAAATAAAAATATAGAACATACTATATTTGGGACATACTAAAAAATCCTTAGTTGTTTATTTGACATTCAAATTTAACTGGGCATCCTGCACTTTATCTGACAACCCTGGGCAGGGGGGTGCATGTAACAGCATTTACTTTCAAATCTTGATCTAGTACCTTGTAACTGTCCCTGTATTTGCCTGTCCAGTATCCATTATTCCCTTCATCTGGAAAAACAAACAGCCTTCTTTCTCTTGGGCACATTGCTGCCCCAAACAAAACTAGAGCATGTTAGCAGTTTGTTTTTCCAGACTCCTTGTAGTAAGGAGGGTAGGGCATGCGACACAGTTCTGGCAAGTGGGAAAGTAGAAATCCATGCGTGGTAGCAGGATTGTTTTTGTTTTTCCCCCAAACAGAGCAAGATACAACCAATGCCATCCCACTTTGCCCTTTCTTCTTTCCTTGAAGGTGGCCATGGTATCTGGAGCTGTAGCAGCCCTGTAGCTACCAGCAGGGGGCAAGCCAGGGAGAAAGGTCATGATAAGCCCTTGAACTTGCCAGGCCACTGAACCAAGGCCCTCAACTGCCTACCTTTAGTCAAAAAAATAGAAATGTCTGTCTTTCAAGGCACTGTGAGGCAAGTTTTCTCTTACTGAATCTCTGATGCACTTGATCCATCTTTATTCTATCAGCTCTGGAAATGTGCTGGCCTGAAGCCTTCAGGAGCTCCCAGTGCTGTTCATTTCAGAGTTATAGCTGTGTCTTCCTTCAGGCCCCAGCAGGCAGTCCATGAACAGCTTTTAGCACACGTCCCCTTGCTATGGCCAGGTGACATTGTGACAGGCATATATCAGCCCTCTCTTTCTGGTATCTTTTGGGTTGCACATGGAGCCCACTGCAATATTATAGCATTCAAGGGCTACAGGAAATTATAGGGCTGGTTCTGGTCCTTTCTGCCTAGTGACTTTTGTGCCTTTCTCTGCCCTGTTGTAGGGGGAGGTGGGAAGGGAGATGCTGGTAATCTCCTGCCTTCAAGAGTCCCAGATGGGAAGCAGGACACAAATGTTTCCTACTCTGAGATCCCACTGGATTTCACAGGGTGTTGATGCTTGTTCTACTCCCCGACCCCCCCTGGCATTTGACTGGAGTGAGGAGGAGACAGAGGACAGGGCCCTATGCAGCACAGCATCGTGCTGCCTTGTTCTCCACACGCTCCTCCTCTGTCTCGGTGGGAGGGCAGGGCCAAGTAAAAACTGCTATTCCTTTTCTCTTCCCTGTTTCAAATATTTCTTCTTCTCATACTAAATAGTGGCTTTTAGTTTTCCAGCCGAGGAATGTGGTTTCCTTATTCTTGTTATGGTCTAGTTCTATGACAGTCTGGCTGCCCGATGGGGGAAGGTTGCACTCCAGCTGGGACACTCCTTCCAGGTGACTTTTCTGAAATGCGTTCTCATTTTGTCAATTCCCTCCCTCTAACTCCGCAGCGGCTCTACCTCCCTCCTAGCTTTGAGTCCAGACTTCTCACCACTGCATTACCGGGAGGTCTCTTCATGGTCTGGGCCCTACCTTTTTTTTTTTTTTTTTTTTCCTTTTTAATTTGATCTCTCATCACTCTCCTGCTCACTACCCTTTGTTTTGTTCCATACCTAGGCTGATCCACTGGATAACAAACTCTTAGCAGATGGAGACTGGGCATTTTAGTTTAGTTTTGTTGTGCTTTTTGTTTTTTCAACTCTACAGGTAAATCTAATGCATAGCTAGGAGATGAAAACCAGTAGTGCAGGATTTCACATTTCCCAGGGTATTTTCACATCATAATTTCATTTGGTTCCTAGAAGAATCTCGTGATGTAGCTAGGGCTTACATTAATACATACACTTTACAGATGCGAAGAAATGAGGTCTAGGGAGATTAGTAAAACTGTGCTGAACTGCAGGTGTTCTGACTAATTCTGGGCTGTTTCCAGCCCATACTGAATTTTTATTTCCAGTAGTATCACATCGTGTCAGTTGTTCTAAATATGTAATTGTCTTCTTTAAAAAAAAAACATAATTAGTATAAAGCTATATCTTTTGGCATCTAATTGTTCTTTTAGCAGAATAGTAGCCACCACACAACTGTTATCCCATAATCCTGTTTATTTTCTGTATAGAAATTTTCATCATTTCTAATTATTTATCATTTGTTTACTTATTGGTTGGTTGTGTTCTCCTGTTAGAATGCCAGCTTCGCAAAAGTGTTGACCTATTTGGTCTAAGTGCCTGACAGTAGAAAATGCAATAGCTATTTGTTGAGTCAATATTCATTGGCCACTTTATCTCCTTGCATTTGATATATTATTGGAGTTAGAAGAGGATTATTAATCTAACAAACCATTAACTTAATTCTAACTGAAAATAATTTTTTAAATATATCTAATAATAGATAATGACAAATGTTTTCTGCATGAATGAATGATGATGAATTTCCATAACATACAGTGAAACTACCTAATAAAGAGAATACATTGTTTAGATATTAAGTGGCAAGTTTTATTTTTGCTTGGTTTATTGGGGTTTTTTGGTTTGTTTGGGTTTTTTTTTGTTTTTTTTTTGAGGTGTTTTTGTCGGGTTTTTTTTTTTTTTTTTTTTTTGGTGGGAGGCTGGTGTATCAGTATTTTTGAATATTGTCCGTCAACTAGCTTATTTGTCCTTAACAAAGGGAGCTCAGATCTGGAACTAATATGTTTATAATGTAATTTCATTAAAATTATTGTATTTAGATGGCTCTTGGCATCTTTCATTAAACCGAAGTTGTTCAATTATAAGTGTTGGAGGCAAGGATCTTTTGATAGTTTTCAGTGCTTTCACCGAGGAACAAAAGGCAGCACGATTCAATCTTTAATTATTAGAGAATGAATACACCGTGCAGATTGAAAGGATTAAAATGAAGCTTTGAGTGCTCTGGTTCTCATTCCCAGGTACAGGAACTCGTACAAGAAGAGCGTCTGCGTGGACCTGCTGCGCGACGGTTATCACAAGTCCTTCACCGAGCTCTTCGCTCTGATGGGGCAGTGGGACGCCCTGAGGGACGCCGCGAGAGTCCGGGCCCTGCACTGGCTGCAGAAGCCGCTGGAGGAGCAGCCTGACAAACTGGACCACTTCTACCACTACCTGGCCAGGGCCGAGGCCGCTGAGAGGAAAGGTGAGTGGCGGGACGTGAGCAGGGCATGGCTGGCTGCGGAACAGCAAGCGCCTGAGGGAAGATTCCAGACGTGTCATGTCTGAATCTGGAACATTAGGACAACTTAGCACAGTTCAACCTACTCATCTAAGCGTATTTATGGGATGAATGATAGGAAACGCTGAAATGCGAGGCTGCCCAGACACCGGGGCGTCCCGGGGATGTCATTCTAAGCCAGGAGAGACAACACTTGGCACCTAATTACATCTCCAGAACTTTCCAATGGATTAAAATCTTTTGTAATATTAAGTTTAAATATTTTCACAAATTTTCTTTATACATAATCTGAAAATTGACTTTCACTGAGGAGATACTTTTAAAGAGTACTATATCTTGAAAAATCACTGATTTCCTCGCATTTATGTAGTTGACTTTGAAGGTTTTACGAAGTACTTCCTATTGATTTGAATCGGAGAATTTATCTTAGTGAATAGTAAAAAGATATGAAAAGCCTGCAATTTACAATTGCGAATAAAATTGTTCATTGTATATTTTCAATGACATCATTGCAAATAAATTCCTTTTCTTGTATTTTAAAATTTTCCAGAAAGTTAATATACATGTCAAGTATTGAAGAAAATGTTTTAACCCCCATAATAATTATATTGATATTATTGTCATAAGTATTTCTTAGTTACATATTAGGAATTGGTCATCTAAAATCAAAGAAAAAAAGAAGATCCTAAAATTTGGTTTTTTAAATTACTCTTGTCTCCAACTTTTTGGGTAAAAATACTACAGGACTCTAAAAGAAAAGTTCAGACCCTAATATGACAATGTCTATATTTCATTTCAGGCTTTTCTATGAGAAAATAGAGTGTTAACAACTTTTTGTGATGGCACCATGGAGAAAATTGATAGGGACATGGAAACAACGTGAGAGGGGTCTCTATAGTGGGGTCAACGAATATTTCCCATTAGGTTGTGACCTGACTTAAAAATATGAGATATACAAAAATGTGAGCAACAAAGCAAGTGAACCTAGAAGTGTGTATGTGTGTGGCAGGGGGTAGGAGGTGGGATAGGAGGTGGTTACTTATATTATGGAAAGTATTCAAGTGCAGGATTAACTTTAAAAAACAGTCTTTGGTAAACTTTAAAATATGACTTACAAATAATTTTTCAAGAAATTAACTATTATAAATAAAAAATGGCACCATAAAAGCCTACATGGTTGTATCAGCCCCAAATTCTAAGGTGACATTTACACTGAAAGTAGAATTAATCAAGGTAAATTCTGCCCAGTAGTCACGTTTTAAGTGGAATTTTATCATATGCACTGTTTTAAATTGAAGCTTTCATTTGAGATAGTATAAATATGAGCCAAACATATCACTTGTCATAAAGTATCAAATGTGAGCAACTTGTCATAAAAAACTTTTTAATTATACAGAACCTACACAGTCTATTTAAGGGAGAAAACATTTTAATTTATAATCTATTAAAGAGAAGTTACTATATGTGTAAGTTAAAATGTTTCTTTAATTCCAAAAATTAACAAAGTCCAACTTTATAATAACCAATGTCATACACACATTGGTAAGAGTAATAAAAGAAGTTATTTTTTTCACTGAGTAATATATCATATATTCATGATAAATAAAATCACATTTGTTAAATGGAACAAATTTATCTCTAGCTCAGAATAGCTCTTCTGTAGGGTTATCTCCTACAAAATGCTCGTGGCTTTTGCCTGGTTGAAATATGGACAATTAAAATAATTGCAAAAAATATTGAAAATATTAATACTTCAGCTGAAGGACATGTAAACATTTGTATGGTCTTTTTTCAAAAATGCATATAATCTTTTTCACATTTAGCACATGAACTTCATTGGGGAAGAATTGTGATTTGAATTAGGAATGTCCCAGAAAACGGGATATGCACATTTGCTCTTAGTAACTTGAATTAATCCTAAATCTTAAAACATGTTTCTATATGTCTAGAACACAGAAATCTGTTAATAGTGTATCAAGGTTCCATCCCATATGGTCATGGGATGGGAGACAATTATCCTGGAATAGCATATCTCTGAGCATTCTCATTGCTTCTCATTGGAAAGACCATCACTCTAGGGTCACAATGAAGTTCATTTAATCAAAGCTATGGCACTAACAATAGTCATCTCGGGTCAGTTGTGTCTCTTGAGACTTACAGAGCAGTAACCTAGAGTTATTTAAATTACTTTACAAACCATCATTTTCTGTTTTATAACAAAGGTGTGTTTAAAGTGAGCCAGTTACTTTTTTTCTGGATTATTTTTCATTTATTAAAGTGTTTCTTTGTCCCTGATACATTTCTTATATTACCCATTATTGTAAATCATTGCTGTGCCATCTGTAACATTATGATTACAGCCTTAAGCCCATGGGGCTGGAGAAGAGATGGCAATAATGGTAATGGGTAACCGAATCAATCGATAATTCAAACATTATTTACACTTGACTTTTAAATTATTGTCAAAGGTTGAGCAGCAACTTTTTTTTTCTAATAACATTTGTTTAAGATACAAAAAATATGTTCTACTCAAGCAAAGTTCCACAGGTATTTATAGATTTTATGCAAAGCAAAACAAAAAAAAATTCTGGTGAAATAGGTTTGGGAAACTAAACCAGGTGAACTAACATGGAAATTAAGCAGGTTGATTTATTGCAGGACTTATCAGAGCCTTAAACATGCTGTTGTATATTATTTAGTTCACTGAAAGAGAAAGATTAGCAAATACATTTCCCAAATTTATTTCACTATAAAATCTTCATTTTAAGGAGCATAATGAATGCTGGTCTAAATAACAAACCCACAATTAAATTGATTTTCATCTTCCAAATATTCCCACTGACAATTCAAGGAAGTGGTCTACAAGCAAGGAGAAAAGACTGCTCAAAATGTACAGGGTACAGGCTATATTGTCCAAAGATTCAAAGTTTGGATATATTGCTTTACACTTAATATTCGGAAAAAGACTCCATTTTTTTTTTTTTTTTGGTAGCAAAATGGCTTAGCTGACAAGTAGTCTTTAAATATGGAAACTTGGTAGCTTATATAACTCATTCCTAAAAAAAAAAAAAAAACTTTATGAAATATTAGGAATGTTTTTATATTAAGGTTTAATTACAGAAAAATAGAAAAATTATTTCAGGACTGCATATTTTTTTTAAAAATTCTCTATATATCTTTTATTAAAATGGAGGATATGAAATGTTTTACTTACTGGCATCTAAAAGCAATAACTCTCTAATCAGTAAATATGATCAAGAATATGAAGTATTACAAAACAGACTTTAGTGCTCTGTTCATATTAGGTAGGAGTTTGAGAATAGAAAGATAAAGCACAGAAGTGGCTTCTGGGGTGAGAGTATTTGTTTTGAATAAATAACTGGGGCTACTCTCTACTTTTCCTCTAAGCTTCATGTGAGTGCCCTTAAAAAGCAGAATGGCTTTCCAGGATCCCCAGCTCCTTTAAGGATAGGGTGACCTTTTTTGTTTTTTATTTTGTTTTCCAAGTATAAAATTTATTTTGATATAAATCTTAATTTCTCATGGAATTATAAAGAAGCACATGTAAAGGAATAACATGGGTTTTAGAAATTTATTTTGAAACATTGGAGTGACTCATTTGTAGTTCTTGAAAGCTACCTTTTGTTGTAACCAACCCGTTCTAAGCCTTTGTATTTTAATCTTATAGGTATACTAGTGGAAATATTTTTAATAATGATAATCCCTTCATGAATATATGGGTGGATTCTTCTGGTAATAGTGAACAATTAGTATCAGTGAATTCTAATAGATAATTATTATTATTATTATTATTATTATTTTGAGACAGAATCTTACTCTGTCATCCCAGGTAGAGTGCACTAGCCTCATCATAGCTCACTGAAACCTCAAACTCCTGGGCTCAAGAGATCCTCCTGCCTCAGCCTCCCAAGTAACTGGATCTACAGGCATGCACCACCATGCCAGCTAATTTTTCTAAATTTTGTAGAGACAGGTCTTGCTCTTGCTGAGGCTGGTCTTGAACTCTTGAGTTCAAGCGATCCTCCCGGCTCGGCCCCCAGAATGCTAGGATGATAGGCGTGAGCCACTGCACCCAGCTCTGATAATGATTGTTATTAAAAAATTCCTGGAACTGTAACCCAGAGGCCACCACATATTTACAACTGTTCTTTCAGGATAAATGCAAAAAGACATAAAGATTATGAATTTATTCATATTCACCATTAGAAGAGTGAAGCTTACAGGGCCGAGGCACAGTTGATTAGCACACAAACATTTTTGTTCAAGTTTACTATTACAGTAGAGTTTAAAAGACTGATTCACAATTTATTAACACACATTTTTGTGTATTTATAATATATAGGTTAAGTGTCTTTAGAAAAAAACCTACAAAATTTTAAGTAATTAACGATTATCTGAGTAATAGGGATGACTACTATTTATATATTTTCAGCAGAAAAAATATAGAAAACAGAAACATAGACATCTACTCTTTTTTAACATTGCTAGAAACTTGTATTGCTAGAAACATTGCTAGAAATAGAGCTTATATGGTTATCCTGATCATCGTTTCTTATATCAGCGCCATGACTTTTTTCCCTTTGGTGTGAAAATATCTTGGTATTTCCATATCCTTTCTTCATTTACATTCTCATTTGCCATGATTAAGAAACATTGCTTTCTCTGGAATCTCTACTTCTCAAACTTCTGACGGGAAAAGTACTCGATGATACTGCATACTCCTTTCTTCCAAAATAAAGGAGCACATTGCTGGTAGGCATTATCCTGTTCCATTTCTTATATAAAGTCTCCTATTTTACCCAAACAGTATGTCAATTTCTCACCTGTCTTAAGTTTTCTGAGAGACTTTTGTTGCTTTATTCATCTGCACATTCTTTAATTAATGTCATTATTTTAATAGTTAAAATAGATAAACTTTGCATTTAGATTTGATTTTTAAAATAATCACATTTTTAAGGAAAAATAGGAAAAAAATGTCATGATATTGGTTTGCCATTCAAAAGGATTGTCATGAGACATCTTTATATTGCAGTTTATGTTTTTCTCTCTTTGAAGGATACTTTGAAGATGTGTATAAAAACTTGTATGCTCTGGCCTGTTACTTCAATAATTCTGAAGACAAATGGGTAAGGAACCACTTCTACCAACGATGTTTTAACGTTGCTCAACTGATCAAAATTGACGGTGGGAAGAAAGAAGCCGAGGCGCATGCGCACATGGGTCTTCTCCACGAGGAAGATGGTGAGTGGGCATTCTTGCCGCGCTGCCCTGGGTGTGCTTGGGAGGATTCCGAGATCAGGCAACCAGAAAGCACGGGGGAGTCGAGAAAAAGACCTGAAATTTCAACATAATAATGTAAATTATTGAGATCAAAAAGCCAAGGCGTGTGACTTGCGGACTCAGCTTCAGTATTTCCTGCGGAGTATTTCTTGCAGAATTCCTTGCGCAAGCTCCTGCCTGAACGCTCAGACTGGAGTTCCCAGCAGCATCCTAGGGAGAGAAAGCGTCCTCCCCCACCTCTGCACACACATCCCTCAGGCCACATGCTGCACCGTTTTGAATTTTTTTTTCTTTCATGACAGCCCTCTTTGTTCATTTAACTTGATTTCTCATGTATGAAAATGTTTGGACAAAAGGAAGGGTACACTTCGTGATTTTTCCTAGTGCCCCATATACGTTACATAAAAACAACAACAACAACAAAAATCTGTATAACTCAGATACCACCGCATCGTGATTTTATAATAATCTCCGAAGGAAATGCTCTTTTAAATATACTTAGTAATGTTATCTTAAGACAAGCCAAAGTCTAAAACAACAAAATTGTCATAAATAAACTTTTATATGGTGGTTGAGCAAAGATTGCAAACAGGAATTTAAGAATTAAAATTCTTTATGGCAGGATAGAGTGTATTCAATATGCAAAGAAAATATAGGGACAATAAAAATATCTTATCATGAATAATGTTATTTTTTCCCTTAAAAAACTATCTAATTTTCCATAAACGTTTTGACTTTGGTAAACAGTTAAATTTAAAAATATTTCTTATTTTGTGGCTAGGACTGCATAGGACTTTGAAAAATAAAAGTAAAAAAAAAAAAAAACACCAGTTTTTATGCGTTAGGAAGTTGCAGTTAATGTGATTGTAACTAAAGCATGATAGGAACAGAACATGGTCAGGAACGATGACACACACAGGCAGTGCCAGAAAAACTCAGAGTGGTGAGAGGTCGTGCAGACTAGATTGGAGGAAGGCATGATGGAATCAAGAGAGATGGGTGAGGGACTTGGAAGATGGGTGGATTTTAGGCAGGTAAAGAAATAGGAATACATTCTGTGAGAGGTAATATGTCAAAACATGATGACAGGAACTGATAGGAGGGATAGCTTGGGCCAAGTACAATTCTGAACAGCCATGGGAAATCACAGTGGTAAGGTAAAATAGGGACACACCAGCATTGTGAGTTTGGACTTAAGCTGCTCTGCATTCAGGGGAAGGTAAGGAGTGTGATATAATAGTCTGTCTGTGAGTGGAGGGAAAAGAGGAAGAGGGCATGGCTAGGAAGCTGCTATATTTAACTTGGAAGAAACAGTTAAAAATTACTGTATTTAAGAGAACATATTTAAGTATTTCATCACATCACGATTTATAATATCCCAGAACAGAAGATTAGCTAAACATATTAAATATATTTAAATAAATATATTAAGCAACATCTGTGTAGGAGAGTTCTGTGTAGTCATGAAATACAGATTAGAGCAGAATTCATTCATTCACTCAACAAATATCAATTTAGAACCTAATGTCAGGGAATAAAACAGTGAATAAGACAAAGTCCCTGCCCTTGTGGAACTTATATTCTTCTGGGGAAAATAGGCCTTAACAATGAATAACTACATAACATAGCAGGAAGTAGTGGTAAGTGCTGTGATAAATAATAAAGCAGAGCAAGGGGATTGACAGTGGATACTACTTTGCATAAGGTGCTCACCTGTTAGAAGGTGAGACGTGAATGAAATGAGAGGGTGAGCTTCATGAGAATCTGAAGAAAGGGGTTCCAGAAGGAGAATGTAGTAAGTGCAAAGGCCCTGAGGCAATGCCCAAGGACCTGCAAGAAGGCCCATGTGCCTGGAGCTCAGTGAATAAGGTGGGAAGTGGAAGAAGTTAGACAAGGAGGCTTGGGAGAGAGCACGCTGGGGCTTGTAGGCCAAGGTGAGGACTTTGGATTTTATTCTAATTTATATAGGAAACCCCAAATATGTATTGATTTGAGAAAATGCTCCTGACTCATTAAGTAGAAAAATAAGACACAAAACACAATGTAAAATGTAATTATATTGTATATATAGCATACACCAACATGTTAACAGTGGTTATTTCTGAGTGTGGGGATTATAGGTGATTATAAAATTATGCAGTGAAGAGATATGACTTACTATAATAGAAGTTGTTTGTTAGAACTTATTAGCCTATTTGCAAAAGCAAATCGAACAATTGGACTGTCAATTACTGGCCCCAAAAAAGGAGTCACAGAATGAATAATAAATAATATATGAAAATAGGACTAAAGAAGTCAGGGCTACACTGATGAAAACTGAAGAGTAGCTACAGTGAGATTCAGATAGCTGTCATAGGTGTATGCTACGTTTTTCTGTTTGTCTTATTTCTGATTTTTTAAAATTTGGTTTGATTTTTTAAATTTTTTATTTTGTTAAAAAGCATAACATAAAACTTAACCATCTTAACCATTTCTAAGTGTATAGTTTAGTAGTGTTAAGTATTTTGTAGTCACATTGTTGAACAACCAATCTCCAGAACTTCTACACCTTGTACAAGTAGAACTCTGTACCCATTAAACAACAACTCCTCAATTCCCTCCCCTTCTGATTTTTAAAAATCTCTGAATGCATTTTCATTAGAGGATTTGTACATTGCTTAATTTATTTATTCTTTCATCTATTCATCCACTCATTCAACAAATACTGGAGTGCCTGCTAGCCCTGCGGTTAGTACCCATGGCAACAAGGTCACCCCTATCATTTTAGGCAGCCACACAGTGACTGAGGGCAAGGATGAGTTTGGGAAATATGATCATGCCAGGGCTTCCATGAGATAACATGGTCGGGTACTTGACTTGCTCACATTTAGATGCTGCACCCTATAGCAGGATAAAATGCACCCATATTTCATAATAAATAGATTTTAGCTATGAAAATTAAAAAAAAATATTTTAGAGATGGGGTCTTACTATGCTGTCTAGGCTGATCTCGAACTCCTATCCTCAAGCGATCTTCCTGCCTCAGACTCCCAAATAGCTGGAACTACAGTTGTGCTCCACTGCACCCAGCCGTGAAAAATTTGAAATATTTTTAAATTAGTGTGTGTTATTTTGTTTTGAAATCACTTTTTGTCAGATCTAAAATATTTTTCTCTGCTCTTGTGTAGTTACAGGCCCTAGAACCATGCTTTTATTATCTGAAGGATGAAACAACTGAGTCAGTGTTGATGAAAATTCTAGATATTGACTTTGAGTGTTTTGATGTACCTAGTGATGGCGAAAATTATCTGTAAAGCTTTTGTAATCTGGGATAGAATTTTCAAGAGAAGAGTGAAGTAACAGTATCATGAATATGTGGCTACAGTGGAGTGGGACTCACCTGGTTGTAGGGTTCCCCCTGAAGTGATGACAGTGGTGTAGCTTCCTCACGTCTGATCTGATTGGTCCAGACAAGCAAATAAATGGAGGCCCCACAGCAACAGCTAGGTGGCAGCATCCTGATTCCAGGGGTGCCTCCTTTCAGGTTAAAATAGGACATGAGGTAGCAGATGGCAACAGGCAGGTTGTCAGGGCCCAAACAAGCAGGCCGTAGTCCAGGGCAGGGCTCCAGCACCCTTAGGGAACTACAAGAGCAGAAGTCATACTCAGAGAGACTGGGCACTTGGTTGCAGTCAGGGGTCATGTTCAGCCCACTGGCTCAAACATAACCAGAGCCTCCACCAGAACTCCATGGTCAGAGTCAAGCAAGCAGACAGGATCAAGTTCCCACTGCTGGTAAAAATGGGGCCCTAGTATATAACATAGCCTGGTTCTCTTTGGCTCAAGGGCTGGCAGTCTCATTCTTCAGACCTATAGCTGGGGTAGCAGGCATGGAGCAGTCAAGTAGTCATGGACTGGCAAACACTTGGAGCAAATCAGTGGCTCTATCCTCTTTCAGAATTGTGATCTTATTTGTAAGGATCTTATCATGCAAACAGGACAGATGGGCAAGCAGCATTCACACCTCATCGGTGGAGGTTAGGAAAAAGCTCACAGACCCTGGATCAATAGGAGATGAGCCCATTCATTCTAGAGCAGCACACAGAGGTGTAGCAGGGCCAGATGTCAGAGCCTGGGAGAGAGGAGACTTTTTAAAAGATGTGAATTAGGGATGCACCAGCTCTTTCCCTGGTTTGAGCTGAGGCTGGGGCACAATAGCAAGATGATGAGTCAGAACCTTCATTTCAACCCTATCCTGCTGGGTCAGCACCGGCCTCTGCCCTAGCATGATGACGGGGCTGGGGTCCACACCTTGCCAGCTGCAGCTTTATTGGTGGGGGCAGGAGGCACGCAAACTAGCAGTGGTGTCTACTATATCAGCATTCAGTAGTTGAGGAAGCACTGGCACTTTCCTCTCTCCCCTTCCCATCAATGGTTTAGGAAGTAGCCTTCTTTTGACCAAATTAATAGACCTAAGCATTAATTAATTAGCTGGTTTCCATGGAGCCTTGCAGGAGGCCAGTCTCTTTTCTGGTGCGCTATACTGGAAGGATCAGTCGTGGACAAGTTAACCCTTCATTTCCATTCACCTTTTTGTCCGTTCCTCCCCTACCCCTTCCAATGGTGGCTTCTAAGTATCATCTCCCACTCTGGGAGCCCATTCCATTTCAAACCATTAGCTCTGAGTCTAGTTACTGACTTTCCTATGAGAGACCAGGAGGATGATTAGATGGTGACAACCCCAGGATACTGAGAATATTCACTGAAGACCAGCAGGGAAGACCATTGTAAGAAAGGTTTAGGGGCCAGGCATGGGGACTCACACCTGTAATCCCAGCACTCGGGAGGCTGAAGCAGGAGGATTGCTTGGGGCCAGGAGTTCGAGACCAACCTAAGCAACATAGCGAGACCTCATCTCTACAAATAAAAAAGGCAGGGGGTTGGGGGTAGGAAGTATACATTTTCCAGTTCACAATGCCCTCATCTGCGACTTTAACACGGGGATTGAGTAAAGTCTAACCAGGTTTTACAGCATTGATCCTAATTCTTCCAATGACTGGAGAACTTATGAAGAAGGAAAGAGTTGTCACGGTTCACCTGCTCAGTTCAGGTCCTGAAATTTATTGTTGACAGTCAGTTTTGTGAACAGATACTACTACAGATAGAGTATCTCGGTGTGGGTTGCCAGGAGGCCAGATGGCACCAGGAGCAGCGTAGTATTGTGAAGACACACTGGCATGACCACCAGCTCGCCCCTGAAGCACGCAGAATGGAGGGCAGACCCAGCAACAGATGTGTTGAGGAGGCCAGCTCTATAGAGGTCTGTTCCCTTTGCTATTTTGATCTCATAGAGAAGAGTTAGAGTTTGGAAGCCCACTTATCCCTGTCTTGCTGATGGTCAGCACCTTCCCTAATATCTCCTTCACCCATTCTTTAATGATCATGGAGAAGATATCCCTTTCTGTGGTTTGGGTTTTTTTTCTCATGAATTTTATGAGAGGCAGTGGTTCAGCTTCCTTCTAGGTAAAGTACCCTTCCCATCCAAGGCAACTCACTTCCATACCACAAAAAACAAGGAATCCTGTCTCTGACAGTGATAACCCTCTAGGTTTCCTACTACTCAGAAGTTTCCAAAGCTCATTCTTGCTAGTAGTCACTAACTCCTAAAGGCTGGCCACAGCACTACAAATAGATTCTTTCCACTCCTATTTGAGTCATTGATTTATCTCTAGTTCCCTGAGTTGCTTCTGGAAGGCCATGGTGTGTGTCTGGAACAACTGCCATGCTAGCAAGGTAAATTGGCAAGCAGCCCTCACAGCAGGCCCCCTGGAGCAGATTGCTTTGCAAGAACTCACAGAGACAGGAGCAGTATCAGGTGTGCCTGGTCTCCCATTATCCTGCTAGTGGATGCTGTGTGGTCAGGGGCCAGACTCAATAGCAATATGATGTGGCAGAGCCTTGGTGCAAGCACCATCCTACCAGTTCAGCATTCATGACTTGATGTAGCATCAGCTCCTCTTCTGCAGGATTGTCAGGGGGGAGGGAGGAAGAGATCAGGGGCTGAGGCCTTATGGTTGCAGTCATAGATATGGCATAAAAATAGCAAGATTTGCCATATAAACATTTGTAGCTTGGGGAGCACCAACCTCTCCCCATGAGAGAGAGATCAGGGCCCAAGACTTTGTAATAGGTCAGGATTGATTGCTTTAAGCACTGAGCCTAACTGGTTTCCACAGAACTTTGCTAGAGTTCACTGTCTTTTCTAAGAAGCTAGCCAACAGGGGATCAGTTCTGGACATGTTAACTCTTACCTCTTGGGTCTTTAAATTCTGAATAAGGAGTGCTGTCAACACAAAGAGATTTTGTTCAGATTATGGCCACAAAAATTCTGTCCTTTAAGAAGTAGGACAAAGATAAGACAATGAGCATAAGCTTCAAAAGGAGTTCCACCACCAAGACTAGACATTTTCAAGAACTGATCAAAGTAGAACAGAATCAATAAGTTAAAGTAAGAGAAGAACAAAATGTCAGTCCTAGAAGAACGCCTGGTAGACACTGGAATTGATTGAGGTGCTGTTCCTACCAGCTGCCCCTCAACTCTAGGTAGAAGCAGGGGGTTCCACCAGGACCACATGGCCAGTGAGTAGAACTGAGGGCAGACTGTCTACCCTGCTTGTCTTTAATAGCCAGGACTAAGTAGCTCCCTCCTAATTGAGGGATGTAGGAAATGAAAGGAAATAAAGCATTAATTCAAAGAGGATTAACCTAAGGAAAAGAACAAACCTGTCAAAATGATAACTTTAGAAAAATGCTTAGCATTTCAGAAAGACACAAGTAGAAGACAGAAATGCATGGGGGTAGAAACAGATGATTTGAGAATGACCACCAGATAAAATAAGGAAGGCTCTCAGTAGAATGTGTTGGAAGAATTAAAATACAGAGTAGAAAAAGTAAAGAGCAGAATTGGCACAGTGGAAAATTGAATTAGTGATATTGGGGACAAACTTTAATAACTATCCCAATTTCAGGGGAAAGACAGAAATGAAAACAATGAGAGAAGATGATAAATATGGAAGTTACTGAGGAAGACTGTACAATAATTGAAACAAAGACAATAATCAAAGACATTTTAATAAAGTTTTCTCAATCCCGCAAATCCCTCAAAAATCTGAATATATACATTAAAATAGCTCTTCATGCTCCAGTCAAAATTAATAAAGAGAGGTCCATAGCTAAAAATCCTTGGGAATTTTTTAAATACTCAGATAAAGACAGATTCCTACCTGCATCCAAAGAGAAAACACAGATGACCACCATTGGGACAAAAATTAGACAGGACTCAATTTTTTCCTTTGCAACAATAAATGCCACAAGATAAAAAGAAGTAAGAGTCTATGGAGCTTTAGAGGAGAGGAAAGAGAGTGAAATGCTGTAAAGTTGAAAATTAAAAGTATGCTACAGAGCTGAGTGTGAAACAACAGGAAAACATTGTTAGATATGCAAGATTCAGAAAGTACACTATGAATATAGTTTTCAAGCATATTGTATTCTGGAGACCAACAAGAGATAAGTCAAAATTAAAAATTCAAGAATAAGGAAATCCTGATATAAAAGAACTGACAGTAAACACTTAAACTAACTAAACATAAAATTAAGTTTAGAAAAAAAATGCATGTCAATAATTTTGGAAGTAGAAGATACACAGTATAAAACATAAGTATGATTTTAATTTTTCTCTTTATGATTTTCTGTATTTACCAAACATTTTGCAGTAATGTTGATCACTTCTCTATCTTATGTTAAAATTAAATTTCATCAGAGACATTTATAAATGAGCTATAAAAAACAAGTAGAAAATATGGGCAAATATTTATTCAATCTTTGATGAAAAAGATCTTTGAAACATAAAAACAACTGAAAGAAGCACAAAGGGAATGATGGGGTTTATTGAGAGATAATTATATTTTCTCTCTTCTCCAAGTGTAAAACCAATTCTGAAGAAACACAGGAATCAGACACATCATAATTGTTAAGACTGATTGGAGAACAGAGCTTAAATCTGTTCTAATCAGATTCTCTATTTTCCCCCAGAATTAATCTTAGCCACCTGGTTAGTGGCAGACTAGTCAAGCTCAGGCTCTCCTACAGGTTCAAAGCCTGTTCCTGTGAGCTTTGGCATGGAGCTCAGAGGTCATACCTCTCAAGAACTGAGTCCAGAGAAGATGAAAGTTCAGAATTTCACCAATCAGATGTGTTCTTTCTCCTCCCTTAATGAAAAATACAAAGGGAAGGGGAGAGGAAGTACCCTCATGGGAACGTGAGGCTAGGGAAATAGAATTCCCTCTATTAGAAACAAAAATTGAGAGATTTGACATGTAACTTTTTTTAAAAAAAATTGTTTATTAAAGGTTTCAAATAATTAAACAAAAACTGGGAAATAGTTGAAACAAACATGATAATGCATTAGTATCATTATTATATAAAGAACATTTACAAATTGTTGAGAAAAACCATTGACACACCAGTAGAAAATGGGTAAAGGAACTAAGAAGACAATTCAGAGAAATTCAACTGGGTAATATATATGAAAAAAGTGCCAACATTGATAATAAAAAAGCACAAATTAAAGCACTGAAGACATAACACTTTTCACCTGTAATTTTTAACAAATGTTTATTATCTCTCTACTGTGTCCAAGGCACTGGGCTAAGTGCTGGGAATACATGACTGAAAAAGATATTTATGGTGCCTTGATTCAGGGGCTTACATTTTAAAGGCAGAGGCAAGTCAGTTCTCTGATAATTACAATAATCTGAGTGAGTGTACTGGTAAGATAGGTACAGAATGTAACAAATTCAAATGTGGAGGAATCAAAGTTGTCTGTTTATTTGTTTAATGTAGTATTTAATGCTTGTGAAGGTTTGGTAAGTTAAGCATGCTGCTTACATTGCTGGTGATGGGATAAATTTGCCTGACATTCTTAGCATACAATTTGGGAATATGTAACGAGAGCTTAAAACATGTCCACATCCTTTACCCTACTATTCTACTTCTAAGAAATAACCAGATATGAAGACAAAGATTTACATAGACATATATGTGTAAGCATTTTTACGTATGTATTATTTGTAATAGTGACAAAAAGGACACAATAGAAATGTTCTACAGTGCAGTAATAGTTAATTGATTGTGTTTAATTACATGTGATGAACTCTTATCCAATCATTCAAAGTGTTGTTTTCCAGTAACTATAATGATAATAGCTACCATTTGTTGAATGCTCTGTGTCTGTCATTATGAAAATGCTAATTCTGGCCAATAGGCTGTAAGCAGTCACTTCCAGGCTGGAGCATGGAGGAGCAGATGTGAGTTATCCTCCTGTCTCTATGTTTGTCATGGCAACAACCAGGAGGACTTATTTGAGATGGTGAAACCACAAGATGGAAGCAACTTGGATTTTTGTATGACCATTTAGAGAGGAGCTGCCCTAGAGAGTCACCTGATCCTCAGAGGACTTCATATGAGCAAGAAAATTACTTTGTCTAAGGTCCTAGAATTTCAGGCTATATTTACTAGCCCAGTAGTAAATCTGACTTTGGCTAATATAACTTCCAACACTTATATGCCCTTACTGTGAATGAGAGATTTTAAGAGTTCTGTTAACGGTTTTTGTTTATTTCTTTGAAAATTTTATACAGTGGTCTAAAGCTTCCCTTTTTAATGTGATATCTAACATCTTTGTGCTTCCCTAAAAAATTCCATTTTAACATTTTTGGAGACACACAAATCCCTCAATTTACTGTATAACTTAGTCTTCCAAAAACTTCATTTCTATTTCTTTAATGTAGAAAAAATGGATGCATTTTATTTTTTCCTTTACGTGTTTCCATTTTTTCTCATTGCGGTAGACATGCAACGTATTTATGATCTAAAAAATAAAAACTTTCAACTTTTAAGGCTAGCTGATGTAGAATGCCTCCACCAAAAGTTCATGATAGTGTTTTGCCTTCTGCATAGGGTCTTAAACCGTTTAAGGATACCATGATTATTACTACTGAGGACTAAACCCAGGAGCAAACAGTAGACCCCTTGACTAATCCAGTCTCCCAGTGTTTCTGTCTAGATCAGAAATACCTGGTCATGTGTCTTGGAATTGGACTCCACTACTCAAAACTGAAGCTTTCTGACTCAGTCTTGTACTCCAGATTTCCTTCACTCAAGTCTCTTGTTAGCTTCCTCCAGGCTAACTCAGTAACCCAGTATAGAAGAACCACCCATTAGAACAAAGTCATCCCAGGAGTGGGTACAGTAGTTGTGGTTGTCAACATTGAATATTGCATACAGACATCTCAGAAACTTATTCAGATGAAGATATTTAACAAATTGCTTACAGAGTCCACCTAGAAATCAAGAGTGTCTGATCTACCAAGGTAAACCACCCTGAAAGTATCTCTCTCACCTGATTCTACTTGAACCGTATCCAGGCCATAATTCATACAACTAGAAACGTCTTCTAAATCTCTGTGGACATTCCCCAAACAGGCTCCCATTGTTGAAGAACAGCTTTAGATGGGCTTGTTACCTGCGTGTCCCCACTATGGGCATACAGACCCTTGTAGCCTGGCTGTGCCACAACTATTGCTTTGCCTAAAGAAATGTTTGGTGGCCTCAAACCATGCCTGTATCTTCCCAGACCAAGGAATAGCCTGAGCATCGAAAGTCCCTGTAGTCCTACTCACCAACCAATATCCGTGGGCTTCCATTTCCTTGTATTTTATCTCCCAGCTGCCCCAACATCAGAGCCTTGAGGTTGCTGTACTGATGGTGGTGGTTTCCAACCTTTCTCACAGCAACAAATATGATTATTAGCAATGACTTAGATGATACTTCTATGAGAAGACTGAGATTTAAACAAACCCTCCTCATGCCCCCAAAGCAGAAGAAGAAAACACCACCACTAATTATAGGATATGGTCAAAGTAAAACAGGCTGTGGGTTATGTGCTGTCTGTAGTTCTATAGTCTTTCTCTCCCATCTAGAAAGCACACTGGAATTCAAGTAGACCAGAGTAATTAACGCTTTTTAAAATGGGTAATGACAAATGAAAACATTATACATTTTGAAAGGTAAATCACCCAAAAACTTTGGCTCCCTGTTGTTGTAAAAGATAATTTGCAACCCATTTCAGAACTGATCAGCACACACATCTGAGCCCCAATACAGCCATAAATAACTGTTAGTTTCGGGGACAGTTTCTGGCTTTGCTCTACCCATCCATCCAGAAGTTTGACTGATGAACTTCTGAGATGCTTCCTCAACATTGCCATCATCAGTCTAGTTTTCTTCCCTCATGCTTTCCCCCTGTATCTCTCTGTGTATGCTCCATGTTCGTGAATTCATCATCTGCCAGACCATTGGAAGACGATGTGAAGACACAGGAGACTGCCATCTACGAACCAAGGAATGCCTGAAGCCACCAGAGGCTAGGAGAGAGGCATGGAACAGCTTCTACCTCACAGCCCTCAGAAGGAATTAAACTCTTCCGACACGTTAATTTCAAACTTCCAGCCTCCAGAACTGTGAGACCATAAATTTCAGTTGTTTAAGCCACTTAGTTTGTGGTACTTTGTTTTGACAGTCCCAGGATGAATACAATATTCAATATGGTGTCAATGTTTTCTTAGGTAACAAAAGATGCTATTTCAGGAAAAAAAAAAAAAGAAATATACCAATGGTGGAATGATATGACTCAACAGACATGAAGAATCTCTTGTTTATTTTAAACTCTACTCATATAAAACAATTATGTGGGTGATGATCAATTGAATTCTATCTAAAAGAATACAAGATGATTTTCAGACACTAATATCTCATATAAACAATCTTTCCTAGAATCTTGGCTTTTTACCTTATTCTATATTCCACTATAAATGTGACTGTATTTTTATTCTTTGGCATTTGAAGTGAGGTTATCACAGGATTCAGTTCTCAGAAAAAGCGTAAAAACAAAATAATTTAACATAATCAAACTTACCACATCAAAACTGATAGAAATTTCATGGTAATTTCTTATGTCTTGGAATAACATTTGCCAGTTTATTAGAAAAACAGCCTTAATAACTAAAAGAATTGCAAAGGATATATCAGCTTTTAGTGTTATATTTTATTTTCTCTTTCATTTTATTAAAAATTAATAGAGATGAAGTGCTGTTGAGAGGATTTAAAACCCATCAAATGCACAAAGTCTCGACTGGGACGGCCTCTGGAGAAGGGCATTGATGATGTGAAATGACGGAGAGACTGTTTTTGCTCTTTCACACTGTTAGCATTGGTTACTTTGCGCATGTATTATCTTTTAATTATAATTTAAAAAATATGTTTAAATATTATTTTTTAACAGTAGCTAATTTTAAAAATCCCACTAAATTGCAAAGTATTAAAAAGAGCAGAAGGTTTTTACAGTTGGTAAGAGATAATCATGAAGATGAAAGAACTATGTTATATACAGATCCGATCACAACGCTATTAATGAAGTAGAGAAGTGTGTGTGTAGGGGGCAGGTGTTAACTAAATGCATATATTGAACGGTCTTTAGGCAGGAAGGGAAGCCAAAATCTGCTAGAGATGAAGTCTAGCAGTGGAAAAAAGATTTAGACTGGGTAAACTTAGATTCCCTTTTGGCACCACCATTTCTAATTAACTCTGTGAATCTAGGTGAGTCATTTAATCCTTGTGGATTTTGCTTTCCTCCTCTCTGAAATGAGGGAGTTGGAGCAGATATGGAGCAGATGGTATCTGCTCTCAGTTTGCCTTCAGCTCTATTTCTGTGGCTCCTTAAATGGCTATTGAAAGATCAGTCATTAAAAACTCTATGTGTCAATCTATTTACTAATTAGGGAGGCAAAAATGTCAAAAAAAAAAAAAAAAAAAGCAGAGAAGAAGCCTAATATTAACTTCTTTGTACCTCTCTTTATTTATTTTAAACAAAAAATTGTAGTCCATCAGAGAATTGTTTTGAGGGTAAATGTGATAAGTGAAGTGTCTGATGTTCTGCTTGACACAAAGGCCTTTAGTAAATGCTGCTTTCCCTTTGTACTTCCAGGGTGTGCGTGTCACTTAAAGTAGGGCTGGGAAGTTACAGTACTGCTATAACTCAGTATCAGGTCTACAAGCAGCAATTCCAGTGATGACTCACTTAAAACTTGAGACAGTTCTCAGGGAGGCCAGCATAGGAAGCCCAGGGTGACAGGAGTGAGAAGGTGCTTGTTGATGAACCTACTCAACTCCTCCCCCCAGTCTCTGCTACTCTTCTCTCCTTGCCATCTCTCTTCATCTCATCTCATTCTTCCTTTTAACTCTTGGCATTTTATCTCAGTCCTCTCATCCTCTGATCCACTGTATATGACCTCCAAGTTCTTTTGTAAGTCTACACGGAGGATGCAAACTTGCCACAGAGCAATTTAGGAAAACTTCTTTTAAACTATTCTTCTTTGGGCTTGTGTTTTCTATTAAGAAGCAAAACCACCTACTCCACCTTTGCTCATGACTATTTTATCTTTTTCCTCAGAACATTAAGCAATTATAGAGAGGGGCAGCTTTGGTCCATTAATATCTTCCCCATCGCCTTTCCAAGTGGTAAGATCACATTGTGTGTGCAGTACCTACTTAGAGCATGTTCTCTTTTTCTCGAGGAGCTTGAAGTCTTTTCTGCTTGTCCCCATTGTTCTACTTAGGTGCTGGGATATTTCATATAAATAAGGTAACACTCTGAAGAATAGTAGCTTAGGTGGGAAATAGAAGAATGAAGAATTGTTTTTTGTCTGGTGATTAATTTTTCATAAATATTCACAATCCCTAAAAATGTCCAAGAAGAGATGTTATAAGGGCAACACTAAGGGTCAGGAAAAACTCACACTTGTGGCATGATAAGTGGAGATGGATGTAGCAGATTGTGAAATAATCCTCAATTGTTTAAAACTGGATTAGGAAATTTTGTTGTTCAATTCTTTTAGATGAGAAAATTTTAGAGCCATATTGGATCTTCACACTAATCTAGCACAGACCCTTATCTGATAGATGAGTAAGCTGAAACAAAATAGTTCAACAATTTTACCATGGCCATGAAGTTTGTCAGTATCAGGTGTTAGACTTGCATTCAGAGCTCCTAATTTCCATGTCAGGTCTCTTTTGGTTCTGTGATACTCAATGCAAATAAACACAAACTATGTACATGGTTCTTCAAACTAATTTACCGGTAACATTTAGACATCCTTAGAACAAATCAGATGTATCTACAATATACATAATGGCAATAACACTTAGAAAGGTATACTGATAGATAGATACAAAGTAGTTTTTCTCATGCATGCACATCATCCCTATTTCAAAGAGACAAACACTAGGATTCTGAGAGGTTATTTTTTATTTTTTAAATTTATTTTTATTTTATTTTATTTTATTGTGGTCAGAGTACTTAACATGAGATCTACACTTATAACAGATTTTTAAGTTCACAATACAGTCTTATAATCTATGGTCACAATGTTGTACAGAAGATCTCTAGAACTGATTATTTTGCATAACTGAAATTTTAAACCGGTTGATTAGCAACTCCCCATTTCTCCTTCCCTCCTGCCCCTGGCAACCACCATTCTATTCTTTGTTTCTATGAGTTTGACTTCATGTAGGTGGAATCATGCAGTATTTTTCCTTCTATGTCATATATTAAAGGATTTCCTCCTTTTAAAGGCTGAATAATCTTAAATGACAACTAAAGCATGTCAGAGCTGGAATGGGAACCTGTGTCTTCAGATCTTAGATATTTGGTTTCTATTCCACTACCCTACATTACCTCCCTATTCAAATATTTGTTCAGCAAAGACCTCACAAAGTTGACTTTCTGGGTTTATTTTTCCTTGGTTTATTTTTATCGAAAGTATGATTTTGAAGATGGTAAGGTGGAAACAGCCCCCACACACTGCTCTCAAGGAGAGGATCAAAAGTTGCAAGTAGATGTTCCCCTACAGATGGAGCACTTTAGAGAGAGCATATTGAATCATCATAGAAGTGACTGAAGACTCCTAAGTGAAGGAGAGGGAGGCAGAGTGATCCACCTGGCAAGACTGGAAGATGTCTGGGGAGAGCATCCACACATGGGGAAGGGTCAGAGGAGAGAACCTGCGGCTCCACACTGCCCCTATGAACACTGCAACCCAAGCTGTGAGGGGACTCCCCACCATGGCAGGCCTCCACACTGATCAGGGAGCTGCTTGGAGACTGCAGCAGCATTGTATTAGACAGCAGGCAAAGTGGGGACCCACTGGCTTCCGATCCCAGCACATGGAACATATTCCAAGATAGATCATATGTTAGGCCACAAAAAAAGCCTCAGCAAATTCGGAAAAATTGAAAACATACAATGTATCTTCTCAGACCACAGTGGAATAAAATTAGAAATCAGTTCCAAGAGGACATCTCAAATCTACACAAAGTTATACAAATTAAACAACATTATATAATTCATCTATGTAACAAAGACACTTATAACCTCTTAATATTTTGAAATAAAAAAATAAATACAAGTATGATTTTTAAAAGTTGTCTGAGATAAAACTTGCCCAGACAAAATTATGAATAAGAAAAATTATATCTCCCTTTTTATGTCCTCTTTCATTTTGCTAATGGATCTAGCAAAAAAAATAGTAACCATGATTTCTTAAGATAATACTATGTGCATGGCTCATGATAATGTGAATCACTTAAATGGTTTTGGAAAGTAATGTAGCTTATGTAGCAACCATAAAATTTGCAATACCTCTTTATCTACTAATTCTACATCTAGAAATCTAAGATTTGTTTTAAAGATAGTGTTAATTAAAACATTACTGGCCGGGCGCAGTGGCTCACGCCTGTAATCCTAGCACTCTGGGAGGCCGAGGCGGGTGGATTGCTCAAGGTCAGGAGTTCGAGACCAGCCTGAGCGAGACCCCGTCTCTACTAAAAATAGAAAGACATTATATGGACAACTAAAAATCTATATAGAAAAAATTAGCCGGGCATAGTGGCGCATGCCTGTAGTCCCAGCTACTCGGGAGGCTGAGGCAGTAGGATCGCTTAAGCCGAGGAGTCTGAGGTTGCTGTGAGCTAAGCTGACGCCACGGCACTCACTCTAGCCTGGGCAACAAAGTGAGACTCTGTCTCAACAAAAAAAAAAAAAAAAAAAAAAAAAAAAAACATTACTTATATGGAGAAATGATCTTAATATCCAACCACTAGATAGATGATTAAAGTATACATCCCCCCCAAAAAATATTATGCAGTCTTTAAAAATGAGTTTTAAAAAGTATACAGTATGGAAAATATTTCTAATAAAATATAAATAAGTAGAAAATTATATCTTCAGCTCTTTTTAACTGTGTAAATATAATGCATGAATATAGAAAAGGAGTAGAATGAAACTGGACCAAAATAAGTAACTTTTGAGTGATTGATGCCATCATTGTTAGCAATATTTAAGATTTTTTTCCTGTAATGTTTCATTAATGCTGATATATTTTTGCCCTTAATATAAGTAATGTATATTGTATTATACTTTCACTAAATGTCTCTCTCTTTTTTTTTTTTTTTTTTTTTTTGCTTTACTCAATTGCATTTTCAAAGTTCTTTTGTAGTTTGGGTCAGTTGTAGGGTGATATCATCCTGGTTTGCCTGGGACTGAGGTGGTTCCCAAGACTCACAACTTTAAGGTCTAGAACCAAGAAAGCCTGGGTAAACTGGGATGAGCTGGTCAACCTAAGTAGAGTGGATATTAAAATGTTCCTTTGTCTTTGTGAACCTAGTATTTTACTCATGCACCAATAAGAGTGACACAATAACATCTTTGTTACTTGCTATTAATAGATTTGACAAGCATAGTATGGTTATTTTGGGTTTTAAATGACTATTATTTCTATTTAAATCACTATTGTATTTGAAAGTTTTTAACAATAAAGCCTCCTTTATATACAGACTGTTGCAAGAAAAAATGACAATTAATGGGCAAAGGACAGCTTATTGAATGTTTAGACTTGAAAAATAAATTCACTCATGGGCACTGTGGATATTTGGAGGGGCAAAAACAAACAGCAAATAACTCCAGCAAAAAATCCCCACGGCCGCTGCTGAGTCCTAACCAAGCTCTCTGCAGGTTCCCTGTTGAGGCGTTTAAATCCTGGTCAACTAAGCAAGTTCATTGGGAGCATTCTTTCGTCTTCACAGTTAAAAAACAAATCCTACTTGTTCGTGTCACTTATTTGTAAACTGTTTCGAGATTTACATCTTAAAAGTCCCTTTGGAGGAATCTTTTTCCAAAAAGATTCTCTGGAAGAGCAAACACATTATTCCATTCAGGTTTCCTAGTAACAACATGGAATAAAGCCAATCAAACAAGTGTCTAAGGATAAACACTGATGACTCCAATATACCTGTCACTACAGGCCTGTTGAAAGCACCTCCCCTTTCATCTCTGTGTGATTGCAAGGCTAACTCTTTCCCACAACTACTTACCACACTTCATTTTTAGGAGGAAATTCTAAAAATGGATTTAGAAAGTGGGCCCTCGTATACACTTTCTAAGGTGCAATCTGACTAGACCAATATTAGAAACTGAGTCACCTTTTACTTGAATAGCACTGAATTTAATAGTTAAAAACTTTTTTTAAAGAAACGGATTAGCATTGCTATTTCTATATAAATTAATTGTCACTTTTGGGGGCATGTCAGTTTATTCTCCATCCACTATGTGTACATGTTCATAAGACCTTATAGTATTTAATGAAGAGATCCTTTTTAAGTATTGATAGCCACAAGAAAATTATACCATGTTTGATCTGTGTTAAAGAATCAAAGTCCAAGATCTTTGAATGGAACTTAGAATAAAAATGTAATTAGGTTACATCCCCAAAGTCTGATATATCTTTAAACAAGACTGCAAATGAAACTTTATTAGAGCTTCAAATGAATTATTTCATTGCTTCTTTTTTTTTTAAATTCATTTTCTTCCCCTTCTCTTTCATGTCTGTGTTACTGACATTGCTGCTTGTATTTTACCTGTCTTTTTCAGGGCGTTTTAATTATTTACTGCTTAACGAGTAGCACTGAGAGGAAGCCTCATTCAAAGGTGCCTGCTCTGCAGCAGGTTTTTCTTTTTCAAAGCTTTGCAAGCAGATCTTGAATAGCTGCACTAAGCCTATAGTTCTTGCTACACTGAATGAACTGTTCGGGAGGCAGTGTTTCCTGTAACTGAGACAAGGCACTGCCCCAGAAATCTCTCTTCAGAGGTACAACTGACCAGAAGTGAAAGGAGTATTGCGTTGGAGTTAGATGAAGTATGCTGTGCCCAATTAGTGCCTCAACTGGCATTTAATCTGAATAAGTGGCACCGTTTTGTAATATTTAGGTTTAAAGACACTTCTTATAACAGGCCATCTAGATTCACTCCAAATGGCAAACTTGGAAGAAAAAAATAGATAACACTAAAAGATAGCGTAAATAGACAGCATAAAAAGTTACTGGATGTCTATGAAGCACCAGGCACTCACCCGTTGCAACCACACTTTGAGCTTGGCATTGTTATTCTTGCTTCAGAACCCTTAAAGAAAGGGAGCTCAGAAGCAGTGTGTGAATAGTCTCATTAAATCATGGTGTTGAAGGTCAAACATTGGTCTCTGTCTTGAAGTCAAACACTTGACACCTTTTCTAAAAAGGGGAGTCACCTTGGGGAAGTAAAGCCACCATGGGCTTTGGCCATCAGCTCTGACACCTACTTAATGTGTGAATTTAGGCAAGACAATCTTGGAGGCTCAGTTTCCTCATCTCAAAAATATAGATACTAACACCTGAGGGTGAACTAAGATAACACACACACACACACACACACCCACACACAGAGCAGCTAGTATAGTGCCTGGCAAATATTAAGTGTTCAACCAATGTTATTTCTCTCCCTCCACGCTCACCTAAATAGATTATTTTCAGTTTGTTAGTTTTTTTTTTTTTGTAACATCCGAAATAACACGTGTTGGTTGTCCATCAAATACTCTCCTCACTCTCCTCCGCCATCTTTCATACTCAATACTGACACTTTGGTACATAAGCTTCCACGCTTTTCTCTTTGCTTATATGAACATATACAAATCTGATTGATTATGGTTTATTTAAAATCATGAGCAATGTATAATTCAAGTAAGAATTACATTACTGATTAAATCCTGAGCAAATATAACTCATTAGTTGATCTCATGTCACTATTAACTTTATTCCTCCTCAGACCTTTATGCCTGTCAACACTGTTAACTTAGTATTATTCTAAGATGAAAACGTTAAAGTAAAACAATATATTATGTGAGGAAAATAGTGAACTCTACAAACTCTCTACAAAGTTTATAAGGGCTAGTATTAATTTTCTATTGTTTATACATTATACAAATGTTTTACATTTTTTAAAAATTTAATTTTTTGAGTAATTTCGATACCTCCAATTATGCACTTTTGAGAGTGAAGCTACCTAATGCTCAATCCTTAGAAACTATGAAACTAATATTGAAACAAATATCTGAGGTTTACTGACCACGAACAGTCAAACTTATGCACTGGCCACAATTGAGCTATCTAAAATTATAAACAGCAACAATTAATAACAATTCCTCCAGAATATTTTGGGTCTAGGCAAATTTTTCTGGATTTTTAAAAATTGCCAACTGCAGTAATAAAGCCCTTGTGGAATGTCTCCCAAACTTGTCTTCCTGTCTTCGTGGGATTCTTTTCATTGTCTGGTTTAGTGACCAATACTCTTTAACTGGTGTGTGGTAGAGTTCCTATAATGTCCATTTCGAATCTGAGCTCAAAATGATAAAGAGAAAATTTCGTTTTAAAAACAGCATCTTAAATTTCCTCTACATATCCCAAAGTAGCTACCCAAAAGTTATGGACACATTTTCTTCTCAGTTTATTAGGGATGCTATTGAGTTACAGAACAAAATCTTTGTTTTCCAGCATTCCATTTTGCAATGGTGTGCAGTGGGTTATAGTGCACAACAAATCTCTTCTGACAGGAGATAAACCCTTGAAAGTGATAGTTTCCGTTGGAAATGTGGCAGACCCTTAACTATTTCAGCATGAATAGTGCCGTTATAATTATCATAATTGAATGTAAAAACCTAAAGATAATATAAATTGTTAAGCTGAAATGGAAAGCAATGTCTTTTGTTTTTACAAAAGGGCAATAACATTTTTCTCTTTTTGCTGCTGTTCAATATTGCTTCTAGCAGATTTTATCTCTGCGTTGTACAGAATAGTAATTTATGCCAAAGATGTCCAGTAGCTCCAGATTAAAATGTAATATAATATACATAAAGCTTTATTGTTCCTTTAGGTTGTTGTTTTAAACTAAAGTGGAATATTTCCCTAAAGTCCTCAACAAATGTGCACAATTTAGAACTAAATATGCTTAAGACTTACACCAGTGCTGCTGGAAAAATGGGCCTTACGGACCTGTCAAATTATTTTCATGCAATTGTTTCTGCAGCATTGTTTTTACTGGCAAATGTACAAGTTGATAGAAAAGAAAATAATTAGCTACTTTCAGAATTGTTGAAGCATGGAGCTAAAACAGGCTATCTTAGAGATTGTGACATTTTAAATTACGTGAACAATACCAGCAGCCATCTTTGGACATGATTAACACGTTGCCCAATTAATGTCAGCTCTGGACAGAGTCACACTTTATGTGTAAAATATTATTTTATTCAAACTTGCTTTCACTCTCATTATATTGCAAACTTCAGATTTGTGTGCTGTTTTCTTAAGTGGAGCAACTTCTTTTTTCTTTTTTTTTTTTTCTTTTTTTGTTTCCCTCCCCCTTCAAGTAATCAATGCACTGCTGAATGAGTTCATTTTAATGCACTCAATCATGCCTCTAATGTTCGTAGCTTACGGGCGCAAGCATCAGTAATGCAGGAATGTTATATGGCTTTAGTTTGGGCCATTTCATAAAATATTCATGGAATCAAAAATGTGCATCAAAATAGCGGCTGGGAGAATTACATTTATGTTCCTGCTTTTATGGCAGCTTCACATTTAAACCCATTTGTGTTAATATCTAGTCAATCTTCCTACTTTAAAAAAAAACTAAAATGGGAGAGATCATATACATTCTCCTTTGCTTAATATTTGTTCTAGACATCTGCTGTGATACAACAAATATCTATAAACTTTCAGAGATGTTGTGCAGGGAAGAGGGGTAAGCAACAATTTGGATAATACCCAACTGTATAAAATCTTATTTTCTCTACATAGTGTTTGTCCTAACATCCTACCAAGCATTTTGCTGTTTGCAACATTGTTTGGGTTTTGTTTATATTTTTAAATAAGTGGATATATTTCTTGTTTGTTTGGGCTTTAGATAAAGTAAAACTCCCTTGTAGTAGTTTTATTTTAAGAGTGCTCTTTCTTTTAGGTGAAAAACCATAAATACATGACAAACTCCTTATTGTTTATATAGATGCAATATAATAGTTGAAAAAATAAAACAAAACAAAACTTGAGAGTAAGACTACTTCTACCCCTACCTGGATTCCCTTATTTTACACAGTTGTTCACACTATTCTAAGACATGTTTTCTGATGAAGTATTAGTGGACTATCTTGATTTTTGCTTAGTATAGAACCGTGCATGCCAGGCATTTAATTCAGCAGTAGTTAATGTGTCTTTCTTATTGTCATTACTACTGTGATGTTAGTTACTCATTGTGATGGCAAAGATGTGCTGGTGATTCCTGGTGCAATGTGGTAAAACTCACTTTCCCTCAGGATGACTTTGACATCCATGAATATTTCCTAGGCCTTCTGTTTTCTGTGCTGTTTTCTGTCAACTTTTATTTTTGTGATACTTTGGTGTAATCATTCCTCTTTTCTCTTCCCTCTTCCTTAATGGGAAGTCACGTTAACACTTGACAGTTGCAGAGGAAGACAGACCTTGGACACTTGGATTAAACACTAGTCCTTGTCCTTCTACAATATTGATAACAGGATCTGGAAATACCACCTATTTGTGATATGTTGAAGGTTATTTGGGTACCAAAGGGTAGATTATATATGAACACCTTGGAGAAGTTATAAAAGGATCTAGGATACAAATTAGAAAATCTAATTCATTATCTACATTGATATTTACATTTAGCATTATCAAAATAATCACTCTATTGATGGCCTTTTGTAATATTTCTCTCAGGTATGTTGAATTTAAAATTTTTATATAAAAGCATTACACATTGTGTTTTCATAAATGTCTAGTCTTCATTAATATTAGAGCCTTTACTCAGTAAGATAATTTTTAAAATCCTGTTCATAGTTAGAAATTGGATGGAAATCATATCATTGTTAATCATGCTTAAAGGGAAATACTTGCATATTTAAATTACTATGCTCTCTCCATAGCATAGTCACATCTTTTAATACTTTAAAATAAAATATTATACTATATCATAATATGTGCTTTCAAATTCTGACCAGCCTTTAGAAATTATAGCCAAGTCATTTGTGTGCTTATGGTCATTTGGATCACATCCTCAATGGCTGGTTTTCTTGCTGGCTTATTTACTGCCACCAAATAGTTTTAGTTTAGTTTGTTTGTTTGTTTGTTTCTTTTTTTTTTTTTGAGACAGAATCTCACTCTGTTGCCCAGGCTAGAGTGCTGTGGCATCAGCCTAGCACACAGCAACCTCAAACTCCTGGGCTCAAGCAATCCTCCTGCTTCAGCCTACCGAGTAGCTGGGACTACAGACATGAGCCACCATACCCAGCTAATTTTTTCTATATATTTTTAGTTGTCCAGTTAATTTCTTTCTATTTTTTAGTAGAGATGAGTTCTTGCTCTTGCTCAGGCTGGTCTCGAACTCCTGACCTCTAGGGATCCTCCCGTCTCAGCCTCCCAGAGTGCTGGGATTATAGGCAGCCACCACGCCCAGCCCACCAAATACTTTTAGAAATGAATCCCTGCATATATGAAGGACTGGAAAACTCTCCTGTTGTGTAGGTATCTTCATTTAAATAGTACTAATCAGGACCCCATGACCTCATCTGTGGCAAAGTGGTAAAGGAAGGGGAGGTGAAACCATGCATAGCAGGATGAGGTCATAGGTGACAAAGTCTGGGGCACCCAAGGTATTCCAGGGGCCCCCACAATGTCACCACATGGTTCAGGGGAAAGCAGGAAATTTAGATGGATGTAGCTTGTTATACATCAACTGCTTTTGCAAGACCAATCAGAAGTACATCAGGGGCTAATATCTGTGTTTTTGTTAGAGGTTACCTGTGAAGTCCTGGGCAAAGTCACAGATTTATAGAACTGGAAGAGACTAGAAATAGCGTAACCCGAGTATTGTTTGTAACAGAAGAGATTTATATCCAGAGAACTGAACTTAATCCGTCTAAGTTTTCTGACTCTTGGTTTGTTGATTAGTATCTGATGTGGTAGAACGAGTTGTATGGGCTTTTGGTGATCTTGGATTTAAATCCTAATCATCACTTAATCATAAGTATGGCTTACATATATGCACCATTTAATCTTTGCCAGCCTCAGTTTCCTCTTTAGTGAAAAAATAATAATCATATCTACTTCACCAGTTCGTGGAAGGTTAAATAATTTATGGGGGGGGGGGAACTTACCTTTTGACTAGCACCTAGCAAGCCTGCAGGAAATGGTAGTTACCTGTTCTCTTTTACCCAAGCTTCTCAGGCTCCTCCCTCATGGGACACCTCAAGCGGACCCTTCTCAGAGCTGAGCCTTGGCTAGTAACCATGAGCTAAGCAGTATACTGATACTAGCCCCCAAAGCTCTAGCAAAAATCAAATTGAGCTGAAAAGACTATTGTATTTATTTCTTATCTTCCCAAGTTTGCCTTCTATAGTAACCAACTGAAATCAGTGTCCCAAGAACCACCCTTACTTCATTCCTGCTTAGACAGCCTGTCCAGTAACACAGAGGGAAGGTAGTCTGGCTTCTGTGGCATACAAGGGCACAGCCCTACCTCTTCTCCACTCATCCCTACCTTCAATTCCCTCCCCATTTCCTCCACCTCTCCTTCCCCTACTTCAACCCTCCACTCACTGCCTTTCATCTCCCTTTCTGCTCCCATATAGATCAAATGTTGGACATAGATGTCACTTCTCATTCACTGTAAATTTACATCAGCAGTCCCCAACCTTTTTGGCACCAGGGACCGATTTCACGGAAGACAATTTTGCCACGGACTCGGGGGACGTGGTGGGGAGGGATGGTTTCTGGATGACTCAAGTGCATTACATTTACTGTGCACTTTATTTCTAGTACTATTACATTGCAATATATAATGAAATAATTATACAACTCACCATAATGCAGAATCTAATACCACCGCTGATCTGACAGGAGGCAGAGCTCGGGGGCTGATGCGAGCAATGGGGAGCAGCTGTAAATACAGATGAAGCTTCGCTCACTGTTGGGGACTGCAGTTCTATAGCATTCCCTTGATTTTCTGGTTCAGCAGAATAGCATAGACATAGATGAAATGAGATTATTCAAACATGACTTGTTCTTGGTGAGTGTAGCTCCTAGTGTTGACTCCAAATGAATGTGACTGTTTTCTAAATAGTCATAAATCAACCATCAATAATTTATTTTTTGGCTAAATTTTATATTCTTATCTAGATAAATAGATCTAAGAAGTAACAGAAATAGGTCAGGTGTGGTGGCTCACGCCTGTAATCCTAGCACTCTGGGACACTGAGGTGGAAGAATTGCTTGAAGTCAGGAGTTCAAGACCAGCCTGAGCAAGAGCAAGACCCCATCTTTACCAAAAATAGAAAAAGTTAGCCGGGCATGGTTGAGTGTGCCTGTAGTCCCCGCTACTTGGGAGGCTGAGGCAGGAGGATCACTTGAGCCCAGGAGTTTGAGGTTGCTGTGAGCTATGATGACATCCACTGCACTCCACCCAGGGTGACAGAGAAAGACTGTCTTAAAAAAAAAAAAAAAGTAGCAGGGATAGAAGTAACTGAATCTTGAATAACTTCTTCACAAATTATAAAACATGTGTCTATTAGCCTTGTCAGATCTATGCATGTATGCTTTTGTACCTCTCAGCAGAAAGGTCCCAGCATTCCATGGACTTAATGGTGCCTGTGAATTGCCCCTGTTGTTCTTTTCAGCATGAAAAGGTGCTGCTTTGGAAATGCCAGGTTGATCCTCCATGAGAAAAGTATCTTTTCTGAGCGGCACGATTGTCCTTTAGGGCAGTGATTCCCAGCCTTTTTGGCACCAGAAAACAGTTTCATGGAAGACA
Organism: Eulemur rufifrons; assembly: GCF_041146395.1. Classification (NCBI taxonomy): domain Eukaryota; kingdom Metazoa; phylum Chordata; class Mammalia; order Primates; family Lemuridae; genus Eulemur; species Eulemur rufifrons. The sequence goes on along the minus strand of NC_091000.1, from coordinate 32,973,661 downwards.
ATTTTTCCACAGTCCTCAGAGAGGGGAGCTCACGTGGTGATGCATGGCCAGTTCCTAAAAGGCCAAAGACGGATACTAGGCCTGGTCCGGGGGGTTGGGAACCGCAGATTTACAGCATTATGCCTCATGTGCATCTAATACTAATTTATTGGGTTATCCAAACCTTCATCTCCCTTATAGTTCCTATCTTTTCTGGAAGCATTTGGTTTACTCAGGTTCCCATATCCACTGTTCCCTATTCACATGGCCAAAAAGAAGTATCTATCTGTACTTTATGAATAGATGGATACTGGATGGAAAAAAAATAAAAAAGAACTCATGTATACATCTTTCCAGGGCTACAGAGCTATACTTCACAGGCAGAGAAATATAGTTAACAGAGGAAACATAACACACATATATGTCAATGCTCCATTCTAGTTTTAAAAAATGAGGGTCATGGGTATTTAGAGCAAGGTGTTTCTGGTGAGAGGTGCTACAGGGGAGAGATGAAAAACTATGCCTTCTTTTGTGGGAAGTAAGAAAGAATTGTAGTTATAAGTAAAGATAGATTAGAGCAGTGAACTTCAACCTTGAGTATTTATATCAAAGTGAAAAAAGGATTGGACATTATTTTTAAAATAACTTCTATTGTGTACTTCTTATTACAAAATAAACATATTTTGATGCTAGAAACTTTAGAAAATGCCAATAAGCAAAAAGAAAAAAAAATCGAGAAAAATAAAAAGAAAATCAGAAAAGAAATCATCTATCACCCATAATCTTGTCTCCCAGAGATAGCACTGAAAATACTTTCTAAATGGTTTCTGAGGTTTTCAGGTATTTTCATTTATCATAAACACCTGTCCATGCAATGAAATATTCTTCTGTAATTTGTAGTCTCCTATCATGTGAACGTTTCATAATATAAGATTATAAACAACTCTGTAGTACACATTGCCCTCTCTGTATCTATCTTTGCTGACACGTTCTCCAGTGTGGTATGGCAAGGACTTAGACTGGCCATGTCTTTACTGAATTTTTCTACAGATCAGTTTCTGATTATCCACCACAGTTGATTGTCTTTCTTTGAGAATACTATTCTTTACTTCTGTGTGCTCAAGTAGTAATCCTTCATTACTAATGTTGATAACAAATTCAGTGTAACAAATAGGAAGAAATTATATACAATAGTCATGGCAGGAGCTCCAACCGGCACTATTCAAGGAAACCTATTGGAGGAAATATATTGAGCCTAATATGACCTGCCTAGGTTAATTTAAGCAGTCATGATCATATTGTTATAAGGACGTAACTAATACTTTTATTTTTTTGTAGGAAGAGTAAGTTATACTTAAAGACTATAGTAAATTAGTGTTATATTTCAATTGCCTATTGGAATTTTTAAAAATATTATACCAACTGATAACATTAACTATGTTTATTGAGCACTTCCTCTGTAACACATTCAACATGCATTAATTTATTTGGCATATTAATACCTTGTATAGTTATCCCATAATGCTATTTTGTAGAAGAATAAACTAAGGCACAGAGAGGGCTGTAATTAGCCTGAGGCTAAACAAAGAGTGGTAAAGCAGGGATAGGAACAGGTTATCTCCTTGGAGTCCACACGCACTCTTCACCAGCATGGTTGGATGGCCCAGATATTAGTGTTTTTCCCATTAATTCCAATTGCGTAACTCCAATACCATTAAAGAATATTTACATTACAGGATATTGGTAGCATTTCCATGAAGGAATGAACAAGTAAAATACTCTCCCTGTTATGGAGCTGCAAACTACTCTTTCAGAAATATGTTTGTTCGTATTTTAAGGAATGAAATGACTTCAGGCTAATTTAGAGTTCTAGCTTTGAGAAGCTATATTTTAGACTTTATTATAGGGTAAACTCAAGAAAGGCAGTTACATTGTAATGTTCAAAACTACACAGTGTGTACAAATGCCTCCTCAGAAGGTTCAGTTAAATGTTGAGAAGCAGTTTAAAGATCCATAATATTTGTAGTTGAGTAGCATTCCATTGTACTACTCATTTACAAAAAAATGACGGTGATCTAGCACCTCTGAATTTTTCCTGGATAGAGCTTGAGCCCATCCTCTGAACTGAGGTATCACAAGAATGGGAGAATAAGCACCACATGTACTCGTCATCAAATTGGCACTAACTGATCAACACTAAGGTGCTCCCATGGTAGTAATATTCTTTGGGGGTTGGGGGATGGGAGTAGGTAAACTCACAACTAATGGACTCAATGAGCATTGTAGGGGGGGAAGGACATGCCTGAATTCATGGTTTGGGTATGGCAAAGTCATAACATGTAACCAAAAGGTTTGTACCCCCATAATATCCTGAAATTAAAAAAAAATCCATAATATTTGAATTTGAAATTTTTAACAAATGCATCCTTTCTCAAGATATCTGAACTCTTAAGAGCGGAGAAATTCCCATCTGTTGGGCAAGCGGTGCAGGATAATGGTTGAGAGCATCGGCTCTGGAGTCAGATTTCCTGGATCTCCCACCCACTGGCCACGCAATCTTGAGCAAAATTCCTAATCTCACAGAGCTTCAGCTCCCTGTTCTGTGAAATGGAATCCTAACAGTCCCCCTCCATAGGATTGTTTTGAGGATTAAATGAGAAATGCCTAGAAAGCACACAGCACAGTGCCTCGCATACAGGGCCTTACGTAAGTGTTAACCAATGTGTTTGCTATTAATAATTACTGGACTTTCCCACTCTCTCTAAACATACACAATCCCAGTCAATTTCTACCAGCTGAAGTATTAATATATTCCTCTTGCAAGTGTCTATCCAAAATTAATGCTGAAACTGAAGTCCAGTTAGAGATAGCTCCATTCCTCGTTTAATTCCTCTTCAACCTTAGAAATCCTTCACTATATTCCATGGCGTTTTCCCCTTTAATAGTAAAGCTAAGATGTGCACAAAAATTTTGAAAATATGTTCTGGCCTCTGGTTTATATTTATGAATGGCTTTTATTCTCCAGGTCAGCTTCTGGAAGCTGCCGAGCATTATGAAGCCTTCCATCAATTGACACAGGGGCGGATATGGAAGGATGAGACAGGCCGCTTTCTCAACTCGTTGGCCTGCGAGGGTCTCCTGAGGATTTACAGATTACTCTCAGACAAAATGCTGGAAAATAAAGAATACAAACAGGCCATCAAAATTCTAATAAAAGCTTGTGAAATAACCAAAGAAGGTGGGTGGAAAAGTACACTCTCACATTGCTTTCTTTAATGGGTAGACACTGGTTCTCCCAAGAGTGAAGTAAAAATCGTCATGTTAGGGTGATTATTTCCTATGAAATGCAAAGACAAATGCCATCAATATACTTTCAAATTTCACTGTAAAACAGAGATGCCTTAGTGCTGACAACAAGAAATCCATTAGTTTCTTGAAAGCTTTATCTACAAAATTACAGTCCACTGGGGGGAGTGTTATAAAACGAGGAACCCACTGTGAGAAGGTAAGGCCATCTGCAAAAGTTAAGACTGTGTGTGTTCGTGTGTGTATGTGCAAGGGTGTGTATTTCTTGCAATTTGAGAGGCCTTTCATTGTTTGAAAATTCCCCATTGTCAGGTAATAGAGAAAGTATGATAAATATTTAGTTATGAGTAACAGGAAAATAGACTGTAATATATTTTAGACCCTCAAAATGTGGCCCTTGGACCAGCTACATGAGCATCAACAGGATGCTTATTATAAAAGGAAGGTCTCAGGTCCCACCCCAGCCCCACTGGATCAGAACCTGTTAGTAAGATCCCCACGTGATTCATGTGCACAAAGCAATAAAAATGCTTCCATGAGAGCTGATCAGATCTTTAATATTCTATATCATTTGTGTATGTGTAAAATATAAAGAAAAAATTTGGAGCATACTCTTATGAGCTTTAAACTTGTAAAATGCAAGGATATTTTATTACCATATAGTAATTTATTAATAGAGTAGCCTTTTCATAAAGGAGAAAAAGATAGAAGTTATGCTCTTGAACTAAAGTTTATTAGCTCATGGATATATTTAATTGATTGGTTTATTAAATAATAGATGGCTTATTTGGAGTAAGCAGACTGATTTTTCTGGGTAGGATTTTAATTTACTAAAGAGTAAAACTAAACAGCTTATTCTCACTGTTACTTCTTTTAATAATATTAGTTGAAATACTCATAGAAAATCACCCCCATTAAAAGATGTATCTCATTAAATGAACTGCTTTTGAATAAGGTGATCTAGTACCTTCGCCCACAAGGGTAAACACTGACATAAATGGCTAGCTTTTAGATCAATTTTAGCAGCAAACTTTAGTGACGTGGAAAGTTGCATGGAATTTCAATGTAAAGGGATGTATCAATTAGCCAAAGGCATTTTACTTTAGTTTCATATTTGCTAAGTTGTAATATTTTTCACAAAGAAATTTCCCCCCCACAGAAAACTTATCATTATACACACTTGTTATGTTTATTGTTTACTTTCTGTCTCCTTCTGTCTTCATTTTCTAAAATATAAGTTTTTGTATATTATCACTCAATTTTAATGGTGTCAAGGTTTCAGATGTAACTTTGTCGTTGGTCTTGTTAATCCTATTCTTACTGACATCTTTCTCTGTTATTTTACTACTCTCACTTCATCTTAACTTCGTCTCTATTAGTAATCAGGAAAAATTCTGAAGTTTAAATACTATTTTAAAACTAATCTTTGGCTGCCTCAAAAATCTCTCTTTCTATCATCAGCAGGGGTAGATTTTTCTTTCTTTCCTCCTCTTTGTTGAGCTTCCCCTCACATAAAATTAGGTACAAATGATAGTACTATAGCAGTCCAGGCAATTGCCAGTGCTTTAACACAATTACACAGAACGTACAAACCACACATAGTCAACTTTTAATTATCGAAGAAGTAATTTCCTGTCACAGCCTCTTCCTTCTGTTCCATCTTTCCCGTCCCTGTTCCCACCCTTATCCCTAGCACCCATGAACAGATAGCAGAAAAAAAATTGGGGCCCAGCTGAATTATAAGAGTTAAAACTCCCCAGGCTGGATCACTGGCATCATCAACTCTGCTAAAGTGAGATCTTGAGGGTATAATTCTCTGCAATCACTGAAAGAGCTAGAGAAGAAAAAAATACTGTCACTGGCATTTGCCATCCTGTTTTCTTGAAATCTTCAAAGAGCCACTGCTTTAGGGTGGTAATTTAGTGAGTGGTGAGAGTGAATGCAGCATGGAAAATTGCTCCTGCTGAAATTCTTCATCGTTGGAATGCAGGCTTCAGAAATCTAAGGATACTTACTTCCCAAAGACTAAAAACAAAGGTGGGTCTGTCAGCATTACCCAGGAGTTAGGTGACACTGGAAGCCAGTGTCTTCCAAAAGTAGAAAAAGGATAGTAATCTTTTTTAAAAATAAGAATCTTTAATTGTTCTTGTAAATATATTACATTTATATGTTACATTTACTATACTAAATGTATATATTTACTATATATTTATCAAATGGTGTGATGTATGTATTTTTGAGCCACATGTTAGGTCTTTATGTATTTTGCTTTTGGAAAGAATTGAGTAATTCCTGGAAGAAAAATTGTAAAATATAACAGGAATTAGAAGAACCTGCCTTTCAAAAAGATGATGGAAAGCATCACCAGTGATTAGCAAAGAAAACTAGATTTCAAAATATGCATGAGTTTTTTTATAAAGAAACCAAGCTCTGTCAGTCATTCTCACCCAAGCTTTAATTAAAATCTTTTAAATTGAACATAATCAAAATAACAACTTATTTTTTTTGAGAATATGTTACTTTTAATTTTACTTTTATAGATTTTGGGGGTAAAAGTACATGGATATATTTTGTAGTGGTAAAGTCTGAGCTTTTAGTGTAACCATCACCTGGACATTGTATATTGTGCCCAATAGGCAACTTTTCATCCCTCACTGCCCTCCCTACTCCCACCTTTTGAAGTCTCCAATATTTATTATTCCACTCTGTATGGTCATGCGTATCCATTGTTTAGCTCTCACTTATAAGTGAGAAGAGGTGGCATTTGATTTTCCATTCTTAAGTCACTTCATTTAGGAGTATGGTCTCTCATTCCATCCTAGGTTCTGTAAAGGATATTATTTCATTTTTTTTAATGAGTAGTGTTCCATGGGATGTGTGTGTGTAGGTGTGTATGTATATCACATTTTCTTTATCCAATCATTGGTTGATGGACACTTAGGTTGATTCCATATCTTTACTATTGTGAATAGTGCTGCAATAAACATACAAGTGCAGGTATCTTTTTGATATAATGATTTCTTTTCGTGTGGGTAGATACTCAGTAGTGGGATTGCTGGATCAAATGGTAAATCTATTTTTAGTTCTCCATGATGTTTTCCTTAGAGGTTGTACTAATTTACATTTCCACAAACAGTATATAAGCATTCTCTTCTCACTGCATCTGCACCATCCTCTATTATTTTTTGACTTCTTAGTAATAGCCATTATGACTGGGATAAGATGGTATCTCATCATGGTTTTAATTTGCATTTCTCTGATGTTTAGTGACATTGAGAATTTTTTCATATGTTTCTTGGTCATTTATATGTCTTCTTTTGAAAAATTTTTGTTAATGTTGTTTGCACACTTTTTAATTTTTTTTTTTCTTATTGAGTTGTTTGACTTCCTTATAGATTCTGGATATTAGTTCTTTGTTAGATGCATAGTTTGTGAGTATTTTCTCCCATTCTATAGATTGTCTATTTACTCTGTTGATTATTATTTTTTTTTTTTTTTGCTATGCAGAAGGTTTATAGTTTAATTAAGTCCCATTTGTTTATTTTTGTTTTTATTCCATTTGTTTTGGGGGTCTTAGAAATAAATTCTTTGCCTAGGCCAATCCACAAGTTTTTCCTAGATTTTATTCTAGAGTTTTTATAGTTTCAGTCTTAACATTTAAGTCTTTAATATATCTTGAGTTAGTTTTTGAAATGGTGAGAGATAGGGGTCCAGTTTCATTCTTCTGCATATGACTATCCCATTTTCCTAGTACCACTGATTGAATAGAGTGTGCTTTCCCCATTGTATGTTTTTGTCTGCTTTGTCAAAGATCAGTTGGTTGTAGGTATGTGGCTTTATTTCTGTGCTCTCTATTCTGTTCCACTGATCTATGTGTTTATTTTTATACCAGTACCATGCTTTTTTGGTTACTATAGCCTTGTAGTATAATTTGTTGTCAGGTAATGTGATGCCTCTGTCTTTGTTCTTTTTGCTTAGTATTGCTTTGGCTCTTTGGCCTCCTTTTTGCTTCCATATGAATTTTAGGATTGTTTTTTCTATTTCTGTGAAAAATGGCATTGGTATTTTGATAGGAATTGCATTGAATATATAGATTGCTTTGGACAATATAGTCATTTTAACAGTATTGATTCTCCCTGTCTATGGACGTTGGATGTTTTTCCATTTGCTTGTGTCATCTATGGTTTCTTTCAAAAATAATAATTTCTTAACCTTCTAATTATCCACACTGTTAGAAACTTAGCTGAATGTCAGTTCATATTGTTCAGTATGAGTGTTTGTACACCATTTAAGGTTGTTACTCTTTATCAGTTGTTTCACATACATACTAACAGTTATGCTGGACAACTGTAGGTCTTTATATGGTGGATTAGTAGAAAAATTATATATGAATGCCAAAATTATAAATGAATGCCAAAATTATAATATTGGGTTGAGTATATATAGGGAAACCCTCATGATTATGTTGTCAGTACCTTGTGCTGACATCTGTGATCCAGGAAAATTGTATTTACCTAAGCCTTTTTTTCAGTGCACAACTAGGTTTTGGAGATCATTGATAAATCTGTACACTTTTTTAAATAATAATTTTCCACTATCTTGAAAAGCAAGGATTCTGTTTGTTGTAATAGATTTATTTCTTTAATGCCATAGTAATATTTCTACATCTTCACTTTAGGAAGTGACCAAAACATGCACGGAGAAGCTTCTTACTACTTGGGCTTAGCATACTTGGCTGCTGGAGAATATGACACAGCACTAACAGTAAGTTGAAGTAAACTTTTAATCATTTTCTCCTTATAATTTTTATTATATTTATTTTAATTTTTATATGTTATAAAGCCAACAGAAATGGGTTGGGCCTGACATCAATGTGCCTATTTGCAGAGACTACAGCAGAATAGCAATATGCTAGAAGCACAAAAAAAATGGCTTTATTGTTTATAGAAAGTATAGTAGTATAGAGTCAATTACCATGAAGTACTTTAGGATATATGAAAGTTAAATATATGGAGTAATATGACCCTTTATACACCCATATCACCAAAGACAAGAGGAAATAGGCTTAAATGACAGCAAAATGTAAATAGTAAGAAAGATATTACAGTAATTTTATAATCTGATTTTGGAAATTTTGCATCAAAAAGAGTGTGATTACTAAGCAATAGAGTGAGTTGTATTGACATATGTAAACTATTAGTATATATGAAGTCAGGGGGCAGAGGAGGCAACAAAGGTAGAGGTCGTTATTAGTCCCTGTCTGAGAAGTAGCCTACTTCGTGATCAAATCAGTGTTTGCCTATTTTGTGACCAGGCTTTGTTTGGCCAAAAAATAATAATAACAATAAAAAAACAAAAAAAATGTCAAGAGATATCTTTTTTGTTTGAAAGCTAAAGTCATTTTCTTTTCTTCTTCTCTTACCACTAATATATTTGAAGTGTAGCTTCCTATTTCATTTCACATACATCTCTTTTAATAACCCTATTTGATAATATAGTATTGGCTTAATTTTTAGCTTCAAGGCTCTTATTTGCTCCTTTAGATATTAATACTAAGTAGGATTCCTGTATTTAGGCTAGATATTTTTCTCTAGCACCCTTCCAAATGATCGTCACAGAAAACTTAGGTTTTCCTAGATGAATTTCTGCTTAATATTTTTTAGTTAATGATATGCATTCAGCCAAACTTTGTTCCAGGTACTTTGGGGAACATAGAGGTCAAGATGGGTGCTACCCTTTGGGAACTAATTTAATGAGAGTGACCAACTTGTAAATACAACTATCATTCAAAACAGGATAAATAGGGGGTTTCTGTGTATCTAGAGAAGAGTGGTTGGTTCCAATACTGAAGACCAGGAGGTTGCATGGAAAAACTTTTGAGAGGCAGGATTCCTACAGGTAGAAAACATGAGAGTCCAGGATGATTGAACATTATACACATGCACACACTCCACATGGACATACTCAGTGTGTTTGGGAAACAATGAATTTTCAGGTGAAAAATGAGATTCAGTAGGACGTCAAGTTGGAAAATTAGGTGAAAAATAGCTCAGAGATTCTCTCCCTTTCTCTCAGTGGAAATGCATGGCAAAATAAATTCAAACAAAACTATAGAGTTTACAATGGAAAATAAATCTCCCTTCCATCCCTGTACTCAGTCTCATAGTTCTTTTCTCAAAGACAAATACAGTAATTAATTTCTGGTTTATCTTTCAAAAATATTCTATATATTCATAGTATATAGGTGATATACATATATGTCCTTTTTGTTATTTAGAAAATGGTAGCATTTTATTAATATATTCACTGTTCTGTACCTTGAGTTAACTTCTCCCCTACTAATACATATAGAAATGCCTCATTTTATTTTTTTTAATTTTTCCAGGTTTATTGAGGTATGATTGACAGATAAATATTGTATATATTTAAGATGTACAACATGATGTTTTGACATACATATACATTGGGTAATGATTGATCCAGTCAAGCTAATTGACCTATCCATCACCTCACATATTTGCCCTTTTTGTGTGTATAAGAATAGTTAAAATCTATTCTTTTTATAAATTTCAAGTATATAACACATTATCATTAACTACAGACATGCCTCATTTTAAAAAGGCTGCAAGATATCCCATTGTATGGCTGTGCCATAATGGATTTAACCATTGGTGGGCATTAAAGTTGTTGTTTCCATTAATTTTTAATGCAAAGGATATAGCTTTGTGAAATGTGACAAATTTATCCATAGAATAGATTCCTAGAGATGGAAATGCTGATGTATCCTATATTCTAATGGTGTGGAATAGTCTAGTAATGAATGGATTGAAGAAGCAATATTTGACATCCAAGTGATGAATGTTTGGAACTGTTACTCCTTTCAGGAAAACATTGAAATTGCTTTTCTGGGAGTAAATGTGAATCTCTCATCCACAACCTATTAGCTGTGTGACCTTGGGCAAGTCCCTTAAATTCTCTGAGTCTCAATTGCCTCCTCTGCCCAGTGGGAATAATAACTATGTTTACTTTGTAGAGTCTAGTGGGTTAAATGGTGACCATCCCCCCCAAAAGTCCACTTCTTAATCCCTGGAATCTGTGGATGCAGATGTAATTAAGTTAAGAATCTGAGATAAGGTGATCATCTTGGATTATCTGGGTGGACTTTAAATCCAAAGACAAGCACTTTTCTAAGAAAAAGGCTGAAGGAGATTTGAAACGGAAGACAAGATGACACACACAAAGGAAAAGACCATGTGAAGACAAGGGCAGAAATTGCAGTGGCACGGCCACAAGTCAAGGCATGGCACAAGTTAGAGAATAGAAGAGGCACGGAAAGATCCTCTCCTAGAGCCTTCAGAGCCACAGCCCCACTGACACCTTGATTTCAGACCTCTAGCCTTCAAAGCTGTGAAAGAATACATTTATGTTATTTTAAGTCATTTAGTTTGTGGTAAATTTTATGTCAGCCCCAGGGAACTAATGCATAGGGTTATTAGAAGAGCTAATTTATGTAAAGTTTTTAAGAGTGTCTGCCTGGTATATAATAAACCTTCAATAATTATTAGCTTTTATTATTTTTGCACTAATCTAAGTCTATGGACCGGAGTAATAATAGTGAAGATAGATGGAAGTAGACAGATTCAAGAGTTATGAAGGTCTTGGAATAGGCTAAATATAGCAGGAGAGGGAGACAGAGGTGTCAGGATGGGCCCTATGTTCCTGACTGTGGAACTGGACGGATGCTGGTGTCACTTACTGAGGTAGGGGATGTTAAAGGCTTGGAAGGAAATGGGGAGTTCAGTTTTGAATATGTTGAATTCGAGGAGTTTTAAAAATATCCAAGAGTTCAAGTACACAGTTAAATATGTGAGTTCGCAGCTCAAGAGGAAGTCTAGAATGGCGATACTATATGTGATGGTTAGTTTTATGTGCTAACTTGATTGGGTCCTGAGATGCCCAGATAACTGGTTAAATGTTATTTCTGGGTGTGTCTGTGAGGGTGTTTCTGGAGGAGATGGGCATTTGACTTGGTGGACTGAGTAAAGCCAATGGCCCTTCCCAGTGTGAGTGGGCATCACCCAGTCCACTGAGGGCTTGAGTAGAACAGAAAGGCAAAGAAAGGGCAAATGCACTCTGCCAGACTGTTTGAGCAGGGACATGGCACTAATGTTCTCAGGTCTTTAGACCCAGATTGAAATCTCTGCAGTTCTCAGACCTTCAAACTATACCACTGACTTTCCTGGGTCTCCAACTTACAGACAGCAGATAGTGGGTTTTCTCAGCCTCCATAATCATGTGAATCAATACCTTATAATAAATATCTTCATGTATATATATATATATATACACATATATATATACACACACACACACACAAGAAACCATAAGAAACTATGAGTGATACATCTTAAAATACATTTCTGTTATTTTAAGACACTTAGGTTGTGACAATTTGTTACATCAGCCCAAGGAAACTAGTACAGAGGGCAATTAGAAGAGATTTTGCATACATCCTATGAGTTCCATTTCTTTGGAGAACCTGACTAATATACTGTATAAATTTGTACATTTTCCACAAAACTGAAGCTGTGGAGTAGATGAGATTTCCTAGAGAGAGTTAATAGTGATGGAAGAAAAAGGCCCAGAGCCAAGCTGGATGAGGGAGGGAGGTACAAAGGAAATTAAGCAGGAGTATCTAGGAGGGTAGGAGGAAAACAGAACAGATGATTTCATATAAGCCAGGGGAACCAGGTGTTTCTAAAAGACAGATATGTGCAAACTCCTTCTGCCTCCTATCCCAGGATTTGGGCTGGAATAAGAGAGCTTATGCAGATATTTTGGGTAGGAACTCTGCCCCCATTCCCCAGGCATGTACCTGCGTTAGAGTTAGGGTTAGTTAATTCTTGTCATTGAGTTCTTTAGACAGAATGGAGGCTTTGGGAACCCAGGGAAGATCATATTCCAGCCCTCGGGCTCACTGTCACCATCAGGAGTAGCCTGTTGGGAAAAAAACAGAGACTTTCTTCAAAACCTATGTTCTGGCAGAATATTTGTGGTAGGATATTGTTGCCTTCTTGGACACAGCTCAGCCAGAACGAGGACTTGCACAAGCCAAGCGTGACGTTTGAACAGAGCTTTGCTGTGATTTCTTATGTGAAGGCAATGTCTTTTCTTCTCCCTTGTATCCTATTTTAGCCACCTTTTCTGCTTCCTTTAAGAGATAAAAGGACATTCTTCAGATTGTCATTTGAATCCCCTTTAGCTTTTTTGTTTCTGGACCTGGTGAAGGTTGCCATGTTACATAAGTGATCTATTATCTGTTTGCTAAATTACAGCACGTCTTCCTATCTGCAGTCTCTTCTCTGACAGTATTGCTTCTAGTTTACAATATGTCTATTAGAAATCTATAACAGGACAGAGAGTGCCTTATTTAGTGAATATATTGAAAAAAATGCAATTATAACGTACAAATAAATAAATTAATTAAATGAGTAGGATTGATTCCCTGATTGATCGGAGATCTGACCAGTTATCTAATCACAAAGTATGTATTCAGTGTATTAACAAAGAATTTTTCTTTTGAGATCCTCTTTTATCCTACTTTTCCACCCTGACAGTGTTACCAACATCATCTTCATCTGTTTTCAAGCATTGGCAGGTTTTCTGTTATAGTGTGGAGAGGGGTAAGAATGCCCAGAAATCAGCTTTGCCATGTTAGAGCCAGTGTGAGATGGTGTCTGGTTAGATTTAGCATTTCCCGTCTCTTTTCATATTCAGTCTATCTTTAATTGTTGCCATTAATTCTATACACTGTTTTATTTTCTCACTTGTACTTTAAATTTATGCATTGGAATATTTTCGAATTTTCATTATCTTGCCTCTGAATTCAACTGCTACCACTCACAAATTTCCCCCTTCCAATAATGTTATTCAACTATTTAAGGATTTGTACATTATTGTTTTCAAAGAAACTTGGCTTAGATAAATCTGTCACAAGTGAATATTCCTAAATAATAGTTCTATTGATCTGAAATAGAAGAAATTTTGCTAACATATGTTAATTTAAAGGCTTTTTATTTATTGATAAACTGTTAACACATGTAATAGAAGAATATGCTGGCAAGCAAATATGAATAAAATTTGGTGATCCGTTCCTTGCTGATAAAGTATTCTTTTCTGAATGACAGAATAGAGCCAAACTAAAAACAAATAGTAGATTTATATACGGCTGAAATACCTACTAATAAGGAAAGGGTATTTGGTGAAGAGAAATAATAGTTACACTAATAAACCCGTGCAAGAGGTCACGGAGACCCTGACATTTAAAGAGGAGAATGCTACCTGCATATGTCAGGTGCTGAGACAAGAAATAATAATTCCCTTTGGCCATCATCAAGTTAGACCTATAAATGTTCCAAGTAGAGCAAATTCCCAACTTTAGAAGGTATCTTATGAAGTCCTAAGATTTGAAAGAGAAAAGCATTTTACTAAAAAATCACATCTGAGCCATATTCGAACCATAAAGTTATTTTAAGAAAAAGGAAGGGTCTCCCTTAGCACATTGTTTTTATTCATGAATTGCCCTCATCCCTAAATACTTCATTCCACCTAATAATTCTAGAAACACCAATTCTAGAAACACTTTATTTAATCTTTAGTACATTCAGTGAATTATTTGCTTTCTATTATTTAGTAACAATGTAGCCTATCAAAAATTATATTATGCAAACAAAATTCATCAGATTGGTATTTCTTTTACTTTTACAGTCAGGATTCACCACACGTAGTATTATTTAATTATTCCATATACAAAATAGTAGCTATCTCTGTGTTTACGTACATGTTAGCGTCTTTGCAATAGCTTAGAATGCTTCTAACATTAGCATTAGCTTGTATATGTGATTGACCTATATCTCAAGCCTCACCAGTAAGTAGCATCACATAGAAAAATGCAAATAAATATAATAATATACAGTAGTCTCCCCTCATCTGAGGTTTCACTTTCCATGATTTGTTACCTGCAGTCAAACACAGTCTGAAAATATTAAATGGAAAGTTCCAGGAATAAACAATTCATAATTTTTAAATTGCGCACTGTTTTGAGTAGCATGATGAAATCTCATGCTGTCCTGCTCCGTCCCACTTGGAATATAAACCATCCCTTTGTCCGGTGTATGTGTGCTGTAGACACTGCCTGCTCATGACTACATAGGAAAAAGCGTAGTGAATATAGGATTCAGTACTATCCACAGTTTCAGGATCCACTGGGGGTCTTAAAACATATTCTCCACAGATAAGGGAGAACTACTTTATTAGAAAAAATAGTTAAAGTAATATTTAATCAATTTATGATTTATTTGATATATATCTATTAACAATGGAGGACATCATACTTGTAAAATAATACATTCTTAGAGTTTCACTAAACAATTGTAATGAAATTTTATTTATTCTTTCAACTCAGTAGATGTAAACAAAGATAAAGCCATACTATGTTAGAAGCCATTTCTAACAAAGAATGACTCGATTCATAATGTTTAGCTGACAGAAAGTTTTGGGGGAGAGAATTCTTACAATTGTTCCCACTTAGATTCTTTCTCTATATAGTTTACCTCTTTTTTGAAGGTTATTCCATTGTTTATAGCAGTGGGCTCTTAAATTAAATGATAATCTAGCTGATATACAGATGCCTTGTTAGATTTCACAGTAACAAACATAAAAGAAGTTTCCTTTTTCGTCATTTTAATAAGTGAAGACACATTTTTATCTACCACTGGAACCATTATGCAGCCCAAAATAAATCTCAGAGTTCTCCATGGCTCAGATGTGGTATGATGACATATTAAAGGAACAAATATCCAGCAATCTGAACTAAAAGTAATTTTAATTTCTACTTAATTATCCATAAAGAATGATAAAAGAGATAATCTTAACTCATACCACCATTATTTCTTAAAATCCTCTTTCCTTCCATTTGTCTAATTTTGGTCTGTCATGGGATATTCTGAAGCCTATATCTTCATGTCACTCCCTAAACCCAAAAATTCCCTCCTTCATTCCACTCACATGTGATAATTACTCCTATCCCTTCTCTCTCTCCTTCTGCCCCCTTTTCTCTCTCAGGTCAATAAATCTTGGCTCTTTCAGCAGGCTCATCTCTATTTCTTACAACCCTATTTCCCCCCAAAATTATAACTCCGATCTATATAATAGAACCCAGTAGGGGTAGGGTTGGTTTGGGAGAGAAAGAAAGGAATGCCAAATAGGTTATGCCAGAATTAGTAGTCTGGGAAAGGAAAGGGAAGCAAATACACTTGCATTAATTCTTTTTTGCTCTCTTATACTATATGTGATGGATTCTTGAAAACTATATGTCAGAAGAAAAGCATATAAATAAAAAATAATAAAAGAGAAGGAAAGGGAATGAAAGTAAAAAAGCCAAGGCAAAGGAGGAATCAAGGGAAAGGCTATCTGAGGCTCAACCTTCATTTACATCCTTTGTGCATTATTTCCAATACTCCAACTCCAGAAAGTTCTGTATGTTTGCAGTATATGATACGATAAATCTTTCTGATGGATGTCACACTTATTAATATATACAGTCTGGATTGGTTTGTCTACAGAGCCATGACTCCTTTCCATCTGCATTTTCACCCTTCCCTGTCATTTTTTGGCTGCATATAAATAAATGAATGAGGATGACAGTTGGGGCCAATTTAATATGGCAGCATACTATTTGGTTAGAGTTTCCTGAAATGGATATAGATGCTCACATCTGCTACCACATCTTGATCATGAGATGTTTGCGTGAATGAAGTAAAGGCAGCAAACACTAGTATTTTTAAGATAAGGTACTCTAAATATGCTTTTTAGAGAAATACTTATCAATTCTTTGGAGTGAGAGGCAAACAACAGGGTTAACATGATGGGCTTTAATATCAAACTCATCAAGGATGGAATCCCAGCTCTGCTACCACCTCACCATGTGACACTGGGCAAGTGACTTAACCTTTTTGAGCATTAGTTTATCTGTAAAGTGGGGATGATCCTACTCCCTAACTCAGCACTGCTGTGTGAGAATTAAGCAGCAAAATGTGTATACAATTTGTGGCACAGGGCCTAACACACAGAAAGCTGTAATTATGTTACCATTAATATATCTAAAGGAATTTTGTTCAAATACTGAATGATCATACATCTACAAAATCACAATTTCTCATTTTTGCTCTAGGCCCAAGCTGTCCTCAAACCAATAGTTAGCATAAGAGAAAATTTTACAGGTGTAGGTAAAGTCTACATAAAGGTTTATTTGTACATATAGTACATGCTAAAGAGCATTTTATGTAATATAGGTCAAGTGATACATAGCAATTAAGTGGTTAAATATTTGAAATGACAGTAGGTTTTGATATACAATCTTTGTATCCGAGGCAACTATGATATAGAAAGAGCACATGAGACTTGGAGCTGAGAGACTTGGATTTTAGTCCTGTCTGCCACATACTAGCTGTGTGGCCTTAGGTTAATCACTTAACTTCTTAAAAGCTCAGTTTTATTGGTAAAATAAGGATCCCAATGGCAACTTCACTGTATCTTTGTGAAGACCAAATGAAAAAAATATATGTTTATTTCAAATTATAAATGGTTTTCAAATGTAAGATACTATTATTACTACATGCTATGATATAATTAGCACTGGATAATGATACCAATGATACTGTAGTAGACAACATTTATTTGAGTGTATATTCAAAGTGTCTGCTTTATTCTTATTTTTTTCTTAATTGTAATTTACTAAATTTATCACCTATAAATTACATAGTGTTTAAACTTATCTTTGGATTAGTGCATATTTTTATAATAGAAATAAGATAGAGCAACATTTTATAGAAAACTTTTTATTATTAATTTATAACTTTTCTTTGAGTAAAAAAATGACATTTCATTTTTTAAAAAGGAATTTGAATTATTTCTTTTTTTTTTTTTTTTAAAACATCAGAGCTATTCACTGCCCATTAAATAGAAGTTGTCTTTACTTGCCAATTAGAAACCTTTACCTAAAATTTATCCTTCTGTTTTTGGTTTAATGGTTTTGGTATCTGAGGGGAGCTCAAATGCTGCCAGTGAAAAAAATCACGGCCTCCTCCTCCCCGAGGAGGGCTGGTTGTCATCACACATCACATGCAGCCAGTCCTGCTTGCAGCCAGTTTGCCTCCTGGTCGTGTGTAGTTCATCCCCAGCTTCTGGAGCATGCTAAGGAGGGCTCGCCTTTCAGCTTGAGACGATTCAGGCGCAAGCTCGGGGTCTCAGCAGTCATTTTCCTGCTGTACATCAGAGTTTTCATCTGCTTTATCCTTTTGTCCGTGGCCCACCTCAGGCAGTCTCCTTCTTGGGGGATCCACAAGGAGCAGCTGCTACAGATCCCATTTCCCCCAATTGTTGCCGCTCAGACCTCTTTCCATTCGGCATCACCCCCCTACACACACAGACACACACGCACACACAAGCTGACACTTCCACCATTACACAAACAGCGCTTACTTCATTTTCATTTTGTACATTTTGCCAAGTAGAGAAATGTTCAAAATACCCAGTATCTGACAAGCAAAAGAAAGGCTTTAAAAATATACATATATAAAGAAAACAGTAATATTTCCTAGTAATATTGTTTTAAAAATAAATCGATTTAAAATGAATTTATTTCCAAACTGAGTAGGAATCATATTACTCAAAATTATTAAGCAATAATTTAAGTCATAGTTTAATCATGTATACTTAATACTTTTTTGAACAGTTAGCCTTACTTGGAAAACAGCATTTGAAGTAGTTTATAAAAAAAGTGGTTTAATAACTTGACAATTATGAAAAGGGTAAAATGTTTTACTAACAATTTTGCTACTGTTGTCTTTGTATTTAAAGTTATGACCTTTCTAAAACATTGAAACAGGTAACTTTATAATAATAATTTAACATAAGTTTCTGTAGCAAAGATTTCAGAATAGAATCTTAGTAAATTGAATGAATTTTTTTTATTTCCTCATCAATGGGAGTTTAACTCTCTTTAAATATTTTAAAATTTAATTTTTAAAAATTTCTCTAATGGTTATTTTCCTTTATAACATTACAGCTTAGGAAAATAGCAAATGGATTTTTTTCTTCTTTTTAAAAAATGAATACATTAAAGTATTAGTCATAAGTGACAGCACTTATTTAAGTGACAAAAGCATTATAGAAAATCACCAAGCTTAAGAAAAAATAAAAATACGTATTTTTTTGAACTAGGAATCCGTAAAGTAAAAATTCACAATTCATAGACTTTCATGGAAATGATGTTTTATATGAGGAAAGAAAGTTTGTAGCCTAAATTAATATAAACACTAATTTTCTAGTAATAAAATTTATTGATTTTTTTAAAATGTGAAAGCTGGCTTTTGATTCCCTTGAGATCTAGGATTCCACTTGAATCAAAACTTCATAATTATTTTACTTATTTATTAAAAAGAAAGTTCTGCTACAGTAGCTCTTTACAAAGCTGCTGCAATGTTTGTTTGCAGTTACTCACATTTTCAGAAACAGTGCAAAAATTTCTGGTATTCATTGTGAGAGAAAGTGAAGAATAATAATTTTTATATTCATCCTAAAGAGGATGAGCTTCAAGAATCTGAAAATTGAGCACTCTAATCAACTATAGCGAATAGTGACATATGGAACATAATGTATGTATACTCCTTAAAGTTCAAGGCCTAGCATATGAAAATGTTCTCTGGAGCAATAAAGCAACCTGCATAGTTCATCGCAAGACTAATTGTGTGACAGACCTAGAGGCAATGACACAGCTGTTATCACACGTTGATCTAGAGACCTCCAAAGAAGAGGAGGCATCACACCTGGAAGAACCCAGAGATTAGATGTGTATATACGAATAAGTGTGTGGATCATACTTCATTACTACAAATTTAGCCAAATTATATATTTTTCCTCTAAGAGATGAACGGAGTAACTTCAGCAAGAAAAACGTAATTGAACGTCTTAAAACTTACCCAAAATATTCTCAAATGTGTCTGTAGAGTAGGCAATTACTTGATCTTCAATTAACAGCAATGTTTACTTTAGAGATTATTCAGTATAATTAGTGTTCAATAAAAATAACATATACTAGGGTTTAAAAATAGCATTAATACTATACTTGTAATATTCAAGCCATATACTTGCAAAAAATCTATTTTACCCAGTCATTTCAACTTTCTCCCTTAATAAACACGTAAGTTTAATAACTAATGAAATGGACTTCTTTAAGAATAAGTCGCCATTTTCTCCATAAATGTCCACTATTGATCCTCATTTTTTTTGATGATGGTGATGATGATGATGATGGCTGGGCATAGTCAGAGAAAGAGAAGGAAGGTAATGAAGAAACCGACCAATCCACAAAATGACAATTGGTTCCTGGATGATCAAGTATTGATTGTATAGATGTGTATGACAGGTTTCTTTTGTGAGCATTTCAAGGGAGAAGTTTAATATTCTTTTGCATAAAATCATGACTTAGAGGCAAAAAACTAGAGAGTCAACTAGTATCAAAGATTGGTGAGGATGTGAGATGACGGGAACTGCAGTTAGGAGCGTAGGCTGATATAGACATTCCAAGACTGATGGTGTGAGTGAAATTCTGTGTGTGATTACCATGATTATTTACTCTTCAGGGACACATTAGAGAGGGCCTATGGAGAGGAAAGGCAGTATAGGTGGGAAGGGAGGATGAAGGAGAAAAATTTATTAAAAACAATTGGGAGGGCACACACAGAGCAACGATGAATGTATACCCTGCTCTAAGGAGTGTGACTAATTCAATTCTATGTGCTAGAGTTTCAAAATAAATAACATAAAATAACATGATCACAAAATACTTTTGATTGCAGCCTGAATGTGTTTCATGGTTCTTGCTCAAATGCACATTTTTAGACACTTTATAAAAACGTACAAAGCACTTTTTGAGTTTCTGTAAAAACATGGGCCATGATAGGTGAACACTTTTGCACTGCCGAACTAACAACCTTGATGTCTTGGTTTAGACTTTAAGATGGGGATTTGAGTACAAGTGGTTTGTTTGGGAGGAATTCTACCAGCAGAGGAGTCAGGTAAAAGAAGGACACCAACCAAAGGTGTGTTGCCAAGCCAGTTACCACATGGGCCAATGGTGCACAGTCCTGCTGGGACACTCTGGAAAACAGTGGAGGAACAAATCAGCTTTCCCAGTGGGGAGATAAGGGAACTGGTGTATTTATCCACCAATTCCCATCATTTGTTGGTTGAGAGTTCCTTCCAGGGACACTAAAATTCTCTGGAATTCCGGTTTACCACGAGCCCAGCCATCAGACAGAACATCCCAGATGCTGGCACAAGCAGCACTTGGCTGCAGAGCTGATGACAGGGGCACTGACAGAGTGCAAAGTACTTGACTTCTAGGCTTCCTTTTCTGTACGTGTAAAATGGGGATGATAAAGTTGCTATGACAATTAAATAAGATAAAGAAGTAATGTGCCTAGCACTTAATAAGCATTCAATAAATTGTAGCTTTGTTTTGTTTTAGGGTGGTTTACAATTTTGCACATCTTTTGACTCAAGAGTTACTCAGGTTGGAATTTATGAAATTCCAAATAATAATTATTAGTGTATACAAGTATTTAGCTATAATATTGTTCACATAATAATTATTAATAGATTCAGAGATTTAGCTACAACCTTTGTATGTATTGCTATAAGCCCTGTTTATAATGGTGAAAAATCCAGAAAAAAGTCAATGTAAAACAATTCCAAAATGATTAAATCAATTTGTTGAGTATCCTGTGCTGAAATACAATGCAGCCAATAAAAATTACATAATAAATAAATATTTTATAATAAAAGTATTATTAATATGTAAAGCAAAAAAATCAGGTTACAAAACAGTGTACATTATGACCCTACTTACACATATGCACACATATAGCGCATAAATAGCATATGAAAATACTAGAAGTGCTAAATTATTTTTGGTGGTTATCTGAGGATGTTGAAACAATGAATGACTTTAATTTTCTATTTTGGGGGGGGCAAAAAAAGGGATCTGTAGTCTCCCAACATTTTCTACAATTAACAGCATATTGATTTTATAATTAAAAAACTATTTAGAAAGTAAACTATTATTTCTTTTCATTCCATTAAAATTTAAAGGTTTTAAGTAATGTTTTCAATAGGTTTTATATAGACTGTTCATAGTAAAAATCTTCAGTGTAGAATTGATCATAGCTATTAGCCATTTCAGCAGCTCATCTCAACCCAAAACATTAAAGAAAATTATTAAATGCCTAACAAGTAGTAAAAGAATTTAAAGATGAATTCATGAAGTGAAAAGATATTCATATAAATTATAAAGCAAAACAATAAAATAGGGAGGAAAATATAGCCCTGTACCTTTTGATACCTTAGTAATTTTCTCCAAAGTTTATATGAACAAGAATAGTATTAATAGTAACTGTAATATGTTGATGATGGGCTGTTATTTGCTGTAAACTTCAGTTTGGTGCACGTTGTTGAATAAGAGGTCTGGGCAATTTCTTTTTGCTCAGGTAGATTCTTCTTGTCCTGCAAGACTGCATGGAGAAATAGACACGTGTGACATATACTTACACCATCCTTGTGATAAGGACTAAGAGCTAGAGAAGCAACAGGGAAGCTTTATTCCATGTGGAGGTTGAGGGGATGGCATTTGAATTGAACCTTGTAAGAGGAATGGTAGCTGTCCCCTCGGTGGAGAGGAAGCAGCAAAAGTAAAGACCTGGGAGGGGGAAAAATGCATCCCAGCCACTCTGGAGGGGGAACATTGAGGGAAAGGGGGCTGTTCTGAGTTCAGATGTTGGGAGAGAGACTATTTGAAAAGAAGAAGGTAGAGTCTTAGATTAAATAACCTGCCCACGGTCACAAAGAGAGCAAATGCAGAGCTGGACTGAAGTCCATGCCACTAACTGCTAATGCTGTTGCAACTGGCGGAGTTGTCAGTAAGATGATTTTAAACTCATTTGTTGAGTCTCATCACAAAATCTCCCACATAAATTTTTAACAACAGTCTCATCTGTTCTGCTTAATGAACTACCCTATTGACATAAATAACATTTTGTTATTCTTGTCCAGTAGAAATTATTATTGAATAACACTTGAAGTTTAAAAAATAAATCACCTCTCTGCTGCTGGACTAGTTGGGAATGGGCACAGAGTTTGGGGAAGAGCGCAAGAGGATAGAAGAAGTAGAAGATGCAAGTGCCATTGGGCTGGGAGTGACACACTGCTTTGTGTCTTCTCCAGAGAAAAAGATGTCAGGAATTCTCACTTCCCATTACTCATTTCCATCTCCCTCTTGCCCTCTATCATCAGAGATACTGGGATACCATGGATTCTTCATTTGTTATGACTCAACTGCTTAGCTGAATTTGCCTTGTTTTCTCCAGATATTTTTCTGACAGTGAAATATGTACAGTTCTGGAGTTAATACACTTGTAAAAAGAAAAAAAGTAGTTTTTTCCAAAAGCAGCATATTCAACATGTTAAATATTATTCCTACAATCCTCAGTCTCTTCTTGCTCCTGATGCAAATTTGCTGTCTACAAGCAACTCTCAGTAAATGAAAGGGAAAGAGCATATGAAAAGTGCTCACTGTTAGCTTTTCAGTTGAAAAATCTGGTAGGGGAGAATGTTTATAATTTTGGGTAAAATGAAATAGGAGAAGAGGATGGGGTCCTTCCTGTAGATTTCAATTTTCTCTGTTGCCATCTCAGCCATTATCACAGTATGATAAGAGATTGGTTAAGACCTTGGTCCCTGGAGTCACAGTGCCTAACTCCAAATCCTGGTCCTGCCGTTTCTAATCCTGTGACCTTGCGTGAGTTATTTAACTTCTTTTATGCCTTGGTTTCCTTACCTGCAGCATGAAGATTGCACTAGTACCTAATTTATAATGTGGTTGTGAAGATTGAATGAGTTAATATATAGAAAGCACTAAGAACTGTGTCTGGCATATGGTACTTCCTCAATAAATGCTAGTGAATATTACAGAATAGTAAAAGTATGATTTGCTTGGTTAATGCAAGGATTATGCTATTCTTGCTGCCACCATTGACTTAACAGATCACAGGCAAGTCTCTAAGCACCCCCTGCTTTGTACAATGAAAATGGTATTTATTAATATAGCATGTTGATGAAAATTCCAATGGAATAGTAAAGAGATAATGGTTTATTGGTCCTTATTATTATACTGCACATGATTTAACTATACATTTTTCCTAAATTTAATTAAACATATTCATTTTCCCTATGAACTTATATTAGCTTACAGCAGAGTGAGTGTTTATTACCTATGTTTTATATGTTTATCATAGCATAGATATTAAAAAATAAATATTTTCCTTTTAAAATATTATGTAAATAAACATTAATATTCATCACACGTTTTCAAAGCCAAAATTACTTTTTAATTGTTTATCATAATAGATTATGGTGGGAATGGAAAAGTACTATCCAGGCAATCATTACAGTCTTCAAAATCGGTTTTGAAAGTACCAGAAAGATCACCAAATTGTGGGTCACACATCCTGGGTTCTGGTTGTGTTTTTGTCACCAAGCTCTTTGGCCTTGGACAAGTCTCTTAATGACATGGTTGCATGATACCACTGTTATAATCTTGGTCAGTTGACAATGGGACAGATTGTACCAAAAGATCCAGAACTTGGAGCCCATCCTACATGGTGGCATTGTCAGGCAGCATATTGACAGTGAAGTGAGAGAGAGGCCAGATGAAAGTGCTGTCTCTGAAATCAGATGGCCTGGGTTCAAATCCTGTCTTCACCACTTACTGGTTGTATGGCCTTGGCTCAATGGCTTCATCTCAATGTGCCTCAGTCTCCTCACCTTTAAAAAGAGACAATAATAATAACAGTGCCTACTCATGGGGTGTTGAGAAGATTAAGTTGGTTAATATGTGTAGTCTTAACCACAGCCTGTGACTTATCCATCCAGCAAATAGTTTTGGAGCACCTATTGCCAAGCCCTGTTTTAGGCACTTCGGATACAGCAATAGCAAAACAGACAAAGATCTATGTCCTCCTTGAACTTCCATCTCATTGGGGAAAAATAGACAATGATGATTAAACATAATAAACAAGCAAATTATAGAGTAGGGTACACAGTGACAAGCACTATAGAAAAAAAAATACAACAAAGGAATGATTTGGGAGTGCCAAGGCAAGTGGTGGGGTGGAGGGAGTTGTGAATAGATGGTCAGGGAAGGCCTGGTTGAGAGGTTGACCTTTGAGGAAAGACTGGAAGCAGCTGAGAGAATGAGCCACGCAGGCACCTGAGGGAAGTACATTCCAGCCAGAGGTAATGGCCAGCACAATAGCCCTGCAGTGGCAGTGCACCTTGGGGGCCTTGGGGCCAGTGAGGCCGGAGAAGAGGAGAGAGAAGGAGGAAGACCATAGATGGCCTTGGAGGCTATATTCAAGCAAGGCATTTTCTTTTTCTTAGTGAAATAGTAACATAAAAATACTCAGTTAGTACTGGCTATTATTACCTATTATCATTAAGCTGTGTGATGAAAAGATAGCAGCTGCTAATCGGCAAAGCTGGGACCAGGCAAGCATGGAGCTGACATCCAAAACGTCAGACACTGGGCTGCAGTGGATGTTTCGTATGTGCGTGGAGAATGGCTTCTGGCAGCTGGGGCAGGAGGCAGTGAGCTGTAAGTGAAGGTCAAGGTCAGAGCACAATCATGCTAAGGGTGATCCAGACACAGGCACGACATATGCTTAAGAACACAGGCTTCGAAGTCTAATAGACCCAGTTCAAGCCCTTTCTTCTTCACCACTTCACTGTGTATCCTAGAGCAAGGCGCTCAACCTCTCTGCAATTTTTCTCTGATTTGGCCAATGGGAATATTAATATTTATCTCAGGGCTCTGTGAAGGTTAAATGCACCATGAATATTAAACCTTCTATACATGTAGTCTTTGCTCAATAAATGGTAGTGACTACCACTGGCAAGTGGCAAGCACCAAGCCACAGGGCCTGGGGCTCATAGGTGGGACTTCTGACTCAGGCATATCGAGGGCAGCAAGATAGGGAGGGACCTCGCCAGGCACCAGGACAGGGAGTCAAGCAAGAACAACAAGCCTACAACGCAGCTCCATGGGCTGGGATGCATGTTGGGGGCTTGGTCTCAGGGGACAGGGCAAAAGCCCAGTCACGTTAACAAAGATTGAAATCAGGACACGATTCATGGCAAACTGTTATGATGCCAAGCTTCTGCCATGGAAAACCAGGAATAGGAATAGTCCCAGGGACTGGGGCAGGCCTAAATTACCAAACGGGAGGCCCCGGAGGATGGTAGTGCTAAGGAGCAGGGCAACTGGCAAGCTATCACTGTATAGTGGTACGCGCTCTACTGTTCCTTCTGGGCTCTATAATCCTCAATGTCTAAGTATTGATAAGTAATTTGAAGGTGCTAAATATAATGGCAATTTTCCAGTTTATGCTGTAAAACCTAAAGCTTACTATAAGAATGCTAGCAGCAATTTGTTTTGCCATTTTATTTTCTGCTCATCTGTTATTTCAGAGCTGATCAAAGGCATTGGTTGCAAAGAATAAAATAAATCACACATCTAAATAAACCACTAAAGAGTGTTAAATTGATTTAAGTGATTTTAGGAATATTAATATTTAAAATTTTGCTGTCCCAAGCCTCTTTATGACTACCTATAGCAATAATAACTACCATTTCATTCTACCATTCTTCATCTTATAATATTACACAGTAAACTGTGTAAAAACATTATTTTTTAGCATTGAAATGGAAGTGTAGGATTTCAGCTGCTTATTTATGTTTAAATATCTTGAATTTTATTCAGCCAATAAAAGTATACTCAAGTAATGCCTTATTATACTCTTTGCATAGGTTGAGGTAAATAAAGTGCAGTGTTTGTTTTTTATTATTAAAGAAAACTTTGCCTCCACTCACATTCCTTTACAGTAAATTTAGTTCTAAGCAGCATGTATTTCAAGGTTAGTTGCAGTCTTGAGAAATTTCCCAGCTTCACAATTTCGTGTCTTTGGTTTATCTGGAAATATTCTGAAAATTGCACAAGTGATTTTGACAGATTTTTTTTTTAAATACATTAGGGGGAAACAAGGTATTCACAGTCCACAGTGTTAAACTCGGTATCAATGAATGTGCCTCTGCTGGAGGGAGGGTTTGGGCATCAGCACATCCAATGCATTCGCTTTGGTGTTGGAGTCGCCCAGGCTGCACGGCTTGGCAGCCAGGTATATGAGTGAAGACACGCTGCATGAGAAAAGCAACTCAGACATCCAGATCGCAGTGCAAGCATTCAAAGGCATTTCTGAACTGTCGATGCATTTGTACTTACCCGGTTCCCCAGCCTTGTCCATGGCTGGCTCTGCATTTTCTTCTCCACCTAAGCGGCCTGTCTACATCTTTCTTTGGACTTTAGCAACCTCCCTTTTCCTTTACAAGTCCTCTCCATCTGCTTATGTGTCAGCGTGGCCCTTCTGCTGCACGGCTCGCTGAAAAATTCTCAAGATGCAGAGCCGTGGAGTCCTCCCTGCCTGCGCCTCAGTGCCATCTCCTGCCTGTCACTGCTCAGCGCCCTGCGCCACACTGGCTTGTTTTGTCAATAACCATTTATTTGTTGCTGGAATAGTAGCAGCCATTACATCTGACCTCCCTGTTTCATCAATTATGGATAGATTATTGGATGTGAACATCTGCAAAAGCTTGCTGTTGAACTCACCTCCTGGCTGGGATTAGATAAAGTACTAAACTGTTGTTTATTGTCAGGCCAGAACTCTACTGGGAAGCCAGGGAATTCCAAGAGTCGCGGAGCCCCATCAGAAGTACCAAAAATCATTCCGTGTTGCCACTGTTTCCCCTAAGATCCCAGACATTTATTATTTACACTTATTACTAGTTGTTATAACCCACTTGATAAAAGCTCTTGGCAGGCATTACATTTCTAGTCATTGTCGCTTCTGTCAGAATGGAAATGACTCATAAATTGTTTTCTTGTCTCTTCTATCACCATGAAAGGGTAATAGACAAAGCTCCTTCTGTGTGAAAGCATTCAGGGAAGACTTTCCTACCATGTTTTATTTTAAAGAAACGTGTTCGCACAGCCTGATCTGAAAGCATTACATCGTGGATCTAAATTAGGGTTTACCGAGTCTACCAGAATAACGGCCTGAGGTGCAAGGGATAGCCAATCGTACACAGAAGCTATGCTCAAAACGTTTTTCAAGGCTTTCACGGATTTTTGAGAAAGGAGAACCAAAATGAAAGTTTATTGAATCCCACCTCAAATGAGAAAGAAATCTAGTAAGAGGGATTGTAAATAGATGATAGCTTTGCCACCAGGGGAGAGACAAATCTCCAAATGCTAATCAGTTCATGCAGAAGTAGAGCAATTTTCATAGCATTGGTGTTCATGAAAACCTTCTAGATAGTCACTCACGAATATAGAATGCTCCCTGGTCCTTTCCTGAGGAGACAGAACCCATCTTCTTCCAGGTGGCCAAACGGAAGAAGGTTAAGTGGCCACTGGGGGAAGTTGAGGGACGTTGTTTGTCACTGTGCTAGTCACTTCTCACAGATTACCTCTCTGCCTCGTGCTGTTACCTACAAAGATGGAAGCTGTATTTGTCTCTCATTATTTTAGACTATAAAGAAGAGAAAATATGTTTTGTATTCCCTCCACAGACAGGAAGAACCCTTCCACAAGACACCATGACTATTCTAGTGTAGTCCAGTCTCTGATCCACCTGTCCTCACTTAGCATAATGGCCACTTGGGCTTTTAACGGGGAAAATGTTTATTTATTGGAGAGCATGACTAGACACAACAAACATACCTTCAGATAGGGGGGTCTTGTATCATTTTGAAGTTTCATTTAAGTCCTCCTCTATGAATCTGGTTCATTCTTTAGTTACTGCATACTTCAGTTACAGCATGTGTAAGTTTCTTGACACTGAAACTCTCCAGGATTGACTGTTAACTGAAAATTTTCACATAGTTTCCATTCATCATAACGTGTCATATTTTTCATTTACTGGGTGAGATGGGGTGCAAAAGTCAATACATACAACAGCTCCTTATGTCCACATTAACGTTTCTGTTGTGGGCACTTCACTAGGAGGACCTTCTGGGCTCTACCCTATTCATTCAACAATATTCAAAGTTAACATAAGACTAGGAGCTAGGGGTACAATGGAGACCAAAACAGATATGGTCCTGTCCTCAGGACACTTGTGATCTAACTGGAGAGAGACAGATAATAAGTACATAAGTGTGACGATATGGTAAGTGCTAGAATAGCATGAAGAAGTGGTGTGACCTGGCTCTGTGGCACAATGGGTATCTCATTGGACTTCTAGACAGATGGAGGCATTCAAAGAAGTGGGGTGTGTGTGTGTACAACTACTAGAAGAGTAGAAGAATTGGGAGTGAAATGAGAAAAAACAACACAGGCAGAGGGACCTGCAGATACCAAGGGCCTGGAGGCAGAGAGAGCCGAGTTCATTCCTGGCAGTGAACAGCTGGAGTAAGGTTCCTAGAGTCCTGCACGTTGCAGCCAGTTACATATATTGACATTTCTGCATTAGCCAAGTGAGTGACAATGCATGTCTGGTCAAATTAGATGTGACTGGCACTCCATCTGATTCTGCCTTAATTTCCGTAAATAACAGAGAAAAGAGAACTGATATTACTGGTAATGTTACCATAGATATAACAGAGTTATTTGTCTCACTCACTTTTTATCCTCACAGAAACATAATCAAGTGGAGTTTGAGAATTTCTTAGTTAAAAAAATACACAAAAGAACTTTTTCCCCCTCACATCTTTTCTGACAAGGAAATCGCTGATCATTATATGTAAACTGTGCCTACTGGCCTATTTCTCTTGCCATGGAAAGAATCAACCTATATTATTTTTTACTGATAAACATGGAAGGTAAAAGGCTTGAAGTTATTTACCTATGACTTTAGCTCTAGAGAAACATTTCATCTCTCAGTACTTCTCAGTTTTGTTCTTCAGGTTCAAGAAAGAGATTCACTCGGATTACCTCAGTTAGGGAAGTTGATTGTCAAGATTCCTGTGGCCATGAGAGAAAACCTAATCCTATGAACCCCAGGGATAGCAGACAACTGGGCCTCACAAAGACCAAAAGATTCTTGGGAGCTAGAAAACCCCTGGAGGATGAGGGGCTGAGTTTTCTCGTCAGCCCCTCAGCAGCAACCATGAGGTGATTCAATCTATTGACATGACTCGGTTAGTCTCTTGGTGTTCCTTTGTGTTGGAGCACACTCTCACCTCTGCCATTACTAACTGCTCAGTTGGTCTGAATTTCCTAAGAGGACATGATTGAACTGACTGACCACTATAATCTTCCATTGAATAAAACCTTTTGCAGCAGACCACCTCGTAGATTGCTGGACTGCCTATACAATGACTGCCCCTTTGGTCAAGGACTTCCTAGCAAAATGTAAAACAAAATCTTCAATGGCTTTCTTTAGCAGAAGGATAAGAGCTAGGAAATCTTTCTTTTCAAGGAACTGTAACTATAACACACCCTATGATTGAACTGTACAGGATAAATATATCCATGCTTTCTGATTTATAGTATGATAACAATTAAGAATTAGAATAAATATTCTTCATGAATATGTCTCTTGCTAACATAGTACAAAACTATAATGACCAATTGAGGAAATGGCAGTTTTGAGTAACATGGCACTAATTTACTATTGAGAAAAACTTTTATTTCTATGTGTATGTGAAATGCTGTCTCATTATTTTGAGGTTTAAGAGTCATCTATATATTGGATGTGTAGAGAGAGAGTTTTAGGTGAGAGAAGATTCTTGGAAATTTTCTGATACATTTCTATCCTGATAGCTTTTGAAAATACAATGTAAACTCCTAGCATGTGAAAGGTTAATTAACAATACTAATTCAGACTATGGAATTTAAGAGCAACCTTGAATTTTCATCAAATTCTTAAAAATTTCTGAGTGTAAAACAAAAATTTGCTATTTTGGTAGAGCACTGATCATTGCATTTAATTGCCATTTAATATTAACCAAAGTGCATTGTAAATTCAGCTTTCCTTACTATGATCTATCCCAATGTAGGGACATTTTAAAAAGCAGTTCTTTAAGAGCAATGCAAGACTTATCAAATGAGGAACAATATGAAAATAAAATGTAAATTGAATGAAATGATTCATCTCTTTGTTTCTTAAAAAAAAAGGTTTCAAGAAACATAAACTAAATTGGTTGGGGATTTTGAAGCCAAAGATAAATTATTGAAAACAGTTAGGGCATATGTTAAATTATTAAATATATCAATATAGAGCCCTAAAATCCAAGTCATACTTTTGGAAGAGAGAATTATAGACCATTTGATCCAACCCCATCATCCTGCAGATTTGTAAACTGAAGCACAAGGTAACCAAGTAACTTGCCCAAAGTCACACAACAGGCTCAAGCAGAAGAGAAGCTAGAACTCATGCCTTGTAATACTCAGTCTTCCTGCCTACACCAGACAGCCTCCACTTTAGGTGCTGGGCAATGTAAGCAGTCAAGGTATGGCAGATACTCTAAATGACAAGTAATGGATTTCAGGGAGAAAGAGTACTCCAAATGCTTAATATTAATCATAGTAAAGCCAGACTATTCTCATCTGAAGAATATAGTTTCTGCAGAATGCAAAAGATTTAACTACTTTTGTTTGTTTACAAAGCTGCACACCTGATTGTCCTCAGTGTCCATTCAAGATAAGATATGTGTCAAAAAGAATTGCTGTATTTATTGCATGTCAGATACTATGCCTTTTCATAAATGTGTAAAGCCCTTTGCGTGACATGAGACTAGCTCTGTTTGCCTTCATGTTTCTCATCTTCCACCGGTGCCTATTACTGGCTCCAGTAAAGTACCCCTGAATGCTGTTGCTGCCCAGTCTGGTCCTCAGCCTGTTACTGCAGTGCTTGTCAGAAATCATTAGCCACTGATTTCTTTGACTAATGTTGCAGTTGATTGTCTGAATCTTGTTCAGACACTGTAAATGAGGCAGAAACACCCTCTCTGCTCACCAACTGTGAAACGGCTAAAGGGGGTTAGATTGCCAGAAATCAGAATAAATGTATTTCCAATAAGATTTGACAATGATTTCAAGCTCAAGATGGCAAACTTGATTTTTTTATTTCTGTATGTCTTATTGCACATGTATAAATCTGTATCATTGCTCTTTTTTCCTCAAAGGTAATGCACTGCATTGAGAGCAGTGCTAAACTTTTGTTATAAAATGGCACAATTTGGGGTTTGTGTAAGGGATGTATAACAAAATGTCAGTTATGCTGCCTTTTTATTGTGGGCAAGGAAGAAAGAGGTAAAAAATGCACCCTGGGCAATGGACCCATAACTTCTTGTTTACAGACAAATCTGTTGAATGTCCTTTATGGTTTTACAGATAAGTTTTGGACTAGGTGGTTTTGTTTAAACTCTTCTAGTGCTTTTAGACTTGTAGACAAAACTAGAAATAAAGCACTAAAATGTGGTTAAACTGAAGAGGTTTCATTCTCATTTATTTCATGACATCCTGCATGACTCTCTGTAAATTTGGGGGTTTAGGGGAGGGAAAACAGCCACCTTTCAATATTGGAAGGACTGTCACATGAAGAGGGTTGGACTTATCTCGTTGTCTCACAAAGCACAGCCTTGGATAGCAGGTGGGAGGTACGGGTTTTGCCTCAACTGAACCAATGGTTTTCTCAGGTAACTCTCCAATGATTGAGTGGCTAGCCTCCCAAGGGAATAGTTTCCAATCATGAAAATTGTTCAAGCGAAGGCTAGATCAGGGCTTCTCAACGGTGGCAATATTCACATTTTGGGCTGGATGATTCTTTATTATAGGGGGCTATGGTGTGCATTACAGTGTGTTTAGCAGCATCTCTGGCCTTCACTAGATGTTAGTAGCACTAGATGTTAGTAGCACCCCCATGACAAACTATGACAACCTGAAATGTATCCAGACATTGCCAAATATCATCTGACAGGGGCAAAGTAACCCCCATTTGGGAAACACTAGGTTAGATAAGTACTGGAGAAAACTAAGCCATTGCTTCTTTCAAATCCATAGTAAGTACTTTTAAATATTTCATGTTTTTGGAACCTTATACCACTCCTTAAGGTGTGCTTTGTTCATCTCCATTTATATACAAGGAAACAAGTTCAGAGAGATTAAGTCACTTGACACACGTCACTCAGCTCAGTTGTAGTCCTGCCAGACTCAAAAGCCCATGATGTTTGGAGAAAATTTGAACACCCAGAGGGAGATTTGATTAATTACACCATAGGGCCCCTCCGAAGCCTGGTCTGTGCCCTCTGAGTAGGAGTCCTTCCCGATTCAAATGCTGAATTAACTGGAGAAGAAAGGGCAGTGGGGAGGGTGTAGCAATTGGAGGGAGGAATGTATTTAGAGAAAATAATGTGAAGGAAAAAAAGGATTAGCGTTCATTGAAATTTTTGCAACATTACAAAATTTCCATCTCAAATAGGCTATATTTTAGAATGTATTTTATCTGGTGGTTTCTCTGGGTTATTTTCTCACAGAAACAATAGTAGTTAGGGTCACCAGCCAGAGCACAGAGGCCCGTCTAAACTTCGTGTCGCTGGTAGTGTTAGTTTGAGCTGTGCATACTCAATGCTATGTCAGAGGAAGAAAGAAAAATATTTCCTGTCCTTTCTTTAGACATGGGAACAACTCTGCAGAAAATTTTGAAAACTTGGAATAATGGGAAATGAAGCAGCCAACTGCACCATTTCGATCGTGGCATATTTAACCAAACACATTGGGCTGCCTTGAAAGTAGAAAGACAAAAACTTTGAATTAAAAAAAAAAAAAAAAAAAGCCCTGCAAAGGATTACTTTCATATGCATGTAGAAAAGAGGGATGAAAGTTTGTTCCTTAATATTATCAATTAAAACTGTGATTATTTAGTCCACATTACTAGACAAAAAATTTTTTAAATGAACTTTAAAGTAAATTTTCTGTTGGACATTGTTGTGTCTCTGTGTCCTGGTAAAGTTTTTTTTTTTTTTTTTCCTTATTATATCATTGATTCTCATCTCCAAACTTTTGGTCAAACTGCTCCTTTCACTACTGACCCAATTCCTATTATTCATCTGAAATGACTGAGTTTCTCTTCTCATATAAAGCCTTTCCGGATTGTGTTTTTTTCACAGTCCTTACAACTATCTGAAATTTACTGGGTTATTTATTTCATTACAAATCATCTCCCCATTGTCCAGATACAATGCAGGCCATACAAGGCCAGGGATTTCGTAATATTGGTTGCTGTATCCCTAGTGCCTAGAACAAGGCTTTGCCCATAAAAAACATTCAATATTTGTGTAATGAGTTAATGTCTTTGGACTAAATTTTTAGCCCTTTACACAGACTTACAGCACTATATAATTTCCATGTCTATAAGTCTTACTCCCTTAGATGGTAAGGGCCCTAAGAGCAGGGATATCATTTTATATCTATCAGTCACATGTAATGGAATGTACTAGAAGAGTTCTTTGCATAATACATTGGTTCCTAAGGTTGGGCATTGTGAAGAAAATGATAGCAATAGGGAATGAAAACAGCGTGCAGTTACCTTTTCAAGAATCACATCTGCTGCTCTGCATTCCCACCTCCCTTCTGCCATCTCTTCCATGCTAAGGGACGTTGTGGAAAAGCATTCTAGGAGCTTCTAGGAAGCCTGAAGATACAGAAGTAGACCAAAAAAAAAAAAAGAAAAGGACAAAAAAAGTAAAAACCAGTACCTGCTTAAGAGATCACATCAAAGGTAGGATTTCAAAATGAACCTTTTTAAATAACCTTTGCCCCCAAATTATCCCACCACACCCTGTCTGAATTCTTTCATTGCCCTTTGTTAAACTGTGTAAAACACCACCCAGAAGAAATGGATGGGGGCTAACAAATATTTTCTTTTTGAAACTGCAGCTTCCTCTGGCAGAGTTAGTGATCCTTCAGTCATTCACATCTAAGTATGAATTAGTTTAATCAACTACGTTTCTTCTATCACTTAGCTGAGGAAATTGACTTTGGGAATTACAAACACCCAAGCTGAGGGAGGTATACTGAAAGGGTAGAAGACAGGTGCCAAGTTATTTCAGAATTTTTTTCAAGAAAGACCATTTACCCAAGGAAAAGAGGAAAAAAATATTTTCCTTTATCATTTGATTCTTACTCTTCCAAACAGTCAACAAAAAGATGAACTGGGAGAAAGTGTCACGAGGGATTCTTATAATGATGGAATTTTTCTGTGCCTTGATAGTGGTGGTTACCTGACTATGTTCATGTGATAAAAAGCATAAAACTTAAATCACACACACACGAATGTATGTAAAACTGGTGAAATCTGAAAAAGGATTTGTGGATTATTTCTTTAATTTTTATTGCTATGTAATAGTTGTACATATTTAGGGGAGTAGATGTGATATTTTGATACCTGTAAACAATGTGTAATGATCAACTCAGAGTAACTGTGATATCCATCACCCCAAACATTTTTTTCTTTGTGTTGGGAACTTTATAATTCTTCTCTTTTAGCTATATTGAAATATACTGAGCTATATTGAAATTATTATTAACTAGAATTTCCCTACTGTACTATCAAATACTAGAACTGATTTGGTTAGCATATGGTACTTATAAGGCCAGTGGATTTTATCAATGTCAATCCCCTGGTTGTGATATTGTGCTATAATTATGCAAGAAGTCGTCATTGGGAAAAACTGGATGAAGGATACATGGGATCTTTCTGTATCATTTCCTACAACTACATGTAACTCTACAATTATCTTTAAAAAATTTTTTAAACAAATGAACCAAGACTGTGTTTTCTTATAAGGGCTAGCTGGGCAAAGGAGGAGGGGAGACAGTTCCATCTAATGTGGGAAAGGTAGGTCTGAAGTGGTAGTCATCACAGTGGTCTAAATTAAGTTCGATTGTACAAGTAGGGCCATAATGGCCTTAGTTGACAGAATTTTTTCTGTTTTAATGTAATCTAAAATAAAGGGCATATAAGAGAGGAATTGCAGTGGGGTAAGAAATGGGAAAATAGAAGAAGGCAGGAAGGAGATCAATACCACATACAGTTGTCCCTCTGTACAAGTGGGGGATTGGTCCCAGGACCACCCATGAAATATTCGAAGGTGCTCAAGTCCAGCAAGCAATCGGCCCTGCAGAACCAGTTTATATTAATACAAAAAGTCAGCTCTCCCTATACACAGGTTTCCAGTCCTGCAAATACTGTATTTTCAATCCACCTATAAGTGGATCTGTGCAGTTAAAACCTGTGCTGTTCAAAGGCCAACTGCAGTTCATTTTCTTCTGTTTAAGGTACCCTCAGCTAGAAGCCTAAAGCATGGAAAGGAAAGAAAACAATTAAGTACTCAATACTGTTAGATCTAATAACATCTTCCTATGTGTCTTCTTAAAGTTGCTAAAGCTCAGGCCCAAAATTTATTCCTATAAATTTTTAATTCTTAATCCTCTTAAAGAACCAAGCATACTTTGCTACTTCCTTTCAGAGAGATAGATAGATAGTCTATTACTATTTTTGACAGCTGACAATCTTTGTCTTAAATCCAATGTTCCCCTAGGGAACAGCTGATTTTACAGCAAACAATTCTTTAAAAAATTTGTAGCATATCTCCAGCATTATTTTTAGCATACTCTCATTTTTTATGCTAAATATTCTACTAGTTTTGTTTTTGGGTGACCAATAGCAATTATTTCATTTTAGGAACTTGGGTTTTATTTGTAAATGTTTTTTGAAATTATTGGAGCAATTGGATCAAGTGACCATGTAGCACTCAATATTTATTAGGTATATGACCTGACTTTTCCAACTTTAGTAATCGTATTGTCATGTACAGTTTGGTGTCCACTGAAATTTACATAGTAGCATACAAAATCAATGTTTTCCCCTGACTTCAGACAAAGGTTGATTAAGTTGCCCATAAACTTTAAAGATACATGTTTTCAATTCATAAAAATATTTTGCACCTGGGGGTTCTTTAGTCTTGCCTATCTTTGCTTTGCAGTGATAGATTTAACCATCCAGACCTTGGATTTGTTTCTAACACATTGCATACACACAGGGATAGTCAATGAAGTTCAGTGGATGCCTAGGGTACCCACACTGTATTTTCGTATTTGAAGTATTCTTTGTAAAAAAAAAAAAAAAAAAAAAAAAAGTTTCACTATTTGTCTAATGATTCAAGTTGATCAATGTTTATTACTAATAATTTGTAGATTATACTTCACCTACTTTAAAAAGCAGGTTAGGTAGCTTATCATAAATCAGTATAAAACATCTTTGTCTTTTACAGAATTCATAATCTTATGCTATTTTTCCACTCATTTTTTTTTTTATTTTAATGAGGACCTTCCTACTTTCTTCATTTGAACTGCACAATTCACCGTCTGCTGGCTTTTGCATTATAGGCAGTCTCCTTATGATTTCACCTCCTGTACCCTTCCCTCCTACTACAGCTTACATTCCTGAAGAGCAGAGCCTCTGTCTTTGACATAGAGCAGCTCCTCCTGTAGTTTCTAGGGCACCTACCCTGCTATCCATGGGCTAAAGAGTCACACCTCTCAGATAAAACTGGGCACCTCTGGATGTTACCATATGCTTCAGGGCCCATGGGGCCAGGGACATGGGAGAATGGTGCAGCATAAGCACAGTGTAAGCCCTGTCTCCAGTCATTGCCAATTTACACAGTTGCGTCAGTCCAAAGTCTGGACCACTGGGCTATAAATGCCTTCAGGGTTGCAAGCGTATTCTCATCTACGTAAGATTTCCTGTGGCCTAACATAGCACCTGGGACTCGGTAACAGTATTTGCTGAACAAACAAGTGAACTATTTGGGCACAAAAATTGAATAATATTTAATCTTTACTTTAATATTCTAGAATGTCATATAAAAATATATGGACCAAAAAAAGACACTAGAAAGTCTCTTGCTAAACATCTTGATATTTGGATTCAAAAAAGTCTTTTACAAATTCACAACATTCAGAGGTTCTGCCCCTTAACTCAGAAAGGTCTATGTCAAGTCATATCAGATTAAAATGAAGTGTTGTCCATTATGCAAGACAGAGTGAAAAGAATAGTCTCAGGTTTATACAAGGCTTATTAAGGGCTCAAAAATAAGAATCAAGGTTAAAATAATGTATTATATATTTCAAAATTGCTAAAAGCATAAATTTTTAATATTCTCACCACAAAAAATGGTTAAGTTGGTGAAGTGATGTATATGTTATTATTTGTCAATTTAAAATAAATTAATTTTTTAAAGTACAAGAAAACAAGAAACAAAATTTTGAACTTGGCAGATTTATCAGGAATTAAAACCCTGGGTCAACATATATCCATAAATTTTAACATGAGCATTGTGTCAAGCAGTTTCTTGCAAACCACATAAAACCCAAATTTTATGAGGTATCACAATAGCCTCATTGAAATTATTTCCCAAATATTAACTTTAGAAAGGAAAGCCAAAATATCGACCCTGCTTCTAATACTTAGACCTCGTGCGCTTTCTAATTCAGGCAGTAGCACACAAGGTATACTTACATCCCTCTCATACGGAATCTCTCTCTCAAATGTCACCAAATGACTTTCGCTAATTCTTTCTTAGAAAATGTGCAAAAAGGATTTCCATAGAGGTCTTTGGAGATTTCCTGTGTCCTCATGTGTGTAATAGGTTGGGTCAAGTAACAATAAAGGAAAAAGAAAAAATGAGGATTTGGGTTTATGTATTTTTCTCCTTCTGCCCACTGAAAGGAGAGAAAAAAAGGAAAAGGGAAAATTATACCATACAGATGATGTCGGTATTAAATTAAATTAAGATCATATGTTTGGCTGTGGCAGCCATAATCTTTTGATTATTGAAGAGATTGTTGGTAATGAAGTACATTTGTAAGAAATATTTTAGTGTATACCGTATACATGTACAAACTGTGAGATATGCATCTAATAAAATGATAGATTTAGAAATTGCCTAGCACCTAAATTCATGCTTTCCAAACAGCTATTTATAGAAAGAAAAGTGATGTTTAAGCTACCATAGTAGAATATTATAATCTATCTTATATTACCTTAGATAACAGTCCCATATTTTAAAATAATGTAAACCATTCAATTATTTATTCACACCTAAGTTAGATAAATTGGAAGATTTGGGGTTGTGCAAGGAAAGAATTTTTTTTACAAATGTAAGACCTCACCCTCATGGCTTAAAGAGATTGCCATGAAACAAGTTATCCTATGGATAAAAATAAACCAAACCAACATGAATTTTTAATAAACCAAAATTTTTTATAGAGACATTAAAATAACTATTAATTTTAATCTTCTTTGTTATGAAATGAAACATCAGTGTACTGGCCGCGCTGTATGTTCAATATGTATTTCTCTTCCTGATAGGTCCTTAACACTTACAGTAAAATCTCTACAGACCAGGATGATGATCTCAGCCTGGGGAGAGCCTATGAAGCAGTAGCCAAGGTCCTGCAGAGGTAAGTTAGCACATCCTCATCTTGCTGTCACTGTGAATTCACTCAACTGTGAAAGACTTAAATTGTTTGAGGTCTGTCGCTTTCCATTACTTGCCTGCTTAAATTTTAAGCAGTGCCCTTCTTAAGTGACCCTTTCATCGTAAGTTATTTTAGACCAATCTGGTATTTTAAAATATGCATCTAAACTCTTCTTTGTCTATCCCTCCTTTGTATTATTTTCTTCTTGGTTTTCTGTAAGTTTAGTGATGACCTTGAATAAAAAAGAAAAAAATCAGGTCACAACTCACAGGTTAAGAAAGCGAAGAGCACAGAAATATGTAATACGCTTCAGTAACTGTGGCTCGCCATAACCTTTCCGGATCTCTTCTTGGAGGAAAGTTTCCATTTATGCATCAATCATGCTTTTTCCATTAAGACATCTCTTCTTCGAGCATATCTGGGTAAACAATTGAGTGCAAAACCAATATTCCCAATATTTCATTTGAAACAGAAAATTTTAAACATGTGAACAACTTCTGATACATATTTTTCTATGAAAAAGATATGATTTGCCCTTCACTCATTGTATTGCGATCATTATATACTCCATTTAATCATTACCTTATATACTTAAGCATTATGAGCTAATCCAAGATAGAAAAACAACAAAAGCTGTCAAAGTTAAGGCCTTGTGTTTTGGTATGTTGTCTTATATCTAAGATATAGTTTTTTACTAACAGTAGTAGTAGTGGTGTTGGCAGTAGTAGTAATAGATATAGATTGCATTAAGTTTTAATTTCTTCTCATTTGTGTTACAGTTGTACACAGATAAAAGGTGGTGTTTTACAAAGTAAAATTGTTATTTGAAAGGCATTTGAGACATTAAATACACAGTAAACTGAAATTGAAATCATCATTATATAAGCACCATTGCTAACATAATAATCATTGTTTATAATACCAATACCAATGAAATGAAAGGTACCCTACAAAATACCTCATAAAATCCAGTCATCACTGGATAAATGGTTTAGGAACACAGGCGTATTTATAAGGAGAGTATGGACATTTACTCAAGAAAGATAGGGTCAGCCATGGGCAAGGCAAGCAACCTGTGAATGTTGTGGTCTCTCCAAATAAAGATTGATAACTAGTCCATGGAAGACCAACCCAGCCATCCCTTAAAACAATTACTCTCCAAATAACAACCTGGGAAAAGCAGATGATTGAATATAAAGAAGAGATTGGTAAGAATTCAATTTAATGTCTATTTGGAACAAACCAACCTACTCTCTTTTTTCCAGTTCATTTCGATTAGTAAATTACTTGACTCTGCTGTTATTGCTGCCCCAAATGAGTAGAAAATGGTTGGATTCTTTGCCTTGAGTTGTAGTAGCAAACCTGGCCTAATCCTGCACAGTTATATAAATGTATCACATTTCTATTGTGTCTCAACATAACTAAAGAAATAAAACCTCAGGTTTTATTTATTTAAAAAATTTATAAACTTTTACTGAGCATTTACTATGTGCAGGACAAGTATTGGAATGCCCCTTTGATTACTGATGGTCTTTATAATTATTTCTGAAACTTCTGGAGACATGAAGTTGTCTTCCAATAATTCTCACCTTTTCGCCTTGTGTCTCATCTAGAATATTTTAGCCCCCACCCTAAGATTTGTATTCCTTGTCTATACAGTCAAAGCTAAGTGGAGGGTTGAATAGTTATGTGATAAATTTTGGCAATAACAGGCCATCTAACATTTTAATTTGGCTACTTAAGTATTTTAGTTGGGGTTTAGGAGTGGGAAAGGATACATCTATATTTGATATATCATGAAGTTGAGTTTGTTTTGGGTAGGAATGGGGACAATTCTGTTCCAACATTCTCTATAGGCTAGCAACTTGCCTTAGGGCAAACATACAATGGAATAAGAAGATTTATTCCCATTGCACTTTTATACCAAATGAAATTAATTCCACTTATAAGAATTTCCACCTATTAAAGCTATTGATTTGTATGGTAGACATGGATTCTTATTTTTATAATGTTATACAATGCACAAGAGAGTACAGGAGATACTGTTTCTGAATCATAGGGACAAAGTGTTCCAAGGCCACAGCAAGCTTTCCAATCCAAATCTGCCGTTTTGCAGCACTGTTGGTGGTGACAGATGAGTGCTCAGGGGAGTGTAAGACTCGGCATCTTCTTTCAACATCTGTGCAAAATAATCCGAGTATAACCTCTTAACAGGCAGATGTTTCAAAACCTAAAATTCTATCCAGGTAGACAAAAGCACTCTGGATATCTAAGAAGCCTTATTAAATCCAGTCCACAAATAGTATAAATGCTTTGATATAAATTTTGTGGTCATTTTTAGAGAATTTTGCTTGAAGGGCTTGATGTTCTTCAATAAACATGCATGTGCACACTAACACACACACACACGCAAACACACATATAGATGTATCATCCCTTTCATAGTCCTAAACTGTCCTTTTCAGGTTAGCAGCAACATGCAGGAAATGGAGCACGGCCCAAACAGAGGAAATTATGGTGATGGCAGCTGAGAAATAAATCAAGTTGCATATGAAGCTTAGCATCATCTCTAAATCTCTTTTTCCCAACCTGTGCAATTGCACAAGTTTCACTAATGGTAGCCCTATCTCTATAAACATATTTTATCTCTTAAAAGGAAATGGAAGAGGATAGCCATGTCCGGGATAAGTGTGTGCCTACAGCCGTCAGCTGAGCATGCATGAAAGGTGAATAAGCTCTAAGGCTGGAAGCTTCTAAAATGCTTATAAGAATTTATACTGAGCCTTCAATTGAAAAACACACCACATTCCCTCAAGACTGAGAATTTGGTAACACAGAGGTGCCCATTTGGTGATGCTAGACCCAGACCTAGTGTCAGAGTTACAGAAGAAGCTTTTAATAGTGAGCAGGTTTTGTTATTTTTACTATTGGTCTGAATAATATTAATTGCACAAGAGTTTAAGCAGCATAACAGAAAATAAGCGTTTATAATGTTATTTTCCCCCTACTTCAAATACTAGTGAAGAAAAGAGTTGCTATTCTATCTAAAATGATAACAATTGCCTTATGACACTA
Organism: Eulemur rufifrons; assembly: GCF_041146395.1. Classification (NCBI taxonomy): domain Eukaryota; kingdom Metazoa; phylum Chordata; class Mammalia; order Primates; family Lemuridae; genus Eulemur; species Eulemur rufifrons. The sequence goes on along the minus strand of NC_091000.1, from coordinate 32,931,585 downwards.
CTATAAAAGCGAGAATTATGCTCCATAAAACAAAAAGAAAGTGAATTGAAAAATTACCAACCAAATATCATTATTATATAGATAGACAGTTTGAGTAAATATAGAAAGGGAAAACTCCTCAGTTTTCTTTGTGGTAGATATATATATTTTTTTGCCTCTTTTACTGAAGAAACCCATTTACTGAAATGCCACAATTTTCCAACATAATCAGGCCGTTTAAAAGAATCTGGAGGAAAAAGCTCACAAAAATGTGTTCAAGATACATTGGTCACAAGTAGCCCACGTCTGGGTTTATTCCACACCAATTGTAAATTTTCTTGCAAACACGAGTTAAATTATTTTCGAGAAAACTTTCCACAGTGGAGATCTTTAAATCAATCAGTAAAAAGTTTCAAGTGTGAAAATTACCTTTCTGTAATAGCTGAAAATTAATTTCTTCTTGCTTGAGAGAAATGACACGCCCTAGTAATTTTCATATATTCTTTAAAATGGAACATCCAGGCTTTGATGCGAAATTTCCTAAAAATGACCCCAAAATACATCAAAACATTTCTATTAATTCATGAAATTAAGAATAGCTTTTTACATTTTCTCCTATCACTGATCCCATTTGCCTTATTACTTTCATCTGTGGCCCACAAACTTGGTGGCACAATCAACAAACCCCTTAGTGGCTGTTTCATCTCTGCTCTATTTGATTTCTTCTCTCTGAGTAAATGATTAAGTTTTCATGCATTGGTTCAACCAAAATCTATGTTCACTCAACCACATCCTTTATTGATTACTTCTACTGCAAACAGTAGGCCAAGTGTGATATACATAATTGGACAGTTGTCAGGGGACGTGGGTGTTAACAGTCCTGTTTTCCCAGTTGGAAACTGGAATCACCTTGATACACAAATATTCTGCACTGTTTCATTCTCATTCTTTGGACCGAGGAGTCCTGTTCCTCAGAATATATGTTTTTAACTCTCTAAGGTCTGGTTGAATGAATTTCATGATTATACCATATAATATGCTGTTCAAGTTGCACCTGTGCACTGCATATAGAAAACTGGAATTAATATTTGTCTAACATTTTAACCTTGTCCTTTAACTTATACAAATAATCTGTAGCTTTCTGTAAGAAAATATTTGATTTTTCCTCTTCCAAAGAAAGAATAGCTTCTAAATATATTTGTAACTTTTAAATTTGAAAACCCTTTAGCCAACATACAATATTAGTATCTCAGATGCTATAATAACAACTTTGCTGGCTATAGAACTGTATGTTCATTGAGTGAAACATGTAATTTATAACAGAAAGACTTTTTCTCTAGCATTCTTTGTTAGAGCAAGTTCCAGATAATTTTGGATGCTTTGGAGATCTTTTGCTCCTTTGGGAGAAAAACAACTTAAATTACCCAGCAATGGCTTTATTTATACTATTTTGGTTTTTTGTTCTCTAAACTTATTATTTTATTTATTTGTGTGTACTTTGATTTAATGATACTTAGCAGACCAAACCTAATCAGAAACATACTTTCATCAAAAATATATCAGCTTTTAGGAACATGAACATAAATAAACCTCAGTGAGTCTGTTTTAGCTAAATAATAACAATATCAATAATTTTCCCTAAGGTTTTAAAGTGATATGCAAAGAAATATCCACTTTTTCCTTTTTCATCAATTTTCTTCCAGGAAAGAGCTCAGAAAATTAACAGTAATCTTATAAAACATTGTTAGCCCTAAAAATCCACAAGTTTTCTCAAAATTCTAAATATATGTTCATTAAGATTTTATGCTCCTGAGCTCTTGCAATACTTTTTAATTGTCTCACAAAACAGATATTTAAATTAAAATAATTAACAAATCTCTCATTATATTTTACTCTATGCCTGTATTTGAAAAATTCCTAAACAATTCATAAGTTTTCTAGAGAATTGAGCTGCACTTAACTGTGGCATAATTAGTCATATTAGTCATAATTTTGGTATGAAAAAAGGAGGACAGAATCATAAAAAGCAGTATTCGCAGCTTCAGGAATGTAAAATTCCATTCTATTTTGATAGGTAGAGTATTCTTTTAGCAATAAGGAAGGGAAAAAAAATGTATTTGGTAGTACCTGATACTCAAGTAAACAAAAAATGTTTTTTGATCCTAGCCCCTAGAAAATAGACATCAGGCTTTTATGTGTCTGGCTGTTTTGCAGAGCATACATTCAAATTATAGTATTTAATTCATTGCATGATGAAAGGTTTTCAAAAAAGTGCTTAGTTAAATTGAATTTTCTTCTCAGCTTATGGTAGATAAGATCCAGTAGAGAGCTGTGAATGTGATAACCGTTTATTTCACTGAGCAATAACAATAGCACTAGTGCTATTTATTGAATGCCTACTATGTGCTGGGCTATACGTTTACACAATGTTTCATCTCACAGCAATTTGTGGCCATTTTAAGAATGAGGAAACTGAAGTTTCCTTCAGTTTCATAACTTTAATGTGATCAAAGTTATTCATCTAAGAGGCTGAGCTGGGATTCAAGCTTAGATCTTTTAATATCCGCCACAACACATTGTGACTTTCCAGTTATCCAGCTTATTTTTACAAACATACTACAGTTTACCTATGAAAATGAATGTTATCCAGATCTTGGGAGGTTATGTGAGGAGATAGCCCTAATCCTCCCAATACCTGTTTAAAATAAACTGCTTTGAAAATGCTTTCTGAGCTTGCGATGGATTCTTTTGAATAGCACCAATAGCTGTGCATCCTTGTTTGAGAGGAGGAAGGAACATGGACTAGGACATGTGGGTTGTGAATCAGTAGGCACACTCCACACTTAATACAGCTCAAAGATGTCACCCATAGTACAAACTACAATTTTTCAAATGTATATAAGGTCTTTGAGATCACCATTTCATTCACTACGTTTGGCTCAAAATTCCTTTTGGCTGCCTTATAAGACCAAATTTACCCCACAAACACTAGACTTGCTCTTATGAAGAGAGTCAAATGAATGTGCTCCAAGTCTCAAAGCACTATACATAATTCATCATACCTATCCCAGTTAATCCTATGTAGGAATTTATGCATTTATCTCTCAAAGTTGACAGTGAACTCTTCAAGGACAGGAACCATATTCCCCAACAACTAGCATATTTTAGGGCATTTTCTGGGCTCTCAGAGTTCCTTGGTGTTACTGAAACATCCAGGAGTCAGGAGTTTACAGTCATGGACTCCAAACATCCATATGACTGAGGTTCACACAATTTACCTGGATGCTTAACTTTCGTGTATATAGCATATGTGTTTCCCTTTTCAAATTTCAATCAGTCCTCCATTCAAAAAGATATAAATATCTAGTATATGGCAAGCACTCTGCTGGAAATTTTCTGTCTTTCTGAGCATTTTGCAAGAATATGTAATATGTATATGTGACTTTAATGACACCTGAGCTTTCATTGCTGAGGGATGCAAGAATAAACTAGAAGTCACCTTTTATAAACTTTTTAATTTTTTTTTTAAATAACAGCTTTATTGAGACATAATTGACATGCCATACGATTCAACCTCTTAAAGTCTATGGTTCAGTGGTTTTTAGTATCCACAGAGTTGTGCAACCATCAGCACTATCTAATTTTGATGAACCTGAAAAGAAACTCTGTACCCATTATCATTGACTCTTCATTCCCCACACTCCTCAGCTTCTAGCAACCACTAACCCACATTCTGACTCATGAATTTGACTATTCTGGACATATCATGTAAATGGAATTATGTAATATGTGACCTTTTGTGTTTGACTTCTTTCACTTAGCATGTTTTCAAGTTTCTTCCATGTTGTAACGTGTCACTACTTCAATCCTTTTTAAGACTGAATAATATCCCATTGTGTGAATACCCACATTTGGTTTGCCCGTTCATCAACTGACAGACTTTAGGTTTCCATTCCTTGTCTATTATGAATAATGCTGCTATAAACATTTGGGTATGAGTTTTTGTGTTGACATATGTTTTCGTTTCTCTTGGGTATATATTTTGGAGTGAAATTTCTAGGTCATATGGGAGCTTTATGTTAAGTTTTTGAGGAGCTGCCAAAATTGTTTTCCAGAGCAGTTGCATCATTTTACAGTTCCATCAGCAATGTGTGAAAGTTTAAAAGTTTCAGTTTTAACTCACTGTATACTTCGACAAAAACAAGCCATATATTTAGTAATTTGGTATTTGTACTTTAAATCTCATTATCCTGATAACCGTATTGCATTTTCTACAGCAAAGGCACAAAATACCTTTTCTTCACTGTGACATTAAGTGAGATGATACTCCAATGATTTCCTATTTTATTGCAGCCAAGGAGAGATGACAGAAGCAATTAACTATTTGGAAAAATTTGTGAAACTTGCAAGAAACAATTTTCAAAGCCTAGATACTGTGAGAGCAAGTACAATGCTTGGAGACATCTACAATGAAAAAGTGAGTATGTATGAGTCTTGTTTGTGAAGAAATTTGCAGTGTGTAGGGAGAAATTTGTAGGTTTAAAAGTCTATCCTGATGTGATCCTTGCCTTCTCACAGTATGTTATGCAGAGTGGCCTGGGACTCTGGGACATACTTAACACACAAGTCAAGGACTGGGAGCAGAAAAGCCTCTTTCTCTTCCTCTTCCTCCAGCACCTTATTGCTATCTGGGGCACAGTCCTCTCAAGCTGCTAACCCTGATTCATATATTCACTTAGAAGCCAACGACAATGAGGCTTCTAAGTGAGGCTTCTAAGTGACTTCGGATTTGAGGAGCAATTAAAATATTTAAATTCACAGGAAGTTCATTATAACTGTTGGCTCCTGTCTGCTTACACAGACATTCATCTCTCTCGCTCCAAATTCTTGTTTTATTAATCCAGCTGTGACGTTCCCCCTACGCAGGTCCCTTAGGAGAAGTGACAATCCCAAGAATAATTTTGAAGGAAATTTGGAATAGAATGTTAGCAATAGTTTGATTATATAAAAGAATACAAAAGGGGGGGGGGAGTCCAAAATAAAATTATCTCATTCAAGAAGCCATTATTAGTAAAATGGACTTTTACTAATCTTAATGGACTTCTGTCATATTTTCTCCTATTTTATCTTTTTATTACAGATTTTCCTTTAGAAATGGTATGGAAGAGGCTTGTTTCTCTAGTTATAATCACTATAACTGCTGTTTTGATCATGAATAAGATCCATCATTTTTTAAGGATAATTATGTTCTCAAACTGTATTTATGTACTTTATCTTTGACTCCTAGAGGGTGTGTATGTAGTGATTAAAAGCACTAACTTTGAAACCAGACTGCTTGGGTTAAAAACCCACCTCTTTCACTTGTAAGATACACGACTTGAGACAAGTTACTTGAACTTCTAGGTGCCTCAGAAGGTTGCTGGGAGTATTGAATTAATATATGTAAAGCATTTAGACTCATGCTTTATAGCAGGAGAAGGAAGTGCTATCTTTATGAGTATTAGCTTTTGTTATTCTCTACACCCTTAGTGGTAGCAAACAGTTTTCCTTTTCCAGATCCTCAGAGAGTTTAACTTAACCCCAAGCCTCCAAGATTCTAGGTGGCAGGGGCATTCAAATCCATAGTCTTAACCCCTACAGGATTCTATTATTTTCTATAAAATTAACTTTATTTCAGAATGATTTAGGATTTTTAAGGAAATAGAGTTTGAAATTAATTAGAATGAATGAAATTAGTATTTCTTTAGTTCCTGCCGTGGGGAAAGTGCTTTCAAACAAGGTATCTCATTTCTTTTCTCTTATACCTCCTCTCTCGCTCCCCCTGGTTCATTTGCCTCTCCTCTCTCCTGTGACTTAAAATCCTAAAAGTCCCCTTTTCTCTGGACTCCCTCACCCTCCTCTTCCCCCTTCCTTACCCACCTCACTCCCTCCGCCCCTCCCTCCCTCTTCCTGGTCTCTGGGCCTGGCTCTCTCACACTCAGGTCGCTCAGGCAGGTCCTGCTCTCCCTCTCCCTCTGGCCTCTCTCACTTTGCTTTCCCTCTTCCTTTGTGTCCTGGGTTTTGCTCAGGTTTTCCTGTCTGTTGTGTGTGTCCTCTGCTGCCTCCTGGCCCCTGGCCTATTTCTTTGCCTTTATTCACTCCCTCTTCTCCGATTGATCTTGTATTAGCTTTTGTTTACTTTTCAGGATACAGAGGTGGAAAAAAAGGCAAAACTTATCATACCCTTATGAGGCTTACAGTCTATTTTCAAGAACAATTATAAGAGCAAAATTATAATAATTGGAAAAATATTGAGGTTACTGATTTCTGTAATTATTATTATGTTATCATAATTAAAATTAGCACATCTTAAAAATAGCCTTTCTCCTATTAGTTTACCTTTTACTATACATTTATGGAAGATGGGCCACCCATTCTACCCTATGGATATGGTCTTTTGATGAACTGCTAATTGAAAATATGAAATTAATGTAAAGTGGTCAAATGAGAATGTTTTAGACCTTTTATAAGAATTCTCATCCTTAATAAGATCAGAGAATAATCACATAGTTAGAATGGTGGTTCAAACACTAAAATTGTAGGAAAAATGAGTAGAAAATGATTTATCTTCAGCACTGAGAAAATGTCTGTTTTTTTGAGCTTGCTTATTGGATAGAGTGACATTTTAGACACCAAGAATCAACATAATGCATGAAAATTCTGTTATAATGTAACAATTCAATCTTTGTTTCATGGTCTATGATGTCATCAAGATCCTGTCCTGGAATTGTCCACTAATTACTTATCAGAGATATTTATAACATTAAATGAAGTCTCCTCTTCTCATCAGATGTGTTTATGAAGTGCATAGTCTCAAACTCTTATTTAACACTGCCAGGACTAATTCCTAGAATCTTCTCAATTTTGTAATAGAATAGGGATTACCTGATAACAGAAATGAACTGTGGAAGGTTATACTGAACTTTTGGAGAAGAGGTTTAGATATTCAATTCTTTAAGAATTAAAAATCTGCAAACAATACACATTAATTAAATCTCATTCTAAAACGGTATGTATAAAAATGTTTGGATCTGAGGAGAATTAACATGTATTTCCTTAGTAGTGTTTTAAATTAGAGAAACGTAGGTTGATATCAGTTTTATGGCAGTTGTGTGTGTGTGTCTAAAGATGGAATACTAGGCACAATTTGAAGGAAGAATAATTACCTAGTTATAATGCTTCTATTTTAGGGGGAATCAAAAGCACTTGTTAAACAAGATCTAATCAAAGTTTTAGGCATACCACTATTTCCACTAACAGCAAGCTCACCAACTGGACTATAAGCTCCATTCCTGCTGGATCTCCACAACCTGGCATTTGGCCTGGCTTCTAGCGGTTGCCTAAAGAATGAATTGATGGGCCGGGCGCGGTGGCTCACGCCTGTAATCCTAGCACTCTGGGAGGCCGAGGTGGGCGGATCGTTTGAGCTCAGGAGTTCGAGACCAGCCTGAGCAAGAGCGAGACCCCATCTCTACTAAAAATAGAAAGAAATTATATGGACAGCTAAAAAATATATATATATAGAAAAAATTAGCCGGGCATGGTGGTGCATGCCTGTAGTCCCAGCTACTCGGGAGGCTGAGACAGGAGGATCGCTTGAGCCTAGGAGTTTGAGGTTGCTGTGAGCTAGGCTGACGCCACGGCACTCACTCTAGCCTGGGCAACAGAGTGAGACTCTGTCTCAAAAAAAAAAAAAAAAAAGAATGAATTGATGAATGAATTAGTTAATTTTAATGTGATAATGTATTTAAACATAACTTTGGAAATCCAAATATATATCCATTTATTTATAGTCCCTAATTTTCCTAAATAAGACTCTCACCTAAAATAATAAATAGCCTAAAGCTCAGAAATATAACTAGCCCTATAATTAGATATTTATACTTCTCTGTTTCTTAAAAAACTGGCAGTGTTTGGCCTACTCATATATTTTGTCCTGTATCTTTGATGTCTGCCAAGACTGTCTATAATTCTAACTAGTTTTATTTTCATCATCTTTTGTATTTGTATTGTTTCTCAATCACAGTTTACTTAATTGGCATACAAATATTTTTGATACAGTTTTATGTTTTCTAATTAATCTTTTTCTCATATAAATTCTATGTTTTATACTTCGAGATAAGAGAAAGAATTGTTCACCACAACAAACAAAAATTATTGTTGATCTAATATAGAGGGACTCTGTTTAAATTAATAAATTTTGGTTGGAATGAATCCCTTGAATAAAGAGTTCTCCTAAACTGTCCTTGTGGGCATGTAACACCGTGGTACATGTGCTGCTCATGTATGTAACATAACCGTCACACAAGCCCCATTTTTTCCCCTCCTCACCTTGCCAGCAACTTCCTTATTCAGTCTGACTACTCTTGGAACTTCATGATTATATGAGGGTTCATCGAGATGAGAATGCATTTTATTTGTACTGGGGTATGCTATAAAGCTGGTCTTGTGGTGCTTTTATGTCCATTTCCTTCATAAAATGTTGTGAGAAAGTGACTTGAAAACTCATATAGTAAAACATTCTGTCTTGTAATGGTTTCTTTTCAAAAGAACATGCATGCATGTTTTTGTTTGTGTGTTTGGGGTGGGAGAAGGGAGGTGAGTGGAGAGGAGGGGGTGGTGGAGCCCAGAGGGTTATGTCAGTGAATAGAGGAAATCGTGTTCCCTAGAGCCTTTACAAATATAGGCCAATCCTAGAAGTAGTACCCTCCTCTAGGGAAGAATTTTTAGTGAGGATTTTTAGACAATTTGGGAGTAGCAGAAGAGAGTCTCTTCTCTGAGACTCAATTTCATTATCTGTCAAATAAGGACTATATTTTCTTCATAGGCAAATATGTGAAGGTAAATGACATGATACATATGAAGTATTTAGCACTGATCCTAATGCTTCATAAGAGCTAGGTAAACACTATTTATCTGTGGGCAATAGCTTTTAGGAGAGATGAGGGTGACAAAAAAATTAAATTTTTGCAAATTGAAATGTTGCAAAGGACTTATTGAAAAGATAGATATTTAAATGATCATTTGATTTGTGCTAATGCTCTCAAGATAATATTTTTTAGAAATTTTGAATACCTCAACATTCTCAGTTCAGAAGAATGGCATGCACAAGATTGAGTTAGATACATAGAATGAACAATATTTGATAGCACAACAAAGTGACCCTAATCAACAATAAGTTAGGATATGCTTGAAAATAACCAAAACAGTAGAATTGGAATGTCAGGATGTTCCTATCACAAAAAAATAATAAATGCTTGAGGTGATGGATACCCCAATTACTGTGATTTGATTAATACTTAGTGTATGCCTGTATGAAAACATCACATGTACCCTATAAATATATATGTACCCATAATAATTAAAATTTTTTAAAAAGAGTGGCATGTGTACATGGGAAAACAAGAACAGTAACTGAATCCGCAGATAGATACATTTATTTTCACTGGCTACTGATTAAAGGAGTTGGCTGAAAATGACCATTTGCTGTGACTAAAAACAAAAGACAGTTAAATATACTTCATTACATAAATCCAACTCTATGAGTAATAAAATTGTATCCAAATCAATGTGAATTGGTTCCCTTATTCCCAGACTTCTTTTTGCTACCATGTATTAGGTTGAACCATATGAAACTGCCAATATTTGACCACTTTTTTTCCATAAGAACTTAAGTTTCATACAGTTTAATCAAACAGATATAATTTCCAACTAAATTAATTTCAAGATAATGAATGGTGAGTGATCACAACTCTTTAAAAAAAGGATCCTCTTCTAATAGAGAGCCTGCCTGCCATCCCTTTCTTCTTGAAGATGAACTGCTACAACTGTTGAAAGATCAGTGTGGCACATGCCAGGGTCAAGTGGCAAACGTGAAATGGTGAAATAAAAATTAAGAAAAAAAAATATTTTTCTTGTTTTCCTTACCTTTTTAGGGAAACTACAACAAAGCTTCTGAATACTTTCAGCAAGCTTTTGACACAACAGTTGAGATAATGAACATGCCTCTGATGGAGGAAACAAAAGTTCATTACGGAATAGCAAAAGCCCATCAGATGATGCTGACGGTGAAAAATTACATAGAATCTTCAGATCTTACCAGCCTTGGCTACCTGCTGTCATGGAAGGAGACCAGAAGCGGCATTGAACCTCATCCAGTTAAGGGTAAGGCATTGGTTTTTGAAAACATTTTAGTTGTTGTGTCATTCTTAATGGTTAAGTCATTTTCATTGGAAAGGTTTATTCAACCATTGGTGATTTTAATTTGATTGATAATTTTAATTTTATTGGTTCCTTAGTACATGAAATTTGCATATACTTTTGCGCTATATTATACCTTCCATATTTAAGGGAAGCATAAAATAGGGGTAATGGTTTATGGTAGTTGATAAATCACCATTCTTATGCCAGGTTTTTTTTTTCAGTTATCTTAAACACTCAACAATATGTACTGATCAGTTGTAAGAAATGTAAAGTAAGCTTATGCTTTTTAAAAATGCTCAGCGTCATACCTTACTGACAAAAGCAACTGTTGATGGGTGCCAGTTTGTTTTACGCAGTTACTTTACTGATGGTAGTAAATTTTCCTATTCTTTTTGATCAATTTGATTTTGAATATGAATTTTTAAAATATTTGATAGTAATTTCTCTTCATTCTAGTTTTTCCCTACGTGCTTTTTCTTGTGAAGAATTAGAGTGAAAATAGTCAATTAAAAACAAACAACTAGAAGGTATATATGGGTAAATTTTATGTGTCAACTTGACTAGTTTCTAGTCTCCAGTTAAGAACTTTAAAATGGGATATTTTAAAATGAAACAAAACAAACAAAAATATAGGACTGTCTTGGGTTTGTTGTATTATTTATTTGCAAATCAAACTTCTTAAAGTAAAATGTTTTGAATATTTTTGATATTTTGGCATAACTCAATGGAATCATAAGGCAAACCTTTTGTAATTTGAGGAAGCATCTGATATTTAATTTGGAACTCTTTTGTTTCCCCCTTGGGACATTTAGATGAAAAAACAATATGTTTTGGTATTTATTTCCCCCATAGAATAAATAACAGTAAATTAGGCACAAAGGAATTTTGTTGACTCTTTTTGGCCAGTAGAATACCGTTTACAATTCTCTGTCCTCTAGTTATTAAATAAGGAAGGGTCTTGTTCCAAATACATGCACAGTAAGAGGAAATAAGATGAAATCTTCCAAAACAGATAGGTTGTTGAATTTCAGTGTGCTCAAGTGCCCCCCAAGAATATTTATAGTCAATTATTAAGTAATCACTTTTAGGTAATATTTTGCTTACTTCAGAATGCTGTCGTGCCATCATTTATTTGGTATCTCTGTAGTTTTGAGCTATGTATCCTTTAGGCTCTCACGTTTTCTGCCCAGAATAGCAGGAGATAAAGCAGAGGAGATATGATTCATGTTACATTACTTATTCTGATAAAGGTTTGGTAGAGGATAAGTTGAGCTACTCACATTTTTAGATTTGTCTTGGATAAACACTGACAATCACAATGGTAATTATGAAAAAATACCTGTGAAGAAACTATCTTCTGATCAGATCCATGTATATTTGAGGCATTCCTGGTTTTGGCTATTTAAAATTCTCTTTTGCTTTTCTTTACTCTATAAAGCTATTTTTCTATACTTTTTATGTTTTATTTTTCTATTTTTTGTAAGGTCATTTTTTGCTCCAAAGGACTTAGACACAGAGCAAAAAAAGCATTTCAAAGTATCAATCAGACATTAAAAACTCAACTATTTGTTGGTGGAGGGGGAAGATTAAATTCTTCATAATGTTATTAAAAAACTCTCTTACTGATTTATTTCATCAGATTAGAAATCTATGCATGAATGAGCTACAACATAAGAAGCTAATTCTCATACTATTGGCATGTTTAACACTTTTAGGGGTAGTCACTTTATTTGGAAATAAAACCTGTAGGACATTATGAAACACACTTGCTTGTTTGCATAGACATATTTTTAGTTCAGAATACACTAAAATCTGCTTTCAAACGCTTCAAAAATATTTCTTAAACCATAACTCTCATTCTATCTCTGCTCTGCTTAAAAATCTTCATTGACTTCCTACTGCTTCCTAGTTAAGTATAAGCTTCTCAACTTTTTTGGCTACTTCCCTCCCCCCCATTTTCCCCACACCCACACATACAACATACCTTATTATCACTTTATTCCAGCTCCGGCCCCATCCAAGGAAATCTTGCTCATCTTGCTAGATCCTTCTCACATGCTGAAACCTTTCCTGCTTTCCCCCACTTGAGTATGGTCTCTTCTCTCTGTTCCCACATTGGATGTCATTCATTTCCCACTAAGCACCTGTCATTTGGCATATTCTATATCCTACCATGGCCATTTCTGTAATCGCCTTAACTTCCCAATTAAGAGTATGGGTTTCTTAAAAACAGATCCTGATTCTTAGTATTACCCATGAAAGAAGACACAGTGTTTGACATCTACTAGACACCAAGCAAATATTTGTTGAATTAAGTAGAATTCAAAATGAGTATGGATGTATGCCCTGATCACAAACTAGTTTACACCACTTTTTTAAAACAAAATTCATAGTTTTCCCATCTTCTTGGAAAACCTGTGATCCAACACTGCATTTTGATTACCATCCAATTATCACATGAAATGAAGGTTGATAGTCACCAAACATGATGCTAACAAAATGAAAAATACAAAACTATCATTTGGAAATCTGAGCAGCTTTTAAGTTTTCAACTTTTGCCTTTCTTCTATGAAGAGGCATCTTTAATCTTGCTATTGAGAGGTCCCATGTATTCAGAAAAAAAAGCAGATCAAAGATCTGAAAGATACATTTTAAAAGCTGTGCAGTTATCTTCACCTCTGAGACTTCCATCCTCCAAACAAATCATTAGCTCAGAGAGCAGGCAATATTCTTTTAAGCAGAGGAACATGACCCCCTAAGGGAATAGAGCAGTGAGAGCACTCAGGTCTCCAGATGAAATAGAACAGTGACTCACCAGCAATCATCTCTCAGCTTTATACCTTTCAGAGGGAACACAGCAAATATAGCCACCTTCATACTATTCTAATACTCTTAGATATTGTTGGAATGATTTCATATTCTTCCTTCTCTTTCTAATATTAAAATAAGAATAGATTTCCCTCCCAAATTTAGGGATTTAGAAGGAATTCAAATTTATTGCAGTTCAATAAAATCATTCAGCCTGAAGCAACTGAAATTGGTTGGCTCTGGAAGGCTTAAGGGCCTATGAATTTCTGCTGGTTTTTCCAGAATATAGTTTACATTTCTTACTAGAGCTATTATCTCTACAACCAAGGAGGCATTTATTCTGGGGAATGAAAAGCTAATTCATCCTGCCTTTGGAGACCACAGATCCAGATGTGAAACAATACCACAGAAGCAAAAGCTTTCCTTATTCAACTTAATAGCAATGTTAACCTAGAAATGTAATTATAGCTGTTTGACAACATTGTTAACCACTTAACTGACAATAATTATACCAGAAACATGGTATTAATGCACTTTCTTACTGTAACCAAAAGTAAATTATATCAGAGAAATAGGATGCAAATCCTGAGTATAGAAATAGATAAAAACTCTGGCAGTCAGTGCTTAAAAACACTATTTCTACAAATTGGCAGGTAAAGGTTTCCTTAAGTGGCAAATATATCATCCAAATTTTATGTATCATTTAGTATTCTTAAAAGAAAACAATCAAAATCATGACTTTGTCTCACAGCTCTTGGTTTATGTTGACTTATTGTTGGGCCCCAGGTCAAGCCATATTTTCCTACCCTGTTTCTTGTTTATATTTTTCATTCATAAACTCGACCCTTTCAAAGAATATGAAAAAGTCACATTCACGAGTCTTCACTTTCTACTATGATCCTCTACTGCTGTTTGTTAAATAAGCCTAGTAATGAGGAAAGCGTTGTGGAATTAGCCAAAATATCAATAAGTAGATTTCATACCATCCTATCATCACAGAGCATATTTCTGTCTCTAATAATGTGTTCATAAACATAACACAGAAAAAGAAGATTCTGGTGAAAAATGGGGATGAACCAAAGCTTACCGTACTGGTAGCTTTGTGTCAGGAGTCCAGTGATCTGAGTTCTAATACCATATTGAACACTAACTACCTTTATGACTTTCAGCAAAAGATTTCACTTCAGTCTCTTTAGTCTGTTATGTAAGGTTTGAAATAGACTTTTATAATAATAAGATTCCTCTGGAACTGACCATGATTTCTCAGTAAAAACATCATCTTTCTAACTAAATATGGTATTTTGTAGTCTTTATGATTGCAATCTAGATATTCATGAGCATTTTATTTGTTGTTTTTCTCCCACAAACATCAATGTCTATGGGTTTCCACAAAAGGGAATTTATTATTATTATTAGCATTACCATTATTATTAAATATTAAACAACTGTATAAATTCCAAGTGTAAGTATTTTATTCTTCTGCTAGAATTCATAATAAAGAAGTTTCTAGCTATCTGACGTCATATGCAGTTTTACTTTTCCCTGGCTGGCACTGTTGAGGTTGCTAATCCTAGTGAACTATTTCATCTGCAGACTTTTGATTCTCTCCCCTGTTTTCAAGCCTATGTCTTACTTCCTCTTAGCAGTTTCTCAGCCCCTGCCCTTTCTTCTGCTGTTCCTGGGGTTCCCAATTCCTGAATATGCCTGCCTTTCTACTCATCATTATTCCTTCTTCATGTAATTTATTTTGTGGCTGTCTCTGCCCTCTCAAATCTGGTACCGTTCCTACAACCTCTTCCATCTTCTGAAAATGAGTTAAAATCTTAAGCTTTTTTGAGTTTTTATAGAATCACAAAATGGTTGATTTGTGTGGTACCAAAGAAATCGCTTGGTCCACACTTTTTATTTTCAAATGTCTTTAGACCTGGAGAAACACAGTCATGTGATAATATCCAAAAGACAACATGGAGAAAGTTCCTAGGCTATAGCACAAGGAGACGAACCAAGGCAGAGCCCAGCAGACTCCCTGAGTTGAGAAGACTGAATTGGAAGTTCAGAGAAGCCAAGGTGGCTAGAGTTTACAACAAAGACTAATGGAAAGAAAAGAGCTGCACAGAGAGAGAGAGATCCAAAGTTCTACAGAGTCTTCAACTGAATACTGATCAGTATGTGCATGTGAAGAAACTGCTGCAGACCAGGGAAAGTCCCACCCAAAAAAATCATGTAGAACAGTCACTTAAGCTTAAACATGTTAATAGTTGAGAATAATTTGCATTCCCACCACTCAGAATAGGAAAACCTCATAAAACAGGGGACATCAGGGAGAAAACAGATAAAGGCATTCCTTAAGCAGTGAGGAAAAATTAGCACTAAATGAAAGACTACTTTGGTCCCACCTAACAAAGCTTAAAAACAAATATCAAAGGATCAAATATTTTCAAGTGACTTACCTGAATCCTAGAACAAAACTAGAATATTTATAGGAATGAAAAATATCTAGCACCCAAAAAAGTAAAATTCCAAAAATCTGGCATCCAATCAAAATTACTTAGCTATGCCAAGAAGCAGGAAGATATGACTTATATTTCAGAGAAAATGAATAAATAGAAACTTACCCAGGGATGACACAAATGATACAATTACTAGACAAAGACAGTTATTAAAACTATAGTACATATGTTCAAGAGGTAGTAGAAAGAATGATAATATGAGAAAAACAATGTAAGAGAAAACACAAATTGAATTTCTAGAAGTAAGAAATAAAATGTCCAAGATGAAAAATAAACTGAATGGGAATAGCAACAGATTAGAAATGTAAAAGAAAAAATTAGTGAACTTGAAGACATAGCAATAGAAACTATACAAAATGAAATACAGAGGGAAAAATACCGAAAAAAATGAATAAAGCATAGCATAAAACTGTGTTTAAGTTTCAAGAAGCCTAATATATGGATAAGTTGGAGGTTTATGAGAGGAATTATTACATAATCTCAAACACAATTACTTCCAAAGTCCCTTAGTTATGCTCTACAATAACATTTCTTTAAGGATTTTTGGAGTGACAATCTGAAGTAGAGAATTAAGGAAAGCCCAAAAGAGATAAGGCTGTGAATTTGGAAAAAGCATATTTCAGTGATGGGCAGTCTTCTTTCAATACAGTCTCCATATGTTGTGCAGAGAGGAATTTGGGCATCAAAGTCAGACAATTGCTTTGTTTGAATCCCAACTCCACCACTTCATAGCTGATAGACCTGGGTACTTTTACCTCTGTTACCTCATCTATAAGAAGGGGATGACAGTCCCTTCCTCATAAGGCTGCCTTGGGGGTCCAACGATATAATACACCTGTGTGGAACACCCTGTTGGCTGCCCAACCCAGTGGCCATTGCCCAACTTCTTACTTGCTGATGGAACCCTGATAATGTTCTTGCTCTTCAAGTTGCCATGCCTTGGGGGGAGGTAAGGTCTTTCTCCATCTCAAGGGTTGAATATTTGCTATATAAGTCACTGTGATCTCATTATACTTGCCAAGTGGCAGCTTTAGGAAGGATATGTGACATAATGCTAATTAATGATATAAGAGAAGAAAATCTGGATAATTCCTAGGAAGGGTTTCTTCATTCTTAAAAAGGAGGTCGTGAGATTTCCTTAGCCTAAGATGGGATTGAACAGAACCTTTAAAAACTCTGTACTTCTGCTCAGAAATAGGATGATGGCATTTCAGACAGGAGTCTCCATCCTCCTCATTTGCTAGCAAATTAATAAATCTCTCTTTCCTTCTCCTCAAAAAGAAAAAAATAAAAAGGAGCACAAGATAAAAAGATTCCCTTTTTCCTGACTTTAAATGGTGATGCATAATTATGTGATGCCTGGAGCTGCTATGCCCATCTTGCAACTAAGCTACCAAAATGCTGAGGATGGCAGAAAGAAAGGGGAGAAGGAATCTAGACACTTAATGACTTTCCTGGATGTTAAATTGACCAACTCCGTCGTGATTACCACCACCACTTAGTTTAATGTAAGATAAATTTCCCTATTTTTCTATTTTATTATTTTTAATTGATAAATACAAATTATATATGTATATTTATCATGTACAATATGATGTTTTGAAATATATATACATTGTGGAATGTCTCAGTTGAGCTAATTAGCATATGCATTGCCTCATATACTTATTTTTTGTGGTGAGAACACTTAAAATCTACTCTTACAGTGATTTTCAAAATACATTTCTTATTAACTATAGTCACCATGTACTACAATAGATCTCTTGAACTGATTTCTCCTACCTAACTGAAATTTTGTATCCTTTGAGCAACATCTCCTCAACTCATAATTTCCCTCTTTCTTAAGGCACTTTTAGCTGGCTTTTCTTTGTTACTCTAAGCAGTCTAAGAATATATTTATTATATACTGCATTCTTACAATAAAGTATACCAGAGAATAGAAAATGTTATTAAGAAAATCATAAAAAGATAGAGGATGAGGTGCTGTCTCGGGGTGGCAGAGGTGGAAGAAAATCCAGATATACGTGGACCTTGTAAGAATAAAATGCCAAGTGATGCTGATGCATTATCTACTCAGAGGAGCAACTGTGGTGATGCTTGTAGTCCCAGCAGCTAGCACAAAGCCTGGCACATAATAGCACTCAAGGAAAGCCTGAACTTGGGAACTATTCATTGGATAACCTACTTTTTGCAGAATTTTATTAAATATATTTTTAAACATTAGGCAATACCTCAAAATCTGATATTCTCTCTGAATTTTTAAAATGCCTCATGTTCTAAATTTCCTTACCCCTCCTGCTAACTTAACTCCTTTCCTAATGAGAAAACCCTTCCTTCAGAGCATCTAAGTTGTGAACAATGTTAGGAAGAAATCTGTCTAATTGAGCTGATTCACACTGTAATATGCCTGAAAGTGCTTTAACCTATTAGAGCAATTAGAAATTTTTTAAATGTTGGAAAATCACCTATGGTCAGAACTTAGCACTGTTGTAATATAGCACATAATTTAAATCATCCAGGCAGTATGGGGCAAGGTAATTATGGATAATGAGGCCAATACGTGAATCAGTGTTGTAAAATCTGGGAATCTGCCCTTAAATTCCACTTCTGTAAGCTATTCCTGTATTTTAAAGCTTTCCTTAGTAAATCTATACCTTTTTTTGGAGGAAAATGTTTATTAGAATTTTTAAAAGACAGATCACTCTCTGATTTCTCTCATTTCTTCAGAAAAACATGCAGTTACTGCTTGCACATACTATTGACCCTTGAGCAACATAAGTTTGAATTATGAGGGAAATCCTTATGATTTCCTTAGTAACATTTCCTTTTCTCTAGCTTACTTTATTGTAAGTATGTACACAACACACAAAATATGTGTTAACCAGCTGTTTATGTTATAGGTAAAACTTCCAGTCAACAGTAGGCTATTAGTAGTTGAGTTTTGGGGAAGTCAAAAGTTATGTATGGATTTTCAACTGCACAGGGGGTTGGCGCTCCTAACCCCTGTGCTGTTCAAGGGTCAACTGCAATTTCAGAGGGTTCAACAATCATTGTTCAAGGAGGTAGAAATTACAAGTGCTTACAAATATCTGGTTCTTTTCTCTTCTGGTCACGTGGAAGCTTGCACTTCTCAGCCCCTTGCAACTGGGCAGGGCTCTGTAGCTAGCCTTGGCCAGTGGGCTGCAGGCAAAAGTCACTTCTGGGCATGGGCATAGGAGAGCCTACCTGAGACCCTGCAGCTGAGTCTTTCCCTGCTGAAGTGATCATGGAGGAAGCCTTCTTAAAAATAGCAGAGGTATAATATGGAAGCAGCCTGGATCACTAAATCTCCACATGGAGAACATTTGCCCTGGAAGGTCATTCATATCTGCAGCAGACTTTGTGTGCACACAGAATAATCCTTTCTAGTGGTAAACCATTGAGATCTTCAGAGTTGTCTGTTACCACAGCTTACTTTAGCCTGACTCTAGAATCTTCTGGATTCTCCGTGATGGCTTCCAAGAAAGCAGCAATAGGAGCTCCAGTGGGAGACTTGGGACAGCCATTTCTCTGTATAACAATTTAAAAATGTGTGATTATAGACTGTGGGTCTGCCTGTGATTTTTTTCAGAATCAGAGACTTTTAAAAGTCCTTTATTTTTTACTCCCATTTCTAGTTACAGAAAACGAGTTTGGTAAGACAAATGGGGGATGAAATATTTAAATATGTTCTCTATATTTGACACTCCACGCTAGTGTCAAAAAAGCTTAAGAAGGATATGCATCTTTTCTGCTAGTCTTATTTAAATCATGATAGATTATATAAATGTATTTCTAACATACATATCAAGAAAGAGCTTAGAGAATTCAGTGACTTCTGCAACTGATAAGAAAATAAAATATTTCCAAAGGTGAAACATGCTGAAAAAGACAATCAATGCTTAATAGTAACCAAATTTTAAAATAAAGAAGACAGCAGAATTTGAGCCTGAATTTCAAATTTCCTCATCCAAATACAGTTCACTCATCTTCACTTATTCTCTGCAAGTGACAAGTTGCTTCCATAAGAATAAAGCACTTCTTCAGAAACTAATGCTTACTTCATTGGGAAATAATAATGTAGCTCTAGATCCCTCGGGTTGAAAGATTTCTTTTTTTTTTTCCTTTTTCTTTTTTTCTCCCTCTGAGAGTCTCCATCTCTATCTGCTGCCTTGGTTCAATAAAAGAGAATTATTGATTGCTCAAACAAAAACTATCCTTCTTTTAGATTCTGCTCACAGTTCTTGGTAGCTAGTGGTGTTACCAGTGTTAACTTTCCAATGTACACTGAACTCACCACTTCCAAGAAAAATGTAGCTGGGTTTCTCTAATCTGATTTTATTTAGTATTTCAATTTTATCTTTAATTGCTAGTTTAAGAAGCTTATGAAAAGTTTGTTGGTTGATTAAACCATAGCAAAACCGGAGTGAATGCTGGAGCTGTACCAGTAGAAGGCTAGGGTTTGAAGTTCTGGGAGAACCTAGCTGTCACCCACTTATATTTGTCTAATTCCCAGTGAAAGGTCTTACCTCCACCTCTAACTATGCCCTTTGACTTGTGGTTATGGATTCTAAATACTGTGCCAACTCAGCTAAATGCTTTCTACTATTGCTAGAATTTGGGGGCAAAATGATCTTCTTCTATATATATATTTAATCCTTTTTTCATAAGGCTCTTGTCATAGGACAATTGAGAAATATATAAGATTTCTTCTGAAAAAAGAAGCGATATGATGTTATTATAGTATTTAAAACATGAACTTATTGAAGGAACAAGTTTTGCTGGCTTCTAATTCTTTCTAAACTTTCCCTGATTCAGAATTATATTCATTGTACCAGAATTGACTCTTCTTTAAATTCTTTTAATCTGTCCTCCTTAAATTTTTAACTCCCAGACAAGAGTGACTATTCTATGATCTAGATGCTAAAGCATAATTAATTAAAAATGTTTTTATGACAAATAATTCTATAGAAATTATTTCTAATGCCTTATGATGATGAATGACTTGAATAACAATCACTGGATATATATTATATTTCTCATAGGTGATGTCTACTTCCTGGGCATGGGTACAATGTGCTCAGTATGGGAAATATTGGACAAGACTCTAATGAGAAGAAATACTAGCATATTTCTTAATTTTAATGCCAGTCTATCCTGATCATTGTCTTGACCTTCCTGAAATAAGTCTTTCAATCACTTATGAATGTAGCTGAACACATTTACTTTCTGAATCCTCTGAACTACTATAACAATGAAATAAATATTAAAAGCATCAATCAGTATTCACCATCCAATGTACTCAGGTTCTGAGCAAATAGGTATTCTTCCATTATGCCCTTAAGATAAACAAAGTTAGACTTCGTCAAACCAATAGAGAAAACTAAAGTTAGTTCATTTAAGTGCTATGCCTTTGAGGGATTGCACCTATTAACCTCTAACATCAGGCACCTAAACTGAGAAAAAGACTGGTTAATTTTAGTCTTTAGTGAGATAAGTCTGATTTTTCTGAATTAAGACTATGCATTTCATAGTATCAGCAGCCAATAAGATGTATTTTGCACTCTTATCAAAAGAAGCTTAGTTCAACACTTTCAAAAGCCTTCTCGCCTTGCTTATTAGGTGATAAGGTCCTGGGCAGTGAAACATAATTTTCAAGTCTCCACATAGTTTTAATTCAGATACTAGAATAACAATGGAGAAAAACAAAAGGAAATGAAGCTACAAATTCAATAGCCAGGAAAAGACTTGGTAAGGGAAACTGGGAGAACTGCGTCAAAATAACCATCATAAAATTTTGAGGTTAATATTTATACTGTACTGGACAGACTTATTTGGTCCAAGTTTTTACTACCAGCAGCTAACAAGATTATAAAAAGAGGGAAAAAAACTATGCAAGAGAAAGCTATTAATGTCCACCCTTTAGTTATTAATTTTCTTCTATCACAATATAAAACACTAGTTGTGTTGAATACAGGGGTATAAGCAAAAGAAACAGTATTTTTAAAAAAAAAAATCATAGTAGGCACAGATGAGAAGCCTGATATTATGATTTTATCAGAGAAATACTCCCTGAAAATATAGATGTCCAAATACCTACATTAACTACTTCTCATCTGAATGAATTCACCTGTTCGCTCATCTTCATCATCCAGGGCTTTATATTGTAATCATATTTAAAATTTTATATGATGAAATGTGAACATAGTATATTTTTAGTAATTTGATTGGCAGGAAATAGGGAACAAAACCTTACAAGCAGGGCTTTTTAATAATTTATAATTACTTACATGAATCTACTAAGTTTAGGCACACAATTATATGACTAATTATGTTGAAAATCCAAGTGGATGCTTAAATAGATGACCATGCCCTGAGGCCCTTCCAGTTGTTTCTGCTGTCTCATTTAACCATGCAAATGTTATTAAGCATTCCTGGCTAAAAATTTTCAAGCATGTGCAAGTGTAATTGCATAGATAATTATGCATAATACTGTCACTTACTTATATCTAACACAGAAATTTTCCTTTAAAAAAATCGGCTTTCTACTGGGTAGCATTCTCAGTACAAATACGATTTATAAAATATAAGTAGATAAAAACTAACCTATTGCTCTCCTTCAGGATCTCTTCTTAACTCTCTTTTGCACATTGATTTGAAGGCAAAGAGAAAGATCAAGCAATATACAGGCAAACCTCGGAGATATTGCAGGTTCCATTCCAAACCATTGCAATAAAGCGAATATTGCAATAAAGCAAGTCACATGAAATTTTTGGTTCTTCATTGTATATAATCGTTATGTTTACATTATGCTTTAGTCTTTTGTGTGCAATGGCATCATGTCTAAAAAAACAATGTACATATCCTCATTTAAAAATACTTTATTGCTTAAAAACTGCTAACTATCATCTGAGCCTTTAGCAAGTCATAATCTTTTTGCTGGTGGAGGATCTTGCCTTGACCTTAATGACTGCTGATTGATCAGGGTTGTGGTTGCTGAAGGTTGAGGTGGCTGCAGCACTGTCTCAAAATAAGACAACAATAAAGTTTGTCACATCTAAAATAAGACAACCATGAGGTTTGTTGCATCAATTGACTCTTCCGGTCATGAACGATTTCTCTGTAGCATGTGATGCTGTTTGATAACATTTTACCCACGTTAGAACTTCTTTCAAAATTGGAGTCAGTCCTCTCAAACCCTGCCACTGCTTACCAACTAAGTTTATGTAATATTTTAAATCCTTTGTCATTTCAATAATGTTCACAGCATCTTCACCAGGAATAGATTACATCTCAAGAAACCACTTTCTTTGCTCATCCACAAGAAGCAATTCCTCATCTGTTCAAGTTTTATCTTGAGATTGCACCAATTCAGTTACATCTTCAGACTCCTCTTCTAATTCAGGTTCTCTTGCTATTTCTACCACTTCTGTAGTTACTTCCTCCACTGAAGTCTTGAACCTCTCAAAGTCATCCATGAGGACTGGAATCAACTACTTCCAAATGTCTGCTAATGTTGATAGTTTAACCTCCTCTCATGAATCATGAATGTTCTTAATGGCAGCTAGAATGGTGAATGTTTTCCAGAATGTTCTCAATTTGCTTTGCCTAGATCCATCAGAGAAATTACTATCTATGGCAGCAGTAGTCTTATAAAATGTATTTCTTAAATAATAAGACTTGAAAGTCAAAATTACTCTTTGATCCATGGATTGAAGAATGGATGTTGTGTTAGCAGACATAAAAATAACATTATCCTTCTTGTACATCTCTGTCTGAGCTCTTAGGTGACTAGATGCGTTGTCAATGAGCAGCAACAATTTGAGAAGAATCTCTTTTTCTAAATAGTAGTTCTCAACAGGGGGCTTAAAATACTCAGCAAACCATGCTGCAAATAGATGTGCTGCCATCCAGGCTTTGTTGTTCCATTTATAAAGCACAGGCAGAAGAGATTTAGCAAAATTCTTAAGGGCTCTAGGATTTTCAGATTGGTAAATGAGCATTGGCTTCAACTTAAAGTCATCAGATGCATTTGCCCATAATAAAAGAGAGTTAGCCTATCCTTTGAATCTTTAAAGCCAGGTGTTGACTTCTCCACTCTTGCTATGAAAGTCCCAGATGGCATCTTCTAATAGAAGACCGTTTCATCTACATTGAAATTTATTGTTTAGTGTAGCCACCTTCATCAATTATCTTAGGTAGATCTTCTGGATAACTTGCTGTAGCTTATATATTAACACTCACTGCTCCACTTTGCACTTCTGTGTTATAGAGACACCTTCTTTCCTCAAACCTCATAAACTGATCTCTGCCAGCTTCAAACTTCTCTTCTCCAGCTTACTCACATCTCTCAGCCTTCATAGAATTGAGGAGAGTTATGGCCTCTCTTTCAATTTGGCTTTGGCTTAAGGGAATATTGTGGCTGGTTTGATCTTCTATCCAGACCACTAAAACTTTCCCTATATCAGCAAAAAGGTTGTTTTGCTTTCTTCTTTTTTTTTCTGCTATTATTAACATTTATTATGTATATCTGTTACCTTAGGAAATGACCTATTTTTCTTTTATTTATTTATTTTTTTTTAATTCAGGATATTATGGGGGTACAAACATTTTGGTTACATGAAATGCATTTGCCTCACCCAAGCCAGGGCTACAAGTGCGTCCTTCCCCCATACAGTGTGCCCCATCTCCATTAGCTGTCGGTTTACCCCCACCATCAACCCCCACCCCTAAAACCCCCCTACCTGACCAGCACCCAATGAGCATTACTACCATGTAAGCACCTTAGTGTTGATCAGCTGGTATCAATTTGATAGTGAGTATACATGTGGTGCATGTTTTTCCATCCTTCTGATACCTCACATCGAAAGATGGGCTCAATCTCTACCCAGAATAATATAAGCGGTGCTAGATTATCATTGTTTTTTGTAGTTGAGTATTCCATGGTATACATATACCACATTTTATTAATCCACTCATGTACTGATGGGCACTTGGGTTGTTTCCACATCTTTGCAATGTTGAATTTTGCTGCCATAAACATTCGAGTGCGGATGTCTTTATTATAGAATGTCTTTTTTTCCTTTGGATAGATGTAGTAGTGTTTTGCTTTCTTATCATTTTTGTGTCCACTGGAGTAACATCTTTAATTTCCTTCAAGAACTTTTTCTTTGCATTCACTACTTGGCTAACTAACTGTTTGGTGCAAGAGGCCTAGCTTTTGGCCTATCTCAGCTTTCAACATGCCTTCCTCGCTAGGCTTAATCATTTCCAGCATCTGGTTTAAAGTGAGAGACATGCAACTCTTCCTTTTACTTGAACACTTAAAAGGCATCATAGGGTTAATTGGCCTAATTTCAATATTGCTGTGTCTCAGGGAATAGGGAGGCCCAAGGAGGGGGAGAGACAAGGTAACAGCCAGTCAGTGGAGCAGTCAGAACACACACAATGTTTATCAATTAAGTTCACTGTCTTGTATGGGCACAGTTCATGGCATCCTGAAACAATTAAAATGGTAATATCAAAGACCACTGATCATAGAGCACCGTAACAGATATAATAGTAATGAAAAAGTTTGAAACACTGCAGGAATTACCAAAATGTGACACAGAGACACAAAGTGAGCACATGCTGTTGGAAAAATGATGCCCATAGATTTGCTAAACTAAGGTTTGCCACAAACCTTCAATTTATAAAAAACACAATATCTGGGAAGTGCAATAAAGCAAAGCACAATAAAACTATGTGTGCTTGTACTAAACTAAAGCAAATTTGACATATCTAACAATGAAACAATCTACATTTACAAACAAATCCAATGGAAATTATAATTGAATAATCATATGTATGATATAATCATAATCATACTTATGTAGACATAGGTTCACATAAATATTTATACAAACTTGATAACAGGGATACAAAAAACCCTAACTGTCCTCTTCTAGGAATAAAAATGTGGGTAGCAAATTTTTCAGGTTTGCCTATATTAAAGCCATGTTTATATAACAGCAAAAAATGTCTGGGAAAAAATTACCACCGCACACATGTTGGCAAGGGAATCTCTTGTCATGAGAATTATTGAGGAAGCTTCACAATACAAAACCCTGCCTGATGACATCTCTTGCCAGTTTGGATTCTGTACTGCCCCGCTTACAATCCCCGGCTTCCGATGCAATGTTTAACGTGTGTACAGCTGATTGGTGGAGCCGGGCTCATACGCCCCTGTCCCAGCTGCAAGGGAAGCTGGGAAGTGAGTATCTGGCTTTTCAACACCTACAAGTGAGAACAAGTCTCAACTTTCCACCTAATTTTGTAAGTAGGGAACTTCTTAAGCATAGAAACAGAGATTTAGATTCTGGTGGGCAACCTCTAGAAATAGTGCTAAGTGCTGTGAATGAAAAATAAAGCAGGTAAGAGGATAGAAAGTGATTGGGTTTGGGGAGGGCTATTTTAGACAGACAGTTTTGAGAAGCCTCTCAAAAGAAACCTGATTGGAATGAGAAAGTAAGGCATGTGAACATCTAGGAGAGTGGGGAGAAGATATCCAGGTAAAGCTAGGCTTGTTCAAGTAACAGGGAAAAGACGAATATGTCTGCAACAAAGTGAGTGAGCGGAAGAGAGATAAAAATTGAGGTTTGAGGGGCAGCCAGGTAATTTAGCCCTTGTGAGCCACAGTGATGACTTTGGATTTTATTCCAATTGTGCTGGAAAATTATCAGTGAGATCTGAGAAGAGGACTCTGATTGACTTTTCAAAAAGATTGCTTTGACTGCTGTGTGGAGAGTAGCTTGTAAAGCAGTGGTCTTTTTGACTAAAATCTACAGTAAGAAATATATTTTACTTTGTGATGTATCATAAGTAATAGAATACAAAGAGTCTGACAAAACAGTACTTACTACCTGTGAAGCACTCTAGAATTTTTCTGTTGTATTTTAGTCTAGTCCGTTTTATTTTTTAACGATTTTAAAGAAAATATAAGTAGGAGATTTTTAACAGGAAAAAATGACATTGAAGTTAGAAATGTTCATTGGTGACAAGATATTTTGTTGCATTTTCTATCATAGATACGTATTTTAAGATACCCTGTGGAAAATCAAACTTCACAATAAGCCTTAGGCAGTTTCTCAAGGTGCAACTCAAGGACCACTTGCATCGAAGTTATGGAGGGTGGAGTAGGGTTGAATTGTTATAAATGTGTATTCTAGGGCCCTACTTTGGATTCATTAAATCATAATTTCTAATGAAGGGGCTTAAGAATCTGCTTTTAACAAGCTAAACACACATTCTTATGTGTGGGAATTGTTCTTAAATTTCTTAAATTTTTCAGTATTTTAAGGTGATAATGCAAGATTAGCTTTTCCTCATGAATTATATTTCACTAATATATGTAAACTCAGTGGGTCTTAAGACAACATTTCTTATCCCAAATTCATTGTGTATATTAAATATGTACAACTTTTTACATGTCAATCATATCATAACAAAGTGGGGTTTTTTTTTAAAAAAAGGGATATTTCTTAGCAATAATAGTACTGTTTACTATTATTATAAATTCACATAAAATATGGAAAACACTTCAAATCAGTGCTATTATTCAGTGCATCTGCTCCTTTCACCTCCTTTAAATATATATTTTAAAAACAATTCAAAAGTTCCTTGAACTCTTTTCCTCCCTAATCCCAACCTTGTGTCAACACTTGTGACTTCTCATAATTTATCAAAAATAATCTACTTTCTCTGCTAAGTTGCCTTTCTTTTTCCCTTCCAAATGTTCCTAAAATGTCACTTCCCTAAAAAACCTACCTACCCATGTTGAAATGTGGTTAAATACCATATAGTCACAGCTCCACAATTCTAAGTGGTGTCTGACAGCATCATTTTTCCATAACTTTACATGTCATTGATTTTCACTAAACATTATGCTCTACTGTGGCACAGGTGGAATTTTCTCATCATGTCATTCTGTTTAGATGCATTCTGGATACAACAAGTTAGACAGTCTCAAAAGGGTTTCAAGTATCATTAAAGGATGTGGGAAATTTTTCTTTACTTGGTTGTATAGCAAAACACAGGAAACCCTAGACAGGACCTGTATTATGGCTAACACACGTGCAAAATCAGGCTCTAGTCTGGCATTTTTGATGTTGATGAAGAATGGGGCTTAAGATCAGATGTCATAAAGTCATTTTGTAAAATGTTTTCCAATGTCACCTTTACTTTTACTGTGGGTGGAATAATGTCCCCCATGTTAGTGATATGACTATAGCAAAGACTGTTGCAGGGGCATTCTCCTCATCCCTTAGCTAAAGCAAAGTATTCTGACATATGATTGCACGTCAAAGGAATCATCTCCCATCAATTCAGCTTCAAAAGCAAAAAAAAAAAAAAAAAAAAAAATGGGACAGAATTCGTATGTGTTCATGGGGAAACATGGGGTTAAAGTGGACTGCATTTCAGGAAGCGTTCAGTTGACTTGCTATGTGGCGAGAGGCTGTGCAGTCCTAGCTAATGACTTGTAGGTACTGAATCCTCAGGTCTCTCAGGTGGTTTCAGTCGATCAGTTTCAGCAGAATGATGAAAAGGTTGAGATAAAATAAACTGACAGTTGCTACTCATCGTAGGCAGCAAGCTGTACCCAGGCAGCTGAGACCCTGGGAGCCCTCTTTCTTAAACAAAGGCTTTCACTGCAGTGAGCAATGAACTCCAAATAAAAAAAAAAAATGGGGGCAGATTGGCAGCTGGTGACCGACAGGAGGAGGGAAAGGAGGGTAACTGGGAAACACAGCAATTGTTGGCTAATTAGAAGCCATTCCCACCTACTTAATACCAACCCATTAAGCAGAAAACACTTTTCATCTTTCTCTCCCGCTACACATGACATTATACTCGAATCAATACCCTCCCGCTGGCTGCCTCAGTGCCCACAAATGAATGCCCTGCAAGTTTAAGAATGCAGGAATTGATTTCGGACAGTGAAACTGCAGCTTTCACAGATTTTCTGAAGATACTAATGCAGTGTTGGTGATGCTTAGATAAAGTGATCATATCTGTAAACTGACAGCTGTCAAAAACTGACAAACATAGGTGAAAACCTAAGCATGCTAGACTTATTTGAGCCTTAATAGCAGACAATTGTGTAAATTAATTTCCCCACTTCGGAGGGAACAGCTCAAGTATTTGGCTTAGTAAATTTACCATCACTATCACCATTTTCACCCTCTACACACACAATTTTTAAGATAATGTATGGAAAGTATTATATAGTAGGTGTATATAAAATTATCTTGCATTACCTTTTGAGCATGATGTTTGAGTAGAATTCTTTCATTAATGCCACTTTTAAATTTATGGGAATTTATCTCAACCACCCAAATAAACTATTGGAAATTTATCTTAATGCAATAAGATGCTATTCAGGGACCATCAATTTCATATTATTTTGAACAATTTTCCATCCTCACTGGGTCAGTTCAGTGGCTCTCAGAAACAGATTCTAACCTAAATAATATTTCCATGAAAACAATATATACCTAAAATGTTATTTTGATTTGTTTCAGTTCTGTGATTTTTATAAAGATTAGATTTTTTTTTCTGAGCCTAAATGTCAGCTTCTAAATTTTATACAGATTTTGTGAATGAGATTCAGTTCCAGTGCACTGTTTCCGAGACTGATCACAATATTAGTCAAATGCTTAGAGATTTTTGAGTACAGACTAGAAAGGAAAACAAAATATTCCCCTAAGCAATGTTAAAATAACCACGAAAGAGTTGAGGAAATAGTATTTCAGAAACTGAGGTCTAAATGCATTATCTAGAAGGTTGCTATATGAGACTGCCTTGGGATTTCAGAGCAGCACCTGCAGTGGGGGAGTGTTTATTGGAAATGGTGCTTGTCAGAAAGAGCAGAGCATGGTGCTATGATTTCCTCCTTGTGCATAATACAAGTGAGGTCAGATTCAAATTATCTTTTAATAAGTATGAGTAGAATGGATTACATTTTACAAATTGATTCAACTGTGTTATTTTAAAGCACATATGTCAAACATAGGTACGATTTTTACCCAGGGTATTGATTGGCAGTGCCACACTTTTATAGAGCAGACACCAACCACTTGTGCATTATGCCTTACACACATCTGCAAGCTAAAAGGGACCTCTGAAGATGGTGCACTGGAGGAAGAGGAAGAGGAAGAGGGAGAGTCTTCTTGCTTTGAAATTAGGGCTTGATTTCAAAAAACAACCTCACTCAGAAGTTTTATTTCTCAGCAAGAATTTAAACTACCAATATCAAGCCTTATAGATAATTCACAGGAAACAACTTCTGGTGTCCCAAATCAACCAAGTTTACTATTTCAATTGGGAGTAGTGTGTGTGTGTGTGTGTGTGTGTGTGATATTTTTATGTGTATTTTTATATATATACTGTACATATATTCTTTAATAACTCAATTCTAATAGAAAGAATATGATTTCCTCAGTACCACTAATTTATTTTTATTGAGGTAAAATATACACATATAATTTACCATCTTTATCATTTTTAAATAGTACCATTAATTTAGTAACCTTTAGTTCAGTGTTCAAACTCTTATTTCAGATTAACCATTAATAAAATGCAAATAATATTAAAAGTATAAACATCAATTTAAGATACATCAAAAGAAATGTTACTAGAGGGGAAAAAAAAGAAGTGTTACTAGGAATGGCAAGTCTTTTATTATTAGACTACAATTTTGATTTTAGGCAGCTCAAGAGACATGTGAAAGCATTGAAAAGGATTTACTGAATTATAATTAAAAAGTTTAGTCATTTGGAAAATGTGACACATGAGCAAAGGTTGAGATCCTTTAAACTGTGGGAAAAGAAGGTTCTCTAAGGACCCAGTAACTGTCTCCAAGGAGGTGTTGCTAAGAAAGGAGACTTTAACAGCTGTCCTCCATCTCCTCAGAGGATGGAGCAAAAGATGTACTTACAATTACAGCACAAGAGATTTATTATATTTTGAGCACTCTTGTTGATTAGAGTGTAGAAATGCTTCACTTATCCCTCAGTCAAACTCTGATGATTTCAACAAGCCAAACATTTTTTGTTGCTGTTGTTTGAGGCAGTTGCAACCTATTTTGTAGAAGACTATAGTTACCCTTCAATAAGTGTATTAAAAACAAGGCAGCAAGTTAAAAACAGACACAGTGACAACATCAATAATCAATAGCTGAAAACAAAAAGAAGGTTCAAACACCACACACTTTCACAAAACCATTCATATAAACATATAGTGGTCTGAGGGCATTGTGTTTAGGAATCAAGGGTCATTACAAACTCAATAGTCTCTTACTAAATCACATAATTAATTTTTCTATTGATGAACCTCAGCTATCTAGAAAAGATTAAATTATATTCATTTTAGCTTGTTTAAGAGTGCAGAAAAATTTTTTTGTAGAACTTTAGCAATGTAAAAGACCCCTAGGTTTCTAGTTCATCCTCCATTTTATAGATAAAGAAACTTAAATTCACAGAAGGCAAAATGTACTACTGTCTTAGTCCATCCAGGCTGTTATAACAAAATGTCATTAACTACGTAGCTTACAAACAACAGAAATTTATTTCTCACAATTCTGGAGGCTGAGAAGTCCAAGATCAAAGCCCACCTTCTGGCTCTATCTATGTGTCCTCAAATGGTGGAAGGTGAAAACAAGCTCTCTGGGGTCTTTTTTATAAAGGCAGTAAGCCCATTTATAAGGTCTCTGCTCTCATGACCTAATCAACTCCCAAAGGCCTCACTTCCTAATACCATCACTTTGGAGGCTAGGATTTCAACATGAATTTGGGGGTGACACAAACATTCAGACCATAGCACCTACTGAAGACCACGCAGAGTAGGTAGCAGGGTCAGAACTCGAATGCATGTCTTCGAAGACCACATCTGATACTCTTTCCATTTTACTGTGTTGCTTCTAACAATTTTACTATTTTTAAATTTTTTTAGTTTTGGTACTTATTAGAGTAAGTTTAAGTTACCTAAAAAGTTTACCATAGGCCTTCTCAAAAGATGATGAAAAAATACTGTATTTAGTATATTCATATATTTTATATAGTATAGTAAATACAGTAACCCCTTATTATATAGTATAGTAAGCATAGTATATATTTTTATATATAACAAATATAGTGTTGAAATTTATTATATTATATTATACCTCAGATTTAGCTTCTTTCTCAGTTGAGAAAACTAGTTCAAGCTACTGAGTTAATTGCTGAATCTACTCCACAAGTCTTTAGAAAGGTTAGAGAGAAATGAGTTTTAGGTTTCCAGTTGGAAGTACCATTTGAAAGTTGAGTCCTTAGTTAATTGCTCTCTTAAATTTTCATTAATCTATGGATCCCATCATTTTCTCCTTATCTTTAAAAAATAATTAAAATAATATTTGGTAAAGTTGTCAGTCTATATCCTAAAAGAAATGGTGCTGTTTAACACAAATAAGATAAATATCAGAAACATTCCTATAATGTTCAAAATAAGAGGCTACCTCTTCCCACTTTAGAAACTGTAGTCAGTAGACTACCTTCACCTAAGATGTAGCTCTTTTGTCAGTTAAGAAACATCAAAAAAAGGATAAACTGTTGAAAGTATTAATTCTTCTACTAATGCATATTTTATATGGCTGCCTGTCTCAGGAGTAGATGTTAATAAGGTTTTGTTAAGGCATAAGCAGATTATTTTAGATTTATATTTTACCATAAAACATTTTGCTATGATGCATCAAAACATGTTCACATGTGAGAATTAACAGGCTTCCTTCATTCCCACACCTGCTCAATTTAGTTCCTCCTTCTATTCCCCAAAGGAAAAGGATTTTCACTGGCTGAGGGGAGACTAAGTTGCTTTACATAAAGGCTCACTCTTCATCCATAAAACAAAATAAGAAGAAGAGGGTGAATGTGGAGCAAGACTATGATGCTAAACAAGAGAGAGAAGACAGGAGGTTTGTGTGTAAGTGTTGGGGAATTGTGGAGAGTGTCAAGGAATTTGATAATAAAGAAAATGGGATGTGAAGTAATGGAAATGTTAGCTTGATTTAGCTATTCCACAATGCGTGTGTGTATAAATATATATATAAACATGTTACATATCATAAATATATATAATCTTCATTTGTCCATTTAAATATTGATAATAAGTAAATAAATAAATAAAAAGAAAATGGGAGATTGTGATGTGGTATGTTGGATTAGTATGATATCTGAAAAATGCAAGTAAAGAATTTGAGTTATACTTGAACTGCTTTTGTTGTTGAACCATTTGCTCTCCTATGACAGAACTCTGAGACTGGACCACATGAGTCTCTGGATTTACAAGGTCGTTTCAGGTTATCTGTTTATTTTCTGATGTTTGCTTGCTTACCTATGATGATTAAAATTTTGGTCAATTTAAATAAAATGGGGTTCCTTGCCTTCAGGCTTCTATATTCTATTTTAAGTAATAACCCATAGCAAAATAATAATTACAAAGAATAAATTGATTGGATTTGTCATTTTGTACTCTTGTAGATATTTCCCTGTAGGTATTATAGGATAGTTTTAAAAAGAACAAAACACTATAATAGACAGCATTTGACATCACAGAATAATAGATTACATTGACATACAAAAAACATTTTCATTATCAGTCACTCTCATTTATTTCATACTAAACAAAAAGAATGAGCTAGTTGTTGGTAGCATGTGGTATTCCCTAATTTATTCTTCCATAAGTTTCTCCAACAGAGTAATTTCAGAAAACTAGTTACATAATAAATATTTCTTTTCTTAAGTAAGTTTATAAGAATGGAGCTAACAATCATTTTATCTTGTTATTTAAAATACTTTATCTATTCTCTTGATAATTAATTAACTTTCAACAATCCACTAATTTTAAATAATATTTTCTACATGAATGGCCAAGACATAAAATTTATTATCTATAAAATTATTAAATAACTTATTTTTAAAGCAGTCACTTTCTATACAAAGGTATCAGAGAAAGGACTATTAGAAGACAAGTTAGATTGCTGAGAAAAAGAAGTGAAGAAATGTTCTACAAATAAGTAAAAGTTTCAGTGTCTTCTGTGTATACTAAATCAAATTTCAGAGATCAATTTGTAAAAGTAGAAATAAAGACAGAATTTGTAATGGACTGTTGTACCTCAAAACTCACTTATAAGTGAGGGTGTTACATCTAAAACGGTGTCATTGTAGATGCCATGTTTTATTATAATTGGCTAAACGGCATGTTTTTTTGTGTGCTTGCTTGCTTCCTGGTAGAAATTGGCCTTGAGATTTGCTTGTGGTTGTCATTTCAGGTTTTTGTTCATTGAAAATTAAAAGTCAAGGTTTCCTCTTAGCTATCAGAATCCCTGTCTGGTTTACCACTGAATTTATTTAATGCTCCATGCATGCATAAAAAGACTTCTGTAGAGAGGCATTCCATGTGCACAGCTAGGTGGATTTCATTTTCTCATGATACCAAAGTGAAAATATTTCCAAGTACTGCTGTGATCAAATTTCATTTTCTGGTTGTCCTGTACTAGAGGTGAATAATTTGAGATAATGCAGTATTGGAATAGCATGTTAGTAAGCCTTGCTTGTAATGAAGTTCTACTAAACTCAAAATATAGTAAGTTGGTTTTATATAATGCTTGCTTTTATTGAACAAATCTTTCATAATATAGTCCTTACATTAACTTTACACTGTGTCATGTGCATTTCAAGATTTTAATCTTAAACTATAAAATTACTTGTATTTTCACCCATTATTTGTTTAAAGATATTGGAGTTGGGCCATATTTTTATTGTGGTTTCAAAATCTCAGTTTCAGGAGTTTTAAAAGAAAGAACTCTTCTGTTCAGAACTTGATTCTCTTAATCTCTTTTCAAGAAGTTAATATGAAAGTTATCTCATTTCAATAAGACGTAATCTAAACATTTCTGTTGGGTATATATATATATTGATTGGAAAAGATGTCAAGCTCTGTAATACTGGATTATCCAATCTAGCAATCCTGTTCACATACGGTTATTGATTTTAATGTACTCCATTGTTTGTTCCATATACTACATTGACAGGTATATTTCTGAACATACACTTATTTCAGGAAGGGGAGGATGCATTTTTATAACAAAGCAAGTCTGGTGTCATTTTCTTTTCCATTACAAATCATTGCCTTTCTTGTATACTTTATATTGCACATGCACATCTAACAGTAAACTAAAGTTTACCTGACTATTTTAATCTTCAAGTTCAAAATTGTCAGGGTATTTTGATGTTTGTGAGACTCATGCAGATCCACAAGCTCCAATCTTCTGGGAAGGCATCAAGAGACGTTATCTATAGTGAGACATAAGAGATGTGGACTTTAATATCAGTCCAGCCATCACTAACTATCTAATCTTCCATTTTCTCACTTTTTATATGAGAAAATCATTCCAAGTTCACGGGACTGTTGAAAGAATTAATTGTGAAAAAATCTGGTACAGTGATATTTTATGCATATATTTCAATAAATATTTCTTCAGCAATTTAAGAGATGAACTGCAGAGAAGGCAAATTTGGAGTTATAAGAAGCTGAAACTAGCCCAAGGAGGAGATCATAAAGAAGAAATTCCTACATATATGCTGCACTATGTATACCTGAATGTCTTATCTCATTTGCCCAAGTGGGACACACCATCCCTAGAAGAGAGGTGGAGACTGCTAGCCTCAAGAGATAGTGCCAGGGAACATGCTTCTTTTTATGTTTGTACTTTTTAAACAATTTAAGCATTTTAAACAATAAGAACATTTATATTGCAGAAAGTGAAGGTTCTTATAACATCTACACACACACACACACACACACACACACATTTAGAAAAGTTCATTCAGAAAATGATTCATTTGACCATGCTATACCCATTAAGATGTCCAACTCTCTGGACTACTGAGATGTCTGGGACATTGTGATCTCTGTCCATATATGCTACCCAAAAAGCACTTTGAAAAGAAGTATTCCATTAAGTTCAATTTGGAAGAAACATAGATTTTAGCAGATTTGGAAGACTATATGAATTCTAAAAATTGTATAACTTTAAAATTGTACTTCCACACTATATTCAATTAAAATATTTTAAAGCTATACTACAAAGCATAATGTCACATTTATTTCAAAGATTTTAGAAGGAAGATTTTAGAAGGAAATATGTAACTTTATGTTTTAAACATCATTTCCTTTTATCTCTTATACTGAAAATTGATACACACTTAAATGTTCTTTGCTTTCTCTTAGAGCTAAAATTTTTAGTTAGAATTGTGTTTACTATCCTTGACATTTCAAAGAAAGGTAAAAATATATGTAATACTTTCACATTGTAAAATATTCCAATTTTTGAGAATCACTACAGGTCTAGAATCCCAAGTAGCTATAAATGTCATTACTAAGATGGGGTGGGGGTGAAATATAACAGCTTATCAGCCAAAAAGATTATTTGAATGTAGTGTTGAATTTAAGATTCACTTTCTAGCTTCAGCTGTCTGGTTATAAGAGGCTCTAAAAGCAGTGGAAATAGCAGGTGGGCCCATTCTACATGAAAACCTATAAATTCAGCCTGATTTTGACTAGCTTCCAGGTTAGTCTTCCACTAAGTGGAGATTCAGAACCAATGTAAAGGAAGTAAAATGAGCCCTTGGCAGTTTCACCAGTGTTTGAGAGCCAACAACTGTAGGGCAAATGTAGTGATGTCCAGATGCAGCTGAGAGCCTAATCTAACCTAATTCTAACCTGATCTACACCCAGACTATGATAGCCCACCATGACAAAAATTAGAGTCATGTCATCTATTTTATTTTAAATAATTTATTAATATTAGATAGATATTAAAATTACTGATAGATATCAAATATTTTTACCAATGGATCTAGTTTCAGAATATGCCGCCTATCTTGCTTGAATGCAATTCATAATATCATGTCAAAGCTTTTTCTAAGTTATAGTAAATTCCTATAAAAATATATTGCTCCTATTTTTTTATGTTCTCATGCTGTACCTAAACATTGGGGAAATTAGAAATTATTTGGAAAAATTTAGAAATTAATTGGAAGGTAACAAACTATAAGGGAAATATCACAAATTGTAACCAGGAAATATTCATTAAGGTTGGCAATAAATAACTATTGTAAGATCTTTTGCAAAACTTTACACACACTAATTTTGGAATGTGACATTTATTTTACGTTTATATTTACATACTATCTTTAAAGGGATTCTAGCCAGGCTATATTGGGACCACATATACTTCGAATTTAAGTTTTTCTTCTCATTGTTCAAAGCTGTTGCTGCCCTGCCTATAAGTCTTACAACAGCATTTCAAAATTGCTTTTTACAAAGTTGCTCTTTGCTTATTATCATTTCTAAAAACTAACTCAGTATTCAGTGTATTTCTTGCTTGTGTAGAAATGTGTACTCATGTATGTACAGGTGCAAACATGGATGTGTTTGTGCCCAAACATGGGTATGGAAGCTGCCGTTTGGTATGTATACATGTATAGTTGTTTCTCTGCCACAGAGAAGCTGCAAGAACTTAAGCATGCAGAATGTGGAACTTAAAGCGGAAGTGAGATTTTCAACATAATTTCTACCAAAAGAAAATTGGATAAAAAGAAAGGATAAATGACATACTGAAGTTCTGTCCCTCTGAAAATCAGGGTGATGGTGCAGATGTGGTGATAAAGAGAAGCAGACAGAATTGTGATGTGTTTTTGTATAGTACCAACAAGATTTGTTGATGGATTACATTCAGGGATTTTTTTTAGAAAGAGAGAAGAATAAAGGATGATTCCTCAATTTGGGACTTGACTAGAGATGATTTTGTCTGGAAAGGAACACATTGGATGTGCTTCTTGCATTCTTGCCATCACTTGAATTTACTGATCACTTTTACAGACATACCCATCAGTTTTGTTAGAAACATCTGAACAACATATGGTCTTTGACCAAAAACTGACTATAAAACTAACAGCTAAAGTCCACGCATTTCTTAATAATGAATGCTTAGCTCTCTGCTCCTAGGCGTATTCACATAATGTGCCTGTAAGGTCTGTTCTGTATCCAAAATTATGATTAGTATATTTAATCAATGATTCCTGTCCTTACTGGAGTATCAACATATCAAAACAGTATGTGCTAATTGGACATAATAACAGCTAAGGCTTTAGAGCTAATATAAAATAATGACTAACATTTATTGAGCCCTCACATGTTAGACCTATGCTAAGCAATTTCCACGCAGTATCTCTTTTATTCTTACAAAGATATTAGTTAGTTATGGGTAAGCTTCTTGGCAGCAGGGACCTTGGCTACCCTGCTTTCCCCTGAATAGTGCCTGGCCTCTAGTACCCTTTGGATATATTAATTGGCTAAACAGAACAATTATTATTGCTTCCATTTTACACATTGGAAAACGGAGGTTTAGAGATAGTAGGGGACACATTGGTGAGTGACGGAACTGAAATTTAAACACAGGTTTGTGTGATTGTAGAATCCATGCTTTGAACCACTGTCTTTGTTCTATTTGGTGATTGACCCCAAATTTTCTGAGTTTGGAGAATGTTATCTCTTATGAGATGATGCTTAATTTTGAACTCTCTGAAGATCAGAATTTAATTAAGTGTATTTCTGTTAAGCAATTTTTAATTTATTTAATTCAAAGAAATTATATGCCACCTCAAGGAAATATTTGCCTCCAGCTCCTTAAATACAAAAGATTTCCTTTTTTAAAAAGTGAGGATGTTTTCCCATCAAGTTGGCAGCAGAAAA
Organism: Eulemur rufifrons; assembly: GCF_041146395.1. Taxonomy (NCBI): domain Eukaryota; kingdom Metazoa; phylum Chordata; class Mammalia; order Primates; family Lemuridae; genus Eulemur; species Eulemur rufifrons. The sequence continues at coordinate 32,893,201 of NC_091000.1, read as the reverse complement.
CTTAACACGAAGGAGGAAGAGTGATCTCACGACTCACAGTGTGGTCAGTCCTGGCGGTGTGGACATTATCCTGAGCCTTTGAGAAATGCAGAAGCCCCGGCCCACCCAGCTCTACTGGATTATTTTATAATCTGCATTTTGACAAGATTCCCACGGTTCTGGCTCCTGGCTGCTCTTCAGAATCCTCTGTCAGTTTTTCAAAACTACTGATGCAGAGATCTCACACCTAGGGATTTGGATTTAAATGGGCATTGAGTGTCATTCAGACAATGTTTTGTTTTTTGTTTTTTGGTTTTTTTTTTTCAAGTTTCCTAAGTGAGTTTAAGGAGCAGCTAGGGTTGAGAACTATCATCTAACTTCTCTAGGTATGCCTGAGTGTCTTAGTATCTATTTTAAAGAAGGTGATATATACCCTCCCTACTTCAAGGGAGTTGTAACAAATAGACCCAAAAAAACTTTGAGAAGTTAAAAGCACAATTGCATGGTATTATTATTATTGGGCTTAACTACATGTATAATCTTTAATGCTCATCATTTCAATGTTGGCATTAGCCCTATTTTAAATGAGCTAGAGTGTGCAGTGTCGGTTTTTAGAAATTCAGAAATTATGAAAGCAACTAAAGATGTAAGAGCTTTTTAAACCTGTATGAGGAATAACAAAAAAAGTCTCAGAACTAAACCCAATTGGGGTCACTTTTGGGCAACACTGATTCTTGGCCCAAAGTATAATTAAGATGGTAACTGGATCTAGTATATGACCACCCTGTGAAGACAGACAGCACATTTGTTTGATATTGCTTAACTCATAAGCAGAAATTGGGACTTTCTGTTGTTTTTAATTATGTGTAAAGTGCTTTTGTATCTACATCACTGTTCTGGGAATGGGTGAAAGATATATGCCTTTTCCCTATTCTGGTATCTGAAAGCTGTAATTAACCAAGAGTGGACCCTTACACTACCTTTCACTTGTATATTTTTTTAGGTATACTTACTCAGCCCTCATAATTGGTAGAGTAAAAGAGAAATCTTTTTTAAAAAAAAAAAATCCTAGAAATCAGAAAATATTCTAAAACCTGATTTAAAAGCTTGAGTATTTGATTTTTATCAGATACAGTATTTTATTGCTTATATGTCAGTGTCTATCTAAAAGGAAAGTCAAAAATATTTGTAATCACTAGAGCAAAACATTTACAATTTTATGTCTTGTGTACTTTGGGATTTCAACCACAAGCACTGATACTAAGAATTTTATTCAAAACTCAGGTTATAGGGCAATATGTAGTTTTAAGAAAAGAAAAATTTGAAGTGGGAAGACATGCTTGAAAGCAATCGTTTTGTTGCTGAAAGTTAGGCATAGTTAATAGGTTAATTTTTGTTTATTGAATAAGGGAGCCCAATGCTGATTGATATAGTAATTTCAGTGTTTGCTATGGCAAATATTTAGCTCATTATCAGTTTTAATAGCATTTTGCAGAACAAGCCTTTTCTTGACATCTAGAAAATACTATTAAATTTCCCTGCATAGATACATTGTTATGACATGCAATAACTACTTGAATATAAAGGGGATTAATAATTTAAAAGGTGTTAACAAATTAGGGCCATCATTAAAAATAGACTTTGAACCATTTTGTAGCAAAATCAGATTGAGGTAATGCTCTGCTCTTATGATAAAGAATTACTGCATTAATTCTGCAAAGTGAACTTATTGCTCCTATTCGTCTCCAAAACCCTGGAGCATTAAAAGACAGGAAGAATGAAATGATCACTGCATTTTTTTTCAGGCACAACAGCTCTAATATTTCCATCACAGTTTCACAGCTCAGCCAGCCTAGTTGTGTTAATAGAGGTGGAAAAAACCTTCAAAATGTCATCTTTTTCTTTAGTTTTGCTTTTAGACTGTCATATAAAATTGGACCAGATTTTCTCGGACAGTTTATATTAATAAATAGAGAATTGTATTTAACTTGGACAACTTGAGTTTTGACCACATGGCTTAATACTGTTTTGCATCTGACTTTTTAAAATTTAATCCATGAGTATGTTGATGATCTTATTTCTACATCTGTTATCCTATTGATGGCTGGAGTTAATTTAGCTGATGGGGACGGCTAAGTGGTGTCCCCTTCCTCCTTCACTACTCTTTGTATAGCCCGAGTGAAACTAAGCACTTTTGAGTACAGAGGACAACCCCACAGAAACTGTTGTTTGGCCAAGAGAAATTGGTAGCTACACTCCCCTATTTGAATCTTCAAATTTAATACTCAATTTTCTGTACTTTCTCTTCTTTCCTCCTAAAAGCATTACATATCATAACACATTTTGATATGCTATTGTATTCCCTGATAACTAAATACCCTGTACAACTATTGACATAAACTGAAAAGAAAATGAAAATTGGTATAGAAATTGCAACTATAATGTGTATGTTCATAGAATCATGGAATACTAAAACTAAAATAGACCTAAAAGGTTACCTCATCCAACCCTTGAATTTTAAAGGTAAAGAAGCTGAGTCCCAGACATGTTAAATAAATTGCCTTACCACACATAGCAATGAGTGACAGGTAGGACCTCTTCAATGTTATTTTTGCAATATCAGCCATCCTTCAGGTCTGAAATCCCCATCTTGCTCAATACGAGCTGAGAACTTTATTGATTACAGCTGTGAAGTGGAACAAACACTGGACTTAGAGTCAGCTGGTCTAGAACTGGAATCACAAATTATGCATGTATCCTAGAAAATCACTTGACCTCTTGTTAGTGTAAGTTTCTTCATCAACTAAATGTAGACAGTAATACCCGACTTCAGGTATATCATGTGAAGTAACTGAGATTATACAAGTGTAAAAACAGTAAACTACAAATCCTTACACAAATATAAGTTATTATTAAGAAGAAATGTCTGTTTCCACTAAATTAAGGCATTCTGTTATCTGGTAGGGGAATTATTAGTTAGCTAACACATTAGCAAGGCCTTGAAGCAATAAGACTAAACAATAAGTTTTCATTGAGGGAGAAGAGAGGTAGAGAAAGATCTAATGCATTGGCAATTAGAACAGAACAGTGAGGGACCCAGAGCAGCTGTCAAAACAGCATAAAGAAAATGTAGGACATGGGAAGCTGCATTTTACAATCGAGAACATGAAGGTTTGGAGAAGTTAAGTAATTTGACCCCAGTGAAACAGCCAGAAGATGGTAGAACTAAAACTGAAGCCAGGCCTCTCTGATTCTGGATACCAACTATGATTAACTACAAGAGGAATGATTTAAAGTATCATAAATAAAACGAAATCTTTGCACTAAGATCATAAGAGAAGATTCTTTTCTTATGTCAAATGCTGAAAGTGACACCTATTATGAAGGAAATCTACGGAAGCTCCATAGGAGATCTGTAATGTCATATTGCTAAAGCAATAGCTAAATGATGGCCTAAAAATTTGTTTTTAACAATTTATTAAACCTTGTGTTTGTTTCCAAACTCTGCCAAAGATCTTATAAAACCTAACACTGAAGTATATCTATACGTAATGTCATTTAACTCAGCTTTGAAAATCACTGCAATGGAATTTAGCAATTATGAAACTAATGGCTTTGTTACAAACCCATAAAGAAAAGGAGAAATTTGTTCTGTGGTAGATGCCAACCCAAAGACCAGCTTTACACATAATGATCTCCCAATCAAAAGCATCTTTCCTCATGTGTAAGAATTACTTGCTTACATACATATTGCTCTTCTGTTTGAGGTTCAGTAATTAGGTATTTTTTTTAAGTTAACAAACATTTTTTGTCATTTCTCAGAAATTTTTTTTATTTTCTAAATATATGTAAATTTTAATGTCAATATATTTAGGAGGTACAAGTTGAATTCTGTTACATGTATATATTGTATAGTGGTGAAGTCAGGGCTTTTAGTGTACCTATCACCTGAATAGTATACATTGTACTGAATAGGTAATTTTTCATCCTTCAAAGCCCTTTTAAGTCTCCAGTGCCCATTATACCATTCCGTGTGTCCTTGTGTAGCCAATTTAGCTCCCACTTATCAGTGAGAACATGTGGCATTTATTTTTCTGTTGCTAAAGTACTTAACTTAGGATAATGGCCTCCAGTTCCATCCAAGTGGCTGCAGAAGACATTATTTCATTCTTTCTTATGGCTGAGTAGTACTCCATGGTTTATATATCCCACATTTTCTTTGTCCACTCATCAATTGATGGGCACTTAGGTTGATTCCATATTTTTGCAATTGTGAATTGTGCTGCAGTAAACATAAGAGTTCAAGTATCTTTTTGATATAATGATTACTTTTCCTTTGGGTAGATACCTAGTAGTGGGATTGCAGGATCAAATGGTAGATCTGCTTTTAGTTCTTTAAGGAATCTCCAGACTGATTTCCATAGAGGTTGTATTAATTTATGTTCCCACCAACAGTGTATAAATGGTCCCTTTTCACTGCATCCTTGTCAACATCTACTGTTTTTTTGACTTTTTAATCGTTTTGACTTTTTAATCATTTTTTAATCATTTAATCGTTCTAATTGGAGTAAGATGGTATTTCATTGTGGTTTTAATTTGCATTTCTCTGATGATTAGTGATGTTGATCACTTTTCCATACACTTGTTGGCCAGTTTTTAAATGCCAACGTCTATATGAAGGTTATTGCCATTGATACATTACAATAGATTGGCTTAGTCTGGTTGCCTTCTTTAGCTGAGCACAGCAGAACTAAGCCACTGTGAGTCTGAGTGAATAATACTTTACTCAAGACCTCTCTGCTCCCAAGACTTAGTCCATTTGTAAAACTCTACCTGGCCTTTAGTGTTCTGTTGTCCTTGAAAATTCAACCACCTCACCTGCATGTGTTTATGGCAGAGACCATCTATTCTGATCAATAGTCCCTCTAGAGTGTTGGAGATTTAAAAACATTTCAATCAATGTTATTGGCATTTGATTTATATCCTTTGAATTTGCCCTTCCAGAGCAAATGTCTTCTTTTTCTTTAATTCTTTTTTTTTTTCTAGCCATGGAGTATCATCATCATTTAAAATGGATAAATGCCTAGGTGGCCTTACTTTAAAGGCTGTCTATCTATCTAATTGATTCACTTGGTTTGGGGCCACATTACATACCAAATCAAGTGGAAGTATTAGTGCTTAACCAGGAACAAGGAATACCTTGATATCACTGAAAGATCACGTACTTAATATGCAGAGATGCTTTCAGGAAAAAATTACCTAAAATATTCACCTTTTTGAAGGTAAGGTAAAAATTAGAGTTTTAGTTCCAAACTTAGCCCATATAGAAATTAAAATGTGGAAAGTTGAATGCATTTTGCCTAAAAGTTATTTTGTGATTTTGTGATTTTTTTGGTTTCTTTTAAAGAAATGACTAGGCATTTAAATGATAACTTTATGAAGAATTACTTTTCATGAAAATTGTTGCCTCTTTCATGTGAATTTGCCATAATACACATACTTTTTTATATGGAGGATGTATTGTTCTAAATTTTAAAAATAGCAGACAATTACATTTTCAGATATATCTATATGTACACACCTTTAAGATATATGTGGCCAACAATTTTTAAATAAGCCCTAAAATTCTTCCAAAATTTTAATTGTATTTTTTAAATCTATGGAATGATGAGTTGGTACATTGAGGTCAAACTTACGCCATTAATGAAGATTTTTTTTTTTTGGTAACATATATAAAAATACATAAATAATGCTTATGACTAAACTTGAAGTTGACAAGCCTGTACATAAAAAGTGAGGTAGTGAAATCAGTAAAATGATGATCGTCGTGGAAAAAACCAAACTGCCTTTCCAGTTGCTGTCACTTTTAGTAGACAACAGGAAAAAACACTCACATTAGTGGTACCTCAGGACATTGTCATCCTGTTTGAACAGAATTTATTCAGTACATTCCTGTTCCTTGGCACCATGTCTCCAAGCAGTGCTTTACTCAACATTGTTAAGAGCCTAAGCCTGCCAGTGATCCCTTTATTATATTTTGATCATCTGTAGATAAAATGTCAAGTACAAGTGATGAAATAGAAGCAAATGATACCTACGTTTGAACATGATTAAAAAAGGAAAGAAAACTCTTACATAACTGAGCCTAAGTATGGGTACTCCCCTAAACTGATACTATTTTAAAGTGTTTTCTTTTTTAAAAACATAATTATTCTTATGGAAGCACTAATAAACCAATTAGATGGGGAACTGAATGTCAGTAACGCCATAAGAAATATCATTTATTGGGGTGACAGAAGCTTGGAGTTGTAATACGACATGATACTATCCGCCACTTCCTTCCTCCTTCCACCTTCACGATGAGAGGGGTTAAGGCTGCACCTCTCTCAAGAGTAGCCCCTTGAGGTTAGCTCAGAGCAGCACTCCTGCTTTGGAAGACGCTGTCAGCCCTCTGGGCTACAGAAATATGGTGTTTTTAATAAGAATCTTGCACAATACAGTAGCTAAGAATTGGAGTCTGTTTTCTTCCCATACCACTCTTGAAATGGAACAGATAACAAGGTGATTGAATACTTAAGGCAAAACTAGTTCTGAACATTGGAAATTACTGGGGATTTCAAATCCGTATGTTAAACTTTCAAAAAGTGGTTTGATTAAGGTGCTTTTTGGATATGTTCTCCGCTTTGTGCTCTTGAAATATCATGATGTGTTGCCATAGCAGAAGGGTTGAAATGGGAGACTCAAGTTCAGGGAGATGTCATCATTGTCCTCCCCTCTGGCTTAGCAATAATCAACCCTGTTAGTTAGTGTTATCTTTTCTCTGGAACAAAGTTTAGAACTTGCATGGAGTTGGACTATGAATATTAAGGCACCATCTCTGAAAAAGGGCTAAGGTACAGCTTGAAAAGAAGAGGCTTTCTGGTAAGGTCTGTAAGTGTAGTGAGTTTGGCGGTCACAGTGTATGACTTCCACTTTTAGAACTCACTTTAGATGGTGACTAAGATAAACAAACTGATATCACTTTTATTTTTGTCATTTTGCTATGCTCTCTGCCCTCCATCAGTTAACCACTGAAAGATTATAACTTTTTAAAAAATGTGTCATTTAACTAAGTCTATATGAAAGTAATTAGCTAAGTATACCTGTTCTCTGGGTTACCTTAAGAGCACTAACCGAAATGCAATTGCTCATCACCTGTTACAAACCCTTTTCAACCTCACAATACTTAACCTCACTGTAATTTGAATATGGAAGGATGTTATGTTCTACCATACCCTACACTACATTCAGGTGAAAGCAGGGAAGACTGAGACCTATAACCACCACGCAATGAGCTTGACTTGAAATTGGATTACCATCCACAGAATTCCTTGTACTTAGTAAAGTCAGAAATAAGAGAGAACCGAAAGTCTGTGGAGATCAGAAAAATTCTTCATTCGTAACCCAAGAAACTCTTGGGGTGATTCTTCAACACAAAGTTAATGAAGATCTTAAGAAGAGCTTCTCATTTATTTAAGGCAGCTGTATTTCAGGGAAGGAAAAAAAATAAAACATCAGAAGCAGAACATAAGCAACCGAGAAGATAATTGGTTGAATTCAGGATAGCCAGAGAGTGTTGCAAGCCCCAAGAAACTGAAAGTTGCACAATTAAAATAAAGAGAGATGAGAGGAGTTCCAGGTACCTAATGTCCTAACTGAGTAACCACAGAGGTGAGCAGAACTATTGAAAATGCAAAGGGATTGACTGCTGTGAAAACTTCATCCCCAGGGAATTGACAGTAAGCCCCAAACCCAGAAATAACTTTAGCTAAACAATTGCGGTTCAAAGTTGAAGTAACAAAGCTTCATTTTGGTTGTTAAATTTGATAACTGTTGTAAATTATGGGCATATATTTTTTTTGAAAAAGGAAAAGTGTTCATGTTCTGGAAGTATATCAGAAATCAGAAAAAGTGTCAAATTATACTCCAGTTATGCTCCTTGGTTTTGGACAAGCCAGGCAAACCATGAGTCTGAGGTCATTGAGAACTTAAATTCTCATCTTTTATACCCTGAATTCTTTTATTCTCTTGGCTAAATTTTTTAACTGTAATAATATGCATATGTGAAAAGTACCTTCTTCCTTAAAAGGTATGTGTGAATTAATAACTATAAACTGAAAATATACATACACTAAATACTGTATGCATTTTATCCTTACTTGATTTACGTTTTTGGGGAGGGGGAGGAAAAGAGAAAGGTGACTAGGCTAGATAAACCATTCCTAAATCCAAAAGTCTGAAAGCAGTGATCCTGTGTTAATTACTGCACCTTTTCTTGAAGTCAAAATGCAGCATAACACAGTTGATAGAACCACTGTTTCAGTGAACCCTAATTGTGTATTTAACAGTTGCCTTCTATATGCTTTAAGGAGATGATTCTTTGTTGACTGTAACAGCAGTGGGATCACAGTAAAAAGGGACAGCCAGCTTTTACAGACAGAGACTACATTGCCTTAAAAGACATTGAGACCAGCAGGAAAAAAAGAAATTACACTGATCCAATAGATATACTGCTGAGAGCTTTCTATTATATTCCTACCTCAAACATTGTAACACCATTAAATTCACACATTCAGGCCCTGGGAATCAGGCCAGGCTGACACACAAGTTTGGCTAAAATGAATCTACTGTATTAGTTTTTGTGAAAATGATTAAGCTCTATGGATTCAAAATCAGTTCTATTTTTCAAACAGTCAAAGTCCTATGAAACTAGGCAAATAAACTCTAATACAAGAGACAAAATGGGAGGAAGCCTGGCAGAGATAAAATTGAATAGCAAAAGCAAGCAAGTTGCCATAAGACATGATTTGAGCCAGAAAACAACACAAGGTCATCGATCTGGCAGAGTTGGGTTTGTTTTTAATCTGCTAACAGGCAATATTTTTTTTAACGCCTTTTAAGGAGACTGTCCATCACAAAGGCATACGTTTATTCAAAATTCTTATAATGTTTCCCAAATTCCTGACGGCATTCAGCTCCATTCAAATTAGTAACTCAGATAAATCACCATTAATTAGCTAATATAAGCCAGCAGGTGGTTTTGAGCCCAGAGACATTCCCTAGTTATTTAAATTATGTATACTATGCCACACACTAAAGAAAGAGTAAGTAAAAGGGAGCAACAGAGACAAGTCTATAAAAAAAAATACTCTGTTTAGGAATAATGCTCAACTAAAATCTACCACAACTTCCAAATCTTACCCAGTGGAATACAAGGCAGCTTTGACCCCCTAACTCAAAAAATATTATTCACCAACATTCAGCTCTTATTCAACATTGATTATGCATGCAGCGTACAAAGTATGCATTGGAAGCGTACTTGAATATATTTGTTCTAGAAAGATGACAAATTACTAAAGAATAGGAGAAGAATTATTTTTCATGGGTAATTTGGGACACAAGAGAATCTTGTTCGTAATCTTTATGCCTTTGTGTTCTTTAATTGACCTACACCAATTTGTGTAATTGAGGGCTATTTCCTAGATTATAAAAAGAGAGAGAAGCACTGTTAGCTGCCTACCGTCCAAGACTGTGTTTGTGATTGAATGGCGTAGAAGATGGTTAGTTTGCATTGAAAATCAACTTGTCCATATGGAGGCAACTTTTCTCAATCCTATTAGAGATCTATCCCTTTACTCTCAATGACGTCTCCCTAAACAGTGAAACTTTGAACAGTCTAACTGCAGAATACTTTTTGTACAAACTCATGTTAGACTCCAGATAGCTAATTTTATTTTGGTTTTGCTAATGTCATTCATAGTATCATTTTGAACTTCATAGATGTAATGTCTTCTTAACAGGATTTCTAAAACATAATAAAATAAGTAGACATTTGAATCTGACTAAAGACTTTCCTAAGGAAAATCGGGGGTTTGATTCTGTTTAAACATGAGAGTTGAATTTAAGTAAACTATAATAGGTTGAGTCTGGAGTTACATGTTCCTTTTAAGATCAAAAGTCCTCTTGGATTGCAGTTTCCAGAGATAAACTAGCTCCTGGAATAGGGTGGACTTGGTTGTGGGTCATTCTTTGAGCTACCTTTTGACCTGTGATACAGAACTCAAATCTTTTTAAGAATATTTTAAAAATAAATTTTATTTATTTTATAAAAAGCTATTATGGTGAAGCAAATTAACATATCCATCATCTCACATCATTACCCATTTCTTTTTGTTTTTGTGGCAAGAGCACCTAAAATCTCATTTAGCATAAATTCCACATAGAACACAATTTTATTACCTGTAGTCCTTATGTGGTACATTAGTTCTCTAATTTATTCATTCTATATATCTTCTACTTTGTATCCTCTAATCTATATCTCCCCATTTTCTTGCCCCTCCCATGGCCCCTGGTAACCACTGTTTTGTTCTCTATTTCTGTAGTATTTGATTTTTTTTTTTTTTTTAGATTCCACACATGAGTGAGAACATACAACATTTTTTTCTATGCCTAACTTATTTCACTTAGCATATGTCCTTCAGACTCATTCATGTTGTGGCCAAGTGCTAGGATTAATTACCTAGGAATAAATTTAGCCAAGCAGATGAAAGATTTCTACACTGAAAACTATAAAATATTGATGAAAAAATTGAAGACACAAATAAATGAAAAGATATCCTGTGCTCATGGAACAGAATTAATATCCCTTGAGGTCAAGAGTTCGAGACCAGCCTGAGCAAGAGTGACACCCATCTCTACCAAAATAGAAAACTTAGCCAGGCATGGTGGTGCATACCTGTAATCCCATCTACCTGGGAGGCTGGGGCAGAAGGATCGCTTGAGCCCAGGAGTTTGAGGTTGCAGCAAGCTATGATGACACCACTGCACTCTAGCCAGGGTGTGAGAGCCAGACTCTGTGTAAAAAAAAAAAAAAAAAATTTACCTCTTCTTTCTGATTTGGATATCTTTTCTTTTTCTTGTCTGATTGCTCTTGTTAGTACTTCCAATACTATGTTGAATAGAAGTGGCAACAATGGGCATCCTTGCCTTGTACTGGATCCCAGTGGAAAAGCTTTCAGTTTCCCCCTATTGACTATACTGCTAGCTATGGGGTTTTCATAAATGTCCTTTATTATATTGAGCAACTTTCCTTCTATACCTAAACTTTTGAGAATTTTTATCAAGAAAAAATATTGGACTTTGTCAAACACTTTTTTCACATCAATTGAGATGATGGTCATGTGTCTTTTATTCTGTTAATGTGAGGTATCATTTGCTGAATTGCATATGTTAAACCTGCCTTGCATGCTGGGATAGATTTTACTTGGTCATGATGTATAATCTTTCTGATGTGTTCTTAGATCTGTTTGCTAATATTTTATCAAGGATTTTTGCATCAGTGTTCATCAGAGAAATCTACTTGTAGTTTTCTTGAGATGTCTTTGTCTGGCTTAGGTATCAAGGTGATGCTGGCCTCATACAATATGTTTGGAAGTCCTCCCTCCAGCTCTGTTTTTCAGAACAATTTAAGAAGCATAGGTATAATTATTTTTTTAATGTTTGGTAGAATTCATCTGTGCAGCCAGATAACTAGATATGATTTAAGACTTGTTTTGTGACCTAACATATGGCCTGTCCTGAAAAATGTTCTTGTGTGCTAGGGAGAAATGTATATTTTCTGCTCTTGGATGGAAAGTTCCATATGAGTCTGTTAGGTTCATTTGGTAAAAAGTGCAATTCAAGTCCAATATTTCCTTATTGATTTTTTGTCTGGTTAATCTATCCATTGTCAAAAGTGACGTATTGAAATCCCCTACTATAATATTATTGTACTGCTACCTGTTTCTCTCTTCATGTTCATTAATATTTGCTTTATGTATTTAGGTGCTCCAGTGCTGTGTGCATATATATTTACCATGGTTAATAAATTGACATCTTTATCACTAATTAATGACCATCTTTGTCTCTTGTAGCAGTTTTTGACTTGATATCTATTTTATCCAATATAAGTGTAGCCACTCCTCTCTCTTTTGGTTACCATGTACAAAGAATATCTTCCTTCATTGTTTCCCTTTCAGCCTATATGTGTGTCCTTAGGCTTAAGTGAGTCTTTTTTTAGGCAGCAAATAGTTGGATCTTGTTTTAGAACCCATTTAGCCACTCTGTCTCTTGATTAGAGAATTTAATCAATTTACATTTAATGCTATTATTGATGGGTAAAGACTTATTACTGCCATTTTATTGTTTGTTTTCTAGCTCCTTTGTTCTTTTCTGCCTCTCTTGTTGTCTAACTGTGATTTGCTAATTTTTTATGGTGCTAAGCTTTGATTCCTTTCTCTTTATTATTTGTATATCTGCTTAACTTTTTTGTGTTGTGGTTACCAGGAAGCTCACATAAAACATCTTATACTTAGGGGCTCCGTTTCCCCAGGAGTTGGGTACCACTTCAGCTTGGCCCTAAGGGGAGGGTGCACCAGTGACTGGGATGAATGCAGCTGTGGAGTATCCTGTCCCTAGGAAGCAGTGTGTAGAAGTAGCTTTGTTCAAGGATGTTGTACTACCAGGTGTATATGATGCAGTGGTGGCTGAGCCTCAGGGACAGAGGGATGCAATGGCTGCTCACCCAGGAGTAGGACACACTCTAGCAGTGGCTCCAGTTCCAAGACAGTGCAGGATAGTAGCAAGATGAGCCATGGGTTGCGGGGGTGGGTCAGGGCATAGCATTAGTTTCTTCTCTGGGGATAGTTCAGTATGTGAACCCCAGAAAGCTCCCTCAGCTGGTCTCAGAGCCTTTGAGGACTGCAGGAGTCTCTAGTAGTAAAAACTGCAGGTGTCCAGGGTGGTGATAGAAGCTGCTGGGGTCCTCTTGTTTACCTTTTCCCCCCAGGGAGAAGTTCCTCCTGGTGGCCGAACAGATCCCCGCTAGGGGATGGGGTGGCAGAGGCAAGGTGTGTCCTTCCCTTCTGTATGTGGCCATCTAGGCTCTCTGTGTCCTACAGCAGTGGTCCCTAACCTTTTTGGCACCAGGGGCGGGTTCCATGAAGACAATTTTTCCATGGAGGAGGGGCAGGGAGGAGGCCGGTGGGGAGGCAGAGCTCAGGCACTGATGCAAGAGATGGGGAGTGGCTGTAAACACAGATGAAGCTTCCCTTGCTGGCTCTCCTGCCCCTCACCTCCTGCTGTGCAGCCCAGTTCCTGAGTTTCATGGAAAACAATTTTTCCACAGAAGGTGGGGAGGGCGGGGTGTGGGGGAGGCAGATCTCAGGCTGGGATGTGTGGCCTGGTTCCTAACAGGTCGCAGCCTGGGAATTGGGGACCATAGCCTTACAGGATTTTTCTGCTGCTTTGTTTTCTCCAGTACTCTCCTTTAATTATTTTGTTTAAAATTCATTTGTTTATTCATTGTTTGGGGATTTTTTGGGGGGGTGGAGAAAAGTGCTAGGAGCTTCTACTTGGCCATCTGATAGACATCATTCAAGTTCTCCCAGAACCCTAAATCTTTATCTCCTTCGTGCTGGGTGGGGGCCAGAAACCAGACCAGCCTACAGAACTGGAGAAGTGAGGAACTGCTCCCCACAACATTCTTCTAAACACTTCTTTCATTGGAGAGATGTGGACAGCAATTCCTCCATGCACACCCCGTAAAAATTGCAAGTCACATTTTTTTTATAAACTAAAATCATCTGGGAAATACTTGTAAACCAATATTTTACTGTGTTTCCATATTTGCAGCAGGTTAAACTAAACAGAAAGTCATGACTATTTTAATTTCTTGAATTTAGGGTTCACCTTCAAACTGCATAATTGCTTCACAAATACAAATACCTAACGTCCTAATGTTGAGCTGGTTGGAGAATCGATACTAAGTATATTTGGAGTTTGTGATATTTTTAACATCTCTAATTCTTAATACAACTCTCTCTCCCTTTTTGAGCATACTAACGAGTCCTGCATGGTGTAGCCCTGGATGGCTCAGAGAAGCAAATGCTGACTTGTTGCTCACTTCATGTAACCATGCCCTTTGATTTTTTTTTTAAAGTTTGTAGTAATGCTGTGACTACTGCTGTTCACAAATATTTTATTTATAAAATCTATCCTCCCCTAGGGCTGGTACAGAGGATCTACAAGCTGAAGGCGAGTCTATAAACTCCATTCACTCTAGGAGACTGAGCTTCTTTCTCAACATCAATTGCTAGCTGGGAGTTTAGACAGAGTAAACTAGCTGTGCTTCCCAATTCCAATATAGAAAGCAAAGTATCTCTTTGCAAATAGGCTTTCCTGTTGTGACATTCTTTAGACAAAAAGAGAAATACGTTGTGAGGTAACAGTGCCCACTCTTTCTGTATTAGTGCTAGAGGCAAGGACTAAAGGCAAAAGGGGAAAAAAATGTTTTTAAAAACCTATAACCATCCTTAGCTTAACATTTGAATAATAAACCTTACGCAACATTATTAAAAAGATTGGCTAGCCTTTACACAGTCCACACTATTGATACTTGACTATGCTGTTGCATAAATTATTGAAAACATTAATACAGCGTGAGAGACAGTGTGGGGTGGGGGAAAGAGCACTGCATTGCGTATCAGAAGACCTGAGGTTTCTCAAGACACAAAGAGTGTTCCTACCAGCTGTGGTTTAAGCAGCCTTCCACCTATGGAGTATAAAGCTTGGCCATAGTTAATAGCTAAACAATAGTGTAAACTATGTTCAGACTTTAGCCACACTTCATTTAATAGCTAAAACAGGAAGGAAAAGGCGTTCTTCGTTTCCTCTCTCTATTGCTTTGCCAAACTTTATTTGCTGCACCCAACAGAGAACACACAGAGAAGGCTGCCATGGCTAATCAATCTGAGGTTATCTCTCTCAAAGCCCAGAATTACATGCCAGTCTCAGCTCCACGTCTAGGGGTTCTCTACTTACCTGCCAGCATTTCATTTTTCCCTTCTATTTCCAGAAGGCTCTGATTCTTGCCAACAAACCTCTTCTACTTTGTCTGACTTGGCTCAGGGTTGCAATTGTCTGAGCCAAAGGCCTGTGCCCTTTTTTCCCCTAGGCTCTTGCCCCGCTCCTGCTTTACCCATCAGTCTACCAACCTCTGGAGGCCTCTCCAACCTGCCACTCTCTTTCTCAGACACTTTGTTCAACATCCCCAACTGTGAGCACACCACGTGCTTGATGAAAATTGGTGGTAGTCTAATACCCACATACCAGGCATCTGGGTGTTGATGTTCAGAATTATTCGCTCTCTAAATCTTGGTTAAGTGTGCTATTGATGATGAGTCACAGGGAATCCTCTCCACTTTCCTCTTAAGTTTTCAGATTTTTACTCCTAAAATAATGTAGGGTGAGGGAATCACTCTCTCTCCCCACCTTTAATACAACTCACACATTCCTGTGGGGGTAGCCATATAGCCCACTAGCCATTCATTCATCAGACATGACTTGAATGCAAACTGTAAGCCCGACATTTTCTGGCACCCAGAAATATAAAAATATGAAAAAACACAATCTCTGCCCTCAAAGAGCTCATGTACAGACAAGCAGATGACAACATACTTGATTAACTGCTCCATGTGAGAGAAACTCTCACTAGCCCTGATTTGTAGATATTTTCCTGTGATCAACCCCAGACGTAAAGGAGCATTCAATAACGGTGCCATAACCCCTTATGTCCCCTACATGGGACAATGTAGATAATGCTCTGTCAATTTAAAGTGCTATACAAATTTTGGTTTTTTCAAAAGGTAAATAAGAAACAAAAGGCTCAGCAGAAGGAAATCATTACAAGGCAATAGGTAATAATCTTCAAACTAGGTGCATTCACGCCTGAACTGGCACTTGCAGGAAACAGAAGTGCTGAAGACATACGACTGGAGTGGGACTGAACATTTCTGTGGGTGCCATAAAACCGAAGGCATCTTGTATGCCTTGCTTTGTTGTCTTAGAACATGAAAGGGAAAAAGAAACAACCAAGAAAGAGCAGTCTGGCTGTGCTGCTCTGTTCACTTTTGAACTCTCTAAATCATCCACCTCTAATTCAACCTGACACTGCTAATTTTGGCATTAGAGTTTGAAATGAAAATCAATATCTGTTTTGAGCTTGAAAACAGAGTGACTGTACCTTGGGTAGAGCATGGCCAGGCACTTATTTCCCGTGATCTGTAAGTGAGGCAATAGAAAACTTCCAATTTAGAGCATTTAAAAGACTTATTCAGACGGAGTCTGATTGTCCTGATGAAATTCATTACGTAGTGCATTCTCCCACCCTCCCAAGGCCAATTATAAAATGTTTTTCAGGGTCTCTTGCATGTTTTCTTTTTTAAAAACCCATGTTGCGAAGAATGTTTTCCACATGAGATTTCGAGTCTGCCTGGCCCTTCCTGCCAGGACAAAAGGTCTTTGGCTAACGTTGGTGGAGAGTAAAGGGCTCAGGGCCTAAGGACTGATTTCTTTTGTGATGTCAGACTAGAAGTTAGCTGATTCTTTCCCTGAAAAAAGTCTTATCTGAGGAATTTGCTTTCCACTGTGTTTTCTCTTACCCTAGTTTGCTTTATGTTTCCACCGAAATCACTTCTGAAAAGAATATGATGTCATTAAAAGATGTCTTATTTATGTAGCCTGAGCTAATCTGACCTTTACTTCATTCTAGTACTGAGATCAACTATTTTGATTAAGAGGAGGAAAGGAAAGAACAATATGGGAAGGAGAGAAGAAGGGAGGGAGAAAAGGAGGGAGGAAGGGGGTAACAAAGGGAGAGGGGAAGGAAGATTAATTCACACTGATGCACATAAACAATTTTTTTTAATGTTTCAAAGTATTTCTTTTACTTTTAATTATTAAATATATTTACTCAACAAACGGATAGCTCTACCATCCCAGCTGTAAAGGATGCAAGAAGCCGGCCTTCACAGAAAGAGAGAGTGAGAAGAACCCACACCTGCTCCCTCTAGAGTTCTTCAGTATCCCCCGGCAACCCACTTCTGCTACTCAGAAAGTGCCACAAAGAAATCCTTGCTGTTGACTCACAGCAGAGTGCAGTGTCACAGTTTGCACCTGCTCATAACCTGGAAGTCAGACTTTGACCTGCCAAGAGCCACACATCGAGTTATGCCCTTAAGCAAAAGGGACACCCCACAACCCTTACTGGGCTTCCTAGTCCCTGAAGGGACTACAGAGCCTTAATTTCTTGGCATTGTCTTCAACAAATATGAGACATAATGTTTTTTCACTAGTAAAATAGAAAAAAGCTATTCAGTACAAGCTGGATGCATCAGATACTCAAAGCTGTGTTTGGAAAGAAAGACAGAAGTGAGGAGAGAAGACTATGGGGAGTGGGGGCTCACTCAGCAAATGGAATAGTGACACAAGGTACCAACTGTGGGGTCAGATGTTTTCATGTACCTGAGAAATTTGCTTTCCATTGTATTTTCTGAAAATGGTCCCACCATTTACCAGCTGTGTCACTTAGACTCTGTGGCCCTCTACATACTTATCTGTAATATGGGGATAATAATATTATCCCAAGTTAAACGAGATAATGCATTTGAACCCAGCAAGTTCCCAGAATGCTGACCACCATATTACAGAGGTCCCCAGGCTGAAGGAACTGGCCACCTAGCACAATCTGGCAAGTGCCAAAATCAAGGTATGCAGTGCCATGAAGAACAAAAGAGAATCATCTAAGCTAAGGAGAGCTTCCCGGAAAAGATGCTTTTGAGTCGTGATGAAAGTGAAGAAGGAATTCACCCCGTAGCTGGAAAGAAAGAATAATCCAGGAAGGGTAAAAGCTTATGAGAAAACATGGTGTGTTTAAAGCATTGCAGTTTGAACAGGCAGCCAGAACGTGTTGGGAATACGGATGGAACTTATTGGGAATGTGCATACATAACTCTGTGGCAACATGAGGATGGACTGGAGATACAGCACGGAGCCCGGTTAAGAGGCTACTGCAATAACCCAGAGAAGAGATGCCAATCTGAATTAGGGCAATGTCAGAGGAGCTGAGGAAAGGGGGTAAATAAAGGAAGTGATACAGCTCTTCAGCTCTTATTCCCAGTGTAGAAATACTTCTGTACAGTCATCTAAAAGTTTCACACCCTGCATCTAAAATATTACTTATGTGTCATTGGTTCACACTAAAATGGCCTCCTTGTCAAAATGCCAAAACACAGGTTCTTCCATTTTCAAGACACAGCAAGGCTCACACTACTAAGTGACTTTTCTATGCCAGAAGGATGAACTCAAACGTCAACTCTAAAATCATGAAGACACAGGAGAGGTTAATATCTAATTTAAATTTTTCCTAATCAGTTTTAAGCCTGACACTTTGAATGCTCTTCTCAATAAAAATGAAGGCTTTTTTCTATCACATTTACTTATTCAAATATTTAGTCTTTCATCAAATATTGTTTTTGCCTGAGCTAGGTGCTAGGACAATGGTGGGCAAAACAAATTAAAGATTCTTTTCAGCCCACTCTCAGTCTTCTATTTTCCATGCTAATAA
This sequence comes from Eulemur rufifrons, assembly GCF_041146395.1. Lineage (NCBI taxonomy): Eukaryota > Metazoa > Chordata > Mammalia > Primates > Lemuridae > Eulemur > Eulemur rufifrons. Next base: position 32,874,741 of record NC_091000.1, on the reverse strand, counting down.
ACCAGTTTGTTTAGTTCCTTTATTTCCTTCAACATCCTCTTTGTTACACTTGAGTTATATTAAAAACATGACCGCACTAATGGTTCTAGCTGCTATAAACAAGGACATGTTTCTCCTAAATCAGTGAAATGGAGTTTGCAGCCACCATCATTTTCCCTACTGTGTCATTTAGGGTAGGGTAGATTACAGTAACAATAAGATGCAAGCATGCAATGGTTCCATGCAGCAGAGGTTATTCTTTATTTATTTAATAGGTTAGAGAGGTTCCAGGTCAGCATGTCAAATCTCTGCTCCTCATAATCCTTCACAGAGCCCAGATCTTTCCATCTTGTGGCTCTACCATCCCCTCAAGCTCATCATTGTTTATATCCAACCAGCTGATGGACAAAGTTCTTGGGAGACTTTCTCTAGGACTAAGGCTGTAAGAGGCACACTTCACTTCTATTCAATTTCCTTGAAGGAAACTTAGTCCCAGCAACACCTACCTGCAAGGGATGGCTGGGAGATGCAGTGTGCCCCAATGGGGAGAAAACAAATGTGTTGGCTAGCTGTCAGTCCCACCACAACTACCTATTACCACCATCTGTACAACAAGGGAAAGAGTGTAGAGGGATGCTGTATGTATTGGTCAAAAGTGAGGATTGTTGGGAAAAGTATGAATATCTGAACACAACAGTTAGCCTACATAGATTTTTTTTAATGAAATTTTAGAACCAGTTACCCTCCACTCCAAATGTCTAAACTACAATAGCCTTTTTCCAGATAATGCTGAAAATCATTCGATAAATATTTACTGAGTACTTATTCTGTGCAAAGCCCTGTGCTAGAATTTGAGTTGGGGGGTGTGGGGGGTGGAGGATACAAAGTTGAATCTTAAGATCAAGGATTTTACGATCATAATTTGGAAGAAAATTATGCACACAAATAACCAGGATATAAGGTAAACATAATATGTGCTATAGAAGAAAGAGTTACAAGAGTTCCGAAAGACAGATCACATTCCATTGGAAGTATAAGGAGGCAGTATTTGAACAAAATTTTGAAGGGCAAATTGACCTTGTGCAGATCAGCAGAAGAAACAGCATAAGCAAAGGGATAAAAGCAGGAAAATATGAGATGCATATGAGGATTGGAGAGTAACAACACATTATCAAAATGAATATTGCATTAAACTTCTTAACCTATGGAAATAGATGGTAGACTTAATATGGATTGATGTAATAAATATGAACAATATTAGAAGGACTGCAAAGCTCCAAATGCTTTATTTGATACTATTAATCTTGAAAACATAGTATTCCAAAGGCTGTACACTCATGTATTAAAACACACCATGCTCAAACAGTAATACAACAAAACAAATGCTTATTGTGTGTGCCTACTATGTGCAAAGTAAAAGGTTGGAAAGCCATTGTCTGGATTTCAGCAGATAACACTGAAGTCATTCTCCACTAATAAAACTCTATGTTGCATTAAAGTTCTTCACTGTCCAAAATTTCCTGTAGTGACTTCTTCCAGTATCTGAGATTCTTACTGAAGTCTAACCTTAAAATTTATTTTTTATGTCCTCAGTAAAGGCAAAAAAATCATCTCCTATAGCATTCAGTAGATCCTATATTTTTGTTGAATGCCAAAACATGTTGACCTTTTTTCAGTTTTTCTCATAGTCTTCATCTTATAATATAAATGCACAGTTTTTATAATCTAGTTATCTATACAATGTAATAGGCTTTAAGTATTATTAGAAATTTATATTTATTTCTTTTGAATCTGAAAAAGTGAAAGTTATATGTTTGTTTACTAAACATATTTCAAAACAAAACTTTTTAGCTAAAATTGTGCTCAAAATTCTTAATTATAAATAAATTCAATAATGGCGAAATCAAAGAAAAAAGAGAAATCAAATAACAGGAAAAATTTTTTTTTAATTTACCAATCATTTCACTTAGAGAGACACTGGAATTTTAAAGATTTATAGCTCTCCTTTAGCCAACAGTCTAACATCTCTTCTTTAGTTATCTAGCATTTGTATTTATTGGAAAAGAAGAATTGCTTTATTATTTCTCCCTTTAAAAAGATAAGGAAACATTTCAAATCATTGATGTTATTCTGGCTACAATTTAAGCTAGAGATTTTCATGAATATTAATATCTGATTATTTCAAAATACCTCACAAATATGGTAAAAGACCCCCATGGTCTCTCAGACAAAAGTAGATGCCTAGGTAACACTGAAAAGATATTGTGTTCACATGCTAATAACAGCCTGGCTTGTTTCAATATTTATGTAAAAAACATTAATGTGATAGTTCTATTTGCTCAAGCTTTTATTTGAGGTGTTGAGAAAGCTACTCAGAAGACATTTTTAGTAGGCATTTGTCACTCTTAAGATGAAAGCCAATTGATTTTTAAACAATGTCACTCATTTCTACAGCTAGATAACACACTAACATAAAGTAGGATGAGTAAGTAGAAGTCTATTTAAATAACAGGTCTAATAAGTTTTAAAATATGCTTATATGCTTCTTAAAGTACATTAAGTATTATATTAATCTATTATATATTCAAGGACAAGTTTGAAAGTAGGTTTGTGACTGCCATTATTTCACACAAGCTCATGAATTTTTTTATTATTTCAAAATATTACAGGAATACAAATATTTTTGGTTACATGGATCGCTTTTGCTATGCTTGAGTGAGGGTTATAAGTGTGCCCATCACCCAGATGGTGTTCATTATACCCATTAGGTAGATTTTCACCCATTCCCCCCCAACTCTTACACCTACTTAATTTCCACTGAGTTTTACTTTCCTCTGTGCACGTGTGTGCTTATCAGTTAGTTCCAATTTATTAGCAAGAACATGTGGTGGTGGTTTTTCCATTCTTTAGATACTTCACTTAAGATAATAGTCTCCAGTTCCATCCAATTTGTTGCAAAAGGCCTTAATCCATCCTTCTTTGTGGCTCAGGAGTACTCCATACCACATTTTGTTAATCCATTCATGAATTGATAGCCACTTGGGTTGATTTCACATCTTTTGCTGTTGTGAATTGTGCTGCAATACACATTCAAGTACAGATAAAATAAATTTGACTAAATTGACTAAAATAACTTCTTTTCCTTTGAGTAAATACCCAGGAGTAGGATAGCTGGATTGAATGGTAGGTCTACTTTCAGTTCTTTGAGGAATATCCATACCGCTTTCCATAGATGTTGTACTAATTTGCAGTCTTACCAACAGTGTGTAAGTGTTCCTTTCTCTCTGTATCCACACCAGCATCTATTGTTTTTTGGACTTTTTAATAAAAGCCATTCTAACTGTGGTAAGGTGATATCTCATTGTGGTTTTAATTTGCATTTTCTTAATGATTAGTGATGTTGAGCATTTTTTTCATGTTTATTGGCCATTTGTCTATATTATTTTGAAAAGCTTCTCTTCATGTCTTTTGCCCATTTTTAAGTGTGGTTGTTTGTTTTTTTCTTGCTGATTTGCTTGAGTTTTTGTAGCTTCTGGTTATTAGCCCTTTATGGGGTAGATAGCTTGTGAATATTTTCTCCCATTCTGCAGGTTGTCTGTTTGCTCTCTTGATTATTTCCTTAGCTGTACAGAAGCTTTTTAATTTAATCAAGTGCCATTTGTTTATTTTTGTTGTTGTTGTGATTGCCATTTGGGGTCTCCATAAATTCTTTGCCTAGGCTGATATCTAGAAGAGTTTTTCCAAATTTTTCTTCTAGAATTCTTATGGTTTCGTGCTTTACATTTAAGTCTTTTATCTATCTTGAATTAATTTTTGTGAGTGGTGAGAGACATGGATCCTGTTTCATTCTTCTGCATGTGGCTGTACAATTCTCCCAGCACCATTTATTGAATAGAGCTTCTTTTACTCTAATTACATTAACTGCAGTGAGGAAAGGTGACTTGATATCCCTTAGCTCTTTAAAACCATTGAATCCATGAATATTAAGATAATTTGTGTAGCTAAAATCCTCCTTCATTAAGACAGGAAGGAAAAATAAATAGTTATTTCTTTAAATTGAAAGAATTATTTTTTAAAAGTTGTACATAGAAGTATTTCTTCTCCAAAGCACTTTAGAACTTGTGACTAAAAGTTTAGACTTTTCCTACTTAACTTGTAATGAAAGTAAATAATATATTCAAGAGGAAAACCAGTTCTTCAAAACTATTTCTTATGTACTCATTAAAGAGTTGTCCATAAATCTTGCTGGTTATTTTTTTTAATTATCTGGCATTTCAAACCCATAGCTTTGTCTTTATTATATGTCTTTCATGCTCTCTTCTAAATTCTCAAGAATAGATGTATTCATTCATTTTGTCTGTCTCTCAATAGACATTTATTGATCATCTTCTATGTGCCAAGCAATACATTATGTCACATTTCCAAAAGTAAATCATAAGCTGCAAACTGTGTTGATTCAGAGAACATTAAATATATACTATCTCTAAGATATCATGCAAGGTACTGCAGTCCCAGGGAAAAATATATTACACTTCAAAAGAAAAATGTCTATAATCTGAAGATTACAAGAAATGATGATTCTATACTTCAAACCACAAAAAGTTTTTCAGAAATGCCTTCTACATATTTATAAATTGAAATATATACACAGCTGTATAGTGTGCATATGTTGAGTGTTGAGAAGACATGCTCTGACACAGAAATTCTCTGCTTTTTAAACTTTTGACCCACCAATCATGCTATCAAAGAATCTGAGTCCTACCATGAAAAACTTAGTAGGCTATTTTTCCTAGGGCAAACATCTAAATGCATTTATGTGTATTCTGTTAAAGTCAGTATTTGTTTTGAAACTCTGTGCCCCTATGTTTTAAGAAATCAAACATAAAAATCTCATTTTTTTAAAGTAAAAAAGGGTATTTATTGGTTCACATAACTGAAAGGTCCAGGGATGTATTTGCTTCAGGCATAAATGGATCCAAGGGCACAAATGTTGTCATCAAAACTCAAAAATCTCATTTCTTCTCTGAGGACCATGCACCAATTCAGAGAGCTACGCCATAATGGCAGGTTGGACTCCCCACTAATCCCCTCAGCCTTGGACTTCTGAATTCATCTAATTTGAACACTACTAAAAACTGTACCCCAGCACCTATCCCACAAGTATATGTTTTTCACTTGGTGGGCACTCAATGACTATCTCTTGAATGAATGGCAAATGAATAGTTATTACCATTTGTGACTGACACAGTATATACTAAGGCAATTTAAAACTTGTGTCATTCTAAGATGATGTAGCATGAATCTCTGTCTCATTCATTATTATACAAATGAAATCAAAAGTATGCTTAGTTGAAAGAATGCCTGCTGAGTAATTGGTTTGCTACTTGGGTTCTGCAAAACATGTCATAATGGCCCAAAGGTAGTCTAAGTAGTGTTTCAGGAGTCTTTGAGTATGATTTTTTATTTTTCATTGTCCTCACCTTCTCTCAAAAGCATGACTGATAGCCTTTCCTTGTGATATCTTGGCTTTTAAGAGTGTTGTTTTATCTATTTTTTATAACTAAGCTTATACCTCTTAAGTGTCATTTTTGCATAAAAAAAATCTATGATATGGTACCCCATGAACTAACAAGAATGGCTGGACCAAAGACAAGAAATCTTTTTTAAGGGATGTTCACCTTAAGTACCTTGGATAGGTAGGACTTCTGGGGATTTTTCTTTTAATGCAACAAAAGTGCACCATTTCTGTTTTCAGAAATAGTTTCTTTCAGGTTTATACTGAGCTCGTCAAAAGTCATATTACATAAGTAAGGGCTTAGTTTGTACATTAGTATTTTACATCTTGGAGTCTTACTAAATCCTTTTTTGATCAATCTGATATTAAACGGATCTATATTGATTTCTTCTACACTTGTTTATGGTATTTATTTTGATATACTAGGATTAAAAGCCAAATTAACAAGTGTAATCAATTTTCTTAGTGATAAAGAAAAGTCCTCTAGTACCGTTAGATACATTCATCTAGGGATAAAAAACTTAAGTGAAGATGTTGTAATAAATGGATCGATTTATTCAATCACGGGCATAAAAACATTAGCCCTGGGAAAGCATTTTCCTCTAAGAGCTTTAGCTACCGAGTTTCACTTATGTGGCACCAAATGATTTGCATTTTTAGAGAAATTTCATGTCTGCAGTGAGCCCCAATGAAAACATGAATAAATTGCTTTTTTTTCCCTTTTTCTGACTTCACGAAGCTGAATCCATTAGGGGTTGAGTCAAAGTATAATGAAATAAAGGCAACAACTTACATGATAGAAATCTGGATTAGGGTTCTCTCTAGTCCACGCTCAGTTGTCATGGCCTACATGTCAGATTAGTGGTTTTCAGGGAGATCCCTTGGGTATGTGGCTGTATTTTTAACTGCTGCATTAGAAATGGTCTCTAAAAGACAAGAAATTAAATAGACAAACAACGATTAAGAACTAAATAGGCTTGCTGCAGCAGTTCTGTCCACAAAGTCAAATAAATCAACCTCTCCAAGCCTTACACAATACACTTGCCTGAGAGGCTTTCTTATTCCTCATCTTCCTCTTTCTGAATTCACTGGAGTGAGAATGAGTACAGATGCTATAAGCATGGGCTTAAGACCCAAACTAACCTGGGTTTGAATCTCCAATGAACCAGTTATCAGCTGTGTGATATTGAGCAAGTTAATGTCTCCACCCTTTGGTGTCCTTGTCTACACAACAAAAATAATAATACCTAGAGCATAGGGTGGTTGTGAGATTCAATGTCAATTTTCATTAAATCAAAAGAACAATCCTAAAATTCATATGGAACCACAAAAAATCCTGAATAGCCAAGACAATCATGAGCAAAAAGAACAAAGCTTGAGGCATCACACTACCTGACTTCAAAATATACTACAAAATGATAATAATTAAAATCTCATGATATTGGCATAAAAATAGACTTGTCAAACAATGGAACAGGATAGAGAGCCTAGAAATGAACCCATGTATATATGGCCAATTAATTTTTGACAAAGCGCCAAGAATATACAATGGGAAAAGGACGATCTTTTTAATAAATGATGTTGGGAAAACTGGATATCCATATGCAGAAGAATGAAATTTGACTCTTGTCTCACACCATACACAAATTCAATTCAAAATGGATTAAAGACTTAAACGTAAGACCTGAAACTGCAAAAGTACTAGAAGAAAACATTGGGGAAAAACTATGTGACAACGGTCTGGGCAATGATTCTTTAGATTTGACCCCCAAAATGCAGGCAACAAAAGCAAAAATAGACAAATGGTATTACATCAAAATAAAAGCTTATGCAGAAATAAGGAAACAATTAACAGAGTGAAGAGACAACCTATGGATTGGGAGAAAATATTTCCTAGCCATACATCCGATAACGGTTAATATCTAAAATATATAAAGAATTCAAACAACTCTAAAGAAAACAATCCAATTTATATTAATAAATGGGACATGAATAGACATTTTTCAAAAGAAGACATACAAATTGCCTACAGATATATGAAAAAAAATGCTCAGCACCACTAATCAAATTAAGGAAATGCAAATTAAAACAATGACATATCAGCTCACACCTATTTAGAATGGCTATAATCAAAAAGAGAAAAGATAATAAATGTTGGTGAGGGCATAGAGAAAAGGGAACCCTTGTACACTGTTGGTGGAAATATAAATTTGTACAGTCATTATGGAAATCTGTATGAGGATTCCTCAAAAAACTAAAAATAAAATTATCATATGATACAACAATCTCACTTCTGGGTATTTACCCAAACATTTGAAATCAGTATGTCAGATATCTGAATGCCCATGTTCATTGCAGCACTATTCATAATAGCCAAGTCCTGGAATCAACCTAAGTGTCCATCAACCACTGAATGAATAAAGAAAATCTGACACACACACACACACACACACATTGGGACATTCATTGTTCGGCCTTAAAAAAGAAAGAAATTTGTCATTTGTTACAACATGGATGTAACCAGAGAACATTATGCCAAGTGAAATAAGCCAGGCACAGAAAGATATATGTCACATGTTCTCATTCATATGTGGAATCTAAAACAATCAAACTAAAAGAAGCAGAGAGTTACCAGAGGCTGAAAGAATGGAGGAAATGAGAAGACTATGGTCAGTGGTTACAAAGCCTCAATTGGACAGGAGGGATAAGTTTTATTTTCTTTAAGATATATTGTGCAGGATGGTGAATACAGCAAATAATACTTTCACAATCTCTAAGAGAGTAAATTACAAATGTTCTCACCACAAAAAAAAAATGGTAAGTATTTGAGGTGACAAATAGGCTAACTTAGCATGATTTAATTATTCCACATTATATTCAGGAATTATAACATTACTCTGTATCACATAAATATATACAACCATAATTTGACAATTTCCAATTAAAAGATTAAAATTAAATAAAGTACTAACCACATTCCCTCCTACAAAATATGTTCTCAATCCATAGAAACAAATTTTGTTTTTACTTATGATTGAATGTTCCAAATAAACAAAAGACAAGTAGCTACTACTACTCTTTTTATTGAGCTGCTACTTTGCTTCTATATTAAATAAGCATAAATAAAATTCTCAAACTTTAATGAGCAAATGAGTCAACCTGGGGTCCTGTTAAAATGTGAATTCAGATTTACTGGGTCCGGAGAGGGGCCTGAAATTCTGCAACAAGCTCCAGGTAACGCTGATGCTGCAGGTTTGGAGAACATACTTAGAGTAGCAAACATGTAGCTGCATGTATCTACCTGGAAAATGGCGATTTATTTAAAATTTTATTTCTCACTTTCATTGTTTTTAATAGACCCATTAATTCTTACAAAAATTAAAAAGGCAGAGTACCTCATCTGGGATCTATAAGGTTTTGATTTTTGGATTTAATGGAGGAATTGTTTTGGTTTTTCAAGAAAGATATATTTCTAGGAACTATTAATATTTTGCTGATGACAAGATACATATTTATTCATGTTATTATATTTGAACTGGATTTTTTTTCTTTTAAATCTATTGAATATTTAATATTTTTTTTTTTATTTCAGCTTATCATCATGGAGGGTACAAAAGTTCAGGCCACATACACTGCCCATGTCCCACCCATCCCCCCGAGTCAGAGCTTCAAGCGTGTCCATTCCCCAGATAGTACGCATTGCACTCATCACGTAGTTATACCCCCATCCCCTCCCCCCGCCCTTGAACTGGATTTTTATATTTACAGCATCTTCCTGGAAATCTCAGCATACATCAGAAAATCCAATTTTTATAAAAACATTAATTTTCACATCTCTGGATTATTCATTAAAAATATCTCCTAGGTGACGGATGTGTTTATGGTGTAGATTGTGGATGTTTTCAAAGATATGTATTCATACTTATCTCCAAACTCTTCAAGTTTTATAAATTAAATATGCACAGCTATTATTATGTCAATCATACCTCAACAAAGTGAGTTTTTTAAAAAAGCATCTCCTGTATAATCCTCTGTTCTAAAATAGTCTGTTCATGAAAAGAACACAAACATGGAGTTTGTGTATTTTTCAAACTGTTACTTTTATAAAGGAATGAGAAAAAAAATCCAAATCTATTTATCAGCATTCAGTTTCATATTACACATATTATACTTCACATATTTTGGCAGAGAAAAATTAAACTTGGGGAGTGATAATGATATATGGTTATTGCTTTGAATTCGTTAACTTACCCCTGAGCCTCCAATCAGGGAAACATATGAATGTCTGAACAGATTAACGGACATGAATCTGATAGTCTCAATAAAAATTTAGACATTCAGAAAAAGAAATTTTCAAAATAATTCTGTGTTAATATGGTGTCTTCAATGCTTTATCCAGATCTAGTTCCATTCCATTTATTCAAGATAGTAGTGCTTAAGGAAAAAAAGAGCCTATAATTTTGAGTTAGAATATACTTCCATTCCCCACATAAATTTTAATGGGCCTCAAATATTAATAAAAGCCCTTAGATGGGAATTACTATAATATCAGAACCCATAATATGAAATAACACATGTCAATTTTTGACACTTAAGAGAGTCCACCCAAACTTGAAGGATGCCTCCTACCTTAAAAGTTTATATCTTGATTATTACACTCATCAGATCGAGAATTACCATATCATGATTCCTACTTCAAAACACACATAGAACAGGTTAACTTTGTGTTTGTTCACAATAAAAGGTAGGAAAATATTACCAGGAAAACTCACATATTTTTTGATAGCGTGAGTTTAACTCTATAATCTCAGGCTTTGATTAATAAAATATTTACTAAAGATGATAAGTGCCATGAATGACAAACCATTACTGTGAGGGAGGAGGCAGGGGGAGTAGGGAGAAGAACAACAAAGAGAAAAGGGAAGGAAAAGGGAAACACCAAATCATATGTCAACATCAAATATGTTGATGCTTAAAGCACACTTCACATGACTGAATTTTTGTGAAAAGATAGCATTTGCACTTTGTGATCATTATATGCTATTCTCTCTTCCCCCACACACACCTCCCTACAGCCACACACCAGATCAATTGTCTACCTTCTCTGCCCTTTGTCCCAGAAGACTGACTTCAGACTGCATCACACAGGCTCTCTTGCCTTCTGCCTTCCTGGTATAGATTTAGCCAAAAAGAGTCAACAACAGATCAGAGATTAGGAGAGTGGGAAAGTTAGGATATCATTCTTCTGCTCCTCACTTCAGCTCAGTTCTGACAGCTAAGACACTCTACAAGTACTGCTTCTAGATTCTAATGGGTGGTTCCTTTCCTAATCTCCATCTCTCACTCAGCATCCAATGGCACCATCCTCTCTACTTACCATTCAGGCCCAGGGTTGACAATGGAATGGCTTCCCTCTATTGCTAGTCCCTTGGGTGTCTCAACATCCCGTTAGATCCTGTTAGCACTGCCCTTATCTCTTAACAGTTCCTTCATTAAAGTCTCTTAAAATCTCAGTTGAATGTGCCGTCTGTTTCCTCCTTACTGATACCCACTCCTCTATTGTGAGTGTCAAGTGGCGTAGCTAAAGGCAAGCAAGTACAAGAAATATTAGCAAACTTCCACTTGCTGAAAAGTTCAGTTGATTAAGAGAACAGTGATAATGAGGCCAAAATTAGTGTCTGGCTGTGCTCCAGGATCACAGCCTGTATCCCTGACCAGCCACTTAGAACACCAGCAGTTACAAGGAAGACCACGCCAAAGAGTACACATGAGTCTATGCAATCCATCACCACTTCTGGGAACATGACTCAAGGACTAGCTGTTCCACTGAGATAGCTCCAAAATCATCTTTGTTCCCAAAAGACAGCTTTTGTAATGTGATTCTAATGAAAATTTTGTATGTTTATTTTAAATAATAAATCCATACCTGTCGAGACATCTTTTCCAAAGATAAACTTCCCTTTCATTATTTATTCACAGCTAATTCATAATAAAATAGGTTAGAAGTCAAGCTTCCATAAATATGTCTTATATTGGTAATGGGATTCTGGATCTATAAAAAAAATAAATTTAACTCATTCAAATTCTTCAACTATTGTGATTAAATAGTAAAACTGTACAACCATGATGTAAAGAATAAACAATGAAGTTTTTTATTTAATTTTTGGAAGTGATTCTCTGACCATCGAACACGAATGACAACTTTTCAGTTTACATGTATATTCTCCCAAATAAAATTTTGTTCTCTTCAGTACAGTGGCCTTTATAAAATAATATTATAATTAGGCCATTGTACATGTACATGTACTATTTTATATTAATATTGATATACTGGATTTCTTCCATGGTGTTAATTTCATATGATTTAAATACATAGTGGGGAAGGGAGAAACTTATGTTCCTTTTTCATAAGTCAGTTTCTGAGAACTCTTTACTATCAATGAGAGAGAAGTAGTATTTCTACGAAAATTGAATCTGTGACTTTAAGTACAACATGCTGTAATACAAAAACAAAATATCCCGTTGTTAATAATGGCATAATGCTAAGATCACCCATAAGAGATGAGCATTATTTATACACAGTATTTATTCTTGATCAGTTACATAAAACATAATCTGAGTTTCATTTTTTAACAAGAGCTTTTGAGTCATTTTGAGAAGGTCAACAGAAAGCACAGTCTTTTAACATTAGGTGATCAACTTTTTGACAATGGCAGGACTAGCATAGCTAATGGAATAATAGCCTGCAGGGTCCAGCTAAATATGATATACGAATGTAATCAACCCCTCTGATGACTATTCAAAAGTAATCCCTTTAGCTTTGAACTGCAACATATATTTCAACAAGGCAAAAACCATATGAAGAAATTCTCTGCAGACCACACTGATACAATACAGCCTTTATATCCTGCTCTCTGCGTTTGCTGCTTATAGTGAGTTTTAAATTTAAGGTAGTGACTACTGTATATTCATGTGAGCATACAATAATACTTTTGATTTGTTGTGGAAAGGTTGAATCCATTACCAGAGGTCTAGACCATAAACTCTGACACAACCTTTATAAATGAATTATTATTTACCCATTTTTAGAGTACAGCCACTAAAAATGTTTTGCATGCCAAAATTATAAAAATTCATTCACCTTTCCCATCAAACTACCAGGTAATGTTGCCTCCATTTCAATTCATACTCTTCCTCCACAGATAACATTTTTTAAATTTTGTTTGTATTAGCACTATATTATATAAAAATTATATTCTACTGTTTTCAAATAAAGGGATGAGATGGGGGATTTATAGCAATTCAGCACTTGCTGGCTTGTTCCATTGCTTTAGTAGAGTATAAGCTAAGTGGTGATATAAATGAGAACCTTTTGTTGCCTATTTGACAGAATCTCCCATTTGAAAGTCTTTACTATTAGCAACAGAGAAGTGCCAATTTCTTCTGATATGTAGATAATATAAGCAAATATCACACTTCAACTTATTCAATGGTTCTGGCCTCTCTTGCTGGAATGGTCCCAGCAAGTATTGGTCCCAGTCTTCCAGCTTCCTTGCAGTCCTACAACATCTCAAATCACACCTTAAGTCAGACCCACACTACATAACCTAGATTAGCATCAAAATGAACACTTTTGCAATGATGAAATCAACAGTCAACAAATCCTATAGTGCTCACCTTGTTCAGAAGTATCAGAACACCTGAATGATGATTTTATATGTTCTCTTATGTAAAGTAACCATTGCTAAGGTTCCCTAGCACAGAGTGTGTGTAGTTTTCTTTTATTTAAACTAGTAGCTGTGGCCCAAGTAGAGTAGAAGAGTAGAGGCAGATATAATTATTCTTCTCAGATAATCTACTTGGGAAATAGTCCACAATATGTCACCTTTCCTCAACATCTGGGGAATGAATGCCAAATAATTATTTGAAACAAGTCAGGCATAATTGCAAATGTGAGAAATCCAAGAAAGACTTCTGCAGCTTACAAGATACTGTTACATCCTGCCAAGCCAAAGGGAAGGCTGAGTTCAAGACATTCGATAGTATAAAATAGACATTAGGATATTAGGATATTTCTATATATTGTAATACAATGAAAAATATTAAAATGAAAAGCCCAAGGTAGTTCTTAACCTAAAAGAATGATAGAACATATTAGTTAAGATAAAGGTTAAGCTCCTATTACAGAGTCCCAAAAGTACAGTAGTGTAAGAATATGAAACAGTATGAAAGCTTGTTTCTCCCTTAATCCTGAAATAAGCAGTCTACATTTATGAAATAGCTTCACAGACGTTTGGGAGGTGATGGCTTTCTTGTTGCTCTTTCATCCCCTAGGACAGGGCTTCTCAACCTCGTGCTATTCAAATGGGCTAGACAATTTTTTGTTGGGGAGCACGCAGGGAATGACTGTCACGTGTGCGTTGTTGGATGTTTAGAAGCATCCCTGGCCTCTACTCTTTAGAGCTCAGTGGCACTTGCTCATACCAGTTATAACAACCAAAAATGTCTCCAGACGTTTCCCTGCAGGCAAAATCACACCCAGTTGAGAACCGCAGCCTTAGGGTGTTGCCATTGTCTGCATGGTAGAATCTAAATGACAGGGTAATTAAAGAAAACGGAAAGTTCAAGGAGATCCAGAAGCAGTATACAGTCGTGTGCTGCATAAGGATATTTCTGTCAATGATGGATCGCATATATGATGGTGGTCTCATGAGACTGTAATGGAGCTGAAAAATTCCTATGGCCTAGTGATGTTGAAGCCATAGTAACATTGTAGTGCAATGCATTACCTTTTCCATGTTTAGATACACAAACACTTACCATTGTATTACAGTTACCTACAGTATTTATTATAATCACATGCTGTACAGCTTTGTAGCCTAGGAGCAATGGGCGATATCATATGGCCCAGGTGTGTAGAAGACTACACCTCTAGGTTTGTGTAACTACACTCTATGATGTTCATACAATGAAGAAATCGCATCACAATGCATTTCTCAGAATGTATACCCACCAGTAAGCAGCACATGCCTGTATATCACTTCATCCACATTTGTCGCTGAGAACTTAGTGACATGACTTCAACTAATAGTTCTTTGCTGCTGGGGAAGATTCAGTAGACAGCATAAACACCGATGAATGGGATGCAGAAGGATTTACTGAAGCCATGTCTTGTGTAGGCAAGAGGGGATGAGATATCTAGTTGAAGAAGCAGAGGGGTTGGCCTTAGTTCACTGATGGTAGCAGGAGGGAAGACAGAGTATATAGAATACAGAAGCAGGCAGGTGAGTAACTCTTGCTACAGAGCTTGTGGAAGTTTTTCCCTACTGTCTTTTATTTCCTCTTTGAAACTGGAAAATAAATCATCAACTGATATCAAAGATGAAAGTGGAGAGTTGAAGGTTTGAGGAAATAGGAGAAAGAGTTAAAGTCATCTAGGGGAGTGAAAGAATGAGTGGACTAGGAAGGTTTAATAAAATGGCCTGAAAGCATTAAGGGTCCACCTACTGTTTGTGGCCATGAAGTTAAAGCAAGGCCTCTCAGGCCGGTTGTATATTTTCTCCAGCTGTACTGAGCTACATAGTACAGAAGAGGAACAGGCAGACAGTTGGATTTAACTAGGGTTATAGTTTTGCCAAGGGAGAGTGACAAAGTGGGAAAAGAAGAATTTGGGGCTGTATACAAGGGAGTGGGCAACTATGGAATTTAAATTGTATGACAAAGGGAGAAGACATTAAAATGAGGAGGAACAGTAAAAAGACGGTAGATCTGGAGGTACCAGCAGAGTGAAAGGATTGCTGGAGTGGAGGTACTAGCGGGAGTGATAAGGAAAGAGTAAAGGTGGCAGTCACGTAGTTGATTGCAGGAACTGAGCTTGAGAGCGCTTGCAGTTACCGGTAATGGCAAAGTCTAACTATGACCAGAAAAATTAATGGCTGAAGTAGGGGCTAGGGTGAGATCTAAGAGAACAGGAGCCCAAGGAATTAAGACTTAAGAGTGGAATTATCTACATGTACATTGAAATTGCTAAAGTAGCTGTAAAGTGACAAGGAGACAATGATAAAATCAACCAAGAATGTTTCCAACCATAGATAGACCACAATAGTGACAAATGGTTGATTGTATAATCTGATAATATGAGTTTTAGGAAGGGAAAGAGGGAGGGCAAATGTCTGAAAGAACAATAGGGAGGAAGGAGGACACCGACCCATCTCCAGAGCCAATAGTAAGAAGACAGAAAAACAAAAGCAAAAATGGGTTTCTGGGCTGGTTGTATCTTCAGAGGAGAGCCAGGTTTCTGTTAGAGCAAAAAAGTAAAAGGAATTTCAGAAAATAGGGTGAGGATATAGGTTATTTTGCAAAACAATGGACCAAATATTCCAAAGGGCACAGTGGAAATGTTTCAGGAGTTGCTGTGGATGGGAGATGGAAACAGAATAGGAAATGCAGAGAGTCTTATACAAATAAAATACAGGAAATAAGAGGAGGTCCCTGACTGGGGCCTGTCATAAGCAGAAATAAAGAGCATCTTATTAGATTAGTCCCAGTAGATTCAAGTCAAGAGTAAAAGGACAGATAAGAAAGTTAAGTAACAAATTACATGGCTCTTTATATATTACATATAAACTTCTGGTGGGGACGGGGAGGAAAAAAGAAACAAAATAGATAAACTTCCCATATTTGACTTTATTGTTTAGATATTTTATGTTGCTCTCTAAATTAATTTTCCTTTTCAGTATTGTTTTAACAAGTCGTCTTATCCCTAAAGTTGGCCTTTCCAGTCGCCATTTTATTATATCATAAGAATTCTGTGGGTTAAGAATTTGGGCAGGGCTTGGCTGGACAGTAATTGAGGTCACTAAGTAGCATTCAGCTAACAGATGGGCTCGTTTTGAGGGTCACAGACAGCTTTGCTCACAGACTGGAGGCTTGCCTGGGATGGCTGGAAGGCTGGGCTTGGCTGGGACTGTCTTCCAGAGCATCTATACACGGCCTTTCCAGAGTGACCATCTCAAGGTGTTAGGACTTACACAGTGACTTGCTTCCTCCAAAGCATCCTAAGAGAACGAGGTGGAGGCTGCATAGCCTTTTCTGACCTAGTCTCAGAAATCATACAGTCACTTCTTCCACATTCTGTTGATTACAAAAGATTCTTAAGGATAGTCTGATTTCAAGAAGAAGGGAATTAGTTTTTGCTTCTTCATGGGAGATTGACAAGGTCATGAAGCAGAGGAATAAGTGGAGTGGGAGATACTGTTGTGGCAATCTTTGGACAATAGAATCTGCGCTGGTGATGCATACACCCTTATCACATAGGTGATAAGGATAGATAAATATCCTGGAAAAGGGATTCTCAGGTTCCAGTTCAAAAGAATTATAAACTGTGTTCATGAAAAACTATTAAAATTATGTATCTTTTTTATTTAGGAGAGTTTACAAGCTCAACAGTAGAAGGTGTATCTCAGGAACATTTGGAAGAACTCAGCAGGTATGATTAAATCAAGTTAAACGTTTCTATTAAGTACTCACTTTGTGCAAGAAACTAATTATAATCTCATTCTCCAAACACAAGAAGAGTCGTTTCATACAACACTTGAAAAGCTAATACTGAAACACTGATTTTTTAAAAAATCACAGATTTACTTTCAAATATCATATAAGGTTAAGTGTTTTTAATCTTTAAGCTATGTCTGAAAATTATAGAAAGGAAAATATCTTTCAGAGCAAGTGTTTTTTTTTTTCACTTTCTAGCCCAATATAAAAATTAATTTTATAATTTATTTTACTTCAGATTTCCAGATAATGAAAAAAACTGAAACTTAAAGCAGCTTTGACTCAACATTGAAGCAAGAAGAAATATATCATGTCACCTTAGACTTCAAATTTGCAATAAATAGGAGCATGTTACAAATAATATAAGTAGAGTTATAATAAAACTAAGATTATGTTTTCATTGGATTTTATATTGCAGTGTACTACTACAAATTTAATCCAAATCATCTAGATCTGTGAGAATTAAATATACCGTAAGTGCTTAGAAATATCAGCAGTTATCCACAAAATAAACTAAAATTTTTCCTCTTTTATCTGCTACTCCACAGGAAATAGTGATAACATAGAATCAAAATGTAATTTGTTTCTACTGAGGACATAATTACAAGCTTAAGGAAATCTCTCATGTTGAATCAATTCAGGACAATATTTACTAAAATTCCAGGGACACTTCAATATAGGTAGAAAGATTATAAGCAATGAAAACTACCACGTTGATAAGTACTGCTCAAAGCAGTTTGCTTTACCTGTGTAAAAGTATATTTTATGATACTTTTAGCTGATAGGACATAATCAGACTTACCCATGTCAATTTAAGAAGTTTAAGAAAATCCTTCAGTCTTACGACCCTTTTTAATATGTCTTGCAAAAATGAAAGAATACAGTTGCTACCGCAGAAATGGTTACTTGTATAACTTCTGGTGATCTGCAGGTCTAGGGGAATCCATGTATGAAGTACATTACCAACAAAAAAGACTTTTATTCCCATTTAACCTTGGTCGGTACACACTTTAAATATGGTTCCTTTGAATGCTCCATGATTGAAAGGGAGGGATTCACCCTGGAATACTGCAGTGTATGGAGTCATTCCACTTTCCACATAATAGTGAAACAGCAGCACTCTGCCCAAGGAGATGACTCAGTGCATCAATGCAATGAGTGTGATCTAATGCAGATACCAAAAAACAATAGAAAAGGTATATGGGGGTGGGGAAAGTGTTTTCCTGTGTTGTTTATTCAATCAATAGAACCAATTTTCACAGCATCTCTGATTCCTCAATGATCTTTTGTAGTACCCATAGATTTCCATGGATTTTGTCCTAAAATTAGAATTAAAGTATGTTTCTCTCTTTAAAGCAACCCCAGATGTCTGCCTTCAGGCTTACAAAATATTGAGATGGAAAAATAAGGTTATTAAGGAAGGTCTCTGAAAATATATCTTCTATGGTGACCACCAGGTCTTTTTTCCCCAGAAATTTAATGGGCTTGCTAGGAAAATTCATTTCAAGGAGTGATACTGGTCAAGAATAAATAGTTCAATGAAACAGAAAATATCATTCAGAAATAGTCTAAATTATATATAAAAATCTGGTACATAATAAAGGAGGTATTTCAAAACAATGGGAAAAGGTTGGATTGTATAATGAATGTTCTGAGAACTTTGGTTATCTCTACAAGAACAAAATTCATAATGTGTTTCCTATCTCACATCATCAAATCAAATTAAACTATAAATATACCAGAATTAAACAGGAGGGAATGTTTCTCTAATCTTGGTTTGGAAAACACCTTCCTAAGCAAGAAATCAAATTCAGATGCATGATAAACAACCACTAAACCCACTGGAGTTGAAAAGATTGATAGAGTGAAAAAGTCATTAAACAAAGTTAAAAGACAAATGACAGAGCAAGAAAAGAATTTGCAACAAAAAAAGCAAATGCATGTAAAATACAGATAATTTCTGGAAAAAAGAAAAAGAAAAAGAGGAAGAGAAGAAGAAGAAAAAAGAAAGATAACCTAGTAGGAAAAAGGACGAAGGATACAAATAGACAATTCAGAGAAGAAAAAATACAAGTGATCAATACATATAGTAAAAGACGGCCAAGGTGGAACACCTGTGCATTGCTGGTGGGAATCTGAAACGGCACAGATGCTATGGAAAACAGTATGTCAGTTCCTCAAAAAGGTAAATAGAAAATTACCATATGATACAGCAACTCCAAACTGACTAACAAGAGATCATTTTCCACTAATCAAGTTAACAAAAATTTAAAAGATTGAAAATATCTAGTGTGACTAAGGTTTAGGATGAAAGATCTACTACAATGTGTATCCCCCAAATTCATGTGTTGGAAATGTAATCCCCAAGGCAACAGTGTTGGGAGGTGGAGCTCCACCCTCACCCACAAGGTCTCCACCCTCAAGAATAGATTGATTGGGGGGGTGGGGGAGCATGGGCAATATACGTAACCTAAACTTTTGTATCCCCATAATATACTGAAATTAAAAAAAAAAGAATGGATTAATGCCAATTATAAAAGGGTTTGAGGCTGCAAATTCAATCTCTTTCTCTCTCTTGCCCTCTCTTTGCCCTGCCATAGAATGACACAGCAAGAAGCATATTGCCAGATGCCAGACCCTCAATTCTGGACTTCCCAGCCTCCAGAACTGTGAGCCAATAAATTTTTGTTCCTTATATATTACCCAGTCTGTGGTATTCTGTTATGGCAGCATAAAATGGACTAAGACACAATCTCATATGTTATTAATAGGAGTAAAAACTGGTAAAGTTTTTTGTGAGGTCAATTTGGCAGTACTTATCAAAATGTTAAAAATGTTAACATTTCTACTTCTAGAAAAAAATTCTTCAAAAGTCTTCAGATAAATGCATAAATATTTACATGTAAGGATGCTCATCACAGATCATCTGTAATATTGGGAAATTGGAACCATCTTAAGTATTCATTAACTTGGGAATGGCTAATTAAATTATGGTGCATTCACACTACAGTATAATATGTAGTCATTAAAAAGAGTGAGGTAAAATTTAATGTACTGGCATACAATAATGTCCCTGGTATATTATTGAGGCAAAATCAAGTTATAGTCATAGATCTAAATGTAAGAGCTAAAACTATAAAACCTCTAGAAGAAAACATAAAAAAAATTGTTGTGACCTTAAGTTAGGCAAAGATTACTTAGGAGATAAAATTCCCAAACCATAAAAGAAAAATTAATATATTATTAAAATTTTAAATGTCTGCTCTTGTAAAGACAATGTTAAAATAAAAAGACAAGTCACAGACTGGTAGGTAATATTTGCAAAATACCTATCTGATACAGGACTTATATTGAGAATATGTAAAGAACTTTTACAGTTCAATGATAAGACAAAGAATGTAATTTGAGAAAGGGCAAAAGATTTGAACATGCATTTCACCAAAGAAGATACACATATAGCAAATAACCACATGAAAAAATCCTCAAGATTATTATTCATTAGAGAAATACAAATTAAAACCATAATGAAGTATTACTATACACCCACTAGAATGTCTAAAATTTAAAAGTCCGACAATACCAAGAGCTGACAAGGACTTGGAGCAGCTGGAACTCTCAAAATCACTGACGGAAATGCAGAATTACTAATATCCAGCTGCGCTGGAAAACAATTCAGCAGTTCCTTCTAAACCTAAACAGATGCCGTATGACACAGCAACCCCACTCCTAAGTATTTACCCAAAAGAGATAAAAAACATATGGCCACACAAAGATCTACATGTGAATATTTATTATAGTTTTATTTATAATAGTGAAAAACTGGAAATAACCTAAATGTCCATGAATGGGTGAATGGATAAACAAATACAATAAAACGCAATACAATAGAATAAAATACAATAAAATGCAATTCAGCAATAACATGAAAGCAACTGCTGCTAAACATAACATCAGGATGAACCCCGAAGGCATTATGCCAAGTAAAAGAAGACAATCACAAAAATTCTATTTGTATAACACTCTGGAAAAGGCAAAAGTACAGAACAGAAATCAGATCAGTAGCTTCCAAGAGCTGGGTGTGGAGGGAGGGGATTCACTATAGAAGGACACGAGGAAACTTTCAGGAGTTAAGAAAATGTTCTATATTTTGATTGTGGCGGTGGTTGCGCATCGTGACACATTTGTCAAAGCTAATTGAACTGTATACATAAAGAGGGCAGATTTTACTGTGCAAATTGTAACTCAATAAACTTGACTTTTAAAAAATAAAACAAAAAGGAGCGAGTGGCTATAGAGTAGACTCAGCTCAATCATACGGTTATTTAAATGTAGTTGTGCAAGTTTGTAATTACATTTATATGTGTGTAGAAAAAAGGTCTTAAATGATCTGAACCCAAATGTAAACTATGATTGTCTCTAGGGAATGGGAGTGGAGGCAACTTTACTCTTTATTTTATGTACATCTGTGTTGCTTAAATTTTTTCCACATACATAAATATGTATGTGTGTATTTTTTAACAATAAAATATATTAAAGGCAAAAGATTCTCCTACCTTGGTGTAAAGCGTTCCTTTAATCATTTATATTACAAATACCCCAGATCATTTCACTCTATTTAAAAAGTAGTTTAACCATGAGAAAACTATTTTCCTTTTATAAGAACAATTCTAGCTTTGAAGTCCTAAATCCAAATAACAAATATTTATTTTTTTCCTCTGAAGCCTTTTCTGTAATAACTGCTTTTGCTATAGTGTCTTCTTAAATTAATTTTAAGATCCCTTAAAAAGATGCCTGGAAAGTTTTGTGAGAGTATTTTTAATCAAAATGCCCACATCTTTGCAAACACTTCAGGAAATTAGATCTATCAAACATAAACTTGTCATCAAGGTCAATAGAAACTAGAATTTACAATCAAATGCTAAATGGCCGCAGCGCCATCCCTTCTGATAGATTTAATCAAAAGGTTTCTTTGGAGTTTTATGCTTAAATTTCAATTTGAGTCATTTTTATTTGTGAAACTGAAAACAAATCTGAAAACAAAATCAAGGTTTTATAGATGACAGATGCAAATCACAATCGCATCAAGTGCTAGTTCTTATCTATAAAAGATCCTTCCATAAATAATGCAGCCAGGACCCCTCACTGGGAACATATAAGCATTTACAATGCCCCCTAATTCCATTTTTATCAAAATGACAGTGCCTAAATACAACATTCTATAACATACTATAATTACTTTAACTTTCAGCTTCTCCTTTAAACAGTTGGAAGATAACATGCTTTTTGTGGTTTCCATACTGTCTCTAATAAGATTCCCTAAAAGGGGGTTGGGGGAAGCATCTCAGGTTATAGTAAACAAATATTTTTGTGCTCCTACATTTTGTGTAACAGTGCAGATATACTGGTAAATATCTTTAGAACTAATTTTTAAAGATCCCTGTATCTTTCTTCCCTCACCCAGTTCTTCCCTCCTAGGGGCCCTTCCTTTCCTCTCATAGGATAGGAATTTGATTAGTACACGTAGATAACCAAGCAAATAAAATGTGATTAGGAAAACCATGATCACTCTCCTAACATACAGTATAAATAGAAACTCTCCTTTTTTTAAACCATCAAGGTTAACAGCTTAATTTTTTCTTATAGTTATCCAGTTAGTCAAAAATATTAAGAAGGAACTGTTTTGTGAGAGCACTGTAATAGCCCTCATGCCCATATTTTTCAATACACCATATAATCCTTAGCCTTAAGAAGTATAAATAAACAAGAGCTGGAAAGCAAAGACTCTGTAAGAAGTATTTTGGAAACAATCACATAAGCAAATCATTCAACTCCAGCATCTTATTTCTAATATCTGTTCAGATCTCGAGAACAATGGCACATAACCATATTTTATACCCATAGCACAAAATTATGGCAGAATCAGAAAGTAACCAAGAAGTTGGGTTCTGGTGCCCCACCCTTGCAACTCTACGACAGTCTGTCTTCAGTGACTAACCTCCCTCAAGATCATAGGTGTTAATTTATTTACGTAGTATCCACTACGTGCCAGGTCCTGTTATAAGCACATTAGAAATAACAATCTATTTACATCAGTAAGATTGGGATAAGTCTGGCAGCTGTAAGAAGTGACCCTGAATTTCAGTGGCTCTCATTTCCATTAGAGGTTGGTTTGGGCTGTGGCTCTGCCTCATGTCCTTTTCATCCCAGGACCCAGGCTGAGGAAAACCCTATCTGAGACATCGCCACTCCCACGGCAGACAGTAAAGACAAAATGGTGGAAACGTGATGGCTCTTGAAATTTCTGCTCATAAGTTACATATGTCACTTAGACCCACATTTCAAAGGCCAACAAAGTGACTTGACCAAACATGACAATGGAGTAGGGGTGGGTACTCCTGTAGAGGAGGGCCAGAAACTTTTTCAAAATACAACGTCAACCACACTAGCGTAGGTACTGTTATTATCACCATTTTGCAGGTGAGGAAATTGAGGCAAAAAGAGAGGAAGTAACTAGATCAAGGTCTAGCTGGTAAGTGGCAGAGTGAGAACTTGAAGCCCTGGCAATTCATACTGTTAACTACAATACTACGCTAACGCCTATGTTCTTGCCCTATTATCTTCACCGCTTCAGAAAAGATTCTGAAACTCATTCATGAAAAAATATTTGACAGGTAAACACTTAAGTAATAACTACCCTATAGGGATTTGCATTTTAAGGCGACAAGCCTTAAGATAAAGTTGCAAAATGTAGACCGTTGGATTTCAGAAGCTTAGTGGAAAAACCAGCCTTTCTAATGCTTCAGAATTACGTCTAGCAATTGGCCCCTAATGCTATTTATGCCCACTCACTCAACTGTTCCCGCTTGAGGTCTCTGCTCAAATATCACCTACTTAGAGAGCTCTTTCCTCACAACCCTATTTTTAAGACACACATGCATTATCATCACCACAATAACTACCTCCTTTATTCTTTATCCCTTTCCCCTGCTTTATTTTTTTTTCATAAACTACCATCTTATTTTATCTTATATGGTTATTGGTTTATTTCTTTATTACTTATCTCCCTTATTAAGTTATAAGTTCTATGAGAGTGTGGACACTGTTCATCTTATTTACTGTTGGCTACATAGTCCCACCACAGGACCTGGCGTATAGTAGCTTCTCAGTAAGTGTTTGTTGAGTGAATTCATGGATGGATGTGTATGAGTGAATGAATGAATGAGCTCCATGCATGATATTCATAAAAGTGCAGTAAGAATAGCTGTAGAAGAAATACTGCAGCAAAGCCCAAAAGACCACAGTAAGACATTCTTTAGATTCATTAAAAATAATAACTTTTATTGAGTGTCAGCTGTGTGTCAAATGCCACGATTACAAAGAGAGATAAAATAAAGGTCTGTCCCTGAGGCTTACAGTGTAACTAAGAAAATAGAACATACTTTCAAAGAAATTAATGTAATAATACAAGAGAATAATTTCATGATCAGTAAAATATCTTCAAGTAGTACAATATGTTTCAACTTCATACAAATAGGTGTGTATAAATACGAGAAATTTTGTAAATTTCACAAATAATTGCAATTTAGATTTAAAAAAATCACAACAGACCTGTCAAACCAAAATGATATGCCAGTAATTTATTGTACCTTAAAATAAAATTCCCAAGCCTTTTAAAAAAAATTCAGTCTCCCAAAAATGTATCATGACATACCATAGTAAATTACTAGACATAAGAAAAATTAGGAAAATATTACTCAAAACCAAGAAAAAAAAAGCTGGCAATAGACGTAGAGACCTGAAATGATCCAGATGTTGATATTAGCAGACAAGGACTTTAAAGCAGATATTACAAATTTGTTCATGGGCTTAAAGGAAAAAAATGGTCATAATGAATAAACACGTGAGGAATCTCAGAAGAGAAATAGAAACTATTTTTAAAAAGAATTGAATGGAAGTCCTAGAACTGAAAATACATGAGGTTTAATTCTTTAAATGGTATATTGACAAATGCAAAAGAAAGTTATAATGAACTTTTAAGGCAAAACAAAAGGAATTATCTAATAGAACAGAGAGAAAAATTATTTTTAAAAATTAACAGAGATTCAGTAACCTGTAGGACAATAAAAATTGTCTAACACACACACACAGAGTTTCTAAAGTCCCAGGTGGAGAGAAGAGAGATAATAAGGCAAAACATAGATGTATTTGAAAAAATAAAATTTACCCAATGTGGTGAAGGTTTTCCATCTATAACCAACATACAGATCCAATGATCTCAGTGAACCCCAAACAAAATAAATACAAAGGGGGTAATATCTGAGTACATCAACGTCAAACAGCTGACAACCAAAGCTAAAGAGTAAATCTAAAAGTCAGAGAAAAAAGACATAACATAGAACAATACAAATAATGGCAGACTTCTCATCATAAATAATGGAAGCCAGAAAACAGTAAAATGGTATTTTTATACTGCTAAAAGAAAAAACTTTCAAAATAGAACTCTAAGTTGAGTGAATATATCCCAAATGGGTGCATTAAAGACATCTGCAGATGAACAAAAATGCAATTTAAAACCAACAGCCTTTAACTGCTAATGAGCACTATTACAAAAATAAAAAGTCAAACCACAGACTGGGAGAAATTATTCACAATACAAATACATAATGAAGGTCTTATATCCAAGATATAAAAAGAATTCACACAACTCAGTAATAACAAGGTACATGTTCCAATTTAATAAATAGATAAAACTTGAACAGACACCTCAAAAACATTTATGAATAAACAATAAGCACATGGAAAGGTGCTCAACTTTACAAGTCATCAGGGTAATGTAAATTAAAAGCACAATGATATGTTAGTTTGCACCCACTAAGATGGCTAAAATTTAAAAGATTGGCACCTCCACACATTGGGCAGGGATGTGGAGTAACTGTGCATTGCTTGTGGGAATGAAAAAACGGTACAACCACTTTGGAAAACTATTGAGAAGTTTTATAATAAATTTAAACATATACCTACCCTATTACCCTCCGACTCCACTCTTAGGTACTTATCAAGAGAAATAAAAATGCATGTCCATACAAAGACTTGTATGTGAATATTTATAGCAGTTTTATCCATTATAGCAAAAAAATGCAAACAGCCCACGTGATCATCGGCAAGAAAATGAAGTAACTAACAACTTGTAGTATATCCATATAGTGGAATATTACTTGACAATAAAAAATGAACTACAAAACATGAATGAATTTTACTATATCAATGAATCAGTCAATGGATTTTATATATTCAAGACACAAAACATGAGTGAATTTCAAAAACATTATGTTGAGCAAAAAAGGCAGACATGAAAGAGTACATACCAAATGAATTCATTTATTTAAACATCAAGAACACAAAAACTAATCTATCAAGATAGAAGCCAGAAGAGTTGTTGCTTCTGGCAGATGGGGATTATCTAAGAGGGGCATAAGGCAATTTTCTGGGGTGATAGAAATATTTCTGTATTTTGATTGTGTATTGGTTATGTAAAGTTATGCACTTTTCAAAACTCATTGAATTGTACATTTAAAATTTGTGTTGTACTGCTTGTAAAGTTTACTTCAATAAACAAAAATCATGGCAGAATCTCCAAATAATTTACCACCCAATTTTAAAATTTATAAGGAAAAGCAAAGTTTATGAATAGTTAAGACATTTTTGAGGAAGGAGAAGGAAGCGGACAATGTGGGGAAACATTTAGCACTAAAAACAAGATTTATTATAAGCCTATTGTAATTTTAAAATGTAGTATTGGTGAAGGGATAGATAAATTGACCCATGGAATAGAACAGAGAGACCCAGAACAGAACCATACACATGTAAAACCTTGATTTATGCCAGAGATGGCATTGAAAATCATTGAAACAGACTATTCAAGGAATTATACTAGAAGAATTGGTTATTTAAATGGAAATAAAATTGGACCCTTATCTTAATACATACATGAAAATCAATTTCAAATGGATCAAAGACTTCCGTGTGAAGGACAAAACTTGAAAACGCTTACATAAAATTATAGGAGAATATTTTTATGATCTCAGGTTAGCAAAGAACTTTTCAAACAGAAAGTACTAAACAGGCCAGGCACGGTGGTTCACGCCTGTAATCCTAGCACTCTGGTGGGCGGATTGTTTGAGCTCAGGAGTTCGAGACCAGCCTGAGCAAGAGCAAGACCCCGTCTCTACTAAAAATAGAAAGAAACTATATGGACAGCTAAAAATATATATAGAAAAAATTAGCCGGGCATGGTGGCACATGCCTATAGTCCCAGCTACTCGGGGACGGGGGAGGTGCTGAGGCAGGAGGATTGCTTGAGCCCAGGAGTTTGAGGTTGCTGTGAGCTAGGCTGATGCCACGGCACTATAGCCCAGACAACAGAGTGAGACTCTGTCTCAAAAAAGAAAGTACTAAACAAAAGATATCAATAAATTTGGCAAATTAAAATTAAGAACTTCTTTCTTTTTTTAGTTAAGAACTTCTGTTCATCAACAGACACCAAAAAAGAAAGAAAAAAAAAAAACCCATAAGATGAATAATAAAGCAAGGATAGACAGAATTTATGAAGAACTCTTACAAAATTATAAGAAAAAATAGAAATGACTCAAAACAAAAATAAATATTTCATAAAACAAGAAAAAAAAAATAAAACCGAAAAACACCAAGGGAAAAAAATGTCCCATTTCATTAATGGTATTGTAAGCTCTTAGTCATACTTTTCATTTATTAAACATTGGAGGAGTAATGTTTTAAAGAAGTAGAGGTGCACCAAAGACAAATCATGGGGTGATGCAAAAGAAACTAATGTTAAAATCAATATTTGGCCAAAACCAAGACCTACGCTTAAGTTCACCATCATAGATTGGACTTCTTAGATATAAGAATCTTAGAATTTTACCCAAAAAGTAATTTTTACTACAATTTTATCACTAAATCCAGTAGTAAAATTTAACACGATATAGGAAGAACCATCTCTCAGTGCTGCCAGCTGCTAGGCTGCTCCTGCGTTCACTCTCCATCTCATCTGTGTGACTAAATAGATGCACTCTTTCAACTGAGGTTGGTAGAGAAACATGATATTTTAGGAATTCCTCATTTTTCTTTAACACCTTCTTCCTTTATTCTTTGTATTCTTTGTTGTGTCTAGATCAAAGATGATTTATCACAGATGTTGTTGTACATGATTCAGGTTGTTTTCCTGCCTTGTGAAATTTTAACAAGGCAAACTTAATTTTGCTTTTTATTCATCCTTCAAGGTGTGAAGCATTCCCAGAGAGAACTTTTTCCTGAGAGAATCATGGCCTAATAGAATTAAACAACTAAAAATTACTAAGTACAATTTTAAAAGTTATTTTCTTTGATATTTGAGTGTTAATACAATAAACAATTCCAAAGATTAATTCTGATCTTTATGATAAGATTTCTATTCTTTCTTGTAGTATTTAAAATTTTATAATTAATTACTGGCACTAATAGAATATAATACTCTTCTTAAAGATATCTAGCTAAGAGATTCTCTCTTAACATTAGCCTTAACTTTAAATCTATTTCCATATGCATTTATTATTTGAAATGATGTAATAATTTTTTATATTAAGTTAGCAGTTTTCACAATCATCACAAATTATTGCTGCATTTTACTTTTGCAATAATGTTTACATTTGTACTTCAACAAACCTATAGACTGTGAACATTTAAAGCTATTTATAGAGATATTTTTCTTTCAAAAGTACATATAGAATACATATCTATATTTAAAAGTGAAGATTCAGCTAGTAACAATAAACAGAATAATATGTCTTGTTCATGCTGTTGGCAGAGTTGTGCTGATTCAATGCAATAGTAGTAACCCACACACTCACATCACTCATCCTGCAAATGCTTGGGGATGACAGTTGAAGTAGGCATTTGGCTAGTCAGCCTTCCGAAAGCTGTGGCCTAAGCCAAAGGACAAAAATGTTGGCCAAATATTCAGGCTAACACCAAACAATAGTGTATCCCTAAAAACAAGTATATAACCAAAATCTCATGCCACATTCACATAAATTCATATACAAATTCTTTATCTCCAAACTTTTAATTTGCATGCATACAATAAAACAGAGATGAGATAAAGGCCCTCAGTGAATCATACTATGGATGCTCTTGTTCATGTTGATAATGATGATTTATTCTCGTCCAAAACCCACTGCCACTTATAACACTTCATGGAAGCCCCTCAGGCAACCATCACTCATATCTAAATCCCATTCCCAGTGTATCCCCTCACTGTAATAGCACTTCCTCAGAATGGACTCAAAGTGGGCTTCATGGTGAGTTCTGAATAAAACAATAAAAACAAGGTTATTGGAGGCATAAAAGGCATTGATATAAATGAATGAATTATATGAATCATGTGGCTGGAATCAAAATGGTAAAAATAAAAATAGGAAAAGACAAAAATTGTTCATAATAGTTTAGCTCAATGTATACACTATACCAAAGCAATTTCTACTTGTAGTAAGGAAGATGTATTTATTGACTCGGAGAATAGATCATGCATATAAAACAATGAACAATTTGTCTGGAACCTTCAGACCTTACCTATTTTCAAGTTGTCCAACTGTCACAGAGTAGCAGGAATAGTGGTTCTCAAACTTTTTGGTCTCACGGGCCTTCAGACTCTAAAAAAATTGCTGATGATCCTGAAGAGCTTTTGATTATGTGGGTTACATATGTTGATACTTACCATATTAGATATTAAAACAAAAAACGTTAAATATTTATTTTAAAGTAACATGATAAGCCCATGACATGTTAACTTAAATGGCATAATTTTATGGAAAATAACTATATTTTCCAAAATTAAAAAATAGTAAAAAGCATTTTACATTTTTGCAAATCTCTTTGATATCAGACTTAACAGAAGACAGCTGGATTATAATATCTGCTTCTGCATTCAGTGTGTTCCAATATATCGTTTTGAAGAAAACCTAACCTCACATACATATGCAGTTGGAAAAGAAAGGAAAATCTAACAGGCTTTTCAGATCATTGTCAATATTCTATTTTGATACTACACCAAAATTTGACAATGATGATTTCTTAAATGTTGGTCAAATATAAAATCTGAAACCACATGAATGAACTTTTCCTGTTTTGTTGCATTAAAACCATTGGTTTATCTTGCACTTAAACCCATGCATAACTTTTGTAACATTATGCATGGATCATTTTGAAAATATTGGCTCACAGAGTTAAGCAGATCTTCCAAATGCTGACATATTTTGTTACACAATACTTTTAAAGAATGACATTCATTAATATTACCACCAACCTCGTCAGAAAGTATTTAAGTATTTGGAAGCTATCAAACTCATGATGGCAGATACAAGTTTTCCAAAATTCTAATTTTTACTTGAAAACTTAAATTTTATCTTTGGCAGTAAGTGCTGTCAATTGGTTTTCTTGAACTGACAGTCTCACTTTGTTCATTTGGGAAAAAATATCTGCCAGATATTACTCATACTTTCAAGTAAAAATGATATTCTGTGGGGGAAAAATGGCTAGTTCAGCCCACAGCTCGGTCTCACAAACGATTTTCTTCAAGTCAGCCATTGTACTTTGAGTTGTGGAAAAAGTGCTTTACACATACTTCCCATTTTGTTTCACATTATATTTTGTAAAGTAGACTTGGGGTTGATATTTGATGAAATTAATGTATTTTTGCTGTTTCATTGCAGATATTCTTAACTGAGATCTACTTTGTTTTAATGTGAATGCATGGCAGTGAAGAAGCCAATGGCCACAAGTACAGTTTGTTGCCACTGTCTTGATGTGTACAAGTCTGCCAACAGTCTTACCCACCATTACTGTTGCACCACTGGTGCAAATGTCAACAGTGAAAAAAGCAAATGATGTCTTAGTACCATTATGAAAATAAGTTTGAACTCTCCTATTGCCAGAAAGGATCTTGGAGGTCCCCAGGGGTTTGTAGGCCATATTTTGAGAATCTCTGGACTAGATGGTCCTTTTTTAATATTCTTTTTTTTTTTTTTTTTTTTGAGACAGAGTCTTGCTCTTTTGCCCAGGCTGGAGTGCCATGGCGTCAGCCTAGCTCACAGCAACCTCAAACTCCTGAGCTCAAGCGATCCTCCTGCCTCTGCCTCCCAAGTAGCTGGGACTACAGGCATGCGCCACCATGACCATGAAAAAAACTGTCAGCTAATTTTTTTCTCTATATATTTTTAGTTGTCCAGCTAATTTCTTTCTATTTTTAGTAGAGACGGGGTCTCGCTCTTGCTCAGGTTGGTCTCAAACTGCTGAGCTCAAGGGATCCACCCACCTCGGCCTCCCAGAGTGCTAGGATTACAGGCGTGAGCCACCACGCCCGGCCCTTCTTTTTCTTATTTGTATAAATTTATGGAGTACAAGTGCAATTTTGTTACATGTATAGATTGCATAGTGGTGAAGTCAGGTATTTTAGGGTATCCAACATCCAAATAATGTACATTGTACCCACTAAGCAATCTCTCATCATCCACCTGCCTCCTACCCCTTCACACTTCCAAGTTCCCATTGTACATCACTCCACATTCTACATCCATGTACACACTATTTAGCTCCCACTCATAAGTGAGAACATACAGGTATGTGTGTTTCTGTGTCTGACTTGTTTCACTTAAGATAATAGCCTCTGGTTCTATCCACGTTGCTGCAAAAGACATGATTTCATTTTTTATGGCTACATAGTAATCTATTGTGTATGTATGCCACTTTTCTTTATCCCATCATCCATTGATGGACACTTAGGTTGATTCCATATCTTTCTAATTATGAATAGTGCTGCAATAAATATACAAGTGCAAGTATCTTTTTAATATAATGATTTCTTTCCTTTTGTGTAGATGCGCAGTAGCAGGATTGCTGGATGGAATGGTAGTCCTATTTTTAGTTCTTTGAGAAATCTCCATACTTTTTTCCATAGAGGTTGTACTAATTTACATTCCCATCAGTAGTGTATGAGAGTTTCCTTTTCTCCACATCCTCACCAACATCTGTTTTTTCTTTTCTTTTCTTTTTTTTTTTTTTTGACAAGCTCTTGCTCTGTAACCTCTGCTAGAGTATAGTGGGAACATCATAGCTCACTGCAACCTCAAACTCCTGGGCTCAAGCAATTCTCTTGCTTCAGTCTCCTGAGTAGCTGGAACTACAGGTGCACACCACCACAATCAAATAATTTTTCTATTGTTTTGTAGATATGGGGTCTCGATCTTGCTCACACTGATCTTGAACTCCTGACCTCAAATGATCTTCCCATCTTAGCCTCCCAAAGTGCTAGGATTACCAGTGCGAGCCACCATGCCTGACAAACATCTGTTATTTTTTGACTTTTTGATAATAGCCATTCTGACAGGTGTAAGATGATATCTCATTGTGGTTTTAATTTGCATTTCTCTAATGATTAGTGATGTTGAGCACTTTTATGTGCTTGTTTACCATTTGTATTTCTTCTTTTGAAAAATGTCCATTCATGTCCTTTGTCCACTTTTTAATGGGATTATTTGGGGGTTTTTTTTATTGTTGAGTTGTTTGAGTTCCTTGTAAATTCTGGATTTCAATCCCCTGTTGTATGCATAGTTTGCAAATATTTTTCCCATTCTGCAAGTCTTCTATTCACTATGTTGATTATTTCTTTTGCTATGCAGCTGCTTTTTTAGTTTAACTAAGTTCTAAGTTCCATTTGTCTATTTTGGGTTTTGTTGCCTGTGCTTTTGAGGTCTGAGTCATTAATTCTTTGCCTACATCAATATCCAGAAGTATTTTCCCTGGGTATTCTTCTAGTATTTTTTATAGTTTCAGGTCTTACATTTCAATCTTTAATCCATCTTGAGATGATTTTTATATATGGAGCGAGATAGGGGTTCAGTTCATTCTTCTGCATATGACTATCCAGTTTCCTCAGCACCATTTATTGAAAAGGGTGTCCTTTGTCCAGTGTATGTTCTTTTTGACTTTGTGAGTGATCAGCTGGCTGTAAGTATGTGGCTTTATCTCTGGATTCTCTATTATGTTCCAATGATCTATGTGTCTATTTTTGTACCAGTACTATGCTGTTGTGGTTACTGTAGCTTTGTAGTATAATTTCAAGTCAGGTAATGTGATGCCTCCAGCTTTCTTTTTGCTCAGGATTGCTTTGAATATTCAGAATATTTTTTGGTTCCATATGATTTTGAGGATAGTTTTTTTCGAGTTCTGTGAAAAATGACATTGGTATTTTGATAGAGATTGCACTGAATCTGTAGGTAGCTTTAGGCAGTATGGTCATCTTAATGACATTAATTATTCTAATGCATGAGCATGGGATGTTTTTCCATTTGTTGGTGTCATCTACAATTTTCTTTGTCAGTATTTTGTAGTTTTCCTTTTAGAGATTTTTTTACTTCCTTGGTTAAATATATTCCCAGGTGTTTGATTTGTGTGTAGCTATTATAAATGGGATTGCCTTCTTGATTTGGTTCTCTTCTGTATCATTATTGGTGTATAGAAATACTATTGATTTTTTTACATTAATTTTGTATCCTAAAACTCTACTGAATTCATTCACCAAATCTAAGAATTTCTTGGTGGAGTCTTTAGGGTTTTATATATGTAAGATCATATCATCAGCAAACAGGGATAATTTGACTTCCTCTTTTCCAATTTGGATGCCTAAGCAGCCTTAATTACCCTGGGGCTTTTTTGTTGTTGCTGTTATCACTTTATAATCCCTTCCTAATCTCTTCCAAAATAAAAAATAATATTTGGATGTCTTTTTTGAAAACTATTGAAGCAAAGGCCATGAATTTGTATTGTTTTAGTTTTGATCTAATATAAATATGTATGCTATCAATACACCTGCAGATATATAAAATTATAAATACATGTAGTTTTTCATTACAACATTTTAGTAAGATCCAAAGATTAGAAGCAATTCAGATATCCATTAATAGAGTATTTGCCAAATAAACTAGAGCACATCTACACAATGGAATACTATGCAGCAGTAAACAAAAAGAGGAAGAAAACGAGAAAAAGTGGAAGAGGAGAAGGATAAAGTATAGGAGGAGGAACAACAAGATAATGAGGAAGAGGAGAGAGTAATGAGGATGCTTTCTACATATTTGAAAACATCATTAAGATTTACCGTTCAGAGAAAAAATGGCAAGGTGCAGAATAATATATATAGTATGTGCTATGATTTGAATGTCTGTATCTCATCTAAAATTCATGTTGATGGCCCAAAAACACACGAAAAAAAATGCTCAACATCACTAATTATCAGGGAAATGCAAATTTAAACTATAAAGAGAAACCATCTTACCCGTGTCAGAATCACCATTATTAAAAAGTGGAGTAACAATACATGTTGGTGCAATTGTGATAAAAAGGGAACACTTATCGCTTCTCGGCCTTTTGGCTAAGATCAAGTGTAAAAGGGAACACATATGCACTATTGGTGGGAATGTAAAATTATAAAACCACCATGGAAGGCAGTACGGAGATTCCTCAAAGAACTAAAAGTAAACCTGCCATTTGATCCAGCAACCCCACTACTGGGTATCTACCCAAAAGAAAAGAAGTCATAAAAAAAAAAAAAAGACACCTGTGCCCAAATGTTTATTGCAGCACAATTCACAATACCAAAGATATGGAATCAACCTAAGTGCCCATCAACTGATGAGTGGATAAAGAAAATGTGATACACACACACACACACACACACACACACACACACGGAGTACTACTCAGCCATAAAAAGGAATGAAATAATGTCTTTTGCGGCAACTTGGATGGAACTGGAGACCATTATCCAAAGTAAAGTATCTCAGGAATGGAAAAACAGATACCACATGTTCTCACTTATAAGTGGGGGCTAAAGGAAAGATCTATATGGTCATGAAGAGCAGTAATGGACATTGGAAACTAAGAAAGGAGAAGATGGGAGGGGGTGAGGGATAAAAATCTACCTATCTAGTACCGTGTACACTATTCTGGTGACAGGGACACTGAAAATCCTGACTTCAGCGTGACATAATTTATCCACATAACAAGAAACACTTGTACCCCCTAAATTTTGGAAATTAAAATAAAATTCATGTCGAAACTTAACCACTAATGTGATAGTATAAAGAGGTGGGGCCTGTAGGGGGTGGTTAACTTATGAAAGCTCTGCTCTTCTGGGTGGGATTAATGCCTTATAAAAGAGGCTTTACACTGTCTTCACCCCTTTTTGCCCCTCCCCCTTCTGCCATGCAAACACCCAGCAACAAGGCACCATCTTAGAAGCAAAGACCAAGCCCCTAAATAGTCACTGCCCTTGCTAGCACCTTGATCTTGGATTTATAGCCTCCAGAACTATGGGAAATAAATGCTATTATTTATAAGTTACCCAGTCTCAGGTATTTTGTTATAGCACTTTGAATGGACAAAGACATTTGTTATACGAAAGAAGGAAATAATAATATATAATATTTATGCAAGCATAAATATACTTTATGCTTATATCTTGTATTTGCATCAAGAAAGAAATGGAAAGAAACACAAGAAATGAATAAAAGTAGTTATAAAAAGGGGGCCATGGTAATAAGGAAGGCAGGAACATGAGTGAAAGCTAGACTTTACAATGGATACTTTAGTAGATTCTTTTTTGATTTTGTGTCAAAAAATGTATTACCAACTCATACAAAATAATTAAAATAAAAAAATGTATAGCATAATAATTTTTTGTAACCACACAGATAAAACCTGGAAGAATATAGAGGAAAAGATTAGCGATACTCATCTCTGAATGACTTTTGTTCATTTACTTATTTGTGATTTTTATTCCTCATTGTTTACTTATTTGTGTTTTATGAGCTCTCTACAATAAATATGTATTACCTGTACAATTTTAAGTGTTTTTAAAAACTTATCATCCCATTTTCCCAAATTAATGGAGAATAATTTAGGTGATATCTTAGTAAAAGCATTTTGAGCAAGTCCAAGAAAGCTTATAAATTTCTAGGCTCCAGAGTAAATTTCCTCTGCATGGGTACTACAGAAGCATACCACGAGTGACAAGTACTCTATACTTATTTTAAAAGAGCAAATTGCTTAAATTATTTTAAAACTACCAAATGCATTTTTAAATTTGACTACAATCAATTTACTTTCTTTCCCTGAAACCAAATTCGCCACTTAATATCTAGTTACTGAATGAAAAGTTACACTATATTCTATCATATATACTTTAGTGGTGAAAGATAGACAGAAATATATAGCTTTCATAGACTCTTCCCTAGAATGGCTTTTATTGATAATCTCGTCTGTACTGCTTAAACTCATTTGGATTCTCTTCCAATACATGTCCATACATACAGATGAAAAGTATAAAACTATTTTATTAGAAATATTGATTTTAAATTTAAAACTGTTGAGAATAAATTGCTTGTTTAAGAAAAGCCAGAGGGGAAACAGCAAACTAGGGTGTTCCGTGCAAATATGCACTGTCAGGGCATGCCGTTCTCTTATAATTTCTGCGAGGAGATACTGTGCAATCACGTGTAATTCATGTCTCTGAACCTCGGCTGCAAAGAACAAAAGAAACCTGTGGCACAGTATTGTCATAGCTGATGTCTGTCAATAATATAAATGTGTGGCACATACATAATACCCGCACATTCATTATTCTCTCCCTGCCTATCTACTAAGACAAATAAACAATTCGCCAGAATAAGATAACAAAACTCTTTTGGCAAATGTCTGCAACATATTCTGAAGAAGAAAAGAGGGGTCTTAATCAGGTCCAATAAGCACTGATCCAGCCGTCAATATCCTTCAGCAAGCACTGCTCTCGCCCCAAAAGGCCTGTTAGCCAGTGGGCAGGAAGGATCCTCCCATAAAGTGTTCAAAGGAATCCTTATCAGGGGGTGATCTGCGTTCTTGCTAGTACATCCATTGATAAAGACATAGGCTCTTGTCTCCAAAAGACTTCCTGGGACTCCACACGGTGGTAATAGGAGGATTCTGGAAAAGCACAGCTTCTTTTATTTTATTTTTTTTTTAAATTCAGGATATTAAAGTCATGCTGCACAGAATTTTAAGTGTAAAATGGTAATTCTTTTGCTAGTGAATGTCATTAATCTGGAAGTTTTCAGCAACTATTAAACAAATACATACATTTCCCTGTTAGCTATTTTCCATAAGCGAATGTTACAACAGATGCCATTATCTCAAAGCAATTTCTTTTTTCATTTTAAACATGTAAAAAAAATCTATTGTGTCACATCTCCATTTTAAAAAAATAAAGAGTAGTACAAAAATAATTTCACTGTTTAAATCTATGGAGACGCATGGAGCTGTTATAAAGTCCTATGGAGCAAGGATTGAGGGGTATTGAGCTGTTCAGTCCTATGTACTCCATGATCACTGATGACTATGCTTTTAAAATCTTTCCATCAGCTTTTTGCATTTTGTCTGCTATTTGCTGTTATTTCAATTGACTAATGATAATTTCTGCCTATTTTTCAAACACTGAGTGAGGACTCCATGGTAGTTCTAGATCCCTTGAACAGAACCAAACTCTAGTGCTATGGGACAGGTCTTTGGTGCTCAGAAACCTGGACCAATTACTTCCGGGTTTAAGACAAAATACATTTTAGTTCAAATCTGACTTCTGGAAAAGTGGCATATTCATTTAATACAATTTCAATCTTATATGGTATCTGTTTCAACATTCTAATCTGCATCCGGTCACAAATGGCAACACTAATTATATGTAAAACAAAAGTCTACCTCATAATCCTCTCAAAGTTGTCATTGCTTTCATAAGCGATAAACTCTGCCAGTTTCCCAAAGTACATTCCTCAAAACACAAGGACACCCATGCGTAACATAGTAAGCAGTACTACCCTTGGGACCCAATAGGTGGGGCCCCTGCCCTGGTTCTCCCCATCACCCTCAGCGCTCTGGCTTCCTCAAGGCTCACCCCTCATCAGAAGATTAGAGGAGCCTCTGTCACCCACTCTACAGGTCCTAGACCCAAACCCAAATGATGTGAGAGGAGGGGTGTCCAGGAGGGTAGACTCTGGATGAAAGGGGTGTGGTATCCACAAACATCCATGCAAAACCTCTCCCAGGGTGGGAAGAGAAGTGAGAAAGGAGCCCACAAGCGGAGAGCCAGGAACAAGCTCTCTCTTTGTCATCAGTGCACAAAACTCCAAGGAATTCAGGTTCTAAATGAAAGCCTGGCCCTCCAGATCATTTTGCAGATATATCAGTCAAGGTAAGAACATGGAACACATTTTAACAATTTGTTAGTTTAATGTATAGCTTTTGAATATTTATAATGATATGTGATATTTGTGATTATATTTAACAGGATAGGTGGGTGCTCATTTGTACTCACGTTCCAGAATGGCCCCTGACTGACCTACTACAAGTTCTACAAATTCTGTGACAGCACAGAAACTTTACCTTACTCGCTGTTCTATTTCCATAAATACATAGCTGATGAAATGCTAAGTAAAACAAAATGTTCCATGGTTTAAAAAAAAATGTTTTGAAGATGCTGCCTTTTACAGTTCCCTTTAGAGGACTGATAATGCAAACTATCATTTTAAAGGCTTTGAGAACCTGCCATTTTAACCAATAACTCCCCTTGCCCCGACCTTTTTCCCAGAGGGGGAAAAAAATACTCTATGGTGGAAGATTTTTAGGAATTGCTCAAATTAATGGCATATATCAACCAGCCCACTTTGGGTGCTTCTCAAGAAACCTGGAATGACCTTAATGTACCCTCAGATATGGTCCCAGATACAATCCAAACATTACAAAAAAACACTTAGAAACATATGGGATGCTCTATAAGGAAATAAATATAAAGTATTCTTTTTCATGAACAGATCAAGAACCCAATGATGGCAAAAAAAAAAAATAAATCTTTTCCTGGAATTTTTCTACTAAGAATAGAGAGAAATGGAGAGAGAGAGAAATATTACAAAACTATCATATGAAATTTAAAGGTGAGGAATAAATACCCTGTAAACTTTTAATACTCATTCAACAGTTAACATATCAATTTAAAATGTATTTATTTTTCATTAAATGTGTCACTAATCTTGATTCAAGCAACCTATAACCAATTTAATATTTTTAGTTTATGCATGGACATCCATTGCAATTAATACCGATGCTGATTATGATTAACACTTGGTATCCGTGCAAGATGATGGGGAACGTGCAAGGAGTGGGGAATTTATACTATAGATTTTTAATTTAAACTGAAAGTATAGAAAAAAAGCAGGAATGCAAACTAGGATTCTTTCAGAGACAAGCCACAGGAATCCTATTCAAATTAATTTAATCACATAAAAGGATGTATTGGCTCATGTAACAGGAAAGGATATGGATGCCATTGACGTGAGAAATAACTGAATAGAGGAACTCAACTCTCTCCTCCCTCTTTTATTCTTATACTTCTTTTCCCCAATCCCCTCCCCCCTCCCCTTTCTCCTCTTATTCCTTCACCCTTTTTTCCTCTTCCTTTGTCCCTCCCACCTCAACCCACAGTGGCACATCTCAACTTCTCTTTGTATTGCCCTCCTCTCCAACTGCAGAGTTTCTTCCTAGAGTCTAGAATCCTGGTAGCAGACAGCTGCGAGTGAGATCACCAGAGTTTAGAAACCCCAGAGGACAGAATATCTCAAGTTTCAGTACATAAGAACTCAAAGAAAGAAGTCTAATTGGCCTGGTTTGGGTCACGTGTCCCCATTACATCCACTGCTAAGATCTAGGAAGACAGGCTACTACCTGGCAGCATCCTACTGCCCCACATCATTGGGGGAGGTGAAGCAAAACAGAACAGGTGCTCTTACCAAATGAGGGGGGAAGGGAGGCTTGACTTACAGACTTCAGATGTCCTATGCAGAATGTAAACTGTTACATTTTTGGAAAGTCATTTGACAATATGTATGAGGACTCTATAAATTCACAACTGCAATCTATGCTAAGAAAAGAATCCAAATTCAAAAGTCATATGTGTCAAGAAGTATACTATAACATCATTTATAATAAAAAAAATTTGTAGTCAACCTAAGGGCCCAATAAGACAAAAACAGCTGGGTGCTTGTGGTCCCAGCTACTCAGGAGGCTGAGGTGGGAGGATTGTTTGAACCTAGGAGTTCAAGGCCAGTCTGGGCAACAGAGCAAGGCCCCCTTTGTTGAAAAAGAAAAGAAAAGGAAAGAAAGAAAACAAAAAAACGGCAAAATTATGGTATAACCTCACAGTCGAATACAACATTGCCATGATAAAGAAAACTGCTTGCTGTCTGGAGCCTGTCTGCCACCAGGACTCCTGATCTAAGGAAAAAAGCAAACTACAAAAATACGTATACAAGTCTGGAAAAATAAGTAGATAGAAAACATACAAGGAGAAACAATCAACTCCAAGCTGTTAATAGACTTTGGGTACTGAGGTCATGGGTGACCATTTATCCTTTACATATATGCTACTATCATTGCCATGTTTTCTATAGCAAATGTATCATTTTAATGATGAAAACCCATTAACTTCAAGATTTAAAAAACTATAGGACTCAAGCTTTTAAGTTTCAGTTGAGTGTTCTTGGAAGCTGTCATCTTTCCAAGTTTATGATATGTTTCTCATAATCAGTCATTTATTTCATAATATTATTGTAAATTGTATCAATCCAATGGCCTTTGCCGACTCTAGGGAAGTGAACAAACTGAAAAGGAGCGTGCAGAATGAGGTGCCAGCTAGTCAATCCTAAGAGAAGGGAGTATTTGCTTCCCTAATCTCCTAAAATCTATGGTACTAAGAAACAAACGCCACTAGGCAGCATGCACAGCGGGTCAGCTATTTCTATTAGGAAAAATTTAAATTACGTAGGACGGAACAAAAATGATTAGGCCTTTATATGACTAAAGTAAGGTCTAGAAACTGTCTCCTTACCTCTACCTCATCCTTCGGACCCTCCTATTTCTCAACCCCAAACTCTGACGTGAGCAGACTGCACCACCCCACACCCAATCCATGCATGTCCTTTTTTATGCCCAGCCTCAACATAACCCCTCTGCATTGTGAGTCACGTCACTTTTCAGGTTCCTACTCAGGAGGATGAGGAAGGTGATTAAGAATTACCTTCTAGCCAAGAGGTCAATGAGGCAAGATGGGGCAATAGGAAAGTGACAGCTTCAGGGATAAAGGCTCACTGATGAGCTTCCCCATGCTCACTGTGCTACCCAGACAGAACAGACTGTCACTGCCATGGTCCCTCAGAGTTCAGCCTCACAATAAGCAAAGTGAAAACTGCTTCAAAAGTAAGTCTGACGGAGACACAGATACAGTAGTTAATATTATAATAACTTATTTTACTTTTATGCTATCCTAATTTCTTGTGAGGTCATTATCCAAAGAAAAGACAGGTTCATCTACCTGAGATCCAGTACCAACTGTACTAATTTGCTCTGTGACCCAAGATAAGTCACATCATTTCTTTGTTCCTATAATAAAAGTTTGGACTAAATCATCTCCCTAACTTCTTTTGGCTATAACATTTTATTATTCTATGAGAGTCTTTTTACAAAGCCCTAGCTACGGTGCTTCAAAATACAGGGTACAATAAATCCAACATCTTTGGTTACTGCTTCCTGGCTCTCTTTTCTTAAGGTCCTTCTTAAGGACCTTTGAACCTTTTCAGTTTACCCATGTGCTTATTACATATACTAAGTCTTTAAGCCCAGCTATAAAGTCACAATGCTAGCATTAAAACAAAAAGAATCATTCTATATTTTCACAGAAAAGTGTTAGCTATTAAAATTTAGCTATTGACTAAAATTAAAATACCCACTGTAATATACAAGAGGTTTGAGATAAAGTCTATGCTAACGAGAAGGAAGAGCATTTGGGGGAGAGGGATTGAATGTGTGGAAGAGGATGTAGAACAGTAGTGTGGATGGAAGGGAGAGGAAAGGAGGAAGGAGTGAAGGAAGAAAAGAAGGAGGTTGTTTACTTTCAGACAGTGCAGGGACAGACTTTTTATGAACTAAATCACTGAAGCTCAGTTAAAACTCTGTCATTTGTATTTGGAAAATGCAACCGGGGAAGTCAACTTTTACCACATGTTATATCATACTTAATATGTACTAAATCCCCCAGACAACAAAAAAAGATCAGATTATTTTTCTTAGTTGCAGTCATTCTCTGCAGCTCTCTCCCCAGCCTCTCCACAGAATATAGAGGTCACCAGCAGCTGGCTTAGCCGGCAACCATGTCCTGGACTCCTCCACCTCCATTGCCTACACCGTGTGCTGGTCTGTGCTTATTGAAATGACCAGTACTGCCTTACAGATCATGTTTCATGTTACATTAGGCAATAGGCTCCTCCCTTCCGTCAATGGATAAAATGTTGCTTTCACATTGATTAGCCAACTGTAGATGTC
The DNA here is from genome assembly GCF_041146395.1 of Eulemur rufifrons. Lineage (NCBI taxonomy): Eukaryota > Metazoa > Chordata > Mammalia > Primates > Lemuridae > Eulemur > Eulemur rufifrons. The sequence continues at coordinate 32,832,191 of NC_091000.1, read as the reverse complement.
CTCCTTCAGGACTTCTGGTTATATGATAACAATAAGCATTCTTTTTTTTTTTTTTTAAGTTGACTTCAGAAATAGTAGCCACTTTAGTATATGACCACTCAAAGCTGTAATCTATAAGAATTAGGAAATTTCACGGGGTTTGGTATGGAGAACAAACCCAAACTAAGGACCTCACAAAGCCAATAATCCACAGGTGTAAACAATAGAATGTGTCTCGATGCATCCAGGTAGAAATGTTTAACCTGAATGTCTTCAAATGTCTTATTACTTGGATAAACACTGCCTGTGCCTTCCACGCCCAGCAGGGTGGCTACACCGATTGGAGTAGATGGTGCAGTGCCTTGAGGTGCCTCCGATGTCTCCATCTCCGTTTAAATTCTTGCAGACTCCTAGGTCTGCTGAGTAGCTCTATAAAGCCTTGCTATCCGTCTATACTATCATCCTTAAAGCTTAGTATACTATTTTAATGCCTGTTATTTACTGCCAATATGTGGCTGAGTTGGAGTATTTGAAGCATAACTGAAGATGTGACTCTCTACACATCTCTTCAATAGGAAAGGGTGAATTAATTAAAAGCTTAACTAATTCTCCTCACCCGACTTCCACACCGCCTTTTCTTGTGGCCTGGCTCCTAGCCAAGTCCTGCAGGGCAGCTGACTGCCAAAGCCAGGTCCCTAGGTGCTGGGAAATGTAGGACAACATTAGTGGCCAGATTATTATATAGTAAAAGCAAATCAGAAATAGGTAGATTTTTTAAAAAGATAACTGGAGCTTATTGACATGCTATCATTTTCTTTACTAGCACTCTGAGGTCCTCATCATGCAAAAATGATCACTGTTGACATTTATTAATACAATTGTTAAAGCATGCAGTAGCTGTTTCTCTCCCAAATATAACATTTTCCCAAAACATTGAACTGACACATTTTACAAATAACAAAAATGAAACATCTTTGAAGTGGTAGCAGAGAAAGTACAATCATATAGCTCCACAAAAAGAGTAAAGGAGAAACTTTTTCCCAGTTTGCAACTTACTGAATTCCTCAAAAATGTGTTGATTCTAAAGATTAAATCACACTATCTTTGTAAAATAAGGAAAAGAAAATTTTTCTCTTCTAGTTCTAATATTCTGCTTTCTAGAAGCCAAAAGAAATTATCTATTTGCATTAAAGGGATAATGAGTGGAGTATTTTTTTCATTTAGCTAAGAATGTTTACAATAAAGGTGCATAAACCTAAAATTCTTGAGCAAAGAAAAGTACAGTAATTGAAATGGAAAAAACATGCCAAGTTCAAAGGCAAAACGATCTTTCCTGAACCACAACTATGGTTATCTCATGACTTTAATAATTTTAGTGTTATGTGAGCCAAAATAGGCTTTGAAGAAAATAAATGATTCATTCTGCCTATGTCAATTCAGTGTATGTGTCGCAGGGTTGCAGGGAAGAGTGAGTTTATCACTGTTTGATAAAACATAAACTGTTGTGCCACCCTCTCCATCGCCATGGTGCTCTGGACTTAGCCCCACAAGCTCATCATTTGCTCATCAGTTTCTTCAGATGTCCTGTGAACTTTTCAAGGGTGAGGCATGTCCTACATTTCCAGCCTCTTTAAAAATACTCAAAGTTCAATAAAAGTTTGTTAAATTAATGATTGAAGTGTTCAATTTACTAATTAATAGAATTCCAGAAATTGTGGTGGGAAAATAAAATATCGTACAACATAGAAAGCAAGCTCTCAAATCTCACTCGAACCATGAATGCAGCAGCAGAATTCCCTAAATTGCAATGGCTTCCGGAACACACCTTCAAACTCAGGTTCATATCCGGGGTCCAGAAAGTATAAACATAACTGGAGAAAAATGCTCTGTTTGTTTCATGTCTATGCCACTGTTGATGGTGTCATACTTTGAGCTACCTTCATTCTCTGCATCCTGAACTCCTGCCTACCTGGAAGGAACATCAAGAACTGGTTTCTCATTCCCAGATTATTGACCTGCTAGATCATTGTAGCTCTCATTTATCTAATAAAAAGAAGTGTCTCCATTTATTAAGAAGGAGAAACAACTTATAAGTTCTACAAATGATTTCTGGTGTATGTCACAAACTGAGCCTCATACAAGTAGAATCACTTTTGTCCATAACAGTTTTTCAAAGATTGCAAAGATATTACTCACATAGCTGTTTCTTGCAGGGGCCCATTTCTATAGCCAGGTACAGATGAACCAAAATAACGTGCTGCTAGCATAATAAAAGAAAAAGAACAAGACAATGCCACACACATTGTCTTCTGTTCTCATCCTGAGTTCATGAGCAAAACACCTTCCTGACTACAAGGAGGAAAGGGCCTGCTGCCTTCTCCAGACAAACTACTGGTCATTCTTTAAGTCATTCAGTCAGTCAACAAACATTTAATGAGTTCCCACCATGTGCCAAGTACTATGCTAGGCACAGATGAGCGCAACAGACCTGGTCTGCACTAATGAAGACTTCCTTTGGTGGAAGAAACAAATCACTTAGCACATATATATTTATGGTCAAACTCCAGAGAGTGTTATGAAGGCATTACAAAGTGCTATGAGAGCCAGTCACAGGGGGACAGGAGTCAGCCTAGAGAGGAGGCAGGGAACAGTTTAAAAAATGCATCCCTCAAGCAGACTCGCTTTTGCTAAGCACATAATTAGTCATCTGCATTTGTCCAGTACATATCATATGTGCAAAGCCACCTCAACCATAAAATATACAAAGAAACCTAAAGACACATCTTTGAAAGAGTTGAAATTAACTTAGAAAGAATACCCCTCCCCACCCTCCTCCCAACTCTCTCATTTCTGGTCACACAGCTACTTTAGCAATAAGGATGCCACACCCGGCATGTGGCTCCACCATGAATTACATCATAACCCTCTCCCAGGCATCACCACGACTGTCCTCCACCACCACCACCACCAGCGTGATTCTTAGACGGAATGTTTTAGGCTTGCTCACCGGAGTATGCACGAAGATTGCTATCAGAGATGTGACTAGGTCAGAGGTCCAGATCAGACCTACATTTCAGGCCCTGAGGCTACACATTGAGTTTTTAAATTTGTCCATGTTTTTTCTCCCTAATCAGATGTAATAGCTCATAAACAGATTTACCTGTTATTGTATCTTCATAAGCATTAGTTTTAGGCCCAATTCAGTTTCAAGGTCAGTGCTTTTATAATTGACCAGACTTCCAGTTTTATAAAGACAAAAAATATATGCATCATGCAAAGTCAGCTCCAAATTGTCCATGAATACTATGGTGAACCCTAATCAGTACCCACCAACGGTGATAAACTTTTCATCTAGGAAGGAGAGCTCATTCTTTAATCGCACCCCTCTGGAAGGTATCTGACCTACAGACTTGACCCAGGAGCCTGACGGAAGAGTCCTGTGACCATCAGCTTTCTGCTCCACAGATATTCCCCAGTTTGTTTCTTTAAGGAAGAGACAACTGTTTAAAAACAAAAATATTAACTCAAAACGAGATAATAAGCAGTCTGAACTAGGTGGGGAACAGGTTAAGAAATGCATCTATTCCATTTATTGATGTAGATGATGAAAATACATTTATTGATTATGTATTAAAATTAAAACCAAATTCAATAAACATAGACCTTGTTGTCTCAAGATATATTCCCTTATTTTGCCCTACTCATTTGCAATCTGCCTTTAAAAATCTGAGAAAAAATGGTTCTCTTCCTCCACTGGTGGGCATAACTAATGTTAATAAACTCAGAAGGGATAGAGGAATCCCTCAGTGACATTGTGCACATGTCACTGTTCCAGAAGCAGCTTCACACCTCCCCCACGACCAACATTACTAGCAGAGATTGGAGATGCCTTCTGGGCTAGTTTGGTCACTCCGGGGCTTTTTGTTTGTTTGGGGTGCGTGCGTGTTAATTTGAAGAATACTGATGGCACTTATACTCTATAGCTTAAATAGAAAGGTGATCGTGGTCACTTGTGCGTAAACCACATCCACTCCAAAGGGCAGCAATATCCCTAGTATTAGCATTCTCCTTGCATGAACTTGCAAACCTGCATGGACCACAGTTTCAGGACTGAGGCTCCTCCAAGCCAGAGTAAGAGGGTCTCTCTGGCTACCAGACTGTGAAAGTCATTTATGGGGATTTAGTGACTAAAGGACCTGTTCTCATAAGATTTGAAGCAGTTCTGATGATTCTTCTAATGTCAACGATAATGGTGAAGTAACATTGAGCATTTTTAACTTCCGTGTAACAAACTGGGACCAGGCTGCTCAACCTATTTAAATTGTAGTGGAGGAAACGAAGCTCATGCACTTAGGAATTACCGTATTAGCCTCCCTGAGTGCCCAGTGACCGATAGGTCAGGTTCAGAAAGGGAAATTGCTACTGGTACATCTTTTTGTCAAGAGGAATGGACAGTTGTTTTTCTCAGGTCTCCAGTTGCACCACGTAACTTGTGGGGACGTCTGGATTCCGAGGGGTGGCCTTGGAGGGAAGTCAAATGAAACCCGCAGTGAGATGCACCGGAGGAAAAGCGCATTCGGGGGCCCCGGCGCGGAGCGCGCGGGCTTGGGTCGCTTCCCGGGCTTTGGGCCGGGGCTTCCTCGGCCAAGGTGGGCGGCGAAGGCATCGCGGGGGCGTCTGCTCTCGGGTTTGGGGGAAACGGTGAGAAAAGCCAGAAGGCAGCAGGGTCGCTAGGAAGGCGAAGCGGCTGCCGCGCTCGACCACTGCGCCCGCCGTCCCTCGCAGGCCGCGGCGGGTGCGCGCGGGAGGCGCGGGCGGGGCGGCCCGGGAGGGGCCCGCGCGGGTCGGAGGCCGGGCCTGAGGCTCCCGGAGCCCGGGACGCCCCTGCGCGGAGGCCCGAGACCGCAGCATCGCCGCGCCTCCCGAATGCAATTTTGACCGGTGTGTCCCCGGTCGCCCGCCTAAGGCCAGGACTAGGACAGAGGAGAGGCCGAAAGAGAAAAGGGGCATGGGGTGGGGGAGGGGACCGGGAGCGAGGAAGTGGTGTCATTTCCACCAACTGGGCTCTTTCCTGACCCAGCCGCTCATCTGTCACCGCTGTCTCATTCCTGTTATTTACATCTGTCTTTAGCATTCTAATTACTCGCTTTATTACTTTAGCCTGGAGGAATCCTGTAAAAAACAACGGAGATGAGGATCCTACCACACAATAAAACTGCCCAAAATCCCCACTGCACATTATACAGAGCACTTGAGAATATTTGTGCTGTTATATGACCTCAATATGTCCTTAAATTGATCTTATTATATCTTTCTTTCTCCCTTCTCTTTCTCCGTGTGTATGTAATGAACTCTTTTAAGGTGTGGAGCCTAAGAATAAGCTGTTTAACAAATGATGAAAATGAGATTATTGTTTGAGGGGGACAGAAGGGGGGTTCGGGCGAGAGACGACTTGGAGGTGTTCGGATCAAGCCCACACAGGTCCGGTTCCTATACACTTGGTTTCATTTTTTACTTCTATCTGATAAAGTAAAGCCATCTTCACACTCAAGCTTCTAAGGCTGAAAGAATCTTGGAAATTTAGTAGAGAGAATAAAATGCCTAATGTCTTTCATTATCTTGCATTAATCTCCGAGTCCCCAGAAGGTCTCAAGAGGGGAAGTGAATTTAGAGTAGGAACAGAAGTGGGGTTCAAAAATTATGGTGATTGGAATGTTTTTCTTTTAATGTAAGATTTAGAAGCAGGGGGTGCAAAATCTGACTAAATCACTGATAGCAGGATTCACTGATACACCCAAGACTGGATTCAAAAGGAGGCTGATACAACCTACCAGAAAATCCAGGACAGGAATGTGGCTTTCTAACTGTTATTTATTCCTGCTAGTGGAATTACTGTTGCACTCAGTTGCAATTTTCTGGCTGTGCTAATGGTTCTCTTTATTGTGTTACACTAACATAATCTCCTCCAGAAAGAAAATGACAAAATATATGGATTTTTAGATAAATAACGGAGGTAATTTATTGGCCTTTATGCTCTTCTGATGGGGTGGTTGATAGATAATGTAATAATATGCACATAATTAAGCAGGTTTACTGTACCTCAGTCAAAATAGGTTCAAGGGTAGTATCTCTGTCTTTAGGCCCACAGTTTTCTCAATGGATATTTACTTCCTCCATCCTGTGGAATAAAGGGGTAGACCTCAGGAAGCAAATAACTAGATGCAAAATAGGGATGGAGTTGCAAAGAAAAAAAAAGAAAACTGATGAGTTCGCTCATAAAGGACATTCAGTTAGGGCCCATTTCCCACCCCCTGCTTCTCATAAGATTCAGTAAGCCACAGCAAATATGAATTGAGAAGAAAAGAAGGACAGATTGTAGACAAACATAGGTCTTCCCAGAGAAATGAATAACTTACACCCAGCTCAGGGAGTGGGCCTCCAAAAACACCATTACAGGACTCAGAGATCTGCTGTCAAGGAAACGTGAAGGCTTCTGGGAAATCATGGGTAGTGAAGGTGGTCACCAAATGCCCCCTTGCCCTGGTTTCTAGAGGTTGCCCATTCAAGGCATGGTGTACTTGCTCTTCCAAACTCATCTAAATTACATCAATAACAGAGCGTACTCTTTAATGAGCTCTCAACTTTAAAGACTTGAAGGATATTAACAAGCCGCTTGACAAATGGTGCTTAGAAGCACATTAAAGACGCTGCTAATGGAGCGCATAATGACGGCTAATTTTCGATCAGATATAAATTAGAGCCCCAACAGTTATTTGCCTTAAGGACTTTATGTAAATGATTCTGTTCTGTATAAACTGAAAAGCGAAGAGAGCCCTGCCATTTTGGCAATCCTTGTGGATATGATTAATAGATCTGCAACAGAACTGGGCAGAGACAACTGATGGCATTTCCATCTAAAAGTCAGTGTGTTTAGGTAGTAAATATCATATCTTCTAAAGTCGATGTATCCTCCTCTTCAAGCAAAAGAGTAAAAATGTCCTTGGCACCTCCTGCACGTGATCAACTAGGTTCACAAAAAAAAAAAAAAAAAAAAAAGAAAGAAAGAAAGAAAAGAAAAAAGAGCATCCAGACTCTTCCCTGACCTGCAGCTCACATCCATTAAGACGCCCAGAACAGCCACAACTCTGTCCTTCACCAGGACCCAAATCTGCTGCACGGGTTCCTTAACCACACACCACCACATTACCCTCAAGACACAGATGACTTCTCTGGGTTCTAATACCTGTTTATCCACTTTTTAGAATCCTCCCACTGTGAAATTGCTTGAGATCTCACTTCTAGCTTTGCACACAATTCACATTCTGCAAAAGTGTGCTAGGAACGGGGAGTGGGAGAAGGAAGAGAAGGAGGAGGACGAGGAGAAAGATGATGATGGCAGCAGTGAGGTGGGAAGAAGGAGAATGGAAGAGAACTGGAGAGGAGTTCAAATAGGAAAGGTTAGAGGAACTCTAATACCTACCCAGTTCAAAGTGGAGGGGGACATTGTGGCTGCTTAAGCTTTTAATGTTTGGTTTCTATTTATTTATTGGCCTGCTGTGCCCTCCCACATTTCCTCATTATAAGAGTTAAGTCTCAAATCATCAGAGTGTACAAAAGAGTTCAGAGAACTCCCCTAAAATTTATTTCCTTCCAATCTATTCCTGTTCTGGCACTTAATAGGAAGTTGGGAAGAGGCATTGTCCTAAGGTGGTGTTACCTGTGTCCAGTTTCTGCTTTATTTCATCTACTTGCCAACAGCTGAAGAAAATGTCTCGTGTAACACTGGGATTACTTGGAATTGCATCTGGCTGCAGTTTCAGAGATAGCATCTTTTCCAGAACAAGGGGAAAGAGTTTATATGAGAGAGTGTGCAAAACCTGGGAAAAAAAAAAAAACAAAAAACAGCCAACTCTAACTTGTCAATGGCTTGTTTATTATGAATTACAAACAAACAAAATCTCAGCCTTGCTGCTGCAGGAAAGCCAACAATTATTGCATCTCAGGGTAGTTTTCTCTGCCTTCCACATGCAAGATAAATATGATTTGGGGGGATCATTTTTATAAGCAACTCATCGGCAGAGTTAAAGTTGATGCAGAAATCCTGTCTCAAGAAGTGAGCTATTTCTAACAGTGATACCAGCTTCTAACATTTCCTCTTCCAAGCTATTTGAGAGATGAGAGTAGAGGGAGGAGGGGAGGGGGAGGGATTGAGCATTAAAGAGATTTCTCCTAGGCTGATTAAATCATTTTATCTTGCAGTAACTGATACCTAATGGCCACCAGTTAAATGGTATAGAGTGAGGATGCTTCTTCCCATCATTACTGAGTTATGAAGTTGTTTCAGATTGGGGTGCAATAAATACAATTGTTCTTAGCTTCCATTAAATCTGCCTCCTCTCCCTTCCAACCTTCCTCCCCAATCCCACACACTCAGAGCACTAAAAGGACATGTGGGAAACGTCTGGACATTTCTTCTACCCTCTAGTTTAGGATTCTATAGCAATGGCAGCAAACAGAAAGAGCAGCCTCAGCTTTTCCTTTGTCTGACAGCAAAATCTTGCTTATTTCTGTTTTCCACTGGGTATCTTATACTCTGTGCTGATGCCACAATTGGGGTAGTAGAAACTATTTTTTGAAAAATAAAACTTACAGTTAATAACAAAATTAACAACAAAACCATAGAACTCTGGTCTCCCCTGGTTTTCAGTAGAAAAGCTGAGCTTTTCAGAATGAGAAGCTGTGTTTGCCACATTCAGTTCAGAAAACTTGATTTGCTTATTCTTCCATTTTCCCCCCACCTAGAGTATATAGTTCCTGACACCCTTTGTGATTTTCTTTACAGTGAATGAACGCATATTATCAAGAGTCATTACCAGTTGCCCAGGTACTTCTGCTTCTCTCCTGGGAAGAAATTGAGAATGCTTGGCAAGATGGGACTGGTCTGGCTCTCTGCACTGGTGCCTTTCTATCTGATTTTAGCTCCCCTTTCTCTTTTGTGTGTCTACACTGCAAGATCTGAAATAGGGGAATGGTATATGTGGTTATTTTTTGCATTTTTTCCCTCTCCCTGGGGAAAGGTAAAGAGCCCCCTCCCATTAACCACCCATCAACCCTCACACACTCCCTCTTTTTCTTATTCACTTCTCAAACTTTGAGAGAATCCCCAGGGGAAAAAAAAATAAGTCTTACTGAAAAGGAAAGCAGCATGAGAAAAAAAAATCAATGAAATGATTTAGGAAATGGAAGAATGGGTCCCTCTGACAATACTGTAATTAAAAGCTCTCAGGGCTGCAAAGTGAAAAAGTTGATGAGAGAAAGTGCAAGTCACCAACCGATTCTTACCTAACCCATTAGGACTGTTCCACAGAAGTTAGACTTAAGGGTGTGGACACTAGGGTCTTCAAAAACCCCTCTCAGAAGGAATCAGATAACCTAGCTGGGCAGCCAGGGGCTGGATTCTCTTCCCCCCAAAGACCTAAGACTCTGGAGGTGGAGGAGAGAGCAGTTGCCTTCGTTCTGGCTCCAGATGAAGAAGTGGCCACCTCCAGAAACTGAGATGAAAAAGTTAGCCAGCTCAGGCACCGTTAGTTGGAACCTGGGCATTGGTACCAAAATGGGGCTTGAAACCAATTAGCCAGGCTGCCCTCTCTGGAAGCCAACATGAACCCCTAGTGAGCCCAGAGCCTGAAGCACTGAGCCCAGATTCAGAAGAGGACCCTCACGCTAATTCTGGCCCCTCATCCCTGCTCATCTGCTGAGCCCATCTGCAGGCCAGGTCCCCGTGCTTTTCCTGGGAAGCACAGATGGCTTTCACCTTTGGAACCAGAAGTGCTCCTGCCAAAAGACACCGTGGTGGGATCTGTGTAAAGGCAGGATGTACAGGCAGGACACTCATAGCAAATGAAAGATAAAAGCCTGTCAGGTGCACTGAAAAAAAAATACACATGGAAGGGAGTCTCAAGCACCTTCCTAGGTGAAGCAAGTGTCTTAGTTAGACCAGGAAAGTGAGATTTTTGAGTGAGTTTGAAAAGTTTCACCAAGCATGTTGGTAAGGGAGGGGGAGAGGGGCGTGGCTCTGAGTGTGCCCACTTGTTACTTTGTGAACATCTGTGTGTGTGTGGTGTGTGTGTATGTGTGTGTGAGACCCAGATGAGAAGTTTTGAGGAAGATGCCAGGGCTGAAATGTAGGATCTTAGGATCTGCATCTCTGGATCTATGGCTTAGGGCCAAGCCCACAAAGGAGGGAGTGTACTCTGGCCCTCCTCCATACTGTGAAATTATTGGGTTCGGGCCATTTCTCGGAGCACCGTTACAATCCAGACCTTCCTTTGCTATACCAGGGGCCCAGCCCCCACCTAGGGAGAGACATTCCATCCTCACCCGCAGCACAATGAATAGGAGTTCCTCTGGGGTTTATAACGAGGGAGGAAAAAAGAGTCAGAAGTCTTCCTGGGAAATCTTACCCTTCCATTTCTGTCCCGGACTTCTGCTGAATTTGAAGCACAAGGTGATTGTTTTTGCAAAGGGATTTCCCCACTTCTGTCACCTTATACACCAGGCCAATAACTCAGCAAACCAAGACCTATTCTGTCTCTGAAAGTCAGTGAGCCTCCACCCAATTTAGCCAAAATGCATAGAGATCCAGAATGCCATTTAGCAAAGGCATGGTAGGCTACGGGGACAGCAGGACTGTCCAGCCCTGTGTGTATTAAGCCTTCATCTCTGGGTGTGGCTACCAACCCAAAGTCACACAGAACACAAACACTGCCCTGAGCAAATTGTGCAGAGGGCCTTGATTTAAGCCTTTTAATCACTTCCACACCCATCCATAACTTGTTTTGTTTTGTTTTGAAATCAAACCCCATTTGTTTAACAGGATGACTTTAGCATCTTACAACAACTTCAGAAGCTAGTTGGTCTCTTTCAAAACTATCGGATACATGGTTCTCATTTTCTTGCAGCCTCAAATTATCCAGGGAGACCTCTGAGCTACAAGAGCACCCCACCGCCGTCACCAAAGGACACAACAAAACACGCACCAGTACACACAAGTAAGACTTTGAATATGCTCCCAGGGTTCAGAAAATGGAAAAGTTAGGGGACAAAGGAAGTACTGTATTGATGAAAAATTATAACAAGTTTTTAAGAACCACTACCTAGACCCTATGGGAGGGCGAGGGGAGTACTGGCTTCGGTTAGCTACGGCAAAGTCTGCGGATGGGGGGAGGGCGCTTGCTTTCCGACGAGTGACAGCTGGAGTAATGGCTGTAGACCCCGTTCGGGGGTAGGGGCGGGTGAGGCTGGCAGGGGCGGGGTGGGGGGAGCAGTAATTACTAGCCGAGGCTCACCCGCCTCCCTACTTTAGAGGGAACGCGTTCTTTCTGCGTGTCCAGCTGCGCGCCCAGCTTGCTGCTCGGCCTCGGGGCATCCCGGAGCCTGAATGGGGGGTGGAGTGCGCGCTAGAGGACTTTAAACCGATGTTCTTAAAAGGCTTCTGAACTAGAATGTCCCCCAAGGCCCCATCCTGGGAGTAAAGGAAGGCAGAGTAGAGACCGATCCACGCTCCTCGGTCCCCAACCACCAGGCCAGCATTAGGGACCCGGCAAAAAGTAGGAAGGGGCGGTGCACAAGGTGGCAGCTCAGGAAGCTGTCTGTCTGCACAGGACGGAAACCTTTCCGCGCAGGTTAAAGGGAAAGCAAGGCCAGGTCCTAACCAACTCCCACCACCTTCCCTCCCGGTCCGCAAAAGCTCGGACCCCGAGCACGCGCGCAAGCTCCCTGGGGCCCCAGAACCCTGAAGTTAAGTGTGCACCGAGAGAGCGGCGCTGGGAGGGGCGGAGAGGAGGGGAGAGGGTAGGGACTAGGTTCTCCACCTCCTCCCGCCGCCTCCCTCCCGCAGGCTGGAAGCCTCACGTAGTCAGGGATTTTTTCAGAATAATTGATGGGTCCAGTTCTCCAGAGCTTTCCCCGTGAGAGCGCGGCGGACCGCGCTAGAATTTAAATAGACGTGATTAGTAAAATGCGAGGGGGCGAGGCGCCCGGGCCTCTCTTTCTTGCGGGTTCCTGGCTGCGCGCCTGGCGAGGCGCCTGCTCCCCCAGGCTCTGGGGGCCGCAGGGGGCCGGGACAAGCTCCTCCAGCGGGGGAGGGCAGTTCTGCTTTCCGCCCCCAACCCTTTGGACTCTACCCTTCACCCTCTCCAAGCCCGCCTCTCACCAGCGCACCCGGAACCAGAGGGGAGTTGGGGTTGGCAGGGAACCCAAGGCCAGCGAGTGCAAAGCATTAGGTGGTGAGCCGAGGGGTGGGGGCCAGGATCTTGGTTCCTCAGTGCCGCCTGAGCCCAGCAGGCCAGCGCAAAGCATTGGCCGCCAAAGGGAAAGGAAAGCCTCGGTGGTAGCCGTCCCGCGTCCTGCTTCTCATTCTCACTGTTCCCTTTCTCTACCTCCAGCCTCCAGGCTGCAGAGCCGAGCCGGAGCACCCAGGATCGCGGAACTTAAGGCGCCTCTTCACTTACCCAAAGCTCTGAGAAGGTCCTCTCCGCAAAGAAGTGACCTAGACTGGGAAAAGCCTCTTCCCCTTCGCTCTCTCTCACATCCCTATCTCATCGATTTGTTCCTGAAAATGGGGCTGTGCATTCTTATAACATCTACAGCCAATTAATATTGCATTAACTCTATTTAAAAAAAAAACACACACACACACACAAAAGCACCAGAATACTGCACCCTATCAAAGCCATCTATTATTCACGGAAATGTAATTGGAGACCTAAGATATGTGTGTTACGGGGCAATGGAGGAAAACAGAGTCGTGACAATATTTCAGAAAGGAGGGGATCCGAGGGTATCTAATATTTAATTTCAAGTCTGTGGTTTTCTAATTCGAGATTAAAAGCAGTCACGTCTTTGAAGCCAGACAGTTGGTATAAATGTACAGTTAAAATATTCTATTCCACCGTCCCTAGACAGAGCTCTCTGCTCGTCCCAGGCTTCATTAAATTTTTATTATCATCCCAGACTAGAGCAGGGAATGAGCAGAAAGACTGTCCATCTAATTGCAATTGATAAAAAAAAAAAAAGGGGGGGGAGCTCTTAGATTCCCCCCTCCTCATTTTAATACATTAACAGCAGTTTTTTTCATATGTCCAGGCTTTCCCAGCCCTGTGATACACACAATCACATTATCACACAGATACATTTTCCACTTTCCAACAGGCACCAGGCTTCACTCTCTTCTCTGCCCTTTGAGAAGGCCTCGAGGGTTGGTGGGAGTGGAGGGAGAGAGGGTAGGGGAGGCTGGCTTCAGAAAGTGATGCTATATGAAAAGAAAAAAGTGACATCAGTTCTTGAAGCATCTGGTGAAAGATCAACCAGAGACAACATTTGCACTAAGCTGGTTCTTCCTGTGGCAAGATGAAAGCATATTGTTACCCAAACAAAACAAACAGATTATTAGACCGGGCTGCACTTTTCCACAGCCTTTCCACTGCATGGGATGAAAGCAAAGAGCAATATTTTCATTTTATTTTTTCCTTTCTGACTGCTCCCCGCCCCCATCAGAGAGAGAGAGAGAGAGAGAGGGCTCAAAACGTTTGTTCTTCTTGAGCCTTCTTCACGTGCTGCTAATCTGTCACACCAGTCGACTGTAGATATGTGTGCGTGTGTGTTCGGGGAGCCCATCTCAACAAGGGTGCTTTAAATTTTTTTTTGAAACTGGTGTAAATAAAGCCTTTCATCTCCAGGCATTGAAAGTACAGAATAAAACCCACAGTTTGCTTTCTGAGCAGCTTCCTATTATCACACGCCACTTAATTTTATTTCTATTCTCTCCAAGTTAAATAGAAAGACTGGCTCACGGGGGAGCTGCCATGTGCCTACAGACTAGGGATGTCAAGCAGAGAGACTCACTGTGCAAAGTTAATTTCAATTCCCGCCGAGGATTTCACATTCCGGCTGGCTCTGACCCACAGTAATTAGCTGAGATAACTAATGATTACTTACTTATTCCTTGTAATTATCTGGATTTAATAATTCGCTGTGTAATTTATTAATTCACTCATAATAGACTTTCAGTACTGGGAATGGCGCCTTTAAAGGGGCAAAGCAGAAGAAATTTAGTGATTTTTTTCTCATTGCCATAAATCTGTCTCCTGACAAATGTGGACTTCAGGAACATTATAACTATCAAGAAACCTTTGTCTTCCTTTTTGTACTATCAGTACCAATCCAACTTTTTTTTCCCCTTCTATTTCAGCCCCTCCCTCCCAGGCCAACTGAAAAGTAAAGTGAAGTTTTGAGTTCTAATATGGATTGTTTACCTAGAGATATAAATTGTTTTCACCAAACATTTGCAAAGACAGATTTCTTTTTTTTTTTTTTTTTTTTTTTTTTTTTTTTTTTTTTTTTTTTTTTTTTGAGACAGAGTCTCACTTTGTTGCCCGGGCTAGAGTGAGTGCCGTGGCGTCAGCCTAGCTCACAGCAACCTCAAACTCCTGGGTTCAAGCGATCCTACTGCCTCAGCCTCCCGAGTAGCTGGGACTACAGGCATGCGCCACCATGCCCGGCTAATTTTTTCTATATATATATTTTAGTTGTCCATATAATTTCTTTCTATTTTTAGTAGAGACGGGGTCTCGCTCTTGCTCAGGCTGGTCTCGAACTCCTGACCTTGAGCGATCCACCCGCCTCGGCCTCCCAGAGTGCTAGGATTACAGGCGTGAGCCACCGCGCCCGGCCTGCAAAGACAGATTTCTAAACTTACTGTCATGGCTTGCTTGAAAAATTTGAACTTCATCTTCTCAGTAATATTTCTTTTAAAATCAAGTGAATTTTTCAATGCCTTTTCCACTATCTCTCCAAGAGCTTCCCAGATAGATCAAAATAAATTGATTTATTTGAAGATAAAAATAAAGCATTTTTACCCCTCAAATTCCCGTTCTCTTGGAAATTTTTCAATGCTCTTGGCAAAAAAAGAGGTTGCAGGATCTGTCCTTGATAGTAAAAGGATTTAGTTATATATCATTACTTATTTTTAAAATGAATTTTATAAAAAATAGGAGAGTATTACATCGTACATAAATTCTAAATATTTCATTTGCTTTTCCACATTTTCATTATTTTCCTCAAGCTATGTGATAATGAAACTTCATCTGACAAAGAATTGACCAACTGATCTAATGTAAAATATCCAAAAGAAACCACATTCTTTCTAGATAATATTATAATGTTTTGGTGTAGAGGGAACTTAGATATCAGCCAGGGCTTACATGATCTTTTCTGGTAGTCACTTGTTCCATTTCAGTTTGGAGTTAGAAGATTATATTGAACAAAAAGCTTGGATTATTTGATTTTTGAGAAGTATTTTGAAAAATTATTTACATGGTCCTGAAACATAAAATTTAGGTTGACGAGGTGTGTTATTAAGCCAATTTATAATATATCTTCTTCCAATAAAATGGCAGTTGTGGACATTGAGAAAAAAATAGGCAATGAGTCTTGAATGCCAATGGATTTGATTGATATGACAAGGATTTTTAGACACATTTTGCTATTTATCCATTTGAGTATTTTAAAAGTCAAAACCAAATGGATATTTCTCAACAATTTATACGTGGCTCACTCTAGTCTTACCTTTGATATGTTCTTTAAGACCAGTCCTCTTCTCTCCAAATCTCTTTGGTTTGGTGTTGTCTCTGCAACTCTCATTAATAAAAAACTTTCAGAATATATTTCTTTTTAAAATTCTGCTTTTCCCATAAAACATACATTTAAGCCGGCTCTAAGAATGGAAATATTTCCATCTTATGGGCAATAAAGTTTTTTTTTCACCCTTGTAAAATAACATGGAAAAGATTAACTTAAAATGTGATACAGTTTTAAAAGTCCAGGAACATAAGAGAAAAAGAATCTTGGTGAATTAGGAGAAAATGTAGGCCTTTAATCTCAACTGTGGAAGCAAATACAGTTTTTTGGGGTCACTTTCCTCACACAAATCTTAGACATATATGCATATATGCAAGCTATCATGTACTTCAAAATGTATTAAAATGAATAAACTCTTATTTTACTTTTGTTCAATATATGTCTCAATTTCTACTACTTTTACAATATTTCTCTCTTAAAGATGCCACGTTTGTACAAATGAGACAAAAACTCACTTGTCTTACTTCCCTCCAACTAACTCCCCTTTCCCTTAACACACATACCCTAGCCCCTTCAATAAAAATCCACTTATGAGAAGGGAAAGATGTTATTTATTGAAGATAATTTTTACCCTAGATCAGTAAGCCTCATCTGTTATACGTTGAAACCATTTTATTCATTTTCTCCACTCTGGAAAAGGTAAGAAGTCCGAAAGTGAAAATTCTCTAGCTAGCTAGAAACTGCTTGGTTAAGGGTGTGCGGGAGTGGGGCTGAGCCCTATGTTACTATCCATGGTGCTGAAATCAGTACTAAGCATAGTGAGATTGGAGGCTGGCTATTTCAAAAGACTTTCAGGAAAACTGAATCTAGGAATAGGGAGGGAAATGGAAGGAGAATCTTTCAGCTTCTAAAACATAGAAATAAAATTAAATCATCAACATTATCATACTTGAATTCACAATTCTTTCTTTTAAATCACTAAGTTTCCATATTTTCTTAGTCACTTATGCGATGTGTCTCATTATTTCTAAATGAACACTTGGATTTTGTTTCTTCAGCTGTCTCCCTTACTTCAGTAATAGAAAAAGAAGTCCTTTCATCCATTATCCATCTAACTTTTACAATAAGTTACATATAGAAATTATGATCAGTTTTCTAGCAACATTTAATCCCTTCTGGAGCCACTATAACAATTTTCATTGACTCAGAGAGTATTTCTTAACTTGGTCTCCAAAATAAGAAACATCCCAAGACAGTTCCCTACCAGAAGGGTCACAGCTCAGGTTGGTGGAATTATCCCTGGAAGATGACCTGGTTCCTTTCTCTTGTTTGATCTATGGATTAGTATGATGTTCTCATACTAATTAATAGTATGAGGTATTGATAACATAAATATTTAAGCCAGAGGTTTATTGGGGGAAAAACTTTGAAAACATGGTAGCAATGGGGAGATGTCTTTAACTATAAGGACCAGAAAAAGAAATGTCTGTATCAAATGAGCAGAATTTCCTTGTACCAGTGCCAGACCAGTGTTAGGCAGACTTTCACCAACTCTGGTGTCAGGGCAAGTCACAGAAGGACGCAAAACTTTGCTGCTTCTAACCACACAGGATTTCTTCCAGCCCTATTCCACTCTTGCAACAATGTGAGTTTTCTTAGAGGTCATGGAAAATAAAGAGATAGAGGTAGAGGCAGATATATATAGATATAGATACATAGATATAGAGAGAGAGAGAGAGAGAGAGAGAACCTTACTTCCTAAGCCAGAAACCTAGGTACTTTCTTCTCTGTCATCATTGCTGTCCAGGAGTGGTGACTGAACTGAGAACTATGGTGGGCCAGGTTCTGGGCCTCAACCAGGGTGACCTTCCCCTCTAACCAGGCCCCTGGCTCTTGCCACACCCAGTCTCCTAGAGCTGCTGAAAAGTGAGCTGAATTCCTTTCTTACTTTTACTCATGGGAGATGAGAAAGAATGTGTGAAATTGCTTCTATCTGGTATCTCTGCTTACAAAGATTCTCTTTGCAGAATCATTGCATGTTTGGAGAAAGAACTCCAAGGGATGTATTTGGAGCCAAATATCACAATTTCTTTTGGGCAGAAAAGCAAAGCACCTGGTAAGATGAGACGAGCTCTCCCTTTTAAAAGATTGTTTTGAAAACCTTGTTATTTTATACTTTACCAGAGAAACACCCCCTACTAAGTCGAAGACATACTTTGACAACAACCACTCCTAATAAACCATCAAAATGTACTTCTGCCTTTAAAAAAATCACCCACCAAAATAATTCCCACATAAATGATTAAAACAACATCACACTTTAAAAGCCATTTAATTTTAATAGCATATTTCAATGAAAAAAGCAGCATACTTTGCCAATAAAACATTAAAATTATCTCTTCAATGTAAGACAATCAAACAACACCAAAAATAACGTAATACATTACTATAGTAAATAAACCATCTATTAAAAACATGAAACCAGGTCATATACAGAACCCAAGACTTTGGAGAACCTCAAATGGAACAGCAATACAGCAAAATTTGTAAGAATATATCTATATGTGCATCATTTTGAATGAAATATTTACAATAGATAAGGTACCAGCCATCAAGTACCTAATTTTTTTGTTGTTGTTCCAAAAGAATTTTTCCAAACAATGTGAATTTACAAGCAGTGCACTGTCTTTCTTATAGTTCAAATTAGTTTTCCTACAAACAAACCTCCAAAAGGAAAAACAGAAGGATTCCTATTAATATAAATTTTAAAATGCAGCCAACAAAGCAATTGAAAACTGGAAGATTGAAATACCTTGGTGAAATCTTAAAATCTGGAAGGGCAAACACCAAGTGGCAAATGCACCTAAAGCTAGAAAATGATGCATCATTCATGCTTCCAACTGCTTCTTCTCTTCTGTTAGAGAGGTGTGTGTGTGCGTGTGTGTCTGTGTGTGTAAGGGTGAGTGAAAGAGCTCGCGAGGGGACAGTGTGGGAATCCCCATTAAATATGTAACAAAGTAAACAATACTTTGGACAGTGAATCAGGTCTACACGATTTAGACATCCATTACTGAGTGTCAACTCACAAATCAGAACACTACCAGTAAAAAACAAAGAAAAAACAATCGTCATTTCAAAGTGAGAATATACAAATGAGCCCAAAGGAACACAGTATAAGAGGAAAGCTGTAAAAATTCAGTAAACTCATCAAACAAAATTCTTTGAACATCACTAGCTATATGTTTCCCCCCTCCCTTTTAGGCTAAAGAAGTTTAATTAATTAGAATGTGCACAAAATTAAGTTGCTAGAGAGATAAATTAATAATTTACAGAGGGTTGTTCTGCAATAATCTAATAATAGCTTTCAAGATCAGTGAACACAGCAGGCGTAACTCCTTTCTTAAGCATTAACACTTCAGAGAAGGAAGAGGGGGGTAAGAACCACAATAAAAATATATATATAATATACAGTGTAAATGCAGAAAATCTGCCATCTTTTTTAAAATTCAAAATACTTTAGAGATGTCTCTATCACATTAAGCATCAACTCTAGTTTAAAGTTTTAGTCCTAAATCAATTTCTATTTCTGAAAAATAGCTGCAAAGTGTACTTTCAAACTTGAATAATGGTGACGTCTGTAAGAATAAAAACAAATCTTACTCGATCATTCCTGTGGACTTTTAAAAGGCTGTCTCGCCTGCCTTCCTGCAAACAGCCACACTTCCTCTGAAGAACCGAGGTGGGGATAAAAGGGACAACTTTGCTACTGACAAATCCCATCTTTTCTTTTTCTTTCCTTTGAGAAACCGTTTCACATTCTTACCGACTTGGGCTCAGTTGCTCGCCTGCTCGCTCCCTCTGCAATCCTCAATTTGATTGGATTCACATTTACCGGAATTGGTTCTGGTGGCCAAAAGAGGAAAGAGTCAAGAGAGAGCAGGAAGGAAATGAGGGGACGAGGAGGGGACCGTCCCTGGAGAGGCCAAAGGTCTCCTAAATGCCGGCGGAATATTTCATTCTTTTCTGTTTCTGCCTCTGGTTGCAGAACCAGACGCGGACCACGTTTTTCTTAAGGTCCAGCTTCTCCGCTATGGCGGCGATCTTCTCCGAGGAGGGCCGTGGCTGGATGGCGAAGTACGCTTCCAGCGAGCGCTTCTCCGGCGCGGCAATGGACGTGCGCTTGCGCTTCTTCTCTGCGCCGTTGAAGAGCTCAGGCTTGGTGAGCTTCTCGCGATGGGACTTCTCGGCCTCCTCTAGCCATGCCTGCAGGATGGGTTTGAGCGCTATCATGTTGTTGTGCGACAGTGTAAGGGACTCAAATCTGCAGATGGTGCTCTGGCTAAGCGAGCCCACACCAGGGATCTTGAGGTTAGCCAGCGCGGAGCCCACGTCTGCCTGGGTCACCCCCAGCTTGATGCGTCGCTGCTTGAAGCGCTCGGCGAACGCCTCCAGGTCCCGCGGGTCGGCGTCCACGTCGCTCATGCAGCCCATGTGCGAGGGCAGCCCGTGCGCGTGAGCCATGCTGAGCGCAGCTTGGTGCATGGGGTTCATGGTGGCCATGTGCGGCGCGTGAGCCGGCGTGGACACCACGGCGCCGTCGGGGCCCGCCATGGCGCCCAGGGCCAGCCCTGGACTCAGGTGCTCCAGCAGCTCGCCCTCGAGCGCCTGGTGCGGCTGGTGGTGGTGGTGGTGGTGATGGTGATGGTGGTGGTGCGTGCCCGCCAGCGCGGACGGGTGCGAGATGGGCACGGATGAAGAGGAGGCGGCCGACGTGCACGGGATGGTGTTCATGGTGTGGTAGGTGGCGTCCGGCTTGAAGGGGCTGTGGTGGGGCGGATGGTGGTGGTGGCTCTTGCTCTGGGAGACGATGTCCACGGCCGCCAGAGCCTCGGCGCGGGCCAGCAAACTCTCATCCAGCCCGCCGAATATATTGCTCTGCAATTGCAAGTAGAAGGCACACATTACGCTCAGTAGGGAATTGTGCGTGCTCTCTCCGGAAGCCCCGGCCCAGGGCTTAACACTGCCGCCGCGCCTACAACATTCCCAGAACGTTAAAATAATAATAATAATAATAATCCTGAAAATAGGAGCTGAGGAGAAGGAAGAGGGAAGCCACCGAGAGAAGCCGAGAGTGAAGGAGGAGGAGGAAAGTGAGCCTGCAGACACAACACAGCACAACACGCGCACAGGCAACATCCCAGGTCATAAAAATTAATATGAAAGGCAAGACCCGCTGAATACTTAAGAGAGAGAGGGGGGAAAATTGGTTGGAGGTGTGGGTGATTTGCTGTGCAGACATGAAAAAAACATCAAGCAGATAAAGGGGGCTGTCAAAATGTGCCTTTAAGCGGTGATTATGCAGAAATACTCACCGGTGGGGTTGGAAGACAGGCTCTCCGCATCGCCTCCGAGGCCCCGCCACCGCTGCCGCTGCTGCCGCTGCTACTAGAGCTGCTGCTCCGGCCGCCGCCGCCTCCGCCGCCGCCGCCACCGCCACCAGCATTGCTCGAGCTGCTGGGGGAGCTGGCCGTGGGGGCCGTGGGCGCCGAGGAGCCGGGCGAGGCGCTGTGCAGTGCCGAGTACTTGGGCTCCACGTGCAGGCTGCCGCCGTGAGGCATGCTGAACGCCTGCTTGCTGTTCAGGGACATCATCATCATCTTCCCGCCCGCCGGGGCGCTCCTCGGCAGAGCACTCACTAGCCTGGGCTGCCGGGACCCTGCCGGGAAGTGCGGGGCGGGAGCCGGAGCTGGGAAGGGCCGTAGGAAGTTGCGCTCACCCGCCGCAGCCTCCCGGCTCTGCACCCCTGATCCCGGCTACGCGGTCCTCCGCCGCCTCCGCCGTCAGTCTGAGCGGATGCCGGGCTCTGCTTGACGCTGGCTGCAGACCTCGGCGCCCGAAACTGGCCCTGATCCTCGCGGCCGCCGAGTTATACTCCCCTCTCCCCGCGCACCCCCTCCTCCTGCACGCCTCCGCCCTCCCCTGCCAGGAAGCGCCGGCTCCTGATGGCTTTCTCGCGTTGCCCCTTCTCCTCTTTGCTCCCCCTGGCAGATCCTTTCTACTCTCCCAGCACTCGCCTCCCGCTCCCCCACCGCGCCCTCCGCCTCCCCTTTTTGCCCCCGCCCCAGCTCGGTTGCCACCGCCCCTTCGCAGCGCCCCGAGGCTTCTACTTACTGTAGCGCCCCCGCTCAACCCCACCCAGCTGTCCAGGTCGGTGCTCCAGTCGCCAGGCAGCGCCTACCTAAGGGCGGGCCTCCACCCCTCCGGTTTCTTCTGCCCCGGCTCTGCCTCGCCAGGAAAAGAAACTCCTAAATAAAGTTGCGGCCCAAGCCAGCCTTGGGTGTGTTTTTCCCTGGACTACTCGGAACGCCTCTTACCTGGCTGTCTCCTCCCCCGCCTCTTGCTTACTACTAAGTTCCAGGCTCCCGCCCCCACTCGGCCCTCCCCTCCTTTCAGCTCAGGTGACCCTGATCCCAGGCTCTCTCGGCCACCGCTGAGGACACAGACTGTACGGCCAACCGGGTCGTCCGCGCTGCTTTGAGCTCCCGCTCTGCTGCAAGCGGAGGTCGGCGCTCAGCTCTGAGCCCCCTCGGCCCGGCGGGTGCCTGGTGCCGAAGAGACATGGGGTCGGCGGGGCTGCAGGGCTTTCTCTCACTCGATTTCTCGCAGCTCTCAGCGGATTGGACAGCCGCGGAGCCAGCTCGGGTCGCCTGTGCGCATGCGACTCCCCCCTCCCCAGTGTCTCTCCCCACAAATACACGCACGCATACACACACACACACACACACACACACTCCTTTCGCCCCCCTTTTCTCTTCCTCGGATGTTCCTCCTCCTCCTCCCTGTATCCAGTACAGTGTGAGTTGAGTCTTGGGAGGATCCACTGGCAAACCCTGTCACTGGATTTATTATTCTTCATTAGCCACAATCAAAGGAAGAAGGGGCAACTGACACAGAGAGAGGGAAGGCCAGAAATTACAGAGCGCATGTGCTGCTGAATACCAGCCCCCCAACACACACACACACACACACACACACACCCTCGGGGGCTGGCACAAGCCCCACTTATCTTCATTTCCACAGCCGCTCCATTCGCAGAGAGCCTATTTTTAGCTGACACTTGGCTCGCACTTTTGTCCCAGTGCGGACCACTTTTCCTAGAAGTGGACACGCGCTCTTGGTTCCAGTGGCAAAAGGAGACAGCCTCTCCTACACACACACACACACACACACACACACACACGCACAAGCACCTCGCCTTCATCTCCTCGCTCCCATCTTTTCTCTACTTCCCCGCGATGTTGGGGGCTACTGTCACCTCCCCAGAGCTCAGAAGGAGCAGGGTGCAGGCGGGGGTGAGAAGGTCCGGCGACTCTGACATAGGAACCCGCGGGTGGCCCTACCGGACGGGGGTGACGGGAGCAGGTGCAGGCACTGGGCGCCTGGGGAAGGCGAGCAGGTGCGAGAGCAGGCGGCAGGCCTGAGAGGCGCTGGCGCGCGCTGGGACAAAAACAGAGTGGAAAGGAGCGTGGAAAAGGGGACCCTCGGGTGGTCAGGGCCCGGAAGCCCCGAGGCGGCGGCCACAGAAAGTAGAGGACCGCCTGTCCACCCTGACTTCAGCTGGAAGGGATGGCGGGTTCAAGCTGGGAGCACTGTCCTCAGGAGTCGACAGAGTACCTGGAAGGCAGCAGCAAAGAATGCGCGACGGGCTCTGTCCATGGTCCTTAATCCCCTTCGGCTTTCCTTCGATACTCTTGGGCTTGCCTCTCTCTTCCGCTGAGTGGAGGAAAATAATAAATAGTAGCCGAAGGGGATTCCAACGATCAGTGTTTCCGAGTGTGAGCTCGGGGAAGCCTGGACATGGGACAGGGAGAGAGGGATGTTGACATAAATGAATGTGGCTTGTGCCGGACGGTTCGAGTAAGTGCTTAGGTGTTTAATTTCTACCTCAACAACAGCCAGGGTAATTTCCAAGGAAACAAAAAAAATGACATTGCACAGCTATCACTGTCTCAAGCTTCGAGAAATGAAATAAATCAAAGTTAAAAGCTTGAGTATCATTTAATTATAGTGCGAATAGCGCTTTGAAAGAAGTAGAACAACATCTCTAAACAAATTATGACTGGGCCAGGAAGGAATTATTAGATTGAAATTTCATTTAGGCTCGGGAGACAACGCGCTTCACTGTGTAATCTGCTATGCCTCATCTGATTTGTATGCTTAATTCAGCTTGACGAATTTATTAGTTTTCATAATAGTGAAAAAATTGAGCAGCACTATGGACTAATGCATTGTGTGTACTATAAATTGTATGTCATCGTGGAAAGGCTGAAGTCTATAGAAATCTTTTATTAATGTCGGTATAAGAAGGAGGATTTTCATGCAAGCCGTGGAGAGGTTCATGCCAAACTCCACTGCGCTGAGTCTCACTGGTCCATTAACATATCGTCATACTAATTAGACTACTTCATCAGTGATATAATTTCAAACTTCAAATTATGTTCTAATTAACAAGGGTTGTCCAATTTGCTTAATCTTCAAAAGGCTTTAGATGGTCTAATTAGTATTAACTGTTAAGCATCTTTAAAGCCTAATAAAAATCTATAAAATATTTTGGGTGGGTACTGTGTAAGGGCCAATGGGCCAAAGTGAGAATGGAGGAGGAAAATAACTGGAAGACAAACATCCTCATCTACTTAGTTCTCTGAGACTATTATAGTAAGTGAATCACAGCAGAAACTTGTGGGTATTGCAACTCCTAAATAGTGTGTTTATGTGTTTAAATAAAGGCACAAGAATATCAAGGAGAAAAACCACATGGGGAAAAAATTCTTCTCTTTCATTAGGTGCCTAATTAGATGTAAAGTAAAAAGCAACCCTGAGGAGTTTCCCAAGCATTATTGTGGCAACAGTCTGCTGAACTTGAATTGCAAAATCAAATATTTGGGGTGTTTTGAACCTCTCTCTGTCCCCTCCCCCTTCATTGAGCTTAATTACTTGCAATAGTTGTTTTAATGTATGTTGTCACCTGGGAGTATTGAGAAATGCATATCGTTAATATGAATTAATCTTGATTTTAATAGCAACTGACAACTGATCTCCAAAATGCTAAACACTTGTCACCACTTCATATGGTAAATAAGGTAGTATAATAAATTCATGAAATAGAGAGGGCACTGTTGAAGTGACTGGACAAACTTTGTTTGATATAAAATTTATTAACTAAAACTATTTTAAGCAAGAAAACTCCCATGAGAATTTTTCCTGATAACTAAAATCCATATATTATTAAATTAATTTTAAAATACATCTTTTCATCTCTCTGATATTTCTCACTGATATCGGAATTCCATACAGGGGAAAAAAAGAAAGCCCTTTGTTTTCTAATTATCAACTTGAGCTAAATTAATATGTGGTTGTACAGCAATTCAAGTGTTATTTACCTGTATTGCTTTTCTCCTAGAAAACATACATTTTTTAAAAGTCAAGTCACAGAGTTAGACTTTTCCCACTCAAAGTGAAAAATGAACAACAGTGATTGTGTTGCATTAGAGGAAAAAAGCAATCGTTCCTTCGTCACCAAGACTTGCAATCTTGCAGTCTCTCCTTTCAGGAGTGTCCAGAATACCAACTCGTTGCGGTGATATCGATAAAAACCCATTTCGGTTTTGCCCACAGACATTGCTGCAAAGTGCTCCAGAGAGTGTGGAAACTGCTCTGTGAGGAAGAAAGGCTCCAGCCCGCCAGTTAGCAGGGGCCACCCACCTCTTGGGTTTATTGCCAATTGGAAAGTTAGCAATAAACCCAAGGGGTGGAAGCAAATGGTCCAAAATCCGAAACCTGCTTCTTACGACCTCAACACGCCCTTCCATGCCCAAGCCCCTATCCGTACTTGTGCCTCCACACACCTACAGACCCTACCTACTAAACGGAAAATAGAGACGTGATTTTTCAAAAGCAGTGAGATGGAAAACGGATCAACTGTGTGACTGCAGGAGGCGCTCCTTTCTTCTCGCCAAGCCTCTTTGTTTGACAATAGTTTCTGTCCTGTCCACTGGCAGATGGGACAGAGGTGAGCAGCCTCCCTTGGACAAGGCGGAGTAGCTGGGGGTTCCACCGGGGCTCCCAGGCAGCGAGGACCGGCAGGCAGTAGGCTCCCTCCACCCGGAAATCGGCCCGCGCCCGGGAGCCATCCTGAGGGGAGAAATCACTGTCTCCTCCTTGTATCTGGGTCCTAATTTACTATTAAAATTTTAAGTAGCGCATTCATATTTTACCGGACCTAATGTGTTTTATTAAATTTTAATCTATTAAGGGCAATGTGATTTCTTTGTATTTCAAACAATTGAATTGGACTACCACAAAGATTTCTTAAAAGACAGATCTGGCCCCTATTCGTTCACCATTTCGATCTTGGGGAGACAGGGGTTGGTGGAAGAAAGAGGAAGAGGACGGAGTTCCCCATCCTATTTTTGGCCTTATTAGGATTTTAAGGAGATCAGCTAATCTGCTCCGGATTCTGAATAGAAAATGACGCCCTGGGCTTGCCCTGGACTCTGTGGCTTGAGGCAGAAGAGTAGGGGAGGATTAAACTCCTCCGTGACCCCTGCTGTTCTGGGGAAGAAAAAAGGAGAGTAAGGAAGGAATTATCCCTGAAACCGAGACTCCTGGGAGCTCCCAGGGATCTGGCTGCAGAGCAAAGTTTGGGTGAAGGAGAGCGCTTCAGGGCTTAAGTGTTGAGTTAGGGGGCTATGTTTGAGGAGCGTTGGGTGCATTCTGCTCAAACATCTTTCCTCTTCGGAGTATGTTCACCATGACCCTTGTGTTTGTTTCTAACCTTATCTCTCCACTGGCACCCCTAAGCTCCAAGGCCCCCTGCCTAGAGGTTAGAAGGAGCACCTCTTTCGCTCAAAGATGCTAGGCAATCCCTGTGCCAGAGGTCAACAGCCTCCTTCCTGTCCGTGCCTTTTAACTAACCCTCACTCCCAACTTTCCAATGCAAGCAGTCAGCGAGTGTCTACAGAGATCTCCACATCCTGCAGTTTCCAGGTCCTTCTAGATCGAAATTCGAAATTGCGGGCTTACAACCTCCCTGCCTCCCATCAAGGCCAAGCAGGACTAAGGAGGTAGGGGAACAAAAAGCAAGAGCTCTCCAGAGGGCAGGCGCTGGCTGTTGAAAGAGACTTGCAGCTGGACCAGGGGCCTGTAGTCGCTGAACGAGCCACCTGGGGCTCTCTAGATAATTCTGGACGCAGGAAAGCGGCGGCTAGCTGACAAGAGAAGGCAGGCATGGCAGAAAGGAACGCTGCAGTTCCCTCTGTTCCAGGAGAAGGGGAGAGAACAGAGCTCAGTTTCAAGGAAAGCAGACTGGGAGGAGGAAGACACGGACAAGGGACGCAGCAAGTCCCAGGCTGGCTGGATGCCTTTGAGGCTCCTAGATGCCCTCTCGATACCGCCTGGTGGGTTTGCTGAGGCTGAGTGTGGCTGGGAACCCACATGCAGGGACAGCTGATTGAACCCACCAGCGTTGACTAACCTCTGAAGCAAACACAACAGGCTCTAAGAAACCAAAATGTGCCGCAGGGAAGGACTCAAGTCCTAGGTATCCAACTCTGCACTCTCCAGAATGCAGGGGTGCAAATTCACACCTTTACGCACGGGCACGCGCGCGCGCGCTCCCCGCCCCCCGGCTCCTCCCCTCCCGCCCCGCACACAATCACGCTCACACACACAAACACACACACGCACGCACGCAGACACTGACGTGCTAACACAAGAACACTCACTCAGACGCGCGTGCAGGCTTCTTCCCTCCTCTCCCCCCCCCACCCCGTGCCACTTGGGAATTGGGGGGCAGATCTCCACGTTCTGTTCACAAGCAGGCACCCCTGTGTTTACTTGCCCCAACGAAACTGTTATTTTTCGTCACAGTGAACTTCCTTGGTCCGCGTATTTAATTCTTCTCAAAGTTAAGTCTAGTCACGAAATCAAACTTAAAGCATTGGAACAATCAATGAAGACTTTTGCAATCCATGGCGCCTTGCGCTTCCTGGAACTAAAATAAATGCAAGAAATCGAAACTTAATTACTTGAAAGAAATCCAGAAATCCCTCTGCATAATTTATCCAGTCATTTTTGGTAGCTTTTTGTGTTTGGTGCAGTGTATGTTAACTCTATACTTTTGGCTAAAATCTGGCTCCCTTAAGTCTGTTCCTTGAGGTTCGCTGCCCCCCACCTCAACCTGGGAATTTTGTCCTGCACTAGGCTCCCACCTCCTGCCATTCCTCCGAGCTGATCTAGTAACATTTCTTTTCAAACGTCACCAACAGTAATCGTATACAGATTCCCTGGGGGCTGAGTGTTGTGTGTGTAGTTTAAAATTTTTTAAATCACACCCATTCTCTCTTTGTTTTTTTGCTCACTAGGACTGTTATTTGAATTTGTAGTGCATTGCTTAGTACTAGATTGGATACTAGGCCTCTTACTAAATACAGGCCAGAACTATTTCTCTGAGGGAATAGTGCACCATCAAAAAGTCCCATTCTGCTGGTGATGGAAAAATTGATTAAAAGATGGACTTTTTTCTTCTCTCCATGGAAATTCTTTTTCTTTTTTTCCTTGAGTGTCATTATCTTCCTGATATCTAAGTACTAAGTATTTTTTCTGACTGAACTACTCTTCACGGTACTTACCTGGACCACAAACCTTGGACACTACTTTCTTCCTCTGATATCTGTTCTTTTGAAACTCACTCATTTCTCTTCTCCTTTAGTTTCTAATTGGCTGAAAATCTTCATATCTATAAATTGCTGAAAGACCTCTCATCTGGTGGCACTAAGTAAAATAGATGCTCCTGTATTCAGCTTAAAGATGCTGGCTAAGATCAAATGACTTTTGTACATATCAAGGCTCTGGCACTGGGAATTTAGAAATTGGTGCAGACGAATGTTATGGCCAGTGGTGAGTATAACAGAACAGCACTTGGATATATTAGCATGGTGAGTGTGACTCCAGAAAGGCAAGCTTTTTCAGACACCTCATAGAAATCTGAAGTAATGTTATGAAAGAATGAAAAATACATTGGGGAACAGCTCAGAAACTGAAGTACATTTTGATTTAACTTACATTAACAGAAATGTAATATAAAAGTGAAAGGATCTAACAAAACCATTAATAATTAAAAAATAATTACAGATAGTCTATCCTTACTATTCATAACCACTCAACACTTTAGACAAAGAAAACGGAATACTCTTAATGGGAATGAGATGTGAGCAGACTGCTAATAAGAAGTTAACCAAGGACCGTGCATTTGTCAAAGGAGATGGGATTCCTTGTTTCCCCTACCTGCATATTTTTATCTCTCAAAGTTAGCTTGGACCTTGGTCTTCCTACAGAATATACGCTGAGTTTCAGAGTTTATACCACAGATATCTCTCCAGCAATAACAATACAGACCTTATCAAGTTCTGAGGATCAGGGCACCAGATGGCTTGTCTATTAACCATTCTCATTGACAAATATTTATAGGAGCCTAAGCGATACATTGCTCTGTAACAGATTTTGGTTGGACAATCCCATCCCACAGGATTTCACAAAACAATGACCCTCTGAAGACAGCAGTTTGTTCTCTGTCCCTGTTTGTGATTACTTAAAAAAAAAAAATCATCCTTGAAGAATGCATTTTCAATCTTTTTCTTGTACTCCTCACCGAAAGAGTTGTGCCCCTCTATTTAAAAAAAATATGTGAATGTATTTTTCTGTTACTTAAATAGATTTTATTTTATTTTCAGTATGTATTTTTCAGTACCCAAAGACTTTAGAGCAGTACTCTATATATAATCATGCAGCAAACCTTTAATCATGTACTAGACCTTTAAAAAGGTGTTAGCAAGAAGGTACAGTGACTCTATTCTGATTTTCACTGCATATTCTCCTTTATTTTGTTTGAGAGACACATGGGACTGCCCCTAGAGTGCTCTGTTGACGTTTGTTTGAGGCACTGGGAGGAAATCAAAGCAGCCTGGCGGAAAGCAAACTTCACTGCCTCTTTTCAGAGATAAAGGGAAATCTTACAAAAGGAGAGATTTGCAGACATACAACTGGAATTCAATGAAGTCATGGCTGAGGCATCTGCTGGGAAGCCACCAGGAAGTGGAGACCTACAGCCCATGTCAAATCTTATGCCTCTGAAGGATCTGAAGCTTCCTTCCTTCCTTCCCCATCCCCAGATGAATTAGAAACAAAACAGTATGCCTTTTGTAGGAAACAGAAAAACCTAAGGAGAAATGCTAATAGGTTGACTGCAAAGATTATAAATACTTCTTAGCTATATAAATATGAATTGAGTGCATAAAACATGTTAAATTCCTTGTAGGCATCCACTCTCAATTTTTTTTCTTACTGCAGCAGAAGGACATTACAACAATGACAACAAACTGAACTCACCTTTAAACATTTATCCTTTCTTAAAATTTTATATATGGCCTATGATTTGCCTGTAAACCTCATATATACAGAAGTATGTGAATCAACATAGAATTATAATATTTGTACCCAAAGATGTTTCCCCCTTCCTTTCTCTCCTTTATATGTGTATTTAGATCGACAAGCTATAGTTCAACTGACATGTGCTATGGTAAATGCTATAGCTTTGTATCTTGACTGGTTTTTCCTGATATGCATATGAGACATCAATTTGCCCTAGTATCATGACAAGCAAGCTGTATTTGAAAGCGTTAAGAACTTTCCTCAAAACACAAATACTATATACTTTGTGATGTCATGTGCCCCCTTCTTTGACTTTCAAGGACAAAGTAGACATTATCATTATATTCATCTGGCAAATTTCTATCCTCTTATCTCCTTGATTTCTCCTGGCCTCCATTGACTACTTACCTAGTCTGGACCACGTGATCAGTCTTTTCTATAGTGACGAGAGAGACACCATGATCTCTGCTCTCATACCTTTTCCATGTCAAACTCCTTATTCTCTCTACTTTTGTCCACAGACTGCTGATTTCTTTCTTTCTTTTTTTTTTTTTAGGACTTTCACATCCTTTTTTTTTTTTTTTTTTTTTTTTTTTGAGACAGAGTCTCGCTCTGTTGCCCAGGCTAGAGCACCATGGCTTCAGCCTAGATCACAATAACCTCAAACTCCTGGGCGCAAGCAATCCTTCTGCCTCAGTCTCCCGAGTAGGTGGAACTACAGGCATGGGCCATCATGCCCAGCTAATTTTTTCTGTATATATGTTAGTTGTCCAGATAATTTCTTTCTATTTTTTAGTAGAGACGGGATCTCGTTTTTGCTCAGGCTGGCAGACTGCTGATTTCTTTCAATGAAGAGAGTAAGAAGAATAGGCTAGTTTTTCTTTAAATTGTGATGTACTATCTGCTCATGCTATCCATCTGTAATAACATGGTAACTTGGCATTCAGCATCTCCTCCTTTCTGGTGTGCCTTCCTGTAGTGCAGTCTGTGACTCTAAAAACTACCTTTCCCAGACTCATACAGCTCAGGTACTGTGACCAAGAGACAGAGGTGTGGGTCCCTTATTCTTAGTTGGTGTGAACCTAAGAGAAGTGGTACTTCTTTCCAGCCAACAGCTGAGTGCTGCTACGATGGTATATTCCATGGTTTCATTAGTACCTTCCTTATTCCCCTCCTTCCTGATTGTAGCAGAGGACACAGCTTTTCTGGCAAGCTCGGTCTGCACTGTGGTTCTGGGAGTCATTCCCGGAAGTTCAGCCTAGAGTCTCCTTTCCAAATATTTGTAAGCATCTACCTGTATTAAGTCTCTCTTTCCTGAAAATAAAGTGGTTTCTGTCACTTTCAGCTAACCCCTGACCGATACTCCAGCCTTAACATTACTTTCTCTACTGCTCGGTATCCTGTTTGCTCACCTTTAATTGCTTCTCTGTCTCTTTCTTTACAGAATCTATTGCAAACATTTTCCATTTCTGCCATCGTGACTTTGAGTATAATCTCACCTTACAGTTTACAAAGAAAATAGTTTGCTATCATGTGTTCTACTACCTAAGCGTTCTACTGCCACCTGACCATTTTTTCTGTGTTTTCATCCATCTTCTTTTCTGATTCTCCCCTAAGTATTAACCTCCTCCCCCAGGTGAATCCTTCCACATGCTCGGGAGTTATTATACTCTCACTCCCTCAGAACCTTGGTCTATCAATTTCCTCTTTTTCTTGCATCTTCAATTTCTCCTTTCCAATCTATCTCTTCTTATCTTACAAATATATTCAAGATATGTTGGCCACAACATTTAAATTTAAAAAACAAGAAACACTTTCTTTACATTTCTTTCCTCCAATGTCTCTCTTCCTTCACCATCAAGTTTGGAAATGGCAGCTTCATTTACTGCTTCTGTTTTCTTACCACTCAATCATTTCTTAACTTCTGGACAGATTATTTCAATACTTAACTCTCTAGTGATGATGCGCCCTCTTAGGGAATAAATGACCTTTTAGTTTACAAATTCTGTGGTACTTTTTCCAAAAATGTGGGTTGCAAACTTGGAAATTTCTGCTGGCTCTACCAGTTATTGACTCAGTTTCCATTTTGCCCCTCTGATAAATGCAGATGATGATAGCATATTCTTCCCCCAGGCTACTGAGCAGATTAGATGGCATATGTTGTTGTTTCTTGATGTTTATCAAAGATCAGTACAAAAATAGTCATTTTTCAAAAGCTTTTAATATTTTATACTTCTCAAAGATTTTATAAAAGTGGATACAATTGAGATGTGTATTTTACAAATCACTATAGGTATGGGTGTTAGCGTTACCCTTTTACTTTTTTCAGAAAAGAAAGCAGATGAAAGAAAAATTTTAAACTACTCAATAGTGACATCACAATGCAGTGCATTTTTATTAGAGGTTCAAATGTTGGAATTAAGCATTTTATATACTTTCATTTGGACATGGATATATATTGTCTTAGATTTATAATTTGGGCATTAAAAATGTGTCCCAGTAAATTTTCACCATACAAAGCCTGGTATAGGGACATTTACAGGGTTAATTTTCAACTGAAATATATTCAACAATAGTTTTATGTTCTTATGTATTTCTCCATGAAAGTTATTTTAGCTCTTAAATGGGCTTTATTACTATATTTTAAAATGTTATTTTGAATAGAAATAATTCTGAAAAAAATACTAAAGTATCAGAATAATAATATGCAGAAATACTTTTCCCCTTAAATTTCAATTCATTTTGTATAACAGTAAAACCTCTAAATAGGCTGGGTTCCATGGCTCACTCCTGTAATCCTAACACTTTGGGA
The DNA here is from genome assembly GCF_041146395.1 of Eulemur rufifrons. Lineage (NCBI taxonomy): Eukaryota > Metazoa > Chordata > Mammalia > Primates > Lemuridae > Eulemur > Eulemur rufifrons. The sequence continues at coordinate 32,799,274 of NC_091000.1, read as the reverse complement.
GGCCAAGACCAGAGGATTACTTGAGGCCAGGAATTCGATACCAGCCTGGGCAACATAGCAAGATCCCCATCTCTACAAACAAATGAAAAAATTATCTGGGCATGGTGACACACACCTGTAATCCTAGCTAATCGAGAGGCTGAGGTAGGAGGATCCCTCAAGTCTTGGAGTTTGAGGTTATAGGAAGCTATGATCGCACCACTGCATTCCAGCCTGGGTGACAGAGCAAGACCCTGTCAAAAGAAAGAAAGGAAGAGAGGAAGAAAGGAAGGAAGGAAGGAAGGAAGGATGGAAGGAAGGAAGGGAGAAAGACTAAAGAAAAAGAAAAAGAAAAAAAGAAAGAAGAGAGAGAGAGAGAAAGGATTCCTTAGGTGTGAACCAATTAAGTAAATGAAGTTTTACCACACATAAAAAAAGAGATTGATTCTAGCTGGTGATAGATGTTTAAGTGCAAGTTATAGTTTCCTTCCTTTTACGGGTGAAGTGTTATAAAATCTCTGGTGGTAAATTTATTTTAATTTTGCTCATATTCATTCTTCTGGCAACTTCAGTCTCTTGCCAAATAACTGTCCCTATCATTTTGCTGGGTTTTTCTGGCAACCGAAAAGAAAGAGGAAATCATTGGAGATGTTCTTTCTGAGACCAAACAGGTGGGTTGCAACAGTTGGCAGCTTTTGATTATTCTCCACTAACAAGAGTTTTCCAGGAGGTTTCAGAGGCAGCACATTTGTTCACTGAAGATTTCCCTATGAAGACATTTTCAGTAGGAAGACATCCAAATGCCTCTTTAATAAAAGAATTGCATGCATCCTCTGCCTTTTCTCATTCTCATCCCAACTGCTCTACACCCTTTTTCTTTTAGGGCCTTCCTGCTCCAGTCTCCTCAAAACTAGCTCTCAGGAAAGCTCTGACACATTCATTCATATTAAGGTATAATTGCCTTGCTGATGTATCAGGCAGGTATCAGGGGTCACCTTTTGTGATGGTTAATTTTATGTGTCAACTTGAATGGGCTAAGGGACGCCCAGACAGCTGGTACAACATTACTTCTGGGTGTGTCTGGGAGGGTGAAATTGGCACTTGAAAGGGGGGAAGTGAGTAAAGAAGATCATCTTCACCAAAGTGAGTGGGTATCATCCAATCTAGTTCGAAAATGTGGAGGAAGGATGAATTTTCCTTCTCTGTTGGAGCTGGGCACCCATTCTCTCCTACCTTTGGACAATGGGGCCCCTGGTTCTCCATCCTTGGCACTTGGACTGAAGTACACCAGTGGCTTTCCTGGTTCTCCAGCTTGCAGACAGCAGATCGTGGCACTTCTTGGCCTCCCGAATCATATGAGCTGGTTCATATTTTATATATATTCTGTTCCCCTGAATAGCCCTGGATAATACTCCTTTCCTGAGAAAGTTTCCATTTTAATAGACTTCCTCTAAGCAAATCTCTAGTTGTAGAATGTCCAGCATTGGTAGGGAAGACAATGATGAAGTGGCCCTGAAATCCTGCAATGCAAATTGCTGTTTATTCTACTACTGGTGAGGGTGCACATGACAAAGGCTACACTACTTAGGTTCACTTGGTAAAACAAAGGGAGGATTGACCTATTGTCAACTGAACTTTAACCATATGAACAGGTAGGCTTTAAAACTGAAGACAATTGTCTTCAATACTGCAACTTGCATACAAGTAAGTATCTACATGCATATAAGATTGGATGGGAGATAACGCATTTGCAAAAGGAAATATATATTTAATTCAGTCTGGTTTCTTATAATCTTAGTAGAAGCCATAATGGCTAACAAGCTAAAATTATTTGAAATTTTACTCATGTTGGCCTCATTACCTCATTGCATTGCTCTTTGCCATTTTTATAGCCCGAACAACATAGCTGAAGAAAAACATAGCTTTAAAATGGTGAAAAATATGAAGGATCCAGACGGAAATTCTTCCTTAAAGAAAGCTCTTTTTATACTTCAGCAATCTGAAATGGCAGCAATTAGTTTCGTAGCGGGACCTAATCATTTGCACAAAGAGAAAACATATCATTTTGGATATGAAATCAGCATTTGATTTGATCAGCAAATTCCTAATTTAAAGAAAGAAAAATAGCTTCAGGGCTTGGGTGGGCCAGAGGAGTGAACCCTGCATGTAAAACACTGGGCCTTTGATTAGAAATATAAATAATTATTAGCTTATACCACATGGAGTTTCTCCTTTTTTCTCTTTCATTCTCTGTATCTGCAGGGTATTTCATAAAATTTAACTGTGAGGAGGAGTGCAAGCTTGCCCAGGGGCCCCTGTCCTAGCTTACCCCTTGTTAATACAGAATTCTGAATGCCTTGGTTAAATGCAGATTCCAGTTGTCAGGGAGATAAGAAAAATTGCAGGTGGGAGCTATGGACAGCAGACCTAACATTTTAAAGACTCAAAGTCATTTGTGTCTGGTTCCTTTTTTTTTTTTTAAGAGACAGAGTCTTGCTCTGAGCCCACTCTGGAGTGCAGTGACATGATCCCACCTCACTGCAACCTTGAACTCCTGAGCTCAAGTGATCAATCCTCTTGCCTCAGCCTCCCAAGTAGCTAGGACTACAGGTGTGCACCAACAAGCCTGGCTAATTTTTAAAATTTTTTGTAGAGATGGATTCTCACTATGTTGCCCAGGCTAGTATCGAACTCCTGGCCTCAAGCAGTCCTCCTGCCTCAGCCTCTCAAAGTGCTGGGATTACAGATATGAGCCATCGTGTCCAGACCTGGTTCCTCTTTTCTAAAATGACAACTAATTGTATATTCGAAAACTAAATATAGGCAGGGCACAGTGGCTCACCTCTGTTTCCTTTCATGGGAGAGTTAGTCTAAATACCTCAGGTCCACAATTTACTGTGAGTGTCAATTTAAGGAATGAATCACCTAAACAGAAATCAAAGATTAGAAAGCCATTTTTCATTTGGGAGTCTCTTTCTTTCTGTTAAATACCCAAATGTCAGACCAAACCTCCCAGTTCACCTCATTAATAGCTAAAAGAATTGTGTTTATTCAGATCTTTATGGAGAGAACAAATAAATGAAATGAATGTAGCCCTATGGGTGAGCAGTTTATTTTCAGATAATCTAAATAAGAACTAAGCAATGATGAGCAGTGTTGATTTGTCATTTGCCTCCAAGGCCTCATCCTTAGGGTATGGTCATTTCTGAACCAGTGCTGGGGGACATCTTCTTGGCTCACTGTTCTAGCTCTGTGTCTCTGGCCCACCACTTATTCTTCACCTCACTCTGACCCACACTTGTCTGGCCACTTTCACATACTAATATTTATTTGGTAATTGCAGAGAACTTGAGTCACTTTGTCTACAACCATTCTCAGTTCTTTAGATTTATAGGCTTTCTGTTTCATGACTGGGTTCATTAATTATTGCTTTCTCTGTTTCTAATCTTATCATTGACTTCCATTGCTCAAATGTGTACAATGCAAGACACGCAAGAGGAAGATTCTCCTGGGTGACACCCTTTCTACATGAATTTTCACTCTTCTAGTATACTTCCTCAAACGTTGAGAGGTATTTTATAGTCTCCCATGGATATAGGCAGGAAAAAAAAACCTGGAGCTGTGTGGAAGACTTCCCATATTCAAAATTTTAGTTTCTTTGTATTCATTCTAAAGGTCTCTGCTGCTGAGGAGTATTTTCCATAATGGAGAAAATTTGGTGGGTATCTGGGTAGGAGTAATAATTAGTAACATGATCCATGTCTTTTACAAAAAAATGATTAATCTTATTTGGAATCTTTTATTTCAGAGGTAGAAAGCATAAATAGAAAGTTCAACTTTAGATGTGTGCTATAGAGGTTTTTGAAGTATAGGTGTGTTTAGAAATATTGAGAACAGATTTATGTTTTATAACATTTCCAGCTTGGCCTACACTAAAGGAAAATTGAAAAATGGAGGTTTAACATATTATATATTCTTCATACTAGTCAGTCAACAATACATGCTTTGTAAGACAAAAACTTTCAGTCATTCCCTCACTTGACAAAAATTTATTGAATACCCACCATGTTTCAGCATTTTAGTTGCTATGGAATCAACAGTGAAAAAGATAAACTCCAGAACTTATATTTTAGTGGGACAGGCAGATAATTAACAAATAGCAAAATAGATGTGTTAAATCAGTTTTAAAACACAATGAAAAAAAAAAAACAAAAGAAAATAAAAGAAGAAGAAAAAAAAGAACAATAAAAGTAAGAAAGAATACCAGGGTGCACTATTTTAGATAAGTGATTTTGGACGGCCTATCAAAGAAGGTGACATTTGAACCCTGCAGGAAGTAAGGAAGTCAGCCCTACAGCTTGATGGAGGAAATCAACATTCCAGGAGGATGGAAGAGTGAAGATGCAAGAGAGGATGTGATTCTTACAGAACAGCAAGGAACTAGTCTGACTAGAGCAGGGGACGGGGGCGGGGAACCTGCCGCCTTAAGGCCACATGTGGCCTTCCAGGTCCTTAAGTGTGGCCTTTGGACTGAATCCAAATTTTACAGAACAAATTCTTTTATTTTTATTAATACATTTTTGTTTGTCTTTTATATTTTTAAAATTAACGTATTTAAAATACCAAAGAATAAAACAAGTTTCAACAAAATAATTCTCCCAGATTGACCAGCACAATTAGAACATTAGCAAGCCATAAGGGCTAAATTGATGGCTACTATGCTCATGATTTAGTTCTAACTTCCCTGCCTGACTGGCACCACTATCCCGGGAGGCTGGTTGGTGAAAGTTTATGGGGGTTGAGTACACCAGTCTGTTATCAGCTTTTGACAAGTGGTGCACTATGTTTCTGTTTGAAGTGGAATTTGTGAATAGTTACACAGCTTGACAGTATTTTTTAATTCTGTCTGCTTAACAGCCCATCATGTCAGAGAAGACCAAGAGAACACTGAAGGAACAAAACAGATTTTTTAATGAGGAATGGGAATTGCAATATTATCTTGTTTCTGCTAAAGATAAGGTGATTTGCTTGCTTTGTGATTCTGCAATATCAACATTAAAGAAATTCAATGCACATCAGCATTATAACACTCATAAGGACCACAAATATTTTCAATTAGACAGAGAGGTGTGAAAGGTTGTATTGCAGAAATTAAAAGATGAAAAGCAAAGACAATTCTTTTGAGCAGCAATAAGGAAATAATGCCACTGAAGCAACTTATAAAGTAGCTTATATACTCTGGGTAAAGAGGGAAGCCATTCAGTGATGTAGTAATTGTGAAAGAATGCATTGTTGAAGCTGTAGGATACTTAGACTCCAATAACATTTCAAAGTACAAACTGCCTCTCTCAAGGAGAACCATAACTGATTGGCAGCATGAATTAGCCTTCAGCTTAACGGAACAACTTCATGCAATACTTCAAAAGAAAAATATATATTATTCAATTGCTTTGGATGAATCAACTGATACTATTGACTCAGTGTAGGTTTTATACTTCATTTGGATCATAACAGAAGATTTTCTTTGCTATGAAGAGTTATTCACTTTGTCCACTTTTGCAAACAGAATACAGGGAATAGATGTCTTCCACAACTTGTAAGATAAAGTTGGACTGAATTTGGTAAATTTAGTGAGTGTATGTACATACAGTGTACTTTCCACGACAGGAAACCATGAAGGATTTATTACATGGATTTAAGAAAGTATTAACAGATCCAGATGTTCTCATTTTTTTCATCATAACTTGCAAAATCTCTGTGCTAAAGCTACAATTTTAAGTGATATTTTGCAATAAGTTATAAATATTGTTAACAATATTCATGCAAATGCAATGCAGCATCATTGATTTCATAACATGCTAAAGTCGAACAATGAGGTATTCAGTGTGGATTTGCCATAGCATTCTAAAGTGTGTTGGCTTTCACAGGGACAAGTGTTTGCCAAAATTTTAGCTCTGAGAGAGTAGATAGTTAAATTTTATGAAGAACAGAATCAGCAATGTGAATTATTGAAAGAGGATTTCTACAGGAATGCAATATTTCTGTGTGATATCATGTCAAATCAAAATGACTTGAGTATTTCTTTGCAAGGTAAAACTAAGTCTATATATGATATGTGGCCAAGAAATCCAAGCATTTTGAAGAAAGCTATCTTTTTTCAAAACACTTATTTTTCAAAAGGAAATTTCAGATTAATATTTTCCTCAGTAAGCAAAGGTCATTGATGAGCACGATGATTTATGTGAATCATTTGAAGAATATGCAGCTGTTATAGACTTATTAATTGGAGAGGTTCACAATGAAAGGGTCACTGACTTTGAGAATCATGACATCATACTCAAATTAGCATTCCAGCCTCATCTAGTTCATATCACCAAGGCACCTAAAGAATTACAGATGGAATTGATTGAGCTCTCAGTAGATGACATTTTAAAGTTATTGTTTGATGCTAAAAAAGATCACTGAAATATGGAAAAATGCAGTACAATACCAATGCCTTCAGCAATATGCCAAAACAATGCTTTCTTGATTTTCAACTACTTATTGCTGCAAATCTGCATTCTCCTACCTAACCCAAATCAAGATGCCCTTAAGGTCACAAATGACTGATACCCACCTAGAGGATCAACTGAAATTGTAGACCTCCATGCTGCAATCAAACACTCAAATTGTTTCCCAACAAAAAGCAGACACAACAAAGTCATTAAAAGGTTAGTTAAGTTTAAAATTAATAAATAGTTTTCACTTTTGAAATTATTAAGTACATAGTAGTTAGATTTTTACAAAATAATGTACACTTTTTAAGTATATCTAACTGAAGTTTCTTGAATGTGGCCTTATTTGATTACAGCTAAATTAATGCCCCCTTCCAACGTGAAAAGGTTTCCCACCCCTGAACTAGAGCATAGGGGAAGGCTAGGAGGTGGAAGAGACACGTGTTGGGCATGAGCTCAGAGAGGTTGCCAAGGGATAGAATATGCAGAATCTTGCAAACCATGGTAATGAATGGATTTGATCCTAATGTGACAGGATGCCATTAGAGGAGTGACAGCAGGGAAGTGAAAGTGTTAAAGTTTTGGTTCTAAAAGATCAGTCTGGTCATTGTGTTGAGAATGGCCTATAGAAGATAGAGCTGGAAATAGGGAAACTATTTGAAAGTCTAACAGCTATATTCAAGACAAGAGATGAAGAAAGCTTGGATTAGGATATTATCAATGCAGGTAGTGAGAAATGGTCACTTTCAGCACATATTTAGAAAGTAGAAGCTCTAGGATTTGCTAATAGAAGAGAGGTCTAAATGATGACTGCATGATTTTGACCCAAGCAGTGGAATATATGAACATCCCGTTTATTGAAAGGGAAAACACCCCAAGGAGAAAGAAGCTTAGGGGACTAAATTAAAGGTTCAAATGCAAACAGTTTAAGTGAGAAAAATAATTAGAAATTAATCTTTATATGCTGCAATATGTCTCATTTTTTCATTACAAAGACATTTTATTATGAAATAAAACATTTACACAGTAAAGAACATGAACAAGAACATAAAATAATATCTGTATAAGTAACACCCAAGGTATTGGTATTTTAAAAAGTTTTTCAGGTGATTTTATATGTACCCAGAGTTCAGAATGACAATTTGAAAATCATTGTGAATTCAACAAGCAATTATGGTCTCTAAGATAACTTCAGAGCAAACTTTCTTGACACCAGAGGTTTGAACTACATGAATGCATATAATCCTTTTGAATCCGTGATCAAGTGCAACAAAAACTTAATTAATTAGGATATTCTATCATGGGATGTAGTAATTAATTGTTTTTTCTGGCCAAGATTTCTTTTGATTTTTACTGTTAAAGGTGCTTTTGGAAGATATCCCAACTTCTGGCGATTGTAATGAAGGCAGAGTAGCTCCACATGCCTCTTTTTTTCTAGTGTTGAAGACTGTCTCTATACTGCATTCTACTCAGTTATGGTGGTTTGCAGTCCTACCAGCAGTGTATGAGTACCGTCTGGGAGATGGACACGCTTGAAACTCTGACTTGGATGGGGCAAGGGCAATATATGTAACCTAAACATTTGTACCCCCGTAATATGCTGCAATAAAAAAAATTTAAAAATTTTTTTTAACAGAATTATTAATGTCCATAAATTTTGTTAAAATTTGACATCTAAAAGTAGCATAAACAGTATTAAGAATAAATTTTTGATTAATTGGGACTTACAATTGGTTAGGTTTAGGTAATTGATACTTACAAACAAAAAGTTCTTCACCACTCAGGTTAACTATTCCTTCTTTTCTTTCCCTGCTCTGGTCTTCTTCCTTTTTAAATGCCTCATATTTAATAATCATCTTAATAATGTAGACATATAGTTCACATGTATGAAACAAAAAGTCTAGAATACCTAACATCATTTGATCATGCGTTCCTTCCATATAAAAGTTTATGAGAAAGAAAAGACTATGCCTTGAAACTTCTTGGCTCTAAAAAGAAAAGCAAAAAAGAAAAAGACTATATATTCTAAAGTAACAAATGTCTTCAAATTCTAAAATAATCTGTTAAATTTTTCTCCAAAAGGAAAAATAAATCATCTTTTCAAAATAATCGCTTTACAAAAATAATGTTTTCTTTAAAATTAAAAAACTCATATGTTTAACATTTCAAGCAACAGAATTATCTTAAAAATATACCTTTTCAGCAGAAGTACCATGAACCATATCAGCATAATAATAATAAAGTGGGCTATACAAAAATTGTTTTTAAGGGTTATCCATAACCATTTCTGGCAATGTCTGGAAAAAAGAGAAAACCTATCAATCAAGAGATACTGCATCACATGCAATGCCAGAAGCACCTTCAGAAGGTGTTGGGAAAGTCCATAAATCATGTAAGATAATTCTCAGAGGATTAGAATGGAAAAGGTCTCCTGGCATTTGTAGCTCATCTTGGTGCACTAATTGTAGACTCAGTATAGTCCTTCTGAGTCCTGAAGTGTTTAGCTGCTGTAGCCATTTGATGTTGGCCTTGTAGCTGTCTCTTCTTGTAATTTTTAACTTCATGAGCAGCCAATGATAAAGGAGTCTTGTGTAGGAGAAGTTTAGACCGATTTTGGGATTCATACGTTAGTATGTGTTTATTAAATAAAGCTTTTTAATTGTGTTCTTCAAATCTTATTTATCTTTACTAACTACTCATCATTTTACCTATCAATCATTTAGAGAGAGATGTTGAAATCTCCCATTTTAATTGTGCAATTATTAGTGTCTCCTATAGCCACATATATTTTTCTTTATATGGGTTGAAGCAAATCTATTATTAGAGGTGTGTGATTTAAAAATTGTTAGATCTTCCTTTCATTTATTATGAAGCAACTCATTTCCATTATATAATGATATTCCTTATCTTTAATAATGATTTTTAGAATAAAGTCTACTTTTTTCCTGGTATTAATATAGGAACACAAGCTTTCTTTTGGTTAGTTTTTTTGACTTTTAAAAAATTGGTTTTAATGGTTTTTTTCTGTTTCTTTGTTTCCTCATTTCATTACTTACTTTGTTTCTATTCTTCTAAAGGTAATCCTTGAAATTTTATCATGGATACTCAGTAACTTAGAAAAGTTTAAAGTTCATATATTTACCCTTCTTCCAAAAAGTAGAAGCATCTTAGAGTAATTTTATTTCAATTGCCCCCTTCCAAAATTATATTATTTTTAACAGGATCACTTTGGCTTCTGTGTAGAGGATGAAGGGTAGGAAGGGCAAGGATGAGGAAGCCAGCAGGAGACATTGGCACTGGTCCAGGCAAGCACTGATAGTGGCTTAGATTGATGGAGTGGATGCAGTAAGACAATTAGGAACAATTGCTTCCCAGCATAGGGTGGAATCAAAGTACTATCTCATACAATGTAGCTAGTTCCAGTGTGTGTTACAATAAATAATACCTAATGTGTTTTGAGGGTGTCTATGGGCCAAGTACTGCAGTAGCACTTAAAATGTATTTCTCCTTTAATCCTCACAATAGTCCTGTAAAATAGATTTTTTGCTTCACCCAGTGATATGGTTTGGATGTTTGGCCCCTCTAAATCTCATGTTGAAATTTGAGCCCCAGTACTGGAGGTGGTGCCTGGTGGGAGGTGTTTGGGTCATAGGGGAAGATCCCTCATGAATGGCTTGATGATGAGTGAGTTCTCACTTTACCAGCTCAGAGAGCTGGTTGTTTAAAGGAGCCTGGCACCACCGCTCTCTCTTGCTCCTTCTCTTGTAACACGCCTGCTCCCCTTTGCCTTCTGCCTTGATTGGAAGCTCCCTGAAGTGCTCACCAGAAGCAGATGCTGGTGCCATGCTTGTATACCCTACAGAACCGTGAGCCAAATAAACCTCTTTTCTTTATAGATTACCCAGCCTCAAGTATTTCTTTATAATAATGCAAAGCAAACTAACACACCCGGAGAGAAACCCAAGGTTGCAGGCTAAGTGTGTGGCTACCCTAACGGCATAAGGAAGAAAGAAGCCAGGCCACAGCTTGGATGGGGGAGTTAAGGGGCTGAGTCAGCATAGGAAGAAAATCATCCCCTTGAGAACCAGCAGTTTAAAATCACCTTGCTGTGTTTGCTTGTGTTATATTTCAAAGTAAGGTTAAATACCCTTATTTTCCTATACTAGAAACTATAAAATATGTTACTGAATCAGAGTAATTGTGAAAATAGAGACTGTCTTTTTTTTTTTTTTTTTTTTTGCTATCTTAGGTCAGAGAAATAAATATTCAATTTCTCTGGGAATATTCTCCACTGTTGCATAATTATATGTATAGTATCTATTTTGCATTTTAAGATTATCTCTAAATTAATAGTCATTGAAAACTACCCTTTGTTTAAAAGGCTAAAAGATTTGAGAACTCTTTACTGTCCCACATTAAACAGCTTTTTGGTCAATAAATATTGTTTAAGAATATAAGAAAATTTTTAGTGAGGTACTGATTATGAATAGTCCTCAATTTATAAATAGGCAGTGTTTTCAAAATTTGAAATTTCATGTGTATTATATGTACTGTATATAATAATCATTATAGTCAGCATTTATAAAGTGCCTACTATGTATTGAATGCTTTAAAAATATGACTTTTTAGTCTCCCACAAAATACTATGAAAGTAGGTAAATCATTCTCATTTCACAGATAAGGCAACTAAAGCTCAAAGAGGATAGTTAACTTGCACGTCACGCAGCTTATAGATGGCAGAATTGGGATTTTAATCCATGTCAACTTCAAGTGTTGCCCTCATTCCCAGTGATCTCAAAAAAGTCTACTGAAGTCCTAAATGCAGCACCAATAATATTCCTCAAGAAATCAGAGGTTACCTACTCCCCTTGAGTTTTTCCAGACCCTGAGTGCTCACTGACCTTTGAATCTTTCTCAGCCCAGAACCCAATGCCCCATAAGTTTAAACAGCCCCCAAACTAGAATTTTTCTAAACCGTCCTCTAATGACTTACAGCCTTTGTTGAATAACAGGTGTTCAATAAACAAATGACGAAGAGCATTGAATTGAATTCTTGATGACTAATATAATAAAATCAGAAATACATTTTCCTAAACAAAAAAAAGAATACATCTTCTTAATAGATTGCATTGAAAATGTTTTAAAAAGACAGGATCACAAAGGTAGACAGTGTTGTAGCACATTAGCATGTATTACTACATCTGCTAGGTTTTTTAGTTTAAGCAAAATAGTTTTAACTACTTTTTAAAATTATTAATCATGTTACCATTTTTCTGAAGAAACATGGATCACCATTGCCTAAAGAATAAAGTCTAAACTGTTCATCATGGCCCACTGGGCTCACTAAAGTCTGGCCTGTTTGTGAATTAACTCTTCAATCTTCTGTCTCATTGTGATGGCTACACCAACCTTCAACAGACTTCCATGCCTGTATTCCTGCCCTTCCCTCAGCTGGGAAAAAGGCTTTCACTTGTCTTTCAAGATGGTTGAGGGCCATTTCCCTCAGGTTGAAATCCTGTGTTCCCTCGGTGCCTTCCTCCATCAACTTCAATAGCACATTTTACTGAACTTGTTTATAAGCTTTTTTCTCCGCCCTAGGTGAAGAACTTCTTAAGGACAAGGATCACATCTTATTGAGTTTTGTATTCTCAATACCCAGCATATACTAGGTTTTCAACAAATGTTTATTATTGAATTATATGTCAGCAGCATGTTAGGCAAAAGAGAAAATTATGTCAGCACTGGGAATTAAAAGAACCAGTTGTTTATTGTTATTGCTGTCTCAGAAGCAGGCTAGATGTGGAAAGGTTTAGTAATAAAAACTGAAACAGTTTGAATACTTTCTTAACATGATATAAAGTATTCTAAGGCAATCCAATGGCTGTATCATATCCCATTCATTCATTCAGAAAAAGGGGCTTTATGGAGCATCTGTGCTAGGTGTTAGTATCTTTGAATGAGAGAGACAAGATTCCTGCCCACATGGGCCTCACTATCTTGCAAAAGAAACAGGCATAAGAGAAATGATTACACGGATTATTATGTCGACAATTAGGTTGCATGTTAAGAAGTGGAGGATGTTCTGAAAACTTGTAACAGGAGGACCTAACCTAGTCTGGGGACCAGGCAAGACTTCTCTGAGGGATGCTTAAGAGGAGGCCTGAAAGTCCGGAGAAAATAGACATATCCTGGGCAGAAGGAAGAGCACATCTGAAGGCTACAAGGTCAAATGATCCAAGTGTATTCTATGACCAGAGAGAGGAGGCCAGTATGTCCTCTCAGCCTCACTAATAAAGAAAAGTTGCTCAAAAATTTTAAAAGACTGATAAACCACATTGGATAAAGTGTTGGGAAAGGGGGAAAACCCACAATGTTGGTAGAGGTGTACCAATTTCTCCAAGGGCAGCTTAGCAATATGTGTCAAAATTTCAGATGTATATCACTTTGACTCTGAAATGCCATGGTCAGGAATTGAACTAGACAGGAGCCAGTCAAATGCACATAGATCTATATTTCCAAGGCTGTTCACTGTAATGTTTTTTTTATCAGCAAATACTTAGAAACAATTTAAATATTCATCAATAGAAGTTGATTGAATTAAATTATGGAACTAAATGGGTTTTAGAAATAAAACCTGGGGAGCTATATGTAGCATTAAACAAAAACAGCAAGTTTTAACACTGCATTTATAAGATAGTAAAAAATATAGTTTGGATTTCCAGTCAAAAAATCCACAGAAACTGAAACTTCAGGCTTATTTGAAATAACTGCAAAAGGGAGTAATTCAGCAAGAAAAAAATAAGATCCAACAGTGAACACATAAATCAATAAAATTAATAATAAAAGCAATGTGTATTGATAAATTGAAATTATATTCCAGACAACAATAACATGAAAGATGCAGAAGGGTTTTCAGTGTGCAGTTAAAGCAGGCCAGGGTGTTTGTCTTGCTGAAGAGTACAGAGATAGTGAATGGCTGGATGACTGGAAAAACTTTTAGCTGAGTATGCATATTAAAACATTAAATGCAAGCACAACCCCACATAGCTACATAAGTAAGTCTAGGAAACTTAATATTGAGTAACAACCAAACAAGTTGTAGAATAATATAAAGAGAATACTATTAATCTAAAGCTTAAAAATTTACAAAACCACATTATATTGTTTATATATGTTTGTTTACTATATACAAACATATATAGTAAAAATATAAAAACATGGGGGAAAACAATAAGTATTAACTTCAGTTCATGAAACTTCCAGAAAGGAAGAAGGGTGGCAGGAGCAGGGATCATGGAAGGTTACAAAGGTCACTACCAAAAAAATGTCACTTGCCTGAGCTGTGGTTTATGCCTGTAATGCTAACACCTTGGGAGGCCTAGGCCAGAGGAGTGCTTGAAGTCAGGAGTTCAAGACCAGCCTAAGTAATCCCATAGTAGTAATAATCTCTTTGGTAGTAGTAATCTCTACCAAAAAAAAAGAAAGAAAGAAAGAAAAATTAACCAGGCATGGTGGCACATGCCTGTAGTCCCAGCTACCCAGGAGGCTGAGGCAGGAGGATCTCTTGAGCCCAGCAGTTTGAGGTTGCAGTGAGCTATGACCATGCCACTGCCCTCATGCCCCGTCAACAAAGTGAGACCATCTCAAAGAAAAAAAAAAAAAAAAAGTCGCTATAGCACACTTTATTTTGTAAAGGAAAAAAATTTATATCTGAACCAAATATAGTAAGATGTTAACATGTATTAAATCCTAAGGTGGGTACATGGATTTTTGCCAATGTGAATGGTGGCCTTCGACTTGAGCAATGGGGTGGCCTTGAGTTGAATGCTGTCCTTCATTGAGCAGTGCGTGTCTTCAACATTCTGCTTAAGTACTTGTAGTTAGAGTGAAATAAAAAAAGAAATGTGATTTAGGGCCCCTCAGGGTACTTATCTTGGTGGGGTCAGCGTACTTCAAGTCCTGTGCTTGCCTCTAAAGGCTCAGAAACATGATTTTTGTCAGCTTACCCCAAGGAAATAATCAGGTTTAGGGTCCTCGAATCACTCTAATCAAGCAGGGAAGAGCCAACACATTCATTTAAGAAATGTATAACTATCAGAAAGGCCAGAAAGTTCATGAGGGGGAGGGACTTCTCTCCCTCTGAGAATTATCCACATGGAAAACCAGATTATATCAAAAGGCTATGTAGTGAGTGTAAAGCCAGGACTGGTTAATGTTATTGATTTGTGATAGGCTAATGTTATCTATTTCAAATAGAATTAATTTAGTTTGACAATTGTCTGTTGAGCATCATCCAAAGCCCTGCCAAGAGGACCCAGCAACTGTGATGGTTGGTTTGTGCAGCCTCTTCCCCAACTGTCCTGGAGACAAAATAACAAACACTTAATCTCTGACTCTCTGCTCTCTGAGCTTCCCGCTGCCACACCCCAGATGGTAGCACCACCTTTGCTCAGACCAGCCAGGGTGCATTACGTGAGGTTTCCACTTTCCAGATGCTGTGGCTTTCCAGCCATGCCTTTGTGTGACTTCCACTCACATCACCCAAATTGGATTTGTATTCCCAAATCTCCTGAGCCACACTTTACAGACAGTTGCTTACATTACTACGACAGTTGGTAATTTTATTCATTATACTGGTGCTTAATGGATTTACTCCTTTAAAAATGGAATATTTTTTCTTTTTAGAAATTATGTTTTGTGTAGTAATACACACACATAGCATGAAATTAAACAATAGAAAAAAATGTACAGTAAAATCTCAGCTTCTCTTCCACCTCTGTCATCAACTTTTTTTATCTCTAGGCAACATTTTTTTTTATCTTTTTACTGTTTAAATTTTTTAATTTTTTTAAAATTTGTATTTATTTATTTTTTTGCTGCTGTTGCAATGAAAGCTACTGGCACCTGGGGAGGGTAACATGGAAAACATGTGCTGGGTTAGCTTCCTCTCACGTGTGTTCTCCCAGCACCCCATTCTTTCCCTATCCTTAGTGAAATTTTTTGCATACTTGCTTGTATCCATATACATTGTCAGCTTCTTGAGGGATAGGCTTGTCTCTGTCTTGTTATTCCCAGCATCTAGCACAACGAATGTACCATTGCACATAGTACAATAGACATTTGTTGAGTGAATAAATATGGTTGGTAACGAACATTTACTGTTTGCTATAGAATGAAATAAGATATATCGTACTAAGATCATTTATTGTAGCAGATGCTGTCAGTGACCCACCCGTCTCCCCCTTGCCTTTACAATTTTGGTGCACGCAAGACCAACTTCCAAATGCATTTCTTTGCCTGAGGGCTTTCCCTGACCACCTGAGCCCGAAATTCAAGGGAATTAATGACCTCACCACCGCCATGACCACCACCACCAGTAACACTCAGTCAATGACTGATGGAGTCAGGGTATAACTCCCCAGTTCCCTTGCCCTAAGGGTGGGATAACTCTGAGGCGAGCGTCCTACATTTGCTCCCAGGATTTCAAAGCTAGATTAAGCCCCAGTTACCTACAATGATAACTCATTTTAAAAAGGACTGGCTGACACCAATGTCCTGAAGCTAAAATCTCCTTGTCTCTAATTGGTCTTACATGGGTCATGTGCCTATCCTTGAACCAATCACTATCCCTACCGGGGGGCAGTGTTTTGATTGGCCAGACTTAGGTCACATGTCCACCCTTGGAGTCAGGAGTGGTATAAAATCCAGCAGAACCACAACAATGAGAATAAGAAAGAAAAGAAAATCAGAGGTCAGTTCCAGAAAGTGATTAGATGTGAAACAGCCAAAGAACAACTATATTCCATTACAGAGGACTGAGACTGAAAAAGAACGAAGTTTTTTTATCATTGAGATTTATAGCTGGTCTGAATTATTTATTCGAATTTCTAAGGAAAATAATATTTCTCTATTTTGAACTTTTCCAGAGAGCCTAAAATGAAAGATTCCTTTTCTAAGTAAGATGGATATTTTTCTTTGGTTGGACATGAGAACATCCACCTCCAGTGAGGCCATAGGCCGAGCATTTGGCTTTTATAAATGTATTGAAATATTATTCACCTCTGCAAATATACCTGAATGGACAGGATTTTTCAAAATAATACTTCAAGGAGTTTTCATAAAGAGATAAATATTTTGAGGCACTGGTCCCGGAAAGTTTGAGGTGTCAATAATTCAACACATTTGAAGTTTCTCACATTAAAAGGTATAAAACTTCTGATCTTTCCTCCCTAAAGTATCCCTTTTTGCTGTCAGTAAATTCCTCAAAATTCAAAGATGAACCTTCTCACTGAACATTCCTATTGTTGGTGGGTTTTTTTAGTTTTGTTTTTGTTTTTGTTTTTTGAGACAGGACCTCACTGTGTCCCCTGGGCTACAGTGTAGTGGCATCATCATAGCTCACTGCAACCTTAAACTCCTGGGCTCAAGCAACCCTTCTGCCTCAGCCTCCCAAGTAGCTGGACCTACAGGCCAGTGCCACCATGCCCAGCTAATTTTTCTATTTTTTTGTAGAGACGGGGTCTCACTTTTGCTCAGGCTTATCTCAAACTCCTGGCCTCAAGCAATCCTCTCACCTTAGCCTCCCAAAGTGCTAGGATTACAGGCGTGATCCACTGCGCCCACCAACATTCCTATTTTTTTTTACTCTCCAGCCTTCTACTGTGCTAGGGGCGTTACATTTCTTATCAATTCAGCATTTTCAAATATAATAATAATGGTAATATTAATATCCCCCATCTTCAATTGAGAGTTTAATTAGTTAGTGAATCTCTGGCTCTTTAGCATGGATGTAGCTCAATCTCATTTTGAAACTACATATTTGGTTAAGTCATCTCTTCAATAATGATGCCCCATGGAGGCTTATCCTCTGAACACGTATTCTTTCTTTCTCCTGAGTGGAACAAATTGGAAATGCATGTATACTTCCCCTAAAAAGTTCAGAGAGTAGAAAATCACTTACATTTTTACTGATCTATTTTTAGTAATAGTATCTCATGTAGTATGTAAAATATAGGTTAGGAAATTAGAGAATTGGTTGAGTGGCACTTTTCTGCCTTTAGAGAACAGATTCAAGGTAGGGCCAAGCAAATGATAATAACTTAAAGACTAAGTCTCCTTGAGTCTATGGAGATCAAGAGGATGATCAGAAAGAGATGACCAGAAAGAAAGGTCACAACATTCCTCCAAACTTGGTGTGACATAAGAAATAAACTGCAAAAACTCCAAAACCAAGGGGAATTGATAGGGGACCCTTTAGTGAAATATTTCAGGGCTTAGAAGACTAGGGTGGGAAAAGACTAGGAGAAAAGATAAAATTTATGTAAAAGTCAGTATGTGCAAAATAGCAACATTTTGCATTTTCCTTAGGTACACATAGACAGAAATCCTGCCTTTCCCCTCCAATGCTGGCTGGGACATTTGTGTCCCCGTGATAATCACTGGAGCACAATTGAGGCCTGCTTAACTTCAGTTATATCAATGTAAAGGAGAGTAGGCGAGAAAGCTTTTTAACAGAAATAAAAGACTTGGTGAAGATAGTAATTGCTGGAATGAAATTCCAGCTTGACATCTGTTCCAGATTCACCTGCAGCTGTTGCTTACCTACTTAGAGGCAGCTGGTGACATGGCAAAGCACAAGATGTGTAAGAGAAGGTGCTAAAAGAACTGAATCTCTCCATGCCATCTCCAGATCATAAATGTGAAGTCTGGAAAAAAATTAATGCTTAACCAAAGTTGCACTATTAAGTGCCAATGTCAATACTTCAACTCAGGTCTTCTGACTCTAAATGTGTGCACTTTTGCTACATTTGTTATGGATACCATACTTTCGTTAATGAATCTAAGATATCATTAGTTGATTTTTTCCAGTTTTTTAATAATAGTTTTATTGAGATAATTGACACACCATAAAATGTACATTTGTAAAGTGTACAATTCAGTGGGTTTTAGTATATTCACAGAGTTTTTCAACTGTCACAACAATCTATTTTTAGAACATTTTCATCACTCGATAAAGAAAACTCATATCCATTAGCAGTCAGCGGTCCCTCTCCCTTAGATCCTTTCTCCAGCCCCTGGAAAATGTGGTTTATCTGTACAATGGAATATTCCAGACTTAGAAAGGAAGGAAATTCTGACACATACAATGACATGAATGAATCTTGAAAACATCATGGTAAGCCAAAGAAGCCAGTCACCAAAGACTACATATTGTATAATTTCATTTATATAAAATGCCTAGAATAGCTAAATCCATAGAGCCATTAGCTGTTATTAAAAATTGTGGTAAAATAGACATAACAAAATTTGCCATCTTTAACCTTTTTAAATGTACATTCATATTGTTGTTCAACCATCACCACTCTCTCCAGACCTTTTTCATCGTCCCAAACTGAAATGCTATTCCCATGAAATACTAACTTCCCATTTCCCCTCCCCTCACCCTCCAGAAGCCACCATTCTACTTTCTATCTCTATGAATTTGGCTACTCTAGGTACCTCATATAAGTGGCATAATACAGTATTTGTTGTTTTGTGACTGGCTTATTTCAGTTAGCCTAACGTCATTAAAGTTGATCCATATTGTAGCACATGTCAGAATTTCATTCCTTTTTAAAGCTAAATAATATTTCATTATATGTATATACCACATTTTGCTTATCTATTCACTCGTTGATGGATACTTGGGTTGATTCCACCTTTTGACTATTGTGAATAGTACTTCTAGGAACATGGGTGTACAAATATCACAAATATCTCTGAGACCCTTCTTCCAATTCTCTCGAATATATACCCAGGAATGGAATTGCTGGATGTTATGGTAATTTTAGTTTTTTTGAGGAACTGTCATACCATTGCCAATGGCTTTTTAAAGCAATAATGAGAACTTACAGTGAACAAATGCCTCAATCCTGCCCATCAAGTGAATGCAGGCAGGAAAAATCTGCCTAAGAATAGTATAAGTCCTGGCTCCAGTACAATGAGGTTAGAAATAAGTGATCTACTCTCCACCACCAGCACGGCTTTTCATAAACTATCAAGTTAATGCAATGTCTCATTTTTTTAAAATTCAGTGACTAAAACTGATTTCAATTTTGGTTTATTACCTGTTAACTTAAGGAAAACTTTTAAAGTATTACTTTATTTTTTTTTTATTTTTTTTTATTTTTTATTTTTTTTTTCAATTTAATTTTACAGAATCAAAGAGTCTAACAGTATATCTTGTTAGATACAGTATGTCCTCATAATGTATACATTATTTCTTGTACAATGATATGAAATAATATGGGAAATATTCATGATAAATTATTAAGTGAACAGTGCAAGTTAAAAACAATAGATTCATATTTTTTTCCCCACCCCCCCCTTTCCCGAGTCAGCACCTTCAAGTGTAACCACTCCCCAAACGGTGCGCAATGCACTCATTGTGTAGGCATACCCCCATCCCCTCCCCCACCCCCCACCTCAGTCTGATGTCCAATTGGTGTCATTCCCAGATTTGTATTTAGGTGATGATCAGGGAAACCAATTTTCTGGTGAGTACATGTGATGCTTGTTTTTCCATTCTTGGGATACTTCACTTAATATAATGGGTTCCAACTCTCTCCAGGAGAACCATAGAGATGTCGTATCTTCATCATTCCTTATAGCTGAGTAATATTCCATGGTATACATATACCACAGTTTACTAATCCAATCATGTATTGATGGGCATTTGGGTTGTTTCCACATCTTTGCTATTGTGAATTGTGCTGCTATAAACATTTGGGTACACGTGCCTTTGTTACAGAATGACCTTTTTTCCTTTGGGTATATGCCCAGTAATGGGATTGCTGGGTCAAATGGCAGGTCTACTTGAATCTGTTTAAGATACCTCCATAATGCTTTCCACAGGGGTTGCACTAGTTTGCAGTCCCACCAGCAGTGTATTAGTGTTCCTGTCTCTCCACACCCACGCCAACATGTGTTGTTTTGGGTTTTTTTGATAAAGGCCATTCTCACTGGGGTTAAGTGATATCTCATTGTGGTTTTGATTTGCATTTCCCTGATGATTAGAGATGTTGAACACTTTTTCATATGTTTGTTAGCCATTTTTATATCTTCTTTTGAAAAATTTCTATTCATGTCCTTTGCCCACTTTTTGATAGGGTTGCTTGATTTTTTCTTGCTGATTTTCCTAAGTTCTAAATAGATTCTTGTTATCAGTCCTTTATCTGATGTGTAGTATGCAAAAATTTTTTCCCATTCTGTAGGTGGTCTGTTTATTCTCTGGACTGTTTCTTTGGCTGTGCAGAAGCTTTTTAATTTAATCATGTCCCATTCATTTATTTTTGTTGCTGCTGTGATTGCCTTGGGGGTCTTCTTCATAAATTCTTTGCCTAGGCCAATGTCTGTAAGAGTCTTTCCTACATTTTCTTCTAGAATTCTGATTGTATAGTACTTTATTTTTAATAGCCCTGGAAGTCAAACTTCCCTCCGTGCTTGAGCAGAGAGACTGCCCACCAACGTGCAGAGGAAAAGGCCCCTTGTGAATGGGTGGCTTTTGCATGTGGCCCGAACAGTGTGCTATACACTGAATTTTAGTCAGAGAGGATTCAATTTGCATCCCCTAATGGTTTAGTTGCAGTCATGCCTCAAGGCATAGGAATAGACTGGATTTTGTATCGCTTTATTTTTCTGAGTCATGAGGGAAAAGGAAGATTGAAGCAATTTCTGATTTGGAAAGAGGGAGAGAAGTACTACTCATTGTCCTTTTACCCTCAAATGCTTTCCTTTTCTTCTCCCCCTCCTAGATGTCACTCTCCCTGAGAAAAAGATGTTCACAGCCTTACATCCCTCAATTTATTGCTAACATTTTCTTTGCAGAAGCAATGGAAAGAAAACCACCAGATGATTCTATCAGCATCCATGCCCTGTGGGGAGGGCATTCAGCAACACAATCTCCCTGTGTTAGGAGACATACTTCAAGGCCAGCCCCTGGGAGGGACTCTATTTTAATAAGCCACGTGAACCAGCACGGTGGTGCACGTCTGTGGTCCCAGCTACTCAGGAGGCTGAGGTGGGAGTATTCCTTGAGGCCAGGAGTTCAAGGCTAGAGTGTGCTGTAATTGTGCCTGTGAATAGCCACTGCACTCCAGCCAGGGCAACATAGCAAGACCCTGTCTCTTAAAAAAATTTTTTTTCACTAAACCAGGTGAATGTTTTCCATGAAAAGCGATCTCCCTTGCAGTGAAACTGTTACTAAGCCACCTCAGAACTACTGGTCTCTCAGATTCCAAGCCAACACAACCAAGGATCTTAAGTATATTTTTAAAATTTAAAGTTAACCTTAATTACTGTGTGGGCCAGTCATTTTCTTATTAAAGAGAAATCAATCTGATCCTCCCTTCCAGTTATGTAGAGTGATAAGTGTGTTCTTGTGAGTGACGAATTAAAGAACACCAAAGAAAACATTTATCTTACCCTTTTAGATGAAGGAAACTAATTTTTCTGTGCTAGTGGAAAGCCATAAAGAACTTCCATCTGCCCATTACTACTGAGGTGCCATTGTATAAAGTGACTGTGTGATAGTCCCTCTGGGCTGGGACCCTGGTCCCACCACATTTGCACTAGGCTCAAAGCCACCATCAGAATGACTGAACCACGAGCCCACAGAGCTCTGCCTGCCATAGGCATGAGCCCTGACTTCCCTCTTCAGTGACTCACAGCCTCCTTGCCTCTGTCAGCCCCAGAATCCACCAGAAATAATCCCAGCATTTTCTCCATCCCTGTGTTCTTCAGTAACCTCAAGAAAGCTGACCATGCGTCCTTACCCCAATACTCATCTCCATGTGGCTCTGTTATTCCCATAATAACCTTCCCTGTTATTAGAGACCAGGGCCTCTTCCCTCTGTTCCCTCTGGACTCGCATCTGTAATCAACAAGATCTTCTATGTGCTCAATCTCTTCTTGCTGGAACTCTAACCTGGCTCTCCCCTGGAACACTGCTTCTCCTATAGTCCCCTCAGGGGGTGACTGCTGTTGGCTCCTACAATTGGGTTCGGAAGTGGTAGCTGTTCTCTGTGCCTGTCCTTGCCACTTCCAGGCCATGCTTCTTCTCTTCCCTAAAACTCCCAACTCCTTTGAAGCTCATGCCTTTATCAGTGCCACCCACTGTCCCTCCTTGTTGCAGTCCCCGTCAGCTTTCCAGATCACTCTCCGTCAGTCCTTGGAGGTGTTTGCTCTTGGCTCACTGTCAGCCTCTCCAGGCATCTCGATATCAGCACAATGTTCCTTCCATGAATGCGAGTCTTCAGTCCCCTGAATACTGCTTTGAGATCTTTTCAGATATGTTCTCCCTTATATTCACTCTCTGGAAACTTTCTCCAACCCCGTGGCTTTCAGTACTATCTATTGAGACCTCCCAAGTTTCTATCTTTGGCTCTAGTCTCTCCTCTGGACTCCAGATTCATGTAACCAACTACATACTGTAACTCTTCACTTGGACATATAACAGACTCTCAAACTTAACATCTAAAAAAAATAATAACTTCTTGATTTGAGCTATTCCCCTCCCACCAAAACCTGACCCTTCTTTACAAAGTGGCAACTCCAGTCTCCTGGCTAGTGAGGCCCCAAATACTAGAGTAGTCATTCTTTCTATCACATTCCACATCTAATCTCAAATTCTGTTGGTGCTACCTTCAAAATATTTCTAAAACCTGGCTGGGTGCTGTGGCTCACACCTGTAATCCCAGCACTGTGGGAGGCTGAAGCAGGAGGACTGATTGAGCTCAGCAGTGCGAGACCAGCCTGAGCAACATAGCAAGACCCCATCTCTACCAAAAATAGAAACATTTGCCAGGTATGGTGGCATGCACATGTAGTCTCAGCTTCTTGGGAGGCTGAGGCAGGAGGATCGCTTGGGCTCGGGAGTTTGAGGATACAGTGAGTTATGATGGTGTCACTGCACTCTAGCCCAGATAACAGAATGAGACCCTGTACCCCCCCATATACATATATATTCTCTTTCTATATAATATATATTTCTAAAATCTTACTACTTTTTACACTTCTTCTGATACCCTCAGCTCCTGCTTGATGACGGCCTTTGGCTTCCTAACTGGCCTCACTGCTGCTGCTGCCGGACTCCCCCAGCCTATTGTCTACCTAGAAGCATGCGTGATCCTTCTAAAATGCAAGTCAGACCATGACTCTCCCCTGCTCAGAGCCCTCCAGTGGCTCCCCAGCTCACTCCAAGTATACTCCGAAAGCTTTAGTCTATAAGAACTCAACTGACCTGAGCCCTGGATGCCTTTGGTCTCCCCTTGACTCCTCCCCCCTGCACCCCAGGCTCACTGCACCTTCCATCCTAGCCCCCCAGCCCTGTCATGGTTGTCCCCACACCCAGGCACAGCCTTGCCTCAAGGCCTTTGCACATGAGGTTTTCTCTGTCTGGAACATTTCCCCCTGCAAACATCCACTTGGCTCCTCTCACTCTGCTTAGGTCTCTCTGTTCAAATGTCACTTCCTCTGAGAGGCCTTCCCTGGTCTTCAATTTAAAATTGCGCATCCACACCATGACTGGTTTTTCCTTTATCCACTGTTTTCTTTTTCACAGCACTTACCCTCATGCGATGCATTATATTTTGTCTTTATTTACTTATCATTAGCTCTTCCAAACAGAACAAGATCCTCATGGATCTTCTAGAAGGGGAGACTGAATAAACACGCAAGTGAGTAAAATATATGGCATGTGAATAATGTTCAGGGCCAAAAAGAAAAAGTAAGCAAGGGAGATATAAAATATTAGGCATTGAAATTTTAAACAAAGTGGCAGGGATATTACAATTTTTGAAGGAAATGAAGGGCGCCAGCAAAGTGAGGAAACAAATGCAACAATTTTAACATAACATAAATTGTACGTTCCAGGACTAGTAAGGAAGCCATGAGGCTGGTGTAGAGAGAATAAGGGAGAGAGAAGAAGGTGATGAAGGTTGGAGAGGTGAAGACACCAGCTCATACATACTCTTAGAGGTAAGAGGAAGCAGCTGTCTTTTACTGTGCATGAGATGGGAAGCCAATGGAAGGTTTTGGGCAGATAAACGACATGACTTTCCTTAATTTTTTCAGGATAACTCTGGCTCCTGTGCTGAGAACAGACTGCAGAGGGTATAGGCAGAAGAGAGTGAGACTGTTAAAATAATCCAGATGAGAGCTGAGTGGCTTGGGCCAGAGAGGAGGTAAAGCAGGTGGTGAGAAGTGATCTTCTAGATATATTTCAAAGGCAGAGATACCAGGTTTTGCAAATTTCATGGATGTGGATTGTCAGAAAAATAAAAGAGTCAAGATGACACCAAAGTGATTGGCCTGAGCTACTGGAGAAAAGGGATGTCTGAAACTGAGGTGGTGAAGGCTGCATGAGCAGGTGACTTGCAAAGGAAGATCAGGAGCTTGATTTTGAATATTGTTAGACTGAGATTGCTTGAGTATGAAAGAGGAAAAGTCTTATTATAAAAAAATGCTGAAGATAATCTGTCCTCCCTTATTCTAGACTGAATCACCCTTAAGGAATAATAGTAGGTTAGGGCTCACTGTCTACCTAGTAGTTGAAAAAGTAGAGATTTCTGATCTTTTGTTGTCATTCTCAATGAGGAGAAGAAATAGCAATTCTCCCTAGAAAATTTCCCAGATTAAGCTCATATGAAATTTTAAATAATAGCCTGGTACTCAGATCCCTAGCCAGGGTGATGTATCCAAGAGAAAATTTAAAAACATTAATTTTTCCCAGGGCTAGTATTAACTTTCTACTATATTTGGCCAAATAGAAGATGTGGGCAGAAATAATTATGTGGTACTTTCAATGTTCAAATAAGTACCAAGCAAATCAACTTCATGTGATAGTTGTAGATTTTTTTTTCTTAATACAGCTGATTTCATTATAAAGGAGATATTTTTTCCCCTAGAGGATTGCTTAACCAAGGTGTAACTGTACTAACATTAAAGAAAAGTTTCAACCATTTAAATAAAACCAGTATGTTGGAATACGCTTGGTATATTTTCCTAAAAAATTAAAAATTTCTGCTTATTACTAGCAACTACTTAACAACCCATACCATTCAGCTCAATCAATTAAATTAATCCCATGAAATAAAGTGTGAGATAGAGATATCTGAAATCATTTTTATTCATGGCTAGAGACTATGCAGATTCTTTGGACAAGCTCTTAAAAATCTTGTGGGTGATGTTAAAAACTTCAATGTACAAGTGCTGATTCAATTTGGGGGTAGGAGTGGGGACCTCCTGATTTGATGCAGTCAACTCAGAACATGACAAGAGAAAACCCCCAAGCCATCCAGAGGCTGCTGGAGTTTTCACATGCTCATTACCTGAATTTTCTAATGCTGAACAACTAAGGGATATGAATATGCAAAACTCATAGACTCTGATCAGCATTTGCCTCTTTCAGCCTGTCTTCCTTCTGAAAAGGAAGTCACTGTGCCTCTGGCTTTCTAAGCTCTGTGTTCTGAATCCCCAAAGCAAGCAGGAGACGAGAAAAGAGAGAGAGTGGATTTTTATTTGTTCATTTGTTTGTTTTTTAGCAAGCACTGATTTTGCGCTTCCACAATACGTGCTTTCAGATAAATATCAGAATTTAGTTAGTGATTTCTCATGCATATATAATAATTGTACATTTTATGGGGTGCATGTTATATTTTGATACATGCATACAATGTAATGTGTAATGATCAATTTGGGGCAATTAAGATACCATCACCTCAAACGTATATCATCTCTTTATGTTGGGAACCTTCCAAATCTTTTCTTCTAGTTATTTTGAAATATGCAATAAATTATTGTTAACTATAATCACACTACTGTGCTATTGAAGACTAGAAATTAATCCTTCCAACTGCATTTTTGTACCCATTAACCAATGTCTCTTCATCTCCCCAACCCCCACCTTCCCTTCCCTATCTCTGGTGACCACTATTCTACTCTCTACCTACATGAGATCTACTTTCTAAGCTCCCACATATGAGTGAGAACCTGTGGTAGTGTCTTTCTGTACCTGGATTATTTCACTTAACATAATGTCCTCCAGGCTCATCCATGTTGCTGTAGATGACACGCTTTCATTCATTCTTTTTTATGGCTGAATAATATTCCATTGTGTATACATATCACAGTTTCTTTACCCATTCATCCATTATTTAGGTTCATTCCATATCTTGGCTATTATGAATAGCACTACAATAAGCATGGGGTACAGATTTCTCTTTGACATACTGATTTCTTTTCTTCTGGATATATCTGTGTGGGTTTTTTTTTTTAATCCAAAAGAAAAAAAAGTAAAAGCACCAGCATTTGTACTTTATGTATTTCCATAATGATCTCTATGCTCAAGATTTCAAAAAAGTCCCTGTTCTTTCTGAGAATTAGTGCTTGTTTTTCTATCCTACCAAACATTCATTTTGTATAATAATACCTGATTCAGAAAGGGACATCTCCTAAATCTACCAGCATCCTTTACATTTTACCAAGTGGAAGACACACTCCCTTTTCCTCATCATACCCCATCTGTGATAGCCTTCTCTTCCCTTCTCCACCCTGTACTTAATAGCAAACCGCAACTAAACTATCTTGAGCCAACACCACCACCTACTGATCACGGTGGTAAATTACTAAAACTACTTTAGCATATGCATGAGCCATGTTCTCCCATTTATTCTATGCTCAAAATTCAGTAAATTGCCTTGGAAATTTTTCATCAGTTGGAAACTACACCATGCTATCTTAGTTACCAAAAGAAGCCCCAGTCAATGCTCATCATTGTAAATCACGTCCTGATACAGCTCTGTCCTTCCCCTGGTATGACCCAATCTCATACCCTTCCCCACAATACAGACTCTTCCACTGTCCTCTGGAACTCACTGCCTGTCATCAGCAAAATGTCCTATATCCTCGAGGTCTGCTCTACGTTACCTTCACCTCTTTATTCTGTATGAAACCTGATCTTCCTGCCGCCATGAATACTCACTGCCAGTTCCAGATCATCCTCCCTTCCCTCTCCCTAAACATCCTTGCTTCCTCTGAAGGTCAGCCATGGGTCACCCCATGTCCCCTCCATGTATCAATCATCTACAGACTCCATAGTCATCTTTCATCATTTCTTGAAGATTCTCATGCCCAACCCACTGTCACTTTCTCCAACAGTACTGTTCTAAGACTTGGTGATTTCAATATCATTGAGAAGATTCTTACAATACTCTAACCTCTCAGTCTCTTGACATCTCTCCTTCCATGATCCTGTCCTCCATATCACTCCAGCTTCCTGTTCCTATGGCCACATGCAAAACCTTATTATTATCAACAACTGCACCCTCTTCATAATGTCAATTTTAGACACTACACCTCCTGTTTCCCCACCTCACTCTGATCATTTTCTAGCCCCAGGAGGAACACCTATCTACTGACCAAAGCATTTAGCCCTCACCTCCTCATGTCCTAATTTACCTCTTTCCCCAATTAAAACTTAACAGCTCAACATGATAATCATTACCTTGTGTATGTCCCAATTTCCTTTTCCTTTTCTTCTATCATCAAATTTACTTGTTTTAGTTAAATCCAAACTTCCACCTACTCCTTCCTGTCCCTGAACCGTTGAAGGTGGCTGGCAGAGTACACACTTACTGACAGACCTTACTGCAATTCCTGACTATCAACCTCAAGTGAGTCCTTACTGTTGCCAGAGAATTTTACTGCCTTTGACTAGTCACTTTCCTCTGTTATTCTCCTAGATGACCATTTTGCTTCTTTCTTTTTTCTTCAAACCTACAGCACTGGCTCCTTTATTTTTTCTCTCTCTCTCTCTCTCTCTCTCTTTATTTTCATTTTAATGACGTTGCTCTTTATTTTACGAAGAAAAGTGAGGCAATTAAAAGGAATTTCCTCATGCTTCCACCACCAAATACACAAATTTTCCTCCCTCTCTGCCCCCCATTCTGCCTTCCCTTCTGTTACACTGAATAGATCATCTCTGTCGCTATCTAAGGAGAATCCCACATATAAAATAGATCTCCTCTTCTACTCAAGAGCATCCTTCCTGGTGTGTCATCTCTGTATCATTGATATTTCCCTTTCTAACTGGATCAATTTTGTGTTTAAAAATAAGATCTTAACCTTGACCATGCATGGCCCTCTAGGTACTACCTGATTACTCCTTTTAAAGCAAAAAGCCTCAAAATAGTGGGCTGCAATTTCTGTATTTCTCCTCCTAATATTTCCTGAGTGAATTCCAGTTAGGCTTGTGTGCCCTCCCAGTCAAAGATTAACAGAGGTTTCCATGTTGCCGACTAATGGTTATTTCTCAGTTCTCACCTCCCTCCATTAGCAGCAGCATTCAGGTCAGTTGATCACTCCTGCCTTCTTAAAATGCTTTCTGTGCTTGGCTCTTTTCTGTCTTCCTATTTCCTGGTTGTTCCCTTGTCATACCCTTGCTGGTTCCTCTTCATAGCCCAGACTTCTACCCCTGAGAGTGCCAAAGTGTTCAATTCTCAGATCAGCCCTTCATTATTCACTTTTCAGGGGATCTCACTCAATCCTCTGACTTTAAATGCCACCTACATGCAGATAATTCCAAATTTCTATCTGTAGCCAAGGCCTCTTCTTTGAACTCCAAAATCATAATCAACTTCCTACTTGGTACCACCATATGGAGAACCGACAGGCATCTCAAATGTAACATATCCAAAACTGAATTCCTGGTCCCACCTCTCACATGTGTTCCTTTTCCTGTTTTTGCTCTTAATAAGTGGCACCATTCTCCCAATGTCTTGAGCACAACTCTTTTTATTTGCAGTCAGAGTCTTGCTCTGTCACCCTGGCTAGAGTGCAGTGGCATCATCATAGCTCACTGCAACCTCAAACTCCTGAGCTCAGGTGATTTTCCTGCCTCAGCCTCCAGAGTAGGAAGGACTATAGGTGCGTGCCACCATGTCCAGCTAATTTTTCTTTTTTTGTGTAGAGACAGGGTCTTGCTCTTGTTCAGGCAGGTCTTGAACGCCTGACCTCAAGCAATCCTCCTGCCTCAACCTCCCACAGTGCTGGGATAACAGGCATGAGCCACAGCGCCCAGCCTCCTGGTTCTCTTTCATTGCTTTTCTTAACATTTCTGAGTCCTGAAGGAAGTAGTATAATCCAGGGCCAAAAATAAACACCTTCAGGCCCAAATGGGCAAGAGATGTGTGAAGCAGCAAGGTATAAAGCCACAGTGTGAGGTGCAGTATGTCTGTCTTACTAGAAATTGTTCAAATTTTTGAAAGTTAAACAATACATCTCTACATCAGGCTTTGGTCTGCAGGCCATGGGTTTTCTGTCCTTGTCCTAATCATAGCAAAGAAGCCCAAGAATGGTGGTAAAACTACACAGTTCTTACATGGAGGAGAATTTCATAAATCTTTGAATTAAATTTGACAAACTGTAAATATACAGTAGTCATTTTCAGAATTTCCTCAAGTTTCCCTTCAATGATTCATCCATATTAAATTAAACCCACTTCCCTCAAGTTCTAGTATTTGAGGTGCTTTCTTTAAGTGTTCACTATTTTCTTTGCATTTTGACTAATATAAAATTACCTACTATTTTTCATAGTGAATTTTTCATTTTAGTATTTAATACATGTTATTTTATAGACCCTTTATAAGTCCTCAGACCCCCCCTAACACAATCATCTAGTGAGTCCTATTATAGGAAGCAAATGGGATTAATGAACAGCAAAAGTGTCTGTTTTTCCTGAGCAAGATGGGCCAAATCTGTGTGCTACTTTCTAAAAGATAGGCCACAAGGCAAAAAAAAAAACCATGTCTAAAAATCATCTGCTTAAAGCTCCTTTATTTCAAAACCTTACTTATTTCTTTCTATGTTTCTATAAAAGGATAAGGAAACAATTGCCCCTCAATTGTGGCCCCAGACAAGGTAAGAGGGTTGTGTCAGATGTTCACACAGGGCCACAATTTCTACCCTAATTAAGTACTAAAAGGAATCAGAACCCAATCCTGACTGCACCTTTTTACACCTCTTATCTGAATCAGCACCCAGTTATGCAAGCAAGTTATGAGCCACCTTTATCCTGCCAGGGGCTAAATCCTCTAAGGCCATGGACCATTCCAACAGGAAAAGAATTCCATCATCAGGCCAAAAGCAGATGCAGTGTGAGTACTGTCTTTTTATTTGCAGGCATTGCATTTGATAAGGAATAAAGATGAGGGCACTTGTCCAGTAATCTCTATTTCACTGCAATTTTAAAAAATCATGCATAATAGTACTTGCCAACTCCAAATATCTGTGCTTGCATTTGGCCTCTGATATTTAACAGTTTTCATTGGAAAATGAGTTCCAGGCAGCTAGCTAATGACTGTCTCTTTGAAATGTGATTGAAGTGTAAATGGGAATATCACTTCTTCACAAACAAGACCTAACTCAACAGTAGAATTTCCTGTTCAGCCTGGGTCACTACAAATGAAGGACAGGGGAGTTGAGCATCTGTCTGGATATTATCAGTGCAGGCAGCCCCCCCCCCCCCCCCCCCCCGAGATAACCAAGGCTTCTGAAACACATGGTTTTTTTTTCCTTCAATAGCATGATTTAATGTTGGGGACAAAAACATTTTACAGAATTACATAGATAATACTCAGACTGGGTCATGGAGAGAAATGCATAAGCAAGGCACTCCACAATGGACCCTAAAAAATAGAATTTAGATGCTAAGTCCTGCATAAGGAAAGTGGCCCAGTTGTGAAAGATGTCAGAAACAAAACTTCACTTCATATTGGCTCCGGCTCCTGAGCTCAGCTGTAAGACTTTCTACTTCTGAGCAGAGTTCTAATATGCAAACAGAAAAGTCACTCTATAAGGCTAACAGGAAATTGTATCTTCACAGAGGTCAAATTTGCTGAAACTTTTGAATAAGGTACAAAAGGGCAAGAGGACCAAAGACCCTGGTGAAATCAGGACCCTATCCCCTGAAGCCAATGACTGAGTGGGAAAATAATTTCATATCCTCATGCCTGGATTTTAAGTGCAGAAAGCAATATAGTGTGGCAAAAATATGGAACATAAATTTAATAAAATGAGTTTTATGAGATGGGGCACCGCAGAGCCTCCCTCCCTAATTAAACTTTATCCTCACGTTAGGGCAATTTTCTTCTTTTTGAGACCAGCCCATCCTTTATTTCTTAACTTCCTGTCACTCTTTTTATTGGTAAAGCAATTATTTTTGCTAAAACCAGAGGACAGAGCTCATAAAGTGACATTGTTTGCCCACACTCTGCATTGTTGAAGGATATAAAGCATCAATATATACTTTTGGAAGGGAAATAAACCAGCCAACTATTGACCGTCATAGTATATCGTGCCCATTGTTATAGCTTTAAACTAGGATTTCTGGATGAAGATTCAAAAAATGTCCTTTTTTAATGTAGGAAAACAATGTTCACTTTTGGAGACGTTATATATCAAATAGGTTTTAAATTAAACTATTAACTCATAGGACCAAGGGAAGATGTTCCTCAGAGGTCTTTAAATACATTCTCTTATGTCAGAGAACTGTACCTAAACCAGTCACAGTTGCTACAACTATCTCATGAAAGCATCTCAAAGTGATTTGCCAGCATTCACAGCTAATGTGAATGTCTGTAACTATGTCTGCAGAGAAAATAAACTTGCGATACCAGTTACTACAAACTTCTACTATAAAAAATCTATATCAAGTTTCATCATTAAATAACCTTTTCAACTATTGAAAAGTCAACCAGTTACATACTCAGCACTATACAATGGCTAAAGTACCAGTGCCAAATAGTGCTTTCATAATTTAGACAAAATCCACATGAAAAGATCTTAGTGATAAATGTTTATTCACAAATCACTTGCTTTATTAAATTGATTTAACTTTTGATAGATGATAGGTGATAGATAGATAGATAGATAGGAGAAAGTTAAGGATAATAAACTCTAGTCCCTCTTGTCATTTGTAGGCGGGGATGGGACAGATAATATCATTAGGTATAGTTTTGCTATTTCTTTAAGGTAAAAGACCCTAAACTATGAGTGTAGTGATACAGCATACTGCATTTTTGAAGTCGATATTTCTCAAGATATTGTTGTACTCTACCTGCTAAAGTTTTATGAAGAAATGCCTAACAGTGCTGACAGCATCCCCAGACCATTTTCTTTGAAAAAATAATGATTCTTATCTATGGCCCACTGGACACCAGGCTGTATACAATTGTTGCAGGGAGACCACAAGAACTTCAAAGATGCTTGTTCAGGACACATTGTGAAACAGACTCTATAACATTAATTTGCTTCCATTGATTATTTTCATGAAAATAAAATGCTTTCATGGATTCTATCATCCTGAAAGGTGTGGAGAGCTGGGTAGGAAGAGAGGGAAGGTAAAAGTGGGCAGTAAATTGAAAAAAAGAACCTGAAGAGAGAGACTCCATTCATTACCATTATGGTTTTTCTCCAAGAAATAAAAATTTTTGAATGCAAATATAAGTAGATTATTTGCTTAGGGCTAACTAGAACCTAAATAAAATGAGGCCAAGTCTTGATTCAATCAGTATCTTTTAGCCTCACAATATAGGCTTTCTTAATATCCAAAAGCAGAATAGGAAAATTTGAAAGGCGATCCAGTGTTCAGGAATATTTTACTTACTATTTTAATAAACCTTTGTTTATGCCTAGAGGTGCCATTAAATTTCAAGCCAGACATTAATATACAGCTCACTGGGGACTGGTGTATAGGCTGTGATTATTGCTGGGTGTTTCACTTGGGGCTCACTCACTACTCTGTTTATACACAGCTACTGGACAGAAGATTTAAAAAAAGTTAGTGCTTCATTTATATCCTGAGATTGTTCTTCTACCATACATGGAGATGAATAGCTTTTTCTGATGTGGATCAAATAACCACAATAGCAAGCTTTTAAAAATATTTAGTGCATCTTTAGAAAGACTTTCTGGATTATGGCAGAGAATAATTTAATTTTTTTTAATTTGAAGAAGTGACTGAAAATAGAATGATTAATGTTGAATAGTATGTTTTGCTCTATGACAGTCTGTGGCTCAGTGCTTGGCATACAGTCCAAGGGTAAGAGATTGGGTATACCTGAGAAGATAACCAAGGAGGCACCAATTTCTACCTGTGCAAATATATGCCAATTATTATGTACTTCAGAAGATCAATCCAAGCATTGCCATGAAACCAGAGCCTGAATGGGTTTGTTACATTAACTCTAATTATAATAATTAGATTATAAATAATTCATCCTGTATCAGTACGGTGGGTTAATGGCATTACATTTTTTTGATGGGTGATCTTGATTTTTTCTTCGGCATTTAAAAAATAAGAATGCTGCCAAGAAGCTGAGATTCGTAGCTCTAAATCTGTTTTTTAGGTTTATAACACAAATCAGAGCATGGAAATTCTACTCAATGATTTAAAATGCATTTTTATACTGCTCTCAGGTGCTGGAAGCAAATATCACAGCAGTATGATGAAAATCAGAAAGCAATGCTGGCAAAATGGGGCCATTTTTCTCTGCTAAATGGGATGCAGGGAGCATTCTTAACTCTAAGAACTGGTGGAACAAAGTGAGTAGCCTCCCACTGTGGCTTTCAGGAGCTACTGATGACAGTTCTAGCTATGTGGCTGCCTGGCATAGCTTTGGAAACATGGTTATCCAAGACCTGTTTCACTCACTTTTAAAATACAGGTGATGAGAGCAATGAGCCAGGTAAAACTTGAGTAATAACTGAATTTTTCAAGCATCACTAATAATATAATACATCTGTCGTAATTGTCCCCAATTATGTGTGTGGGTATAAACACTAACAATAAATATTGGATAAAATGCAAAGGAGACATGTAAACTGCTAACATCTTTTAAGAATGCAATTCTGGCCATATGAATTAATACTACAAGTACACACACCCCTTCCCCTAGCAATCCCATAAAAATGAAACTATCAGCACATAGCATGCATGTGCAAGGATGTTTACTGTAGCTTTGTTCTAGTGACAAAAACAAGACACTGAGGAAATGCTCCTCACTAGGGATATAGATAAGTCAACTGGGATTCATCCAATGTTTAGCATCCACTAAAAAGAATGTGTTACATCTCCATATGTTGATGTGGAGGGATTTTTACACTAGGTATTCAAGTGAGCAAAACAGTTTTCTAATATTTTTTTACAGTTGTGGTGAAGGGAAATGGATAAGAGAGGGAGAGGAAAGGGATAAACAATTTAATGAAATGGTTTAAAAAGTATTCTCAATAAAATGTATGTAAAACATGATTCCATTTATGAGAAATTTTATACATAAGTCTGCATATGTAAATCTGAAGAAATGTATTAAAGGATAGTTACCAAGGTGCTAGTAGTGGTTATCTTGGGTGATTTTTAGTTTCTTATACATTTTTTGTTTTGGTTGACTACTTTACAATAGCATATTTTATTTGTATAACGAGATAAGAGAAGTTTAAAGAATTATTAGTAAAACATCAGTTTCAATGATATAAACATTTAAGAAAAAACTTTAAAAAATCTGTAAAATACAGACTATATAACCAACTTTTGAAAGGTCAAAAAGTAATGTTATATTTTCAACTATAAGGCTTAGCATATACTCCAGACAACTAGTAAAAAATTTTTAATTTGGCAGATTCAAAAAATTGCATAAAGGATTTCATATATGCTGATATATAACGGCCCAAATTAAAAAAAATGGATACTTTGTGAACCCTAATCCTGTTCAAGGACCCTTAAAACCAACTAGAATGTCTGTCAGAATTGGACATTCAGGCTTTGAAATGTGGGACTTTAATAGAAAGTCACATAATGTCCAGCAGAACCTGTTACCTCCTAGGGCAGGAATTGGTATCTCCTGCTCCTTCCAAAGACTCCAAGCATGCAACCCTAAGATTTCCAATATGCCCAAGAAGGAATAGATGAGGGTACAACTAATTCTTTGTTTTGGCCATCTAAACATCTGTATGCATCACCATACTGTGGATTTGTCCCAGTTTTGAATATGGAGAAATGAATACCTTGGTTGCCATTTATAGAAGTGACAATAACATCTACCATTTACTAATTGTTGAGGGTGTGCCAGGCACTGAGGGAAGCACTTTCTATGCATCATCTAATTTAATGCTTTAACAAGTAGATAATATTATCTTTGCTTGGCTTGCTCTCTCACTTTATTCAGATTCCAAATGGGAGCTCTTCAGAGAGGCCTTCCCTAGTCACCCAGTCTAAATTAGAACACCTCACCCCAGGGCAGTATCAGGAGCTTGGAGGTTCTATTCCAGAGCCTCTAGAACTCTGTCTAGAATCTCTTAGGCACCCAAGAAATATTTGTTGAATAAATGAATTATTCTTACCTCTCAAACAGCTTAAAGTCATTGTGATGATTAATTTGACTGGGTTAAGGGATACCCAGATACTTGGTAAAACATTTTCTGGGTATGTCTGTGAGGGTGTTTCCAGGAGAGATTAGTATTTGAGTCAGTACACTGAGAAAAGAAGATCCAATATGCGGGCATCATCCAATATGTTGACAGGCTGGACAAGACAAAAAAGTGGAGGAAGAGGGAACTCGCTGTCTCTTCTTGAGCTGGGATACAGACACTGCAGCTCCTTGTTTTCAGGCCTTCAGGCTCAGACCAGATGACACCACAAGCTTCCTGGTTCTCCAGCTTGCAGATGGCGGACTGTGGGACTTCTCGGCCTCCATAATAATGTGAGCTGATTTCCATAATACATCCCCTCTCATATATGTATATGTATGTATGTATACATGTATACATGCTATGTATACATCCTTTTAGTTCTGTTTCTCTGAAGAACACTGACTAATGCAGGTATGAGCCTCAATTTCCTCATCTGTTTCCTTTATTCTTTCATTTACTCATTCAACAAATATTTATTAAGTACCAAGTATATTCCAGGCCTGTTCTAGCTTTCAGAATGTGCCAGTGAAGAAAGAGACAAAGTTCCTGTGTCCTTGGAGCTTACATTTTGGTCACTAAAATATTTTTTTCCACATAGTTTTCACTGGTTGTCAGGAAAGTAATGACAAATGTAAATACTGTCTTAATTTCCTTCTATGGTACTTAAAAATGTAGATATGCTCCTGTCAGAATTATAGAAATCAGGCAAATCCTTTACCTTTCATATGTGTAAATATTTAATTCTTTATTTGAGTAAACTTAGATAGCTGTAAAGGTGAAATAGACATTATAAACTAATGACAGAAATGACTAATAAAACCATTGTTCTCCTATAAAGTCATCCGAAAGAAATCAAGGCATCATTAATTTTGAACCTGTTTTTTTTTTTTCCTGTTCTTTACTGGTTATATCAGTAAATTTTGACACATGAAAAATGGTTTTACCAAGCTTAAAACAGTTTCCCTTCTTAGGAGAAAAGGAATTCTCCACGACTGCCTATGTATAAGCCCTCATTAGGAATTAGAAAACTTGATTTATTTGTTTGTTTGTTTTTTAACTCAGTGCTAACCCTGGCCAGAGTTCTCAAACCATCCTGAGTTTCCTTATCACTAAAATGGTGATAATAATACTTGCTCTGTCAAGAGTTCAAAACCAGCCTGAGTAACAGTGAGACCCCATCTCTACTGAAAATAGAAAAATTAGCCAGGCGTCGTGGTGTGCTTCTGTAGTCCCAGCTACTCGGGAGACTGAGGCAGTGGAATTGCTTGAGCCCACGAGTTTGAGGTTGTTACGAGCTAGACTGATGCCACAGCACTCTACTCAGGGCAATAGAGTGAGACTTTGTCTCAAAAAAAAAAAAAAAAAAAACCAAACAAAACTTGCTCTGTCTATATCATAGCATTACAAGAAGCAAATGAATCCATGTGAGTTTTTATAAGTAAAGTGCTACTTATACTCTATATAAAATATAATTTTTACTTGGTATAATTTTAAAAATAGAAAAACAAAGTCTCTTAACAATATCTGATATATATGTAAATAGTTTTAGAATGGGAAAATTTTAACAGTGATAATTCCCAAATATGCACCACCTTAATGAAATGAATGTGAAACTCTAAGAACAACCAATTTCAAGTCTATATTAATCTTAAAGATAGTGTGAGAATAAGGATAACTCAAGAATTTAATTCATTGCCAGATCAAATTTATACTTCTTATAAAAAGCCAAAAGGAAAGCTCAAACTTGGAAAATTATAATTCTTTTCGCATTTTCCCTTCATAATTTAATCAGGCAGATTAATATAAATATAAAAACTTAAGGTGTTATTCCATATAGATAAAGAGGAGATTTTGATACAACAGCACAAGATTAAAACTAAAGGTTGGTATTTATGGGATAGCTCCGTATAAAGAATAGCTCAGACAGGGAGGACTGACCCCACAACAAGGCTTCTGCCTATTTCCCATCCAAGGGCTCGCCTTAGAGTCCACAGCTGTCCTAGACACTGCTGCAGCACACCTGGGCCCCCGGGGGCACAGCAGCCTTTGGTCTTCTCCACTGAAGTGTTGGATTCTCCTTGACTTCTTGCTACCAAGTGTTTGGCTTTCCAAACACTAGGTGGTGCTGGGGCTGGAGACGTGACAGCAGGTGCAACCTCACCTACTTGCCTGGGGTGGCAGTGGGACTTCTGAGAGGAGGAGATGCCTAACCCTGAGTCCTAAAGAATGAGTAGAAATTGTCTAGAAGAGTAAAACTACTGGGGAAAGGGAAGATGAGCCACAAGGGGAAGAGGTCCAGGTTACAGAGGGCTTCATATTTTATGCCAAGGAATTGGATTCAGTCTGATAGGCCAAGAGAATCTTGACTGGTTTTAGGTAGAGCAGTTAGCAACTGAGATTTGGATTCTAGATAAATAAGCGAACTGAGCTGAAGATCTGCTACAGGAAAGGGTGGTAGTAGTGGTGGATGGTTAACGAAGGAGACCTATCGAGAGCCTGTGTAATAGTTCTAGGTTGTGCCACTGGCCTCAGTAGCCGCAGGCAGGACAGCAAATGAATTTCAACAACACATATCGGGAAGCATTTTAACTTTGAAAACGTCTCACTATCATATAGCATACATGACAGAGAGTGAGAGAGATGATCAGTCCTTTTTCTGACTCCATCAGAATCCCACAAAATAAAACGATGTTGTGCAGGGGCAGAGAGGTGGGCGAGTGCGGATTTGGTACCTGCTCGTCTGCTCAATCTCTCCCGTTCACCGAGATAAAGGGCACATATGGAAACAGAGGTGGAATTCAAGGGATTTGGAGATTGGATGTGGGGGAAGTGAGAGGGAGGAAGAGCCTTGAACAACTCTCTGGCCTGTGACTTTGGGTGACCAGGAAAGCAGCATGATTGTTGAGACTATTTAGTGGAGAAGGTTGGCCTTTCTTAAAATAAAGCTTTCATTAGGAAGTGAAGGCAAACAAAAACAACGGCACAAAAGCACAGAAACAGATCATTTATATAGTATGGGCTTCTAATTTAACATGAATTAAGATTTATCTATTAATTGACCAGTTTATTGGTTACTCAATTTTTATATTTATCTCAATTCTGTTTGAGAACCCATCCTTGGATATTTTCCCTTCCTATCATCTTCAGTTCTTCTCTTTGCTCAAAGGGAGAGTTAGGCTCATGTGTGAATTTATCTCAGATTGGTAGAAATATATGTTATATAATTAATCAGCTGATAGGATTCCCAGATTAGAGAACGAAAGCTTTATAGAAGATATCTTATTCAAAACTTTAATTCAGTTGGCTAGTTAACTGAAAAAAGCAATTAAAGCAGGAAAACATGTAAAATATCTTTTTTATAGTTTAAATTTATATATACCTTATATATATTCTCTCTATATTATATATGTATATGTGTGTATATATATTTTTATATATAATATATATATATTTTCAGTTGTCTGTTACCTTAAATTAACATCTAAATCGATAACATATCTTCTATAATTATAATATGGAAATGCCTATGAAAATAGATAAATTTTTTGGCAAATGACTAGGGAAGATGTATACATATGTATATACATATATACATATACCAAAATATCAATGTCTATTCTTTTTTTCAAATTTTGATGTAAGGCTAAGGCCTTTTTTTTTATTTTTGCATCATCTTTCTTAAATAAACACAGCCATATGCCTCATCTATCATTTTTAGTTTCCATTTCTTTAAGGTGCAATAAGAATTATGAAGCAATCTCAATGTAGAATCCTAGATTTTTATGAATTTACTCCAATAATTTTCAGGTGTGTCAGCCACATATATATGAAAGCAATTTATAA
Organism: Eulemur rufifrons; assembly: GCF_041146395.1. NCBI lineage: Eukaryota > Metazoa > Chordata > Mammalia > Primates > Lemuridae > Eulemur > Eulemur rufifrons. Next base: position 32,759,456 of record NC_091000.1, on the reverse strand, counting down.
GCAGTATTTCAAAACATTCTAGTTAGTCCTCATCGAAACAATAGACTTTCTTCTGTATTCATATTTCATTAATCTGGGCAACATTTAACTAAATGATATAATCCAAATAACAAGCATAAAAGACATAAACTGGTTTGATAATAAATATAATTGACTTTTCCTCCCCTTTTATTTTTAGTTGACACATAATTGTACATATTTATGAGATACAGAGTGATATTTTGATACATTTATACAATGTGTAATGATCAAATCGGGGTAATTAGCATATCCAAACATGTATTGTTTCTTTGTATTGTGAACATTCAAAACCCTTTCTTCTAGCTTTTTGAAAATATACAATAAATTATAGTTAACCACATTCACCGTACAGTGCTGCAGAACACCAGAACTCCTTCCTCCTATCAAGCTGTAACAATTGACTCCTGGTAAGAGAATCTGCTGTATTCTTGAGTAGCTTCACATTAGCATATGAGAATAACCCCAAAGCAACTCTTAGCTGGAGTTAAGGAGAAAGGTCTGTGTTGAATCCAGACCCTTAGTTTACTGTGTGACCTTTGGTAAATTGTTTATTTTTTCTGAGTCTTGGTTTCTTGAAAGGGAGCATGAGAAGCATAATTCCCAAAATTCAGTGTTCGGTGAATTGCACAGATGAGGTCAGCTAGAAGAGCTCTTGGTCCACCGTATCAGGGGTTGATACTCCATAAATACTCATTTTCTTACTTCTTGATGAAAGAAAGAGATAAATTTCCATCCATCACTACCCCTCCCCAACTCTTTTTGCCATTATTATATACGGTTATCAAAGATACCACTGAAAAAAATAGTTGAATCAAATTGATTTAATCCTAGGAAATAAAGGTTCTTGGGATATGCTTAATGGATTACCTTAATCACTTGAAAGTGCTATACAATAAAAAATTCAGTTGGTTTCTGGTCTAGAACACAGGTAACTATTTCAAAAGCAAGTAACAGCATCAGCAATTCATGGGCTCACATGCCAGTTTGCTCCATGCCTCCCCTCCACGTCCTTTCTCAGTGATGGGAATAACCGATAACTAGAGAACTGGAGAAAGAAGAAGGCAGAGAGCAAGGGTCTTCAACACAATGGGCTCATCTAGGAGCGTTCTCTTCCCAAGCCCCATTCTTCCGCCCTTTGGGAAGTGTTATTCTCTTGGTGTATAGAACTATTCCCCCAACTCCTTGCTGGTGCCTCAACCTTCCTATGCAACCCTGACAGGCCTATTGGGCCCAGTGTGAGTTCTGGTCTGGTTCTCTAGAAACCCTCCGTGTTGGGCCTTTGTGCCTTTGTGTGCTTTTGTTTGAACACAGGGTATAGTGATGATGGGGGAGGCAGTATGGACTTCTTTCCCTCACGGAGATGTTATGAGGATAAATGAAATGATATTCATACAGCACTTTAGGATCTTCTTATAAAATGCACCTTTGTAAATAGGAAGTATTCTAAAAGGCCAGTGACTGCAACTTCTATTTAAAATGAAAATTGCTGACAACAAGTTCAACCCTGGAAAGTAAACACATCAGCTTGAAATTGAAGTGCACTTTGTCAGGTAGCAGCAGGCAGATGGCATATCTTGGTCCTTACCGCAAATAAGGCTAAATGTTAGCGAGGACCACTGTGCAGTTTCATTCGCCCATCTGTCTCTGATATTTAAAGACATCTAAAGGCAATGGCCTCTTCTGTGTTCTTTGTGACTGAGGAAAATCGAACAGTGTGGTTCAGTCTTAGAACCTCCAACAGCTTGCAGTCTCTTGAGAAAGCTAAGTTTAGACCATCTTAAGCCTCCTGAACTGCAGCAGAATCCAAAAAGCCTGCTCCTGTGATTGACTGTAGTCCCTTGGGATGCACCAAAACCATCCCAATAGGGCTAATGTGAAATCAGATCAAAGCGATTCTCTGGGAAATCTTCAACGAAGAGACAGGAGCAAAACTTTTATCCCCCAGTTCTGGGAATGAGGCCATATTAAACCTTCTCCTTGACTATTCTATTCTGTCAATGAAGAAACAGACCTGTAACTGTGGTTAGGTAATTTACTCAAATGGTAGAAGTGGAGCTTGAAGCCTCTAGGTTTTCACTCTCTCTTGCGTTCTTAAATGTTTTAAAGTAAGGCATTTCACATTGGTTTTAGAAGTGCATTTATCTGTAATCACCACTTAGCCTTCAAAATAAATCTTTAGGTAGATGACTAAAGTGATCATGAGAAAGTCATAAAGCATGAAAATGGAATCATTTAAAACATGTTTATTCTTTTCCTCCTTATTGCTTTTAGGAAATTCAACAAGTGGGAATAATATTATGACATGTGATAAACTCCAGCTGTTTGCAATGTGGTACCAAGTGAGGGATCATTATTTTAGGAAAAAGGGGGAGGGAAGCAGACTGCTTACAAAAGTACTTTCTTATTGCTTTTCCCTACGTTCTTTTAAAAAGCAATACAAAATAAACTGATCTTGTTTGGGAGTTAGTTATTAATATTTCTTAATGTCTGAATGTTTATACTTTGCTTTCTTAGATCAGATAGTTGGTGGGTGTAGGCGTGCTTCCTATAACATATACTACAAGTACAGAGACCCAAGTTGTGAAGAGATTAAAATATTTGTCAGCTATTTCCTGCTCTTCTTCAAGTCAACCCAATGACACATAACACATTCAGAGGAAATGAAGATCTTATTCTTTCAGAAAATCCCAGCCTTCTTACAAGTCCATCAAAGCAGAGAACCAGAAATAGCTTTTGAAAAAGATATTTCAGTTTAAAACACAGTAGATGGCAAATCCAGTCCTAACGCCCTCTGGGGATTTAGCTACCAAAAACCAATATATCGCAGAAACATTTATTTTGTAAGTAATGTTAATGATATTCTCAGTGCTCCGTGTTTATTGTTTTAACACTGCTATCATTTATTGATGACTAATGGCCAATAAACAGAGCCTCTTGCCTTTACTCTGGCTTCTAGTCAGTATTTATGGATTAGGTCCATTAGTCTCCTTTTGAAAACCATTGGAACAATGCAGCTGGTACCCAGCTGAAGAAGAGATGCAAAAATCATTATCTACCACTCAGGTAAACACAAAGAAGTGAACTTGTAAGGAAGATGTGCTACTGCAACCACAAGGAAGCACTAAAATATAAGTACTATAATGACCTAATTAATATTTCTGTAGTAGTATGGCTAACCTTTTTATTCTAGCTTCTAGGACACTAATCTCTAATAGATGCCATATTCTATATGGTGGTTCCATAACAGACTATGGGAGTACAGTGGTTGAGACCACTTTATGGAAAAAAAAAAAAAATGCTCCGGCATTGAAGAAAGTAGAAGACAGGTAGATGTCAAAAGAATCATAAAGTTTAATTACTGGAAATAGATGATAAAGGGAAGATGGTACACAATTTCTAGAGATTTCTCAAAGATATAATAACTAAAACACTCAAAAATGTTATTAATTTTCCACACAAAGAAGGAGAAAAATATTAGTGGAGTTCTTCCCTCTTTTAATTTTAATCTGAAAATATATTTGAGTTACCAAAGTACTGTTACATTTCATTCAGTTTGCAACTAGCATGTATACACTTTAGAATTGACTTCGTCTTTCAAATGAACTCCTAAAGGCTGATCTCCCAATTAAGAAACTAAATCATAAAGGCTTTACATTTTCTTTCCTAAAACTTAGTTTTGTGTCTAATAGTCTTCGCCATCGAAACAGGTTGCCTGGGAGGGCATGTCCCTGTGTATTGAACATGCAAGAAAGGACAGTGATTAGGAACTGTGACTGTCACAGCTATACCACTACACAGCTTATGATTTCTAGGAGGAGCACAACTGGTTCGGGTTGGTATAATGGATATTTGGACTAGAATTATTTTAAAATTTACCTCCAGTTTTGAATTTCTAAAATTTCAGGAAAATGGTGGCAAACTCAAATAGAATTGATTCTATAACAATTGTTTTGTTGTTATTAAGCACTCAGGAAAAACTTATGCATAATTTTCAATCAGAATAACTAACTCTTTACCTCATCTGGTTACTTCTGCCTACCTCAGTATACTTTGTTGCATTACTTTCCCTCAATGTTATCTTAAATTGTCCTAATTCTTCTTAACTTTACTTATTTCCCTTATCTGCTGAATCTTTCTTCTATGTTTGTGTCCTTGATCTTTTGCTGTTACCCTGCATTTTTTCTACATTCCAGAAAGGAACAAAAATTATGTCATGACATCCTCTGGCTACCCAAGGACATAACTTTCTAGATGCAGGCTCTAAGTTCCACTGATACATTTTTTTTAGCTTCGGATCTTCAGATTGCATTTTCAGGAAAGTGTTGCTTGTTTGGGTTGATGTGGGAAAATTCACCAGTGGGATTTTAATAATAAAGCTCCACCATGCCCTAGCAAGCCACGCAAGCTGCACCCAGGAGTAAACAGATTTGGTGGGGTATCTAGAGGTAGAAAGGACTGAAAAGCTAAAAATAAAGTTTAAGAACCTTAACTTTTTCTTACCTAAAATGGTATAGCATAGGAAGGGAGGGAGCAGCAAACTTCCTTTACAAAGGCTAACCTCTGTAATGGGCCAGATAGTAAATATTTTGACATTGCTGGATGACAAGGTCTCTGTTGCAACTACTCAACTCTACTGTTGTAACAAAACAGCCATAGATGATACTAAATAAATGGACATGGCTGTAGCTACATTTCAGTAAAACTTTATTTACAAAAATAGGATTTGGGCCGGGCGCAGTGGCTCACGCCTGTAATCCTAGCACTCTGGGAGGCCGAGGCGGGTGGATTGCTCAAGGTCAGGAGTTCGAGACCAGCCTGAGCGAGACCCCGTCTCTACTAAAAATAGAAAGACATTATATGGACAACTAAAAAAATCTATATAGAAAAAATTAGCCGGGCATAGTGGCACATGCCTGTAGTCCCAGCTACTCGGGAGGCTGAGGCAGTAGGATCGCTTAAGCCGAGGAGTCTGAGGTTGCTGTGAGCTAAGCTGACGCCACGGCACTCACTCTAGCCTGGGCAACAAAGTGAGACTCTGTCTCAACAAAAAAAAAAAAAAAAAAACAAAAAAAAAAAAAAAAAAAATAGGATTTGACTCATGGGCTCTAGTTTGTCCACCCCTGGCATAGGACAAAAAATACTACACTAGTAATTAGGAGATGTGAATTTAAGAGCTCTGCTTAAATAAGCTGTACAGATTGGGAAATGTTTCGGTCCAGTTATTCAAACCCTTGTTTCTAGGGAAGCACAACTGTGATAGTCCTTGAAGTCAGGGGAGAATAAAGTGATACTTCCCTTGGAGAATGATAGTGGCACTTGTTTTCTCCCTCATTGTTCATGAGTCTCAATCCCAGTACCCAGAGTCATTCTGAAGTCAAGATCCAGTCTCAGAATTGGTGCTAAGAGACCTAGTGTATTCAGAAACAATATTTAAAGATGTCTGGTCTGATATGACTCTAAGGTGTCTTCAGATACAGCTTCTGGAATTTTCTTCCTCCAAATATGCACAAATTTGATTTACCAAGATAGGTAGGCCAATCACAACAGCAAATTCTAGCCTTAGTTTTCTATTTAAATAATTAATCACCAATGATTCTGTTTCTACTGTGTAAGTTCAAAAGATTGTATGAGTTGAAAGTAATTAATTAGGCATTAGTCAGGGTTACAATTCACTGGTTTTTTTTTTTTTTTAGCATCCTTTAGATAAAGAGATAACTGCTTACTTTTCTACTTTTCAGAAATGCACAATTTGTTGTTTTAAGATTAGGCTTGTCTGCAAGTAACAGAAAACCAATGTAATGATAAGCAAGATAGAAGTTTGTTCCTCTCTTATATACATACAATCTGGAGGTAGACAGGCTAGAGCCAGTATGGCAACTCCAAGAAGTTCCCATCTTGCTGCTCTGTCAGTCTTGGGGATTTCAGCCTTTACATCTGTATTCCAGCCAACAAGAAGGAAGGAATAGTGGTGAATGTCCTTTTTCTTTAAGGAACTTCCCAGAAATCAGGCACTTCCGGTTACATTTTATTGCTAGAATTTAGTCACATGTCATTTACTAGCTTCAAAGGAAGCTATAATCTTTGTTTAGCATCCATGTGCCCAGCTAGAATCAGGGGGTCTAGCACCAAGGAAAAAGGAGAGAATATATAATGGGAGACTGCCAGCAACCTCTGCCACCCATTCTAATTAGACAGCCCTTATATCAGTCAATATCAGTCTATTCTTTGAAATGTGCAGCCTTTGGGAGCTCTGTGAACCTAGGATGTATACAGATCTCCAAATCACAGAGACATAAGTCTCTCCAAGTTTCTTTTATATCTTTATTAAATTGGACTTATAACTCCAGTTGATGTCCCACCTTAGAGGAGACTCAAAAATATAGTAACTGTATATAATTTTCCAGGAGGAGATAAAAATACCCTCTGGAGAATTTTAATATATTTGGCATTTCTCTCAGGAATATGAAGTGGGAAACCACTCTATAAATAACCTTGATCTGCCCTAAAGGAATGCAGGCAGCTATTTTTTTCCCTGAAAATCAATATTTAAAAAAAATTATACCAGTAATTATTATACATTAATTTTTTCCAATAATGTAAAATAAAGCTATATATTTATTTGAAACGATAAAACTTCTATTATTCCTGCTGTTTTCCACACAAACATGCTTTTGAATTTTTTCTTTTTATCCCAGTCATCCTTCATCAATGGTGCCAAGTTATGCCTTTGTTTTTAGCTTAGCTAGTTTTTCCAAGTGCTTCTGTGATATTGTTATGCACAGTGCTGGCTTTATTTCTTTTACTCTTTCTATCCTTCATCATTTATTAATGACACAGATTGTGTGATGAAGAGTTGTCAACATTATCATTTTTCTATATTTACAGGTATAATAACTGCATTGAGTGGATTTGTCATCTAATAGCCTTAAATGATCCCTCTCTTTCGAGCTGCATTTCCCTCCATTATTTACTGTGCCTCCCAATAGCTTATCATCCACGACTGTCTACTCTCCTCTTTCCCCTTAATTTCCCGAGATAGATTTCCACTTAGGAGATGGAGAAACTATTAGATGGAGAGTTTCTACAAACCACCAGAGCATAAGGTCTTCTGCAGAGAGACATATTCACCTACTATGGGTTAAAGAAAGAAAGTAGCATTACATCTTCCAGGCTGACAAACCCAGTCACTCTCAATGTGCAGAGGGCATAATCACATTTGAATTGAACAAATCTACATGCATAACTCTCATTAATACAAATACAATGGAAACTAAGTGCCTAAATTTCTGTGCAGAGAAAAGAAAAGTGGTTATTCTCCTTGTCTAATGTAAAACATGATTTCCTGTATTTGAGTTGGAATTTTCATAACTGTTTAATATTAGTCTGTCAGTTGTTCTAGGCAGAGGCAATATCAAAGAAGAAAATAATACTCTATCTCTGTAAAGCATTTTAGCAATGCTCAGAGAAGTGGACTACAAGACATTTATTTTGAAAATTATCTAGCTAGCTCCAATATGTTTTCAAATTATGTATGTATTGGTGGTATTCTGTTGTAATTGGCATGACCACTATATATCTTTATCTTTGCTATATTTGAAATACAGAAAAAGAAGTCAGCATTTCCTTTCATGGTCACATTTAGGAGCTAACACTATAAAATATAAAAAGCATTCCCTGACCAAAACACTTGTTCTTAAATATGTTTGCTTGAAGATTACGTATGTCCTTATGAATCTGTCACATAATTTTTAATTACTTCAAATGATTAAAAAAAATACCAATAACTTATATAATTTCTTAAAAGAAAAATATAAAACAATATAACAATGCATATATAATTTTCACAAATGATCTACCAATGATAAATAAATTACAGGGGTTAATTTTGAACCAAATACATCCATCTAAATTATGTTTCTATACATTGCCAGGTGACTGTGTATTTAACTTGTGTGAATGGAGCTCTACACTTCAGTGCCCTTATAAGCCTATACTGAGACTTTGAGAAATTCTTGATTGAGGGTGTGGCAGTGGCTTGAGTAAAAGAATCATGAGGGCATGAAAGTGTTGGTAAAGTCTTGGCAAATTATTACAGCATAGGCAGTTAACTTGAAACATATGGAAGCAACTAGGTGTTTGACTTTGAAACTAAGAATTAATAGAGACTAAATTTTAAACTTTTCACTTATTTTTATCACTCACTTTATCTTATTAGATATTTATTAGATTCACAGACACACTTGCCTGATATGTAATTTGTTACCTGAGCCCATACTTATCTCATTGCTATAGTCTGGATGTTTGTGTCCCAAAATCTAATCCCCAATGTGATAGTATTAAGAGGTGGGGTCTTTGGGAAGCGATTAGATCGTGAGGGCAGAATCCTCATGAATGGGATTAGTGACCCTATAAAAGAGGCTCAAGGGAGCTCATTGGCCCTTTCCACAAGTAAGGATGGCAGCAAGAAGGTGGCATCTATGAACTACAGAGAAAGCCCTCACCAGATGCTGAACCTCCTGGCCCCTTGACTGTGGACATCCAAACCTCTAGAACTGTAAGAAATAAATTTCTGTTGTTAGTAAGCTACCCAGTCTATGGTAATTTATTATAGCAGCCCAAATGAACTAAGACACTCACTCATCAAGGGAGACATTTACACTGTGTCTACATTACACGGTCATGCATATGTGACCCAAAACATGTGGTTTGGCTGTGTCTACACTAAACACTCAGGATATGTGCTACCAAACAAATGAATTGATAAGTCGATATAGAACTGAAACAAACAAATTTATCCAGGAAAATTTTAATTTCTGACACATGATATAATAACAACAAAAACAACTACACATATGTATCCAGAAATAATTCCCATTGCCACCACTCATTTTTATGCATGTATTCCTTGACAGGCTATATATTTCACATAAGTTTTTGGAAGCACAACACCATGAGGCACGTTTTTTATCAATGAAGAAACTGAGTTACAGAGATGTTAAGTTACTTGCCAAAAGTGAATGGCTGCTAAATGACACAGCCACATTTGAAAGCAGTTTCATTTATGCTGAATTACTTGAATAAATAAATAAATAAATGTAAAGCCCACATTTCTTCGCCACTCACATAACACCATAATTCTGAGTTTACCAATCAGGTCCTGATTAGGTAGAAAGGAGAAACCTGAATGAAAAAAAATACATTAGGTTTATTTATTTTATAAATCCTTTTTAATTGGTTAAAAAAAGTTAATTGGCTCCTTAGGATACTTTTTAAACATCTAGACCTTGGGAGCAGTTAAAGAATCAAAAAATACATCTTCTTTATCACCCACCAAAACCTAAGATAAATCTTGTGTTGGTTTTTTTTTTTTCTTTCTACATTGTACCCTCTGATTCTACCCCAATTGTTCAAGTCAGTCAGGTACTTACTATATCTCATAGTACTATGCTAGCTGGTATGGATGACTGTAGGATGAAAAAAAACACCCAATCCTTCTTCTTGAGAAGATTTTAATCTAGTTGTAGAAAGTATATACACAAAAAACTTTATGGTAACTGCAAGAAAGATGGAAACACACAAGAGGGAAAGATTACTTCTGGCATAAGAGAGCACGAAAGCTGTACCAGGTCTTCTTCGTAGTTCTGGTAAAATTCAGCTCTGAACCTACCTGGTCCACAGCTTTTTTGTTGTTGTTGGAAGATTTTTTATCATTGCTTCAATCTCGTTGCTTGTTATTGGCCCGTTCAGAAGTTCTGTTTCTTCCTGATTGAGTCTTGGGAGGTTGTGTGTTTCCAGGAATTTGTCCATTTCCTCTACATTGTTGAGTTCATGTGCATAGAGATTTTCATAGTATTCACAAATGATATTTTGTATTTCTGTGGTATCAATTGTAATATCTCCTTTTTCATTTCTGATTGAGTTTATTTGGGTCCTTTCTCTTCCATTTCTGGTTAACCTAGCAAGAAGTCTATCGACTTTGTTTATCTTTTCAAAGAACCAACCTTTTGTTTCATTGATCCTTTGTATTGTTTTTTGTTTTCAATTTCATTTAGTTCCACTCTGACCTTTGTGATTACTTTTCTTCTGCTGCCTTTGTGTTTCGTTTGCTGTTCCTTTTCTAGTTCCTTAAGATGTGTCATTAGATTGTTAATTTGTGATCTTTCTGTCTTTTTGATGTAGGCATTTAAGGGTATCAATTTTCCCTCTTAGAACTGCTTTTGCTGAATCCCATGAAAGTTGATAGATTGCGTCCCCTTTGCCATTCAGTTCAAGGAGTCTTTTGATTTCCATCTTATTGACCTAATAATTGTTCAGCAGCAGGTTGTTTAATTTCCATGACTTTGTGTAGAATTGAGTGTTTCTCTTGGAGTTGATTTCTAGTTTTATTCCTCTGTGGTCTGAGAAGATACATGTATGATTTCTATTTTTTTGAATTTGTTGAGACATATTTTGTGGCCTATAACATGCTCAATCTTGGAGAGTGTTCTATGTACTGATGAGAAAGTATATTCAGTAGTTTTGGGGTAAAATGTTCTGTAAATGTTGGTTAGGCCCATCTGTTCCAGAGTTTCATTTATGTCCAGTGTTTCTTTGTTTATTTTCTGCTTGGATGGTCTGTCCAGTTCTGCCAGTGGGGTGTTGAAATTCCTGGTAATTATGATGCTGCTGTTTATCCCTTTATAATCAACAGAACAAATAGCCTACAGAATGGGAGAAAATATTCACAAGGTATACATACAATAAAGGGCTAATGACCAGAATCTACAAAGAACTCAAGTAAATCAGCAAGAAGAAAACAAATAACCCTATTAAAAAGTGGGCAAAAGACATAAACAGATGATTCAAAAGAAGATAGACAAACAGCCAATAACATATGAAAAAATGCTCAATGTCATTAATCATCAGGGAAATGCAAATTAAAACCATAATGAGATATCACCTTACTCCAGTTAGAATGGATTTTATTAAAAAGTCTAAAAACAATAGATGATGGCATAGATGCAGAGAGAAAAGAAGGCTTATACACTGCTGGTGGGACTGCAAATTAGTCAACTTTTATGGAAAACAGTATGGAAATTCATCAAAGAACTAAAAGTAGACCTATCATTTGATCCAGCAATCCCACTACTGGGTATTTACCCAAAGGAAAAGAAGTCATTTTATCAAAAAGACACTGCACTCGAATGGTTATTGCAGCAAAATTCACAATTGCAAAGATGTGGAATCAACCAAAGTGCTCATAAATTCATGAGTGGATTAACAAAATATGATATATGTAAATCATGGAATACTACTCAGCCACAAAAAAGGATGAATTAAAGTCTTTTGCAACAATGTGCACAGAATGAAGTAAAACAGTGGAAAACAAGCAGGGGTGAGGTGAGAGGAGGGGATAGGCAAAAACCTACCTAATGGGTACAATGAACACTATCTGGGTGATGGGTACACTTATAGCCCTGACTCAAGTATTAGGAAAGTGCTCCTGGTAACCAAAAACATTTGTACCCCCATAATATTTTGAAATAAAAAAAAAATCACACAAACTAATTGTTTTTTCCTACCACACTCACAGTTAACAGCTATGATCAGCTATGTGGTTTATTTCCCCACACCAACCAGTTCTCTGACACCAGCAAGATATTCTATAATTCAATTTAATTTTAACACTATCTACTGGACTTAGAGTCAGATCCCACAGGTTAAAGGCAAATTCACAAAAGGCTGTCCCACAAGACTGTCCCACACTTCAGATGCCCCTCAAAAGTTTTCAGTCTACAGCGCTTCTGATCAACTGACCAGCTAAAAATCAGAGGTTCTCATGACTTCCTCATTGGGTTCAATTATTTGCTAGAATGGCTCAGGGAACTCAGGGAAACACTTTACTTACTATTTCTAATTGATCACAAGGGATATTTTAAAGAATACAGATGAACAGCCAGATCAAGAGATACATAGGGTGAGGTTCAGAAATGTCCTCTGTCCATGAAGGAGCTACTATCCTCATGGAGTTGGGGTGTAGCACCCTCCTGGCACATGAATGTATTCAGCAACCCAGAAGCTCTCTTCATGATTTTGGGCTTTTATGGAGGCTTTATTGCATAGGCATGATTGATTAAATCATTCACTGGCCATGAGTGATCAATTTAACCTTCAGTTCCTTCCCCCACCCCCAGGTTAGGGGGCTGGGACTGAAAGTTCCAATCCTCTAATCATGTAGTTGGTTCCCTTAGCAAGCAGCCTCATCCCTGAGCCTATCCCAGAGCCCCCAGCCCCCAGCCATCTCATTAGCATACAAGAAGATACTCATCATTTTAGACATTCGAGGGGTTTTAGGAGCTGTGTGCTAGAAAATGGGGCACAGACCAATATATATGTATACTTTATTATATCACAATATCACATAACCCCTATTCTTCCATCATTAAGGTTGCCCTTTCTAATTAACCATTTTCATCAGCATATGAAAATGCTCTATCACCCATCTTCAAAAGAAGAAAACCCTCTGATCCTCATCCCTCTACACTTACCATGTAATTCCCCTGCTCATCAGAATAGTGAAATTTCTTGACTAAGTTTATGCTCACTGCAGGCACTTTTCAACTCTTTCCAATTTGGCATAGGTCCCAGTTATCTATTGCTGTGTAATGAATTACCCCCAAATTTAGCAACTTATAGCAACAAACATGTATCATCTCACAGTTTCTGTGGGTAGGAAATCTTGGCTTGGCTTAGTTGGATGCCTCTGGCTACAATCAAGGTGTAGGATGGAGCTGCAGACGTCTTAAGATTTCACTGAGGGAGGACTTATTCCAAGCCTCAGGTCCTGGCTGGCTGTTGCAGGGAGATATCATTTTCTTGCCACATGGGCTTCTGTGTAGAGCAGCTCATATCATGGCAGCTGGCTTCCTTTAGCAAAGGAGCAAGGCTACAGATAAAAACCAGACAGAACTCATAGTCTTTTTGTAGCCTAATGGAAGTGACATCTGATCACTTCTGTCATATTCATTATTATAAGCAAGTCAGGAAGCTCATCTACACTCAAAGGGATACACAAGGGTGTGGAGGTAGAAACCCCTTAGAAGCTGCCAACCACAGCCTCTATGCCCACCTTTCAAACTAAAATTGCTCTTGCTGAGGACACTTACAACCTGTATGTAATCAAATCCTCTCAGTAGCATTCACCCCAGATGGTTGCCCCCTCCTTCATGAAACTCTCTCCCTCTTCTCTTCTGTGATTCCACACTCTCCTGATTTTCTTCTACCTTTCTGGCTGTTTCTTTTTCATCTTCTTAACAGCATCCTGATCCTGTATCCAATTTCTTTCCTTTTTTATCAACATTCACTGCTTAGATCATTCAATCCCACGGCTTTAAGTACTATCTATATGCTGATGGCTACTAATGTATGCCTCTAGCCTAAACTCCTCATCTGATCTCTGCACTCACACATTAGCTGCCTTCTTGATGTTCCCAGGCAGATGTAGAATAGGTATCTCAAACTATGCAAGTACAAAACAGAGCTCATGGTTTTCCTCAAAACCTGGTGTTCTGATTTTTAAAAAATTCCAGTTTGATGATGTTAGAACAACAATACAACACAAGCCCCAAAACCAAAATAAGCAACCAACCAACCAAACAAACAAACTAAAATCCCAAGGAATCAAGAGAGTTTAAACATATCTTTTAAAACACAGTGTATAAATGTGAAAAGATTTATTCAGTGGTATCATAACTTATGTAATAAGGATTTTTTTTAACAACAGAATCATTTGAGGCATATTGAAAATTTTGCATACATGAGATCTATGCTTAAAGAAAAGCTAAGCCATGTTATATGTTCAAGTAGTTTTTTTATTTCATGGGTTCTTTTTTCTTTTTTTTCTTTTGCTGTGGATATATGGAGTATCACAGTGGGATCAAAAGATGAATCAGATGTGGAGCCTTCCTTTAATGAGTTTACACTGTCCAGAAGGGATAGAGATAAACTGCTAGGGAGTTAGAGAACAGAATGATTCTTTCATAACTGGGAATGATCAGGAAAAGCTTCATGGTGAAGAAGACATTTGTGCAGGGGCTTAAAGGCCTGGTGCAATTAGATTTGGACTTATAGAAATAGCACGAGCATTCCTGGGGAATCACACATCACTTAGAAAAATTACAGAAGCAGGAAATCTCACTTTAGATTGCTAGAAGCGGGTAACCGAAGATCAAATTGGATATGTAGATCAGGATATGTTAGAATACAGAGTCAAAGCCTATGGTTTTCATAATCCGTTGTTGAAGAATCCCAGAGCTACAGCTTGAGTTAACTCCATTCTTATGAGATCAAACCCCTATTTTACCTGCATTCTGAACAGCTCTATTTACATGTTCCAGTGGCCCTTGAACTCAAGATGTATAAAACTGAATTTAAGATTTCTTCCCCAAATCTTCTTTGTAAAGATTTGCTGGTGAAGGGAATGGCACCAGCATCTGTCAAACAAATTCTTGGGAGTTATCTGCAACTTTCTCTCTGTTCCCCTATGATAACTGATAGTTTACTTTTGATTCTTTCTGTTTAACAGTTCTTATACTAATTGCCTTTTCCAGCTCCATTGGCTTAGTCACTTCTTCCTGAACAATTTTTTCCAGAGACTGCTTCTAAAATAATCCCTTCAGCAAAACTGAAGACACCACTTGCTAGCTTAAAATCCTTCAGTGGCTTTTTTACACTATTTAATAAAATCTAAATCCTTTACCACAACATGAGTGTTCTCATGTGATTTGAACTCTACCCAGCTCTCCACCTTTGTAACAGCACTGGGCCCTCACTGACTGGTGTTGTCACACTGGTCTTTCAATTGTATGAAGTGTCAAATTCTTCCTTGCCTGAGCAATAGTTTCTCTCACATGTCTATTCATCCTTCAGATCTCAGAGATGCCTGTCTTCCCCAATCTAGATTATTCTAACATCCTGTTTTTTTCCTTCCACAAATCACAAGTTGTTTGTATCTGTTTTCTCCACTAGACTATAAGCTATTTATTTTCTAGGTTTAGATAGACAAATACCATTTTGTTACAACTGCCTACAGTATTCAGTACAGTAACATGCTGTACAGGTTTGTAGCCTGGGAGCAATAGTCTATGCCAAAGAGCCTAGGTGTGTAGCAGGCTATCGCATCTAGGTTTGTGTAAGCACACTCTATGATGTTTGGACAATGATGAAATTGCCTAACAAAGCATTTCTCAGAACATATCCCAGTCATTAAGTGGCACCTGACTGTATTTGTTGTTGTTGATCTCTTACTATGCCTAATATATAAATTGAAATTTATCATAGGTAGGTATATACAGGAAAAACCATAGTATATATAGGGTTCAGTACAATTGGCAGTTTCAGGCATTCACTGGAGGTCTTGGAAGGTATCCCCTGAGGATAAGGGGGACTGCTGGAATTAAGTTAAGGATCTTGAGAGATCATTTAGGATTATCAGGTTGGGCCCTAAATCCAAAGACAAGTGACTTTATAAAAGATACAGAGGAGGATGGATGCAGAGAATGGAGTGATGTGTGTCTAGAAAGACACAGAGAAGAGAATGTGATATGAAGACAGAGGCAGAGATTGGAGCACTGTAGCCACAAGCCAAGGAATGTACCACCGGAAACTGTCAGAGGTAGGAAAGAGTCTCCCCTAGAGCCTCCAGAGGGAGTATGGCCCTGCCAACATCTTGATTTTGGACTTCTGTCCTCCAGAACTATGAAAGAATAAGTTTCTGTTGTTTGAAGGAATCCAGTTTTGGGTTATTTGTTACAGTAGCCACAGTATTAATAAACTAACATAGGCCTTAACAGAATAGAATTCAGAGTGCCTTATATTCTTTTTCTTTAAGTACTATTAAAAACAAAACAAAAAATCTTTCTATGGGTTGGATTCTGCTCTAAACATATCAAAGAGTTCTTAGTAAAGAAGAATTTTTGAAGTTTTAACTTTATAAGTTAAACCAGCTCAGTTTCAGTAAATATGTTTAATAATCTTTTAATACAAAAGTATCCCTTCAATGACTCTTTAACTTACTAGGAACTATCATAAGAAAATAATTGTGTTGTAAACTCTCTTTCATGTATCTCCACTTATCCTGTGACTGCCTGATAATTAACATCAAATTTTATCACACCTCATTTGCTTCTCTCTTTTCAGGATAAATTGTTTAATGTCATCTGTGTCTCCCTATCAAGTTCTTTTTATCTTGAGATTAACTTTTCTTTAAGGTGCTGGATGAATAATTAGATGACACT
Organism: Eulemur rufifrons; assembly: GCF_041146395.1. Lineage (NCBI taxonomy): Eukaryota > Metazoa > Chordata > Mammalia > Primates > Lemuridae > Eulemur > Eulemur rufifrons. The sequence goes on along the minus strand of NC_091000.1, from coordinate 32,743,161 downwards.
TGGTACTGTGTAACTTACAACTGGTAGCACAACTGCTTAAAGTGCCTTGGTTTTTGGATAGCAAGTCACGTCATCAAGATAAAGTTAAATTACACAGAGGAAATTACATGACAAGTCTCTTCAAGCTTTGAATAAATTCAGAATTAAAGTCTGGTATCGCTAAATAATCCCTTCCAAACCTTAAGTTCCACATTTAACCATTTAAATGGCAGATACGAGGCTACTTCAGAATGTCACATACTATTTTATTTCTTTCCTTATTTTGTGCATAATAAGGAGAAGTTGATGCTACTTCAGGGTCTACCGGTAAGAAGTCCATTTATGAAACTTATCAATGTCACTGGTCGACACAAAACATTTCAAGGGGGAAACTGGAGGACGGATAAAATTTAGCACGTGGGGCAAGGAAAGGCAGGACTCCCCTACATGTCAGACTCGGTCCCTCACCACTTTTGCTTTGGAACCCCTGACGCCCTTCGCAGAGCTTTCCTGTCGAATTGGGTGGGTCAGCTCTGGGGGTCAAGCGAGACTGGGCGCCCGCGCGCTCTCGGGACTCGCCAGCACAGACCTCACTCCGACCACGGGTAGCTCCGTTGGTGGGAAGGGGACTTGAGCACTCACTCACTGCCCCCAAAGGAAGACCTGCCCCCACGCTAGCAGTTCCCCCAACTCCCAGCGGCAAGTGTTGACCCGGGAGCGGAGGGGATCTGGGCAGAGCGCTCATCTCAGGTCACCGACCTGGCGAGGTCCGGCCCGCCCTCCTAGGGGTCAGAGGACGCTGGAAAGCGGCGGTCCTGCAAACTTGGGCGTCTGCCCGGGACCGATTTTGCAACCCATTCCCGGGCTAAAGCTACCCCGAAGAGGCAGCCGCTTTCCCGCGCCGACGGCCGAGCGCGTCTAACTCCGGCCGCTGGGGCTGGGAACCCGGAGACTGAGAGCGGCCTCCCCTTCCCCCTGCGCACACGTCAACGGCGTCGTCGGGGAAACGCCGTAATGGCCCGAAGAAGCGCGCCTCAATAAAAACCTGCGCCGCGCCGCTGCAGCTCCAACAGAGAAATCCCTGCCCCAGGCGCTCGCCAGCCCTTCCCGCGGGCTCAGGGAAGAGCAAAAGAGAGGCTCTCCTTGGTGATATACTCCAGAGGCTCTGGCGGCTGTGCTATAAAGGTTCGGTGGGGCAGGAGCCTGGATGAAGCCCAGTGGCTGGGTCGTCTTATGACTCTTTCCCGCACTTGTCATTCAGAAGGTTCTGCAAGTCTCGGCGGCGGTGGCTCTACCAGCCCCAGCCAGCGGCTTCCCTTCCCCGATCGCCTGCGCTTGCCAGCCTGGTCTAAGTCTCTGTTTCAGAGTATCTGCCCTTGCGAGCCCGCGGCCAGAGGTGCTGGGGGCGTTGGTGCGCGTCTATTAGGAGTCGCGTGGTAGTGATGGCGGCGCTCAGTGAGACTTTCCTGTCACTGGATACTACTACTCCCAGCCCTTCTCAAAGCCGCCGGAGCAACCCCCAGGTCTGTAGTTTACTAGTGGCAATTTGACTTGCTCCGCTGCATGTCTGGAGGGACTGAGGAAAGTGTGGAGACGCCCCGGGGATTGCGCGATCGCAGTTTGAAAAGAAAAAAAGCCAAACAAATAAACAAAACCCACCCACCCTAACAAACATGAGGCTGCTGGAGAGAATGAGGAAAGAATGGTTCATGGTCGGAATAGTGCTGGCGATCGCCGGAGCTAAGCTGGAGCCGTCCATAGGGGTGAACGGGGGTAAGTGTTGCACCTCTCCGGCTCCACCGCGGTTCCCACTTCAGAACTAGCATGTGAATCTTGGAAAGGAGGGGCAACCGTAATTGCCAAGCGCTTGCCGATCTCAGGGGCACTGACCAGCCTTTGGCCCTTTTGCTGATTTTCTAATTTGCCAACCCCAGAGGGAACTTGTAATGAGGAAAGGGGCAAAGGGATTTAAGCGCAGGTAGCCTTTTCCGCGAACAATGACTCTTGTCAGTGTCAAGGAGTGAGGTTACAGAGAATGAAACTTATTCCTCTTGCCTTCAAAGTAGCATCCTATCCCAAGGGACTCTAGCTTGCCAGGAGTTCCTTATCTATCTTGGAGTGGACTTCATTATCTAGTCTACTTCCGACTCCTCCTCACCCCTACATTAAAAAAACGTGGCGGAAAAAAAGAAACAACGGCACCCCCGCCCCCAACTCAGATTTTGTGGCCCACATGTTGGAGAGTGATGATTTGCTGCAGTTGCTGGCACTCCAGAAACTCCCAAGCCGACTGACAAACTCCCAAGCCGACTGACACGTTGCACTTTTTCATTACAGGACACTACTTCCGTGTGCTGCCGGGATTCAGTTGCTACACTGGCAGTCTAACAGATACAGCCTGTGTTAGACTGCGTGGTGTGTATTTTGGCAAGGAAACGTAGATGGGCTAAAAACATACTAAAATTTCTGAATAGCAGGAGCTTTGTATTGGAGTGATGGGCACTGGTAGGAACACTAAGAAATAGTAGCTTTTTATTCTCCCCCCACACCTTTGGACATTGTTGTCCTACTTTTCAAAAACATTAATTGAATTTCTTCAATTCATTCGTCTTTTGACCTTGTTTGTCAGTTTTCAAGCTTATTGACAGGTTTAATACATGTCATACAGTGGGGCAAATAAGGACAGAGGTGAACACACAGTCTTTTTACGGTAGAAAGTGCTCATGAGGATACTAGAAGTTATTTGTACCTTTTTGTTAAAACATGATGGAAGTGAATGATCTCTCAGGAGAATGGTAATGGTTCCTTCTCTTGACTGCCACCCTGTTCCTCTATTTAGAAGTAGCTTTTGGGAACATTTTAAAAGGAATTACTTAAACAAAGATTGTGGAGATTAAAGCTTTTTTGTTTTAAAATTTTGTTCTTCTGTATACAACTTACTACACAATGTGTTGAGTATATGCTCTGTGGGAAGAAAGATTGTTGAATGCTGAATCATTTCTCTAGGGCTTTCCTGCTGAGGCATGTATGAGATAGATTCTGCAATCTTACTTGTTCCCTTGGACTCTGCTTATTGAAGTTTTGGTACATTATTGTATCTTAGAAATATTGTTTCCTATTTCACTAGTCCTTATGTCATTAATATAGGATAATTCATTCCTTTCTTTAATTATAAAAGAGTAGAATGTTATGAGCTGGAAGGGACTTTGAAAGTATTTGAAGCTAATATGCGTCTTTTACAGCTGACAATCCTGAGTGAAGCCCGAGGCCAGGTGAGTTAGGTTAAGTTAGCTAGCTTATGGAAGAGGAACCACTGGAGACCAGGACTCCCCCTTATTTCCTGCCAGTTGCAAAATCTATATTAATGGTTCTGGCAAAAAAAAATTATTACAAATGAATAACCATTATCAGAAAGGGCTCTATGTAATAAAGATATTTTCCACACCCTGATTTTTAGCCCAAAGGAGCAGAGCAAAATCAGCTAGTATTAGACACAATGTACTCATACGATTTCTTTGATAGTTGTCTATGTGTAAAAGTTAGATTTTCTGAAACCTAAAGTTAAATGAGCAATTGTTTGTATTTCCTTTATAGGCTATGAGGCTAAGTTACTGATACTTTGTTGCACTTTGAGTTGACCGTCCCACCTGTAAAACCTCTTAATAAAAACAAACCTCCAAATAGTACCAAATCACACTTTCACTTGTGAACAAGAGTTCTCTGACAAGGAATTTGGAGACGAGAGACTTTATTCCAGTGAACAATTTACAAACCAGGGAGACACACCCTTTGGTATCAAAGAAGGTGTTCTATAAAACAAGGAGAAGGGCCAGGTTTTATAGCAAAAGTTCTCACCCAAGGTACCCAATCAGATCTGTTTATGAAAATACAGGATTGAAACTTGCTTAGTTCTGATTGATCAATATAGCTAAGTCCTGATTAGTTGAGGTGGGTGAACAGCTCTGAAAGTCCCAAAGATAAAAAGGTGTGAGTTTTTAGGGAACTCATGGTATGTGTGTGGTCCTTAGTCAGCAAATGGCCGCTTGGCTCTGTTTTAAATTTAGGCCCAGTTAGCCCTTAGGATCCATCTTGAAGGATTGGCTCTTTCAGGTTCACATTTGTTCACACTCCACCTTAAAACAACAAAAATCTAGGAACAAGGAGAGGCTGTTGAAAGTATTACTGTCATATCCTGCTCTTAGGAGTAGTCTAAAGCGCCTGTTTGGCTTGTAACTTTTAGTCAAAAGGTTCCATTTATGGGCTTTGTACACTGGTAATGTGATTTGTAATGCATTCACATTGACTGGACAATTTTCAATTGAACAATTTTTTAAACATTCTTTTAAATAGGAAAAGTTTTGGTAGTTTTCAGTTTGTTGTTAAGATGCTCCCTTCACCTTTACCTGGATTAATACCTTAATGACTACACTATTTTTAAGTATAAGACTTGTATGTTTAAAGTATCACACATACATGTGGTCTGACCTCCCTTTTAAAAAAATCGTTACAGCCAATTGGTGAGTTAATATGGCCGGAAGTTTATAGATAAGGGAACTCTAAATTAGAGATGTTGAATGACTGTCCAAATGGGCAAAAGTATAACAGCTTAGATAATTTAATTCTTAGTTCACTGTTCTTTTTAATAAATTAAATTTCATTGTTAAAATATATAAAAGAAGGTTGAAATTAAAAAGCTATAGTAGATGTAAATATGATAGTCTGTTCCAATGTGACCTACGGAAGCCCTGAGCTATTGTACACTTTAGAGTTTAAGAGAACTGAATACCGTGCTATTCTTTCTTGGGAAGAGAAAGGTTTACTTCTTTGGAAGTAGAGAGTAAGTTTTTCATTTCCACCTGCATCTTAACTTAAATTATTGTTGTTAATAAAACATTAATCCTAAAAAGAAAACTGCTTTGTTTTTCCATTAAAAAAACATAACCAGAAACATGCTGTAACCTTAAGTATATTAGCATGAATATCTTAGAATACCTTAGATTAGGTTTGGAAGTGAAATTTGCTTTGGTGATGAGTGGCTTTTGTGAAATGGTAATAGTTCCTTGCATTCTTAAGTATTCCAAAAACGTTTTCGTTTTTTCCTCCCATTAAAAAGCATGGGTTTTGGAGCGCAAAAATTGTTTCATTTTTTATGGCCAATTTTTCTTTTGATTGTGCTAGCCCATTCCATTTTGTTGATAAACCTTTTTTTCTTTTATGTTTAATGGAAAAGTAAAAACATATTTCCAGTTTGAGTTTTATAGCCACCTTAAAATCTGAATCTGGTTATTTTAGTGACTTGGTGGATATAGTTATTAGCTTGGGGAGGGGACACATCATTTTTATATCTTATAATAGTTTCAATGCTCACTGCTGTGCAAATATTTACCAGGTTTTTATTTTAGCCCTAGGTGACTTCTTATCTACATTTCCAACTTGGGGTGATCTGTTAGCCTTTCAGTTGATTATGTCTCAGAGGGGACTTGGGTTTCTCTAAATCAAAATTAATTACTCTTTCCTCCTAAAAGGTGCATTGTAGGTAGCCCTGGAATATCCTTACCCATCTCCTTTCATGGATTAGAGTTATTTTGATGTGCATCTAATACAGAAGATGGTATTCTCTCAAGAATTTAATACATTAAAAGTCATGAATTCTTCCATTGAATTAATGCCAATTAGTTAATAGTTATGCATATTTATGTATGTGTGTGTGGAGTGTGGGTGGAGTTAGCTTCTTAAAAAGGCAAGTTGGCCAAATAAGGTAGATGCATTAGCTACCTCAAAGAAACATGCAATCCAAGTACGTGCCATATGTTTGCTGTGGAGAAGCATCTTTGGATATGTCCCTGAGCTCTCATTTGCTACCATATTGCTAACTCTAACCCCTCATATTGCACCCTTGTGGGTGGAACTACAATGAACAAGAATAAGGTCTCATAAAAAGCAAGGGATTGGAGGAAAATACAAAATGATATGAGTTTTAAAAAACAGGTCTTTTAAAATTCCTGGGAAATATCTTCTTCCCAAAGGAGCTAGATGCCTTGACTTTAAAATCTGCTCCTGAATCACTCTTGTCAGCTGTTGAAGAAATACTTCTAAGTGTGAGCTGCTGAGACAGATTCACTCATGAGTATAATGTATCTCTTTATAACAGCTTTTGAATACCTTCACTGCTCCCAAATGTAATGCCTTTTGCACTTGCCTTCTCCCTTTTGCTCCCTTTTTTCAGACCTCAGCAAAATGATTTGCGTAAATGCCATGCATATTAAAGAATTTATTACAGTGTTTGAGGACATCTTTGTTTCTTTTAGTCACTGTTGTACCTCAAATGCCTAAGACATAGTAGGTCCTCAATAAATACTTGTTGAATGAATAAATGGTGATTTTTCTTGAGCTTGGTCTTCTGTCCATTTACTGGGTAAGTGGAGGGTTTTGGGTTGTGTGGGAGTTGTGATTGTGGTCTTGTTGTTTTGCTTAGAGGATGTATTAGTTTCTTAGGGCTGCTGCATTAAATTACCACAAACCAAGTGGCTTAATGCGACAGAAATTTATTCTCTCACAGTTCTGGAAGAAGTCTGAAGTCAAGATGTCTTGCAAAGGCTCTGGGGAAGACTTCTCCCTTGCCTCTTCTAGCTTGTGGTGGTTGCCAGGTACCCTTGGCATTCCATGGCTTGTGGCAGTGTAACTCCAGTCTCTGCCTGTCTTCATGTGGTCATCTTCCCTGTGTGTGTGTCTGTGTCCAAATTCCCTCCTTCTTGTAAAAGTACCGGGATCATTGAGTTAGCAACCATCCTAATTCTAGAAGATGTTATCTTAACTTGATTACATCTGTAAAGACCCTATTTCCAAATAAGGTAACATTCACAGGTTCTGGGTGGACATTAATTTTGGAGGAAGACACTACTCAATCTAGTATAAGAGGGCTGAATAGAATGTCAGGGATGAGTCTCTTCTTTGGGTTCAGGGGTATTTTGATTGTTATATAAGCACTGATACCATGATAGATACAATTAGGACCTGTGTTGAAGGATGTTACCTGCATGCTCTCCTGTGTGCTGCTTCTTCTGGTCTGAGGATACTGTGCTAAACCAGACAGCTATGATCCTTGCCCTTTGGAAAGTCCTCTCTCGAGTTAGGCTGCATCACACGAAAGCTTACCTCTGTCAGGAGAGTAGAACACTAGGGGCAACCCTAAAACATAAAGGACCATTTGTTGTCTTGCCATAGATTCTTCTTTTATACCAACGTATCTACTGGAATTTTTTTTCTAACAGAAACTCATTTTTCTCTTTTTAGGACCACTGAAGCCAGAAATAACTGTATCCTACATTGCTGTTGCAACAATATTCTTTAACAGTGGACTATCATTAAAAACGGAGGTACTATCACCTATGGGGCACATGAAAAGCAGGGAGAAAAATTTAATTGATACTTACTTGAAATTTCAGGGTCCTTTTGTAAAGCCATTTATAGCTATAATTTGAAGGCTTCACTATAACAGAAGATAACTTGGACTTCAAGTTATCTTAAAGAACGTGTGTCCTTGTGTGCAAAGTACTTGTGTTTCGTTTCTACATATGCATATTATGAAAACTTTATAGTTGAGCAGTATGGACCCTAAGGATGTGGTTATAATGAGTATGTTTTTAATACGGCAATGGAACATGAAGCATCTTCATGTCTTCTTCAACTTATGGTGGTAACTACAGTGGTGCCTGCTATGCTTGGGCACAGTTGAGCTGTTGATGTTTAGTTTTGGTTTCTGTAACTTCTGCGGATCATCCTTTTTTCCCAGGACTCATGCTGTTCAGTATTGCTTATTTTGTTATAACTTTTAACTAATTTTTATTTTTAAAAAACATATTCTTCCTTAATATATCTATTAAATATTAATAATTAATAATATTAACTAATAGAATATTGGTATTTTTCATGCAAATAACAATTTTATACAGACAATATGAATAATGCTATTTACTGATGCAGGTTTCACTAAACATGGGATTCTCTTTGAAGTAAAGAAATCCAGACATTTTTACAGGGGGGGGAGGAATAAGTAGGACTTATGATTCTCTTTTGACTTACAATGGAAGAAAAAAAGAGGAAAAATACCCATTTACTTTTGAAGAAATTACGTAAAGTTATTCTAACATGCTCATTCTTATGTAGACAGGAAACTCTTACTATAAGAAGGATTTTTTTTTTTTGGAAATGGCTTTAAAAGTTAAAATTCTGGTTCAGTGTTATTTCTTGCCTTTATTTATTTTACTTTCATTTTCTTTTAAGTGTGATTTGAACGAAGACCAAATTTAGTTGACTCTTTCTTAGCTCACCCTCGTAGCAACATGGAAAAATATTATTTTACTAAATTTATGTCTTCTGTAGCTATCAGGTTGGTATAAATGTTTTTGTGGGTATTTTTTGATGCATGTAGGATTAGTATGTAGTGTCTACAATAAATTGTATCTCAAGAATTCTAAATATTCTTGCTAATTACCTGCTCTTCTGGAAAAAACTGGCATAGGATAGGATTTCCTAAATATGTCAAATTCCAGTTTTTGTAAACAATATTGATATGAAAGGACCATGATTAGTGCTTACAGGGCACAGGCTTTTACTGTCAACCCCTGAGTTCTAATATTGGTTCTTAAATGTGGGACAGAGTAATACAGAAAGATAGTTACCTGTAGGTCTTCCTGCTGGCCTTGGCTAATGCTCTTTGTGGAGCAGCTGCCTTACTCAAGTCCTCTACTTGGGACATTGCTCTAACTACGTCCCCTGGTGGCTGCTTAATGGCTACAGCTGTTACTTATGACATGGGAAAGCTGGCAAGAGACTTGCTTTCTCTCACTCCTTAGCTTCTTACTTAATGCTATTCTGTAAAGCGGCCAACTTTGTGGGATGCAGGAATTAAAGAAGGAAGAATGTCACAGCTATCAGCATTTCTCTAAGGACCAACTTCTTTTGTAAGCACCTAAGAAACATTCAGAGTCATTCAGCTAATTTGGATGTAATGATGAAGTGCCTTGATCTCATGGTTTATCATGGTATCTAAGTAACCATTAAAGCCATTTCCTCCATCAAAGGCCCTTTTCAAACTAATACATTAAGTCATTTTCAAAAGCCATTTAACTTAAGATGTTCTAGATTGCATCATTGTGTACTATTAAATCATCTCTAAGCCCTGCTAGTTTCCTGGGTAACCTAACTTACTAATTAGGAAGTAGCAGTCTTGTTATTTGTTTTCTAGTTAATAATCCTAAATTAATTTCAGCTGGGACTATGATTTATATATCTTACGGGTCCTAGGATAGTGCATTTTTGCACACAGAAGACAGTAAGTTATTGAATTGAGTTTATTTGGAAGCATTTGTGTTGATCCCATTCAAGTTTGATTTATATGGAACATTTCTTATGGTATTACGATACATTGATTTAATGATGTGTATTCTAAAATTTGTTTTACTAATTTATAGAAATTATAAAGGACACTGTGCTAATGCAATGCCACGTCTTCAGTTTTATGACATTTGATAACTCATTTTTGAAATACCTGTTGAAATTATGTTATATTGAAGTGAAATATGGTCACATTTAAAATTTATTTTATATTTAGCTAACTTCAAACCTACAGTTTCAGAGTATTTGTCACTTAACAGACTGTGGCAGGGTCAATTCACTTAAACAAATACCAATTAAGTGCCATGGCTACAAGGCACTGTACTTGGCCTGGGGTTGGAAACAAAGATGAGCAGGAGACTCAAGGCCTGAAAAAGGGTCCTGAGTAGGGCAGAATATACAGATTTTTCTTTATTTTTCTAAACAGTTTATTGTTTTTTAATCTCATTAGCTGAAAAGTAAATATAGCACATTCTTAACTTTAGGCATATGCTGCTTGTTTCAAGCCCAGAGCTATGAGACTGACTCTCAGAAAGTGAATCAGATAAAGGTCAAATAAGGGTTAGAAGGGAAATTGGTATGTAATGAAAATATTTCTACGTCCCAGTCAGAGCCCTGGCTTTAAGCAATTCTTGATGCTGTCAGTGAGACTCTGGTATAATCAGTACATTATGTGGAGTGTCTCCTTAAGTTTATTTTAATGGAATTTGACCTGTATTACATGTGAATAAACAAAATGTTATGCAGAGGCAACTTTTCAATTATTCATGATGGCATTTATTTGAATATGTGGCCCTAAATTCTACACAGGTATATATAGAATAATACTATTTTGGATTTTATAGGGTTTACTTGCTTCTTTTCTATTGTTAATTTATTTCATCTTTATGGTTGTATGAAGAAGATGTGGAAAATAGATGACCCTGGGTTTTTTGTGACAATCTTGAGAAATCTTTATTAGAAACACTTCCCCTTTGTTAAGGAGCCCCTCATGGCCCAACATGGTAGGTTGTTGTGACTCATTTTGCTGGGTTCTTACTGTACCACATTCTGATGCAATGTCAATTTCTAATTATCATTTATTAAGTCAGCTAGCATTTTCTATCTACATCTTAGTTTTTATAATTTTGTCTGATTATAAAAATGGTATTTACTCATTATAGAAAGATTAGAAAGAATAAAAACAACTTATTAACATTCATGTGTTTTTAGTCCTTTTTTAAAACATATTTTATATATAGAATATTTTAAAAACAAAATATTTATTTTTAAAAATAAAATTGTATATGTATGTATTTGTAAACACTACTTGCAGACATACACACATAACATATATAATCTTACGCTATTTTTCCATGTAACATTGGATAATAATTTTTCATGTAATTTAATATTCAATTTTTTCTTTACTTATATTTTATAATAAAAATAAATTGTTTACTTTTATGAACATATGATTTATTTACATAGTTCAGAATCAAAAGGTACAAAAGTATATGTATGATAAGTCTTCCTTTTACCCCTCCACCAGATATCTCGTTCTCTTCTCTGGAGATAACCCATGTTAGCAGTTTCTGTGTACCTTTCCAGAGATACTGTATGCAAAACATACAGATGTGTATCCCATCCCTCTACAAAGTGTAGTATTTTATAATGTTTGGACCCTTGCCTTATTTTATTGAAAAAACATCTTGTAGATTGTTTCATATCAACACATAAAGAACCCTGTTTCTTTTTGTACACCAAATAGTATTCTATTGTATAGATGTGTTGTGATGTGTTTTACTTGTCCTTTATTGATGGACATTCAGGTAATTTACAAGGTTTTGCTATTACAAACATGTTGCAAAGGATAACCTAAAAGTATGGCATTTCCCACATTTGGGAACATATGTGAGGGATAAATTCCTGGAAGTGGAATTGTTAGGTCAAATGATATATGTAGTTTAAGTTGTGATAGATATTCCAAGTACCTAGAATGGTGCCAGGTGCTCAGTAAGTATTTTTTGAATGAAGGAATGAGTTTCCAGATTGCTCTCCGTAGGTTATGCCAATTACACTCCTATGGATAAAGTAGAGCAGAGATCCTGTACTCCCACAGCCTCATCAACATAGTTTTTCATAGCTCATAACATTCTGGTTATACTTATCTAATTCTCCCTTATTTGGACATTTAAGTTGTTTCCAGATTTTGCTTTAATAGATAATGCTGTGACTGTGATGATCAATTCTGTGTCTAAATGTTTGTAACCACCTTTTATATCCTTGGGATAAATGCCTAGACATAAAATTTGGGGGTCCAAGAATGTGAATTATATTATAGTCCTTGTCATACATTCCCAAATTGTTTTTCAAAAAAATTATGCTGTTTTCTATTCCTATCAGAATTATATGCAAATGGCTTAGTTACAGCATTCTGGCTAATCATTTTATTATGATTTTTTTTTAAACTAAAAAATACTAATATTTATTTGGTATTTATCAAAACCTTTGAGTATATATAAATGAGATTTGGTTTCAAGACTGTCAAAAATGCTCTGAATTTCTGTTGCTCAAGTTTTATCTGGGGTGGAACTTTAAGAATTCTGATTCATTGTAAGGATGGCTTGTTTTTTTCTTAGGTCTAATCCAAGGGCCTAATGTGGCTTCTGGTCGACCCAGTGTCTCCCAGGAGTCTTAAATTAGACCCAGATTGCCAGAAATTCTTTAGGTATCATTAGGGATATCTTGTGACCAAAAAAAAAAAATAACTGGTATGTCTCCACACAGAGATAGTGGGACCCAGTGAGGCAGATCTCAGAACGTTGCCATTAGCAAATGAATCTGGGTTAACCTGCTGTCTATTAAACTGAAAAACTTTGGCTAATGTCTTTGAGGCTGAGGATCTCTTGAACCTCTTACTTGAACTAGGGGGGCCGTTACAGTCCAATGTTTATAATCAGAGAATCTCTGGCATCTTTGAATATGTTTTAATGATTACTTGCCTTTTTTAAAGGACTATACTTTTTTCTACTGCTCTCTGAATTTGTTTTATTTCAACTGAATAACCACATAACACAGATTCAAATACAAATGTTTTAAAATTTATATATAGTTGAACCCCGGAGGTTAACTAATTATCCTTTTTTAGCTGTAAGATTCATAACATGTGCCTGGTTTGTCATGTTTAATGTACATTTTTTCCCCTCTTGGGGCAGCAGTGTCATACAGTGGGAAGAAGCAGGCATGGGTTTGCTAGCATGCTGGAAATGAGTTTAATTCTGATGCGCACAGTATAGTAGCTCTTAACTTCAATTTCCTCATCAGTAAAATGGGGACAATATTATCTACCTAATGGGTTTATTATGAGAATTAGATGAGATACCAATTTCCTCATCAGTAAAATGGGGACAATATTATCTACTTAATGGGGTCATTATGGGGATTAGATGAGATAACACATGTAAAACGACAAGCTCAGATCATGGCATATAGCTGGTATTCAGCTAATGTTAACAAAGAATCTAGTGAATAGATTGTAGGTGAAGAAGCCATTTTGAAGTAGAGACTATCATGGAAGAAAACATTTTAAAAATTATTATTTGTAAATTCAGTAATATCTTGTGACACTGAGGCCTTATAGGTTTGATATAATGAATAGTGATTATTTAATTAAAATGTGATAGGTACTGTTAAAATTTTTTTAAAAGATTTTTTTTTTATGTAGGTAAACATACATGTGTGCTTATAGTGTCAACAATCCTCAAATCTATACCATTGTAAAGGTTAGTCATGGTCCATAATCTTATAAATCTGAATTGTTAGGGCATATTATGTATTTGAAAGAAATTAGAATATTTCATCAAAAATTTTATGTGAAAATATAATCATCATGACATTCTGTCTCATATGCATATATAAAAAGTTCAGCTATGAAAAAGAACCTCAAAATTAAAAGCTAACTCATGTGATGTTTATTTTAGCAGCGATCTCTTTTCCAAAATAGCTTTCTTACCTTTGTTTATTTTGTGTCCTTCATTTTTCTAGGAGCTGACCAGTGCTTTGGTGCATATAAAACTGCATCTGTTTATTCAGATCTTTACACTTGCGTTCTTCCCGACAGCAATATGGCTTTTTCTTCAGCTTTTATCAATCACACCCATCAATGAATGGCTTTTAAAAGGGTATGTTTAAATCTTTTGAAGTGTCTACTTTTAATGGGGTGTCTCTAGTGATATTATTGCTTCTATGGCAACTATATACAAAAGTATGCTTTGGCATACTACCTGATAAAGAAATAAAAACACTTCTAACATTATTATTTTCCTTTAAAATAATAGTGTTTCGTCAAGGAGGTTCTTCAAACAATTAACAGAATCTTAAAATACACCTTCATGTTTCATCTTAAAGTTCTGGGATGGATACTTTTCTGGAAATTTAAAAGAGTTGTTTTGGGAGAAATATAAAAAGGACTAGAGGATGTAAGATCTGTATGCATGTGTATAATATAGGCTGTTATTAGATGCTTTGCCTTTGCATTTTAAATCTTACCAAATGTAAACATGTGATGGCTGAGTATAATATGTATTTTTAAAATGTATAAGAAAGAAAAAATATTTACTTTTTCACTTGTTCTAAGTTTGATATAATAGTTGAATTAACAGTAGATTTTTATTAGAGTTTTTTCATTAAAATGTTGTCATGTATATTAAAAGGATTTAACAATTTAAAAAAATTATTTGAAGTGGTTTAAAACTAACCACATTTTAGCATTATAGTATAATAGTTAAAACACTGAACTTAGAGCCTGAAGAGTGAATTCTGACCCCATCCCTCACATACTATGTAACTTTGAGCAAAATTATTTAATAGTTTTGAACCTCAGTTTCTCCATCTATAAAATGGATAATCATGTTTTTACTGCCTACTTACTAATGATGTTGGGGATATCAATTGAGTTCACTTATTCGTTTATTCAAGTCATTTATTTATATCCTACTATGTGCCAAGAATTATTATAGGAATTGGAGAAAAATAGTGAAATGCCAGTTAGTTCTGCATGTTGGGGAGACTCAGGGCGTGTGATTATCGATAGACAAGTAAATAGATGAGCAAGATAGAGAAAAGTGATGTGAACAAAGAAGTACGGTGTGATATGGTTGAAAGTGTTTGGGTGGGCAGGCTGGTGATTAATTTAGATTGCAGAGTTCTGGAGACAGAATGTTCTAGGCAAAGGAAACAGAATGTACAAAGGCTCTAAGGCAGAATCAAGCCTGGTGTTTTGCCAGGTCAGCAAAGCAACCACAATGGCCAGGCCTGGTGATATAGAGGAAGAATAATATGACTTGGAGGTGGACAGGTAGGCAGGAGCCTGGTATGCAGAGATAGGCCATTCAGATTTTATTCTGAGTGCTACAGGAAAACTGTGGGAGGAATTGAAAGGAGGGAGTGATGTGGTCTGATTTATATTTGCAGATAATTCCCCTGGCTGCTGTGTGGAGAGTAGGTGGTAGAGAATAGAGAGGAAGCTAGGAAATCAATGTGGGACTAGCACGGTCAGGTAGCAGGGCAAGGGAGAGAAATGAACGTGTGCCAGATAGATCTCAGAGTTAGAGCTTCCAGAACCCATGGGTGGGGGATGTAGAATGAGAAGGACAGAGAGGAACCAAGGGTGACTTTTGGGTTTAGATATGAACGACTGGGTAATTGGTGGCATCATTATTTAATAGGGGAGAAATAGGAAGAGGGGGGAAAGGGTGCTGTTTTGGCCAGATTGAGTTTGAGAGAATAAACATCAAATTTCACCAAAAAGCATAAAAATGCCACATAAATATAACATCATTTTACTTCAACTATGTATTATGCTTATCAAGAACCAATAGTTACTGTGTATCTGCCATGTGTAGGGCACTCAAGGATTAGGAAGATAGCTACTCATTTTTGTGTCTCCCGGGAACTTCAACCTAGTTGGGTATGCAGGATATATATGGAAGATAGTAATTAACCAAGATGGAGAAGCATATGATTTGTCAGCTGAGTGGTGTAATCAGTTAAAGAATAAGCAGTTCAGCAAAGGCTGGGTACCCCTACAGTGGAGAGTGCAAAAATGAGGCATTAGTGGGAGTTAGAGATAAAACATTTCCTTAGAACCAACTTTCAGAAGACCTGAACCACTGGGTTGAGCAGTTTGCATTTGAAGATATAGGTGATGGAGAGAGACCTCCTAAAATTACTAAACAAGAGAACAACATGTTAAAAAATGGTCGTTAAGGAAGACTAATCTGATAGCATTATCCTGGGTTTATCATTAGAGGAGTAATACTTGGAATCTCAGTATGCTACATAAAACAAGCATACAATTCTCATCTTAAGATTTTAAACCTAAAGGAGTATACACTTGCCCAAACTCACTGAGAGAAAGCTCTTCCTGGCTGTTTTTTCTCCCTCCTCCTCCCCGATTTGAAAGTACCCACTTAGTATGTTAACTTGAGGGAGATGCGTGCTCCTGGCTCAGAATCATGTTTAAGCCATTGAAATAAAGATATTCTGAGCACATGCTCGTTCCTTGCCTTGCTATGTTCGGGGGACAGAGTGGAGGTAGAGCGAACATTTGTAGGCATTTGTAGGTGTCCAGACTTGGGTGAAAAGCATCTAAACAGGGATGGTGGCAACAGTTACAGGGAAGAATGGATAATTGGTTGTGCTGTTGTGTTGATTTTTGAAGAGCAAGTGGAGTCACATGTAACTTCAAAGTTTCAAACTGGATCATTAGGAAAAAAACTGATCCATTGACAGAAATAGGTAAAGTCAGAGGGAAAACTGATTTTTTAGAAATTATATAATTTCATTCTGGAGATCTATTGTACAGCATGGTGACTACATCTAATAGTAGTGTATTGTATACTTGAAAATTGCAAAGAGAGCAGATCTTATATGTTCTCACCACAAAAAGAAAACAAAGCAAAACACCTGTGAGGTGATGGGTATATTCATTAGCTTGACTGTGGTAGTCATTTCACAATGTATACATATATCAAAACATCATTGTGGTATACCATAAATATATACAATATTTATGTGTCAATCATACCTCAATAAAGCTGGAAAAAAATATATGCAATATTAGACATGCTTAGTTTGAGGTGGCAGTCATAGGCAGTTACAAATTTGGGAATGGTAGTCAGGGCTAAAAATGTAAATTTGAAAGTATTCCTACATATATTGAAAATAAGATTTGAAAGAAAGCAGGAGAGCCAGCAAAAAAAAAAAAAAAACAACCCAGAATGGGCTGGTTGAAAAGATAGAAGATAAATTGGAACGAGGAAGTATGAAGGAAACCAAGAAAATAGAGTGCTCTGAGAAGCAAGAATGTATACAAAATGAATATGGGAAAAGGGTTTTAGATTTGGTGATTTGGAGATCACTGTTTATGTTACCGGTGCAGGCCCTCGGGCTCGCTGTGTAATAGAAATTATTAATAGTAAGAGGCCAAATGGGAATCACAGGCAAGGCTTTATCGAGGCTCATGTTCCAACACAAGGAAGACAGCACAAAGGAAAAATCCCCAGTCTGGCTCCTGGAGGGGAGAGTTTTAAAGAGGCTTAGGCGGGAAAAGGGTGCCGTGTAAGCACGTGGAGGTTGAGTAGTCTTGTGCCTGCGTAGTCCTGTTACCTGCTTCTTCATGTGTTCTGTGTCTCATTAGCATGTTAAATCTCTCCCCCAGGCGTGATTTTTAGCATTAAAATGAGATTATAATGAGGGAAAAGTCAGGATAAGGTCAGCGTGGGGGTCCTTGTTGGCATGAGGTGGTTAGACCCATACAGGTCTGGTTTCTTTGCAGCCAGGTTCCTTATCAGCTAGTGTCAGCATCTTGCTTCAGCGGTCTTGGAAAACATTACTCAAGAGACGGATGGCTTGGCCCTGTCCTTTTATGGGTATGGGCTGAATTCCAGTGGGTAGGAGGTAATTTTCTTTTCTTTTTTTTTTTCTACTTTTAAAGTTAATTAGGCTGGGTCATGCTGTCCAATGTTGCCTCCCTTGGTCAGAAGTAAGGACGGAGTCCTGTCCCTGTACTGTCTCAGTTACTTTTAAGGTTACAGTTTTTACTAGTAGAGGGGGCACAAGGCCCATTTTAGAGTAGTAAAGGGAGAATGATCTGTGGGGTCATGCGGGTAGAGCACTCTTCAAAAAAGGTCAACAGTGAGTCACAATGAAAAAAAGCAGGATTGTATCCTCAGGAGACAATAGTAATAATTTTGTTGTTAGTTATCTATATTCGTGCATTGAATCTTGTGCCTCCTTGAAGGCAGGAATGATGTCTTATGCTGGTTTTTTTTTTTTTTTTTTTATACCCTGGTATAGGATCCTACCCATGGAAGGCATATGTATTCAATATATAGTTTAGGGATGTTTTTAAAGATAGGAAGAATTCTCTTTTTTGTACATAGAAGGGAAGTGGTCAGAAGTGAGAGAAAGATTGGAGAAGCTAGAAATATCAAAAGTACTGAGAATACCTGTCCCCCGTGTTGGTGGTAGGGGGACTAGAAGGCACAGAGGCTGCAGAGGGAGATCTAGGTAAGTCTTTGACCCTGGATGCCAGAATAAAAGTTTAACCCTCGGTAGCTGGCTTTGTGAGCTTGGGAAAGTTACTTAACTCCTCTCTTCACTTCAGTTTTCAGTAAAATAAGAATAATAATGGTATTTATCTTAAATAATTTTGAGGACTAAATGAGATAGTGCATGTAAAAGATCTAGAATAGTATCTACTACAAATGGTAAAACTTAGTAAGTATTAGCGTTGATAATAGTGGACCACAAAGAAGGCTCAGAGATTATGAATTCATGATAGCACAGACTACTTTAGCATCACTTGGGAAAATAGACCTTAAAAGAAGATCATATCATATTGAACTGAATTGAGATGGAAATTTCATAAAGCATATTTTCTTATGTTTCAATCAAAATGCATTAAGCCATTTTTATTTTTTTCTTATTTCAGAGTTCATGTAAATTCCTTGCATAAAGTTTAGATAATACATTCTCACAAAAATGAATAAAAATACAATTTACCCTTCAACAACTCGGGGGTTAGGGCTGCTGGCCCCTGTGCAGTTGAAAATTCACATATAAGTTTTGATTCTGCCAAAGCTTAACTTCTAATAGCCTACTGTTGACCAGAAGCCTTACCTATAACATAAACAGTTGGTTAACACAGATTTTATGTACTACATGTATTGCATACTGTATTCTTATAATAAAGGGAGCTAGAGAATAGAAAATGTTTTTAAGAAAATCATAAGGAAGAGAAAATATATTTACTATTCATTAAGTGGAAGTGGATCATTATATAGGTCTTCATTCTCATCATCTTCATGTTGAATAGGCTGAGGAGGAGGAGGAAGAGGAGGGATTGGTCTTGCTGTTTTGGGGATGGCAGAGGAGGAAGAAAGCCCATGTATAACTGTGCCCTCGCAGTTCAATTCTGTGTTGCTAAAGGGTCCACTGTAATCTGTACTCATACCCATTCAAAATCTAAATCAGATACTCTGTGTCCTCTATGCCCCGTGGGAACTTTCCTCTTAGGTCAGCTCCTCGCTCTCCCCAGCAGGTAGGTATATTCTGTATGCATTCTGAGTAATGTTTTATTTTTTATTTTTAGCACTTATATTTACTACTCATAGTTTCATTTGCTTGTCATGAAGTTTATTTTCTGTCTTAAACTGAGAGAATAGACCTGTGATCTTGGGAGTGTGCACATAATTTAATAAAAACCAAATTGAGAATAGATACTAGAATTTACTACAGAGTCTGAATGCGAGAAGTATAGGATTGTGTCATGCCTTTTTCTATAATGATATTATAGCATGAAAATGTCTTTTATGAGATGAAAGTTTGAGAACTGCTGTTTTATAGAAAGAAATCAGAAAATGTAAGGTTGTGTTTTATTATATATTTTTGAACTTTGGAAGTGGTTTTAAAGCTTTAATTTTACCAAAAGAGTTCTATAAAAAGTATAAGGAAAAGATTTTTCCTTTTCTTGAAAATAACGTAAGCTTATATACACTTACCAAATGATTAAACATTTTGGTTATCTTTTAATGACTGTACTCAGAATAACTCAACTGCTTTTCCAGTTGTGTAATAAGAGCTTAAGTAACTTAAAAAATAAAACCACCCAAGACTGTGGCATAGAATGAGAGCTTAGAACTCATACATTTGCAGCATCTTCCAAGCCATGTTGCCTCACATAGAATTGTCTAAATCCAACAGGGCATGTACATCAATAAATACTTTCCTATTTTCATTTGTTCAGCTCTGCTATTTTGAAATAAATGTAGTGAAATCTATTTATAATTGAAAACTATTTATACTTGGATTTTATTTTATTTTCCAGTTTACAGACAGTAGGTTGCATGCCTCCTCCTGTGTCTTCTGCAGTGATTTTAACCAAGGCAGTTGGTGGAAATGAGGTGAGTCATGAAGACTAACTTTACTTAAACATAAGTGCATGCTGAGCTTTTATTTTGTTCAAAACTATGTTTTGAACATGAAGGAATCATGTCACAAAAAACTCATAACCACAGCAGCTTATGAAAGAAGCAGGTGTATTCACTTAGGAGGATGTTGTTAAAATTGATCATGATGAGTGGAATTTAGGATTTCAAAGAGAAGAGCAAGGGAGATGAATGAAATAGAGATGGTGACTTTTTTCCACCTCAGTAGGAAAGTGGAAGACAAAGAATATAGGCGTCCTAGGAAAGGGACTTTTCATCTAAGACTCACAGACTGAGGATACCCACTATTGGCCAGTCCTTAGTTGCTAAAAAATTTGTAATAAACTAAATTAGTGGGAAAAGGGTCAGTATGTTTAACGGCAAGTGAAAAATGATATAGAAAGGAGAAATTAGGGCAGGTTTCTAAGATGAGATCAAAGAAATCATTCAACTGCTAGGGGACTGGCAAAAGAATTGTATTTGTTTATTGAGGTAGCAGTTGTCCATTTCAGAAGCTGTTTATAGGTGGTTCTTCCTTGGTTCAAAGGCCCTACAACTTCATACTGAGGGACTTTTTGTGATAGCTTATTTCTTCTTTTCTACCTATATTCTCTCATTCAGAAAAGGATACTATTGAATGAGGGAAGACATAATGGGTTCCCATTTCAGTGCATGCTTAGGATTTTGTGTTCTTAACCTCTATTTTCATTTTCATCCACTTTATGCTTTCCAAAAGTATTTCCTGAGTACCTGCTATATTCTTTTTTAAACAGGTTTATTGAAGTATCATTGACATATAATAAACTGTATGAATTTAAACAGTTTAATGTTTTGACATATGTGTACACTTGTGAAATCATCACCACAATCAAGACAGTGAACATACCTGTCTACCTTAGTGATTTTGCATTGCTATAGAAGAATACGTGAAGCTGGGTAATTTATAAAGACAGGTTTATTTGGCTCACAGTTCTGGAGGCTGTACAAGATGCATGCTGCCAGCATCTGCTTCTGGTGGGGACTTCAGGAAGCTTCCAATCATGGTGGAGGGCAAAGGGGGAGCACGAATGTCACATGGCAAGAGAGCAAGCAAGAGATAAAGGAGGGGGCAAGAGAGAGGGAAGGAGGTGCCAGGCTCTTTTTAACATCCTGGTCTCATGGGAACTAATAGAATGAGAACTCACTCAATACTGGGAGGAGGGCACCAAGCCTTTCATGAGGGATCCACTCCCATGACTCAAACACCTCCTGTCAGGCCCCACCTCCAAAATTAGAGATCAAATTTCAACACGAGATTTAGAGGACACAAAGATCCCAACTATATTACCATCACCCTCAAAAGCTTCTTGTGTCCCTTTGGCATCTCATCATCTGCCCTTCTTAGCACTCCTCTTCCCCAGGCAACCACTGACCTGCTTTTTGTCACTATAGATTAGTTTGTGTTTTCTAGAGTTTTATATAATGGAGTCATACAGTATATGTTCCTTCAGGATTTTGTGTTATTAACTTTTTTTACATTTCATTTGTGCTCTTGTATATTTACATATACTTTATATAATATATACATGTTTAGTATATGCTGTCATGTATTAAAGAAAATGTGTGGTTGTGTACTGTGTATTTGTTTTTAAAGATTTGCGAATGTATACAGATATAATAGTGTCATTTGAAATGATTCTTTTATTTTTAGTTTACAAAGTTATTATGTAACTTGGGAGGACTTTCTTTGTTACTTATATACCTTTCATTTTAAATGATTTTTAGTAAAATTATTGGTTACTAAATAATTCCATTTTATCATGGAATGAAAGAGTTATTGCATGCCTTTAAACTCACAGCCTGTACTTTGGCAAGAAGTAACTTTATTACTTTTTGTTAAAGTTAAACAATGATTTCTGTTTTTTGTAACTTAGGTTATTTTTGTTCCAGTGAGCCCACTAGAATTCATAATGATTTTTAGCAGCAGAAGGAACTCAATGTATGTGCATAACAATGTATATAGACTGGAATGCCAGTATATACTTTAGGTATTTAAATGAGACTGTTTAGGGATATAGCTGACTGACAGCCTTATTTTGTGGCTTTTAAATTTTAAACTATTTTTATTTAAATACTGGAAACATGGTTAGGTTCTCTTCTGTGGTTGTTATTTATTCATTCCAGTATTTTAAACACAATTTTTCAAAACTGCAAAATTACAGGGTGTGCTGCTGATGTGGTCCAACTGGTGGTGATGGTGTGTGTGTGTGTGTGTGCACACGCGTGTGTGTGCACATGTGCTTGTAGTTCCTTTTTTTAAATAATAGAAAAAGTAATAAGACTTGGAGAATCCTAGTTTCATTGCCAAATATAAGAAGATACATCAGAATGTTTTATATTTTATTCTGACATGAGAGGCACAGAATAAACACTTTTTCGTTGTTTAAAACCATGTACATTAATTTAGTTGAAGTTTCTGTTTGAAATACAAAGTTCTGTGGTAAAAAATTTGGTTTTTTCCCTCCAAAATGCTGCAAAGGTTTTAAACCTTATGAGACTTGCTAAGAGAATCATTCTATTTAAAGTCAAGTTACATCTGCCTTACAGCACCTACCACAGGGATTCCTGTTATAAAAGAACTTTTTTTTTAAGATACTAGAAAATTATTCCCCCATGTTTGGAGAGATTATGTGATTTTCATATTGTTGTTATAGAGATACTTTATTTGTCTACCATTTATGCTGGTGTTTAGTGAAAAAGCAAGAAAGGTAGGGTTTAGGAAAAGATGCACTCTCTTCTTTTACCTCAGTATTTCTTCTTGTAAGGATTCAGCTAAAAGCCAATATCTAAAATCTGAAGTGAATATGAGGCTTTAACGTGCAAGTAAAGTTACAAAGCTATAGAACTTTGAAGAATTTTGGGAGCCTATGTGTTAAGACAAGTAGAAGAGAAATATAATTAAGGGTTTCTGCCATCAGATCTCCAAAGGAAAAAAGAAAAATACAAGAAAAGCATTAAGAATCATTAAAGTCAGGGCAAGTTAGGAAGGAGTTTCCAATCAGATCTGGGAGTAATAAGTTTCCAATCAGATCTGGGAGTAATATTTATGCTAAACTCCAGGTTATCTGTGTTTAAGGCTAAGCTTGATCATTTGAACCAAGATAATAGGCACCTTTACCCTAATAGCAGTGTACTGATTATAGACATGTTATTTATATTTACTTGTTTATTTTTTTGTTTCCCAAAATGAATTTCACAGACCACTTACACTGGTATTACCTGGGTGATCAGAAAAATAAACTTTTCTTTATATCCACCTTAGGCCTGTTGAATTAGAATGTCTGGTAAATGGACCTCAGGAATCTCCTTCTTTTTAAAATTACAAAATAGATTATAGCTACAAAAGGTGTGTAAAACACATATATATAGTTTAAAGCATAATAAACACCTCTATGTCCACCATCCAGCTTTAAAAATAGAATGCAGTAGTCAACCCGTAGTTAAGCATCCACTTAACTTGTCTTAAGTACTGTTTTCCACCGTAAAGAATAATAACGACAGTAAGATTTTGCAGGGAGAAAAAGTAATCTTTTGCTTACCCATCGCAAGGGTCATAGCTGATACCCCTATAACAAAAGACAGATAAGACAAAAGCGTAACAAATTTATATAACCCAAGTTTTATGTGACCCAGGAGGCTTCAGAAATGAAGACCCAAAGACCCAGGGAAAATAGTTTTTATGCTAAGTCTGATGAAAGAAGTGGATAGTTGTGGAAAAACATGATTGGACAAAAAGGTATATGATCTAATGATAATGAACTAGAGGCAATTTAGCCAGGCCTGTTTTTTCAGATTCTTTTCTGTGTCTCTATAAGACATGCCTCTCCCCTAACCCTGGGTATGGGGTGGAACATCTGACACATGAGGGTCTTTCCCATCTCCTCTTTCAGGAGAGAAGGGAAGAAGTCAGAGGGTGGCCTTTCTAGTTTCTATAACTTTCCTTGGGGGAGAGTAATTCTAGTTTCTATGATCCTCTCAGATGCAAGAGAAAGGACAAAGGACAGGTGGATAAAGGTCAGAGAGTTTCTAGCTTTTGAGGCCCTCCTGTTTCCTTTAGCTTAAAAATACTCAGCATGCCAAGCACCATACCTTAGGGTATTGTGTTCTGAGCCCTGACAATCTGGTGTCTGCCTTTTAGAAGCTTACATTTAGTGTGATATTACAGTATTCAAAAAATCTCTATTTCTGTAAACCTCACAGAAATAGGCAAAACAGAGTGGGATAGTTTTAGATTGACCCTTATCATTGAATTATTGTTTTCCTAGTTCAGTGTAGAAAAACCTAAAATCACCCCAAGTGAGTCTGTCCCCACCTGGCTGTATATGACAGCCAGAACTTCAGTTTCGGGATCTGGACCTCATTTGCTGCTTGTAGACATTAGACCTTTGTCTTGCTTAGTCTAATGTTAAGATAATGTACCTCTTTTAATGTAAACATATTTAGCTGGCATTTTCATTATATTGTATTTAGCAGGTTGAAGGATTTTAGAACCCTTTCATAGTCATGTTAAATTCCAAATACACTTTAAAGAAACATTTTGATTTTGGATGTAGAAGCAAGGCAATAAGTGAAAATAGGTGAGTGCATGTGTGTGCATGCGTGTGTGTGTGTGTGTGTGTGTGTGTGGTTTCATCAATGGAGTCAGTGCTCAAATCTCTTCAAAGAAAATTTGAGAATGTCTCCTGAGCAAAGAAAATTATTACATGTGGTGAACCCTTTAAGTCATAGACGAAGGTCATGGCCATCTAAGTGTATTTAAAATAGGGTTTCTATCTGCTTGGAAAGCAAATGAAGCACTCATTACTAACTTTAAAAGTATAGCTATGAGATTTTTGCTAGAGGTGAAAGATCAAGATCATCACAGTCCAAATGGAGACTGAAAGTTCAATTTCAGTGAGGCATGAAACATTTCAGGGTTATTTTGCATTATCAATGGGGAGTTGGTCTTGCTAATCCAATGCATGAAGATAAGATTCATTGAAACATTTATAAAGGCAGTTAGGGTAGATCTTGTCAGCAGAGAGGGAGGACTTGGAGTGAGAAAGAAATCTGATCTGTCAGTCACTGTTGCTGCTTCAGCAATCACTTGGCCTTTCTCTTCCTTGCCTTTCTCCTCTGCTAAATGGGGTTTCTATTCTGGCTTGTAGTGGAAGGCTAACGGCATCCTGGAGGAATCTATGTCTGAAAAAGGCTGTCAGTGTTAAGCCTTCTTGCAAGCTGGCTGATGTATTAATATATTTTTTATCCCCCAGCCTGGGAAATGGTAACACTTTTCCCTCTTTGACAAATGAAAGAAGTAACAGCAGCAGCAACAAGACCCTACTCTTCTACCATACCTATCCTTTAGCTTCCGTCTTATCTTCTGGGTGGGGTGAGAATTCTCAGGAGGTAGAAAGAGTTGTCTGTGTTTTAAGCTGCTGTAAAACTTGTTGAAATGTACCTAGATTTTCCCGAATTTTTTTGTATAACTTAGAATTTTCTCATCTTGCTTCTCAAATTGTCTTCTATTTCTACTACTCTAACCAGAAGGGTGCTCTTAATGGCTAGCAGTGATATCTAATCACCAAATTCAGTGGCCAATTCTCAGTTCTCATCTTCTATGACTTAACTGTAGCCCTTGACACCAGGGTCACTCACATCCAGCTTCCTTCTGCTTTCCTCACACTAATCTCTCCTAATTTTCTTCCTGCATCTCTCATCACTTCTTTTTTTCTTGTCTGGTTCCTTTCCCATCCTAATGGGAGTATCTTTAAGAAAATTGGTTTTAAAACACTTTGTTTAGCCTTGCCAGATTCCTGTTTCTGAGTTCCTGTCTCTATAACTAAAGCCATATGCCTTTTGCATCACATATCTGACTCTGCCTGAGACATTGGTACCAGTCCTAAGCTTGGGTGAGAAGTATTTAAACAACTGCAGCTTAACGTGCTATGGGTCAGCATCACCTCCGTTGCTGCTAGGCCACCTGACCTTGAGCAAAGGAACACCCCTGCCTTCTACTCAAAACAGGTGCTTGATTCCTGTTTTTACCATTACTCACCTAGTGGCCTCAGTACGCTCTGCACCTCTCTGAGCTTTGGCTTCCTCATCTGAGGAGCTATAATATTTACCTACTTATTTCATAGGATTGCTTACAAGGATATCATGAATTTGTATGTGGACATACTTGTAAATTGTGAGGGAACACGTCAAGCAAGCATCAGCATTGTCATCGTTGCAGAGGTTTGTCACTGATCACATCACTTGGTTTTCTGAGTCATTACCATTGCTATCTCAAGAATTTGATCTTTCAAGTTCACTTATTCACTCCCTTCATTCATTTATTCAGAACTATATGTTGAGCTGGGTGTGGTGATGAACACCTGTAGTCCTAGCTATTTGGGAGGCTGAGGCAGGAGGATCGCTTGAGCCCAGGAGTTCAAGGCTGCAGTGAGTTATGAGCAAGCTACTGCACTCCAGCCTGGGTGACAGAGCGAGACCTTATCTCTTAAAAAAAAATAATGTGTGTGTGTGTGTGTATAAATACATATTATAGAGAGAGAGTACGCACTTGCTATAGCTTCCTGTATACACATAGTACATTTATAGAATTTTCAGTTTAGTAAATGACATAAAACAGATGCAGTATAAGATAGTTAGTATTTAAATAAATTTGATAAATTGGGTAATTCACATTTATTAATTTGCATTATAAGTCCTCAATATTTTTATATAAATATTTCCTGTCATAATCTGGAATGCTCATGTCAGATAGCCAAGATAACCCTTTTGGGAATTAAAGGGCATAGGAAGCCAAATGAGTAATTGAAAGATTGCTCTGAGAATTCAGAACTAGATAAAAGGAATTGAGTATATTTACAGGATATTTCCTCTAAACTGTAAAGCTTGGAAAACCATCCCAGCTCCACTCTAACAAATAAGAAAACAAGCCACAAAAGCAATCAGGTACCATGTCTCTCTTAAACAGTTCTACAGAGACATTGAAAATTTGTTATTAATCTCATTCTTCTTTGTCAGTATTAGAAGGTCTGCATATATTATGACTAGGAAAAATTTTTTGATAATTTGGCTTATTTCAATTAGTTACATTTTAAATATCAGACTTCCTTTTTAGGGAGGCACTAATCTAAACAATATACTTATAACTTCTTGTAGCTAATCTTATCTGATTAATGTTCACATTTTTTATATCTTATAGAAAATTTGATTATTTTTATCTTTATTTCCAAATTCTGGGGATATGCCTTTTTTTGGTTCTGTAGCTTATCTGTGCACTGACTGCATGACAGTTGTATGTGTACTTGTGTATATTTATGGAGTTGTTACTCTTGCAAATAGGAGACTTATTCTCAGTAATCTACTAAAGTATGGAATTATGGATATGTCAATAAATTAAATCTCAGAAGACTTAGCTTCTTCTCTTGGCCCCATCCTTACCTAGTTCTGAGATCTTTGGTATTCTCTTTTTCACCTTTTTAATCAATTGAGTGTAGGCAGGGTTGTTTTTAGATGAAAATATTTGTGGAAAAAAAATAACGACCTATGTATTATAAATCTGTCATTTTAAACTATTTGCTTCTTGGTGAAATATGATCTACTTTATTACATTAATTGTAGATCTTCATGCTTTCTCAATTTATTCTCTTTTTGATATTATATGTTTCCTAAATGAATGTTACATTATACATGTATGTTTCATAAGAGAGTGTTTGGCATTTATCAGACTATGTATTAAGAACATGGAAATTGTGGAGATAGGCTAAAGGAGTTGGCTTAATCTTTACTGCGTTGCTGCAAACTTTGGAAATGACCCCTTTAAACATCACTTGCTTTGTGAAGACATCAGACTGTCTTCTAAGCATCTAATGAGAACATCCTGCTTAGTGCAGTAAGATTTTCAAGCAGATTATGCATGTCCAAGAACATTTGGATCCAAACTAATGGTCTGAATATACTGGTGGACTGAGCTGCTTTCTAATCAAGTGCTGAGATATTAGACTTATGGGACCTCTAAATGACTGATTTTCTTTTTTTAAAAAAAATACAACTGATAAGTAGAAACTGAAATGTTTTCCAAAGCTACTCATGTGTAATTCACCTTCTTCTCTCCTTTCTTCCATTCTCCCTTTCTCCCCTCCTTATCCATGTTCTTTTCTTCTCTACCTTTTATTTCCCTCCCTTCCATTTTGAAAAAAAAAATGCCAATCAGTATTCAAATTAATTTAGTGAACATAGCTTGAAAAACAGTACTCTAAACTCTAGTGGAAACCTGCCATGCATATTTCCTCCTGAGTCAGCTCCTTTGTTCATCTGGACAAGCTTCTTGGCTTTCAGCCTATACTTGGGAATTCATGGCCTCCTATTACAACAGTTCTTTTAGTTTTGGCTCTCAAGCCACTTTGAGAACATTGTTTTCCTAGTGAATACTTCTGCTGCTTGTAGTCAGTGCAACTGAGCTGTCTGCACCTATAATAGCTCCTCATGCACTCATATCTACACATTTTGTGGCCTAAAATATGATCAGTCTTGGAGACTGTCCTATGTACTGATGAGAAGAATGTATATTCAGTAGTTTTGGGGTAAAATTTTTTGTAAATGTCTCTTAGGTCTATTTGTCCTAGTGTCCTGTTTAAGTCTAGTGTTTCTTTATTGATTTTTTGCTTTGATGATCTGTCCAGCTCTTTCAGTGGGGTATTGAAGTCCCTGGCAATCATGATATTACTGTTTATTCTTTGCTTGTAGGATTTGCTTTATATATCTTGTAGAATTTGCTTTATGTATCTGGGAGCTCCTATGTTAGGTGCATATGTATTTGAGATTGTTATGTCTTCTTTTTGAACTGCTTTCTTTACCATTTCATAATGACCATCTTTGTCTTTTTTTAACCATTGTTGATTTAAAGTCTATTTTACATGATATAAGAATAGCTACACCTATTTGATTTTGGTTTCTGTTTGTAAGGAATATTTTTTCCATCCCTTTACCTTGAATCTGTATAAGTCCTTGCAAGTTAGATCTGTTTCTTGGAGACAGCATATACTTGGGATGTGTTCTTTCATCTATTCAGCCAGTCTATGTCTTTTAAGTCATACTTTAAGACTGTTCACGTTCAGTATTATTATGAATATATTAATATGTGGTATACTGTTCTGTTCACCATGTTGGATGTTACCTTGTTGTGTGTTCCTCTTGTGCTATTGCTTTATAAGATCTGTGAGCTTTAACTTTCCAGTGTTTTTAAACTAGTAGTTACCAATTGTACTGTTCCATGTATAATGCAGTTTTGAGTATTTCCTATAGGACAGGCTATGCTCCCAGGAAAAACTGGGTCCCTTTGGCAGGGGTCGTTGCAAAGGATAAGGAAATAATAGAAATAGAAAATAGAGAATATAGAAATAAAAGAAGACACAGAGATGAAAGTACAGTTTTTATAAAGATGGGGAGCCAGGGGACCTCCAGTGTTCCTGTGAGCTGTGAGGCCATGAGTGAAGTCCCGCATCACTATTTATTGGTACAGCGATCGGTTGCCAGGGGTACCAGATTTACATAATAACAGGTAGTTCATTTAGGTTAAAAGTTTCCCAAAGAGCTTCTAGAGATCTCTTAATTTATCTACGTGAGCAAACAGTTACAAAATCTTTCTAAGACAAACTTCTAAGTCCTAAGATAAAATTATCATTTAGCAGAAAGGCTAAACAGAAATGTAGTGGCTCTATATTTCTTTATCTAGTTTTTTTGTTGATTGAGACAGGTAGTCAGGAGTGAAGCAGGAACTGTCCCTCAGGCTAATTGCTTTTAGCTGCAGGTGTCTGTCTGGCGGGCGGGCACTCTGATCAGTTCTCATTCTGTGGTCCCATACTTCAGCTTTGTCGTACAGAAGCTTCAGGCACAAACTAACAGGTCTGAGATAGCATTGCCATGGAAAGTGCTACTGATCAGTGAGATGCCCTCCTGAGGTGAGGCAGCTTTTGATATGTGAACTAACATGTTCACATATTCCTTCAGGGCAAAGCCCTGCAAAACTCCTGAAATCTTATGTCTCTTATGATAGGGCAACATCTCTATAGGGCAACAAATTCCCTTAGTGTTTGCTTGTCTGGAAAAGTCTTTATTATGCCATCAGTTATGAAACTTAGTTTTGCAGGATATAAAATTCTTGGCTGACAGTTGTTTGTTTAAGAAGACTAGAAATGGGGTCCTAATCTTTTCTGGTTTGTAAGGTCTCCACTGAGAAGTTTGCTGTTGGCCTGATAGCGTTTCCTTTGTAGGTTAATTGTTGCTTTTATCTTGCAGCTTGTACAATTTTCTTCCTCATTTTGACTTTGGCCAAGTTGATTACTATGTATTTTGAAGATATCCTTTTTGCTATGAATCTGCCTGGTGTTTGATGACCATCTTGTATCTGGATATTTGAATTTCTTGGTGATATTAGGGAAGTTTTCTCAGTAATTCCCTTGAATAGGTTTTCTACGCTTTTTGCTTTTTCTTCTTCTCTGTCAGGGATATCTGTAGTTTGTATATTGGTTCACTTCACATAGTCCCTTATTTTTCTGAGTGATTATTCACTCTTCTTTATTCTATTTTCTGCATCTTTGACAATGTTAGTTCGAGAGCCTTGTCTTCAAGCTCTGAGATTCTTCTGCTTGGATTAGCCTGTTATTGAACCTTTCTGCTACATTTTGAAATTCCCTAACTGACTCTTTCATTTCTTTAAGTTCTATTATATCTTTTCTTATATTGTCTAGCTCTTCAGCAATACTTTCATTTTTTTCGATGATGTCCTGAAATATTTTTTTGGCTTCTTTGTGTTGGTTTTTAATTTTCTCTTCAATCCTATTCATCTTAATTGCCATCCATATTCTGTGTTCCACTTCTGACATTTTGACAGTTTCCTTTTGCTTTGGATCCACTGTTATAGACCCATTGTGATTTCTTGAGGGTGTTGAACTAGCTTGTTTTTTTATGTTGCCAAGGTTCTTTTGCTGGTTTATTCTCATCTGAAACCTCTCAGCTTAGGGCAGATAGGTTTGCAGTGTACCTGTTCTCCTTTGCTGGGAACTCTCTTATTTAGTGAGAAGAAGATGAAATCCCTAGATGGTGCTTTTGTGTACTACTCTGGAAGATTGACCCAGCAGGGAAGGGGTGGATGTACTGAGAGCCTGTAATGCAGCTGTTCTCTGTTGTCCTGTTCCCCTGTGATTGTCACAGTCCAGGCCAGTGCTGGATGATCTTCATGTGGAGTGGTAGTTTATTCCCCCGGCTGCTGTTGGAAGCTCAGGTTGGGGGCTGGGCAAGACCCTCTCCCTAGAGGCTGGCATTGTGGGAGATCCCTTTGCCTGGATCTTCCCACAGAAGTGATAGTGGCAGCTGGGCAAGGCTGTGTAGGTAGTGGTCATGGGTGTCCAGTTTGTGGGTGTTTGCTACAACTGTGTCCAGGTGCAATGGCAGCTCAAGGCTAGGGGGTTCTTGGTGGAGCATTGTACCAGGGGGCCAGTTCCTGCTAGGGATCCAGTGGGAGCCTGGAAGATGGGAGTATGGGGTTCAATGAAGAGCCTCAGAGCAGGGTCCATGGGACCTGTTGGCAGTGATGAAGCCTCAGGGGTAGAGCCATTGAACCCTGCAGCAGTGGTGGAGCCTTGTGGCAGAGCCATAGAGCCCTGCCATTGTGCTGGAGCCTCAAAGGCGCAGCTGTGGGCCTTGCAGTAGTGGTGGAATTTCAGGCATGGAGCTGAGGCAGCAGAGTAGCTGCATGGGCAGGGCTACCGTGTCAGACAGCAGTGTGGGAACCTTGGAGATGGAGCTACAGTCCGAGGGCAGTACAGGAACCTTGGGAGCAGTGCTCTGAGGCCAGGTAGCAGCATGGATGTCACAGGGCCGTGGGGCTAGGTTGCCTTTGCCTACAGAGGCAGTCACCACCGGACTTCTCAGGCAGTGTCTGTGGCCCCTGTTCTGCTCAAATTCCCTGTGGGGAGAGGAGTGCTCAACTCCCAGTCATGGGCATGCAAGAGCATCTGCTCTGTCTGCTCCCTCCCCAGCCCAGTAGGGTTGATGCAGGGGTGGCTGCTACAAAGCTGAGCACCATGTATACCTGGCACTTTGGACCTCAAAGCTCAGAATGGCATCAGTTGCAGCAACCCAGAACAGAAGCCACCAGGTCTCTGCTGTGCCTATTCTCTGGTGCAGTATCACTGCACAGACTCTAAGCAGCACCCTGATCAGTCCAGAGGTTGTGGTGTCATTGGGGGCCACCTCATAGCTTGGGCCACAGTACTCACTGGGCAGTGGGTGGGGAGGTTTGGAGCCCCAGGTTTCCCTCCTCCTGTTCTTCCCCATGTATGGATGCCTCCCCCAGGTACCTTCTGATCTTGCCAAGTGGATCAACCCATTACCTCCTCCTTCACTCGGAATGTCCCCTATCCTTTTCCGGTGATTCACAATGCTCTTTTCAAAAAGGCCCATCTATAGGTGGGCATCCACCTGCAGCTTTTGATCCTCTCGTTGAGAGCGGTGCATGCGGGTTGCTTCTCATCTGCCATCTTGCCCCTCCCCTTTGATACTCACTCTTAAGCAGATATTCTTGCATTTATTTGGCTCTCCAACCAGTTTTTGAATTATTTTTGCAGAAACTACTTTTCTTTGTATCCTTTTCATGCAATACAGGAATATTCATAATAATGATAGCTAAGGAGGGTTTGGGAAGCTGATGATCTAGTTTCCTTCTAGTCGTATCATAGTTGAAGTAAGTTCCAAAACTATATGCTCTCCACCTCTCTTTCAGGATCTTTTTGCATATTTATTGTGCCAGGATAAAGTGGAGATAAAATTGAACAATGTCCTCGATTATACATATCTTCTCCTTGTTGCAAGTTCATTTTAGTTCCTGTTAAGAGAGCCTATTGTTGGAATTGTTCAGAATTTACGCTCAATAGTGTTTCTCATTTAGTGATCCTTCAGATACAGATCCAGAGACAATGTTATCACAACCTTCAGTCAAATTACAGTTATATTAAGTTCACACCTGTTTGAAAATGGTATACTTTCTCAAATAGTCAGACCATGAGTTTGAGTCAGGCCCACGGGTCCTGGTTGAAGAATTGATTCTTAGAAGTAATAGGTTTTCAGGTTCTCTCCCATGGTGAGGTTGATTTTTGAAAGGCCTCCCCTGTGGAGTTAAGATAACAAACTGGCTTTAAGATTCAAGAGAAGAGGTCTGGCAGAGGGGTTGCTGCTCACAAATCCTGTCCCAGGGCCTGGTCAATGGAACAGACTTACCTGCTGTGGGATCAGGAGATCAGGCTGGCTGATGAAGCAATTGCAGTTTGGCTGACAATTTGGCTGGAAAGTTGCTTCCTCATGGTGACTTGGTAGGAGAGTTTTTGCTTTCTAGTGCCCACCCCTATAGATAGAAAATATAAATGAATAACCAAACGCTTGGGTGGTATAAGTGAGCCAGGATCACAGACCAAGCCTGGGTGTCCTGCATCATGGCAGTTGTAGAGTTCAAAGAAAAGACTGTTACTTAGACACAGGGACATTTTCCATGTCCACTTCTGGCACTTCCATTCCTTGTAGGATGAGAAGGTGAAAGCAAAGCTAAGGTTTCCTTCTACATCTCAAACGTGAGAGGACCTTTGTCCTGAATTTGTTGTGATGTCACTAATTCAATCTCTACCAGGAAGCCACTCCCACCCATGAAAACAGCCATAGCTATATCCCATTCTAACAAATGTTATAAGTGGTATCTGAAACTGTAAGATACCAGGCACACATTTTTTTCTTTAAAAGTTATTTGTTCAAATAAAGGGAAAGAATTAACTGTAATGCTAGAAGACTTATTAGTATATACCCACTCCCCCACCCCATAATCCACCATTGATTAGGTTATATAAAATATTTCCTGGCCATAGATATCTGTTGCTTAGTGTTAGCTTGTTAAATGATTAAATTAATGAGTGTGAACCAGCTCTATATATTACAAAACATTATACAATTATGCTATTGCTATTACAAGACTGGCTTCTTAAAAATTTGTAATTGGAAAGTCTATTGGATGTAGTTAATTGGTGATAAATTAATCATTGTTCTCTCAATAGTTTATTTGAATGAACTACAGTTTCTAGATGAGTATTGAATTGTCTTATTGAATGTTGTGTTATTACTTTTGGGGTTAGGAGTTAAATGTCGTATTTTCCACCTTGGTTTAGGAAACCATAGTTTTATTATGATACCTGAAGAAAGATTTACTATTTTCTCTCTTTCATGCTTAAGTTGCTTCACCTTCTCAAAATTTTTATGTTTTGGTTATTATAACAGACATTAACAGAGTAGGTAGTGTTATGATAAAATAGGGTAATAGAAATGTTAACCTATGAAATATATTACAAAGTAGAAGTCATTATATAGTTATATTATTCCAAAGACAATTGAAACATAAAATGAGTAATCTCTCTTAACGGTAGACCTGGGATGAGTGCATTGGGTATTTTAGCAATCTGTGAGTTTTCCATCACCCTGTAGAACAATATAAATATCATATTGCAATGTAACATTTGATTTTATATATTACTTAAATTTATAATCATGCATTAGAAATAGGTAAAAATGAGATTTTAGGATAAAATATCAAAGTTTGCAAATTTAGCAGTTTTCCCATTTGGCTTATATTCTATTTGTGTAAATGGTAAATTATATTTTCTTTCTCAGACTCTATAGATTTTTGAGATCGAACAATAGTACCTAAAAAGGTATTAAGATGTCGATGATTATTCATTCCCCTGGGGAAAACATTTATGATATTTTCACTACAAAACTAACATTTTGTCCTTGACCTTAACTATTTTTTTTTAAAAAGCTTGTATCATTTCTTGTTGCTTTTTCTTGGTTTCCTCAGAGGCACTTTGCAGAAGCTCACTTTAATAAAACCTTTCTGGTAGATTGGTAGCTAAGGTTCTTTCAAAAAATCCCAGTTATAAGAAACAGGATAGGGAGTTGGCATAATGGGAGGCATGTGACTGTATTTGCAAATCTTAGACATTGTCCCACAATTTTGGTGTAACCCTTCAGCTGACAATTAAAATCTTTGTTTTATCAGTCATCACCCAACCCTAACAGATGGGTGAAGAATTAATCTGATTTGTATTTTTCCCCACAACTTTCTCCTACATATTGTAATATTCTATGATTAATATTCAGTGAATTCTTAAAGATGATTGATGGGACTTAAAGATATAATATACACATCCTATTTAAATTATGCCAGAGTAAAACCACAGAATAGAAGAGCTCCTAAGACCTCTGTAGAAATTTGAAGACAATTTTGATACTTCCATCTACTCAAAAAGAAATCTGCTAATACTGTAATGTTTTTTCCCTTGCCAGGACCCTCCTTGCCTGGTGTCATTTCTTTAGCTCTCCTGGGAGGAGATTAGTCTAAAACAACAAAGTAGCCAGATGTCTGGTTTTGAGAGAGTCCCAGAGGCCAGGCTACGGTAGGCAACAGAAACCGCGTGGGGCTGAAGATCAAAGATACCTGAGAATTACTTATGGGCACATAGTATGTGTCATTCCCATTATTAACAGTCTGAGAAAATTTGTTTCCCTAATTAACCCTTTTGTTGGAGTAACCTTAAATTTTAGTGAGTATATTTCTGTTTTGATATGTTTTCTTTTGTATATTTTAAGAAGTGCACACACCAAAATAGAGCAATGAAAAGGAACTCACGTGCTTGATTGAAATCTCTAAGCCGTTATTCTTATCCCAAATAGATATGCTATCAAGTGTGTTATCATTTGTCATGCATTATGGTTGTAAGTTAAAATTATAAATCAATAGCTAGGATCTACAAGGTTTACATGTACTGAGAGCTGTTCATAGATTCCTAATCCTTCCTTTTTTAGCACTATGATTTCAACTTCTAACTGTTTTAGAGATTTTTAGATCACAGCTTCCTGGTCTTAAAATGAATTCAGAATAAATCCCAGTGGTGGGAAATCTGTCCCTTATTAATAGTTGACTTCTTTCTTTTCACATTGATGTTACTAATGAAATGCTAATTAAAAATTCTCATTATGCTTTACCTGTTTGCTTCATAGGTACAATTTTACATAGTTTAGACATACTTATGTGGAAAATATGAATACATTGGTTATTTTAGGTTATTCTTAATTCTAGAGCCTCTAAAAGCTTTTAGCTGAATTTATTCCAAGGGATGGGTAAAAATCCAATTATAACTTTTGATTTCTTGGCCTCTAGATGAGAGTAGCACAGAAGAAAAAGCAAAAGATTTTTGGTTGGCCTTGCTACTTGTTTTTGTTTCTGTTCAATATTATCATGTAACAACAAAAGCGTGTAAAAGCCTCATTCCTTCTTTTCCTGAGGTATAATCATAAAGCATTGTTATCAACAGCATGATTAGTCAGCTTTAGTGCTTTTAAGTGCTACAACACATTCTTTAGCATCTAGTAATAGAAACTTGGCATAAAAGCTATAAAAATGTCTTTAAATCTAATTGGAGATATGTGTTAGCAATTTAGTGCAGAGATTTCATATTCTTTGTGTAGTGGTCAAGGTTTCTTTTAACTCCTTGAGGAAAAGAAGCTCCTAGAAACAGTTTATAAGGATTAATTGATTTATCTCTTTGTTTCTAGATTTAAGTATTGAAGCAAGAATAAAATCAGCTTCTTGCACAAAGAAGTGGAAAAGCAACCGTGTGTGTGTGTTTTTTTTTTAGAGCAGAATTTGTTGTTACTTCATTGACAAAGGCGGAGCTGTGTTTTTACTCTTTACACCTGTGTTCTGTTGCTGCTGTCCCCATTGTCAACATTATTTGCTATCGCTAAATGTGTCTGGTTATGTTTTCCTGTTTTGAATGCAAGTTGAGTCAGTGATAGCCACTGTCCTGTAAATATTCCTGAGCCCCAGTTAATGGATTATTTTGAGCAAGTAGTATTCGTGGTGTCAATTCCTTGGAGTTGATTAAAGCAAGATTTGATCTGAGGGAATGAGAGTCATAGGTCTAGGACTATGGTTGGAAAGTTGATGCCGCATCCAACTCTATTGTGGTTCAGTGAGCTGTTCTTGTTTCTTCTCTTCTGGGAATTCCACACGTGCCTCCCCTTTAGTCCGTACCCCCAATACACGGTGCACGTGCACGCACATATGGGCACGCGCACGCACACTTTCAGTGGGCATTTGCTAAGGAGGAGACTAGAAGGTACCTCCTCTTTTTGTCTTCCAGAAGTTGCCACTATTAGTGGCCACTTACCTCTTAATGTATTTATCGTGACTTGCTTCATTGTCCATTGGCACTTTCTTGCTCCCTCATTCCCCACCCTACTTACTTTACCCACCACCATTGCTGCTGCTGGGTCTGTTGTCTCCCTGTGTGGCATATCGACACCCTGTACAGAGAAGTGCTTAACTGTGCTCTAAATGCAGATATTATCAAATTTAAGGAGGTGGAATGTTAGTTTCCTAGTTCCTGCTCTATTTACTCCTCTACCTTCCTCATTCATAGATTTCTTTTTACATCGCCTCCTCCTCTACCCTCTCATTTTTTTTTTCTCCTTTTCTTCATCTTTCAGTTCTTAATTCTGTTTCTTCATTCTATGTGTAGTTTTTCAGGAAGGATTCTGATGTGAAATGAGAGCTAAATTGTAAGAGCAGGCAATTGAGAGTTCTTTCTAAAACTCTTTTAGTGACTTAAGCATGATTTATTACTTGAGTGGATATTGAGGTAGTGATATAAACTTTTTGTGATAGAATTATGTCCTAAATAAAAACACTTACTATAGAAATCCAATTTGCTTTATTAGAATGTGATGATTTAATATGCATTTTAATTTCTCTTAATTTTAAAAGCTTCCAGGTTAAGTGTACAATCTTAAAATTTTCTTTTTAATCTGTGACAGTCTGAAAGGTTTATTTATTTACTTTTTTACTCGTTTGATGAATTTCTCTAGTTTTAATTTGAAGTTATATTTATCTTCACCTGATAAATACAGGTTTGGAGTAATAGCTTTGGAACATCTGTTACTGTTTGGAATGGTGGTCTTTGACACTTAAGTTGCCTGAAAGGCTGAAGTTGCAAAGTGATAGGATTAGATTTTGACAGATGGGAGGGTCCTTTCCTCGGTGCCAAATGTGTGGTAGCATGCTGCTGCAGAGGGCAGCCCTGGAAGGAAAGTTATGTTTTGGGGACAAAAATGATCAGTTCTCGAATCCTTATGACTTCTAACTCTGTTTCTAAAATAAGGATCACATTTTAAAAAGAAATAATATAAAATTAAGTAATGTCATCGATTATATCCAATATAAGCAGTTGACAGATAAATGTTTTAAGTGGATTACTTTTTTTTGAATAAGATTTACATGATTAAATATGAAATGAAACTACAGCTGATAGATAAGCAGATACCTAAGAATAATGTTTGGGAAGCTGGGTTTCCTGACGATGTGAGGCTCAGTTATTTTAGCCTGGGGATTTTGCCTGGGGAAAAATGTATGTGCCTCAACAGCTGAAGGGCTATTCAGGAAGCAACAAAGTAAAATAGCATCTATTTTAACGTGTAATTTCGATATTTCATTCTTAATCTTATCCTTGGCAGAAATGTCAAAATATACTAGCTGCAAACCCTCTCTGAAGCCATATCTACACTACCAAATTAACTTGGGTAAAGTCCTTAGGAATCAAATGGTTTTCACTGGGGAGAGGAGGGTCCTTTCTAGGTAATTCTCCAGAGGGAAGGGAATGCTCTAGTAGAATCAAAATGAAGACATGGCTTGTTTCAAATATAGGAATGTACAGCTTAAAGAAACTGCTGGCAGGAGAGGTGGGGGCAGATTTTAAAATTAGTATATCACACTTAAAGATAAATATGATTTCTTTCACATGACTTTCTGTTTATATTTACTCCCACTTAAAATTTTAAATAACACCTTCATTTATCTTCATTTTTTGTGTTTTTAAACTTTTGAGCGCATTCCAAGTTGAATTGCTAATGTTGGAAATAATACAATTCTTTCCTTATTGCCTTTTCTACCCTCCTTTAGAGACCAAATTATTCTAGCTGCATAAGTTGCTATTTAAATTAAAATCAAGTTCTTACGAATGGGATAGCTGGATTTCTATTTCGTACACATGATTTTCTTTGTTTACCGTAGAGTGGAAGCATACCCCTTTAAGGAATTAAAATGGTAAAGTCTGGCCACTATTTATCCTGTCACCACATGGCTGTTGTTTATTGTTTTTTAATCAGAAATCAAGTTTCTGTATTTAATGACTCGGAAGATGCATTACATTTTGTCAAAATTTGAGAATTTTTGAAGAATAAAGAACTCCTAGAATCCCCAAAAGATCAAGAAGGGTATGTGTATAATTTTTGTTTAACACATATATAAGCATTAATATTTATAATGGGGTTCAGTATTTTGTCTTTATACTTCGATCAACATATAGTATATTAAATAGCCCGGGATTTACTCACAGAAGAAAAAATTCTTTTTTTTCTCCTCTTGTATTTGAATTTTCCCCAGGTTGTTTGGTAAAGAGCAAACAAATTTCTTCATGATGAGAGTATTTACCTTCTATAAAATCCTGTCTAGTATGTAAGGAAGTAATCCAAAGAACTGACAAGTTGCTGAATTGTCACCGTCATCCGTTAATGTATTGCAAAAACTGTAAATGCTAAGGTAACAGATAATTGTGCTGGTAAAAATCAGTGCCATGTGTAAATATGGCCCTTGATACTTAATTTTTGCTTAATTATTAGAAAGTACATAAAATATATCATGTTGGTTGCCTTAAATAATAGTATTAGTTCCCTAACATTTAAAATTCATAGAAATGTTCGATAAATGTACTTTTGTTTGACTGGAAGATTCATTTTTTATTAAGATACCCATAAAAAACTAAATGTAACATTTCTAGAAAGTCATGTTTTTTTAGAAATACTTGAATAGTGGAAAATGTTTCCCTAGCCAAATTGGTAGTCTTATGCTCTTTTAAATAGCATTATTTAGAATACTCCTAAAAGCACATCATTTTCCCACATTAACTGTCAAATTATGCACCTTCTTTGTAACCTTTTTAAGGGAAAATTTCAAGGTAGGAAACTACTGTGTTTAATTCACTGAAGTGAATTATGATTTCAAACATCTATTAAGGTGTTTTAAAGATGATATTATGTAATGTGTAGTAAATATACCTTTTTAGTGGAATATACCCCTTAGCTTTTCCTTATTTGATACGTATTGCAGCATGGAAAGCAAATCACACATAGATCAGAGATTCCAGGAACTGAGCAGCAATGAAATAAAACATGCATGTCATACATGCAAACAGTAAAAAGCATGCCAATGGGCCAGCTTTTTTTTTTTTTTTAAGGAGTCTCCAATAATAATTTGAGATTTAAAGAATAATTTTGTAATATCTTTTGTGATTCTTTGTATTTTCGGCCGATTGTAGTGATCCATCCATACTCTTTCCACATCAGGATCAGTGTGCACAAAGGCTTATGCTTTAAGGATATGCTTGGATTAGAATAAATAAGTACATTTAAGGAAGACGTTGATGTAGGATTCCTCTTAGTTTTGTCCCCATGAGGAAACAGTGATGGCTGCCCTTCAGGTCTTCCTCACACCTCTGGTCCCCTGTATTGATTGAAGAATCTGTAGACAGTTGGTGACCAAGCGATCAGTTTTTTAACCATCTTGGGCTTTTGTATTTGAAATTCACATTTCTGTCTCATTCCTGCCTACTGCAGCAGAATGGCCTTTAGACAACTAGACTTTAAAAAGTTAAAAGGCAATAAGTCACTCCCCTGGAAACGATGCAGAAACGTAGATTCAAATCATAAATAAGGAAATGCATTGAGTACATTAAACAGACATAGAAAAATGGATTTCTGCCTTTTGTAGTAAGGTAATTGGGCACCACTGCTTGGCAGGAGCTGGTGCTATTGAGCCCGCTATAGCTGCCACAGGTTGATAGGCAGGTGATAAGGCAGCTTCCACCAGGGTCTGCACAGGAGGCCTACCTAATATGCTGTCTGCCCTTAGGGCCTATGGGAACACAGTTGGATTATTATGTTAATGCATGAGCCCGCTGCCCTCTTCCTATCCCAGCTGGGTTCCCTGTTGTTAGGAACTGCTTTGCACTGACAGTGGAGTAATATGCTTCATGATTGAAAGGGCAAAGGGGCTTGAAAGAAAAAAAAAAAAAAAGAATAGGCCTGCACAGATATGTAAATGAGGGAAGGAAATCTGTAGGAAGATTTCCCTCTAAGTATAGAGAGAAAGTTTATTAGAAAGTTCTTCTCATAGCTCTCTGTAAAACTACTCATTTCTTAATTAATTTCTGGGCTTGCTTTCCGTCCTAACACTGGTGTGTATACAAGACACGGAAGTGTTTTCCAAAACAGGCACTTACGTTGATTTGTTTTAAACTAAGATGCTCTAACAATTGGTACCCAGGTATCATACTGACAGCTGTGCATTTTTTTTGCACCATCATTATTCTTTAATATTTGTACCTCAGTCTTTATTCCACCATATTTTATAGAAAAGTTATTTTTTTAAGATGATGAAGAATGCATATTTTGTGTTGACATCACTTTTATTTCCCTTTATTTTGCTATAAGCTTAGAAAACTGCATGAACCTGCCTTTTGGGGGTAGGTGGGGATGGAGGACAGGAAAGGGTTGCATGAGTCAGAGGGATATTTTCTTGGGTTTATTAATTTGTTATAAGTGGTGGTTCGAACATTTTGTGTTTAGTTGGGGTTTTTAATATTGACACCTTAACATAGTGCAAAGTGTGGGCAGACCTGTTCAAATCCTGGCTCTACTAATTTAATTACTATCTGATTTTTAGATAAATTGTTTTACTTCTCATTTATTTCCACTGTAAAATGGGTATAATATAAATTTTAAATGGTAGGATATTGAATATAAATCAGTTATTCTGACATAGAATGAGTGCTCATTAAATGCTAGCTATAGTGATATTTTATTTCATTGTTGTGAGATAGGGTCTCACTCTGTCATCTGGATCCTTACTTTATAATAAAGCCTAACAGTGATTGATAAGATGGCCAACTAAGCCTGGCTTTCAGCAAGGTCTTGGTCTTTGCAGAAAAGTCTCGAGAGCCTCCAGAATGAAACGTGTAGAAGCGTTCTGTCCAAGCTTACCACAAGAGATGAAGATGTCTTCTGGGGCCACCAAAATCCCAACAGTCTGTTTGAGAGGATTAGAGTTAAACTGAAAATTGAAAATAGGTGCTCGGTCATAGGCTTTCCTCCTACGGTCCCACCTTTGCAGAAATGATATTATCCTTTTACCCGACAAGAGCATGGGTTTAGGAGTCAAGTCATTTAATTTATTTCTCTCAACCACTTAACTTCTCTGAGTCCTATTTTTTTTACATCTATAAAATGGAATAATCCTTACCTTATAGGGTTATTTTGAGGATTACGTAAAATAACACTTATTGTCTGTCACATAGAAGATACTCAATACGTGTCAGCTTTCTTCTTCTGCTTATGAAATGCTATTTTGAAGGAAAAGTCAAGTAAGTTAATTATTCCATTATAAATTCCTGGGTCAGAAAAACAGATTTTGTCTTCTGCCCTTACAGAATTTTATGCATCATCTCTCATTTAGGACTCTGTGAGCTACTGATCTAGGGGGAAAAGAATGAAATTCAGTTTGGTTAATAAAACATCTTGGAAGGCAGTTTTTAAACTATGATGAAGCTAGGTTAAATGGGAGCCAAGTGGGGCCATTTCCAGGGGTTTTGGAGGTGAAGCAATTTGTTTTTATACTTGTATCAGTGCTTTTACTCGTTTAAATCTCATGGCTAGTCCCTTAGGTTCCATAATAAAGTCTTCAATACTATACATTTTTATTAAACATCTTTTTTTTGGACTCCAATTTGCATTTCAGATAATATAACAAAATGTATGTGTTTCAGATATTCACTGCATAATTGTGATTAGAACATGTAATCCCTCAAAAGATGTTAATTGCAATTTAAATTCACACTGAATTTAATTAAGTGAGTTGGGGATTAGAAAATAGATGTAAGGAGTAGTTAAGGGAATACGTATTAA
Organism: Eulemur rufifrons; assembly: GCF_041146395.1. Lineage (NCBI taxonomy): Eukaryota > Metazoa > Chordata > Mammalia > Primates > Lemuridae > Eulemur > Eulemur rufifrons. Next base: position 32,700,169 of record NC_091000.1, on the reverse strand, counting down.
AAAAGCATCCACTTTTTTTTTTCTAAAAAATGTAAACCTCTTTCAACTTTAAGATTAGAAAGATGAAGGAAATATAGAAGACAAGAGGAGGAAGCAGGTTTAAAGGATATCTTAGAAAAATCTCAAACTATGTTCACAATTTTGATCTTGAACTTAAGCTAATTGTCGTTAGGAAGGAGGGCTGGTTTAAGTAACCTTCTCATTTGTATTCTTGAAGAGTCTTTCAGTACATGTTAACTCAGTTGGTGTCTGATAAAGACTTCAGTGAAACTGAGATCTTTAAGAACTGCAGAGAATGATTGGGTGGGAAGTGGCAACAGAGATCTTTTGGTTCAACTGTTATCTGATGCTTCAATCTTCCTTACAATCTCCTTGCCAAGGGGATGTTTTCTGAATAATTCGATGTAATATGAACTATGTGCATGGACAATTTATATTTAAGCAGTGCTTTTCCAGGAGGGCATCACTGTTTTAATGGAAATAAAGAGTAGGCTTGCAAGAAACACTTATGTCTTATTTTTTCCTAATATAATAGTTAAGAATACTAAAACTTGAGATTTAAGGTTTTAAAAAGTGTTAGGCAGTCATATCTTCCAGTGACTGTGAAAATGAAGTGTTTAAATTAATAATTTGGTGTTGAGTCAAAATGCAATTATTCAAAAGCCTTCCAAAATAGATTGTACCTATAAGCCTCATTTTATTTATAAGTTTTCCTAAGAATGAGTTTTAATCAGGAATCAGTTTTAAATAGTCTAAATATAATTTTAAAAGCAAAAGTGTTGCTTTTACTTTTAAGTCATTTCTTTATTTTTCATGTGTGTCTAGAAGAGGAAAATATTAATTAACTTCATAAACCTGTTTTGAATGAGTCATACCCTAAATGTGCTACACAAATTTCTTGCAGGAAAAAAAAAAAGAGAGAGAGAGAGAGGGAAAGAGAGAGGGAGAGAGAGAGAGAGAATATGTGTTAGTTACATACACTAGCTGCCTAATACTTTGTTGGACTCCATAGAACAGATAACTTTTTAAGAAACAAATTTCAAAGTCTTTTAAAATGTTGCTCTTAGTGGAAATATTTCATGTGAAAATTTGTGCAGGAAGCTCTTTGTTTCATAAGAAATTGAGTATCCTTAAAAAAAGAATCATGAATCTGAGCTTTATATATGAAACATAGTTCTTTGATTTTATTTTTTCTGTTGTGGGGAGTAAGGAAATACATTTTTAATATTAGTAAATAATAATCTATTTAAAAGGTTATAAAAACTCTATATTTCTCTAAGATACTATCTACAGCTTTAAGTATTTAAACCCTCATCTATCTTGTTTGCAACCTAAAATTATTCCACATAAATGTCCTTATTTTTTTGCAATTTATTTTCCCCAGAAATGACTACTTTGATAATGACTGTCATGGATTCTGTTTTCTAATAACATAAAATTACTGTTATTCCCAATGAAATGACTTTTTTTTCTTTTGGGTTAGGTTCACATATCACATGAATGTAATTTTTGACCAATGGTGTTATCAAGGGAAAGGCTTACCATTCATTCCCTGGCTTGAAGCACACTGCAATGTGACTTCTTCTAGTCACATACAAAATTCCACACTCACTCTGTAATAAAATTTTATGTTCTTATATGGTTTAAAAATTTTTAATAACTTTGTTATCTTATTACAAAAGCATTATGTATTCCTAGTGGATAGTCTAGAAAATATAGATAAATAAAACACAGAAATACCATAACCTTATTGATATTTTTATATATATCTTTCCAAACCTTTTTATCTGCAGATATGTTTAATATAATGAAATCATACGTTGCATACTGTTTTGTAGTCCTATTTGTCCACTTAACAACATATTGTGAACATCTCGCCGTGGTGCTTTACAAACACTCTTTTTGTAGCCTGTTTGTTATTCTCAGGTATGGATGTGCAAGGATTCATTTTAGCCCTGGATATTTCTAACTCTTTTTGCTATTAAAAAATAATGGGGTGATGAAATTCCTTTTAGCTAAATCTTTTCTTAGGTCTGTATTATTTTCACAGATAAATTGTTAGAAGTGAAATTGCTGGGTCAAGGGGCATATATGAACATTTTTAAAGTGTTGATGCTTACCACACTTCCAGCAAGCTTATCAGGAGTGTAAAGTTACCTTTTCCTTGAATTCTCATTGATCATATGCATTATTATTTTAAAAAATCTTTGTTCATTTGATATTTTTCTCCTCATGCTACTTTTGTTTTCTCCTCTCAAAGCAAGTTGATCCATGTTGTAAAGATGAGGAATCCACGTGATATTTTTTAGAAATGTGTATTAAATAAATATTTTCATCTTACATCCTGTCCCCAATATTTATCACTCCTATTTTAGAGTAAAATTTAGAGGGAAACATTTAAGAAGTTATTCTATTTATTTATTTTACTTCAACCAAAAAAAATACACGTTGTAGTTGCTGAATGTGTTGTTTAACTAGATCTCTAACCATGTTATGGATGGTGCCTGTGGAAGGATCAGGGGACAAGACCTTTAAGCTTTTTTTCTTCTTAATCACATCTTAAGATCTTGGAGAATCTGAACTTATATAAGAATGTTTGGGCTACTGTTATTACAGTGAAACCTTCTGAGAATATCTTCTCGGGTAATTTTTTTTTAGAGACAGTCACTTACAGATATAAAACGTTTGACCAGAAGAAAGCCTCAGGTTGTCAGAGTTACTTATACACTGTTGTTCAGCTGGGCCTCTTTATTAAATCATCTCTTGGCAGTCCATTAGTTGTGGTGCTACAGCTATTGCATGGCCCACTAAGCTAATATACCTTCAATCACTAACAGAAAGATAACCTTAATAAAAATTTGAAGTCGATTTAGTGCTTCACTGCTTGCTGACTAGTGTTTTACTTTTTAGCGTGTCTATACAATTTCCATGCCGTGTATTTTTGATATTCATGTTTATCTTATCTACATAGTATATTAGAGTCAAATAAAGATTAATGGCCTAGAGGAGGTAGACTGTTTGGGAGCTCCTCCTTGTTGTCCTGACTCAGCCACTGTCAGACATTGTGTGATCTTAAGCAAGTCACTTCCCACACACCGGGCTGCTGTCCAACCCTTATATGTGAAATTAAGAAATTGGGAAAAGGTTTTCTAATATTTATTTCTGTATTTATTGTAGAAAATTTAAATTATGTTCTGTTGAATGTAACACTTGGAAGCTTTGTTTAAACCTCAGCTATTCCTAGTTCTATTTTATAGAACATAAAAAGAATTTCCATATTTTAACCCCTACAAAAATGTGAGTAAATAGAATGAAAAAAAAAGGACATGATTATTCAATGGTAAATGATATAGGAGAAAGCTCACTTAAAATCACCTAACTTTTTTAAAAAAATCAACATTTTTTAGTAATTACTGAAAAGTATAGTCTTTATTTTAAAAAGTAAAACTGCAAATTGTGAAAATAAGTTTATTTTATCATTCACTTAACAAAATTCAGATTATAACTATTCACTAATTCTCTTTAGAGAATGAATGAAGAAAAAAATCAAGTGTTGCTTTTGGGGAGCAGGCCCTGATGTAATTTTCCAAAGAAATTGTATGATGAATTGATGACATGTCTTTTGCTCCTGTTTATTTTTGCAACACAGTCATAAAGATATGAATTTGCAAAATGAATTGAGTCTTCATCAGTTTTCATAGGTGCTCCCATTTAAAAAAAATTCTGATTGCTCTTCTTTTAAGCACTTAGCATGTCTTTTTTCCCCTCATTTCTTATTGACTTTGTTCTGATTACATTGACTTAATTAAATTCTACATCTTCTGTAGGACTGGCAGTTCTGTTTAGCAACCTATTTGCATTTTATTTGTGATGTATTACAAGGTGTTTAAAATACTTTACAATTATTGAGAGTAAGCCAACCAAATGTAAAGTGCAGAGATAGGTATTATTGTGAAGGAGTTGGGGTGTGGGCACAGGAAAGGAAAAGGTTTTCTTGGGGATCATTTTAGAGTTGGTCAGTTCATTAGTGAACCCTTTCCCACTGTGATATCTCTTGTTTCCTTGTACAACCTAAGTTCCTCAGGGATTTGGAGAATGAATTCTTATATAATGAAGGCTTGCTGGGCCTTACTTTACATGATATTTTGTAGAATACCCAATGGTTTTACTTTTTTTTTTTTTTTTTTTTGAGACACAGTCTCATTAGGTTGCCCCAAGCAGAGTACAGTGGCAACCTCAAACTCCTGGGCTCCAGGGATCCTTCTACCTCAGCCTCCTGAGTAGCTGGGACTATGTGCCACCATGCCTGGCCAATTTTTCTATTTTTAGTAGAGATGAGGTCTTGCTCTTGCTCAGGCTGGTCTTGAACTCCTGAGTTCAAGCAGTCCTCCGACCTTGGCCTCCCAGAGTGCTAGGATTACAGGTGTGAACCACTGGGCGCAGCCCCCAGTCGTTTTACATTTGCCCTCTCATTTAATCCTCACAAAAATTTTATGAAGTTGATGTTGTTATTCCCATTAATGAAATGAATAAAATGAGATGTAATGAGTTTTCATATTAAGTATGCGACCAAGTTGTTTTGAAATCAAGTCTTCTGACTCCATCATCAGTGCTTGTTCTAGTATTTCATGAATGTCTCTGTGATGATTTTAAATCAAAACAGTTTATTTTACATGAAGTCCTTATCTTTAAATAAGTGAAAAACAGGGTATCTTTCTGAATGTCAGATAAAGTCATAGAGTCTTTAAGTATTCACATTATGTTACTGTTGAAAGTAATGACTTGAAAAGACGTTTTTTCAAATCACAGGCTAAGTCCTGAGGCTTAATATTTCTAAGATAGGAAGTAGTAACTGCATATAATTCTGCAGTTTTGATTCATTTCTATTTTTATTAATTGGTATTATTTATTGAAATTTTCTGTGTAAACCTCAAAACCAAGTAAATATGAAAAAGGTAAACCTTAATGTCAGTTATGTTTTTCTACTTTTTGTTGACTTTTAAAATTTTTTGTGGATTTCAAAAATCTTATTTTTAAATGTATAATTTACAGATAGTAAAATTCAACTTTTAAAAGTATATGGTACAATATCTTGGAAAAGTTAAAGTTGTGTAAAGACTGACACAGTGAAGATTTAGGTCATTGCTCTCTTGACAAAAAATTGTTTTATGCCTCTTTCCCCTTCTCCTACATGTAGTCCCTGACAGTCAGTGATCTGGTTTCTGTCTGTACGGTTTTACCTTTTCCAGAATATTCTATCAATAGAATCATATGCTACATAGCCTTTTGTGTTTGGCTGCTTTTAGTTACCATAATGCTTTTGAGATTCATCCATGTTGTTGCATGAATCAGTAGTTCATTTTTTTTTATTGCTGAGAATATTCCTTTGTGTAGATGTATCACAATTTCTTTATCCATCCATTCACCAGTTGATGAACATTTGGGCAGTTTCTGGTTTTGAGCTATTACAAAGTAAGCTGAACATTTGAATGTAAGTCTTTGTGTGAACATATGGATATCTATCTCTTTGGTAAACACCTAGTGGTAGGATGACCAAGTTATATAGTAAGTATATGTGTAATTTTAAAAGAAACTGCCAAACTATTTTCCATAGTGGCTGTATCATTTTGAATCAAAGCAAATGAGGGTTCTAGTTGGTCCACATCCTCACCAACACTGAAGTGTCAGTGTCTGAGTTTTAGCCCTTCAAGTAGATACACAGTAGTATCTCACTGTGATTTTAATTTACATTTCTCTAATATCTAATGATGTTTAGCATTTTTTCATGTGTTGATTTGCCATCCATAGCTGTTCTTTAGTGAAATATCTGTTCAAATCTTTTGCCCCTTTTGTTCCCATTGGGTCTTCTTATTTAGTTGAAGATTTTATTTTTAAATACATTCTGCATACAAGTCCTTTATCAGATATGTATTTTATTAATATTAAATACAAACACATTCTCCCAGCTTGTGGCTTGTGTTTTCATTTTCTCTACACTGTCTATGAAGGCAATTAGAAATATCTTAATACAAAGTCACGAAGATTTTCTGTGTGTGTTCTTCTAAAACTTTTATAGATTTAGCTCTTATGTTGAGGTCTATAAGCCATTCTGACTTACTTTTTGTATATAGTGAGGTGAGCATCAAGGATTTTTTTTTTAATTTATGTTTTGTGGGATTTTTTGAATATGTATGTCCAATTACCACATATTGAAAAGATGTCCTTTCCCCATTGAATGACTCCAGCATTCTTGTCAAAAATCAATTTACTCTTTCTGTGCTGGTCTGTTTCTGAACTTTCTATTCTGTTCCTTTCATTGATCTTGTATCTGTCTTTAAGCCAATACCACACTGTCTTGATTAGTATAGTTTTTATTAAGACTTGAAATCAAGTACTGTGAGTCTTCCCACTTTTTTCCCCCAATAAAAAATTTCTTGAATAATAAGTAAACAAACAAATGAAATTTATTTCAAAAATAAATTTTAGTCTTCTTTTCAATTTCTACTAAAAAGCCTGTGGAGGATTTGATTAAGATTACATTGAGTCTACAAATCAATATGGAGAGATTTGACATCTTAATATAGAGGATTCTAATCCATCTCTATTTAGGACTTTGAAAATTTCTCTCATCAATGTTTCATAGCTTTTAGCACATATTCTGTACATATTTTGTTAGCTTTATTCTGTGTTTCATATTTATGATACTATTTGTAAATGGTATTTTTATTTTAATTTTAAAGTATTCCTCACTAGTGTATAGAAATGTATTGATTTTTATATATAGACCTTGTATTCTGCAACCTTGATAAACTCACTCATTGTTTTTGTAGTTTTTTGTTTGGGAGGAGGGGGATTTTCTAGGATGATATAATTTGCAAATAAAGATAAGACTTATCTCTTATAATCTGTATGCCTTTTATTTCTTGCATTATGGGTAGGACTTTCAGGCTGTCAAAATAAAAGTTAAATCAGATTAGTAAAGCAAATTTTAGTTTATTGTCAAATAAAAGAGTAAATACAGATTGCCCGATCCAGGAGACTTCAAAATCGAAAGTAGTTAGAAGCTCAAAGGGGGATTGTTACAGATTGGGTTATATAGCAAAAATGGGAGAGTTGTTTAACCTTTGCAATGATTGACTACAGCATTGAGGATTTCCAGATAGCAGGGGATTGTCCAATAACAGTTATTTTTACCATTTTTGGAGATGACTTAGTTTCATTGCTGATTATCAGAGGCATGTACAAGAAATAGCACAAGTCAAGTTTTGCTTACATTTGCAAATCAAGTAAGGTTAAGGTCTCTTTCTTGGTGTGTCTGGGGAATTTTCAGTCCTGGTCTTCATTTTATTTTACTTCGACAAGGCAAAGGTTGGATAGAAATAGCAGTGAGAGTAGATATCTTCATTTTGTTCCTGATTTTAGGAACATTCTCTTTTTTTTTCGCCATTAAGTATAACGTTAGCTGTTTAGTTTTTGATAAAGATGCTCTTTATCAGGGGAAGGAAATTTTTATCAATTCTAGTTTTCTGAGTTTTTATCATGAATATCTGTTGCATTTTGTCAAATACTTTTTTTGTATCTATTGGAATGATTATATGTTTTTTCTTTTAAAATCTGTTGATAAGGTGAATTGCTTTGATTGATTTTCCAATCTTAAGCCAACTTTATATTCCTGGAATAAATCCCACTTGGTCATGATGTATCATCCTTTTCATACATTACTAGGTTCAATTAGTTCAAATTTTGTAAGGAGTGTTATGTATATCTATGTGCATGATGATTATTGCTTTGCAGTTTTCTTATGATGTTTTAATCTAGTTTTGGTATCAGGCTAGTGCTTATCTCATGAAATGATTTGACAGATTTTGATTTTATTGATTTTGTGTATTGTTTTTCTGTTTTTTTTTTCATTATTTTCTGGTCATATCTTCATTATTTCTTTCCTGTGCTTATTTTGTGTATAATTTGCCCTTCTTTTTCTCATTTAGTATGCTTTGGGAATTATGCCATTTTCCCCATCTTCCTGTTCAGCGCCATCATGTTTGCAACTTGGAATTGACCATGGTGGGAGTATTTACAGCATAAAAATCAGCAAATATTACAAATTGGCATTCCTCCCCTTATCCTTAGAGTCAGTTGTTAAGCATTTGCCAGACCACTACTTGTAATGACAAAAACAGCTCTTTTAAAATCTTCTCAGGGGATCTAACATGAAAAAATGATCTCCAATAAAAACAGAGTTCAGAAACAGAAAGCATTTGCTAATAAAAATGTGGTTTAATGCATAGATTTTAAATCTAAAACTCAAAAAGAGATTGTGCTTTGATCCTGAAGACGTGAAGAATAGCATAGGTAGGCACCGTTTGTTAGTGATTTCAGTGGAGTCCTTTTTGAGGAAAAGTGCCTTGATTAGATGATGTACAGAAGTCCATTGCAGTTCTGTGAATCTATGGTAAGTTATTTCCCAGAAGGTGGTAGGAAAGCTATTTTATTGCTAATGAAAAGCTGATGAGAGAGTTATTGCTGAGGGATTGATCCATTGCCCTCTTAAGAAGCTCTGAGATTCCCAGACCTAATGGATGGAAAAGAGCAGAAATAACAGAGTTAAGTTAGCTAGAGTCTAAAATTTGTAAGAAGCATGAGATGCTTTGACATAGGCTGTCACTTATGTTTTGTGGATGCCCTTCTAAACAAAGTGTTAGGGGAATTCTTGGCTAATTCCTCTCTTGGTGTGCTGAGAGCTTAGTTCATGTTTTGGCATTAAATAGAGCTTCCATTAATTGATCAGAAAAGTGCCTGTTGTGTATCACTAGGAGATATTGAAAAAGCCCATTTTTAAAGTTAATTTCTGTGCTACCATAACTCCTTAATACCATTGATCTTCTTGTATTGTAGCTATTATGATGTCCATCTTCTAGTACTAGACTGTGAGTTCATACTCTCTGGTATTTATTTTTGTGTTCTGAGTGCCTAGCTTAATAAATTGCTTAATAAATTGCTTAATAAATTTGTGTTGAATGAATGAATAATTAGAGGAGCATTTGTTTTGTTCCTTTTTGGCAGATAGGAAACCCAAATGCTTAAGAACAATTAAACTTTCAGGAATGTTGAGAAATTGGCTTTTTAAAAAGATGTCATGTCAGACAGTATGTAACATTTTAAGTAAGCTTCATTCAGCTCAATCTTAGATATTTGGAAGTACTTAATAAGTATGAATAGATAAATAGGATCCATTTTCAATTCAAGAGTTGGTCTTCTGGCTTACACCCACAGTTTGTTCCTCTTAATATTCAGTGTTACTATAGCAAAGAAGACTATTTCAGTAGTTTCTTCTTAATATTATTCTCAATTCCTTCAATTTTTAGTCAGACATTGATTGAGCACCTAATATGTATGTGCACAGCATTGTTCAAGGTTTGCCTGAAGATTAAAGAGAGAGCCTCTAAAATTCTAATTGTACTTAATATATAACTTTTATTATATGATTGTTTTTCTAATAAATACCTAATCTGTACACAAACCTTGAAAGTCAAGGAAAAGTATAAAGGAAAAAATATCCATAATCTCATTACCTCAGCATAACCACTATTAGTGTTTTGGCATATGTCCTTTTTCTATCATATAGCTACAATGTCTGTTTAAAATATTGTATAAAATAGGCAGTATGGGTGTAATAGACAGGGTACAGGGAATGTCTGCAGATGAGTTCTATTCTGGCTTTGCTACTGTCCAGTGTGACCTTGGGAGAGATCCTTTGCCTCTGGAGTTCTGTTTCTTGTTTTATAAAAGGATTGCCATAGTATTTAAGAGCCCTTCCCACTTGAAAATGCTGACTTCATTGAAAGTGAGCACCTTCGAAGACTGATATTTCAGGAGGATGCAATCAAAAGTGTTGGATTAAGTCTGTATTCATCTCAGTTAATTATAAGGCAATTTAAAAATCTTGAATTAGTATAAATATTTCCTGCTAATATTAGGTTTTGTTGTCGTGAACCAGTTACATTTAAAGTAACAAACTCCTTCCAGAACCAGAACCAAAAAGTGAATTGATGAGTTTATTTGAGCTTATAAATATATTTTTAGGAAAATGTTAAAACAATTGTTTTAAGCTTTTTAAAATTATGCTACTTGGAATAAGAAATACAGAATCACTACTATTTTAAGTACATGGTGTTTTATCAAAAACCATACCAAAGAGAAAATCAAAGCAGCTGTGTTTCTTGATTCTTTTTGCACCTCAAGAAAATTGATTTTGCCCTCTCTCTCCTGCTCTATGCATATTGTGAAAATGTAGATTGGCACGTAAGAACTATTGCATATTTTGCACCAAGGCTTTAAAAGTGTTAAAAGGTGTCTGGTTTGTCTTAGAAGAGTCAGTTTGCACTTTAAATGATTTTTGTTGAACAGTTAAGATATCCTTTTACCATTTTGTACTAGGCTTTTTGTATGCATTTTAACGGTTATTTAAGAGTCCCCATGTGCTTAGAAAGGAATCTGAATATATGTGCCTTTTTGTTTTTTAAAGCCTCAGCACAATGTAGGTTATTCCATCAATACCATGAAATGACTGGGAGCTGTAGTTGGAACAATATGTAAAAATACAGCTTGTGAAAGATTTCCTTTATTAACTGTCATCATCCGCAGAATATATGTTCAAATAAACGTTGTGTAATAACTAAATTTGAGATTAATAGGCCCCTTAAGAAACAGCGAAGTCATTCAGAATAGTCAGTGAAAAATAGGCTGTAAGACTGTAACATGCACATATTGTCCTGCTTACGTGCTCTCTCTGGTGTCATTCCAATTTATCACTGTCGGCCGGCTCTGTTCTCATTAAAACACTCTTGCACAAAAGCAACTTAATTTTCTTAAGAGGAGAGGACACCTGATTCAATTTAGCACCCAGAAACAGTAACTTGAATATATTTTTTTCCTTGCCTGATTTGAGATGAATAGTTACAAACAAGAATAGCAATCCCCCATTCACCTCAAGATTTAGAATATTAAATGATTTTTTTCCACCAGTATCAAGAAATGGACCTGTAGAAACAGGCAAGAAATGTAGCTTACTCTTGGAAAAGCAGCTGGATGTCAAACATTTACCATTAACGTCTGTGTGTGTGTGTGTGTGTGTGTGTGTCTGTGTATAAACTTCTGTTTTCTTTAAATTGGTGAATGCCTTGTAGCAGTACTGTAGTCTCCATTGAGATTTCTTTGTGGAGAAGAACTATTAAGTAATGCTTTCAAAATGATATTCTCCGTTTTAGCCAGGACTGCTTAAAAAATACAATGATACATACATACGGAACCCAATGAAAAGTGCCCCTTTAATGTTGAGCATGAACTGTAAATTCACATTTTAATTGATATCCTATATATGTTTATTTGTGGTATGGTTTAATAATAATTATGATATAGAAATGTATAAATCAAATTTTACTTGTTATGACATTTATACAGTGAAAATAGTGGTAATAATAGTAAAAGTAGCAACTAAGTTGCATACGAGCAAGCCAATTATTAATATACAAATAATTGGCTTTGAAAACAGAATAACTTTTCTTAATTTTTTTTGCTTTTGTATAGCACTTTACAAAATGTATTACAAGTACAAAGAAAGTATTTTGTGTTTCCATATTTAATCAAAGGCCAAGGATTGGAATTCAGCATTTGATATCTTAGTCTTCATATGTTTTTCAAACTGAACCTGTGTTTAGAAAGGAAATAAATATGAAGCCCAGTTTTCCTTCCAGTGAATCAGAGGCTGGTGTGATACAAATTCACATAGTTGAGAGACTTTCCCAGGGTAAAGCAATTCAGCTTTGATCTCCAACAATTGTGAGCAATAGTCAATTTTCCTTATTTTTGATGATGCCATATGCAATGGAGACAAGAGATTGTTTTAAGTAAAACTTAATATGCCCACTCAAATTCATATCTTAGAGGAAGTACTTTTTGATTTATCCAACCTGCCTGACTAGCCCTTTATTATTTTCTCCCTTGTTTAGGAACATGATTGTGCCAGCTAGGCTTCTAGTAATAAAAAATCAGACTAAAAGTGGCTTAAACAAGCCAGGACTTATTTTTTCTCATATACCAAGATGCATGGAGGTAGGAGCTGCTGGCATTTATCCTGAGGCTCAATGGTATTAGAGTGGCTGCCTCTGCAATACGCTTATGAATGCAAGAGAGCTTTCACTGCTCTGGACAGGAAGAAGGGGCAGTGCCAGAAACCTCCCTAAGCCCCCACAATCAAGTGTGTATCAGTTTTTATCTCATCAGCCAGAACTTTGTTGCATGGCAACCCCTAGCTTTTCCTTTTTCTTGTGCTGAGGTATGTACCTGTATACCTAATTTGTTGAGAGTTTTTGTCATGAAGAATATTGAATTTTATTGAATGCTTTTTGTCTATCCATTGAGGTGATCATATGGTTTTTGTCTTTCATTCTGTTGATGTGGTGTATCACTTTTATTGATTTGCATATGTTGAACCATCCTTGCATCTCTAGGATAAATGCCACTTGATTATTGTACATTATCATTTTGATGTACTGTTGGATTTAGTTTGCTGGTATTTTGTTGAGGATTTTTGCATCAGCGTTCATCAGGGATATTGCTCTGTAGTTTTTTTGTTTTTTTTTTCTATAGTGTCCTTATCTGGTTTTGGTATCAGGGTAATGGCTGACCTCTTAGAATTAATTAGGAAGAATTCTCTCCTCCTTGATTTTTTGGAATAGTTTGAGAAAAATTGGTGTTAGTTCTTCTTTATAAGTTTGGTAGAATTCAGCAGTGAAGCCATCCAGTCCTGACTTTTCCTTATTGGGAGACTTTTTATTAGTGATTCAATCTTATTTGTTATTTGTCTGTTGAGGTTTTCTATTTTAGCTTTTCCTTTTTCATGTGTAATTTTTGTATCTTGTTTAAAAAACTCTTTCCTTTTCTGAAGGCATAAAGATAGTTTCATATTTCTTCTAAAAGTTTTAAAGTTTTTCCTTCCACATCTAGGTCTTTATCTACTATTTTTTTCTTTAGTATATTGTGAAAAAGAAGCCAGTTGCTTCTCCCTTCCTCACTCTTTTGTGATGGTATACTCTTCTTATACAGCTTTCTCACGTTGCTTATAGTTTTTATTGTTTCTTCAGTAGGGGTTGTTTTATGTAACCTCAAAGAAAAGTTTGCATTTGTTTCTTTCAGGGCCTCAGGAGTTCCACTGTCCCTTAATCAATTCTATCTTTTGTTGTTGTTTAAATTAATCCTTAGTTTGAAATTGTTGAATCACATGGGTAATGTAAATTCTGTCCCTACACCCATCCTTGATGTGGGCCTTCTGTTACTTTCTTGAATTTGTAAGTAGAGTTTTCTAGTTGCTCTTAATACAGTGGGACAGTCCTTCCAGACTTCCACTCTACTTTATACAGGTATTCCAGTTCCAGTTCTCCACCTTTTGCAGGCAAAAGCCTATACATCTTATTTCTTCGTGGACACGAGTGTAGCATCAACTCTTGTGCTTTACCCCTCTGGCTTTGACTAACTTCTATATATTTAGTGCAGTTGTCTTTCAGTATCCTGGGGGATTGGTTCCAGGAAGGCCCGTGGATACCAAAATCTGAGAGTGATCAAGTCCCTTATATAAAATGGCCTCATATTTGCATAGAACCTATGCACATCCTCCCTTATGCTTTAAATCATCTCTAGATTACTTATAATAACCTACTGTGATGTAAACGCTATGTAAATAGTCATTTTACTATATTGTTTAGGGAATATTGAAAAAGAAAAAAAATCTGTACATGTTCAGTAAAGATGCAACCATTCCTTATTTTTTTCTTGAATATAGCATTTTCAATCTGTGGGTATTTGAATCCACAGATGTGGAACCCACAGATACTGAGGGCCAGCTCTACCTGTTTTTTTGTTTTGTTTTGTGTTAGCCCCGCTGTATATTTACAATGTTGTGTTGTTATTAGAATCCTTTTACTGAGTGATGTGAATTTAAGGATTATATACCTGAAATGCTTTTTCACATATTCTTCTCCCCTACCCTCACCAGTCATTTGACAACATCTCTGTCAGATCTCATGGTTTTCTAGTCACTCTGTTACAAAAATAGTTGTATATTTTGTAATTAGAATTAAATTTGAGCTATTAAAAATCCAGGACAGTCTAGCTTAAAGCTTCAAATGTCCCTCTTTTCCAATTTAGGCCTAACTTATGTTTACAAAACGTAGAAAATTATGCCTTTTAATTAGTGAATATATATATATATATGAGATAAAAATTTTTAAATGAGACCATTGGAGAAGAGGGGATGATCTGTTTCACTATTTTTTTTAAACCTTCTCACCTTTCCTACTTTTGGCCTCTTCAGAGTCAGGGTGGAGGCCGAACAAGTGCATCAGAGGGAGTGGGACATGGTATTATCTTATTTATGGTGCTGTGGTAATGTGGCCCTCAATGCCCTCAGTCAGAGCAGGCCTCCATATGCTGTCTTTTTGCTGGACAGGTTAGAGGAGGGGGCTCCTCAGAGTACACCTCCAGCCCCTGCTGCTTGTCATATCCCTGCAGCTCTTATTGCTGGAGTCTCTTCTTGGGTGTGGTCTGTCAAAATGAATCAAGTTAGAAGGCAATCCTCTGAAGCATCTGCTTGGATCCTATGGAATTGGAGAACCTTGCCCCATCATAGAATTGAAGTATACTTTGTCCAGTTGTTTGCCCTTCTCTCCTTGCCCTACACCTTTGCTACTTCTAGTCGGGAAGCAAGTACCTGTTTCTGGTTCACTTATACATTCTCCCCATCCCTTCCATCCAATAGGGCATGCACCATGATTCCCCAGAATTCTCACAGAGCATACCCTCTGCTCCTGTGGCAGCCCAGCATGGAATTTATCCCCTCGGGAAACATCTAGCATCGGACAGCAATGCTATTCTGGCTTCTTTGCAATTTCTTCTATTTCCACCATTGGTTCTTTTGTAGATGTCACCCCAACTTAGGAGGTGTGGTGAAAATATCAGCTTTCTCTCCTAGAGGAGGAGACAAAGGCAAAACACTCACTCTTCCTGGGAGTGTCTTTTTATCAATCTCCCCTGGAATTTCTAGCTTTCACCTATACAGCTTACCTGTGAATTGGTCCCTGACCTACTTTTGGTTTCTTTTTATAAGTACTGAGGTATATGTCTGATATCTTACTTTTGAATATTAGGGCACTTGCCACACATTATCCTAAGCTTGGAACATTATTAGAAATTCTGAAATCACCATAAATGTCCCATTTTAATATTTCCATAAACATTTCTGTGTACTTTGACTGGGAATCAGGGTATTTATTCAAAAGCAAAAGCCAGAAGTTTCATACATTAACTTGCCATAAATCATTCATACTCAATGTAAATAATGGATTTTATTTTTTAATCATGAGGGCAGGAAGAAGAGGGGTGTTGGACGAGAATTATGAAAATTTTTGATATAATGTCATAAGAGAAGACTTGGGAAGGGCCCAGCAGTGTTCACATGTTTGAAATGCATTTTAAAAAGGGACTAGACATACTTATGTAACTGTCATGCATGGAACATGGTCAGTGCACGGAGTTACAGGTGGTTATAGGTTTCAGGCTTACTGTAAGGTAGAACTTCATGATGTTTAGAGCCATTCAGCAATAAAAGAGCTTGCTTTTATGAATTAGAGAACTCTTTTCCCCATTTCCTTTAGTTTTTTAAAATTTACCTTTATTTTAAATAATTCCAAGTAGGTTATGAAGAAATTAATTCATTATTGAACTTGCTCAGTTTTCCAAATAATTTAATAAAGACATGGTGTACAATATATGATGAAACATTAGTAAAATACCTTATATTGGATAAAATCGGGTTGATACCAAAAGCAATATATTATGTACAAATATATAATATAGAGGAAGCCAATCTATTCCATATTAAAAACCTACCTCAATATGAACTTTTTTCAGTTAGCATTGATGTAATTATTCATCAAATATGATTACTCCAAGGTATACACTGTGCAGATGGAATTCATGAGTTAATAATAAACACACGAGTGTACAGGGCATTCGGTGAGCACAAGAAGTATTTGTTCATTCATTCATTCATTTGACAAATAAGGCAAAATTCTTGTTGTGATGAAGTATTCTAGAAGGGGAATGGGTTTTGAAATTGTTTCTAGCCAAGGAATATTAACAAGAGAAGTGCTGTATTTAAAAATCAGTGGACTATCCCAGGTGTGGCTTTCAGAAGGCAGAGAAGAGAAAACTCAAATCCCAAGAGTGTCTGTTAGTATAACCCGAAGGGTCCTATTTTCACAACAAATTATCTTTGGTGGCTCATATTTGATCTCAGTTCATGAAGACTGTGTTCTCTATAGCCATGTTTGTGCTAATGTAAAAATAATAGTTGATTTTTTGTTTGTTTTTAAAATCAAATATTCACATGCTGTAGATGCTCCCAAAAGATGTCTTCTCTTCATCCTGTGGCTTCTTATGCCCCCCAGCACAATGATGTGTGCTCCAGAGTGTGCTCAGCCTCCAGCCTGTGAGCAACCAGCAAGACAGATCACTGACATCCTCTTTGTACTACAGTGGGGCTGCTAATGTCCATGATGATTAATTTAATTCTGCCCTGGATCTGCAGGAGATGTAAATAGATTTCCTCTACTCCTTTTACTATTTTTTTTCCTCTTATTTTCTTTCATCAAACAGGACATTATGCAAGTTTTTCTCCTTTTTGGAGAAAACATGCAACTAGCATGCATAGTAGGAATTGAAATCTTAATTTATTTTTAAATAAAATATTATATTTTTAATACAAAGGGGGTTCAAAAAGCAAACAATAAATGGCATAACATTTCACTACCCTCATAATCCTTATTGAAATTAAAAAAGTAATGTGTTAAAAAAATTAAAAAGCCAAACATGACAAACAGAACAAAATGAAAAATAAAAATGACCCCCTTTTAATCCCGTTCAACAAATTTTACCATAGTTAGGAATTTTTTTGGTGATCCCTTTCAGAAAAAATGGTGTGTTTTTATACTTTATCTGTGTTTGTGTGTGTATGTGTGTGTGTGTGTATGTACACAATAGGAATTATACATACTTTTAAAACTTGCTTTTTCGTTTAAAATATCTGAGCTGGCTTTCATTTATATCAGTGTATGTAGATCATCCTTTTTTAATGGTTGCAAGGTTTTCCTTGATAATTCTAGATTTTACTTAACTATTGCTGTATTGCGGTGGTAAGTTTTAAAACATTATTTATGTTAAATATAATTTATATAACTATCATAATAGGAAAGTTCAAACACTTTAAAGGAAGTAAAACAAGATGCTGTGGAAGAGGTTCTTAAATTAGATGAGAGTCAGAAATCTAGATCGCCTGTCATTGCTAGTGCTTGGTTGTGGTACCAGGTGTCAGATCGAGTCTTCTGTGTCTGCCAATCCTTGGATTCTGCCAAACACACACATAGAATAACTTTGTCCGAATGAAAGACTTCGGACATTTCAGGGAATCCTACTTAATTCATCAGTTCAGTTAATGAGGTGGTTAGGATGAGTTTTATTAGATTCCTTCCTTAGAAGACCTTAAACTATAGGTCATTTCAATACAGTGTGACAAGTGCCATGGCAGAAAGAGATAGGCTCGGGATGTTCTGGCAGCAGGCATGGGGACATTCAGTCTACCTGTAAGTGTAGATGTGTGTGTTTGCTAAGTTGTGTGTGTGTGTGTGTGTGTGTGTGTGGAGAGAACATCTTGGAAGGATGATGCCCACGCTGAATCAATAACTTAAGTGAAAGTCACACAGGTAGAGGAGGAAGGAAGAGTATTTCTGGCCAGGGAGCAAAGAGGTAAGAAGTGGCATGATGAATTTGGGAAATTGCAAGTAGTTTAATGTTGTCAGAATACTAAATTTGAGGCAGGGAATGAGATGGACAGAGACCTGTGCATGGAGGGCCTTGTACATCATTCTAAGGAGCTGGCGATTCCTCCTTAAATCAAAAGACATGTATGTTTTTTATGTATCAATAAAATACTCTCTAAATATTTATCATTACTCTTCGGAACTCTGGAAATTATGATTTCCAGAGTTGTATGCTGCAACTGCAGAATTAAGCCAACTATTAGCTTAGTTATCTGTTGCTGTTGGGCCCAAGATCCTTGGTTCGGTGTCTGATTTCACATGGTCTTCAAAATACCCGGAACCTTACTTATTCAACCGCTTCACAGAAGATTGCCAGAGCTCACTGCATGGGAGAACATTGTAGGTGAGTGAGTTCAAATCAATCACCACTGTCAGGGAAACAACTAAGAATGAGTTGGCCTGTGGCATCTTCAAGTACCTAAAATATCCCATCACTAGTGTCACTGTTATTTTACAAAATGCAAGAACACAGCCAATTCACATTAAATATATTGCTTGTGTTTGGGTTAGAAAAGAGAACAGGTGGGAATGGGAGTATGGCAGTTTGATCTGATGAGTAGTAGTTGGTACTTATTTTACTTTGACTTTGGAGTCTTTCCATGTTTCGTTAACTGCTAGGCAAAACTGCTAGTTACCTAGTATAAGGTTAGTGAAAGGCAGTGGAAAAAAATGAATTTGGAAGAGAGGAGCTCAAAGGGGAAGACCTCATTCCTTTACTAAAAAGAGAGATAAATCCATTTTAGGTACAAAGTAGGGTCTAGATGTAAAAATGGTTTGTGGGCAGTGTTCCCTGTTGATCTCACCACAACTTGTTTATTTATACTCTTTTACTTACTTTTCTCCATATATAAAACTTGTTCCTGGAATCATCCATAATGTAATTCCAGGAAGATGTGTTAAATATGTTGCTATAGTTTACAGTTGTCATCTGTAATGTTTTATTTAGCTAACTTTTTTTTTTGCACTGCTCCCTGTACAACACAAAACACCATATGCCATTGTCCCTGTCAGGAAGCAAAGGTTTCCCTAGTCTGTGCCTGTGCCTATGTTTATGCCACAGAGGAGCTGTGGTCCAGTGCCATCTTTTATTGATAGGGCCAGCAAAGGAGAAATCTAATGAAATTATCAAAGCTTTGAATTAATTATGAACTGGAATAGGAGAGCTAAGCTCTCTGGAGCCAGGGATCTCATTACCCATTCACTCTCATTGCATCCTCTTCTGGAGCAGAAGGCATTTTCAGCTACGGCTCTTAGCCTGGCTTTGGACTTTATTCAAACTTACTTAACTGACATCCTCTTTTTACTACAGTGTGGCTGCTAATGTCCATGATGATTAATTTAATTCTGCTCTGGATCTGCAGGAGATGTAAATAGGTTTCCTCTACTCCTTTTACTATTTTTTTTCCCTCTTATTTTCTTTCATCAAATTGGATGTTATACAAGTTTTTCTCCTTTTTGGATAATGTGGAAAGGTTTCAGGACTCTTGGTGTAGCTTCATTGAATATAGTGATTAATTTAAAGTTAAGAGCTATATTAACATCTGCTGTGTATCCATGGATATTTAGGTAAGCACAAAGTCAAATATTTCTTCTTTGAATTTTGAACACCAGCTTGAAGTTTTTCTTGCTTGTTTTTACCTTAGAATTAATGGTAGAGCAATGACTTTCCTGGTCTTAACAGCATTATTCGTGTTCCTAGTGTGTGTTGTGTGGGAAGAACAGATCTCACCTTGTGGTTGTAGTTCACAAGACTGTGCTCACTGACAGGGAGCAGTTAATGTTTGCCTTACAATTCTGTTTTTCCTTCTCCCCGTAATATGAATTTTTTGGTGAATAAATCAACCTCTGATTGTTTTAAATCCTAGTAGCAAAATCAATAACAACAAGGTTTCGATTTAGTATTGGTGATGATTCTTTTGGTGCTGTCATAGAGGTTCAAGGCATGACAAGTCTTTTCTGCCTGCTTTTGAGACCCATTATTTACGAATTCCTAAGCTGCAGCTCATCTATCTTAGTAAACTACAGGCCACTGGCAATTTTTGTAAGCAGTGACTAACTTTGCTTTATAGAATCAATGTTTTAAGGTTTTGAATAGTGGGGGAAGGGAGAATGATCATCTGTGCTTTTCCTATTTTCTATTTATTTTCAATGAGTTTTTCCCCCCATTTATTTTCTCTAGGCAGCTGCGATATTTAATTCAGCCTTTGGAAGTTTTTTGGTAAGTAAATGTGGTTTAATTTGTCTATTATAACTTTTGCTGTGATATCATTTGTATGAAAGATTTAGCGAAAACTGGACTTCTTTTAATCTTTGGCTAAATATAAGAGTTCTTGAATCTTTTCATCTGCCATTATCCATACTCTGAAGAAAATTAGTTAATAAATAAAGCAAATATTCTTTTACAATATATTTTGGAGGCTTGGGTTTTAATATTCCAGTTAATGGATTCAAGGAATCAATTAAAATACTATGTGTCTCCTTATAGAGGTTATGTCAATATATTGATCATTTAATGAGGTCTTTTAGATTATTATTATTTTGTATCATGGGACTGAGGATTTTGAAAAGGAAACATGACCCAGCTGGTCAGAAAGGGAATGCTAATTTACTTGTTGACATGTCATTTGTTTTGTACATTTCACTGTCAAAGAAGCTACTGTCTTGGATACTTCTGAGAAATCTATATAAAAAAATTTTGAAAGGAAAATATGAATAATAAGTAATTTGCAAGAAAATGTGATTTTTTTTGAGATTAGAACTATTAATATATGTAAAAAGAGTCAAAAGTGGTTCAACTTTCATAAGTAGAACAAATATAAGGATGTTATTTTAGCATTTTAATCATTATTTTTAAAAAACATGATATAACAAAGACAATTTGTGTTATGAAAGAATGAGAAGGAAATTAAGTTTTCTGTTAACTTAATATTTTTATTTATACCCTGAAACTTTGCTACATTCATAAAAATAAATTAGAATATTATGTTTTTAGGTGCCTAACTCATTAGCAGATAGGTAATACAGTGATTTACAAATAATTGAGAATAAAATCAGAGGGGTACAAACTGGCTCTTGAGTCTAGGTAAAATATCAATTACCTCTGTTTAAAATACTCTGTATGTCAATTATTATTACATGTATTTAAATGTAGTTAAAGCTTTTAAACATTGTTACATAGTATTAATTCTACATACATAGTGCTGCACAGTTTTTAACATCCCATAGCCTCACAGAACTTTTATGATGTAGTTTTTACAAAATATATATTTAGAATATATACTGTTTTTAAAGAGGTAGTAACATTTTTTTGTGATGCTGTATTATTACTGGGTTTTAGAAGAGAGATAATAAAGTCTATTTAACAAAAATGATCTCTTGGGCTACTTAGTTTAGACTCAGTAATATTTTGTTAAGTCATTATTTCACTTGTCCAAGTATTATTCAGTATGTTGTCACAAGTGTTTGACAGAATAATATCTATACAACATGATTTTGCTTGAAGCCAGTTTTTGTATATGTTTTGGAATCCTATGCATTCACTACCAAAATATGGATTCTTAAATTGGGTTTCTTTCTCTTTACAATGTCCAGGCTATCTGAGAAAATAAACTTGACACAATTGTCTGAATAACTGAAGCAAAATACACTGTTTGCTTGCTGGGGAGCAAGCTTACTAAGTATGGTTTTGAGCTTTGCACTGACTATATGAACCTACCATATTTGTTCTACCAGGTGCAATTGTTTGATAAGGTCCTTTGAAATAAAACTTGGTCTGGTGGTTTTTTGGGATTTTTATTATGTTCTTTCTCTTCTAAGAAGTTGTGCATTCTCACTCCATAGTCTTCCGCTCTTTTTCCTTTATTCACTTTTTTCCTTACCTTAATTCAGTTAATCAATCAAAGGTTTATTGATCTCCTGCCACACGGAGGCAGTTTTCCAGTATCTGTAGAAGGTGCAAAGAAATATGAGGTGGGTCCCACTAGATTGTGGAGATGACACATAGAAAAAGAAATACAATGTAAAAGTTAACAAGCTGAACAAAAGATGTTACTGGAGATATGACTGTCAAATAAATGGCATGGGTGATGTGCAGTCTGAATTCAAAGATCTGACAGAAGTGATTTCTTTGAGCTGGGCCTTGAAGCATGAGTAGGACTTAGCTGGTAGAGAAGAAAGAAGAGGAAATAGCATGAACAATGGCAGAGACAAGTGCGTTTTCCATTTTTCCCTCCTCTTGTTTTCTCTCCTTTTTCCTAAAGTTGAAAATTATCACAGAGAGTTTGAGAATGAAAATTATGATTGGGCACGTTTTATATTAGTGTTATAAGAGAAACAATTTTTTTTCTCTTTTTTCCCCCGTCTCTTCACCATAGTTACAACAAAATTTAGCTTATTACACATGGATCTGAACTGCATCAGTTAGAATTAGGTTCAACTTATTTAACAGAAAAAAATAATAATGGTGACTTAGATAAAGGTTTACTTCTTTATTACATAAAACCTGAAAAGAGGCTGTCTAAGCATGGTGTAGTGGCGTCATAGTCTCATGATGGGTCAAGACGTCATCTGTCTTTCTCTTCCACCATCCACAGCATGCGGTTTCCTTCCTCAAGGTTGCCTCATCGTCCAAAATAGCTGCTCCACAAACATAGCTCCAGCCCAAACAAGATTTTGGATAGCAAGGTAAAATAGTGAGAAAGGACAAAAGCTAAAGTCTGCTTTCTTTAAACAGCATTCCTGGAATTCCAACACCATACTTATTGCAGAACTGAGTCACAGGATCATACCTAGCTACTGGAGAGATTGGGGAAATATGGCAATTTGTCAAGAGCTAAAAATTAGATTTCTGTTACTAAGGAAGAAGAGGAGGATAGATATTAAGAGACAGCTAACACTTTCTGCATATAAGTAATATACAGCAGTTGTTAAAGTTTTGAGGAAAGAAATTAATCTCAGTTGAATGATAGGAGAAAGTTTCAGGAAGAAGTTGTTGCTTGAGTTGGGATTGGGAAGAGAACTTATTTTAGAGGAGGGAAATTCTAAATTAGAACCTTTATATTTTATTTTATTATTCTTAAAGGGTGGCATTTATTACAGTTATCTGGAAATTTTCTTTATAAATGGAAACTATCCACCTATCCTTAAAATCTAGGATTATGGTCAGCAGTATGGTTTCTGGAGTCAGACTCTCTGGGTTTGAATCCTTACTGACAGAATACTAACTCAACCATATATAACCTTCCCTACATATAAAATGGGGCAATGATAGTACCTAAACTGTAGAGTTGTGGCAAGGACTAATTGGAATAATCTATATAAAATGCTTGTATGATATGATAGAAATCCCTCTGAGCAAAAATTTACGTCTAAGTTTTTGTCCAGGCTCTGCCATGAATTTTTTTGTACATGACTATGGACATACATAAAATGAAGAAATTTATTATCTCTGACTAAGCCATATGAGCTCCAAAATATACCGATTCAATGATTATTCTCTGATTATGAGTGGTCATTCCTTTTGTATGTAGGTAATGGACTCTGAAAAGGGTATATATTTCTTAAAACTTTGAATGGAAAGCCTTTATTAGAAGAATTTTTGAAGAATGAACTCTCAGGGCATTCTTGTTGATTTTCAGACATCTGGGTATACCAAATAAAATACTGTACATATTTATAGCTAGTTTAATAATGTCCCTGGTCTAATTTAAACACAGTGTTTTTAAGAACTAATTGTTACAGAAAACTGTTGTTGTGTTTTAATGTAGCTAGACTGGTAATAACTAATGATAGATGAATTCAATTTACATAAATTTCAGACCAAGAGAATATTTTAAAATCATGCCACAGAGGATTGCTTTAAGTTAAGAAGTTAATGTCATTATCTCCTCCTCTCATTTAAATTGTTCCATTTACAATAATTGTGGAGCATAATAAGTGATTTGAGATTTCCCTCTTAATGAGGTTTTAATAAAATTTGATAGTCAAGCACCCTGAATAACTAAAATGCTATCAAAATTTATACACATATATATTTTTTTCTATGTAAAACCATGTATTTCAAGTTCAAGCATCTCACATGTTGCTTCTTCATCAGAAGAAGGTTTATTTTGGCTTTTTTTTTTTTAAATAGATATTGGCAACTTTTAGAAAAAATTCCATTTGCAAAATTCTCTCTTTAATTTCAAAAGATTCAATTGTGTTGAAAAAAAATTCTGAAACTAAATTTAGATCACATGATTTGTTAGAACTTTAGCATTTTTGGTTTAGAGGCTGAATTCAATGTTTCCATATCTCCAAGAATTACAGGTCAAAGTTTAAAAGGAAAAGATAGAACTTTTATTAGTTTTGGTAACTCCTGATCTTGAAAGGAAACCCTAGTGAATGACAAAGGTGATCATGCCAAATTGAGTTTTTAGTAACTATGTTATCCCAATGTTAGAGCAATTCATAGCAACATAAACGTCAGAATTTCAGAAACCATATCAAGGAGTTACAAATTTAAATTATCTTTGTGAATCTAAAAATCTAGTCTAAAAAAAATCTATGAGTCACTGTTTGCTTTCTAAATCTCTTCATTTAAAGTGTCAAGAAGTGGGTTTCTGTCACATAGTTCTTCTTTAAAATACTCATTACTGGAACTAGCAGAAGATATTCTAAGATGAACAGTTTTCTTTTCATGCCAGATCATAGGTTAAAAGGAACTTCTTGCCCTGGGCTCAAGAACTAGCCAGCACATATTTTTCTTCTCTTACCCAATTGCTCTGTCTTCCCTCCTTGCTTTGGCTGTCCCTGCCCCTTACTGCCTTACTTTGTAGAAAGATTTGAATAGTTAACTAATGTTATTGTAGTTGCTAAAAGAAAAGAAATCCCAAACACAAATGCCATGTTTTATTTAATAGCTTGTGGTATATATTTATCACCTTCTTTAATTCTTCTTTCTTCTGCAAAACTACAAGGCTACTTTATTATTTTTGGTAACTGCTGAGCTTGACGGGAAATCCTAGTGAATGAAAAAGATGATCATGCCAAACTGAGTTTCTAATAACTATGTTACACAGCATTAGAACAATGCATGGCAACACAGACATAAGAATTTCCGAAACATTTAGAATGATCAGAGAGGAAGCACATTAACTTTGTTGCGCGTTGATTGGTGTGGGACACTGCTTTTTAAAAATTAGGGCAAGAATCTCAAATGTTAACAAAGAAGCTTAAGAGTGGTACTAGACAAGACTCCATTGTTAATTTTGTTTTGCTTTACCTAAGTCTAGGATGTACTCTAGGATGGAGTATCTCATTTTGTACCAAATTGAAGATTATGCTGATTTTTTTTTTTTTTTGCACTTAATTTTCTTAAAATCTCAACAAACCCAAATTATTCACTCAGGATCTTGGTCTTTCCCCCAAAAGTTCATGACTTCTTTATAATACAGATTTTTTATTAAACTTAAATGTCAGAACAAACAACTTAATTTTTAAGCAGTATTCAGTACCATCTTATAGGATGCTATTTCAAGTTCATCCTTTTACTGCTAAGAACTTGATAAAACCAGCTTTCTACATGGCCCATCCTGGGCTTTAAAACTTGTCTTATAAACTGTGTTCAGATAAATGGAAACTGGTTTCCACCTTTACAAAATGGAACCTATCATCATGCTATATATTTCATCTGATCAACTCTTTGGGCAAATGAACATTGTAAAAGCTGGATTTCTGAGAACAGACTACTTTCCCTTTAAAAAATACCATTAGTTCAATTAGCAGTGTTGCATAAAATATGAAAATAGGATAGAAAATTAACACACATATATTCTGAGTCCATTAGATTCAAGGCACTTTTCTAGATACTGAAGCAAATACACAAAACATAAATATGTGAAAACATAAGTAACAATACAAGATTTAAGAAAGAGGGAAGACAAAAAGTGCCTTCAATGCAGTGCTTTCTGGCATTCAGGCACCGTTGTGGTTTTTACCGTATCAGCATACTGTTTATTAAATAAGACTAAAGTTAAATAAGGCTCACTTTTTAAATCAAAAAATTTTTTCAAGCCAAAACTTTACGTAAATAAAAAATTATTTTGTCATGAATAGAAGGTAACAAATTAAATCAAATGGAAAAAAGCTACTAGTAATTTGTAGCTAACCTCTGCTTCCTACATAAGGCTCTGTGTTTGATGACTGCCTTTCTTTTGATAAAAGGTGAAATTAACACCAGTACTAAACCAAGAACTTTCCCTTTCTGCAATCCAAAGGACTGAAAAAGCTTTGAAAAGAGACCAAGTTTAATCACTAATTCTCTGTCCATGCCTCCTTCAAGCCATCTTGATTTGAATTACACTCTGGGAAATGCTGTTCTCTGAAGTCATTTCTCAATCACTTTATCAAAGAGGTCAATTAAAACTGTTTGGGGAGGTCAAATGAGGAAACCTGCAGAATCAGGGACTCTGACAAGCTGAACATGTTTGTGTTGCTTTCACTAGATAGAGTATTTTCTACATAACACCTGTCCAGAAAAGCAGTATGCATGTGTATACCAAAGAGCCAAACATGTTTATAGAGATAAAAATATGCTGTAATGCTATAAATAGCTGTATTCGGATTTGTTTTTAAAACAAGCTCTTATCTGAAGTGTGATCATTGTAAATAAAAAATGGTCTTTGTTACTTAATAAAAATGTATAGAATCTTTACCTACTCCATTTTAGTAGTGTAATGCTCTGTGCTGTCTGACAGGACTTGTGTAGCAAGTAAATGCATTAGTCACAGTGACCATTTTTCTTGCAAATTTGTGACACAGATTTAATTATAGGAATGACCAGCAACTTACAAATCTAATTTTGGCAGAGGCTGAGGCAACTTTTTTTTTATTTTAATAATGATGGATTTTTTTAAAGCAATGATTTCATTACTATTTAAAGAAATCTACTGGTGTAGAACTAGCCAATTGACTGGAGTTATTTTATTACCCTTTAACAAATGCCATGTACTTTCATTTTTATTTTTATTAATTTTTAAAATGTCATCATTCCCAAACTGGAAAAGTATTTGCTTCTATACCCATTTGGATAAAAATAAATAAATATAAATTATTCTGGGCCAGGATGTTTCTAAAGGAGCTCCTAAGAAGCACGATCCTAGCAGTTGGTTAAAACCAAAATTAAATTTTCTTAATTTGAATCTAGCCTGCTACGGAACTGCTTAATTTATAGCCTTTAGTATGAGATGCCTACTAATTACTAATTGATAATATTATAATTTGGCAAACAGTTCCCATTTATCTGTTTCTGTTTCTCCGAACTAAAAACTTAGTGTGATTAATCTATTTATTGAGCTAATATTTTGAGGTTTGGTGTATTAGTATGATGAGCCAAACAGTTAAGGCTCCTGTCTTCATCTGCATTACAGATTGTTAAAGTGAGAATATCATCTCCTAACTGGATGTGTGTGGTGGTAGTGGTGGTGATTAGTGTTAAATATTTTCTTACAATTTCTTGAAAGCTTTTTCCATTATTAGTATACCTCATTGACTCAGATCCCACTGCCATTCCAAAATAAATCCAGGCATGTGGAGCAAAGCAGGAATATATGCATAAACCATATAAACTTGTAGGTTCTACAAGCTAAAGAGAACCTTGCCTTTAATTGTTGGTTCTTGTAATGAAAGCAGTGTCAGACATCCAAACTCCATCATGGACTCAAGATTTCAAGTAAACATTTGGCATTTCTCGAAAAACCACAGTCTGTGTTATTGAAAACAGCAGATTGTAGTTTAAAATAAAAAATAAAATCATTTTCTTTAGCTTGGACTTACTGCATATTGCTGTTTGATCTTATAATAATTTTTTTTTAATGAAAGATTTGTGGACTTCCTACTATGTGATAGGCTCTTGGATACCTTCTAGAACTGAAAAAATAATAAAAAAACATGATTCTTGCCCTTAAGGATCTTAAAATTCCTAGATTTAAATGATATTTTTTATAGTGTGATTTCCATAGACATCCTAATTCTGAATTGCCCCCAGGTGATTTGGAACCACAGAGTTTGAGGACCACTTACTTTAACTATAAAACTTCAAGTAAAGTAGGTGATTTTCATGTCAGTTATTTTAAAAAACTGGTATTTTTGTTGCAACTTTGAAGAAAACCGGATTGGCAGGTTTGTGTGCCTGCCAATTTAGATGTTTCCAAAAAGCAGTTTATCAGGCACCAGATTCAGTTTTTAAGTATATCAAAAGCTGACTTAGAAAGGTGCCTTACCATATATAACCTACTCTGTGGGAACAATGTGTTAAAAATTAACATTTTAAAAAATATTCTAATTGTAATGTGGGTTTATTATATTAATAAGACTTTTAAAAAATTTTTGATAGAATCACCTAGCTATAACTACTATTAGCATTTTGGTCTGTGTCCTGTATATTATATAGATATAGTTACAAAAGTGGTAATACATGATATAGACAATTTTATTTTCTTCTTTTTCCCTTTAACTATATATGAGCATTTCCCTATGTTCTTGTTTCTACCTTGACAGTTTGATTTTGTTTTATATAATCATGATATAATATGTAATTTTTTTGGATGGAATGTTTTTCACTATTATAAAAAAAGCTGCCACAACATTTTTGTACATAAATATTTGTGTTTCTCCCTTTTAATTATCCTCTTTAGGATAAAGTAAATGGGTAAAATGCTATATACTTTTAAAAAATTTTTGATATTGCTAAATTACTCCCAGAAATATTGAACCAATTTATCATTTTACCAAGAGTGTACAGAAATATTTATTTTCTTTTACCTTCACTAACTCTGGTTATTGGTTTTTTTCTAAAAAAGTTTTAACAACCTTATATTTTATCTTAATTGTAATTTTTTTGAGTTGATCTTTTATCTGTTTATTATTTAAAATTCTTCTATTATAAATTATTTGCTCATATCCTTTGCTCATTTTTCTTATTGAGATGCTTATTATTTGACCTCAAAAGCTCTTTGTATATTGAGGATTTGAATACTCTATTGTATACTTTACAAATATTTTTCTCTGTCTTTAGCCTTCTAATTTTTCTTTTGTAGGTGAGGGGGGTAATATTTGATTGACAGAAGTTTAAAACTTATTTAAGTCAGATTTACTGAGGTAGAATTTTTATACAGAAAAATTTACCCATTTCAGGTGTACAGTTCTATGAGTTTTGACAAATGTGCGTAGTCATGTAGTGAACACCTCAATCAAGACGAAGAGTATTCCCATCACCTCAGAAAGTTCCTTCTTGCCGTTTTGTAGTCAATCCCCTCCACTATCTGTAGCCCCTGGCAGCCAGTGAATTTTTTCCCTGTCCCTATACTTTTACTTTTCCAGAAAGTCATATTAAGTGGAATCACACAGTATATACCTTTTGGGTGGTTTTTTTTTTCACTTAGCATATATACTGTTGTGGTTCATCTATGTTGTTACATACATGTGTATTAATAGCTCATTCCTTTTTATTGCTAAGTACTATCACACTGTTTATCAATTTAACAGTTGATGAACTTTGGGTTCTTTACTATATTTGGTGATTATGACTAAAGTTGCTATGCATATTTGTATACAGGTTCTTGTGTAGACATATGTTTCCATTTCTCTTAGGGAAATACCTATGCTGAATTATATGGTGAGTATATGTTTAACATTATAAGAAATCACCAAACTGTTTTCCAAAGTGGTTGTACCATTTCACATTCCCAGCAGGAATGTATAAGGACACCAGTTGCTCCACATCCTCGCCAGCCCTTGGTATTAGCAATATTTTTTATTTTAGTCATTCTGATAAGTGTGTAGTGGTATGTCGTCATAGCTTTAAATTTGTATTTCTCTAATAACTAATGATTATTAGAGTCTGACTTTTTAATGTGCTTATTTGCCATCTATATATCTTCTTTGGTGGAATGTCTGTTCAAATCTCTTACCCATTTTTTATTGCATTGTTTGTTTTCGTATAATTGGGTGTGAGTTTTTAAATGTGTTTTTGGACACTGGTCATTTATCAGGTATGTATTTTGAATGTAGTTTTTCCCAATCTGTAGCTTGTCTTTTCATTTTCTTAACAGTGACTTTCAAAAAGCAGAAGTTTTAAATTATTAAATCCAATTTATCTATTTTTTCCTTGTATGGCTCATGCTTTTTATATCCCTTCTAAGAAGTCCTTGCTTAACTCAAAGTCATAAAGATTTTTCTCCTATGTTTTCTTCTATAAGCTTTAGTTTTTGTTTTTACATTTAGGTTTATGATCCATTTTGAATTAATGTCTGTATATGGTGCCATATATGGGTTGGGGTTCATTAATTTGCTTATGGTTGTAGAATTTTAAAGTTCTTACATCTGGTAAATTTATCCATTTTTTCCTTTATGGAAAGGTTTTTCCTATCACAATGTCAGATAAAAATTCTTAACATGTAATTTCCTTTAGTTTTATAGTGAAAATGCAGATTTAATACTGTATACGTTGAAAAGCAAGCCCATCATATAGGGGTTCAATAAATACAAATAGTAGTTTGAAAGCGCTTCACATGGTTATGACATCATTGGTTAAAGAAGTCAATTTCTGTTTGTTGCTGCCTCTACTCTTTTTTTTTTTCCCCTGTGTAAGTCTAGTCTCGTAGTTTTATTTTCACATCTGCATAGTAATATATATGCTTTACTCTGAAAATAATTGGGTCAGTTTTCATGACTGTTAAAAATTATTTCTCTATCTTTGGATATCACACATGACATTAATACAATTACTTAAGATAAATTTTTTTGTTCAAAGTGTAAAATGGAGATGAACTTAGAAGATTTTCTAACATTTGGATTTCACTATTCAATAAAATTTCAAAAGAAATTTTGGGAAGAGCCTAATGTTTTCAATTCTCTATTTTGCTAAATAGAACTACTATCTGTTATTATTATCATTTCATTGAAGAATGGACATTTAATCCAAAAGGATGTATTTCAGAATAACTCAAATAAATTTAGCTTTATGACAGCTTTACTACATTTTGTCTTATTTTCCCAATTATTCCTTTAGGGCTACTGACTAGTCCCAAAGCTGAGCTCTTCACTGTTGAAATTACCAACCTTTGTTACTTGGATTTCTTTTTCTTCATTGATCTTTTTACCACCTCTGTTTTGTGTTTTGGATTATGATTTTGATTTAGATTTTATGCTATTAGTTAGGCAAAGACTGTCTGGATTCAAGGAAATCCTATAATATAATTGGGGAACATTTGACAAGTGATGGTGATTTATCAAAAAGTTATTCAACAGTTTTAACCATGCAGACTATTATCCTTGTTTTTATTTGTCTAACTATTCATACTCTGGGTTAAATTTATTCAAGTTATACTCTGTACAGGCTAAGTAGTAATTAGTATATACAGAAGTATTTAATACATGTAAAATATTAGCTAAAGTATGGGCAATTTGGAATACCTCCCAGAAGAGATGGCATGAGAAGAAGCTTTGTAGAATGGGTAGAATTTGGGAAAATAATGACATTGATTCCAGACTAAGAGGATCTTAGTATTACTGATTCTCTATGCAAAAATCTATCTAACAGACTTATCTTATGATGAGTTGTAATGTTAGTGCCTTGTAGACAAAGTGTAGTATAATCCAAAATAATCAAAAGAAACAATTAATACATACAAGGAAACCGGTCTAATATTTGTCATAGCCAAATTTCTGCAAGAAAGGTAGGTTTCACATGGAAAGCCTGCAAATTCATTTATTAGAATTTTTAGTTACAGTTTACACATGGTTAAACTATAGTTATGTCCTTTTTAGGTAAATGTAATGCACATACAGAATATTAATCTTTGCTTCTGTTGAAAATAGTTTTTCTTCTAAATAAGTAAAGACTTAATTTGCTCCTATCAATATTATTGACATCACAGCAGAGCCCTAATAAATTTGGCGTATGGTGTAGCCTCTAAATTATGTTCTACAAAATGTAAGAATTAAAGAAAAAGACTGATGTTTCATAGAACTTGTAAAATATTATACATTATTGGAGACGGTTATACCATACATGAGACATTTCTTTTTGTACCTTTCCTTTTTCCATTTGCATACCTATACCTTGCCTAGAGTAATTTTGTATCTCTTTTTTCAAAGATAAATTAGATTCTGGTCTGTAAGTATTTTGACTTAACTTTGTTAGTATTTTTAACTGTTTTCAATACCCAAAGCTATTTATTAACCACATGCTGTGTACCTATTGTCGAATTCTGTTGAGTTACATTTAGTTGGGTGATGAAGAAGAATATAAGATACAATTTCTGTTTAAGAGAGTGTAATTGAAGAAAGGAGACATGCATAAGTAAAACACTTGGAGAAAAAAGACACAGGACAAAATATAATGAAACACTCAAATGTGTGGTATTGTCAATCAAGAAAGGGAAAACACAACAGGGTAAAGTGATCCAGAAAGGATTCCTGGTGGGTGTTAAGTGTAAGTGCTTGAAAACCAAGAATAGCCCAAGTGGAGAAGGTCAGCCTGAGGGTGGATCATCCCTTAAGGGCAGGGACCACGTCTGTTATGCTTGGTGTTATATCTCCCTATACACAGATGTAATGGCAAATACAGTGCCTGATACATAGTAGACGCTCAATGTGTAATGAATAAATGAATGCATAGTCAGTAACAGGCAAGATTGGAAGAGGGACGTTTACTGGAATAAGCTCATTCTTGTTGGTGACCAGTGGAAATTAGGTGAGATAGTATTAGGGAGAACCTTGAATGGAAGCTCAACTTAGACTCGATACCATGTAAGACATTGCTGAGGAGTTTCCAAGGAGTATATCATGCCCAACTGGTATTAGGAGAAAAAGCCTGGCAGCAATGTGTTGGCAAGTTGGTAAGTGAAAGACTGATGTGTTAGAGTATTTTGAGCCCAGACAAACAATGAAGAACACCCCAGCCAGAGCCTTTGAATTGTCTTACAAAGGAAGAACCCCAAACAGACGCACAAAAGGAAGAAACTTTCTTAGTCATTTATTCAATTATTTAGACAGTTAATATTAACTTAGTACCTACTGTATGCAAGGCCCTGACACAAGAGGAGAAGTCTCTCTACTGAGTGTTGAACTAGGGATACCTACCTGCTAGTACTATTAAAGAAATTCAATAAAATCAAGTCTTTGAAATGCTTAGCAGAGTGTCTGGCTATTAGTGAGCATTCATACATGGTAGCTGGTGTTATTAGTATCCAGCTTATTTTAGAAATAGTGCTACCCTGCCCCTCTCCACCTTTATGGCCAAAACCTCAATAAACCTACGTGGAGACTTCTTATCTGGCTTCTGGATATGTTACAGCCCAACCAGAGTGTACTGCCTGCTGCACACAGAAGAGCCAATACACCGAGACAGTCAGGATTGCAGTGGAGAAAGATATCACAGAGCACCAAGTGAGGAGATGGGAGGAATTTCTCAATTCCGTCTCACTGAGAATTTGGGAGAAAGGGTTTTTAAAGATAGTTTAGTGAGCAAAGGGTTAGGCAATTGGGTCTGCTGGGTTTGGGGCAAAATCATAGGGGTGTAGAAATCATCTTCTCATGTTAAGTCAGTTTCTGGGTTGGGGTCGCAATACCAGTTGAGCCAGTTCCTTGGTATGGGCCACTGTTTGGGCGGGTTAGCCAGTCCACTGGAATGAAGCGCCTGGAAGAGATCTCAAAAACTAGCCGTGGGTTTCATGAGGGTGATGTTATCTATGGGGAAAGTTAAGAATGTTTATGACCATCAGCTGTGTACTCCTGAGTAGCAATAATAGGAAAGCAAACTAGGGGACAATGGCTGGTTATTATTTTTAAATATGCCTGTGTCTTTGCAGAGTTTCGACCCTTACCATAGTTCTCGCCTTGCACCCCTTTATTAATTTGTAAAGGGTGGTTTCAGATACAGTATTTTTGTAAATTTCTGGCTCCTTAAATAAACAACAGCAACATTTTTTAAATTAGAAGCTTTAAACATATGCAAAGTAGACCAAATAATATAAATGAGCCTTGTGTACCCATCCCTCAACTTCAACAGATGTGAACTCCACCCAGTCTCTTTTCCTCTACACTCCCATCCACTTTCTTCCTCTTGGGTATTACTTTGAAGCAAACATCAATCATCATATCATTTCAACATGAATCTCTAATAGGTATGGGCTCTCTCTATCTTTTTAAATGTCACCATAATGGTGTTTGCGTACTTCAATACTTATACTGGCCAAGTTTTTCATGAAAGTATCTATAATATTATATGGTAGGACAGGGGAGAAGGAAAACTTCCTCTTCACCCCTGGAAGGTTTGTTGAAAGATCAACTTACAATAAAGCAGATTAATGTGAAATTAAGAGAAACAGATTATGAATTTATTTACCTGGTACTTGGGGAGAATCACAGAGTGATTACCCAATATCCCAATGGGGTCCAGAAGTTTATGTACCCTCATTTTAGAGGGGAGAAGGAGAGGTGGAATATAGGTGATTCTGTTTAGGGGCAACAAGTGGTTACTAGGGAGGATGAATAGATACTTGGGAGAATGAATAGATGAAGGGAAACAGATTGACTTGTAAATGATTCTCTTTGGAAATTAAATTAACCTCAGAGACTGTTATTATCTTTAAAATGGGTTGGGCCAGGTCTGGTTGCATTCTTGATCTTCTTTTCTGCAACAGATTTCGATAACTGGGAGGGGAAGGGAAGACAATTATTCTTTTTGATGGGGTCAGTTTGGTTGTATGAAGATAGAGGGAAAGCCCCTTCCAATGCCTGTTGCTCTCCAAGGGACTTTAATTCAAAATACTGGTTATACCAAGGAGTTATATTTTGGGATAAATTTCCCTGAGTTCCTTCAGTAGAAAGGCCAGGAAATGCAAGGAACATAAAGAGACTAGGGACTCAAAGATTTTAGGATTAATTATTCTGGTGTCTTGAACAAAAACAGGGAATCTAGGTGACAAAATAATTTTGAGTGAGATAACTAAGCGTTTCATTTGATACCTTTTAGTTATGTGTGTCCGGGGTGGACATGGTTGATACCTGTTTTTTCTCCATGAATAAAGTACACATAAATATTAAACCCTTATAGTCTTTGTTAGGTTGATCATTAATTCCCCTACTCCCCTTTTTTCCTTAACTTCTGATCTCATCCTTTCTGTGTCCCAGCCTCTAGCTCCGTACTTGCACTCCCCTTCATTCCCATACATTTTTTTGGTATACTTTGTAACCTTATTTTTCTATTAATTATGTTTGTTGGAGTTCATTGTGTTAAAAAACTTATTTTCTTCCTGAAAATAATTTTGGCCCTTCTGACAGTACTTAGAAACAGTGATGATTAGGCAGTGATGAACATTGAAATACAATGGATAATAGCTTCAATTGTAATTTTATAGTGATTTTTAGCGTAAGATATTTTTCCAAGTAAAAGTATAAAATAGTATTATAGATAGAATTCCATTAATCAAAGGCACACGTAGATAAATGCCACTGATTCCTGAAATTAAATTATGTTAACTGTGATATTGTGAAATATATATTTCCTGGCAAACAGCTCCTAAAATCCTTGGAATCTCTATAATAATAAGTGTCCTTTGTATACTAATGTGGCCCCTAGGTAGTTTTAAGATGGGGGCTGATCACTAGATAGACCAAGGCATGATTAGAGGGTAGGGACTTTCAGTCCCATCCCCCAGCCTCCTGGGCTAAAGGTTGAGTTGATTACCAATGGCCAGTGATGCAATCAATCATACCTACATCATGAAGCCTCCGTAAAAACCCAGACAGGGTTTGGAGAGCTTTCTGATAGCTGAATGCATCGAGGTTCTTAGAGGGTGGTGTGCCCTGAGAGGGCATGGAAGCTCTGTGCCCCTTCCTACATGCCTTGCCCTATGCATCTATTATTCTATCTGGCTATTCGTCTGTATTCTTCATAATATAATTTATAATAATCTAGTAAGCATAAGTGTTTTTCCTGTGTTCTGTGAACTACTCTAGCAGATTAATTGAACCTGAGGAGAGGCTTGTGGGAACCCTGATTTATAGCCAGTTAATCAGAAGCACAGGCTACAACGGGGGCTTGCAGTTGGCATCTGAAGTGGGGGACAGTCTTGGGGACAGGGTCCTCAACGTTGGGATCTGATACTATCTCCAGGTAGGTAGTGTTAGAACTGAATTGAATTAGAGGACACCCAGTTGGTGTCTGCTGAAGAACTGGTTAGTGTGTGTGTGAAATATCCCTACACATCTGGTGTTGGAATTGTTGAATTGAGTGATGAGAGAGTAGGAAAAGCACTTTGCTTTGGTTTTTCCTGTCTTACAGATAAATTAAAAATTCTCACATATGCATAGCTTTAATATTTTTTAAAATCCTCAGCTTTCAAAATATATTTTCCTATTTCACTTTTGAAAATGGTATGAGCAATTTAGCTTTTAGGCTAAAACAGAGATTCTGTTATTCTTTTTGATGTATGGGTGTCATCATGATAATGCTAATTTCGGTTATATGTATTCATGAAGAGTAAAAATCAGGCTCATTTTACTGCCTGATTTAAGCCTGCAGCAGACTTTCACATCAGAATTGTAAACCCTCAAAATTAGAGGTTTATATAGACAGTGGAGCTGCATATGCCTAGGACTTCAGCTGTAGAACATGCTAGTAATTATTAGCAGTGGAATCCATGCTGTTAACATGAGACAATGTTGAATGTTTTGTGATAATTTATAGGGTTGATTACTCTGGCCTCAAGTGGAAGCTTAGGAAGAAGAGCCGCAAATGCTAAATCTTTGTGACAGTCCCTGGAGCAACGTTTAGGTTGGAGACTCTGAGTTATGTGGGTCTCAACCTCTTTTCCTCCCCTGTTCCTTTCTGTGGTTCATCATCATCATCATCATCATCATCTGTTCAGATAACGTCTGTTCAGAACTCACAGGTCCCTCGGGAGGAGAGAGAGAGGGAGAGTCCTGTTATAAGCACACTCGCTGCAAACCTTTCACCTTGCTGTCAAGGTGACAAATGTTTGTCCTTAAGGGAACACTGGAGGTTAAATCACCAGTGTTTTTCTCACTTATCTTCTTTCCCGTATTATCCAAGCTCTTAGCCAGATTTGCAGCTAAAAGAATCTCAGAAAATTAAGCTACTCTTAACCTTTATGGACCTTGTTCAGAGATAGTTTTTGTGCAATTCAAAATATTAACTATATTAATTGTTTTCTAAGTAATTAGAATTTGCTAAAAGGCATTTTATCAGTACATTTTCATTTCAGGGCTTTTTCAGAAGGAAAAGATTTGGGAAAAACGCACTTAAATTTTGAGAGACAGTATTGGGAATTTTGCAAATACACTTGTGATAAGGTTGCAGCAATAACTTATATTTACATGAGCATGTGTTAAGGCTGTGTACATCCTCACTTAGAGGCACCAACACTGAGATAACCCTGGAGATGAGGGTTGCTCTGGATTTTTCCTTCTCTTTTGGGGCCCATCGCATTCTATTCTTCATATGATAGTTGAAATTATTAATATTTTGGAAGATATAAATTGATTGTGTCATTTTTCTACTTAAAATCCTTCAATGGCTTTCTTGAGCTAAAGACCAAAATCCCTTATGTGGCTCACAAGGTTCCGCATGGTCTATCCCTTGCCTCCCTCTCCAGCTTCATCCCAAGCCACCTTCTTCTTCACCCACAAGGCATCTGACCTAAGGGCATCCTTATAGTTCCTCAGTCAACAAATACTTCTTTGAGCTCCTATTCTGTATTGAGGCTATGGAAATGTACAAAAACAATGAAAACTCATGGAGCTTACATTCTAGTGAGGGAATTTAACAACTAAAATATATAGTTTTACCAATAAAAATACATACATGTCATATGGAGAAAATAGAGAAAAATGAAGCATGAAAGGGAGAAAGCTAGAGGGGTTGCGATTCTTTAAAAGGTGGTAGGTGACAGCCTCACTTATAAAAGAACATTTGAGCAGAGACTTGAAGGAGATGAGGGAGCAAGCCACGGGGTTGTTTGCGTCAACCTTGTGGATTGTTATGTAGATCAAATGAAATATTTGGTGTTAAATGTAATAGAGGGTGTGGCACCTAAGTAAATAATAAATATTGGCTGTCGTTATTTTTGCCATTTAATAGATAATGAAATTGAGATTCAGAAAGGTCAAGTGGTTTGTCCAAGCTCATCCAGCTACTGATGAGAAGAACCAGAGCTAGAATCCAGTTCCTACGATTTTTTGACAGTCTATTTTCTATATTGTCAGGTAGCTGAAGGAGTTCCATTTTAAACCAGAGGTTAGTTCAAGTTACAGAATGTTGTACACGTTTCTTTCTCTTAAAATATTCTATATTTTGAACTTTTCAGAATATTTTCAGTATTCCATCCTGACTGACATTCTTTTTTTTTTCTGATGTTAATCCATATAAATGAGATTTTCCCATGTGTCTATATCTATTCATAAAGTTTAGCCTTTTATTTCCTTGAAGTAGTCTAAAAATTTGAATCTCCATTGAATTATTAAGCTAATCCTCCTCTTTGGAAATTGGTTAATTTCTTTCTAGTGTTTTCTCAATCATTCACTGTGTCCTATTTTCATTAGGAATGAGAGTACTGATTCTGAGACTATTACATTAAGATTATTAATGAGGTTTTTACTCCCACACCTGACTTTTGCATCTGTTTTGCCCAACCTCTGTCAGCTATTTTATTGATGAGTAATGTATGGGTTCCTGTAGAAGTCATAGCCAGATATCTACGTAGGCTCTTAGGCAGTTTTCTCAATGAGTTCTGAACACTAATAAACTTAATGTCAGCCCCTGGCAGAATCTTAGAATAGGCAAGAAGGGTTGTGAAAAAGCCTTATGATTGGTTCCGGGTTGCCATATTTTTCGAGTGTCCACTTGGTGTCTTCTTGCTGGGGCATGCAGACATGTTTGGATCACCCGCATAGGAGCTATATTTAATGTTTATTTAGTTAGAAACCTCTTTCGCCAGCATGATGCTATCATTTTCTAGTCATGTTGCGTAAGGCCCAATGTGAAAGGCATTTGCAGCTTCCCCAAGGCCATACCTGAGCAAACTGTTGCTTAGCCCCAGGGTTCTAAGTTCTGGGTATTTCTACTTTAACCATCCCTTTCAAGCAAGGACCATAGTATCTGACCGCTCCACCCTCCTCTTCCTTCATGTCTTTCTGAATTTCCCTTCCTGCAGTTCAGAAGCATAGTCTGCTTGCTCTGTGGGCCATTAAGAGTTCCCTTGCATCATACCCTCAGTTTTCTGTTTATGGAAAGATTGATATTCAACTTCACTGGATTTGACCTTTAATCTGTAAATAGGAATTTAAGGACTTTATAAAATCCTTTTTTTTTTTCCTCTCAAGAATACTGAGAATCTTTTTCAAGACTCTTTTCCCTCTAGAAACTAAAATACATCTCATTTGACTGTCAAAACTGAATAATTACCTTGATGCTATAGACCATGGTCACCCTACTCTGGGTGATATAAGCCTAATGGCTCATCTTGAATGGAAAGGCTGCAAGGGATAGTATTTACATTTGAACAAAAAAGGAAAAAAATACTGTAATATTTTCATGAAACTATATATTCTGTTCTAAATTACTGATTATATGACTAAGATTGCTTTAGCAACATTTAATTCATTTCGAGTAATAAGTTAGAACTTATTAGGTGAAGGGTAGAGGAACCTTTGAAGCAACAGCTAGAAGGTGAAATACTGAAAACTGAAAACAGGGGAGGAGACAACAAAATCATTAAATATAAGTCTATATTGATAGGTCCCTTTGGTTTAGGGACACATGGCCTTACCTATTTCACCAACATCTGAGGGGACCACAATATTGTACGGCAGAATATAAGAGAGTTTTTTTTATATAATTTTGGTTATAGGCCATCAGTAAATAATTAAATTATATGAAACCTTTTTAAAAATAAGGTGAAGAATGATTCATTTAAAAAACTTGGAATTAAAATGTCGTAGTATGTTAAAGCGGTCATCTTTGGCTGCCTGAGAAAATCAGTTTGTGTAGAAAATCAGCTTATATATTACTCTACAATGATCCTAGATGAATGAGGATTCTCCCTACGTGTGTGTGTGTGTGTGTGTGTGTGTGTGTGTATGTGTGTGTGTGTGTGTATAAAGGACTAAAGGAAGCTTTAAAGGAATAGAGAAGTTTAAATAGCCTTTCAGGATCCCTTCCAACATAGTTTGGATATTTGTCCTCTCCAAACCTCATGTTGAAATTTGATCCTCAGTGTTGAAGCCTCATGGGAGGTGTTTGGGTCATGGAGGCAGATCCCTCATGAATAGCTTGGTGCCCTCTTGATGGTAATGACTGAGTTCTCCATTAGTTCATGGGAGGGCTGGTTGTTTAAAAGAGCCTGGCACCACCTCCTTCCCCTCTTCCTCCTTCTCTCACCATGTGACACGCCTGCCTCCCCCTTCTGCTTTGATTGGAAGCTCCCTGAAGCCCTCAGCAGAAGCAGATGCTGGTGCCATGCTTGTACAGTCTGCAGAACTGTGAGCCAAATAAACCTCTTCTTTAGAAATTGCCCAGCTTAAGGTATTTCCTTTATAGCAATGAAAAACAAACTAACACACCTTTCAATCTGGTTGAAATTTTAAAAATTTGTTTGTATTAATATAAGAAATATTTAATGATTATTTACTGTGTGCCTGGAACTAAGCTACACATTGAGATGGAGTAATGAATAGCTAGATATGAGCCTTGCCCAGATGGAGGTTACATTCAAGCAGGGCAACAGATAACAAGTAAAATAATTACATTATAATTAGTGCTATAAAGAAAAGAAGCAGAGAGATGATAAGCCAACAATTGTTCAATTTTGTTCTAGTTCTTTCTCTACATACTTCCTTTTTTTTTTCGTTTTCTCCTAAGATAATTTTGGTATCACCACCTCAGCCTTTAAATGTTTTGCTTAGATCCTCCATATAAAGTTATGTAATACAGGTCAAATAATGTGAGTCTTCAACAATAGGCTGACTTACAGCCAACATCTGGCTGATGTTAATGTCGAGATACATGAAATTTTAACTTAGGTCACGTTAGGTAGGCTCAGCTAAAGAGCATCATTTTAATAAAAACAGTATAATAATAATGAGCTTAGAGACATTTGTGTGCTTTATAAGGTATCAGTCATTATGTTAATTTTTTTCTTCCCTTTGCACTTAAAACAGATACATTGCAGAGGAAGTATATGCTGTTATTTTTGCTATAAACAATTAATATTAATGTTTGAAGGAGAGTATATTATAAAGAATGACAGCATTAATTAGCAACTTGTTTTAAAATTACCTTTTGATAAGATAAAGGAAAATACTTTTCAGAAGAGCATGTGAATTACTCCCTATCTCTTTTAGGCCAAGTAATTATATTCTATAATGTAATTTTTTTTCGTTAGATGGACAGAGTGAAGATAAAAGAGGACTATAGAGATACCAGGGTACTTCACAGCCTGCTGAAGCAGGTGTTAGAAATGCAGATGAAGTGTACTGACTAAAGACTGTACAAATTTGAAGTGAAAATGCCACTGGTCGGCAGGCGGTGTTCTGCACATACGAAGTTTCGGTGGCTAAATTATTCATTTTATTGTGTGAACTAGTTCAGGAGTTAGGGAAAAGGTGCCTTTTACATTTAAACTGTTATTTCTCTTCTTCCTTTTATCTGTACTTGACAAGCAAAACGAACTTCATTATGTAAGTTTTATTCCCGCAAGTGAATGACTTACATCTCTATATTTAAAAAAGTATGCCTAGAAACAGATAACCCATAGGCTTAAGTGGCAATATAAAACAGTAGAAACCAATACTTATTTTTCTCCCTCACTTTTGTTATAAAGAAAGCCATAAAGGCAAATAAATGTGAAAGTAGCTATCTAATCATCATTACCATCACCCTCCCCATGAAATATTTCTCAAGCATCCGTATGTATGTTATTCTGTGCTGGGTCAGAAGATTTATCCTTCTATCTTATAATTCTAAAGTCTTCAAGTTTTTTTTAAGACAAAACAGATACTTAAAAATATTTACTATGTAATTTTAAAGCCGAGTTATATTTTAAGGGAAATGTCACAATTCTTGGAATTATTTCTTATCTCATTTTGCTCATTTTGGTTCTCAGTCTCATGGGCTGGCTGACCATGCTAAAATGCACCAAACTAGTATATAGAGGTTGATACCTGTGTCAAAATACCTGCTTTTGGTGAACTCAGATAATTTCAAGACATCCAAAGAAGCTTGACACATGTCTGAGAGGAAAACATCAACACTTAATCCTCATTTTAAAGGTGAAAAAGCTATGCACAAGATATGACTTTAAAAAAATTTATTTAATCTCCTTTGAAATTTTAAGTTATGGAAATACTGAAATTTTGACTCAATCTGTACAAATGTGTAGGTTTGAAATATCTTTCTCTTGGCTCGTAAGACAAAGGGCTTCAGAGTGCAGCTGACCGGGCTTGGAATCCCATTTCCATCCTTGATAAAATGTGTAACTTTAGGCAACCTGGTTACTATCTCTTGATCCAAATTTTGCCAAATGTAAAATGAGGATAATAGTAATAGCTGCTCCTGGAGGTTGTTGTGAAACTAAATACAAAACAGTGGGCCTGGCACACTGTACAAACTCCATGTGTGTCTACTTTCCTTTTTATTAGAGCAGTAGCTTCCCTTGCAGAAAATGCTGCCTGTGCTATATTCTCATTTTATTTTTATAGAGCCATTTAAGAAGCTGAAGGGCTGCATTTGAGGGTTGACATAGCCTTTTTTCAGTTTTATTTGGCTTTGTAGTTAGAGATTTGGAGAAGAGTTTTAAGGTATATTGCCTTTAATTGGCAGCCTGATAACCTGAAGGAAAGCATTAGATTTGCAGTCAGAATATATGGGTTCATTTCCTGACTCTCTGTGTACTAATTTTAAAACTGTAGACAAGTCGTCTAACTTATTGGTCCTCTATTTTCTCATCTGTATAGTTGGAGAATAATAATTATTAATACTTTACCTATCTAACTTTGCTGGATTACTATGAGAATCACATGAGATAATATGTGTGAGATACTTTGTAACTATTAAATATTCTTAAAAGTTAAGTAAACTATTATCATCTGCAATTTATCATTATCAGATATATCATGCCTTCCCTCCTTCCCACTGGAGGGCACAATTATTCTATGAAACATTAAGATTAATTGCTTATTTCCACAGCAAAGGACATCACTTTCTGTGATCCCTTACTAGTAAATTAAGTCTAATAATATGATATCGAACTCAGATATGAAATTGACACCATTAAGAAGTCTTGAACACATATAACAGTATCCTGTAACACAGCACTATTTCTGCCATAGACATTTGTAGATTAAATATTTACATAACATGTGGGGCAATGGCCCTATTTCTCACATTCTTGACTAGTTTCCGCAGCATGGATTAATCTAGCATGGAATAGCTCTGGTTTCTTATTACTTCACAAATGCACTAAATGGCCCATTTTTAAATTAAGGTATAATTTACATTTAATAAAATTTACCCTTTTTTAGTATACAGTTCTGTAAGTTTTAATAGTTGCTTATTATATAACCACCACCGTAATCAAGATGTAGAACATTCCATCACCCTCCGAGTTTCCCTGTGCCCCCTTGTAGGCAATGCCTCTACTCCCCTCCCTCGCAGCACCTGGCACCCACTGATCTCTTTTCTGTCTCTTTAGTTTTGCCTTTTCCTGAACATTGTGTAAATTGAATCATATATTAACATGGTATTTTGAGTTTGACAAATGCAGCTTTTTTTTTTTTTTTTTTACTGTGCCGTTTTAAATACCATTTTTTTTCCTCTTTGGAAGCAAAAATGTTATTGCACTTATTTTTTTTCCAAAGTTGCCTTTTTTGGAGTGTGCTTTTTATTTACTGAGAAACACTGCTTGATGTTCTTGACTCCTATATTTATAAATAGCTTGATAGTACTCAAGCTTTTGCCTGCACATACCCATTTAAAAATTCCTCTCTCTGTGTGTCCTATATATTGAATGTTAAATTATCTTTCAGAATATGTGAAAATGTATTTGCTCCCTCCCACATTTTTAGTTCACAGTTTTTGTTTAATAACCAAGCCCTTGAATGTAAAAATTTACTATGGCTCTAGGAATTTCCATTTAGCTGCAGAATTAACACTCAGTACTACCATAACATATTCAAATTCTTAGGAAACTGAAGTTCTGAGCTATGAAGTATGCAATAGAAATGAATTGCATTAAATAGGAAAGGAGAGAAATTGAGCATCCATCAAAGGGAAAAGAATTTGGCTTAGTTTGCTTTCTGACCTTTTACCCTTTGTGGCACATGTAGGAAATGATAACACTGGTTGTGTATCCTGAGGGTAAACAAAGCCTGCTCCAAGCCCAGTCATTCTGCCCAGAGAGTAAGGGTAATCAGTATCTTGGCTATCTGTTGTGTATTTGAGGCACACCTTGCTCAGAAATGTGATTGGTTTAGAATAATGGTGAGTCATATCCTAGATTGTTGCTCCAAGGAAAATGAGGTTCTGTTAGCATATGAGAAGGTGGGAATGGCTATTAGGTAGGCAGTTATTAGAGTCTGGCATAGTAGCTGTTTGCTTAAAAAATTGTATTTGATTTTAGAATGTGCTATATTTGGATTTGAATAAATGGTCTGTTACTCTCAGAA
Source organism: Eulemur rufifrons (assembly GCF_041146395.1). Classification (NCBI taxonomy): domain Eukaryota; kingdom Metazoa; phylum Chordata; class Mammalia; order Primates; family Lemuridae; genus Eulemur; species Eulemur rufifrons. The sequence goes on along the minus strand of NC_091000.1, from coordinate 32,655,512 downwards.
GTCATTTTTTCTCCTTTAATAATGAAACTACTATAATGTGGGGGGATGGGGCATTAAATTTTAGTTATCTAGATGAGTAAGTTCTAGAGATCTGCTGTATAAAATAATGCCTATAGCTGACAATATAGTATTGTGCACCTCACAATTTGTAAAGAGAGTAGATCTCATGTTAAGTGTTCTTACCACAAAAACAAAGAGCAAAAAAAGAACACAAGGAAACATTGAGAGGTGTTGTATATGTGTATCACCTTGATTATAGTGATGGTATCACTGGTATTTTCATGTGTTCAAACTCATCAGTCTGCACACATTGATATATGCAGTTCTTTGTATATCAATTATACCTCAATAAAGCTGTTTAAAAATTAGTGAAACTATACTATGAAAGAGGATTGGAGCTGGGAAGTTGGCTTCTTTTCCCAGGTATACTTTTAGTCTCACTTGTCATAGTCTGTTCCCTACATACATTGAGGTATCCTGATGTTCTGAAAAGGGAACGCAAGAGGTAGGAAAGGCCCCATCACCAAAGTGGATTAGTAAACTCATAAGGAATGATCCTAGGAATCAGGCATTGAGCAGATAGCTGGTAGTTAGCTTCTTATGTCAAATTGCTGAGAGTGCCCTGGCAAATCATTATGTTTCCAGTGTAGTCAAACAGGACGCTCCAAGTGAGTTGTTCATGGCAGAGATTGCAGATCAGGTTTTGGGGCTTGATAAGGCTTTAACCCTGCAAAGTACCAATGAAGAACTCATGGATGAGGACACGGAACTTTAAGTCTTCTACGCTCTAAAATAGACAGGGTGTCTAAAGTAGAGACAGGAGATTAGTTCATAAAGCATTTAGTGATAGTCTTAAAAACAAAACAAACAAAAAACCCCAAAATTTTCTCTAAAGCAAGAGTTCCTTAGCCTAGAGTCCTGAAATCCTAGTAACTTCTGAAATTTTGTATTCAAAATTTACTCTATAATTGTATATGGATTTTTCTAGAGAGATAGGCTAGAATTTTTATCTAATTTTCAAAGAATAAGAAGTGAGAATGTACTGAATGCTTAATCCAGACTTGAAGCAATTTTCCAGGTCTTATAAGAGCTATTTTATAATAAATTAAAGTTATTTTAAGAGAACTGTAGTTCCCAGTTGTTCCATGACCTGAAAATCTGTTTTAACAGTAATCTTCCTTTGTTGTGCCAGGTGCTTTGCAATATGTACAGTACATATCACAAATGCCATTAGGGAAAAGATATGTTTTTTTCCAAAATATCTATCAGTCCTGAGTCCACAAATTCAGACTCTATCTTGATAAAATATGTTATATGAGATGTAAGTGGTATTGCAGTGGAGCCAAAAATCTCTTCTTTCTGCCTCCAAGATTGTGTATCACTAGGAGTAAGTTAGTTAAGATAATCAAATGCTTAATTATTTACTAGTCCTTCCAGAATTTGAATATCGAGGGTATTTGGATATCTGTCTGGTTAGGCTTTTAATCATAGCAAAATAGAGATGATAGTTAGAAAGACAGAGGAAAAAAAGAACTATTTTTTCTCTATTATAAAGCAATCTTCAGCTTTTCATTGCCTTCAAGTTACTCCTGTCCTTTAGATATGTGTGTTTAAATAATTCTTTCCTTCTAGATGAAACTGACAGCATTTTCCAAATTGATTTTCTATCTGTAATACTCCAACCATATTTCAAACCTCATTAAAGGTCTTTTCATCATTTCTCTGACTCCATTAGTTATGGCAGCATCTCAAAATCTGGTTTTCTCAGTAAATTTCATTATTGTGGTTGCCAATTCATTATAAAATGATCAGAGGAGTAGCAGGGAGGGAGGAGGAATTGACAGATGAGAACAAAGTGAAAGATTAGGACTGTTTGGCCTAGAGAGTGGAAATCTATCAAATCATGAACGGCATGGATAAAGTGAACATGGACCAACATGGTAGATCAGAAATAGAAAGTCGAAGGGACATTCTTGAAACTTTCTTACAAAATAAGTACAGCTACTAAACAGAGGCAGAAAACTAATTTTTAAAAGCTTTGGGTGAATTTATTTCAAAAGCAATGAGAAACTAAAATATAACAAGTCTTCCTGTAAACTCTGAATGAATCCTACTTAGTCGGAAGTATTATTATGCTAAATATGATTTCTTAATTTTTTTTTTTTTTTACCATATTCTCTGGGACATCCTTTAGTAATAGAATTTTGCACTGGTTAGGCAAGATAGGTTCTGACCTAGAAAGATAATCCCTATGCTGTTTTCACATGAAGTGGGCAAACAAGACGGGTAGTAACCCAAGCCACTTCAGTATACATCATTAAAGACTACATCTTCAGCTTATTCTTACACTGGGATGTCAGTGGATTCATCCTCTGTGAAAGAAGTGCTTTTATATCCAAAGTTCATGTAACAAAAAAAGCAACATATAGATGAGGATGTTTTTATCTTTAATATATAAACAAGTCTTACAGATCAAGAAGAAACATTTTATAAACCTGTAGAAAAATGAAGAGATCATAAACTGGCCATTCACGGAAAAACAACCAAGAATGAGGAGCAAACATATGAAAAGATGTACAATTACACCAATAATCATATCAGTGCAAACAAAAATAGTTTCCGTCTATAAAATTAACAAAGTTTAACAAGATTCGCAAGACCTATTGTCAGTGGAAAAGGAAAGACAGAAATACATACTATTGGTATATATGTAAATAGGTGTAGTCATTCTAATTAGTAGTTTAGCAATATGAATTAAAATTGAACATTTAGAATAATAACAGCAATAATAACATCTATGAAAGCTATCATGGATTTGGTGCTGGGCTAAAACATTTTGCATGTATTATATTTTTTCCTCACAATAGCTATTATTCTACATTGGAATTGAGAAAAGCAAGACTTTAGTTTTTTTTCCCCAGGGTGATATAGCCATTGGGTGGTAAATTCAAGATTTGAACTTACACCTTTCTAACTCCAGATATCATGATAACCGCTTTGCTGTTCAGCTTGCTCTTGGTGAATTATTTTTACTTCTAGAAATTTATGTCAAAAAGATAATTATCAAATGCTCGAGTTGTACTCGTAAGAATGTGATAGACTTTCATAGGTGCTAAGTATACATGCAGATATGTGAAATGCAGCCTTGGGCATGTTCAACGTAGTTAGCTGCAACTGAGACCACTGAATAAACCTGGGAACCTGAAAGGTACCCTCTCAGTAAAAGTCATTCTAGAAAACTTCTGCTCATTGGTCAAGGTAAGTGATGGTGTCATCTTAGTTTGGGACTTAGAATGGGACAAAATAAGTCTCTTGGGGGAAAATGGAAGCACCACACCTGTGCCACAGGTGTTTGTGAAGTATGAATTTATACTATTTTCATGCTACTGGAAACTCCAAGCCTAGAAATTAATGTTAAAACTAGTTCCAAACAGGAGTTCCAGAAAGAGTGGCTGAAAGTCTTTCAGAATTACTAAGACATGAATCCTTAGATTGAAGAAGTTCACAGATTCCAAGCAGGATACATTTAAAACCACACCTATATATATCTCATAATAAAACTTCAATACAACAAAGATTACTACTAAAACAACTACTGTTACTACTACTATTAATAATAATAGCAAGCACTTAGTGGTTACTTTGTGCCAGGTAATCTTCTAAAGCACTTTATAAATACTAAATCATTTATTTATGGACACTAACTCATTATAATGCCCATGATAAAGATAAAAATAAGATACAGAAAAGTTACAAAATTTTCCCAAGATCACACAGCTGGGCTGTGGCCAGCCTGGGATTTGAACCCAGACACTCTAGCATCTAAGCCTGTGTTCCTAACCACTACATACACTGTTCAAAGAGAAAAATCTTCAAAACAACCAGAGAAAAAAGACAACTTTTTAAAGATAGCAACAAAAAAAACCAACAATTAGTTTGGTAGCTGGCTTCTCTAAAGCAGTAATAGAAGCCAAAATAAAATGGAATCTCTAAGAGGGGGAATGAAATTGGAAAATGACTGCTAGCCTATAAGATTATTACCAAATAGATAATCATTCCAGAGTGGATGTGAGCTCTTCCTCTTCTTCTTCCTATTCTCTTGCCCCCTTTCTTTCCTTTCCTCTTCTTTTATTTTAAAAAATATTTTCGGTTCCTTGCTCTACCCTTGAGACAGCCAGGGCTGGGGTGGCCCCTGGGGTTAGGGCTGGGTTGGTGACTGGGACTACGTTTTGGGAGGTAGGTAAGACTGGCGAAGCAGTCGGGGCTGACAGGGCCATAGCATTGGTAACATACAAGGTATATGGAAATAAATAAATTAAGAGTAATGGGATCCTGGCCTCTGTTGCAGAAGGGAGTTACAAATATAGAAAAGGTGAAGACTAGAATAAGTCCTCTGGTGTTGGACTGAAATTGGATGTATCAGTATGGTCTCATGTTTTAAAAATACACATAGGTAGATATAAAACAAATAACATAGCTATCAGTGTGTGTGTATACATATATATATGTCTCTTTCTTACCTGTGTCCACTGAAAGGCCTAAAATCAGTTTCGCCCCAGTAGTAAGAAGCATACCTAGCCCACCAGATGTTGGTTTCTAGACGCTATTTTCCACCAATGGGATATCATGTCTACAACTCACTCCCGATTAGGTCTGAAGATAATTTTGTGTGTGTGTGTTTGTGTGTGTGTGTATACCTCTTAAGGTGGGTGTGTAGATGTAAATTTTTATTCCATTCTAAACAGATCTACATAATACCTAATTATCATCCTTTTACCTGGTTTTTAAAAAGTGTATCATAAAGTTTACTTTATCCAATTTTTAGCTTAGTTGACCTTTGTAAACTGAACAAAAAATGCTAATTCAAAGCACCCCAAATAATAAGTTACACTTGTATATTATATGATTTATTCTCACGTAATTTCTTCTCAATTTAATATATTTTAAGCATATGTAATCCGCAGTGTTTTATAATGGGAAGAAAATGGTAGTTAGAGGCACACAGGGTTGGCTTTACACTCCAGTTCTGTTTCTATGCAGTTGTGTGAATTTGGACAAAATTTTTAACTCTTTTTGGTCACAGTTTCCTCATCCAGAGGCAACTCAGGATTGTTCAGGAATAAATGTGGAAAAATATGAAAAACCTAAGCAGAATTATTGCCATGTAAGAGGCATGTGATAAACATAGCCTTCCCTAATTTTGTTCTTTCTTCATTCCGTCACCAAAAGTAGCCATGTAGGTCTCTTGGGCATAGGGAAATGCAAAACTTATTAATAAGGGACCATAGTAAGAGGGCCTTTCTTTGCCCTTTTGTTCATATTTGGCTTCTCTCCTTGTATCTCGTTCTTACCTTTGTTTCTATAATTAAGTCATCCATCATCATCCAGAAGATGAATCAAGCCACACAGTGACCATAATTTGAGGGGGTAAAATGGGGGTAGAGGGGATGGGGGGGGGATTGTGGAGCACTGAGGGTTACTAAGGGAACAGTGGCCAGTGTAAGTGAGGAGATTAGAACAGAGAGGGTATTTCCACCTGGAAGACTATTATCATCTGCTGTCAGAGTAGCTTATGATCTCTAAGGAAAATATTGATTGATCGTAGCCAAATGGCTCCGGCTGATTCTCCTCTCTGTTTCCTCACTCATCAAGCAAATTTTAGTTGTTCTGAGTCTTGGGACCATTCAATGTTTGCAAGTTTTTTTCTTTCATCAATACTTTCAGTGTTTTCTTTTGGGGGGGAGAGGGTGTGGGGAGTATTTTTCTTATTGCTAACTTTCTTTACACTTTTAATATATAAGTAGATATTCTAAATGTCAGCATACATTTTATGCAATTTTTTATTGTATGGTAGCTCATTTCTATTTCTTTTTTTCTTCTTCTTTTCATATCTGCAAGACCAGACAATTTGTGCTTTAAATAAACATTATGTGTGTGTGGAGGTAGGAGCCCTCATTGACAACCTGTCCTTTCATGTCTGTCATCAGATGTGAAGTACAGTAAGTACAGTGGGACCTGGGGCCTAGCTTACTTTTTTGGTTCCTTGAAACCAAAAACTTGTGGGAAAATTCCACCGGTCTAGGATTAGGGTTCTGCTCCCTAGTAAGAGCTCAAGTGCTGAAATTCTGAGCCCATATATCCTTAGTTCTAGTCTAATTCCTACCACAGGGCCTCATATCTAGTAGATCTTCAAAAAATGTTTCAGTAAGTATTTATTGTATCAGAGACTCAATAAATAACTCAAGAGCCTGCTTTCCATCCCAGATATTTGTACTAAAATCTAGAAACCAGAATAGCATTGACTGTGAACCTCTACTGGATCACGCTCTTGTAATACCTCCCAAGTTCGGCTCCAGCCACTATTCTATTTCACTCTTCTTCCAAGCAAAATTTGAAACTGCTGTCCAATCTCTACTTTTTTTTTTTTTTTTTTTTTTTAAAGAAACAGGGTTTTTTTCTGTCCTCCAGGCTGCAGTGCAGTGATGCCATCATAGCTCACTATAATCTTGAACTCCTGGGCTCAAGGGATCCTCCTGCCTCAAGCCTCCCAAGTAGCTGGGACTACAGGCGTGTACCACCATGCCTGACTAATTTTTATTTTTTATTTTTCATAGAGACAGAGTCTTGCTGTGTTGCCCAGGTTGGTCCCAAACTCCTGGCCTTAAGGGATCCTCCTGCCTCGGGCCTCCCAAAGTGCTGGGATTGCAGACATGAGCCACCATTCCTGGCCCCAATCTCCATTTCTAATGGTAGTGCGCCCTCCCCCACCCACCTCCACCTCCTGCTAATTTACTCTAATTGAGTCTCCCTAGCATTCTACTCAGCACTTGAGTCTGTTCTTGTCAAGGTCACTAGTGACTTCCATCTGCCAAATGCAGTGGTAGTTTCTCTGTCCACGTCTTACTCAAAACTATCAGCAGTATTAGACACAACTGATTACTCACTCCTTGTAACATGTCTTCTTTTCATTAACATGATACCTCCTTCTCCTGGGGTGTCTATCTACTTCACTGATTACTCCTTCTCAGTTTCCAACATGGGTTCTCTGCTCTGCATAACATCTAAATATTAGAGCATCGCAGTGCTTGGTTTTGGGTCCTGGCCTTTTCTTTGTTTACAGTATCTCCATAGGAAAATCCATCCATTCCCATGGTTTTATATAATGTCAAAATGTTTGTGCTACCAAGTTGATAATCTTTGGCTCTAACTTCTCTCCCAAATGCCTGAGTTATATATCAGAATGCCTAGTTGATGTTTCCTCTTGGATATCTAATAGGCATTTCAAGTTCGCCATGTGCAAAATGGAAGTCTTTATGTCCCCATCCTTAAACTGCTTCTCCCACGATATTTCTTATTTCAGAAAATGCCTCTACTCATTACTTGGATTTAAGAATGTTCCATCATCTCCCGCTCCCCATATCTAATTCATCAGAAAGCCCTATTGGATCTACCTTCAATATATATCTTGAGTTTATTAATTTCTCTTCATCTTCACTGTCACTATTCAAATCCAAGATGCCATTAACTCTTGCCTGTTGTGCTGCAATTTTTCCCTAACTGGTCCCCTGGCTTCTACTCTAATCCCCCTGAAGTTCTGAACTCACACATTGGCTAAAGTAGTCTTTTTAGAATATAAGCCTTATACTGTGTCATCATACTCTCTCCCAACTCTCTCCTGGTTTTAAAACCTCTGTTGTCTTCCTGTTGCCCTTAGGATAAAATGTAGACTCCTTATCCCAACCAGGAAGGCCCTATTGTCTAACCTGTTCTACCTCTGTGGCCCCATCTTATACCACATCTGTCCACTTAACACAGGGCAGCAACAAAGACTTTCTTTCTCTCCTGGAACGCTCCATGCCTGTTTTCTCCTCAGGACATTTGCACCAGCCATCACCTCTGTCTGGAACATTCTGTCCTCAGATCTTCACAAGATTGGCTCCTCTTGTCTCTCAGGTGTCAGCTCAAGTGGGCTTCCCTGAGTACTTTCCCAGTCCTTTCTGTCACATTCACCTGTTTTGTGTTCTTCACAGCCAAGTTACCGTTATCGAAAGTTAATCTTGCTCCTCTCTCTGTTGTGTGTCAGTCCCCACTAGAGTGTAAGCTCTGAGCGAGCAGGGACCTCGGCTGCCTTTTCCACTGCAGTCTCCCTGCTGCCTGCACAGTGCCGGGCACCTCGTATGTGCTCAGTAGCTGCAGAATAAAAAAACCGTTTTCCAGGACTCAGCTAGAACAAAACCCCTTCGACTTTGGGAGTCTTGCCAGTCACTGGTCTGTGATACCAAGTCACGTGCAAGGTTTTACTTTTCTTACTGTGGCTATTTTTTCCCTCCCTCCTTTTATCCTTCTTCAGGATGGACTGGTCTTTTGTTTCTGTCTCTAAACAACCTTTACAAAACATTTTATTCTTCTTGTCTTTTGACATCACCCAGAGATTCTTTTCCAGCATATTGTGATCCATAAGACCTTTTCTTATTATATCAAATTAAAGGACTTCCTGGTCACTAGTCCAAGGCTTTTCTGTTTTTTGTTTGTTGTTTGTTTGTTTTAATAACAAATGTTCCACTCTTGCTAAGATGTAGATCTAGCATAGATTCTCTTTTGGTGTTTCTGGTTTTCTTGATTTTAATTTTTCTTCTCTGACTTCTATTGTGATGAAGAATCTTTTTGATGCTACTTCTTTATGCCTTTAACCAGAAAGATAACTAAATGTTTAAGCCACAATGGACGGCACACATTCATTCTGTGTGTGTGCGTGCACACGTGTAAATGTATATAATTACTACCTTTTTCACATGGCTTTTCCTTATATCCTAATTGACATTGTATTGCTAAAAGAAATGTCACATTGTAGGGCACTGATTTATATAAAGAGATTTATCTATTTTTTTTAGTACAGAATAAAATCTTTTTTCTTCTAATTCACAGTCATTTCTTCATGCACATACATATCCACATATTTTCAGAAATCTCAAGATGCTCCTAAGGGTTATTGTGTTCTGATGACATGACGTTGCAGAAAATACCAATGCTCCATCAATAACACTTTGAACACTTAGGACATTATATACATCCAGGCTGCCTGAACAGCTAACTGTGCCTTACAACTCCATTTCTTAAACTTCTGGTCCCCAGAGTCTCTGCTCAAAATGAACAACTTCTTTTGTTATTGCTTTATCCAGTTTTTCTTTCAGCTTTAGTTTCCACTCTTGTTTTGTATTGTTAAATCATACTCCAGAGAATTCTTAAAGGTGTTTCTTCTGCTCTCCTGTTTTGAAGCCGCATCAGATTTATTCGTTGTAAAATGACTGCTTGGACATCCTGTTGTAATCTTTTATTTGCTCTTGAACAACCCACGGACTTACTGTTTCAACACTGCTTCAGCATGCATGGACTAGCCACAAAGAAGAACTTGTGTGTGGATGATCTCACTCTGTGACTTGAAGTTCAGGAGTGATATTAACGAGAAGCCCCATTAAGCAAGGTGGAAAGCTTCAAGCTCTCCAACTGCTGAAAATCCTGTGCAAACTCTCCCTAGTGCAGACTGGAACATAATTATGGTTTCTTCAAGCTAAAGGATTTGGTCCCCACAGCAAAGACTAGAAAAGTTACCTGAAATTAATTGTATATACTGTCGGGGGTATGTTTCTAAAGCAGACCTATCTTACCCTGAAATTTCTGGATAACTTTGGTATTGATAAGTTGTTCAGTTGAAAGGAATTCCTAGATGCCTGAAAATTTTTCTGACATTATATTAGTCGACAAATAGTGTGCAAGTGGCATTGCTTTAGAATGAGTATTATTTGATCCATAGTAAACCACCTTTTAGTCCTTACATCAGTCTTAACTTCATTAAAGTCAAAAGTAATGTTTAGGGAGGGTAAAATCATAAATATGATTCATAAATACTTCAAGAAACAACAACAGAGCTCCTAGTTGAATAGAAATCCCACTTAGAATTGTAGTTTATCTTTGAAAGAAAAACTTCTGGGATTGAGGGTAAACTGGTTTTAGAAAAGAAATCAAATGTTATGGAATTTGAAAATCTAATTTGGCATATATTAGATTAATCCCAAAGTCTGAATTCAGTTAACAGAGTGTTTGACTTAATTCTCATGTTTCTTTTCTCCTTTCCTTTTGTTATTTATGTTTAAATCTTGGTGACTTTTCCTTTTATGGGTTTAAACATTTAGTACTGAATTTCTAAAGGGACCAGTCCCTCCCTTCTTTTTTTTCAGTACACTTTTGAGGAAGTGGTGGTCCGGAATTTTTGTGTGTGTGAAATTACTCTTTTTATGAATATATACATAATTCCACAATTTTACTGATGTACATATTTTTTGCTTGCAAATAAGCAGGGATTTAAAAATCTGGTACATAAAGAGTATGGTTGAGGAAGGCCTTCTCATATATTTGTATCCTAATGTCTTTTTGTTTTTTTAAAATCTCCTGCAACTGATTGAACTAAATTTGATTTTGACTTGTGCCACACAACTGTAATTCCTTCAAAAACATGTCAATATGCAATAATATTTAAGGTGATGTCAGCAACAATTCCTTCTTTATTTACAGTAATGTAATCTAAAACTATCAACCTTTTCTACTTTCATGAGCCTTTGACTTTCGTACCATAATGCACAAAATAATTCATTTTATTTAGAGCTTTTGGTAAAATGTCTATCACTGGAGGCAGAATTTTTATTTAAATATCCTCCTTCCACTGAAATAGGCTTTTCTACCAGTATCTGTGTTTCTTTGCGTGTTCTGAGCCCTTTGAATTACTTTGGTTTAATTAGTTATCCATTTATGTAAAAATTAACGTAATGGGCCCTTTTTGTGGTCAAAGAGTTGGACTAAACAGAGTGATTCAGTTGGGGAACAAAATGTCAGATGATACCAGAATTTAGTTACCTTATTAATCCTCCTCAGATAGACATGATTGAGCAGTCTTTCAAAAAGTATGTCTGAGCCACAGAGAAGAAGGAATAACTAATGTTGGAAGGATGAGGGGGTGTATATATGGGAACCTTGTAAATTGTCTTATAATGAGAACAATGCATGATGCATACCTAACAAAAAGAAGAATGATCAGTGTCTCAAATTCGAAGGCTAGCTTTGCTCACTTTTATGAGGACATGTTATTGATTTTTATGAATGTTAAGTTCTATAAAGTCCAATTGAGCAAAGAAAAACAAATGATGTATATGTTTATCTGCAAGTGCAGGGCCGGGCCCGGTAGCTCACACCTGTAATCCTAGCATTCTGGGAGGCCGAGGTGGGAGGATTGCTTGAGCTCAGGAGTTAAGAGACCATCTGAGGCTCTGGCTGGTCTCTAAAGGGACTTTTGGGGGAAAATATTGGTGGATATTTTTGTTAATGTCACCTTCATGGGTGATGGTCCCTGAGACAACAGTGAGTGACATAAGTGGCATTGCTAATTTCTAATTTTTCAGTAAATCTGAGGGTAATAGGCATGTGAGTGTGTGTGTATATACATACACATCTGTATACATAAACATATATAAACATGAATATACATACACCTACACATATATGTACTCACGTACACATTTATAGACCCACACACATACACATACAGGGAGAGAGCCAAAGTGTTTTTCTTTCTTCTTTTCTGCCTCTGACCATTTAATCTCAGTGTTTTTTGAGTTACAGCATATATGTTTAAGAGATGAGGGAGATAAAATATATTTGCCAGTCCCCTTTATCTATAAGGTATAATGACATATCATGATGGGAGCATAGTAATGTGAGAATGGGAACATATTGTATTATGCATAATGACTTTATAATATAGATTCACCAATTGCAGAAATTGTAGAGATACAACAGAGTCCTGTGTTCTTCCGCATGTCATGATGAATGCAGCAGTTGCGCATGTATACAAGAATAGATCATACTGAGCATCCCCTGAACTCCGTTTGCAGACAAGTCGTATCTCCACCATGACAAAATTCCCACAAGATTTTGAATTATTAATGTCTTGGAATCTGTGGGATTCAGCAGATATGTTCAGTATTATTGATGGCAAACTTTATCTCTTTTATTTCTGAGACACATAATGAAATAGGCAGTCCCTCAAAAAGCCACAGTTGGTGTTTAGGCTAATTTTGTAGGGGCCAGTGGGCTTTTGCCTTAATGTGTATGAATATCATTCTTCTCCCTCACAGCAGATTGCATGGTAGGTAGAGGGCGAGGGAATTGGCACTAATTTATGAACCCTTCCCACCTTCTCGGTATGGTACACCCTGTGAGGGCAAGATGCTCTAATTGCACTTACTTCTCATAATGAGAGCTTTTAATGACAATTACTGATTAGAGTAAGGGATGTTTGGGGACCTTAGAGAAGACGTATCGATCCTGAGAAGACAAGACTTCATATGCCTTTTGTACGAACGAATCAGTCCCTAACAGTGGACCGGCCACTCAATGAAATACAGCTCTACAGACTTGCCCCCAATATTTGAGAGGACTGTGAATGAGGGGCTGAGGTACACTTTATTTCTCAACTCAAATTAGGTCAAAGAGTTCAAGAATTCTCTTTGCTTTTAGCAGGGTTTTTACTTTATTCTGTTTTTTTCTTTGGTGATAATAACAAAGACTTTTTTTGCTTGGTGCCAAGAATAATCCATAGTCTGGGCTGCTCTTTTTAGAGACATTGATTCGCAACATCATAAATGGATACCTAACATTGTTTTCCTCTTAACACGTTTGCAGTGTTCAAATTTAGGGAGCCAACATTTAAAAGCTTTGGTATACTTTATATGTGTAATGAAAATTATTATAAAGATTAACAAATTAGAGATAATTGCTAATTGTTGTACTAAGAACATGAGTTTATATAGTTTACTTTTTTTTTTTTTTTTGAGAGCCTCAGGTCTCTCAGCTGTAAAATGGGACACTAAGGGAACCTATCTCATAGGGAGTTGAGAGGAGTAAGTTTTATATGCAAAGCACTGCCTTGATCAAAACAAACATTATATAAGTATTTACTGTTATTATTATGGATCTGCTCCGTCTCTAAAATTCAGTTTGAACCACCTAATCTTGTCTAGTTGCTTCCAAATCCTTTAGATTGCAAGCACAATCTAAAGTAGTCACTGAAACAATAAACACGCTCACTTAGATTGTATGATGAGGCTGCAGAGCACAATAAATAAGGAGACAAATTGAGCTCCCAATGGTTTCAGAGGCCTACGTGCAAAAAGAAAATGTGGGAGCCACGCATGGGGAGGTGGTGCCAAGAGGAGGTTCCAGGTACTAAGGAAAGTTTCACCAATCTTGATTCTATTAACCCCCTCCTCCTGCCAATACTGATATAATTCTATCGCAAGGTATCCTGGGCTCATAATAGAGAAAAGTGTCATGAGTGAAGATTGAGTGTTGCATTTATCTCGTGTACAAAACTACAGATAGTATGAAGAGGAATGTCAGTACAAAAGGTAGTAATTTTATAAGAAATCTGAAATAAATAATTTGCTTTTAAATGCATTTGGAATATTTTTAATCTCTGGGTTCTGAAATGTTTTTCTAGAAGGGGACATTACTAAATATTAAAAATCACTCTATATTTAGGACTGCTTGGTCCATCCCAAGCATCTTCTGTGCCAGCTCTTCATAAAGGAGCTCCATTATTTGGTTTTCAATCTCCCGTGGTAACTCCTCAGATATTGGGCTTCTTGCCATTCCCATTTAAGTTGAAGGACACAATTCAAAGTTGGTTTTTAAAATACTTAGATCTCACCATTTAATATTATTCAGTAAATTCACTCAGCACTCTCCTCATCACTAAGGATACAAAAATGAAAACAGCCCCAGTGCAACCCCCTCCCCACAGCCCCTGGGAGTCTCTAGTCTATTGAGTGAAACAGTTACGAGAACCAGTCATGGCAGCATGATGTTAGTGCTGTGATGGTGTAAATCCACTGGTGGCACAAATGAAAAAATGACTTGATCACAAGTAGACCACTTTGCACAGGTTTTTTTTTTTTTTTTTTTTTTTTTTTTTTTTTTTTTAGCAAATTTAGTCCTTCTATGGGAGAAGAAACAATTACTAAAAATGTCAACATAACTAGAAATCTCTTTGCATTCATAGGTATTATTTTATACTATTGCTATAATTGCCCAACATGTATAATCTCCATATGATGATAACAGAACCCAGACTACTTAGAGTCTTTGCAAAGGTAAAAACACAAGCTTTGCAGCAAAGGCCTTTGTTGGATTAGAATTTTTCTTATCCCATGAATTGATAGAGCTTGAATGCCTTCTGTAAGGATGGGAGGCATTTCTCTTCCTAGGTTTAGAAATCATTATTTTCTGCATAGTCTTCTGTAAACTATTGACACCGCAAATGCTTCTTAAAAAGAGTCATTGAAATGTCTGCTTTTGTAGATTTTAGACTGTAGGGCTAAGCAATCTTCTTATGACAAGTAGAGAGCAGGCATAAAAAAAGGTATAAATGCTGTCTAGGTGATTGATAATGTGGCTGTCTGTCTCAGGGGCTAGCTTCTGGAAAGGGCCTTCCAAGGGTAGTTTTAAGAACAATTGCCTAGGGCTGTCTTGGGCTGAATGTGTGGTAGAAACAGAACTTGCTCCTTTGGGGGAAGGGAAGAGGAGGCCTTGCCTCCCTGAAGACTGATGGCTTCTCTTTGTCTGATGAAAGAGTGGCATTGACAGAGTGCAGAGTGGATGAGAGCAAATCTTGCTTGTCTCCAGTGAAGATTTTTCTTTGGCGGGGTGGAGGGATTCAAATTGTGAAGTCTATTTGGGATGAGTTATCTGCAGTCTCTCCCTATCCCTGGAGAGAACGAGAATGACTAATTGAAGCATCCCATAACAGTAATTGAGACAGATTGAAAGGGGAAATGAGTGATTAACCTTGAGCCTCCTCCTGACGCTGTGCCTGGTAACTTTAGAGTAGGTTTCTTAGGGGGAGAGGGTCTTTAGTAGTTCAATTTCACAAAAGTTCACATAGCTCCTATAATTAACTTTCAGAGAAATATGTTTCCGCCTCAACTTAAATTTCACATACTTGCTCTGTTTTACATCATTCCATTAACTAAAGTTTGTTATTGATGACTGACAACCAGAGACAGCTTTACTCAGAAGCTAATGAATTTTAAACTTTACAGCTGGCCCCTCATTTGCATGGGCCACTTCTGAGGCCCTGGAACTAATTTTGTGTTCCTTTCTTAAAGAAGAGCCCCCAATTATATAGGCTTCAGGTCTCACAAAACCTGGATCTGTCCCTGCTGATAAAATTCCAATCATAAATGAGCGATCTGGCATAAATCGAAAAGTTCTATAAAATGATGGCCAACATTTCTTCATTCTTTAGCAATTTTGGAACTGTTTAAATTTATATAAATGCTTAGGTCTGTATCTGTTTATCTAATTTTTTTTAAATTCTGGGAATGAAGATAAACATTATACTAGCTAATTACATGTTTTTGTAAGTATAATGATTACCCCTCGATATAGTGTGAGTAAAGATAAAAAGGAAAAGCAGAAGAAAAAACCCTATGACATAATAATATAAAGATGCCAGTTTATATATTTCTGTGTACTTGTACAATTATAAATAGAGATCAAATGGATTAATTTCCAAAGGTCGCAATGGATTTTCTGTATTTTGAATTGCGACGTGGTTCATTTTTGTGTCCTTTAGCAACACCTGATTCAGTGACCCATACGTAGTAGGTCCTCAAAAAGTATTTGTTGAATTGAAACTAAGCGTATGTGGTAAACTGAACTGTTTTTAAACCTAAAAAGAAATGTTGGCCAAATCTCTCTGGTTTGAAAAAAATAAAACACAAACGAAATATAGTGGTTTGTACATTAATGGCAACTAACTTTTTTACAGAGCAGTACTCTCTGCTTTTCCAGAAATTACATAATTATGTTTTGGCAAGTACAATTAATATAATATCACAAGTCTACTACCACGTTATTAGTTGATTAGTGAATGCATGGTTAATTCAGGCGGCCTACGTGCGTTGTCTGAAAATTCACATATGCTCAAAAGATGGTTTTTTTACCTTATTTTTTGTTGTTGTTGAGTTTGTCTTCCTGCTTTTGAGAAGATTGTAGATTGACCTGGAGAAATTAAAACTAATATATATCTGGTGTTAAACAAAATTTTATTTGACCAATAGTACTTGTTTTATACTTGCATTTGAAACCTCCTTTGGATAGTTTTCAGCTCCCTCTTGCTTGTTCACTCATATTCTTCCATGCATGTGCACACACACAAACACACACACACAGTTATTTGGCAAGCAGATATTTGTGTAGTATGAATGACTGAATGAACTCTGAACTGCAGAATTTGACAAGACCTGGGGCCATTCTTCAAGCTATCAGGAATTTTACGTCCCTCAGCTGGGAGTGCTATATTTGATTTAACATCAGTGGTGGGATGGTCTAGAAATACTCATTGAAAGAGTGCTTAATGTCATGCTCTTTGAGGAGAATACAAAGTATAGGAAGGAATACATTGATTTAGAACAAAATAATTAATTGCTAATTTCGACATTGCTCATTTAACATTTTTTCTTTCCATCTGAATAGCTCTCAAGATTAGAGCTTTTATCTTTGGAGAAACTTATTTCTCACTTTTCTGATCTTCTCAGTTATTCAGTCAGCTTGATAGGCAAATAAATGAGACAAAATATTTGTTTCATTTTAGATCAGCTGTCCTAGTTTTGAATGTTTGTCCTACCAGCAACAGCAATTACAATGTTAAGATAATTGGTAACTTTTTTATTGGAGGTCTTGTTTCTCAAAAACCTACTTATACTGATGATCTTACTGAAGCTTCTGATAAATATGCCTCAATAAAAGATGTTGTATTCATCAATTAAGTATAGCACAGAGGCTGCAAATACACGTATGTATGTGTTAAAGATTGTCACTTATGAGAGAAGTGAGGGATAAGTAATTGTTGACCACAACCTAGCCGTCAGTGAAACAGACTAATGTGAACTGTTTAAAGCTGTTGGACCAGCATATATATATGAACAAATAGAATCCTAATAGTTTTGTGAGCTGGAAGGTAGAATGAAAGTAATTTGGGCAGCATTCCTAAGTCTGCAATTCTGTTAGGCCAGCTCAGATACTCTCCACAGGAAGCGAACATTGAGGTCAGAAGTTGGGTCAAAGCCTTTTAATTGTGAGCTTCCATGATGCCTCTGGGCTTGGGTCAATAGCCTAAAAGGCTCTGTCTGTGAGCCTGGAAACGGTATATTACAGGGGCTCAGGTGGTCTACTGGACTGTTCTAATACTCAATTGTGAAAAGCAGATTATATGCTTTGCAGATTATCTGATCTTCTATCATCAGCCTTCCCATTGGGCTTTGAGTTGCCAACGAAGGGGCTAAAATGTGAAGTGCAGGAAGTTAGGCACAGCGGACTCTGTGTGCGATACCATACAACACCAAATATAAATCACTCAAGCACTGCTTTGTTAAATGACGTTAGTCTTATTTGGTTTGGCATTTTCTCCACGTTAATCTATATACTCTAGAGTCACCTAAACCTCCTTCATTTTATTTGTATCTCCTAAAAATCTTTAGACTAGGAAACAGACATATTATGAAATCTATGTAAAATGGAATGACTCAACACCTTTCCTTCTTTCATGCTTTCTGTAATGTAAGCATAGCATTATGATGTGATTTAATTTCTTCTCTGGAAATTCATGAAGTCATTCCAGCCTAGGCTGTCCTTGGTGCCCTGGTAATCTTGGTTGATTGTGCCCCTTCACACTGTGGTTTGGTCAAAAGAAAGATTTGTTATTTCTGTGAGTCACCGTTTCTATGGATTAGGAAATCAGGGCTGTATTATGGATTATGTTTTTTATTAAAGACCGGAACATAGGCCGGGCGTGGTGGCTCACGCCTGTAATCCTAGCACTCTAGGAGGCCGAGGTGGGCGGATCGTTTGAGCTCAGGAGTTCGAGACCAGCCTGAGCAAGAGCGAGACCCCACCTCTACTAAAAAATAGAAAGAAATTATATGGACAGCTAAAAATATATATAGAAAAAAAAAAAAATTAGCCGGGCATGGTGGCGCATGCCTGTAGTCCCAGCTACTCGGGAGGCTGAGACAGGAGGATCGCTTGAGCTCAGGAGTTTGAGGTTGCTGTGAGCTAGGCTAACGCCACGGCACTCACTCTAGCCTGGGCAACAGAGTGAGACTCTGTCTCAAAAAAAAAAAAAAAAAAAAAAAGACCGGAACATTATCATCATTCTCCTATGTTTTCTGAAACAAGGAGGGAGGGTGATAGAGGGGAGGTGAGAGAGATTATATAATCTTCTCTATCGCCAGGCAGGTGGTATCCCCAATACATTGTTGATGAGGAAGTGAATTCGTGCCCTTTTTGGGCATAAGAAAGCATCCCTATACACTTAAAAGCAAAACAGCAGATTCTTCAGTGCTGATCTTTGCTCTCATCACTGGATCATGCCTCCCTCCTAAAGTACTGCTTCCAAAGCCAGTCTTTACACTAAAACACATACTCTCTCCTGTGGCCCTGGCGTGGATGCCCTAAGAGTAAAGAAAGCATTGATTCGTACCAGTGAACAAGAATTTTTGGCTTCAGCAACCCATTCACCTATCTTTTTTTTTTTTTTTTCCTTCAGTAAATCAGTTTTGATGACTTGGTTCTTATTAGTAGAGTCCTTACTGAAATATAACCCTATAAATTTTGTTGGCAGTGTTACTTCCCCAACAGAGGTGTTCATTCACGTAGCAGATGTCAAGTCTATAGACATAGCCAAGTTGGTTATAGCAAGGGAGCTCTTGTTACTTAGCACAAGTGAGGAGCACACTGGGAATAGTTCCCAAAGCAGTGTGTCCCTGAATAAGAGGGCTGGGATGATTTTACAAGCATAGGTTAACGAGGTGTGGTCCGATTGGATCTTGTAATGAGGTGATGCTGGAGGCATGATCTGGCTGGATCCTGCCACGTGGTGTCCACTTCATTCAGTCCTCATTCCTCAGTCCAAACACTTAGGTTTTGTCCATAGAGGCACACTTGGTTCATCTGGGTTTGCTTAGGTTACATGGCCTTCAACCCGGGGGTCCAGGCAAAGGAAACAGCAAATGCAAAATTAAAACATGACGTTCTAACAAATTAGAACCACAAAGCTTTTCCTAAAATCAGTCTTCTTAATGTCCTGCATCTTCTGAAACATCTTTTTAAATGTCTTCCATCTTCTGAGATGTATAAATCATAGTGTTTGCTAAATACTGTGTTAAAATAATTTCATACGTTGAAACAAATTAAGTTCCTTTAGGAATCTGAATGAGTATATCTTACTTTTCATAGTGGCTGCATCTGGAGTAGCTTTGTTATAAGATGGAAGGGAAAAATATTTATCGAGCATTTATTATATAATAGCTATGGTGCTAGGTGCTTTATATATGTTATCTCATGTAATTTCTAAAATATCTCTGTAAGGTGAAGTGATATTGTCTCCATTTTGTATAGGGTTCAAAGAGATTAAATAATTACCCAAAGCCTCTAAATAGAAAAAGGAGAAGCCAGATCCAAACCCAGGTCCATTAGAATCCAAGGCTGATGAATAGTAAGCAGTTTGCCCATTTTCCTAGGAGGAACCTTGTGGTCATTTTTGCTTCATGTATTTTCCTACTGTCCACAGGTAACCAATCAGTAACATCCTGTTGATTTTAGCACCTGAATACCTGTCAACTTTATCCACATTTCTCCATCTCCGACACCAGAATTCTGTGTCAGCCATCATCTCTCATGGCCTTTGCTGAGCTCCTCATTTCCAGTCTGAGCAGTGGTTGTCAACCTTGGTTGTGTATTAAAATAACTTGGGTGGATTTTAAAAAAATTGCTGATGTGTGGGCCCCATTCCAGACCAATTAAATTAGGATCCTGGTGGAGGGGAGCTTGGACATTGATATTTTTAAAAACCTGCCTGATTGAATCTAATGTGTACTTAAGGTTGAGAACTACTGTATTAGACCCATTTACAATGTAAATTTCACTATTAAAACCCTTCATTAGCTTCCCATTCTCGCAGAATAAAGTCCAAACTTTTCCTACAGCATGTCTTGATCTGGTCCTTGTGCTTACCTTGTATCTTATATCTTATACCTTGTATCTTGTCCTGCCCTTGTATTTATTTGTAAATCACATAAAATAGTTTTTATATTATGACTTCAGAGATGTTTATTTGTATTTCTAATCAGTCTTTTGCTTAAAATGTTCTTCCTTTAGGCCTTTCTGTCAAACAATGATCAATAAACTCTTAGGTGCACTAAGACGCTATAAGATTTTAATGAAATAAATCGTTAAATTTTGTGAAGCAAATAGAGCTCTCTGATATGACTGATAGATACTTTTTAAGACAGATCTACAGCAAGAACAAATGGATGCTGGCCAATCAAAATTTAGATCTTCCTAGTAATAATGTTGAAACCTGGATGAATTACTTGGATTTCTCATTTCTTAATTTACTTTGCTAAATGTAACTGAGAAGAAGTAATGGCTAAACAACTTATTTTGGCAGTGTTGCGATATTTAATCCAAAAAATGGTATTTTCTTTTTTAATGTTTGATGAAACATTATATTAACTTGCCTCTCTGCCATTCCCTGCTGTTATGCCATCTTGCTTGCAAAATATTTCAGTAACTAATTAAGAAAGAAGACATAATCTTATTAATGCCTTCTGTAAATGAATCAGTTTTTTTAAGATTAAAAATAAGGAGGCTAGTGATTTTATGAATCTGTTATTAGATAAGCTAGATATTATTTTATTCAGTGGGCAATAAGGGTAAGACATTGATTCCTGAGTAGACTAGAATGAAGGCCTCCAAATTTGGCTGTTCATTAGAATCACCTGTTTTTAAAAAAAAAACAACAACACAGGTTTCTCAGCTCCACCTTAAATTTATTGACTAAGAGTCTCTGGGTTTAGGCCCAAGAGGCCCAGTTTTTTTATCAGATTCCCCAGGAGATTCAGATGCTCAGCCAAGTTTAGGTAACCACTGTACCAAAAGATATTTAGCAATAGGAGGAAACAAAGAATATACTGATAGAAGTAATCCATTCACCCATTTGAGATAAAATATTGCTTCCTGGGTACTACATTATAAGATGCCTCGGAGTCAAATAGCAGAAAGAGAAACACTGCTCTGATAACCCCCACTTACTCCATTTTCCTTATGCCCCCGCCCCCAACCATTTGGACTTCTCTAATAATAATAATAGGTCTCTATTACTAATAGCTCTGATAATAGTAGCAATAACATTTATTATGTGTGAGACCCTGTGTGTGTATACATATATATATATATCTCAACCACTTTGCTCTGCCACCTGTAAACACATCATGTACTCTTTTTTTTCATAGTTCCAATTCTTTTCTCATGATGCTCCCTTTGCTAAGAATCCCTTATTTCTCATTCTTCTCTGCTAAAATCCTACTTGTTCTATTTTACAATGCCCAGCATGAGCTCTAGCCTTTCTTTGGCTCCTTCTTCTATCATCTTCACTGCCTATAGACCAGATAAATTCTTGACTTTGTGCACAAGGAGGAAAGCAAACTAATAGTTACTAACCATCTACCAAGGGCACCCTATAAGGTAAATAATATTGTCTATGTTATATGTGAGTGAAATGAAGTACAAGAAGGTGGTGGTTTTTCCTAGAGTCCCCAAATATATGGTGAAAGCAGATTTGAACCCTACTCTAACTCCCAGTTTTTTTAATCCACGACACATTGTTCTGTCCTGTGACATGTTATTCATGTCATAGCACAGCCCCATATCACTTTGTAAGATAATGAATTGTGAATTCCCTGAGGACAAGAAGCGTATCCATCATTGAAACCCTAGTTCCAGAAAAAGTGCTGTGCCTGTAAAACGTGCTCTGAAAAGTATTCGATGAACGAATTCTGAGGTTTTTCCATAAACCAGAACTGCGGAACTTTTATGGTGCTGCTAATCACACAGTTAGCAAATGTGGTTAACTTTACTTTCTCCTTCTTCGGAGTGTACAGATTACTTCTCAAATCATCAGGAAAATGCCAAATTAACTTCTGAGAGTAGTTGCTAGATCCTCTTTCTCTAGCCATGATGTGCTTTAGTGACTTTATTTGCCTTATGATTTCTCTTTTTTCGGAGTAAACATTTCGGAAAGATAAGTAAGAGACAACAGAGAGTTTTTTTATTTGTTTTTTTTTTATTTTCGGAGCCAAGTTTTCTTCCATGAAAAGTACCTCTGAGCTCCATGGGGGAAGATAAAAACAAAAAAGGTTGAATGCTGGTATTCGTTTTGCATGCTTGAGAATTCTGCATTCTTCTCTTTGTGTCCTGCAGTTTAACGTAGAAACACAGACAATTCTGATTTGACCTTAAGTGCTCACCAATCTGCTCAGGGGACTCCCTTTAGGAGTATAAGCTGACACCACCTTGCCTGGGCTTCTTTCAATCAATAACCTGGCAGAGTACACATGATACGAATAGGCAGACCGATAAGAAAGAAAAGCATAGCTGTTGATACAAATGGAGCGATAAATGGACTGGTTTCTATCCAAGGACTTTGAAGGAGAAATCAAGGAGGGAAACAATGGCCAAATGAGAATGTGTAGCAAATTAATTTTTTTCTGAGAGATGATTTCTTTTTCATTACTTTTGTTCAGAAGAGAACGGTCAAGTTTATTCAATGCCTGAAAGGCATTTGTTACTCTCATTCTTGGAGCAGCCTCTTGGGAGCATGCATTTTGTGACTGTAAATCTACAGTGGCAAAATCGTGTTAATTTGACTGACTAGAAATATTAACCATATTATATCAAATAACTGCCAGAAATAATTCTCTATCATACCCTGTGACTTTATTTTAATTGATTTTTTTTTACTTTCAGCTTCTGTGATTTTTGTTTATTCTGACACATATTTATTAAATGCATGAAGAAAATTGTTTTGCAAATTATTTTTAGTGTTTTTATCTTGTTTAAATTGGTGGATTAACTCTTTTTCTTCAGAATTCAACCTTTTTTATTTTCACACTCGATAGTGCTGATTTAGCTTTTTGGGCCTGCTAATGGCATCACTGTCCACATCAGCAGTCTATACAATTAAGTTGTATGCTTAGCAGTATCATTTGATATTTCACAAAGATTTGAAAGTCAAAATTGAATATGATTGATTGCTACAAGATATGTTAATATTAGGATTCCTGAGCTATGTTATGGAATAAATCATTCACTGCACTTACAAAGATAATACCCCTAACATTACTCTTTTTATGTTCTATCAGCAATCAGGCCTTAGGAGTAAGCCTCATTTGTCTGCTGTAGAGCTCTCATATTATGGGAATCACAAGGTGAAAGTTCATGGAAACATCATTTACGATAGTAGAATTTACCTGTCAATATTACCAGTGAAGATATATATTGAAAGGAAGAAAACCCTATTTCTTTTGTCAACCTATTTTCTTCCTATTATTTACCTTTATCTCTGATGTTTAAATATATTTGTGCAAAAAGATTAATAATAACAATGTTAACCAACATTTCTTGAATGTTTACTATGTGTCAGATACAGTACTATGCAATTAGCACATATAAATTTATTTAATCCTCACAATAACACTAAAATGTGGAGGTACTGTTGTTATCCCCATTTCACTGAGGACACTGAGGCCCAGAGAGGCTAGATAACTTGCCTAGGGTCACCAGACAGTAAGTGGTAGAGCCAGATTTGAACCCAGGATGCCCAGGGCCCTATCTTCTTATATGGCATACCTGCTGGAGGAATATGTGAAATGTGTGGTCCCCGTCCTCAGTGGCTTGTTTTCTCATTTTGGTGATGCTAATCGTGAATAGTTAAGTTATAATAGAAGACAGACTAACAAGTAGCAGAATAAGTGCCCCCTGATAGGTGCTGCTGCAGGTATTCTAGAGAAAACAAGCTTAGGCCGGGTAGCTCCCAAAATAACTTGTCATTATTTACTTAAAACTGAGATGCCTAAGAAAAGCTTTAAAATTCAAAACCACTGAATGTTAATAAATAATACTGGATGTGCTTTTGTAGACTGCAGTATCTGTATTTTTACATGTGACTCTAGATGCTGGTAGAACTTATCTCTTAATGATTCTAATTTACCCCAAAAGTTATTTTGAATATTTTACCTTTGGGGAAACTTTCTATTTGTAGAACTTTCACCTGTGACATAAATTGAATATACACTTGATAAAAAATATGTTACACAATGCGGATTTAGCATATAGTTGTATATCGTTTATGGTCTTTAAGTCTTACTTCTTCAAAGTTTTAGGCTGGACAAAATGATGCTTTGTTTTCTTCACTTAAGTCAGTGTAGGGTTACTACCTATGTAAAAATAATAACTTGCTAATTTAATGTCAAAGCCTAGAGTGAATTAATTTCAAGCGATTAGTTGTCAACAGCTTTGGAGGTTTTTGGCAGTTCTGGTTAAGCAAAGCTCTGTTAACAGTACCATTGACAGAACATTTGTACGGTTAAGCCTTCAAACTCTTACTCAGCTGTCAACACTGGGGCACTTTCTGGAGCCAGATACTCTCACGCTGTGCACTGCCTGCAGCTTGCCGGAAGCTCAACCTTGACTAAAAGGGTTGATTTCTCTGCTTTTACCCTTGTTCTCATTTAGTATTAAAACCTGCTTAGAGTCCCCCTTTTATTCTGTAAAGTACACACACGGTTGTGTCATCTCTTAAATCATTCTGATGTTTAGGTAAGGGGCTCCAAAGAAATGCTAAACATCTTAGCGAATAATTGATTACAAAGGAGTCTGGCAGTGTTAATTGCAAGCTGCAGGATAACAAACGCCAAAACAGAGCTTTCTGGGTTCTTCCAAAAATTCAGTAAAGTTTTTAGTTCTGAGCAAGAGAGTCAGTGTCCTGACGTGGAATTTAAAGGGTTTTTTTTTTTTTTTTTTTTTTGACTGATAGGTTTTTAAATTGCTTTTCTCACTTGCTGTGGTTCTTTGATTGAAGGCTTATTTGTTATTGACTATACATTGTTGTTTCTTTTGTTTTATTTTTAATGTTGTCAGCCTGAAGCCACTTTGTGGATATTTACTTATTAGACATAATTGATATGGTAGGATGTATAGAAGAGACTAAAGAACTGCTGAATAAAGGGAAGCACAAATGTTGGATAAAGCGATTAATTCTATAGTCAACTGCCCCAACAGACCAAAATAAAGCAGAAACTTTCATTTGTGATGGTTCTGACAATTTGCATTTTAAATGATCCTTTTCAAATAAAATTGTAGAAAGGAGCTCTCAAATTTTATTACATGGAAAACATTACAAATAGTTTTAAAATAGAACTGGCATTCAATGTCTCCATTGAAAAGGACTGCATAAGCACAGTTGGGGTTTTGTGGACCTGCACTATCGAATCTATTAGTATGTAGCCTCATGTGTCTAATTAAATTTAAATTTAAATTTATTAAAAGATTAAATAAAATTTAAAATTTAGTTACTTAGTTGCATTAGCCACCTTTCAAGTGCTTAATAGTTACTTGTGTCTAGTGGCTACTGTATTGAACACTGCAGAGTATAGAACATTTTCATTCGGGAAAGTTCTGTTGTCAGCACTGTTCTGGACAATAATAGGGAAGCCAACAGAAATTTTTCTTTGTCTTTTGTCATGTTCTGTTGTTTTTGGTTTGGGGTTTAGTTATAATATTAAAAACATTCCTTTATGGAAGCATAGACTATATAATTGATAGAAGAATGAATATGAGAATGTTTGTATTCATCTTGATATCTTACTGTTATGATTATCTCACAGTTCCCAGGTCTGTAAATGCATTGTCCCAGTAACCCAATAACTGAAGAAATGCCTTGTAGTTGAGCTAAACCATGTATGAGTAACAAAAAAAAAAAAAAAAAACCTTGTTTATACATTGGGCAGAAGAGAAAAAAAAAATCTGAAATGGAATTAAAATTTTCTTTGCCCCTAATGAATTTATAACCCAAGAACACTTTCAACACAGGAAACTCAGAAGAATTTTTGTTTCAGTGATAAAGGAAAAGGCAAAACCAAGAAAATCTGGAAATAAATTTTAAAAAGGCTTAAAGTAAATCCTTTCAAATGAAGGGAAAATAAATACTCTCTTAAGCATATGATAATCAAACTCTCGAAGATCAAGGATGAAACAAGGATCCTAAAACAGGAAGAGAAAAGAAGCAACTAACTTATAAAGGAGCCCCCGTATGTCTGGCCGTGGAATTCTCAGTGGAAACCTTACAGGCCAGGAGGGAGTGGGATGACATATTCAAAGTGCTAAAGGAAAAAAACTCCCAACATAGAATATTGCATCCAGCAAAATTATCCTTCAAACATTGTGAAAGAACTAAGCTTCAGTCACTCGACTATCAGAAAAATTATAAAGGATAAAGTGAGAGTCATGGAACATGTGAAAAGTAGTACTCCAGTGAAAACATCTATCATTACTAAGCAGCATAGTGGATTAATTATGGAAATGGAAAGGTTAGAAGATAAAAATAAGCATAACACTTCTATTAGCCTAGGGTTGATGCTACATTAGATGAGTGTTAACCTTTAATATTCTTTTTTGAAATTATTCCTATCTTCTATCTAAACTTTTTATATGAGTTTGTTTTTATGTTCTCTTTGTTTGAATTAAAAGAAAGAGCACAGTAATTTCTGTAACTTATTATTATAGTATTATGATTATTGCTACAGTGTTACACTGTATTATTATTACCATATGAGCCATTATAGTATTATTATTATTATTATTATTACTGCTACTACCATATATACACTGTTCATCAGGGCTACATACAAATCCGACCTAAACGTATTCTTAGGAACATATCTCATCCCTAACCTGGGGATCACTAGTAGTATTACTCGTGTTAGATTTGCTTGATGTTCTTTGACCTTATTGCACCTGGATAGTCACATCTTTCTCTAGGTTTGGAAAGTTCTCTGTTACTATTTCTTTAAATGAATTTTCTACCCTGATTTCTTTCTCTTGTACCCTCTTTTAGACCAATAACATTTAAATTCATCCTTTTGAGGTTATTTTCTAGATCTTGTAGGGGTAATTCATTCTTTTTCATCCTTTTTTCTTATTTCTGGTCTGACTGTATTTTCATGTAGCCTGTTTTCTTTGAGCTCACTAAGTCTTTCTTCTTTCTGCTTGATCAATTCTTCTATTGAGAGATTCCAATGCATTTTTCAGTTTGTCAATTGAATTTTTCAACTTTAGAATTTGTTTGATTTTTTAAAATTATTTCAATCTCTTATTGAATTTCTCTGATAGAATTCTCACTTTCTTCTCTGTCTTATTTTGAAGTTTGTTGAACTTCCTCAAGACAGCTATTTTGAATTCCCTATACGAGAAGTCACATATCTCTGTTACCCCAGGATGGGTCACTAGTGCCTTATTTAGTCTATTTGGTGAGGTGATGTTTTCCTGAATGTTCTTGATTCTTGTGAATGTTTGTCAATGTCTGGGCATTGAAGAGTGAGGTATTTATTCCAGTCTTCACAATCTGGGCTTGTTTGTACCTATCCTTAAGAGGGTTTGCCAAGAATTCAAAGGGGATTGAGTGTTGTGACCTAAGCCTGTGGTCACTGCAGCCATTTCAGCACTAGGGGGCACCCTAAGCCCAGGAAAACTGCAATTCTTGCAGGCTCCTAGATACACAGATTTGGTGGACTTGGAGAAGGTAAGGGAGAATTCCCTGGTTACCCAGCAAAGTCTTTCACTATCTTCCCTATCTTTTCCCCAATCAGAAGGAGTCTCTGTCCATGCTGGCCTGCCTGGAGTTGGGGGGATGGGTGGCATGGGCACTTCTGTGGATATCACAGCTGGCACTGCGCTGGGTCACACCTGAAGCCCACAGCCTTCCAGACCAGCACAGTAGTGGGGCTCTCCCAGGGCCCGTGGCCACTATTGCCTGGCTGCGTCTGTGTTTATTCAAGGCCCACGGCCACTTTGGTCAGCTGGTGGTGAATCCTGCTGTGACTAGGTCCATCCCACCAGGGCAGCAGATTCCCTTCTCCATCAAGGAGCACAGGCCTAGAATCTGGTGCTTCAGGAATCCGCCTGGTGCTTTATTTTGCTGTGGCTGATCTGGTACCCAGGTTGTAAGACAAAGTTCTCTGCACTCTTCCCTTTCCTTCTTCCAAGTGGAACAAGTCTCTCCCCAAGCTGCACTGCCCAGAGCTGAGGGAGGGGTGATGTAGGCACTCCCCTGTCTACCAAAGCTGATTTCACATTGGGTTGTACCCCAAGCCCAGTGCCTCTGAGACCAGTGTAGCACCAGGGCTTACATAAGAAGTGCAGTCACTGTGCCCTGTCAATCAAATTTTTCTGGGTCCCCAGTCCACTTTAGTCAGCTGATGGTGAAGCCAGCTTGGACTTGAGTTCTTCCCACTGATACAGAGGATTCCCCTCTGGCCTGGGATTGGTTTAAACGCTTTCTCCTTGGGCACTGATGGAATTTTGCCCAGTGCTGTGTTCCACTGTGACAGGGCTGCACGGAGTTTCAATGGAAAGTCCCCAACTCAGTTCACGCTCTCTCCCCCAAGCACACAGATTCTTCTCCACACGGTACTGCCTGGAGTTGGGGAAAGGGTGGTGTAGGCAATTCAAGACTGTCCTCCTTTCTTTCATGCTTCTTTCCTTGTTATTCTGTTAAAACCAGGTACTGTGACCACTCACCTCATTTTTTTCATTCTTATGAAGGTGCTTCCTTGCATGGATAATTGTTCAGTTTGGTGTTCTTGCCAGGAGATGATCGCTAGAGGGTTCTGTTTGGCCCTCTTGCTCCCTATCATATTGGCTCTTTTCTCCACTTAAGCTGTGCACTTGTTGAAATCTTAGAAAAACAAGCAAGAATCAGCAACCTAATTCTCTTTGGGTTTTTGCTTTGGCAACCACATTTTAATTGGTTCCATCAAAATAATTCTTCTAAAGCCTTCCAAATTTGTTCTTTCAACTTATCTACAAAACACAATTTGGCTTAGCTTGAATTAAATGGCGAGGCTTTCACTCACTTAAAAAATATCTTTGACTGTGTTACTCATTGACTCATTTCAGAAATGTAACCATCCCTCAATCTGCCCAATTAGTACTTATTATAGACCAACAATGTGTGGGTCATTATTGTACCTGACAATGTGGAGGAATATAAAAGGATAAGTAGCGCATTTGCTTTCAAGAATTTCAGAGAAGTGTTAGTTTCAGTGGCAGTAATAGTAGTAATAGCAGTAACAGCAGAAGCAACAGTATCATATTGTTTTCTTTGTGTCTAGTACTATTCTTATACTTTATATTAACTCATTTAATTAATTCTTGCATCAATCTTATGAGGTAGGTATGATTATCTCCATTTTACAGGTGAGGATAGTGAGGTACGTGAGGATTTAATCATTTGCCAGGGTCATGATTGGCAAATAAGTGATGGAGCTAGAATTTGGGCACAGGTACTATGGCTCCAAAATCCATACTAGTCTATATTTTTAAATGAAGGGAGCTATGAGCTATACCTTGAATGATAGATAAGGAAGATTATCCAAAGAGATGCATCATTGTAAGCAACTCTGCTCAAAAATCAGCTTAATAAATGCCTATAATGTGGTAGACAACTACACATTACTACAGAAATGAGTAGGATACAGACATTGCCCTCAAGAAACTTATAGCAGGTCTTTACAACCTTCTTAATGATCTATTTAGGTGCTATTTGATAAAAGAATATAATTTCTCTTTGATAGTTTATTTTGTCATTTGTTGATCTATTGTATTTCTCGTTGAACAATCAACAAATTGTAAAATATTTTATCAACATTTTTTCCTTTAATTAATACTTGTTGAGTGCCTGTTACAAGTCAAGCATTATATGGGTTCCACAGAACAATAATAAGCAACATAGATCACCCTGCTCCTTCGTGGAGTTTTCATGTAGTGGAGAAAACAGTTAAACAAGTATTAAAATAAAATGTGATAAATGCTATGATTGGAGATAATAGGGAACCATGGGAGTATATATTAGAGACTATAACCCATTCTGGGGTCCTCAGGAGAGCTGATGCCTGAAAGATGAGGAAGTACTTAGGAAAAGGGGGTGTAGGGAGTAGAGAGTAAAAAAGACATATTCCAGGCAGAGGGAACCACATGCACAAAGGCCCAGCACAGAGACTAAGTTTGATGAACTCAAGGGTAAAGCATGTGGGCGGCCTGATCAGATTTGTATAGTCGTAAGTCCTGAGCTCTGAAGACTGTCTACCAGGCTTTGAATCCTATTTTACTCCTTTCTTACTAAATGAACTTGGGAAAGTTACTCTTCCTCTTCAAGCTTTAGTGACTCCATTTAAAAAGAAAGAGTAATACAGTGCTTCCTTCTTAGGGTTGTGTGAATATTAAATGTGATCATGCTTATAAAGTATTAAGAACAGAGTAAGTTCTGTAGAAAACTTAGTGATTATTAATTTAGAGGGGCCACCCTGACTGCATGTGGAAAATGGATTGGAGCAGGGCTAGGCTGAAGGCATGGAGACTAATTGGGAAGCTGGTACAGTGATTTGAGGGGAAATGATTAATGGCTTAGTGTGAGGTAGTAGCAGTGGGAAGGAAGAGAAGCAAATGTATAGTGGAAAGTTATGTAAGAGGTAGAGAGTCCTTGGTGAGTGATTAGATGTAGCCGGTGAGAGGGAGAGGAGTTAAGGATGACTGCTAGGTTTCTAGTTTTAGACCGTTAGCTGGGTACAGAAAAACAGATTAGAACTCCAGATCCGACACTATAA
Organism: Eulemur rufifrons; assembly: GCF_041146395.1. Classification (NCBI taxonomy): domain Eukaryota; kingdom Metazoa; phylum Chordata; class Mammalia; order Primates; family Lemuridae; genus Eulemur; species Eulemur rufifrons. The sequence goes on along the minus strand of NC_091000.1, from coordinate 32,624,682 downwards.
TGTATAATTGTGAAAAATCAGCTCTGTGAATATGGATGAGCCATTGCCAGGTAGTCGGTGACAGGATGGGACTGGAAACACTTCTAACTTCCTGACCAGCATCTTTTTACTAAGACACAAAAGTCCAATAGCAAATACCGTGTCTAAGAAAATCAAATTATAAGAGAAATACATCTTTGTGTGGATTGCCCTGTGGCTCTCAATGTCTATTCAATACTGGAAAGTCTCCTGATTTTATATAACTATGTCATATCTATAATAAATTTAGCTAATAAATCAGGAGTATCTCACGTATTCACTTAGGAGGACTACTCATTTTAAAAAAAGATTATTCTTTTCGAATGAATCTTCATAGTCAAGCCAAGTATAACTGATTTATTGAATGAGCTAGACTATTGGGCATGAGCAGAAAGCAATATTATTGCCACTCATTAGCACTACTGTACACTTGCTCTGTAAATTCATTTCTTCCTCTTTTTGGATAAAATTTTCAAATAAACTCACAGATTTTCCAGTCATTTTCAGGTATTAAAAAAATCCAGTCCACTAGAAAAAAACATAGTTGGACATCTTAAGTCACAAAAACATAGCCATATATGAAAAGATTGACCAACTGGATTTCATTAAAATCAAAAACATCTAGTTATCGAAAGCCACCATTAGGAGAATAAAAGGCAAGCCACAGAGTCTGAGAAGATATTTATAAGACACACATCCTTTGTAAGGTATCCAGCAAAAGACTTGTACCCAAACTATATAAACAACTCATACAAATAAATAAAAAAGTAAATAACTCATACAATAAAAATTTGGCAAAGATTTGAATGGACATTTCATAATAGATGATATCCAAATCTCCAATAAGCATATGAAAAAGGGTTCAGCATAAGTCATCAGGAAAATTCAAATTAAAGCCACAATGAGATACCACTGCACATTAATCAGAGTGACTAAAATTTTAAAAGAGTGTCAATAAAAAATATAGATGCAGATGTCTAGTAACTGGAATTCTAATACATTGCTGGTAAGAACGAGTGGAAAATGGTTCAAGTACTTTGGGAAACTGGCTGTATCTACTAATGTTAAACATATGCCTACCCTTAGCAATTCTACTCTGATGTGTATACCCAACAGAATGAATGCATATGCCCACCAAAAGACATGTTCAGGAACATTTATAGCAACTTTGTTTCATAAACCAAAATGGAAAAAAAATTCAAATGCCCATAATCAGGAGAATGGATAAATAAATTGTGGTATATTCATACAATAGGGCAAAAAATATGAATGAAAAAGATGAACTATTGCCCCCCACAAAGAGCGTGATTGGCTCTGACAAGCATAATACTAAGCCACAGAAGGGAGACATAAAAAGAGTTCATATGTATGATTTCATGTACATGAAGGTCAAGAAAAATTAACCTGTACTGATAAAAGTCTGAATGGAGGTAACTTTAGCAGAATGGGTATTGACTAGGAGGAGTTTTTCTGGAGTAGTACATAAAAAAATCAAACAACCCCATCAACAAATGGGCAAAGGAAATGAACAGAAACTTTTCAAAAGAAGACAGAATAATGGCCAGCAAACATATAAAAAAATGCTCAATATCTCTAATCATTAGAGAAATGCAAATCAAAACCACAATGAGATATCGCTTAACCCCAGTGAGATTGGCCTCTATCAAAAAAATCTCAAAACAACAAATGCTGGTGAGGATGTGGGGAGATGGGACACTCTTACACTGCTGGAGGGACTGCAAATTAGTGCAACCTCTGTGGAAAATCATTTGGAGATACCTCGAATAGCTAAAACTAGAAATACCATTCGATCCAGCAATAGCACTATTAGGCATCTACCCAAAAGAACAAAAGACATTCTATAATAAAAACATCTGCACCTGAATGTTTATGGCAGCACAATTCACTATTGCAAGGATGTGGAAACAACCCAAGTGCCCGTCGATTCATGAGTGGATTATTAAAATTTGGTATATGTATACAATGGAATATTACTCAATTATAAGAAACAACAGTGACCTAGCACCTCTTATATTTTCCTGGATAGAGCTTGAGCACATTATCCGAAGTGAGGTATCACAAGATCGGAAGAATAGGTTCCACATGTTCTCGCCATCAGATTGGCACTGACTGATCAACACTGTGGTGCTCACACGGTAGTAATATTCTTCAGGGATTAGGGAGTTGGGGGGGGTAAACTCACAACTAACGGACACAGTGAGCATTGTAGAGGGGAAGGGCATGCCTCTAATCCTTGCTTGGGTGAGGCAAAGGCATAAAATGTAACCAGAATGTTTGTACCCTCATAATATCCTGAAATTAAAAAAAAATGTCTTATATTTGGATCTGGGTGGTGGTTACCCAGGTATGTGTATATATGTATGAGATATATATGTCAAATTTCATACTATGTTCATTATACTTCAATAACCAAAAACCTAGTCTAGTCCAATGCCAAAAACTTCAGTTTCTTACCCAACTGAAAGCTTTTCCTCTTTCTTCCCCTCCCACATCAACTCACAATCAATAATCTGCAGTAGGGAAAGGAGAATTGTGGTAAGTGTGTTCTCTCCTCATTGGTCCGCCTCCTCCCCGGTCCGCCTCCTCCCCCAGTCTTGAACCACTGTGTTGTTCTCCCTGGGATTGGGCACATGGGGGGAGGATGGATCAGAGAACAGGCAAAATCACACGTGTCTTGAGTTGTAATCTGGCTTTGATGCCCTCTGAATGTGGCACATCTCCGAAGCCTAGCTCTGTTTCTTGTGGGATTCTTCTGTGGGTTTTTCAGTGACCCTGCTTCACGAGGAGCGTCCTAATATAGCATCAGGTGTGGGCTATGATCCTCTTAGAACTCCAGCCACAGCTCTTGGTTCCTAGTGATCTCCTCTCTAGGTGGAGTCCTGATCAGGGTGACTCAAGCCCAGTTCTCTTTTTTGGGTTACCTGACCCGTAGGAAAACTGACACATCTTTGCCTGGCCAATGGAGAACTCACAGCTTGCTACCATGTTCTAGCCTAGAACTAGCCTTTTTCCACTTCCAGCCTCTGAGCTTCAAACTTCTCCAGGAGGACACCATGCCTCACTTGCTGGTGTCCTCTTCTCTTCCCCAAAGTCCAGGGGACATGTCCTTCAAGCTCCCCTCATTTACCTTGGGTGGAAACCTCCTGGGCAAGGAGATTGAATTTCCATGGTCCAATGATAGCTCTCATCAAAGAAGTTGCTTCTATCAGTCTTACTTCTATCTTTTGTGTGTAGCTTGAAAGTGGATAATGGACTTAGGGTAGGGCACCGTTATTGTTTTACGCTAGATGACAAAAGTGGTTCCTGCCTAGAAAGAGAAGTGATCATTTTACCTGTTTCACCCTCTTTGCCAGTTACTTGAGGCTTTTCTAAATGAAAAGCAGCTTTCTGGAGTATTAGTACTATACAGTTGGTTTTGTTTTTTAAGTGTTCCACTTCAAAAATATTTCAGGAAGAAAACGAAGATAGGGAAATATAGGTTCTACCAGTACTCATATACACACACATTCCCATGCATAAAGATTATTGGGATTTCCTGGGTGACTGCAAGTAAGTCTGAGTTTCCATTTCCATATCTGAAAATAAGAAATAAATATTACCTGCTTTATATCATTGCCATGAGGACAAAATAGAAATGAATTATGCACATACAGAAATATACACATGTATACGTATGGTACGTATCTTACTCGGAACAAAGAAAATGTGCCATGAGTATTCTCTTCTTTTTTCTTCCTGGATAATGTGACCTGTCATTCCCTTTCTTTGAACAAAGCAGTTTTCTTTAGTTATAGGCTCTGCATAGGTGGAGAGGGAAGGACTATAGGATTTGCTGTGTAGATGTATTGTTTCCTTGCAAGTTTGCTATTTGGAAACTTCAATAAAAATGTGCTATAATTGAAATTAAACCAGGTGTGGTAAGCAAAGCTCAGGGCTAGGGTTAGAAAGATCTGGATTCAAACCCTAGCTCCACAACTTTAGCCATTTGTTCATTCAACAAATTTATTGAAGGTTTATTTTGTGCCAAGCACTGTTACAGACACTGAGAATGCAGGGGAAAGAGACAATCAAGATCCCTTTTGGAGCAGAGTTGAGGGCGTAGGGGTCGGGGGACAGTGGCGGAAATGGACAATATAAGCACATAACTAAATAGAATGTCAAGTGGTGCTAAGTTTTGTGAACAAAAATAAAGCAAGATAAGGCAATAGAAAGTGTTAGGGGAGAGAAGATAGGGGAGTTGGGCAGGGGGGTGCTGCTGTAGATTGGTGGTCAGAGGAGCCCTTACGAGAGACTTGAATAAAGTGAGAGAGGACTGTCTAGGGAAAAAGGTAAAAGAGGAAAGGGCAATATTCCAGAAGCCCAATGAACAAAGTGTTAAAGACGGAAGAAGTCAAATGCTATTGAGTGAAGAGTAACGTGAGGATCTCTCAGTAGCCGTACGACCCCTGGGCACGTTGTTTACCTTTTGGAGCAATAGTAAATAATATATTGGATTAAGTGAGATAATTTATGTAAAGCACCTTTCACCTGGCAGACAGGTAAGTGAAGATTTTTTTCCACATTTCATGTGTGTAATAAAATATGAATTTATAAATTTATAGTAACAGATTTTTAAAATGGTCTCAAGTCAGTTTCTCACTGAATTTTGCCAAATGTTTAATTAACCATGTATATTAGCCAAAATGAAAGTCAATAAATTAAACTGTAACAGTTGTAGAATTGTAGCTTTTGTCTTTTTTGATGTTCTGTATTAGTAACAAGTGGTTAATTTGATGTGTTATGGGTTTGTCATGTGTTTAAATATGCTGGAATTTTTTTTTTTTTTACATTCAAACTGGCAAAAATCATTTGTTAAAAGAAATAAGAGCTGAGCAAATATATTTCAGCATTCACTGGGGTCTCTTTTGCTAAATTATCTTTTTCTGTGAATGATCAGCAAATTATGCCCATTTTAAATCCAGGAAATAAGGGAATTGATTTGGTTCTCATCTGTTTCAGGCATTTCCTAATGTCTTGGCATTGATTTTTAAATATGCTTTCAATTTTACAGAATTTTGCTGAATAATATGGTGTGTGATCTAACCTGTATGGTAATGACAAAATGTGACTGTTATACAGTCTTTAAAGTAATGTAAAATTATGATATCTTTGGCTACCTCACAATATTTACATGTCAACTAAATTATTTTATAAAAATCAGGCATTAAAAATTCTACCCAGAAAGTGCTAAAGAATGAAGATATATGCTCAAGAATGTGTGGTTCAGGAAAATTTACATAAATTTAAATGATAGGTTTTTATGTACTATACTTTTCTCCAGAAGAAATCCGTATGCTTTTGAAAACATGACTCTTAGATGTTTAAAAGCTTGTCAAATACTTTGCAGGAAAGAAAATAAAGTCATTTTACTTAAAGTAAATCATGTTTCCAAATTTTCTCAAGCACATTTATGTAGGTACTAAGAGAGAACAAGAGTTCTTTTCCACATTTTAAATATACAACAAACCAGCTGCTACCCCAGCTAGCCACTAGAGAAAGGGAGAATAACTAAATTTCTTTGGCATTGTGTAGAACTAAATTTATTGAAATCCCAGTGAAAGCTTTTGCTGTGTTTGGTATAATAGGGAAAATTCCATAAGATATCTTAGATTACATTTTCTTCATGTTAATCTTCATAGTCCTTGTGTTCCCAGGTCAGTTTATAAACATGCTTCATTCGCTTAGAATGAAAACTCACACCTCAGAAGCCAGTCAGGTTTGGTAATTACAAGACATTTTATTTCAAATAACGTGACTACTCCTCGTTGTAAACACTGGATCCGTTCAATTTGGCTCAGAGAGGTTGGAGCTTGGTGACCCCCATTAGTTATTTTTTCCTCAAATATATAAGGAATGAATTTGTATTCTAAAGTATGTGGTTTTGATGAGCTAATGTCAGCCTTTCTTGTGTTTATTTCCAAGGATTTCCCCTAGTTATAGTTCTGATTTTATTTCAAGTGCTTCTTAAAAATGTATTTTTCATTTATTATAAGAAGTCAATTTATGTATGGAGGATGACTCGATTTTCTTTCACGGATCTTCCTCTTTCCACCTGGGCTGTGTTTTCTAAAAGTAGACACAACCAAATGTTTTTATTCCTCTTAAGAAATCCCTGACAGGCCCATGACACTGGCCAGTGCTGTGGCTGTACATTTCTATGCATAATTGATGACCTGGGGCCGGGCAGACAACACCGGAGCACAAACAATATAGATTGCCGTACAGCGACGGGTTGTAGGGCTTTGAATTTTCCATTTTTGAATAGAAATAACTTCTTGCTAAATAACAAAAATTTCAGGGGTAAGTTTACGATAGTAATAAATGTTCTTCGGAGAACAAAGCCTTGGCCAGCCAGAGAAGATTTGGACAGTCTTAAAATTCTAACTTTATCATCCTGTCCTCCACTCCAGCGGGTCTCAATTTAGCAACACTTGGTTTGCTGACATTTTGGTAGTAATATTTTAAAAATACAGAGTTTTCATACTGAGGAAAGTTAAATTCCAAATAGGACCTTTTGAGGAATTTCTCAATGTAATTGTCCTGTTTCTTTGATTTACTAGAAGATTCTGTGAGAGATTCGTGTGATGGTAGTGTTGTTTGTTATGTCCCATTCTCTATGCCTGCCTTTTCCTCTGCACACAGTGAGCACATGTTCTTGTCTATAGGGCTTTGTACCTGCTCTTTCTGCCCCCCACCCCCACCCTAGACCGTATTTAGGTATCTCCCACCTCTGCCTTTCTTCTCTTGGCCATTCCTACACATCACTTGGGTCTCAGTTTAGATGTCACCTCTTTCTAAATTCCTCGCTCAGTTAGACGGGAGGTAAGCAGCCCTTCCTTAACCCCATGACCCAGACTTTGCCTGTTACTTTGCCACAACTAGCCTGTAAGATCTTTTAGGGTACAAGCCAGAACACTTTTATCATTGTTTCCCCAATCTCTGTGCCTGACATAGAGGAGATGTTCAATAATTACTTGTTGAGTGAAATTACAAAGATCCTAATAATATAAAATTGAACTTTAAACATAAAAATGATGCAGACTGTTAGGTTTTACATAATAATTGTTAGAATTTACATAATAATTGTTAGAATTTATAGGCTTCCTAGATTTTTTCTTTTTCTTACAGTGATATGTATTCTTAAGAATGCTGTGATAACAGAAAAAAATGGATTTAAATTACAACTATGTTATACATTTTAATACTCATGAAACTATTTTTTTAATTTCAAGAACCAAGTTAATATAAATGAAACCTGTGTAGTTAAGAAATAAATATAGCTGAAAGGCTATAACTGAAATTAAACCCAAGTGGGGAGGGAGACATACCATTATTTAATTCTGAGAGTGTAGACTCATTGCTTTATTTTGATTCACTTTCTTTAGAATTTCTTAGAAGAACAAAGAATTTTTCTGAATCCTGATATATACGATTTAGTTCTAGATGTATGGAAGAGAACATAGTTTTGTCATTATTGTCTTTTATTGTTGTTGTTTTCTTAATACCGCTTAATTTCAGAACATATTCCACAGTTCCCTAATAGAATTAGTCATCAGTTTGCAGATTAGCCTCCTACTTTGTAAATCAGTCATTGATTTCTATAAGGAATGATTTTGAATTTCAACCTTATAAATGGAGATTAGGCCCATATATGCTTTTTCATCCATAAGAGAACTGAACTATAGTATAGTGATGTGGACTCAAGAACCAAACTGTCTGAGTTCAAAAACTGACCTCAAAAATTACTGTTTGTCTTTGGACAAATAAGCTAATCTCTGTGCACAATTGGTGTCTTCATCTGCAAATGGTGATAATAATTATACTTATCCATTAACTTGTTTTCAGAATTATATCATACTTGCAAAGTGTGTAGAACAGTGTCCGGCAGATATGCTCAATAAGTACTACCTATTATTATTATTATTAATAATCAGTCCTAGAAGCAAGAAATCATTTATTCCTTCATTCAAAATATTAATTGAGCCCCTACTATGTATGTCCTGGGCATTTTACTAAGTACAGGGAATACAAGATGGAGTAAAAACAAGCATGGTCTTTACCCTCATAAAGCTTACAGCCTAGTGGAGGAGATACAGACATTAATGAAAGAATCACACTAATAAATGTAAAATTACAACAGTGATGTGGGCCATAAATTAGATTATGGAGCCCTGAGAGCTCATATTCAAGGGGAATTGATACTGGCAGGGAGGCTTCCTTGATGACTGAAGGAAGCTTATATCTGCAGGTGGGAGGGAACGCAGCCCAGCCAAGGAAGGGACCAAGGGGGCCATGGCTGGAGTATGGAGAGCCAGGTGGAGAATGGGGAGAGATGGAGATGAAGAGGTAGGCAGGGGCAGATCATGCAGGATGTTGTAGACCATAATTAGAATACTGGTTTTTAAAGACTAGTGGGAAACTAATGAAGGATTGCATTTCAGTGTGGAGACAGGGTTGGAGTTTCCCAGAGTATAGGAGGTCAGAGAAGAAAGAATGACCCCTCCCTAGATGTAGCATTGATTCCAGGCTGAATTTTGAAATCTAAACATTTGCCATTGCATCCTCCTGGCTCCCTCTCTGTTTGTTGTTCTACCTGGGTTATTCCACCTAGGCCTGTAGTTTTCGTGCCATTGTTTACCCCTCTGCATCAAGCTAGTCAGGCCTGTCTTGCCTACAAAAGTGTCTGTTGCTCCAAAATGATCAACCTTTCCGGCTTCTAACCAAATCTCATTCTATAAAGAGGTTTTAGATTCGTGTACATATTGAGAGGAAAGAATACTGACTAAGATGTGAGAGCTTACCTCAAGAACAGTGTTCTCGAATTTTTGGACTCCTTTGCATGCTTCATATTTGTTGAGGACCACAAAGAGCTGCTGTTTATGTGGGTGATATCTATCTATATTTACCATATTTTAAATTAAAGCTGGAAAATTATTAATTCATTTAAAAAATAACCTCCCTGGTATGTAAATATGAATATTTTTAGGAAAAATAACTATATTTTCCCAAACAAAAAGAAAAACCCGTGAAAAAAGTACTATTGTTTTGCATTTTGCAAATTTCTTTAATGCCAGGCTTATTACAAGGCAGCCGAAGTCTCATATCTGCTTCTGTATTGAATCTGTTTCAGTATCACATGTCATGTAGCCTCTGGAAAACTCTACTATGCAATTGTGAGAGAATGTGAGTAAAAAGGAAAATAATCAGTTCATATTATTATGAAAGTAGTTTTCATCTCACTGATCCCCCAAAAAAGGTCTTAGGTACCCTTAGAGTCCCCGAACCACACCGTGAAAACTGCCTCTCCAGGAGAATTTTAAAACAAGATACTTATTAAACCAAAAGACTCTCATCTGAAATGGCATTTCAGGTAGTCTACGAGCGAACTGAAAGAATTTAGGCAATATGACGCTAATTTATTTCTGATTTTTACCACTTCTCCCATGTATCTATTTTTTAACCCATTAAATTTTCTAAAAATTCCAAATGATTTTTAGTGTTGGTAGAGACTCCTGTGAGTGTTTAGACAATATTTGAAATTCCTTAAACATGGTATTTGTTTGTGCTGGTTCCTGGTGTAAGACATATCCGTCATTCAAAGTAAACTGTGATTCCCACATAGCTTCCCGTGAACATGGGGTCCCTTAGCTTTCTGTGACACAGCCTTGCCTAGATATTGCAGCTTTGCCATATTTGTCTTTCAAGAAGAAATGATTTGTGAGGTGTAGCTAAAGTAACGAGAGGATTGTTAATCTCTGTGGTCTCTTCCAGGTCAGAAATGACATGATTTTTTATTATTTTCTTATGTGGCACACAAGTGCTTTCTGAAGGCAGCTAAAAATGTTTGAAATGATGTATCATTTAAAAATGAGTTTGGCTTCTCTCATTGACAAACTTGAAGAACAAAATTGCTTTACATGAGTTTTGTTACATTTGTTAGAAATTCATTTTTATTCCTTTTAATCATACCCTGAACCTATAATATTAAACTCCACCATCACTATTAGTGGGAATAGATGCTACTCCTTTTTTTATTTATATTAAACATTATTGCTATCCGTTCAATAATAAGTACTTCATTTTTTTTCCTTCACAATCACGAAAGTACCTGCAGGGTGAGGAAGACCATGCTGATGGAAAAGGACTGTTAAATCTGTCCTTCTCTTTGAACTAGTAGCTCATAATGGGCAGTTAATGCTCTTGACCACGACACTTCATCTACCGAATCATTAGTAATTTCTGTTCTTTAAGGAGGGACATACATAAGTGATAAAACATCCTAGAAGGACAGTTGAAAAGCATTTACACTCCTTCGTTTGAACTGAAATTCTTGGGTTATCTTTGAGATGTGTCACTCTTAAGTAAATGGTTAGGAACACGTTGGGCTTAGTCAGAGATCATGAATGAGTGGCCCGCAGCCCACATGTAGACCACAGATGTGCTTTTTTTGGCTTGCGTAGTGTGTGTGTGTGTGTGTGTGTGTGTGTGTGTATGTGTGTATGTTCATCTGAATTTCAGTGCATATACTCTGTGTTTCCTAGGTTGCTCCACTCCCTATAATCTTACTTATGGCCCAATTTGTGTATTTACCTTGCCAGTCTGGCTGCTGTCAGTGTTTGAATTAGCAGCTTTACAGCAAGCAGTCACATCCAGGAAGAATAGAAAAATAGAACCCAAGATTACAACATAAACTGATATATAAGGAATCATGTAATAGAAAATTATTTGATAAGAATGTATAATTACTCATTTTTTAAATTCTTGGACATACAAAAAATAATTTTAAAGGTAAATGAAAATAATAATTGAGAAACATGCCTCAAAAATGACATTTCTTAGAAATATGAAGATTTTCCAGTAGTTCAACATAGTAGGTAGGGTACATAATTATGGAGTAAGTCATGTCGTCCTGAAAGAGGTCATCTATCAAAACTTTGCTTTTGCATTATGATACTTTTCTTGCTTATGTGCATTGGTTTATCTATTAGATATACTTAATGTGCATTTAAATATGTGGAATCAACCACACAACTAATTTGTTCAGTGCAGAACTTTGTAGCATTGGTTTATCTGGAAGGTCCCACAGCACCACCTAGTGCCCTGTATTTTATTTTGCATATTTTTATAAATTCAAAAATTCTGATGACATTTTAATAAAAAATATGGCACTGAAATAAATACATGGTTTAAGTAGATTATAAATAGAATGATATAAAGTAATCCTTACGTGTCTAATTGAAAAATTTAGTAGAACTAAAAATGATTATACAACAGCACTATTATTATAATAAAATTTACTGGTAAAAAAAAAAGTCACCAGTGTTTCTAATTCACAACCAAAGACACTCTTTAGAAGACTGTTACATTGGGTGGGATCTAATGGAGCTATTGGTAAATTTTTATCCAAAGTAGATACTTATTCTTTTTATTTCTTATTTGTTGTTCTACAATAAGTTAAAGGTAATTTTTCCAGGCTTCTTGTTAAAGTCCATGAATCCTAAGTCTTCATAGATTACACTTTTAAAACCATATGCCACAGCTCATCTCAATTTCAGACAAAATTATATAACCACTTTATAAACTGGGAATGTGTGATATTGAGAGATAGATAAAATATTTCTACATTAAAAAAATAAAATGCGTCAAGTAAAAGAATGAGGTGCACTTAATATTCTTTTATGGAAAGAGCTTCAAAAAATACAATAAAGTGAAAAAAAAAGATATGTGCAGAATACTATGTATAATATGATTACCTTAAGAAAACTATATAAATTTGAATAAGAAAGCTGGATGGATGGTTTGGGGGATAGATGAATGGGTGGATACTGGTATATTTTTTTCTATTATATAAGGAGTTACAAGAAACTGCTAATATCTCTGAATTGAATGGCATGCTAGGAATTTTCAATTTTTGTACTTTTATAGAACTAAAAATTTTCTAATGAGATTCCTACATAACTTTGTTTAAAGTCAACAAGGGTTATTTGGGTATTAAGATTATAAATCATTTAATTTTTCCTTATACTATTTCTCTGTATTAAAAACAAAACCTAAAAACAAAGGCAAAATTTTAAACAGAAACTAGTGTTGTGAGACAAGGTAGGCATCCATCTCATAGGCTTATCTTTTTAGAAGGCTTTATGATACATTTTTTTTTTTTTAAAGAGACAGCGTATAAGCCCCAAGAAGGCAGAGCATTTTGTTGGATTTATCACACTGTATCTTTGACTTCTGGAATAGTATCTGGTACATAGTAAGTGCTCAGTAAATTAGTGTTGAATGAGTGAATGAATGAGGATATATTACATTGTGTCCAACTACTATATAGAATACTATATAGTGATGAGATGTATGATAATAGAATTTTACTCTATTTGTATATACATAAATATGTGTGTATGTACAGTTATATTCCTAATGTCTGACATCATTAAAACATGAACACTGATAAGAATTAGTTCAAAGCTTACACTATCAAAAGCACTCAATTATATCTTCAAATGTTTGTGTATGGCTAGTTTTGTTTTGTTTTGGTTTGGTTTTTGCCCATTCTTGATAAAAGACTTTATATATCACATTAGCTATATTTGCAACTTGGTCATAATGAAATTCAATTAAAATGGTTACTAAAGAATAGTACTCTGGGCAGGGAATGGGGGCTCACATCTGTAATCCCAGCACTTTGGGAGGCCGAGGTGAGAGGATCACTTGAGGCCAGGAGTTTGAGGCCAGCCTTGTCTCTACCAAAAATTTAAAACTTAGCCAGGCTTAATGGCATATGCCTGAAGTCCTAGCTATTTGGGAGGCTGAGACAGGAGGATCACATGAGCCCAGGTTACAGTGAGCTACGATCTAGCTGCTGCACTGTAGTCTGGGCGATAGAGTGAAACCCTGTCTCCAAAAAAAAAAAAAAAAATTAAAATTAAAATTAAAAACGAAGATAAAGAATAGTACCCTTTTATATTTCAGTTACTGATAATTCTATCATAGCAACCTATCAGTTACTAATTTTAAAGTTCCTGCAATTATATTAATCATAAAATGTTAATTGCTCATTAAATATATTCCATTCCTAATTACTTAAAGTTCCATGACATATTACAGTTACCTGTTAGTGAAAATCCATTCATAAGCATAAACTATATTGTTTTATTTTAAACATACAGTGTTTCTTGCTAATGTGGTGTGCATAGATTTTTTTTTTTTTTTAACTGTCAAAGTGTGTAGAAGTTGCCCTCTACTGGGGAACTAGAAAAATTAAGTTAACATAGATTTTCAATTTCCTTAAAGACTCTTAGTTAAATTCATTGATGTGATTTACCAGATGATCGCTTCTTGCTCCCTGGCACTTTTAAGTTCTAAAGATATTGAAATGTTTAGCCAAGTACACTTAAAAATAAATATCCGATATGAATATACCTACAGCCCTTTCTGATTGAAAATCTTGGCTGTTCGCTATTCCTTCTTAAAAATTCCTAAAGTAACAACACCCAATAGTTAAGGTGTAGAAGCAATTGTATTGGAATGAGTCTTTATCTAAACATTAAGGGGAATTAGCTGTGTATAATGATACAACCAAAAATGAGTCATTACTGTTTATAACAATTCACCACAGGAATTTTTCAGATAAAAGTCTAAGCACTCAATTTTATTTTTATTTTATTTATTTATTTATTTATTTTGCCAGTGCCTTTGCATTTTCCTGGGTCATAAGATGAAATTTGATTATGGTGAAGTGATTTACTTGTTCTATTAATTGTTGAACTTTTATACCAAAAAAATTACATTATTATAAAATGGCTAGGTCCTTTGATTAGTTCTTATAAACTGATAAAACAGTTTTCTTCCCTGTGCCATCATTGCTTTTCCTTCTGCCTCCAGGAGTTCTGGAAGGCTTTGGGTTGCACTGCCTTAAAGAGTTCAAAGTCTGGGATCTCTAGGTTTTTCACGTCCCAATCGTGTAGTGTATAATTTTCTTCTCCTGCCCACTGATGACATTGATGGTGAAGGGTAGGTAGGGAAAGAAGAAACTCCCAAAAGTCAGCCTAAATACCTGACTCCTACTGCCTCTGTGCCTTAGGGGTGGCAGGGGAAGATTTGTGGACCAATGACACTCGTATGAGGTGCAAATCTTTTTTAGGACCATTGGTTAATTCACCTCCTTCTCCTGACTGAAGCCTCTATGAGTCATAAAGTTCAGGGTCACTTTTCTAAGCTGTAGGAATGGCTCTGGCTAAGGAATATTATTAAAACACTAGAGTAAATCAGACCATTGATATATGAGACAAGGCAAGTGGAGTGCAGCTGTCTCCATTCATTTTGCCATCAATACTCAGTATTGATCACCCCAGCTAGATCTAACAGCACTGTGTGCTGTCATTTAGACACATCCAAAAGGAATGGCTGAGCTGTGCCAAACCCATTCATTTCACATGTGTAGACATGGTCTGGGTTTTTGTTTGTTTTTTATGTTAAAGATCTGTTATAAGCCTGAACATTAGTTTGGATTAAACTGTTATTTTGAATGCCTTATTTAAAAGAAAATCGATTTTTAATTATTCTAGAAGTTTATTTTAACGTTCAAAGGTCTGAATTAAAAAGCCCTTTTTCCAAATCGCCCACAAATCACTTCTCATTACCTTCTCTCTCTGTCCTCATTGACCATCATACTACCCCTCGCCTTCATCTTCCACATCTCTGCCTTGCTTTTGCAGACTTTTACAGAAATGTTCTTCTATAGCTTTTTTGGCAATTCACGGGCTTTTTGGCAGTGGGTGGGGGGGGGTGTGGAGAGGAGCTGTTTTAAGACTTTATTTTTTTCAAAACTTGTCTCTAATCTGTTCTAATTTTATTATCTATGTCTTTTTTGTCTTATATGTATGACAAATTATATAGCACTGAATAACAGCTTTCAGATCTTCCATATGTGAACTTTGCTCTACTCAACTAGTTTGTGGGAGGCAGGTGTGGTATCAGAAATAAAGAATTGGGCAGGGAATTTGAGATATTTAGGTGCTAATAATCTTTGTTTTTCCCTTGACTCTGAGCCTGTGAGTGACAGACACCACCTCCCTGAGGCTCAACTTTGCAATTTGTAAAGTGAGCTAGCAGATTATCCCCAATGTCTCTTTTAGCAAGAATTCTTTGATTTCTCTATATTCTCAAAGAACCTTTATCAGTATATAAACATAATGGCAGAGACCATGGATTCTGGAGAGAATGGCTTGTTTCCTACTCTGCCACTTAATGCTTGGAAATTCTGTAAAATTCTTCTGTCTGTGCACCTCAATTTTCTCTTCTTTACAATGGGGAATTATAATGGCACCTTTCCCATAGGTTTATTGTGAGGACTGAATGGGTTAGTACATACAAAGAGCACAGGACAGTTTCTGACACAGACACAGTAGGCATTTGATAAATGTCAGCTAGTCTCATTATCATAAATATGAGGGTTGTAAAGCATTTCAGAAAGTGTGTGTTTCTCACGAAATGGATATACTGCTCCCTGAGAGAAGAATTTGTGGACACACATTCATTTACTCATTTGTTCTTTCATTCAGCAAAAAAATTATTGAGTACCTAATATGTTACAGACATTAATGAGCAGATACACATTAAATCTTTTAAACCAGTGGGAATAAATATCCAGTGTTACTCTAGTGACCCACAGAGTTACTTGGTGCATATTTCTATACCATTGGCAGGTTATATTTGTAGTCTTTGATCCTGTTTTATATTATATATTTTGTATTGATTTCCTACAATTCATTTCCTGAACATCTTTTTCTTATAATTTTCTACTTCCTCATTTGCATGTTTTTTTTTTTCTTTTTAACAACTTTGCTTCCCTTTGGACCATCTCCTGACCTCTTAACTTTTGTTTTTATTCCTTTTGCTGAGTTCTGTCTCCTGACACTTCCTATAGCTTAGCCATAGTCTCTATAAGCCTCTTTTTTCTCACCTATAAAATTGGGATAATCAATTTACTTATTGGAATTTTGAATTGAATAATGTTTATAAAGCACTTAGCACAGTTCCTAGTCCATAATACACCTCAATAAATGTTGCCTATTGTTATGATGGTGGTATTTGGTATCAACTGAAGTGGTGATTCTAAAGCAAGAAATACCACAAGCTCCTATGTATAAGATTCAGACCATTGGAACTTTGGCTGACCACTGGGTAATGTGGAACCATCCTCTTGACATTTTAAGAGAGCCGTGCTTCTTGTGTATCATGTCTGCTGTGCTACTCATGATTGGCTTCCCCCAAGTATTCCAGGGAAAATAAAATCACAACACCTCACATTGCAGGTGTGTGCCTATGGTAGAGGCCCACAGGCCAAAATGAACCCGGGCAGTTCTTGTCTTAGCTATGAAAACTTAACATTTTTATACTCTAGTCTTCAAGCAATAAATTTTGATTTAATTTTTTTGCTGCCTTCTCTGTCTAATATGTACTCTACAGATAAGCATTTTTAAGAAGTTTCTTTGGAATGTTAAATCTATAAACTTAGAAGACATTTATGTGAAAATTTCTTAGCAATTAACAGAAAGTTCCCACATCCATATTACTTTGGGCTTTATTTAAATTGCTTATTGTTTTTGTCACCCAGTCTGGATAGAAAAAGCCAAGTTAATAGCCAATAGTTTTAATACAGGTCTCTGAGTTTACATAGCCTGAGCGAAAATTCACTCTTTCAGTTAATAAGTAAAAAGGGAAATCATGAGTTTGAATGATATTTTTTCATCTTTAACATTTATCACTGTAATAGTTCTAATTAGCAATGTACATTTATTCTTCCCTTGTGTTCTTGTGTTTATTCATTACCTTTGCACAGCTCTGGACATTAGGACCCCCAAACTCCATGCATTCTGCCTGCTATTCAGCATCTTTAATTGTACCCTCCCTGGTGGTTCCCCTTGCTTTGCTTCCATCACCTTTGGCAAGGAGAACCATCTTCAGATTAGAAATGGTAACGTAAGTATTGGCAAAAGGAAAATAGATCCAAGATAAGCAGACTCTATCTGTTGGCCCAGACAGATTACTTTGTAGGGTCCTGAGAAAACTAACATTTGAGATTGCTGAATCACTATCTTTGATAAAAGAAAAGGAACAGAATCAACAGCTGGGGATGTGCAAATGTCACTGCAGATTTCAAAAAAGAAAAAAGGGAAGAAAATGGATGTTATACACTATTAACTAGTAATTTTGATAGTAGTCTAGCGAAAAACTAGACTGGGTAATTAAATAGTGGGTTATACGGAGTTACAAAGGAACATGCTGTGATGTTTCAAAGCCAGCATGGGTTCACTAAAAGCCAAGTTATTAAAAACAAAAGTTAGTTACACTTATTTCTTTTTGACATACAATTACTAATTCAAAGCAATACTTGGGAGCAGGGATCTGCAAACTATGACTCTTGGAACAAATCTTACCATGCCTGTTTGTTTACCTGTTGTCTTTGGCTGCCTTCCAGGTACAACAGCAGATTTGAGTAATTACAACAGTATGGCTTATAAAGCCTAAAATAGTTACTATTTGGCCAAATACAGAAAAGGCTTGCCAACCTCTGCCCTAGAATCTAAATTCATTCTTTCTTTTTGAATGTCTACAAATTACCTGGGGATCTTGCTAAAATGCGGATTGCGATATAGTAGTTGTGGGGTGGAGCTGAAGATTTGGCAAGACCAATGTGGCTTGTTCTCAGACCACATTTCAATCTAGTGAGGATCAAGATTTCTAAAAGACATTTGGCAGATTCCCCCACTTTAAATAAAGAAAGAGGGTAAACTATGAATTGAAAGTCAATTCAGTTGGTTAGAATCTTACATATTTGAATGATAGTATCCATGAAATGTTAAAAAGTCAATGTCGTTTTGGAAAGAAGTTTTTCCTGGTCATTTCGAAATGATTATATGATTATCATTTCCTTGTATGAACTTAGTGATAATATTTGAAGTTAGCAATAATGAGTTGATAACTCATGTGTTTAAATGACTAGTATTAACTGTGTTGGTCTGCTGGACAGTTCCTCTGTTAGAAGACAATTCTTTGTGTGTCTCCTATTTCTGTATATCTTGTGAAGAGAAGCACTGACTTCCCTTTGTTCTCGACTCTGGAACAAAGGGCAGGTTTGCTTTCTGCCCGTTATAAAAGATTCAGGTTCCCTAAACTCAGTATTCCTCTCCTGTAATGCAGTCTGCTGCACATGCAGGCATCCCTCTCAGCCCATCTGCATCACCCTGCTTGACTTGCGGGTAAGGGGAATGATGCCAACATCATGCTTAAGCTGCTAGCTGTGCTGTGAGTGATAAAAATCCTTTGGCTCTGACCCAGAGTCTTGTGTCTTCTGCCAGCATACTTGAAAATGTAGCAGGCCAACTTGTTATCTTCAAAGTATGGTAATCTCTGACCCTTCACAATTTTAGACACTCTCTCCCAGTAGTCATAACACAGGTTTTCTATTACTGACTTTCCTGTTCCTCTGCACCCATGTTCCCATTATTTTAGTGAAATTCTTGATGTTCCACTTAATAGAGAAAAGAGAAGCTCTCAAATGAAAATTCCTTCAACTTTCTAACATCAAGCATACCAAGCTATCTTCATTTGTACCTACTCTGTCCTTTTCTTTTACAATGAAGGGGTATCTGTCCTACGTCCTTTCTACGGGTAACCCTCCAGCTGTGTGCTGGAACTCCTTCACTGATGTGTCTTTAGGTACAGGAGCTATAGTTTCTTCTCTTTACTCAATCTCCATTCCTCTGATCCCCTTTTGTTTCTTTTCTGTGAATTTTGAGAATCTTCAAGGTTCTCCTTTCCAAACAACAGAACAAGAAACAACAAACTTCCTTTAGCTCACCTTCATTCCACTCAAGTTATTGCTCTATCTCTCTCCTCCTTTTTGTAGCTAGACTTTTATTCATTTTAATAGAATTGGGAAGTACAAATTGAATTCTATTATATGTATATAGTGTGTAGTTATGAAGTTCAGCTTTTGTACCCATCACCTGAATAGTATACATTGTACCTACATTATACCTCAGAGGTAATTTTTCATTCTCACCTCCTCCCACAGCTAGACTTCTTAAAAGTGTTGCCCAAACTGTCTCTCATTTCCCTTTTAGCTTCTCAGCCCTCAGACTACTCCAATTTAATGTTCACATTAGCCATTTCATTGAAATTGTTTTCTTCTATAAGCTTCAATCTGTATTTTATATTCTTTAACTGCTTGTATTTTTGTAGCAATAAACCACCAAACTACACGCTGAGGATTTACTCAACTATATCCACTGTCCAGACTGTATTCTGAGCTTCAGCCCCATATATCCCACTACTTATAGCATGTTTAATTACAGCCACCTCAAACTCATCATCTTCCCCAAGAAAAATGAATCTGTTCATCCCCAATTCTACCCTGGCTCAGTAATTGGCCCTATGAACTACTATTTGGTCAAGAATCAATTCAGAAAGCTAAGAAACCATCCTCCCTTCCATTCAACACCTGCACCACATACTTAGTTGGACAGTCTACCAGTGTACGTTTCAAATAGTTTTTGAATCCATTATGTCTCCCTATCTTGATCACTAAATTCCATCACCATATCCCAAATCGGCTTCTGCCTAGACTACTGAACAACTTTCTAACTAGTTTGCTTCCCTCTAATCCTCCTCTGCTTTAATCTCTTCTCTACACTGCACCCAGAGTGATTTTTACCTAACCACAAATAGCATCATGCCATTGCCAAGGCCCCTCTTCCACACCCATGGCTGCATAAACGCTGTCGGTGGCTTCCCCTGGCTTTGAAGTGAAGCCCAAACCCCTTGCCATGGATTACTAGGCCTTTTTGCCTTATCTGGCTTCTAACTTCATCTCTCACAACTGTACCTCTCACACTCTTCTCTTTCAGTTTCTCTATGTTCTTCCTGCTTCCAAAGCCTTTCTTCAATCTCTTCTCCTTGCCTGTATTTTCTGTCCTTCACCTCCTTCTGCTCTGTAACTCCATTGCCTGGTTAACTCCTATTGTTCTTTCAGTTCTCATACTGCGTGCTCTGACCTCCCTATTAAGCACTCTCATAGCTCGTTGAGATTTCCATTTGAAATACTATCATTTTATTGTAATTGCTTATCTGTCTTCTCTAAAAGAAAACAATTCAGGCATTGATAGTGCATGTGTCTGTGTGATTCACCACTGTGCCTAATAGGGCCTGGTGTAATAATCACTAAGTAGGTATTTGTTGAACGTATCAATGACAGATCAAGATCTAGAAAGATAATAGGCCGAATCTAATAAACTAATGTTTAATATGAATATATATAAGACCCTTAATTTTGGCCTGGAAAAAGTCTCAATCTTTTGAGAATTAGATGATAGAAGTGTTTCTTAACCACAATGTTGAAGTTAGAGAGGAACAAGGTACAACTGCTTTCTAGGATGGGAACTCTGTATGGATATAAACCATATATTCACCCTCTCCCTCAGCACCAGTGATGTCCGATCCATAGTTAGTACTCAGTAAGCGTTTGTTTCATTAAACACAGTGTCACTGAGACAAGCCAGCTGCCATTCCCTTAAGGTCTCACAGGGCGACATTGCTGTAATGGGGTCACCACAATTTTATTAAAAGTTTTCACAAAAACTATTATTGCACAAAAACTACCACAAAATTATTATTAAAAGTTTTCTTGGCAAGCATGGTCTCAGACTAGAGAGCATTAACCGGAGGGTGTCAGGGGCTAGTATATCCATCTCAAATAGTCTGATGCAGCTATCTTCACTGTAGTGCAGTGCGCCTGATGAACAAACCAGCACGCTCGTGTCAGCTGCTAGAACACCTCTTCCTTTGACAGAGCTATGAACAGCCTCTGAATGTGTCATCTGGGCACGCTAAGGTGCTTAGCCTGTGAAGGTCCAGTTGTAAAGAGGAAAGTGTAGGTGGAGGAGGGGAAAGAGGCCCCTGACTCGCCAATCAGCCACCACTTTCTTCCCAGCTACCCTTCCTAGGCTCCTAATGCCTCTTTCTTTCTTTATAAAGTTTACTCAGCTATATATTTTGACATTCGTCTTATTATATCATAGTCTTTGCAGATCATATACCCTGACCATTTTGTTTAAATTTAGATGTATGCAAAATGCCCCATACCACCCCTTTATAATTTATTGCTTAGGATTTATTGGCCAGTCTCATTCATTCATTGGTTTGACATCATTTCATTCTTGAAGAATAAACTTTTTTTTCTAACTTTTCAAGCTCTCACTATATACTGACCGCAGGACAAAAGGTAAAGATAGCTTGGGGGTTTAGGGTGGCATTATCTTTTTTTTTTTTTTTTTAAGGGATCTTTCCACTAATACAAGATTCAGAGGAAAGGAGTTGTCAAAGTATAATTTTCAAAAAGTTAAAAACATGGTTCTCTTGCACATATGGAATACACACATCAAACACTAATTTAACTGAATAATGATGAAACCAACAGGATGGTAAAGTTGGTTCCGAGAAGATTATAGAAATGGGGTTTATATAGACCATCAGAAAAGCATACTGAAATAAGTTTGCTAAATTAGAAACAAAACTGGCCAATGCCCACATGGCAATAAAACCATAATCATTGTAGTTATTTTTTCTATAACCAGGAATCATTTCCATTTCTACTGGGGAAAAAAACTCTGTAAATAAACATATGATCTTATAGTCTGGGCCCTAACAAATATAAATAGAAGTCAAACAAAGGTATCCCTCTAGGTAGTTAAATGAACTTTAGATTGGCCTGTTGGTGCTCCAGGATGACATCAAAAAGACATGCACTCCTCTTTTTGCATCATTTCCAAGTTTCGGTCAATTTTTATTAAGTGAGTACTGTGGACCCTTAAATTCATCTGGGTGTGTGTCTAAGAGAAGGCTCAGAACTATACCCTAAGAGGAAGTGTGGAGGAACTGAGGACTTTTATCCTGAAGAAGGCTGAGTGTGGGGACCAAAATGCTAACTTCACCATTACTCTTCAAATATAACCCTGAGGAAACAGCTGAAGAGGGCAAAGATTTTACTTACACCATTCAAGAGCATCAGTTAAAAGGCCATCACCAGGAAAGAGGGTGAGACTTGCCCTAAATTGCTTCAAGGGGAAGAAGGGCAGTAATGGTCGTGGTTTGGGATCAGTATAAGAAAGAGCTTCTCCCTTGCGAGAAACCTTCAGCCAGGCCGATGTTTGCCTTGAGAGCAAGGGTGTTTTCTCTCTGGGAGGTTCCCTGGCACAGGTGCACCAGGCCCAGTTCACATCACTGGTGAGGACGTGAGGGAGGCAATGGAGGGGTTAACGCTTCAGATGAGGACCAGACAGGGGTATCTCGAAGATTCCTGCAAAATTGATATTCTGTCATTCTGTGAAAACTGAGCTAATGCAATATCCTGGAGACAGAAACCTAAGAAGTCAGTTTGGGTATCTATGTGATCACTGTAGTTGTTGCAGCTAAACTTTTTGGTAGCATTTTCTACTAAAAAATATCATAAGTTCACATCACTTCTGCCTTTTGTATAAGTCCTATTGCTGAGAGAAGCACACTCACAGTTTTGTTGTTGTTTTTGTTGTTATTTGGGATTTTTTGTTTGTGTATTTCAGTGCAACTAACACTTTTTTTTCCCTTTCCACTAATGTCATTGAAATATATTCACCCAGTCATTCACATTGAGGTATAAATGGATTTTCTGAAAGTTTTTCAGGAGACAATGAAAGCCAGTCACTTTGTGTGACTTGACGTCTTCAGGTGTTGCCATCAGAAAGCTTCATACACCATCCCAGTTGCAAGGATGCTAAAACTATGTCTTGACCTTGAATCTGCAATGAGGGGATAACATCTTTTGCCAGAAGTGCTCATCCACCACCTGTTTAGTTTTACCCATTTGCATAGAATTTACTTAGGAAAGAGAAAGGCAAGGAATTAAATTGAGGCTTTATGTACCCAAAAGAAAATAACATGTTTGACTTTCCAGCTTTCAATGATTTTTGCTGACACAGTTTAAATTTTTAGTTCAACCTTTTTACCATTGATACTTGCAAAAACTTGACTTTAAAAAACATGTATCAGCCATGTGACATGAAGGCTTGCTTCTCAATTTGTTTCATGTCATCAAAAAGACATACTGAGCCTGAAGCTCCTCTCAGATTTACTCTTAAAATAAAACCCTGAGAAAATAGCTTAATATTGCAAAGATTTTGTTTACACCATTCAAGAGCACAGGTTCTGGAGTCAAGGAGAGATTCAATTCCTGTCACTGCCTCTTCCTACTTTAGTCAGCTTCCTTACCCAACAGATGGGGATAATAATAGTACCCACTTCGTAGAGTTGTTGTAAGGATTACATAAAATAATGTATATAATGTCCTTACCACAGTATCCCATATAAGTACTACATAAGTGTTAGCTATTATTATTTTAATAATATTTGATGACTTCACCAAAGCTTAATTGTGGCACTCTTGTCAAAGAATATATCATGGCTAACTTATTTCCCAGTACAACTGAAAAGTAAGTTTCAGCATTATAAAATAATTCAGTCTTAGTTAATAAACTTGAACAGCTATTCTGAGGAAAATAAGGAGGAATACTGAATACAGAATTAGAAAATACTTCCTGTTCACCAGGAAACTTTTAGTATTTTAGGAATAAATATTGTAAGTCCTTGGAAAAGCTGGAAAGAAACTGTTGTGTGTTGGTGACTACACATTCAGGCAGAAACCCCATAGATAAAAGTGCTCTGGCTTCCAGAATGAGTATCCCTAAGAATCAGTTGTCAACTTGAGACAAAGATCATACAGCAACTAATTGCTACATATATTTCATAAACAGAATTCTGTAGAAAACGACACTTGTTCTGGAAATCTGCTCCCTGGTATGGTGGAGTCAGTTCTGGATTTAGAATTGGATGAAGCAGGCTCAAGTCCAGACTGTGCCATTTATTTGCTGTGTGACTTTGGGTTTGGTTGACCTGTAATATCTCTGCTGAGAAGTCTGTTGTTAGTCTGAGGAAGATTCCTTTTATATGACTTGATACTTTTGTCTTGCTATTTTTAAAATTCTGTGTCTTTGACTTTTGACAGTTTGACAATAATGTGCCTTGGAGAAGACCTTTTGGGGCTGAAATTACATGGGGATTGTTGAGCTTCCTGTATCTTTATGTCTTTATATCTTGCAAGACTTGGGAAGTTTTCAGCAATTGTTTTATTAAATAGCTTTTCTATGCCTTTGCCTATCTTTTCTTCTTCTGAAAATCCAAAACTTTGAATATTTGGGCACTTTATTGTATTCCATATGTCATGTCATCTTTCTTCTTTTTTATTGTTTTTTCTTTTTTTTTTTTCTTTTTGGTCTGACTGGGTTATTTCAAAAGACCTGCCATCAAGTTAAAAAATTACTTCTTCTGCTTGATCTAATCTATAGTTGTAGCTCTTGATTGTATTTTTTATTTTATTAATTGAATTCTTCAGTTTCATGATTTCTGTTTATTTCTTTTTTTATGATGTCTTTTTGTTTAATTTCTCATTCAGATCATGAATTGTTTTCCTGATTTCTTGGTGTCATTTATCTTTGTTCTCTTGTATCTCACTGAGTTTCTTTGCTTTCACTATTTTGAATTCTTTTTCAGACATTTAATAAATTTCCTTTTCTTTAGGATCTGTTGTCAGAGAATTATTGTGTTCCTTTGGAAGGGTAATCTTTCCTTGCTTTTTCATGTTTCTTGTTTCCTTATGTTGATATATGTGCATCTGGTGTAACAGTTGCTTCTTTCAATTTTATAGATTGACTTTCATAGGGAAAGACTTTTTCCTATAGATTTATCTGTGTCAGTTAGGTAGGGTGCTTTGGCTTCAATTCTGTGTAGGCACAGTAGTATAATCTCCATATGATTTCTTTGGCTATAATCAGCATCAGTGGAGTGTGATTTTTAGTGGAGGCTGTGGTGAGGCGTTGCTGGGGACAGTGACACCAGATGGGCTGATCCTTGGGCACCATTTGCAGTGGTGGAGGGCAGTGTGGGCCTGTCCTCAGGCCCCCAGATGGTACACGTAGGCACCAGCAGTGGTGGGTATAGCAGATCCAGACAACGTGCACGGGCACCAGCAGTTGCAGCAGTGGAGGTGGGTGGGTCTTTCTTAAGGCCCACCACTGATATGCAAGGGTGAAAGTGGTAGGGGGTAGAGCAGAGCAATTCCCAGGCCCCTAGATGATGTGCATAGGTGCCAGCAGCTGCAGTGGCAGGTGGAGCAGGGCTGTCTCCATGCCTCTGAGTGGTACATGTGGGTGCTAGTGGTGGCAGGTGAAGCAGGCCTCTACTCAGACCCTTCCATGGTGCATATGGGTGCCAGTGGTGGTGAGCAGGGGCAGGTCAATTCCTAGGCCCCCCCAAACAATGTGCATGGGCGCTGGTGTGGCAGTGGTAGGCAGGGCAGACCCGTCTTCAGGCCCCCAGATGGTGCATGTGGGTACTGGCAGGCAGGATAGATCGATCCCCAGACCCTCAGGTGATGTCTGCAGGTGCCAATAGTGGGTGGGGTGGGGCTGTTCTTAGTACCCTGGGTGGTGTTTGTGGGTGCTGGCAGTGGTAGCAGCAGATGCTGTGGACCTCTCTCAAGCTCCCTGGTAGTACGTGCAGGTACTGGTAGCAGAAAATAAGGTGGGTCAATCATCAGGCCCCCACAGGACGTGCATAGGTGCCAGTGGCAGTGGTAACGGGTAGGGCTGGCCTGTCATCTGTCCCCTGGATTGTGCGTGTGGGTGCTGGCAGGTGGGGTGTGTCAATCCCCAGGCCCTTAGACAATGTGCACGGGCACCAGAAGTGGGCAGGGTGAGCCTGTTTGCAGGCCTCCGATGGTGCACACGGGCACTGGCAGTGGTGGCAGTTGAGGGGCTGTCAATCCTCAGGCCCCTGGACAATGTATGTGCACAGGCGGTGGTGGTAGCAGTGGTGGTAGCAGCTCCTATTACTCTGTATTGAACTTTGTTCCTAAGTCAGTGTCCCTTACTGGGTTATAAGCTGTTTAAGTGTGGGATCATGTTGTATTTGCTCTTGAATCTTCAGTGATGAGCACAGTACCCGCAAAAAAGTGGATGTTCAATCAGTATTTAAGCAAATTGACTTGAAATTGGATGGCTCTCACATAGACTGAAACAGACAGATATATTCATTTCCATATAGCTCTATAAGGTTTGGAACTCCTCCTAAAGTCTGAACATGGTCCGTGTCATTGAAGGACAGTAGTCCTTCTAAGTTAAAAATTATTTTGGCATTTAGCACATGTAGCTCTCCTAAAGACACTAATGAGAACCTGTTTCATAGACACCAATGGAGTTGATAAGCCACAATACATGTTTTAATAAGTAGATTTGAAAGTTATTCTTAAATTAAATGTTGTATTCCCTTTTGCCAGTTGTAAAAGTTTGCACAATAAAGAGGCAGTTATTCTATTATTTAATAATAAAACAAATCTGCATTGTGGATATTCACATGTGTATATGCCCAAGAAAGTCCTGGTAGCAATGTTCATGTAAAGTAAGCCAGTCCCTCTTGAGCCACATCCAAAACAATTTAGTTACTGTAATGACAAAAGGACTTCCATATAAATACCAAACGGACTTTTTTCCAAAAGTAATGAAGTGGTCCCAGGCCTGGATCCTGGGTACTGTCTGGGTATAGTGCTTCTCTCTTTCTCCCTCCCTCCCTCCCTCTTCCTCCTTTCTCTCTCTCTCTCTTTTAAATACACACAAACACATCCTCAGACTCTCTGAAAATTTAAAATTCCAAGTAGAATTCATTAATAAAAATCTGAAATGCTTTTTCTTGTATAAATCATAACAAAGTGTTGAGAGATAAAGGAAGAACTAAGACCGGCAAATAATCAATCTGCTGCTCCAAAACTGAAATCTGTCATTTCAACTCCCAACTCAAACACTTAGTTTTAAAGATTTACCTTCAAGAAACCTTAAAAGCTGGTATCCGGCCTCATTGGCAACAGCCTCAAACTGTTCCCTGTCATCGAAGAAAACAAATCTTTTGCTCGTTTCTGCCTAGGGGAGGCAGAGGGACTGAGGTGGTCCTATGTGGCTGAATTAGATGAAAGACTTGCCTTCCACCATGGAGACATGGAGTCTAATCAAGTGAAATGAGTTTTGAGATCCCAGCCCATTTCCTAGGGGAGATCCGTTCACGTTACAAAATCACGGCATCTCATTCATCACAACTGACGTGGTCTTTGCTCAGGAGAGGACTCCAACTGGGACTAAACCACCTGTCTTCTCTCAAAAAGGGGCACTTTATCCAAGTTAGAGTTGAAAGCCTTGGAGTGGGAAAGCTTGCCAGCCACCAGCTTCTTATCCATGTGATACATGTGCAATGTGGAAGGGAACTTAGGTTTACTTTTAAAAGGAAAGACGAGTTTAAGGAAGATCAGTGGTTGTACTTTTACTGATGCCAAATACAAATAACTGTAATAGAGATGTTAAGGCATGATGGGAGGGAAAGCCAAGACTGGGGCTCCCTCTTCTTTATCTCCTAGATTTTATTAAACTAAAGTGAGAAGGATGAGCATTTCCATGCCTCAGAGTTTAAAATGGCAAAGAAAATATCCTGATTTCCAGGCTGATAAATGATCATCATCTCTTTTATTTCTTTCAGGGCATCATTATAACACCCCTGCTACTGCTGCTTTTTGTGAGTATTTTGATGTTGTCTTTAATATTCTTTATTAAAAGCTATCTACACCCCTTAAAGGGGTCATTAGAATAAAATTGAAATATGAATTTTTTTGCACCACATTTTGAACTGTTGTCTTCGAGCTCTGCCAAGTAATAACACTCAGACACACACAAAACAGCTTCACAGTCTTGTGATCCAAGAACAGCATCAAGACCCAGTTATTAGGCCTCAAACTCCTGGCTAAATCATTAGCTATTATAAATTAATAACCTGTGACACAGGTCACAAATGTACTGCTCTTGATTTTCTCATTAGTGAAACTAAAGTGATTGATAGTGACCCAGTGTTTGATAGTGTTTGACAGAAAGAGCCTTGGAGCAGGGAGCAGGGGAGGTTTGGGTTCCAAGGCTGATACTGATAGTAGCCCGTTTCTCACCTTGTGGAAGACTGCCTCGATTTGTTCATCTGTAGGATGGGAATCAGTTAACACCTATTCCATTCTGTCTCCATGGGATAATGAAATGTGCTTTAGAAATAAAGCTTACAAGTAGATACAAGCTCCTGGTTAACTAAACAAAAATTGTTCTGAAAACAAGAAATGCTAATTAACTGTCTTATTTCTTTTGGCACTAAGCATGTGAGAAATTAGATGAAAGACTATAATAGAAATTAATGTTATCTCATGCTGAGCAAAGCATATGTAATCATGAATGATACCTAAAATATTTTATGAACTGTGCATTTTTTCATACACAAATCTTCCAAATATAAATCACTCTACTTATCACTGAAATGTAGTGGGGATGTGTTTCTGGGAGTATAATGTAGCTGTTTGACTAGTACCATTTATCAGTGAATTAAAACTATGGGGAAAATTTATTTAATTATAGTATAATTACCCAAGTTGGAATTCAATTAGAGTAATAGAGTGAGGGACTTCATTTCTTACCAGCTGTGTAGGAAATAGAAAGGAATAGATATACTACTAAACAGTTGGATTCTGCATCTTTCATGAAAGACATTATCTTCAAGTAATAAACCTCAGCCTTACCCTCCCTTCTGAAATGCTGGCTCCATTATGGCAAGGTAAGAAGAGTCAAATAATCAGATCACTTTCCTCAACATGAAACAACCTCATGAATTTGGACTTTACCGATTCAGAATTTGCACTGAGTTAAATTGAAACTGAAGTGAATATTTGCATTGATTTGGAAGAAAAGAATTCTTATATACCTACCTGCAAACTAAATGTGAGATTCTGGAATCATCCATCAGTGCTTTTCTCCAAATCCTGGGATTACAAGGGCAGTTACCCCAGAGCAGTCCTCGGTGGCCATAGTGTGCCGCCAGTCCGAGGTCCCCGCTTGCAGTGGGTCAAGAAACTAGTATAGAGCTTGGCATCTAGTAAGTGCCCAGCAAATGGCTGCATAGCCCACCTGTTCTCCATCGCAGGAGAGGACAACTCTTACTCCTGTAACTCATTTAAGAAGAGCAGGAGATAAGTTATAGCTGCAACAAGGGGCCTGAGACCTGGGGTAACACTTTTGAGTATCTCAGAGGCTGAAATCTCTGGGACCCTGTTTCAGCTCATGATTGAAGAACCAAATAAATATTTTTTATCCCTCTCCTTCCCATCTACGTGCCATAACAGTAAATTTTCTCAGTTGATAAAAATTATGGCATCTCTTTCTCCCATTCACAGACTCATAGGCTTGTGAGCATTAGTTGGTTCAACATTTTAAACGAATAGAGCGGTAAGAATAGTGAAAGAGATGTCAAGACCCTCAACTTAAAAGTTTAATGCTTCCCTTCTGAGCCAACTGGGCTGTCCCAATAGGTTCAGTGGCATCATCACACTCATCAATAGATCCTTCTATATTATATGACTTTAAATCACGTGCATAGTGTGTTTGCACTTTTTTGTCTGTTTAGGTTGTGATGCATTTTATAAACAATGGGAATTTCTTAAACACAGGGGTTACTAAGCCTCATTTACTGAGCAGGACAAAACCTGAATGACTTAAAATATGAACACATTCCATAAAAGATGTATTATTTTTTTTCTCAATACCTTTGTTATGAGTTCAATTATTTCCCCCCAAAAGATAGGTTGAAGTCCTAACCCTCAGTACATCAGAAAATAAGGTCTTATTTGAAAATAGGGTCATTGCAAATGTAATTAGTTAGATGAGGACATAGTGGAGTAGGATGGGCCTTTAACATAGTTGGTGTCCTTGTAAGAAGAGGAGGCAGAGACACACAGGAGGACCTCCACATGACAATGGAGGCAGAGATTAGAGTGATGCATGTACAAGCCAAGGAACACCAAGGATTACTGGCAAACATCAGAATCTGAAAGAGATGAGGAAGGATTCTCCCCTGCAGATTTCAGAGGGAGCATAGCTCTGCTTGATGGCAGACATATAGCTTCCAGAACTGTGAAACAATACATCCCTGTTGTTTTAAGCTGCCACAGTTTGTGGGCTGTGTTATAGAAGCCTAAGAAACAAACATGACCCCTGGAAATTGTATTGTCTTATTTTCTCACACCATGAAAATGGAAATTTTGCAGTATTCAGGCACAGTAGCTAATTAAGGCCATTTCTGCTGATGGAATATTAGTACCCTGTATTTTTAACCTCTTCTAAGACTGTCCCCTTTACTTTCTTGCTCCAACTGAAACCTGTCCTCTGATTCATGTTTCTGCTGCAGGCATCTTTCATGTCACTGAGCCTTGAAATGGGGTAAGGTGTCTTCCTAGTGCCTCATTACCAATTCCAGATCATCTCCCATGTCCTCTCCATAAAATCCTCTGGTTCCTTTGAAGGTTATGACAACACAACTATACCACCTGCTACTCCTCTTTGTTGTAATTATCGATAGAACCCCAGGTCACTATGATCCAAAAAATGTTAGCATCTTCACATTGTTTTCTTTTTCACAGCACATATTTCTAGTTCTTGGTATTTTCAAAATTCAGGTAGAGGATCCTTCCAATATCCTGCCCTCTGAATTCTTTTTTTTTTTTTTTATTTCAGAGTATTATGGGGGTACAAAAATTTTGGTTACCTATAATACCTTTGCCCCACCCAAGCCAGTGCTACAAGCATGCCTCTCCCCCATACAGTGCACTCCACCCATTAGTTGTGAGTTTACCCACCCCCACCACCCCCTCCCACCTGACCAGCACCTGATGAATATTACTTGGGAGAAAATATTTGCATTCTACATTGACTGGAGTGAGTTCAAGAAAGAATGGAGGAAGAAGAGTTAAAGACAGTGATAATTAATAACTCTTTTGGGGAACTTTACTGTAAAGGATGCAGAAAGTGAGGCAGTCATAAAGCTAATAAAAAAATCAAGAGAAAATTCTTTTTTTTAAGTTTGGAAAATTAGTAGCATATTCATACCAATAGAATTAATGCAGTTATAGAGGGGAAAATTTGTGAACACACGTCATTGAGTAAGCTCCAGTGCATAAAGGGAAAGTGTGGCCTCCTAAACACAGAGAGTAACAGGAGGGAAGTCCTGGTATATGGGGAGAGATGCAAGTAAATTGGTTGACGGGACCATAGGAGCTTGCATAAGTTCTCTTCTGATTATTTTTTCTCAGTGAAATGGGAAGTAAACTTAGTGATGGAGGACAAGAAAGGCAAGGAGGTGTTGGAGATTTGACAAGTGAGAAGAGGTGAAGTAGTCGGGAGAGTGAAGAGGGAGTAGAATGAGCAAACGTAGTGGGATAATCAACAGCACCAAGGGCCGTCCTCAGAGTCTTTACATGTGCTGTTGGCTCAGCCTGGATTTTTCCCCTGAATGTCTGCATGGCTCCCTTCTTCTCTCTCATCATGTCTCTGGTCAAATGTCATTTTAGGAGAGACATCTTTCCTGACTACTTCATATGAAATAATATATTCTATCACTCTCTCCAACCTACCATGCTTAATCGTTCTATCTTAGGGTACTCCAGAAAAAAGAACCATGAGGAGATAGATATAGATATAGATATATAGATACAGATATATGAGAGTTTTTTATGGGAATTGGCTCACACAATTATGGAGGCCTAGAAGTGCCACCATCTGCCATCTGCAAGCTGGAGAAACAGGAAAGCCAATGATATAATTCAGTCCAAGTTCGAAGGCCTGAGAATTAGAGAAGCCACGGGTATAGCTCTCAGTCCCAGTCCAAGTCCAAAGGCCCAAGAACCAAGAGCCCCAGTGTTCAAAAGCATGAGAAGGTGGATGTCCCAGATCAAGAAGAGAGAGCAAATTTGCCTTTCTTCTTGTTTATTCTGGCCCTCAGTGGATTAGACAATGCCTTTCCCCATTGGCAAGGGCAGGTCGTCTTTACTCAGTCTGCCAATTCAAATGCTAATCTCTTCAAGAAACACCCTAAAAATGATGTTTTACCAGCTATCTGGGCATTCCTTAGCCCAATGAATGTGTAAAATTAACCATCACACGTTCCTCTCAGCATTTATCACATGACATCTTAATCTTTTGTTAATTTGTTTATCTATCTTCCTCAACTAGAATGTAAGCATCACAAGAGAGCAGGGACTTTATCTGTTTGAGTCACTGTTTTAATCCGAATATCCCAAATAGCATCTGGCCATGGAAGCCACTCAAAAACATTTTTTGAATGCATGATTGGACAAATGAATGGATATATCTGTCCACAAAGCTGTGTTGGAGCTACAAATACTGGTGTTTACTTGTTACATGCTCTACCTTCAGGGACACCTTCTTTATTATGAAGACACTTTGAAGGGACTGAGTTCATTTTCCCCTCACGCTCTATTTGTAGAGAGGTAGCATGGTATAGTGAAAAGGCATGAAATCTTGGTTTAATTTGCAGCCAGTACCGGTTGTATAACAGTAGATTTTCTTTAACGCTTCTCAGCCTCAGTTTTTACCTCTGTAAAAGGAGGATTATGGTAAGATGAAATTAATTAATGGATGTGGAAGCATGCTGTAAACTGTAAAGAACCATGCAAATGTTAGTTATTTAAATTTGACACTTCATTAGAGAAAAATAGAAAATAATCCCAGGAAGCACAAGTTTTTGCGAAAGCACTCATCTGAAATGCAGCAACAGTCTAGCTGGTTCAGATCTTAATAATGATGAATTGAGTCTTAATACTTAAAACTTTAGGATTCTATAATCATATATAACCTATAATTTTATAACCTTGCGTGTAAGGGAATCCAGTGCTTACCACAGCTTACAGTGAGAACAGTGAAACTGTTCCTAAAATATCACCTTTTGCTCCTAAGACCCTATCTTAGTTTGCTGAGGCTGCTGTAACAAAATACTATAAGCTCGGTGGCTTATAAGCAACAGAAATTATTTCTCACAGTTTTGGAGGCTGAGAAGTCCAAGATCAAGGTAGATTCAGTGAGTGGTGAGGGCCCACTTTCTGGCTCACAGACGCTCCTTTTTGCTGTGTCCTTGCGTGGTGGAAGGGGCAAGCTAACTCTCTAGGGCCTCTTTTCTAAGGGGACTAATTCACAAGGGCTCCACCCTCATGACCTAATCACCTCCCAAAGTCTTCACCTCCTAATACGAGCACCTGTGGGGTTGGGATTTCAACATACGAATTTTGGTGGGACAAAAACATTCAGATCATAGCAGACCCAAAGTACTTTTATGTATATTACCTCAACTATCTTGATAACATACCTCTTATTTTGGCAAGGGCAGGAATTATTGGTTTTTGGTTTTTTGTTTGTCAGTGTATATACCTCAGTCCATGGAGTTTCTATCTGTGAGGATAAATTAAGGCCTTGTCTAGCTTTAAAAACTGTACTTGTAAATTCGTACTAATTTTCCTTATGAAACAATGTTACAAGTGGTAACTATCTGCTAGATTTTAACTTCTACTAAGCCAGGAGTCATACATGTCTTATTTGTTACCTTTTCTCCAATGCCAAGTGTTCAATAAATATTTGTTGGAAGCAGGGCAACAGAAAGGTGGATGAGCAGTGAATAATTAGAATGGTTCAAATGATAAATGAATGGTTAGAAGGTTAGGAACTCAACCTGACTCATAAAATCTTACCTTTTATTTGCTGTGAAAAATAAGTGACAGTTTTTTCAATAATATTAAATAAAATATCCATTTTTTATTCAATGTTTGAGTACCTACTGTACACTGTGAATATTACATAGATTAGTCTGACATTGAGCCTTCCCTTAAAGAGCTTATGGTTTAATAGAGAAAATCAGATACATGCACAGATAGTTAAAATTCAGGATAGAAATTTTAAGTATCACAAGTACCATAACACTTCAAAGGAGATTAGTAATAAAGAAAACATTTCATTAAATTGAAGTATTTTTTATAATAAATTGTATACTGAAAGAAAATTTTTAATTTGAGGAGAATGAGAAGGTAGATGGAAACTTCTCATGTTTCTCAAGGGATCTTCTGCTTACTTCAGATTTTTTCATTTGTACGGTTCCCATTCTCTGTTATGTCTAACATCACTTAAAAACTTGCATATCTTCCTTGTGATGTGGTTTATCACTAACGCTATGTTTAGAGCCATTATTATGATCTTTATTCAGCAGCATGTAATAGAGATGAGAGGTTTCGTAACTCAGTTGAGACTGCACAACTGGTAAAGAACACAAGGCACTTTCTGCCTGAGTCTGCCTCCCCTAGAATTTTCTTTCCAGATCATGCTTACAAAGCAGGCCTCTTTGGAGACACAGTTTAAGTTGTATTATCAGCATGCAATTACTTTTTCCTGAACATTTATACCCTAGGTAAGATATATAAGACAAAAATGACTAAGGCATGATAATTGCCTGGAAGAAACGTAAAACTTATTTGGGCAACAGGAATGGAGAATATGGAAGAAATTTAGAGGAAAAATCAACTGCTAAACTGTGTGATTCAAACTGAATTTAATAGGAGTTCATAGAAGAGAGATCTCCAGGTTAGAGAAAGAGATTGGGGGCAGCTTTCAAGGCAACAAGTTTCCCTAGTAATTGGCTGCCGGTGATAGAAAGTTCTTCGACTTTTTATCTCACTATAAACAAAAACAATGAATACAGCTATTAGTGTCATGTACAATACTCTACTTTTTATGATTTGTTTCCAATTATGGTTGCATAATTAATGGTCACACATGTGATATGTATAAAATGATAAAACATAAAGCACTTAAAAAGAAACTAGCCATTTGATCGCCAAAGTTGCTTCACACTGAGCCAATTTCTCCATCTTGTACACTGCAAGTGAAGACAAATCTCCTGAAGCTGAAAGTAGCTTATCTTCTGACTGAGGTAGAGGAAGCACCCTGGTAGGCAGTTTTCAAATACTCCAGAGGTGATGGAGGCAACGTTGATACACTCCCTCCACCATTAAGGACCACTGACCCAGAGAGGCCAATGCCACTGCTGGTCTGGGACTTCTCAGACTTAACTGAAGTGAGGTAGAGACACAAAGTGCACTTGGAGGGGGTCACTATCTTAGCTTGGCTTTCCCCTTGCCCTTTGGTTCCCTCTCCAGCACCCACGACTACAGTGCTCCCTGAGCAGGTGGGGTCCAGCCCAGTCAGAAAGACACTGATTCCTGGCCACACCCTTGCCTGTTGGTATGCAAGCTGGAGGAACTCGGCATTTGTTCTGCTGAAGAGAGTATTTCACAATAGCAAGCTCCTTGGTTCCTGAACCAAACCCCAGATTGACAAGACCAAATCCTTTGGTTAGAAAATAGGGAGCAAAGTTTGTTCCTAGATGCCTGAGTATCTCTGCCTCCAGCCCTGCATGTCCTAGAAGTTTCATCTCCCCACAGCTTTCCTCTTGGGTTAGGATAAGCCAATTTACAGTCCACAGTTCATTTTGTCACATTTCACTAAACAGTCTGAATGGTCTGAGTAACCAGAAACAACGATTGCACACATTAAGTTTCCATCAATATTATTAGAAGGTAACCTTTTCATCTTACGTTTTAAACTAGCACGTACCATGGATGAACCTGGAGGACATTATGTTAAATGAAATAAGCCAGACAGAGAAAGACAAATATTACATGGTCTCACTTATATTTGGAGTCTAAAAAGTCAAACTCAAACAGAGGGTAGAAGGGTGGCTACCAGGGGTTGGGAGGCTGGGAAAATGGAGAGATGTTGGTCAAAGGACACAAACTTGTAAGATGCATAAGTTCTAGACAACTAATGTATAGCATAGTGACTATACTTAATAATGATATATTGCATAATTAAAATTTACTAAGTGAGTAGATTTTAAGTATTCTTACCACCCCCACAAAAAGGTAACTATGTAAAGTGATGGATATGTTAAATAGCTTGATTGTGGTAATCATATCACAATGTATACACATATCAAAACCTCACATTGTATACCTTGAATAGATACAATTTTTATTTGTCAATTTTACCTCAATAAAACTGAAAAAGAAAGATAAACTAGCATATAAATAAAAAAGAAAGGTGAAGCCATGTTTCACATAATTTTTTGCCTTTAAAAGAATCTTTTAAAGCTTATTTTGTTTTTTCATTTCTCGGAGAAGGAAAAAGACCATGCATTTAGATATAAAAAGATCATTTCCTCTACTAATTATATACTTTCTATGCAGGAACACAATTTTAGTCTGATGCATGCAACTGAATGCGTATGGCTGTTCAACTAGCATCTTCCTAAGTTTGATAAAAATCAGTCATTTTTACATTGAGTCTGTCACCTGATATACATTTCATTTATAAATTTTGTGTAAGTAATCAGTTTAGTTTGCATATATCCCTGTGAGAGAAGGGGCAGCAGGGAATGAAAGAAAGGCTGAACTATAGTTTGTGGGGAAAGATAGAATTCTGGAAAAGTTTTAGGGATTGGGGTCTGGGGAGACTCTCCCTTCTGTATAAATGCTTGTCTTTGTGTCAGGAAAGATCTGTGGGTATTTATAAGTGTCTCTGTGTGGGTACAAGAAAGTTAGATGCAATAGTAAGAAAGTCCCTTCCTCCGTCTCCTTTCCCCCAGGGCTGGGCTCTGTGTAAGTTGGGCAGGAAGGGAGAAAATCTTCCTCTACCTCTGAAGCTGTTGCTTCCTGATTTTCTAGCAGAAAAAAAAAAAATGATTTAACATTTATCATCTACATATAAACTGTAAATATCTATTCTTATTTTTCCCTGAATGTAGTACTAATGAAATCAAGGACCAATCATCAAGGGTGAATTATTTAATACAATAATGTTTTAATAGCTGAGAAGAGACACAAATAGTGAAGATGCCTGTGGCTAATGGATTTCTCTGATAGGAGATAAAAGGCGGATTACACAGCAGAGCAAGTGAAGAACTGGTGCATTAATGACAATTTACAGGTCAGCTCACTTACAGGAGTGATTTAAAATGCACCATCTGTTTTCTAACTGTAGGTTGATAGCTATGATTCTACAGACAGCCAATGGCTCTTCGTCAAGAATTGTTACTTACTTGTCTTTCTGAGTCTAGTTAGTTTTTCCCCATGATATTTTACCAGCTGGACCCCCAGATTCTTTCCAAATGAAATAGTCTCTATGAATGGATTGATAGCAATCAAT
Source organism: Eulemur rufifrons (assembly GCF_041146395.1). Lineage (NCBI taxonomy): Eukaryota > Metazoa > Chordata > Mammalia > Primates > Lemuridae > Eulemur > Eulemur rufifrons. The sequence goes on along the minus strand of NC_091000.1, from coordinate 32,587,348 downwards.
CCTGCTTCCACTCAGCCTTTCTCTGCCAGGATAGAGAGTTTAAGCCCTAATGTCCTTAATTCACATCCATTGTGTGAATTGAATTAACTTGACTCTAATGCATCTACTCTGGTACTAGTTCTGTACCATCCTTGAGAGAGTTGAGAAAATGGTCACCCAATAACTATCTATATCCTGTGGTTCAAATCCGGAACCCCAGCTGAGGAAGGCTGCACCTATCAACCATTCTTATCAAGCTCCCCACCCCACTTTTTCTCTCTTATTTTTCCTACCTCTTCTTGCTCCTGCCTGGCCCCCCAGTTCCTCATCTCCGTGCAGCCCCGTCCCCACACCCTTGCTTTCTGTCACAGAGGCAAAAAAGGGGAGCTTTGGAGCTGCCTTTCTTGGTTTAGATCCTGGCTCGGTTACTTTCTAGGCTCTGGCGACCTCTCTGTCCAAGTTATTTTACTGCCCTGTGCCACTGTTGCCTCATGTGAAAATGGGGGTAATGATAAGACCCACCTCAAGGGTTGCTGTGAGGATTCAGTTATGCACCAGGCATTCAGCGTGTGAAGCAGTGTCTGGCACGTAAACGCGCACAGTAAACATTGGTTGTAATCATAGGAGACAGTTGAGTGGGAGACCAGGCTAAGGATCCTTTCTTGGGTCTGTGAACTAAGTAGGGCTCTGTAACTTGCCTGAATGAAGTTAGAAGGATGGAAAGAAAACATTGACAAGCTTTTTCTACCCGTGTATTGTAGTCATTCACTAACTGACACACATTTGTTGAGCACCAATGATGTACTAGATTAATGGTTCTCAAAGTATGAACCCCAACTCAGCAGCAGCATCTGGGACCTGGTTAGAAATGCAAATTATTACCACCCTCTCCCACTGCCATCACCCTCCCAGGCATTCTGAATCAGAAACTCGGAGGGTGGGGCCAAGCAATCTATGTTTTAATAAGCCCTCTAGGTGTTTCTGATGGGCTAAAGTTGGAGAACCACTGCCCTAGATGCAGCACAGTCACTCTGCTGGGTACAGGGAATATAAACGTGAATAAGATGGTGTCCCAACCTTCAGGAGCACGCAGTCTCCTGGGAACAGCCTAGGATTCTGATAGGTACATCAGCGACACAGGGAACAGTGCTTCACACAGAGGGCGTGGCCAATATCGCAGTTGGGGAGGAGGGTTTGGAAAGAATTCCTGCAGAAGTAATGCTTGAACTGTGTCTTGGAAAAACACTAGAACTTTTCCAGTTTTAAGTGGGAGAAACGACACCCCAGAGACAGGAGTGATTACGTGTGTATTTGTGATGGGCAGGCAGGCACACAGACCTCAATTTTTAAAAAGCAGCTCCTGGAGAGGAGGGGTTTTGTGTTTTGTCCACTGTTGTAACCCCAGGGCCTAGAACATGCCCTGGTTCACAGGAAGCACTCAGTAACTACTTGGATAATTGAACACAAAGATCCTAAATTCATGCACACTGAATTTTTGTGAATCATTTCGCCTCAGCATAGGATGGTAAAACAAACAAGCCAACCTCATGGGGAGTTTTCTGCTTTAAAGTACTACATATTCTGGCAAGAAATTAGCCAATGACTGGATTGTTTGTTTAATGTGCTGTATCTTAAAGTGTGGGTTGGCAGTAGGAGACATATTAGTCTAAATCTGCCAGGGTAGCTCAGTGAAGCCCAGAGCACTTGCTTCATACAAGCTTATTCTGTACCTGCAGACTTTAGCTACAAATTATTGATGCTTTTATAAATACATTGGTCTTTACAATAGAAGCCAGAACAGTATTTTCTCCTTAAAATATGAAGAACCAAATATCCAAGGCAGCATACTCCCTTCTGCTTTAGTTAAATCAATTCCGCATACAAAATGATTGGGTCTGGTTCTTTCCTAGTCATGTTCTCATAAGCTGCCCTGTGCCAGATGCTTGCTGTTCTGTCTTATGGATGCCAGGGCATACTTCATAGCATCAGAAACTTCCCTAAGGGTCTGTTGCATCTTCACACTGACCACAGCAACAGGTCTAGTGGCCAATTCAAAGGAAAGGACTTATGCCAAATTAGACTCCAGTACTGAGGTTTCCTGCCTTTCAGGGCCACTTCTAAGGAGCCGTCCTGCAGGACTTCCTCCCCAGCATCTCTGCCATACCTCATCTGGCTTCTTGTACCCAGTTAATTACATCCCTGGTTAGATTGCTTCAGTCTCTGCTCTGACAGGGTCTCGGAGGAAGGCTGCTCTAACCTGTGTTCCCAATCAAGGGGACGAGAGATCATAGGCCTTCTAGAGGACAAAGGGACCTTGGAGATCACAGACAACCTCTTCTTCAACCCATGGCCTCATTTCACTGTCTTCTAGGAACATGAGTTTTCCAAATCTTGAACATGCCAATGGTCTGTTATGGGAAGGATGGAGGAATTAAAATTCATAGTATTTTTAAAAATCAAACTTGAAATGGATTTTTTTTTTCTTTATTTTGGGGGCCTTACAGAGGGAATATAGCTTGACATGGTTATTGATTTAAAATTTTTTAAAACACATTAATAAAGTGGAGATAGAAAGAGGAGCCAGGGATATATGAGATCACTCATGAGATTCCAAGCAGGATTTGTCACCTTTTACATGAAGATTGTAATTCTGAATCCTGCTGTCTGTCTCTAAACACTGTCAACCTTGCGAATAGAGTGTGGAGCTGGACATTTTTGAACTTGAAAACACTGTTTTTGAAAGTTTAGTTCTCTATTCATCTAGTACCTTGATTTCTCTGTAAAATGTGTTTTTTTCTTTATTTTAATCCTTGAACCGGGAACATCCATAGGGTTAATATTTGTGGAGAGAATATATTTGTTAAGTACCATGTGCTTCAAAGACATCGATGCTATAAAATAGGGTATAATTATTAGCGTTTAATACTTTTGCATAAAAAAGAAACATCTAACAGCCATGTGACATTTAACACACCAGAGATCCTGTCTCTGTTTTTCACCAATTTCACTTTTTCTGCCTGATTCTCTTCATTTAGTTTATATTGGTTATGGAGGAAAAGGGCTAGAGGCCACCAATTGTTATGGGTTAAAGTGACAGCCAGCAGTCAGTGTTGAAGCTAGTATTACATGGACACAGGGCCACTGACGGGAAAGACATACATTCTTGGCACTTTGATTGAATGTGGGTTGGGGCTAGGGAGGGGAGACAGAATATTAAAAAATACAGCACAATGGAGAAAAGATTTTGGTAAGCCATTCATCCAGAAATGAGTGAAAACAATGATCCCGTATCACTTCATTCAGAGCTATCGACTTAATTTATCTGAATATTTGTTTTATTTGACATTCTCTGCCCTCATTCATTACCTCCTCAATGTCCTTTCACAAAAATTATTTTCCAAAAGATATTTCCAAGTGTAACTAGACTTAGATAAACATGAAAGTTGAGGTTGCTCTTGTAGGGGCAAGGTGAAAAGTAAGTTCCAAGGGCCAGGGAGAGAATTATTGATGATTTGGGAGAATCTGGTTGCAAAAGGGACTCATGAAATACAGAAATATCTATGGAGCAGGGTATTGTTTGTCCAGAGAGGTTTGAAAACCAGAGGAGGTTTTGAGAAACGTTAGAAAATTAATGGGAAGTCTTAGCAATTCATGGTGATTGAGGCTAACGTGAATGTATTACTGTTCCTCTGATAAACACTCTTATGCTGCAGTAAATAAAATCTTTATGAGGCAGGGATTGCAATTGTTAGCAAAGAAAGAATCAAAAAATGGGAAGGAGAAAAATAGGAATTATGAACAGTGTTAAGTCTTATAAATTTAGGAAAGGAATATTGATATTTTAAGTTGAAAAATAAGTTATGTTTCAGGATTTCCCATTTGCTAGACCATGTGTAAGATTACATTCTAAAGGATCTGAGATTCACTGTCTTTGTTTTGAAGGAGTAGAAAGGTTAGAAACTAGTTCATTTGCGTAAATAAAAATGTTATCTTGATCAAAGAGTGAGACATGTTTATTTTAGATATATTCAGACAGGTGAAATAAAAATCATATAAACTATGATTGTAGGTGAAATATCATGCCATATGATTATAGACAGTATGAACACAGAATGACTTTACTATTCAGAAATGTATTTAATAATAAGCAGTTTAAATTGATTATAGTTTTTTTTAAATCTTAGTCTCCCCATAAAAATTATATATTAAAATACTTAGCAGGTTTTTTGTGTGTTGAATTTAGAAGATTAGAGGTAACTTCACTTGCTCTTTGTAGATAGCTACCAAATTTGAGAGAATGAATACATGTAAGAGAACTCATTTATGGAATTATTTAATTAACACCGATATTTGATAACTGATTCAAACTAATTCCAACTCCTATTTTCTTGTTTTGCAGCTTGGATCATCCTCTTCTGTGCCTTTTACATCTATTTTTTCTCAGCTTTTTATGACTGTTGTGGTTCCTCTCATTATTGGACAGGTAAGGTCTCCAATTCTATCTGATCTATTTATAGATCTAATTGTGAAATCTTATATAAAGTCAAGGCAATTGATAGAAAGGATATTCAGAGGGAGGAGACAATTAAATGAAAATATAAGACTGAAAGCACAAGGTTTCATAAATCACAATATTCTCATTTTTAATTTTTTAAATTAATATTAATCTATTTTGTGGTTATCTGTATATAGGGGCCCCTGCAGAGAATCTTGACTTTTAAAATCTATTCTCTCTTCTTTGTAGCTGTGTAGCTACCTTGAAAACATGTAGCAAATCATTACCTTATTCTGTAACTTCTGATAAGATCTGTGTTTGTGACCGTTTTGGGGAACAAGCATCTGTCTTTGGTTGGCTTCTTTGTAGACCCCTCCAACAACAGTTATAATTGTAATCATGTAATTGATGAAATAAACATTTAATCCAACTATCTCTTACAATTGGATCTTAGAAAATTTAGAGTTTCCTTTCTCATTCTTATTCAATTGTACTAATAGAAGTTCTTCTGTTTTAGCTTATAACAAGTTAATAGTAGCATATAATTTAATGATTAGCATACAAATTTTAAAACAAGAGTTTTTTGTTTTCTTTAAAATCATAGGATGCTACAGTAATGGAGTATAGAATTTAACATACAACTAAAAGGAGGGAGTCTTGGGAAAGCAGTATGTTAGGATAGCTAAGAGCACAGACTTTAGTTTAAGAGCAACTAGAACTTGGTTCTGCCTTTTATTAACTATGTGGCTATGGGCAAGTTATTTAATCTTCCTAGCTCCAGGTTGATAATTTATTAAATATTATGATAATGGTATCTATCTTAAAGAGTTGTTGTGAGGATTAAATGACATGCATGTACATAGAGCCTGACACTGGTAAGTGCTGTATACCTTCTATCAACATCATCATCATCATCATCATCAAATCCCCTGCAAATATAGAACTGGAAACAACTCTTTGAAATATTGACTATAAAAATTATATATGTATAGACCTGTACTATTTACATGCAGTCTTAAGTCAGATTCTCTGAGCAATAGACTCTGAGACAGAGGTTTTTATGCAGGAAATTTGTTGGGGAGTAACCTTGAGATCAACACCTTTGGGGGAGTGAAGAAGGTAGGATGGAGATGATGTAGTCCCAGCAAAGACCTCGGTAGATCCCTGGGGAGCTCTGGAGCTGGAGTGACCCCTTGGAGTTGTCCTGCCTTAAGGCAAGAGCATCTGGTCTCTATATTCCTGCACTGGCCAGTTGTTAGATGCTGGCTTCCCTCCTACCCACTGTGAGGGGTGTGACCTTGAGGGAGTCTGCCATCTTAGGCTGAGGGCAAGTCCCAAAGAGTAATTCAACTGAGCTCTTTGATTCAGCCAGCACTCCCATAGCTGTGCATATAAGCACCTCATTCCCGGAGAGATGGATCTGGGTGGCACACCACCACATCCACCACACATGCATTTATTTTTAAAATTTTTTCTTTTATACTTAGAAAAGGGACTAAATTTAACTTAAAAGGGGAGGATTGAAAAGCACTCAAAGAATAGCATTTAATTAAATATAAAGTGATACTGGAAAAAAACTTTTCCCACAATGCTGATCACATAACAGGGATTCTAATAAATATTACATCCCTGCCTCCCTCTCTAACCTCTGCCAGATTTTCTACCTCTAGCCTCTCTGGCTTTCCCTGTTCCCTGCTTGTTCTTTCTGTTTAGAATGTCTTGCTGCCCACTTGCCCGTATCAGCTCATTTCTCATTTGACTCTTTAATTCATACCTTCTTTGAACCGTATATCAGATGTACACGTCCCTGATGTATATGTCGTCATTACAACACCTTGCTTGACTCCTTTCTTGGCTTTTCTTACAATATGTACTCATGTTTTGTTTGCTTGTTAACTGGGTATCTCCACCGTTAGACTGTAAGCTTCATGAGTGTAGGAACCACAGTTGTTCTTTTTACAATCACATTCCCAGACCACAGATGCTCAATAAATATGTGTCAGATGAGTGAGTGAAAGAACAAATGAGTGAGAATTCTGTGATCACTAAGGGATATGGTTTGTCTTGTGGTATAACCAAATCTACCTGTTTTACTCATCACTACAGAGTTTAAGCTGTGGATAGCATTAGTTTAAATCTATACTTATTTTCTTGGTTCTGAAAATAATTTCTTATAACTTGTGGCTCATACATTCTCCTCTTAGTAGATAGATCTTGGAAATGTCCCTATTGGCTTAAAACATTTGGACAAAAAAAAATCTGTGTCTAAATGATTCAATTTTTTTATGTAGAAGTAAATGATTCATGTATTTAAAGAATACTTATCCAGACAGAATAATGATTTGTTAGATTGCTTACTCTTTGTGTGTACAGTAGTATTCAGTCAGTTATAAAGTGATAAAGGTAGTCAGAAAGTAGTATAGGTAGTTTTGTTGTTTTTTGTTTTCTTTTTTTTTTTTTAAGCACTCTAGGTACCACAGTCCTTTAATGGCTTTTTCTATGAGGGAGCCTGTCTGCTTGCATCTACCTGCCCCTCCTCTCGTACTCTGGTCTTAGGAATTAACAGTCTCCACATCTAGAAACCACCAATCAGCCTTGCCCCCTGCCTCTCCTTACATCCTTCCTCTCCTACATCCAGGCACTCACTAAATGCCACCGTTTCTGCCTCAGAAATCTTTCACGTCTGCACCTCCAGCCCCAGTCTCACTGCCGGAGAGGATGGCACACCTCCTTCATCTCTTGTCTAGATTATTGCGCCTCCTGACCCTGTCTCTCTGCTGCGAGTCTCTCCCACTTCCCCTCCAGTGCCTTTGCTGCCTCCAGGGTAGTCCTAAAAAGCAGATTGGATCATGTTATCACCCTCTGTGGCTCTCTGTTGGCAATTGCTTGCACAGCCCCAAAGCCCTTCGCAGCTTGGCCCAACCTGCTTCTCCAGTGTCCCCTCCTTATGGACTCCTCTTTTGCCACGCTGTGTACCCACCGCCCCTCGCCTGGCCACGCCCCTCCCTCTGCTGCTCTGTGCCTTTGCTCTTACTGCTGCCTTCTCTTCTGCCAGCAAACCTCATTCCTGAAGGCTCGGTACCAAGATCCCCTCTGATGAGACTTCCACCTGCTCCGACTCCCCTAACCAAGACTAAGTTCCACTTCTCCCGTGGGACTTGATTCATATTTGTCAGGAGAGATTATAATTTATCTGTGAGCTTCCTAAAAGCAGAGACTATATCTTCTTACTTCCCTATCTTCTTGCTTGTAGTAGACACTCAATACATATTTGTTTACTGAATCTCTTATTCTACCCTAAGTCGTGGTCTCCATAGGTTATTGTTTATAGGTGTATTTAATAGCACACTCAACAGTAGGGTGTAAACTGTAGGAAAAGATTGAAGAAAACTTTGAATTTACCCTCAGGGTGCCCCCAGCAGTCATTTTCCCTAGATCTCCATTTGTTAGGGTGTAATATTTTTAGGTCTGTATATAACAGATGCACAATAACAAGGACTTTTTTCTTTTTTAGCCATTACCTGAAAAACAAATAGGAAAAAAACATATATCTTTTTTTTTTTTTAAGATACTAGTTCAAGGAAAAATAAATGATTCACAATTTTATGTGAAAGAACAGCTGGAGCTGCGCCCTCTCTGGTCCACAGGCGCATTGACGGAAGGGGTGTAGCTGCTCACGTGGGTGGACCCTATGGTAGGGGCGCCGCTGCGTGGTTCTCAGGGACTCCAGTGTCGTGCAGGACGACACGCATCCCCACAGCAGGGGTTTCCAGGGCAGGCAGCGCTGCCCCAGCCACCGTTGCCCATGATCATGCCCTTTCGGGGGCGTCTTCACCCACGGTGGCATATATTGTGTAGTGCGCAAGCACGCAATGTTTCAAAGAAATGTACTCACCTTACAGGCACCACGGACTTGAATATCTATTATTAAAATGTTTTGGCAGGAGGAAATAAGGTATATTAAAGAAGAGATTCTTTTTTCTGGTGCACGCAAAAGTGCTATAGGGCTCGCAGCAGGCCGGCTTCTTAGCCACCACCTCCTCGCCTTCTAAGCTCACCTACTTTATTCAGTAATCTTCAGCCTCATCCAGAGCCCTGATCAGCCGGCCCTACTACTTTGTATCTGTCGCCATCATCATGACTTTACTGCCCTTCTTACCCAGCTTGGAGTCCATAGTGTATCATTATAATCCCTCATTTGCAAATATTCTCACTCCTTCACTCTTTCCTCCCTTTATTGTACTTGCTCAGAAAGGCCCAACCCCGGTCAGACCCTGCTCTGCCTACTCCATGCGAGTCCATCAACAGCCTCGCTTGCAGGCAAACTCTCAGCTTCTTTACTTCCCTCTCTCTCCACTTTTCTCACTTCACAAAGGCCCAATCATGCCTCTACAGGAGCAGCTGAGCTTTGCTTTTCAGAGAGCAATACACACTGATCTCCTCTTGTTTTAAATCCACGTCCCCAAATTTAAAATGTTGTTTAACACTTCCCAGAAATCCTACTCTACCTCTTTACGGTGTTTCCTTTTCTGCTCTTCAAAAGGATTGTTTCGCCTTATCCTCTATCTTCAAGCCTCTTGTAGTAATACTTCCCCAGCACTCTGCCACTTGCCCACTGCACTCGTGTCTCACTGACTTCGCTTCTATTTCTCAAACATGCCAGTCTCACTCCTGCCTTAGAACCTTTGCACGGGCCGTTCCTTCTGCTTGGAACACTTTGCCGCCTTTCGCCTCCTTCCAAAGACCTCTTCCCACCCCTCCTGCAACAGCTACTCAGTAGCCATGCAGCCACTGTCGTACCATCCAGTTTAAACTTCTGCTCAACGTATACCATTATTTTGCTTCTTGTTTATTTGTTCATTGTTTTGTTTTTATTTATCTCTCAAACTAGAATGTAAGCCCCATGAGAGCAGGGACCTCGTCTGCCTAGTTTATCTCTATATTTATTTTTAATCTGTTGATTCACCTAAACTGTGTGATGTGACCTTTGAGGACCTTGATGTTCACATGCACTAGTTCAGAGAAAACAGAGGCCAGGCCGGGCAGGCTGGTTTCTAAATTGTAACTAGGAGTACCAGATTATGAAAAGAAACATTTCTATAGATTGCTACATGCAAAAAAATGAGATTTTATTATTACCTATTAAACAGAGAATGGGAACTGGAGGAAGAAGAAAAAGACCAAGCAGTGTGAGCCGAATATATTTCCTTTAATCTTTTAGTAGATAAAACTTTATCATTCTGTTTTTGATTTATTTCTGAGAGTGAATTTTATTTTTATAAAATAAAATAGAATACTTCTTTTTGGTTAAAATCATTATTGACCAACTCAGATTTGCTGTGAGGTCTAGTTTGGTCTTCATCACTGGTTGGCAGCACACATGACTTCTAGGCCTCATTTTCCTCATTTGTAGAACAAGGGGTTTTATATCTTCTAGCCCAAAGGTGCTGTGACTCTGTGAGATAAGATTAGTCTTTCTGTAGATGGTTAGGAGATTGCTTCTTCTGTCAATTCTAGAAAGAAATAAAATTTGTGCCATTGTAGTATCTCCTCTCCTTTTCTGACAAACCCTTTCAATATATCTAAGTGCTTGTGACAAATACTTATGCATTCTATTTAAAAAGTGATTTACAAATAACATAGAATTTCTACCACCTTTCATTATTTTCTATCACCTTGAATATTTTTCAAAGCAGCACATTAAAACTCACTTTTTTCCTTATAAATTAAAAACAAAAAAGCATACCTATACATTATCATTTGTGCATTCTCTGGTCTTTCCATTAGTGATTCATTTCAGTTTCAGATTGGCCTTTTGTTTTAAATAGTCTTCTGCTAAAGTTGAAGGTAGTGTTATTAATACTAGCAAAATTTTGCACTTTTAAAATTATTTTAGATATGAATCAGTTTTTACTGTTTTCATTACTCACCTGAATTGCTTTGAGGAAGAAGTGTCTGTGACATGGTGCACTGGGATATAATGATAGTGATAGAAACATCATCAATCTGGGACCCAGAAGTGAGAGTAGTGATCGTTTACCAAGTACAGGCCCTGTTTCTAAAGCATTTTATATTTATTTAATGACTTAATCCTCACTACAACTGCTGTTATGTCCATTTTAAAAACGAGGCACAGGAAAGGTAAGGAATTTGCCCAAGATCACAAAGTAAGGAGTTGAGAGCCAGGATTCAAAGTCAGGCACACTGTGGCTTCAAAATCTGTGTCCTGAACCCGGAGGCCACGGTGCCCTGAGAAAGCAGTGGTTGTATTCCTGCTCATCCACCTGACTGGCTTCCTGACATTCTGTCTGAGTTGTCTAGGCTCTCTGTGCCTCCATTTTCCACTGTAAACTCAGCAGGGTGATATCTGTGCAACTTTTCTCATGAGAATGAAGTAAAGCAATAGTGGGAGTTTTCAAAAAGTGAAGTAGATTATAGGTATTTATTGTACCCATTTATTATTATTGTTTATACTTTTTGCAAAGTGTATCAATATTATTTTGAATTTACTCAATATTTAATAAAAATATTTTAAAGAAAAGTGTTATATAAGGTGGATTTAATTTCATATCTGACTATACATTTCAATAGGATATTAATGAAGAAATAAAACTCTTCATGAAAATATATGGATTCAGTGCAATCGAGGATAAAAATTAAAGAAACAATCTGAAATCATCTTGAAGAAAAATAAATTTTAAAATTCGGATTTACCATGAAAAATTATCCATCATATATCCTCACTCAAAAATCAATTTATAAATGTAAAGACAGGATAGAAAGAAAAAGCAAGGAAACACCTGGATGGAAAAAAATTAAGAAAATTAAAATGATGGATATTACATTTCACAGTTATCTCAGTGTGTCGACATTCTTCACCCAAGACATGTCATTTTTACAGGCTTCCAGCTTGGAAGTCACGCAGTAATTGATATGTGGCTCAGCTTATTAGAAGTACAGGGAATCAAATTTAAGTTTCCCTTTAACCTTTTCTGCTACTTAATTTAAAATAAATAAAACCAAAATGTTGAAAGTCAGACAATAAAATAAAAAGCTTCCTGGGGAAGATTTTTTTCCCCTTCCCTCTTTACAGGGAAAAGCAGACAATTAACGAGGTTCTGTCACTTAAGTTTGAATGCTTAAGTTTCTCAGCTATGAGGGCAGTGAATTAGCATAGATCTAAAGGAAGACAGAAGTGGCCACCTCACCAGAGTGCCTCTTCCCATCTCATCTCGATTTTTCTTTTTTCCCAAGAGAGATTTCGGAGGTGTCTCTATCAGGTTGTGTTGATCTATCTCTAGCAAAGTGTTGTTTCCCCAAGGTTATTACAGATTTCTGTAAGGCAAAGAAGTTTGGAGAATTTTAAAATGACGTGAATTCTTGACAAATGGAAAATGATTGCATCCGAAGTGTAAGTGTCTGAACTGAGAGAAGATGAGGTTTCCTGGAGTTTATGTCCAAAGCACATCTTTGAGGCATGTCAACACTACTTCACCCAGTTTTGTTTATGAACCATTTTAACACTTTTCTGCCTGCACAGTGCAAAAGCAGCTGCTTTGTGAATTTAATTTTAGAGGAAGATGGAAAAGCTCTGTGGAGCCAGGCAAGATAGAAAATGGTTTACTTAGAAAACACAGACAAATATCATACTAAGACTAGAAATAGTGAAAGACAATCTGTTTTCCCCTAGGGTTATGGTTTCACTTATAGACCCATCCACTTTCCAAGTTCTCGGTTATTTTCCTTATGGAGATTAGGTATCCAGCATTAACCTACTGGTGTATTTAAAAGAAAGACATTTTGGCTAAAAGGACTCTGGAGCCCCTGTTTCTTGCCATGTTGAGAGAGTCCTACTGTATTATGAGACTCTGAGTGCTTTGTAATCAGGAAATAGATTATTAGGTTAACTAAATCAAATTACAGTCGGTCCTTTGTATTCATGAGTTCTGCATCTGTGGGTCAACCAACCACCAGATAGAAAATGTTCAGGAAAACAACAACAACAACAACAACAAAAATTAGCAATACAATAAAAATAACATAAAAACCTAATATAATATAACTACTATTTACATATCATGTACATTTCACTGGGTATTGTAAGTAATCTTGAGATGATTGAAAGTATCCTGGAGGGTACGCATAGGTTATATGCAAATACTGTGTTATTTTATATCGGAGACTTGAGCGTCTGGGGCTCCTGGAACCAATCCTCTGTGGATACCAAGGGACATCTCTATTACTTATGAAGTTGATTAATTATTACAGATTTGTCTTGGTTTTTAAAATGGCTTTGACTTTCAAGTTACACTTCATTCATGTTTATTTCTTTATTTTCTTGGAAGGGGCAATGGTGGTGGGACAGGAAGACACTTTTATTTTTGGAATTGGAATCATACATTCTATAGCCTATTGCAGAGAGAGAACATTATTGTTTTCACCCATTGATTATTAAAACAAGATTGAAGGACAGTATCGATTTCAATAATTCCAGTAATTTCCATTTATTTTCTAAAGGAGTTGAATTGTATTTAATTTGGGCAGCTGCCAGTTTTACACTACCAAACACAATAGATTATAAAATGATCCTTTAAATGACATCCCTCTGTAGTTTTCTAATAACCAACTACCCCCTTGGTGACATATCTGAACCTGGAGCCATCTGGATAACCCATGATACCTCTAAGGCTGTTATCTGAAGTTTGCATTCTAATACTTCAGTCCATGATACTGTGTGGCAGAACTGTTCTTATTTCCCTATACTTCACTGCACTTTAATTTTAAAGAAAGAAATGAACACTGGATAAATAACTAAGGTTTGGAATCATTTCTACCCCCTACCCTGAAAACCATAATATTTTATAAATCCATCTGTACTTTTAATTACAAGTTCTACTCTTTGAAAAAAATCAACCACTATTTATCTGTATATAACACGCTTTCCCCTTCTTCCCCACCCCACCCAGTCTTCAGGGTTTTATACCTGCACCTTGTACCTGGTCAGCTTTCTGCCAGCACTCCCTCTATTCCCACTGCCATTTCACTGAGCGAGTCCCTGAAACAGTTGAAATTGATCCAACAGCCAGTTGTTCAAAGGTTCTGTGGAGAGTAGTTTATTTTGTTCTTAAGCATCTGTAAAGATATGCTCCATTGTGAATTAAGCCTTTTTAGTGACAGAGTAGATGATGACAGAACCCCACCAGCCTTATCAGGAGAAGTTCCCTGACCTCATTATTGATAATGGATCCATGGTAAGTCAGCCTGTTGTGAAACCTCGTGTTCAGTTATGCAGGATAATGAGTGACTCAAAACTTAACATGTCTCAGCTATCATCCTTGTGATAGAAATTGTACAGCTTCTTTCAAAACTGAAATAAGATTTTAAGTAGAGTGGTTCACTTTTATGTCCAAACGAAAGTTATCACCAGTATTCAGACTGACCTGATTTTAAATATCCGATTTTAAAATATGACAGGATTGCTCTTTAACTTTATATTTCACTGATCCTTTTGTAGGAAAGTTAGGACAGGTTTATTCATTTTTAAGTGTTAATTCTGGAATTCTAAAAGTATGCAAATGGCATTTGTCTTTGGATTCACAAAAACTCTAGATATTCAGAGTTTGAATTATTTAAACTCCCACAACACATGCACTTTTGCTTTTCAAGCATGAGTTATAATTTAATTAAAAACTTCTGGTGCATTGCTAGCATTTTAAATATTAATATGTTCCATGGATCACTTTCGATTATCTACCGTCTTGAAATTCTTGAAGATGTCAGATTTTTAAGATTCCCAAAGTTGCACTTGGAATTGTCTGTTGAGGCAAAGGGGACTGTGGTAATTACACACATCCATTAGGATCAGCAGAGGATATAAACTTTGGGGAGGCTTAATGGGCATGTCTCAGTGACAGCTAGCAAAGAGCATTTGGCATGATTAAGGATGGATTTGAATGCAGTTGAAAATATACTCTCATTATGGACGCCCAGTGGAAGTTGCACTACAAATGTTAAATTCCCCTGAAGAAGAGTGGTGTTTCAGGGAAGCTTTGAAATCCACTGTGGCCATCATCCAAATTATTCTCTTTTCTTTATGTCTTTCTGCTGTCAGAATCACTTTGTGATGCCCAATGCAACTCCCTACATCTCTGAAAAGAGGCAACCTGTTGATCTCTGTGTTTCAGATTGTCCGGAGATACATCAAGGATTGGCTTGAAAGAAAGAAGCCTCCTTTTGGTGCCGTCAGCAGCAGTGTGCTCCTCATGATCATCTACACAACGTTCTGTGACACCTTCTCTAACCCAAACATCGACCTGGACAAGTTTAGCCTTGTTCTCATACTGTTCATAAGTAAGTTGGATATGGGCTACCCTGGCCATCCCTCAGTCTCCTCAGTAGCTAAGTGTAGCAAGTTGTGCTCTCCAAATTCATTTCTAATGTTAATATGACTAGAAATGAATAGTTTCACGTTACATTTATCATATATATTTATTCTATAAAACAACATCAGTTATACACTTATGATCTTAACCGCCTTTGTTTTTGGGGTCTGATGCACTATTTTCTGATTTATAATGGTTGATGTCAGATGAGAGAAGCCTTCATATCTGTCAAATTCAAATGTTAGATTGAGCACTTTGTCATCAATTTAGTTTATTATAACTTTAAACTAATCTCAACCCTTATTGTGATTTAAAAACAGGATTTATGATATATGATACTACTATTTTATAATCATAATAATTTGGCTGCATTGGTTAAATTGTGAATATTTACAACATATTTCCTATAAAATATACCCAAAGTAATATCATTTCATTTTGAGAAGCCTCAGACTATCAACTGCAGGTAACTGCTAAGGCTCAAAAATCAACCTTTTTGTTCTATTTATCTTATAATACTAAAGACAACCTTTATTAATATTATAATATCAAAGAATCTTTTGTCATTAAAATCAAGATGAGTTATTTCAAAGTATATATCATATGCCCCTCCATTTGTGCTATTTGCTATAAATGCTCATAGTATAAACCAGCTTTTTCTAAATTGACCAAGTTAAATAACTATATCTTAAATCAAAAGGGTTTTAGATTTTTCCTGAGTAGTAGGTATCAAAGACAGTGTTTGGGGATATTATCAATAAGAACAGGTTGAGTCCCACTAATTTAAATGATTCTATCAGTTTAGCAATGTGTGTTTGGTTTATTCATTTGTTTGTTTTTCTTTTTGAATTCCCATAAGTTTCAGATAAAACTAAACATGCCAGTAAATATGCTACAGATAATGCTTTACAAGGGCTAATTTAGATTCAATCTTTTTTTCTTCAGTATTTTCTATTCAGCTGAGTTTTATGCTTTTAACCTTCATCTTTTCAACAAGGTAAGTGATTTGGTATCTCTTGTTGTTAGTTTCTGAAATGAGGAGTCATGCTCTTTACTTGGCTACTGTGCTACTATACTGTTCTATTTTTTCTCCTGACCATTCTGTCTCCCTGCCGCCACCTTCCAATTGTAGACATTACAAAGGATCTGTCCTTGGCCCTTGTCTGATCTGTCTGCATCATGCACTTGGACAGCCCCGTCCGTTCTGCTGGCTTGAACTGCTAGCATCATCTGATGATTTTCGAGTCTAGACCTTCCATTCCAATGTTTTGCCTGAGTTCCAGCCTTATTTTTCACCTATCATTTAAATATCTTCACCTGACTGTCATAACAAGACCTCAGACTCAAGATACTCAAAATGGATTAATCTTCCCCCTGCCCCAAACTTCCTCTTTCTCTCTTATTTCTTCACTTATTTTTACTGGAACCACCATCCTCAGAGTTACTCAAACTGGAATCCTTCACTTACTATTTTTTTAAATTTCTTGATTCTACCTCTATATTTTTTCTATTCCCAAAGCCACTTCCCTAATTCAAGCTCTTGTTGCTTCTTTTCTCCCTACAGTATTGCAGTAGATAACTTACTGGTAACTCCATTTCTAGGCCCAACTTTTCTTAGCCATTTCATCCTGCTTTCAATGACTAAAAGTTCAGATAATGACTCTCTTGTGCAGATATCTTCAGTGGTTATTCAGTGCCTGCTGAATGAAGTTCATTTGAGAGGGCAAGGCCCTCCAGTCTATTTTCCAGCCTCATGAACCACACTAGTATTCATGCTGTCTAAGCTTTAGACTGAGGTAAAATCTTTGCTGTTCCCTGGAAGAACCTCATGCTTTCTCATTTCTGTCCTTTGCTTAGGCTATCCCCATGTCCAAATTGGTCTCCATGTCTTAGTTCATCTTTCTTGTTCTCAAAGGCTCACCTCCAATATAAATTCTGCCAACTACATTATATATTCAGAAAGTATTACTTACATGTTTAGTGTGAAAAAATTATCATAGTGAATGCCACAAATAAGAGATGATTCTGATGCTGCAGGAGTTTATAGACTAGGTATATGCACTGATAACTAAGTGTTCTCTGAGTGGTACAGTAAGGCAACCTATAGTCAATTCAAAGAAGAAGAAAGCACTTTCCAAAGACAGTGGTAGAGCAAGGCTTCATGGATGAGATGGGGTTTGACATGAATCACAAAGAATGGCTAATTGTTTATCAATCAGAGATGCCAAGAGGTGGTTCTTGCTAGAACAAGAAGCAGTAATACAAATATAAACACACACATGGAAAAAACAAGACATGGTGGGACAGTGGGGGGAGAGGAAGATTGAAACTAATAATAATAAGCGGAAAGGTACTTGGGCCAGACTGCAAGGCCCTTGAACACCGGGTGATGGCAATGAGTGGCCACAAGGGAAAGGGCCCAGGCTGTTTATAAGGCTTGAAGTCAGAGCAGTCGATGGTTCAGGCCTCACATTAGGCACTTGGCTTTACCGCACTTGGTATAGCACTAGGTTGATTGTAAACAGTCAATAAACACTTATTGATTGATGTAATTTGAAGCATTTTCCCAAGCTTGAGATTGTGATTTATGAAGTAAGAGTAAAGCCTGGAGCCATTAAGTCACAGAGAAAATGTGACTTAATTGGGTAAGTCTGAGAGTAGGAGCTATTTTAAAGTTCTTTTTGTAAGTGGCTTGTTATGTCACCTTAGGAAAGATGTTTGCCTTTCAGTGGCTGTTTGTTTGCTGGTCCTTGTGGCAAAAGTAATAATCAGACCCCCTCATCCCATCAGACTAGGTAGGATGTGATACCCAGTTAGTGGCTGAAACATCCCCTCAACAGATAGAGCACAGAACAGCCACCGCTGGGACTGCTGCGGGAGGCACGGGGGATGGGGAGCAGGGCTGTCACAGCTAGTCGGACTACAATGAAGAATTTTCAGCATGGAGTAGACTGGACTCTCATAAGG
The DNA here is from genome assembly GCF_041146395.1 of Eulemur rufifrons. Lineage (NCBI taxonomy): Eukaryota > Metazoa > Chordata > Mammalia > Primates > Lemuridae > Eulemur > Eulemur rufifrons. Next base: position 32,569,525 of record NC_091000.1, on the reverse strand, counting down.
ACCTGTGGTTTTGAGATCCTTCTTTTCTGCTTTATTCTACCTTCACTAAAGTTCTGTTGCATTTTGAACTTCCTCAACCCGTGTCAGACATGCACATTCTTTGACAAATAACAACATATGGAACTGCTGCAATCAAGCTCCAGGTCAGAGGTTGTGAAGCCCCAAAATATTCCATTAAAATTTGGGAGTTTTTCAAATGAACAAAATTTATAAGATAGTCTTCATATTCTGTTTTCATGTTGAGAGACCTCATTGCTCTTGAGGATTTTATTGAAGGAATGAAAGATGCCAATATTTATTGAACCCTGCTCCACACCAGGCACTGTCATAGGAATTATGTGTATGTTATTTCAGGTAAGCATCAGAGACTATGATGCTTTGCATTTTTTTACTGCTATTTTGCAGATGAGGACCCATGCTTAGAGTAGTTTAGTTTAGTAATTTGCTTAAAATCAGAGTTTAGTAGTTTAGTAACTTAACCAAAATCAGATGGCAAGCAGTGCACCTAGAATTAAAATCCATTTCCATTTGACTTTTCCCAAAGCATTTGCCCATGCCTTTTCCACTGTACTAAACTATTGAAATTACTTTTTTGTTTTTTGGAGACAGAATCTTGCTCTGTCATGCAGGCTAGAGTGCAGTGGCATCATCATAGCTCACTGCAACCTCAAACTCTTGTGCTCAAGCGATCCTCCTGCCTCAGCCTCCTGAGTTTCTGGGACTATACGTGTGCATCACCATGCCTGGCTAATTTTTCTGTTTTTTTTGTAGAGATGGGGTCTTGCTCTTGCTCAGGCTGGTCTCCAATTCCTGGCCTTAAGTGATCCTCCCACCTTGGCCTCCCAAAGTGCTATAAAGGCATAAGCCACCTTGCCCGGCCTCAATTACTTTTAAAATTCATAATACTTTTTTTGGTTAGAGAATTTATAAAGAGTATTTGACTAAATTCTTCAAGTTTACATACAAATAAACAAATTAGCCAAGATATCAAGAGTTTGAACTAGGACCCGCTAGTTTATACTCTATTGAGTACCATTTTCTTTTCCTACTTTTTGTTCCTTCCTACTTAAAATTTGTGAAGTTGCCCTGGGTATATGCCTTTTTTCTTTTTTTCACTTTCTTCTTACGAATTCAGTAAATCTAAAACCAATTTGGATATCAAAGACAAAAATGTCAGCATGGAAATTGGTTTATCTTTTTTGTGTATGTATGTAGCATGATGAGAGTTTAGCATAAAGCCTGGAGAGACCCAGCCCAGAAAATTCAACTTTCCTACAGCACTCTGCTTAACTGGTTAGCATCTCTTAGGTTTACTTACCTAATGTGTTACCATGCTAGTGAGCATTTAAACTATATTTGAGAGTGATTATTCCATGTTCTCATTTGTCTACAGAATGGGGTCAGGGTTAAAAATTCCAACTCTGAAGTCAGACAGACTTGGGTTTCAGTCATATTTAATAACTTTGTAACCTTTGTCAATTTTCTTATGTACAAAATGATGGTAGTAGTAGTACCTATCTCACAGGCTCATTTGGAGAACTAAATAATATGCACTTAGCCTTCAGCATAACACCTAGCTTATAGTAAGTGTTCAATAAATGTTAGCTACTGTAGACTATTGATTATATCAAATTAGTTTATATTATATGAAAAACTAATGATAGAAGAAGGGGAATTAGCTTTGCTAGCTTTGTAATATATTATTTTTAACTTTTCTCTGTCACAGTTGCTAGGAAATGAAGGTTGATTCATCAAGCCAAGAGTCAGCTATCCATAGTGACCTAAGCTTTCTGAAACTTTGGAAAACTGTCAAACGTTTTTTAAAAAGTTGAAAAAGAGCTAATGCCACGTCACTCACTCTAGCCCGGGCAACAAAGTGAGACTCTGTCTCAAAAAAAAAAAAAAAAAGTTGAAAAAGAAAAAGAGCTGTAACTGGGAGTCTTAAAAGTGTATAAATTTATATAAAAGACAGTTTGGTAGTTTATTAACTAGAGTAACAGAAATCTAGATTGTCACTAGAGTGATACAAGAAACCGTTAAGAAAGGAAAAGGAAGAAAACAAAGATTCAAATATTTGTGTGAGTGTTTAAATTCTTATCAGTACATTTTCAGTCAGATGTCTCAGTCGGCCTCTCACCACAGCTCTGGGAGGAGGGTGGCTGACGAGTGGCAGAGGAGAAGGGAGGCGAGGAAGGCAGACAGGCGTTGTCAGGATGGTCTCCTTACCGTTGCAGAGGTGAGGCAACTAAGCCATGGAGCGCTGGGTGACTTGTTTAGTGCCACACAGCTAATGACGGAAGAGGTCTTCTCTAAAATTGTGCACAGACAAAACACAAATACAGCGGTTAACAAAGGAAAGTATTTCACATGGAAGTTTTCTCCTCTAAACACAGTAGGCTTAGACAGAACTATCTCAGAGGACCTTTTCTGCTCCACATTCTGTGATTCCACTAGTAAAGCCTGACATGTTTTCCTTTGTGGGTACTGTAAAGGAAGGCAAAATAAATATTATGTGGAAAACACTGATTGAAAGCTTTGTAAGAGAGAATAAAAAGACCAGTTGGGAAGAAAAGGAAATAAACATCTCAAGGGAAGGCCAAGTGATCAAAAGAATCATTAAAAACAGGATAAAAAGGAGATCAATATTAAAAAGAGATAAGGTAGAGTTAGAAAATAAATAGTAATGTGATTCCTTTCAAGAATGTGAGCAGACACAATAGCAATATTAATCACTGAAAACAATGATAGTCATTGCTACTTGAATATAATATACAGGACACTTCATTTTTCTGTGTGTCATCAGGACCTTGTGCCATGAAGCCTCCCGTGACAACGGGTGACTAAGGGTGGGTTACTTACCAAGATAGCTGCTCTCAGTCATTAAATTTTGTAGTGTTTTTTGTTTTTTATATTTTTTCATATTTTCTTTCTCAGAAGGCAAACTTTTGTGTAAGATTTGGGGCAGCCAACTTACTAGTTGTGTGACTTTGGGGACATTGTTTAACTTCTTTGTGCTCAAGTTCCCTTTGTGGAAAAAGCAGGACAAATAGTACTATCTCTCCTATAAGGCCATTCTGAGAAGGGAGTAATATTGGATGCAAAGTGCTCCAAAAAGTGCTCAGTAATGTTTACTGCTGTGGTACTTCGTCATCATCAAGAACGGAGGGTTAAATGAGCATCTGCTCTGTCCACTTGCCCTGAGATCTGTGAGGTGGAGCGTTCTGGTACTACATAGCTAAAGGACAAGTCCACCCTACTGAGGAGGAATATTGTTAATAACCTTAAACATTCCATCTTTATGCCTTAAGGTTCTAATCCTCCCTCCCCACTGATGGACTTTGTGTCAGTAGGGCTGTAAAGCAGTGTTCCAATTCAAACAAGCCAGAAACCTCCCAGCGTGGGCCTAGCTTCGGTGTCTCCACCTGAACCAGAGGACAAGCAAGCATATCTAGCAAATATCCTCTGTAGCCACATTATAAACGCTGCTGTAGTGAAAGGCAGCTGGTGCCAGATCACATCAGAGCCTCCCTGACCAGAGAGACTCAGACACACTGGAAATGTGCTACAACCTGAGAAAGAACAAGATAGCAAGCAGAACAGAGTTCACTAAAGGAGAAGTGTATTGTCAGACTCTCTAGGAAGAAAAGCAAACTGTATAAACCCAGATGCAGCCAACCACTGGTTATAAACAAGGGCAACAAAAGATTAAAAAGGTCTTGGCGTTGTTAGTAACACTACAAGCATTGCAGGAGAACATCCCAAAACTAAGCCAGCTGGTTACACTACATGTTCTACAGTCCCAGGCCAGCAGTCGCTCCTGCACGGATGTGTTTTACTCACTGTGAATGGACCGTACATCATATTCTCCAATCTGCCTATCTCAAGCTTTCCCAATTTCTTTGGTTCCTGGGCCTCGATATTACTTCCAACTATGTGTGGATGAGTGACATGCCTCACATTTTTCAAAGAAGTAAGATCTCTGACATAAGTTGCCTTTGCTTTCCCATTCTCTACCTGAAAAATTTCCATATTTTCACTCACCTTGTCTACTTTTGCTTCCAGCTCGGAGATGGTAGGAAAAGCCCGTCTACAGCTAATTCTTTCAGTCTTGTCCTCTCAGCCGTCTTTGGGAACCTGGGTTCATCAGTTCTTTCTGTCTGCTACATCTTCACTCTTTCTCTGTAATCATGTTTGACTAGTCCATGTCCCTTTTCTTCTCCTCACTAGATTTCTTAAAAACACAGTCCTTCTCGCTACTGCAAACCCAGTACACTTCGACATCAGCCCCTCAGCCTCCTCCACAAGCCCCCTTGGGCTTTCTCTTCCATTTTCTGTTCCATTAATGCCTCAGTGCTCCTATCAGTCCTATATGTTCCAAGTTTGTAATTCCTCCTCCTCTCTCAAAGCAATAACAATAATAATAATAAAAATATCAACTAGCATGTATTAATCACTTACACTGTGCCAATTTCTTAATAAGCAGTGGCATTTATCCTCACAATGTCACTAAGAGGCAGGCAGGATTATCCTCATTTTATATAGAAGCAAAAGGATGGTCTAGATTTGAAATCAGGTGTGTTTGTCCCCAAAGCTTTTGCCTTTAAGCTGCGTAGAGGTTAACAGTTGACAAGTTCATTCCTTCTCCATGTCTCTTGTTGCCATCTCTGGTCCTCACTCTGATTCTTCTTAGGCCCTTGCGGCTCGCTGCTTCCTGCCGAGCCTCACCATCTTCAATCTTATACTGTGCTGTGTGATTACCCCTCCTTAAGAATGGGTCTGATCGTGTCATTCTACGGTCCCAAACCCTTCAGCAGTTCCCCTCATCCCCTCTTATCAAATCCACACTCCTGGGCATAAGCCAGGGTCCCTGCACATAAATCAGCCTGAAGCTCTGCTCTTTGCCTACTGGCCCTCCACGCCCACACTGCAGGCTCACCGTCCCGTACCTAAAACACACATCTGCACGTGTCGAAACCTATTCTTGAAGGCCCAGCTCAATTGTGATTTCCTCCCAGAAGGTTCTTTCATGCTCCATCATCACCTCCTGCTCCTCCCACCAAGCTACAGATAATCCTTCGCTTTCAGTGGCAAATCACTTTACTCCTCTCTCTGCTGTCTCTCTTATGTGTATCTGTACTCCTTTCATCTCTCAGCCCATGTGTATGGAGCTCTTTCCCCTGGCGTAAGGAATAAAGGGATGAAGAAATATGTCAGCTGTGTAGCGCAGTGGTTAAGGCACAGAGTGGTATCACAATGTAAACATGAGAATCAAATGTGGAAAGAGTAAGGCAGTCTTATTATTCTCAAGTGATACACGTCTGGGGAGAATCATCCACTGAGGTGAGACACCAAAAATTCAGTTTGGAAAGTTGTTATCAAGAAAGAGCTAGAAATAAGACAAGTTAGGAGGCAGGAAGGTACATGCCTTTCAAACAAGAGAAGACCAAAGGGCCATTTAAATGTTCTTTTGACACAGGCACAGGGGATGAGAAGGAGAAGGCTCTTCCCCCTCCAGGGAGTACATAACAAAGAAAACAGGATGTGGGATCTATTTAGGGAAGATTTTTCTCCTGGCAAAATTATGCATGGAGATGAGGTTACTAAGGGAAATTGCAGGATCTCTTTCATTGGAGATCCTTTAAAATTGGGTAGATTGTTCTATCTGCAACGGTATACATGCAATTTCTGGAGCATTTCCATTTGCTGACTAAATCTTTTTTCAGAGTTCAGGGCAGGTAATGAATGGACTCACTCTACTGTCAAACCCTGATTCCTGAAGGAAGAAATAGTTTCTAAAATATAAGGGCACAGTAACAATAGTTACATTTCTAACCTTTTTGGCTCGTGGTTCTCTACATCTTTCTTATGTAAAATAGGAAATCTGATTATGATATCCACACCCAGTACTGACCCCTCAGAACATGTAATCAGCTTTGACTAAGCTAGATTTTCTTTATGCTTAACACGTTACATGACAATAGTAGAACATAGTAGTAGCCAGACTGTTTAAAGTCTTGGCTCTGTCACTTAGCCATGGGCCTCGAGTAAGTTACACACTTCTGTGTGCCTCAGTTTTCTCATCTGTAAATAGGGACAATGTATCCCTTACCTTGTGGGGGGGTTGTCTTTACATATAAAGACCCAAGAGAAGTAAGTGTCTGATACACAGTGACTGCTCAAAAAATGATAATTTATTGTTTTTACTAAAATATATGATGTTAAATCTTTTTTCATACTATGTATTTCTCAAAAATGTGTTTGCTGCCAAAAGGATATGTTGGTCCTTGAAATAAGCATTTTTGGAGATGCATTAATTCTTTCAAGCCTCTGGGTAGTATTAAGTGATGACCTAAAGACCTAGCTAAAAGGGGTCCTTACTGCGTTACTTTCGTAAATGCCTACACCACAGGCTGGTTGCATATGTGATCTTAGGAGACCTCCATCACACGGTTTTAAAACTGTTCTCCTTTTCATGGATAAATGACTCAGAAGTGATTCTCTAAAAAGAAATTCAGACACTTCTGTACATTTGGGTATAGAATTACTTCTGTCACCAGGACTGATCAAAGGATGTTAACATGAAGGTAGGTACTACATTTGATTTAGGATATGTTAAATAGGCTTTTTATAAAAGTATTTATAAAAAAAATTTTTTTTGCCCCTAGGAATAATTCGGGTTTCACACCAGCAGACACCGTGGCTATCATTTTCTGTTCTACACACAAATCCCTCACGTTGGGTAAGTGATTCACAGAGCTAAAAGCCATACATTAGCCTCATGTAGTTACAACTGATGATTTTGAAGTTCTAGGAACTCTTCAAATTAAATGGAATGAGGTGTTGTCCACTCTGTTAGATGAAGAACAATAGCAAAGTGAGAATGGGTCATTGCTTTCAAATGCTGATATTTGATCAAACCAATCTCCGAGGACTTAAATTTAATAGCATAGAATTTAGCATAATTTGTAATCATGTTTTCAATTCTCATGAAAGATTATCAATGTAGAATGTTAACATTAGAGGCTGGGGAGGGGTAGAGGTGGGAGAGGACACTGCTTCTGAAAAAGGAATTGGCAAAAACTTTGCTTTAGAAGGCTCTAGAGTTGTCCCTGGAAAATGTTAACTTCTTTCTTCAGAGCTCAAAGCAAGGTGCAAATAACGTTAGTACTCTAATTTGATATTGACATTAGTTTGAAGATCATTTCCGAATGTTATGTTATTTCTATAAAGAAACAATATAGTTATCATTAACTCAATAGGATTAGCACTACAAGCAGAAGTATTTATTTAATGGATAAAAATGGATTAAGCAGAAAAGTGCTATTTTCTACTTAGTTTTATACAATTTAGTGGCATTATCCCAAGAACCTGTTAGACATCTAGAATCTATGTTTTTAGTCATTAAAAGTCATTAAGTCATTAGAAGCTTTATTGAAATATACATCATTCACAAACTGCTTGAGGTGGTGAGCATGTTATGGCAAAATCTTAATATAAAAATTCCTCCACATTTTGGCATGCAACTCACTTAAGAGAGTGGAGAATTGTGACATTGCTCTAAGTCTGCTCATGTTAAAGAAATTTGCACTGTAAGCTAGAAACGAAGACATTTCATGTTTTAACAAATCCCAAACACATTTGTCTGACAGAGTCTACTATCTCAGTCTTCCCAAGTTCGGAAAATGATTTAGAAATTGGACAAACTCTTAAGGAGCTGTTGTTATCTAGGGCTTCAGCTTATTTGAATAAATTATATATCTACAATCCATGCAAGGCACTATTTTTGGGTTTCTCCAAAATCATCATCAAATTGAAGTTGAAACAGCCTTGGAAGATATATTCCAGTCCTGATTTTGTGACCCTGGACAAATCAGTTAACCTCCCTGAACCTTAGCTTTTTCGTCTGTAAAATGAGCAGAAAAACACTCGCTTTGTAAGGGCATTTGTTAAGCACCCAGCACAGCACTTGGTAGATCATAGGTAGTCAGTACGTGACAAAATATGTTCGGTAATTGTGCCATGAATAGATTATTATGGACTAAATGAGATAGCCCATCTAAGAGCTTGCTGTGCTACCCCGCACATAGTGGGTGCTCTACAAGCAGTAGCTATAATTATTCGTTATTAATAACTATATTAGTTATAACTGTTGCCACTTCCAGAGTTCCAGTCCCCTGACCCCTGTCTTGTAGGTTTTCCTGTAACAAATGTGGTTTAGTGGTTGATCTCAAAGAAGTCCTCATGCACTTCTTTCCTATGTGTTTTATTGTGGTGTGATATCTGGTCTTCTAAAAACTAAGGGACTTTTATAAAGTTAGGGAATCCAAGGGTGGGTGCAGCCAGACTCCTCCAATGTAGAGTGTAGGGGTCCAATGAGCCCATGTCCTTAGTGTCCATGCCGAACCACGGCTGCAACAAATTATTTTCTGCATTTCTGCATTGGGCTTTTAAACCTGATCCACTCCTAGGGATTCGCTTTTGTCTGAAAAGCCAAAATGGATTTTCTTTATTTCTCCACATAGTTTTTCTGTGCTAGAGCTAGCTGTGTTGAACAAAGAGCAAGAGGCATACTGCAATGTGATCAGTATTCTTTTCTTTTCCATGAGAAAAATACCTGCCCGTTCAATCATTTCTTATTTTGTCTTTTCATTTTTCTTAATCCCAAAGACACCTGTTTTTTATGCTTTCTGAAAGCTAATTTTCAGGCAAGCAGATACGTGCTCTGAAGTAGTAGTTTTGCTAAAAAGTATTGGGTTAACTTGGATTTTTGTTTGCTTCTGCAATGTTCACCCATGAAATAGATACTTAGATCCTCTAATAGGATACTGTACTAGTGTGGTATCTAAGTAACCATGTAGTATAAATCCTTAGTTACTTTCATAACAGCACACACCTAAGTTCTCTTGGAATTATAAGACCTAAATACTCAACCTGGCTCTTACACTGATACTTTCCCAGGCCTCGGTTTCCTTGGCTCTAAGATTAGGTAATTTTACTTCCAACTCGAATGTTCTATTGTACCCAGGTATGATTCCTGCAGTCTCCTAGGTAGCATTTATAAGAATCGCCTCTTTGCTGTTTCCCTCATCTCAGAGAGATCACCCTTATCTCCACAGATAGCAAGGGATGTTTGGATGCTGTTGCTAGAATGGCCTTGTTAAGCCCTATAAATTTACTGTATCCATTTTCACAAGAGCCAATATGTGTTTCCCTCTACTGGTGACCTGACCTCACTGGTACAGAGGATATGCCACGACAGTGACCTGAGCTACAGGCTGATAATGATCCTAATAGAAATTCTTATCTGCATCGAAATGAAAGAACATCACACAGAGTGTGAAGAATTCATATTCCAGAAAGCAGGGAGAAATTTCAGGTGATATCACTCAGAGTTATATTTTCTCTCACCTCTCACACAAAGATGAAATACAACATATCATAATGTACTATTTGGCACTTTAAAAAATATATCTTTCCCATTGCAGTCGCTGACATAATATTTCTTCTAAAGATTTTACACATATATATAACATCTTAAGTAGAATACATTAAGCGAAACTTATAAAATGCCGCTCATTATTGCATGCAATATTTGCATTTAAGAATAAATGATTGCAGGCCAAGTGATACCCATGTAACTAATGAACCACAGATAAAAATTCTTGCTAGAGAAGTTTTCGGAATATTCTCTTGCATATACAACTTCGATTTATTATATTGTTCCTGCTTTTGCCCTGTCTCAATCTCTTCCATGTACTTGCATCTACACACATGCTGAATTTGATTCATTGCTTTTATTAGTGCATTTGCCATTGATTGATTAGTTCTTCGTATTAGTACTTTTTCTATTGATTGATTGCAGATGAAGTGACTATTTGACCTTTAATTATGAGGCTTCCTATTGAAAATGACATTGAGCTATGGCTTCACATAATCCATCTGGAAAGCCTGACATGATGCCATTCCCTGGAGTTCGTTCAGGAAGAAAGAGGAGGCCTGAAGGAAGTGCAGAGCTATCACTGTGCTTCATCTAAAACAATACTACAGGGCTTGTTTGCTGCTCTCCTAGAGTTTCAGCTCAGGGTTGAGGTAATTTTATATTTTGTCAAGACAGCATCACTTGCTGTGGGTTGCCGTAAAAGCCATGAACTCTCCCAAATTATTCTCTAGTTTGATGGTGATTTTTGTGTAATAATGAGAAGATATTTCACATAGTGGAGACTGAAGAACAGCTTGTACCCTGGTAAATAATGGCTCAGTGCACAGTCAGTCAATAGATCTCATCAAGAAAGAAATTAGATCCAAGATATCCTGTGGAATTGGTGCTTTACTTTTATTTATCTTTTTCTCTTGAGTATTCAAATCACTTTACTTATCTAGAGTTCCAATGCATGTAGAAAACTTTCTCACTATACCTAGCAAGTGAATATTTCAGGATGTCTGAGGTCCTTAAGCATATGTTTATATTAGTTTTTAATGTCTTTAAATAGCAAAATGAAAGCACATAGTCTCAGAGCATGTCAAATGACTATTGGCAGTCAATGGTGAGACTCCTAATTTTTCTCTTATTTCCAAAAGCAGTTCTGAATTGAATGAGTGCTATTTAAATTTTAAATAGAGTGTCATGATCAATGCTTATTAAACGTCTACTATGTAGCCTGCCTTTTACAGACACATATGTACAAGGCAGCCATTCCTCACATTGTTTATATGCACTTCATTATGGGTCTAGTCACAGCTACACAGCTGAACTATAAAAAGAAACTATGCATTAAGCTAAAAGAATATAGCTTTTTGGTAGACGTAGAATTCTGGCAAGAGTGGAAAGAGCACATACCTGATTCTAGTCTGGATTCAAGTTCCAGTTCTCTCACCAAAAGCTGGAACAAATTGTTTAATTGCCGTAGGCCTCATTTCCTCATTTGTACAATGAGAAGATGGACAAAATGAGATTCCTTCCAGTTTTAAGTTTCTGTGAGTCTGTGACTGGTATTTCCACTCTATGAAATAATAACAGTTTCCCTATTATATGTGCAAAGGAAAAGCTTTCTTGAAAGTAGTTATGTAAATAATGTGATGGTATTACAGGAAAGGAAAGATAGCTGTTCCTTCTTCCTAAAGAGATTAAAAAATATATTCACACTCTCCAAAGATTGTCATAGGAGAAACAAACTCTTAGAAAGATCTTGTTTTTCATTTTAATTAGAAGCTTTTCCAAGAATGTTAAAGGATTACCTACAACTTGGGCTGAAAAGATCATTTAATAACCTGTGAGTCATTTTGTTAAGAGGAAATAGGATTGAAATACAGAAGTTTTCATTTCTGCTATTCTTTTCTTCCAAAGCATATTCTATTTGGCACCTAAAGAATATTATCTTAATAAAACTACCCTGCAACTGAACTAGGCAGCACTGTTTTAAAGCTCTTAACCCAGTAACTCATGTTACCCGAACAGCCTCAAATCTTAGCAAGTCAGCAATTATTGTCTTATTTTGCATACAAAGAAATGTAAGCATAGAAAAAAAATTTTAAAAACTTATTCCAAATCATATCCCAGAAATTATATTCCAGGCCTCCTAACTTCCAGAACTGCACCGAAGACCAAAAATTGCTATACTGGGGCAGAGTATTGTAAATGTTTGATCTTGGCATGGGTTTGAATTTTATTAATTGTTCAAAAAGAAAATTACTTCTGGTTGCTGGTTATAAGACCATTTTAAAATAGTTAACACCTGTAATTGTTCTGATAAACATGTATTTCCATGTGGCCCAATCATAAGGTGGTATTCATTCCTTACAGGATATAACTTTTTATTATTAATGAAAAGTTATATCCTATTTAAAGTAGATCTTACTGAGTCAGCCTTACCTTTCATCAGGCAACCCTGTCTGTGCTGTGTTCTTGCAAACTAAGAGCCATAGCGCTGTCTGACGATAAGCTATTAAAGTGGAAATAGGAACTCAGAGGAAAGACAGAAGATATTAATAGAAGACTATGTTTGGAGTCTAGCTGTAAATATGTGTCTGTCATCCAGTTTGCCTCTAGAGTTATAGTTCTGTACGGAAAGGCAGTTTGGGAGCCTCTGCCGTGTGACAGATTCTTAAAGATACCACTGAAATTATGGACCCAGCAGATTTTGCCATCATGCTAAAGAAAAGTGAAGGAGTGTCTGTCATTTTGTGCTATTTTCTGATCCATATAAAGAAAGGGAGAAATGTAAGTTCTCAAACAAAATGATGCACCAATGTTGCTCGGAGGTTGACGAACTATTTTGTTTGGATTTTTTATTCTGAATTGGGTATCTGAAAATCATTGCTAGGGTATCTTAGACTTTGTAATCAAAATTTAGGAAGTCCCAAGGGTTCTAGACAACAAGTACGAAATTAAAGATAATAAAACTTCTTTGAAGGATCCCAGCCTGACCCCCAAGTATCATTTATCTTAATGATGTGCCAGATGTTCACCTAGAAGACCAATGCCCTGCACCCCTGTGCTTCTCCTCCTCCTCCTCCTCCTCCTCCATGGTTTCTGACCAGGGACTGCCCAGTGCTTTTAGCCACAACCTACGTTTCAAAATATATTTTACAATGTGATCCAGAATTGATTTTGCAACTCACTAATGGGTCATAATCCAAGACCCAAAAATATTACTTTATACCTTGTTTGATGAAAAGGTTTTATCTCCTTTCTCAAATAGTTACCATGTACACTTTGACATCTGCAGTCCCTTTTTCACTGAACTTTTATCCAAATTTCTGATCCCATGTAGGAACCAGAGCTAAATTAAGACTTGGAGTAATTCTTGATTTGCATAATATAAGATTAATTTAGATTCTTATTTTATTCAGCTTAGATAAATAAGCTGATAAAATTTCTATGTCTTTTGATTTATTCAATACATTTTCAACAGTAATAATAATAATAGCAGCTAACATTAATTGGGTATTGAATAGGCAAACATTGTGCTAAGTGCTAGTTACATGAACTAATTTACTTTAAAATACTTCCATGTTGACAGTGTGGTAATTATCTACGTACTCCTTAGTTTAGACTTCAGTGCCAGGAACATCCAGTTGCTCTCCATGGAAAATTCTCACTATAGTGTTCAGCCGCTATTTTATGAGAAAGGAAATACTCCAGAGGGAGCTACAACAAATACTTTTGTTATCTCTCTATCAACCAGAGACTTTACTAATTAGCATAATGAATTCAGAAACATGTTTTGATTGGTGAAATTACTGACTTGTTAATTTGTATGATAAATGTAATAAATGGGTTCTCATTGATAATGTGGACTGCCTAAAACTATTAGAAACACTTCCCACTTGCTGTAAGAAACGAGCTGGTCCGGTAGCCTTCATATGAACCCCTCAGGGATGTGCTGGAGACTTGATTCCCACTTGGTTTTGTGTCCAGCTACTGTTAGGAGGATCTGTGGTTGCCTGAGGCTGACTGGAAGGGTCACCAAATCCTGGAATGTCGTTGTGTGGCTTTGAGAGATCCTCCCATGCAAGATGCTATGAGAACACCTGAAAGGTCAGAGCTGGGACTACCATTTTATGGGATACGTTGCATAAACTACTTTTGGGCTTGATTGCTAGTACGTGTTGAGTTAAAACATACCTAGATGGGAGGCAGTTTACTTTCATTAAAACCTGCTTGCAAGGTTGTAGGAGTGTAGCTAATCTTCACCTACCTTAAACTTTCTTTGACCACTACACATTATCTGCTGGAAAGAATCTGGAACTTTTGCATGGCCAGCTTGGTGTAGGTCACTTCCCAAAAGTACTTAGCATGCACCAGTCATGTGACTCCCACAGTCACCCCAGATAAAGAAAGTAAAATTCCCAAGTGATCAATAACTTGCCCAAGTCACATGATCCCAAGTGGCAGAGCTAGAAGTCAAACCCAGGTCTGACTGTTAGCTACTGTGCTGAACTGTAGTGAGAGTTTGCAGAAAGAGCCCTGTGCTGTGAAACCTCTCAATCCTATGATCCACCAGCTATGAAAAGATCAGATTAGATAATCTCTGGGGCCCTTCTAGTTCTAACATTCTGTAATTCTCTGATTTTGAAAGGCTTAAGTATTTAGCTGTAGAATCTTAAACCCTTTGGATGGATACCATAGATTAGCATCTGTAAAAGGGTGGCCCTCAAAATTATAACAAATCGCTTCTTAAAAGAAATAAAAATTTTTAAAAAACCAGATTAATGGGCCTTTGCTCAAGCCCACTGATTAAGAATTTTTAAGGATAAGACCGTGGTGTTGGACATTTGTAACACACTTCAGAAGAGGGTATTATGCTCATTAAAGTTTAAAAGCCACCCCATTACTTACATCCAGAATCACCTCTCAGCTTTGAAATGTGCTGGCTCATGCACCTAGGTTCTTAGGGAAGCTTTTGACCTAGCAAAATATTCAGTCAGGTTTTGTGCAAGTGCTTTTTGATGATGGTGGGAACCAGTCTGGGTCAACCTTGAGTGGCTGGTGATTGTTTTTTTACTTTAGCCTGGCCATGGTATATTTCACTTTTAAATACTTTATATCTTATCAGAGTCAAAAGGAGATACTTAGGACATAAATGCTCATGACACACTACTAGGTACTGTATTTAAAAAAAAACTCAAAAATTTTAACAAACAGTAGGCCCGGACCCTGATTTCTAGGAATCACCTTCTTCCTAACTGCATGGTTTCACCATATGATATTGTGGGCCTATATAAGAAGGATAAAATCTGGCTCTAGTTTTTCTAATCTGTAGCTGGAGTTCTCATATTCTTGCCTAACTTCAGATGTCCTTTTGAGTTTCCTTTGTATCAATCTGGTTAAACCACAGCATTTGGATGTGGAAGTATGCCAGTATTGCATCAAGTATTACCTGGACAAAAGAAAACCATCCATTTAGTGCCCATAATTCCTAACACTCACTCCTGAAGTGGGGCTCACTTTCTTTAAGACCATGTCTTCCTGGCAAGCTAAAGCATATTTAAAATAATTTCAGAATGCCTACTATTTGAAAATTATTCTTATATAAATCCCTTTATGAAAGGAAATAAATATATAATTCTCTAAAAACTCTCCCAACACAATTGATAGTGTGGGAAAAAAAAAAAAGGAGATGGAATGATAGAATCACTACTTTCCAGAAGTCAGTGCTCTGAAAGGGGAGAAGAACAAATACGATCATGGGCACTTGTCAAGAATACAGGACTTCAAGGACACAAAAAATGGAAAGATATTCTATTCTCATGGATTGGAAGAATCAATATTATTAAAATGTCCCTACTACCCAAAGCAATCTGCAGATTCAGTGCAATCCCCATCAAAACATCAGTGACATTATTCAGATAAATAGAAAATATAGTCCTAAAATTTATATGGAACAACAAAAGACCCAAAATAGCCAAAGCCATCCTGAGGAAAAAGAACAAAACTGGAGAAATCGTATTACCTTACTTCCAGTTATACTATGTAGCCATAGTAACCAAAACAGCAATGATACTGGCATAAAAACAGACACATAGACCAATGGAACAGAATAGAGAACCTAGAAATAAATCCACACATCTATAGTGAATTTATCTTGGACAAAGGTGCAAAGAACATACATTTGGGAAAGGACAGTCTCTTCAATAATTGGTGCTGGGAAAACTGGATATCCATATGTAGAAGAATGAAACTAGACTCTTACCTCTCACCATATACAAAAATCAAATCAAAATGGATTAAAGACTTAAATCTAAGACCTGAAACTATGGCACTACTAAAAGAAAACATTGGGGAAATGGTTCAAGACATTGATCTGGGCAATGATTTGAGTAATACCCCCAAAGACAGGTAACCAAAGCAAAATTGGACAAATAGGATCATATCAAGCTAAATAGCTTCTGTACAGCAAAAGAAACAATCAACAAAAGGAAGAGACAGTCCACAGATTGGGAAAAAATATTTGCAAACTACCCATCTGACAAGGGATTAATAACTAGACTATATAAGGAACTACAAACAACTCAATAGGAAAAAATCTAATTAAAAATGGGCAAAGGATCTGAATAGACATTTCTCAAAAGACATATAAATGGCCAACAGGTATATGAAGAAAATGCTCAATATCATTAGTCATCGGTGAAATGCGAATAAAAAATACAATGAAATATCATCTCACCCCATTTAAAATGGCTTTTATCAAAAGGACAGGCAATAACAAATGCTGGTGATGATGTGGAGAAAGGGGAACCATCATACACTGTTGACAGGAATGTAAATTAGTGCAACTGGTGTGGAGAACACTGTGGAGGTTCCTCAGAAAACTAAATAGAACTACCATATGACCCAGCAATCCCACTGGTGGGTATATATCCAAAGGAGGGGAAATCAGTATACGGACAAAATATCTTCACCCCCATGTTTATTTCAGCACTATTCACAATCCCCAAGATTTGGAATCAACCTAAGTGTCCATCAATGGATGAATAGATAAATCTTGGTACATATATACAATAGAATATTACATAGTCACAAAAACATGAAATTCTGCCATTTGTAACAATATGGATGGAACCGGAGAACATTATGTTAAGTGAAATGAGCCAAGCACAGAAAAACAAATGTCACGTGTTCTCACTCATATGTGGGAGCTAAATATTAAAGACCATTGTTTTGAAATTAGAGACTTGGGTTTGTTACTCTTGCCTGTATTAAGGGAACAGAGACAGAGTATAGAATGATGATTACCAGAGGATGGGAAGGATAGCAGGGAGGTGGGGGATAAAGTGGGAATGGTTAATGGGCATAAAAATATAGTTTGATAGAATGACCAATAAAGTGACTGTAATCAACAATAAGTTAGGGTATACTTTAAAATCACTAAAGAGTGGAATTGGAATGCTGCTAGCACAAAGAAATGATAACTGCCTGAAGTGATGAGTACCCCAATTTCCCTGATTTGATTTATTCACATTGTATGCCTGTATCAAAACACATGTACCCTATAAAGAAATACAACTATTATGTATCCATAATAATTCAAAAAATTTTTTAAAAGAATACAGGACTTGTCAGCAGATGAGGGCCAGTGAGGGTTTGGCAGCATCCACGGTTGGGAGCTTCTGTTCCCGTGGCAGTCCTCAGCAGTCACCATTCACAAATGTCTCTGAAGGGCTGCAGACCTCATCCTGAATGATTTCAGTGACAAGCCCCTTCCCTGGACAGTCCTGGAGACTACTAAGTTTGAGCTCCACAATACCATTTCATAATTCTACTTCTTATAACAACAATAGTCATCCTGATAGCTGTCATTTGGGGGTGCTCACTCCATGCCAGGCACTGTACTAGGTACTTCATATACACTATGTCACTTGAAACCTCCAACCACCCTTTGAGGTAGTTACTTTAACCTCGTTTTGAGCAGCTGTGGAAGCTGCGTGGGATCAGGGTAAGATCATCCACTCACGTAGCTGGTAGGTGATACAGTCAGGATTTAAACCCAAGCCTCTAATTTCAAAGCCCACGTCCTTTCCATCACACCACCTAACCCTCTAGAAATAGCTAAGCGTGGCATGTTAGCTGTCTGCTGCTTACTGAGTCTGAGTGATGGAGCAGGGACGAGAGGAGCCGAGTGTTTCCATGCGTCAGCCTCATTGTTGCTGAGCTCTGCCTGCAGTTGTCACCCTGCAGCTCAATGGCAAGGAGGCAGGAAAGACCCCACACATTGTACAGGGGCACCTCCCACTATATACCAAATCCTTCTCACTATATGCTCCTTAATGATGGCTCCTAGTGTTAGAAGCTTTTAATTCCATAGTTCCTTATTTGTTTCAAACTAAGAGACATCCTATCATAGAAGTAGCACTAAAGAGATTAATTAATTTTACACATTAATAATTAATTCACGTGCCCTCAGTCATGTACACCCTGTGCTTCTGAAAGGGAAATTCCGAAGAAGTGAGGGGAACACATTCTGTTGTTCTGGGGCTTGTCCTTTCTGATGAGGCCTTTGCCACGTCCAGGACAGCCACGGCAGCCCGCTGTACCTCCTGTTCTGTGCGCTCGCTGTCAGTTTGGTATTATTACTATCAATATTTAGAAAGTTTGCCTCTAGCAGTACTAAAATGTGCATCACAAAGTAACACTGGTTTACTGTGTTTGAAGTGAAGAATCTTACCCAGGAGATCCCGTTCACTTGAAGTTTCTATCTCTCAATCTCAACTTGCAAACAAAGATCGGTGAAAAACAATTGTCCTTTCAGATTTGCATCTCTCCAATTATTTATTTAGTCATGTCTCTTCTTGGAAGTTCCCTTAATTGAATGAGACACCATAAACCAGGTTGTGTGTATCTAATGACAGCCAGCTCGGTCCTTCTTTACAGTAAAGAATAAATGAACCTGCAGCTGCAAAGCACGGCTGTCACACACACCCTCTACGTTCCCATTTACGGCCCATCCAAGCAACTTGAGCCAGAAATTAAAGTTAGCTGCCCACTTTTTTAAAGCTGTGGGGTACCCAGTAGGTTTTTGACAAGTTACCCTGGGGGCAGAAGAAAAATCAAAATTGGACACAACTCAAAAGATTCCTGGGCCCCAGGAAGCCAGCTGATTTGGAATGTCACCTGTACTGAAGCTGAGCACGTTAATGAAATTGTAGCCCTGACACCTCCCAGAACTGCCTTTGATGCAAGTTTGTTGTACAAGGTGCCAATGAAAAGATGCTTTTAAAAATCAATATACTTCATTCATTCATTCATCCAAATGTTTGTTTGGTAGCTACAATATGCCCCCCTCTGGGCTAGGCCCTAGGGGTACAACAGTAAACAAAACACAAAAAAGTTCTTGCCCTTGTCTAGCTTCCTTTCTAGTAGGGATAAGTAGACATTTAAATATACTGCACATCAGATGGTAGTAAGTGATGGAGAAAAATAAAACCATAAAGAAGAATAAGAAATGCAGGGTGGAGGTGGGAAGCTTTCAGGCTTAAAGGGCACATTGAATCAAAGACCTGAAGGAAAGACAGAGCAAGCGTGTGGATATTTAGGGGGAGGAGATTCCAAGCAGATGGAACAGTGTGCCTGGCATGTTAGAGGAAGGAGGAGCAGAATGAGTGAGGAGGACAGTTACAGGAGACACCATAAAGGTAATGGGGGGGGGGACAGTAATGTTGTGTTAGGCCTTACCAGCCATTGTAGGGACTACTCAGAGAGGGGAAGTCACTGGAGGGCTCTGAATGGACAATGGACAAGATCCCACTTGCACTTTGAAAGGCTCCCTGTGGATGCTCTGTTAAAGTGCCTGGGGCTGGGCAGCTGAGAGGGGGCAGCAGAGAGAAATAGGAAACCAGTAAGAAGCTTTGATCCAGACCAGAGTTTAGGGTGGTAATAGCAGTGGAAGAGGTGAGACGCATTGGATTTTGGATCTGTTTGGAACACTAAACTAATAGGAATTGCTGGCAACTTGGATACGTATGGATGAGAAAGAGGAATTAAAGATGTTTGGCCTGAGGGGCTGTAAGGATGGAGCGGCCATTCACTGGACTGGTGCCTGCAGAGGAACAGGTGCTGGCGGTTGCAGAGTGACGTGGGAGCAGATCCCGAGTTCAGTTCTAAGCATGTGAAGTTTGAGATGTTTTTTTGACATCCAGTGGAGTCCTCGTTCTGATCCAGGCTGAAGTTTTCAGCCTGTAGAGCTTATTTTAAACTATCAGACTGGATGAGAGTCTAAGGGATAGCATAGATAGGTGGAGGAGAAAAGAGCTCCGAGGACTGAGAACCTGAGACTCTCCAGAGGATGGAGAAGATACAGCATCATCGTGATAACAAAATCATAATAAAGTCTACATCAGCCAGACCTATAGACATCCAAACTGGCAAGCCCGTATTTCTCTCCTACTTTACAAGGTTGAAGTGAACATTCAGTGAGAAAGTAGATGTGGAGACACTTTGAAACATTAAAGGAAGGGACTGGCTGTTATTTGGCACCTATTATGTGCTAGGTACTGTATTGGGGACTTAACTTGCCTTATTGTCTCATATAGTCTTTACAATAGCCCTGCACAATAGATAACATTGATCTCATTGTTCAAACTAGAAAACCTATGCCTCTGCCACATACCTGGCCAATCCATCCATCACAGAACGTTCTGGCTCCACCTCATTACTAGGCATGGCTCTTTGACCCGGCTCACGTTAGAATCACCTGGGAGCTGTCCGGTAACAGTGATGCCAGGCCCCTCCCCCAGGCATGATAGGTTTTTAAAGCCACCAGGTGATTCTAATGTGCAGCTGAGGCTGAGAACCACTGCATTAGACTAGTTTACTGTATTTGTATATATTATGTTCTACTGTATTCTAAAAAAATGCAAGGCAAAATTATACCTACTCATTCGTCATTTGTTAACAAAATTGACCGTTTACTTGTACTGATTTGTGAAAACCAAAATTATCTGTGTCATCATTAGACATGTTAAGTATTCAGAGGAGAAAACTGAGATTAGAAAAACATCATTATTTCCAGAAATGACTTCCAGAATTTTCTTAATTTCTTCCTCTGCCTAGAAGTCTTCTAAATGAAGTCTGAACTGCCAAATTTGTATATTATTGAGAATAAATAAAAGTCAAGAGTAGGTTATCAGGACATGATCTAGGTAAGAAAAACCACAGAAACCTAAGTCAACCTTTTTCAGAGAGATGGATCTAAGGATAAACGTTTGACTTTCAATCCCCAAATCAAAACTGCCTTGTACTTATTTTTATGTCAGAAGACATCTCTTGTGAGATTTTTTTGTTCATCATAAACACAGTACCGTCAAGAAGAAAATTACTGCCAGAAGATGATTAGCAGGTCATGTTGACACCACAAAACAAAATGTATATTAAAAATAGTTATTGTGCATTTGGGTCACAGCTTACTCACATTTACCTTTTAACTAATATTTGGAAGTTCCACTGTCTAAAGATGAGATTATCAATGCAACATTTTAGGGAAAACTAAGTTTAGGTGGTGGAGGCAGTGGCACAATCAGTGGAAGCTCACATCACACCATCAGCTTCTCTGCATCAGACTTAAAAGGTTCAACTGTTTTTCTTCATTTATATAAAACTACATCTAAAAAATTCTGTAAAATTAGACAAGGCTTTCCAGAGTCATACAAGGCCAGTTTTGTGCTGGTGACCATGTTAAATATATTCTTATGACCCTGTGTTATTTTCATCGTATGAAATTCTCATTCTATTTTTGATGTTTTCACATCCTGTGAGTGTGAACATTAGACAGATTGTCTCTTTAGAAGACTAAACAACTCTTCATTCACAGCCTAGAAAAGGAAAAAAGTAATCTCACTACTTCCTGCCAACTGATCTCCATAAACATGGTGGCCCCTCCTGGAAGACACAGCCAGTATTTGAACGAAGGCTTTATGGCTCCGTTCTTTAATTCATTCTTGAATTCCCTGTTTGCTAATTACTCCTACAATGCTGTCAGACAGGTGAAGGTGTACCTAATCTTCTGAGGCAGAAACCTTCAATTGGTAGAGTTAAATGTTTCATTGTCAGCATCTGGTGAGTCGGCTCAGGCCATTCATTAAACATCTTTTCCAATCAGAACATACCTGTTTCAAAACAGAAATAACACCAGCTGCTCATTTTGGTCTTTTCTTGCATCTTTATTTGCTTAAAACTTTCAGCAAAGCAATAGGATTAAAACCCACATAACTGAAGGCTGAAATCCAATTTTTGATTTTCTAAATGTGCTGAAAATGGTCATAAACCTTAATGCAAAGCAAATAAAAGCCTGCCCAGGCCATGAGCACCCTTGTTGAAAGAGGTACCTCTCTTCCTTTCAGACCTTTCTTGTATAAATATGATTTTCCCTAGGTTTTCACCCTCCATTATTCTATCTTAATATTATCAAACATCCCTTTTCTAGGGTTCCTAAGTATTCTGACATATTGCCCTTTCAGGCATTTCAGACATAGAGAATGGCAAAGAGCAGTTTTTGGAGCCAGTCTGTCTGTAGTCACATCTTAGCTATGTTCCCTTGCTACCTGTGTGTGGCCTTGGCCAAATTTTTACTTATCTGCTGCCTCAGTTTCTTAATCTGAAAAGTGGGGATAATAATGGTAGCTTTACTCACACGAGGATGTGAGTAGTGGATGAGTTAATGTTTGTGCATTCTCCAAACAGTGCCTTGCACATAGTAAGCACTGTGTAGGTATTTGCTACAATCAGTATTCGGCCTTACCAACAGCAAATGAAGACTAAAAACATCCATAAACTCTAGATGTGGCTTCTGGAGTCCTGCGTGAGGTGTGATTGCTGTAAGACTAAAACATGAATACCGCTTTATTTTTTTAAAGATTTGATTGCTGGAAAGTTTGTTCCTTTCTCTTGATAATGGCCTTAGACATCTAGTTTACAACCTCATATGTGTTAATTTTCTTCTTCTTGGCCTAATTCTTTTTGGATAAAGGAATATTTTTGAATTCTGTTTTTTAAATATGAAAGAAGGCTAAGACTTTTAGGAAGTTTTATTAATAGTTAGCGTAGCTAAATAACTCCTGACTACACCGGAAAAGAAATCTGAGCTTCAAACCTTTTTCACTGTAGAGGAGAGGAGGGGCCAGGAGAACAATACTGAGGCTCAATGGAAAAGCAGTTCCTTGGTGGACACAGAGAGAATGTTTGGTTGCAGTTTGTGTAGCATGTTTGGCTGGCATCTCCTGTGTGGATTTTATCGTGTCATGTGCTACCTACAGAGATAACCATATGACACTTTTCAGGCTTCAGAGTTTGGAAATTAAAAGTCCATTTGCACATATCTGTTAACCTGGTACGAGATTGTCTTATTTTTCTGCCAGACCCCTAGCAAAGGGGGTTTGTCAGACACCCCAGAGCTGCTGCTACTGGCTTTGTGTTCAGCAGTTTGGAAATGCTAAATCTACACAGATTCCATGCACCCACCCCTGGGATGCTGAGAAAACCACTAGAGAGCTCTAATTCACATGTATCATTTAGCTGTATCTCATTTTAGATGATTCTTTGTATAAATAGGATGAAAATATTTTTTTCTTTGTCTTCTGTAAAGCAACGGTAGAGGCTCTGATGCTGTGGTGGGGTGATACCAAAGATAAAATGGCAGGAGTTTTCAGTAAAAGATGGAATGACACAAAAGAACAAGGAAGCGAGTGAAATAGAAATCATTGCAAGTGCAAGGCAGTGCAATCTGCATATTAAAATTGCTCAGAGAATTTGAGCAGAAGACGCATCATTTAGATGGGGGGCAAGGAGAGCAGGTCACATGATCTGTGACATCCTGTCCCCCTTCCTGGGGGGACTCTACAGAAAGTTGACTTGCCAGCCTTTGGAATGTCGCAGAATGGGTTTGGAAGAAGACCTAGAACAGCCAGGCTTACAACCAGAATGGAATTCTGGGGGCTGTGCAGACTAAACACTGCCTGGCCCGAAAAGCCACACTGTCAGCTAGCGTGGGGCAGTGCCCACCGATCTAGCAGGCAAGCCGTACCCTTCAACCTGGAAGCAGGTGGCCTTTCTTTTGACACCTCTCTAAAAAGGAGAGAAAAATTAGAATAACTAAACTCACTGAATCCATTCTGCCTAACAACTTTTTTCCTACAGTAGTGCAACATTTTCCCACTACCCTGTGCCATGATTTTGTTACTGGGTGGAATTTGCTCTTTGCTTAGCTTTGGCACGGTGTTCTCTGTCTTGTCTCCCTAGTAAATGAGCAAGAATGTAAGCTCCATGAGGGCAGGGGGTTTTGTTGATGCACCTACAGAAGTGTCTGGCACAAAATGGATAGATACTTACTATATACCAAACATTGCATATTATTTTACCTAGTCTTTATTTAAAAAAAAAAAAACCAAAAACTTATAAAGTAGGTACATTTTATAGATAGGAAAACTGAGGTTAGATAACTGGGCCCAATCAAAATCACGCAGGTGGTGGCTGGTTGACAGGGCTTTCAGACCTGGGACTCTCTGACTCCTGAGCCAGGCTGCTTAACTGCTACACTGTGCAGCCTCCTGTCGGCTCCTGGATATAATAAATGATAAATCCCTGCATGAAACAACAGCCATTAGTACTGAAAATTAGCTTGCTTTAGGATAATCCTAACTGAAAGCCTTTTCTAACCAAATCCCGAAACCATTGTTGTACCTTATCATGGCTTCATTTTGTGCTCTAGAAACTGTATAATTGCCCCTTTGTTTTGTAATTCGAGATAAATCAGTGCCAGTGAGTTTGACTTTCTGTGACCAGTCTGTCTCTGAAGAGCAAGTCTGAAGAGAAAGCCGTGTGTGGTGGGTATGGGGCACAGAGATTGGCGTTAGTGGTGTCTGAATGGAGTGGCTGTCCTCCTCAGACAGCAACTGCCTTCCTGGGTTACATTGTGCCTGAGGAGACCGTCCATACCCATGAATTTCAAAGGCTAACATGAGCTTTTCTGAAAGATTCACTAAGGAGGAAGAGAGAGAATTCAAATAACAACTTCAGGACATTTGGATGGCAAACTTATGGATGTTTCTAACTAAGAACAAACTAAACAAAAGTGGGAAATCACCATGACAACTGAAGAGAGAAGCAACTGGATTCCAGGTTTGCCAGCAGCTCTCTCCAGAACTCAGTGAAAAGTCTGAGAAAGCATTTAAATGGAAAACAAGTCATGTGAATTCAGGCGAATGAATCTTTGAAAGACAGGAAATGATCCAGGTGATTGGAGTATACTATCTCTTAGCTAAGTGGGAAAGCGAATGTGATATTAGACTTTAAAAGACACAAAGGTGTTTTTCAATACATTTTCTCTCTTACTCCATACTTCAAGACTCATTTCAAAGTTTGTATTCCTTGGTTCGTCCAGTTTCTTTCCTTCCTGCCATATGGAATATATTTTTGCCTATGAAGTGTAACCGTCTCCCAGAGGGTATATAAATGCATCCTCTTTAAAGTCTAGTGAAGCAACTAGTATTTGTTCTAAATCCTATCTTTTTCAATACAGGAAACATTAGCACCTATTTTTACTTCAATAATCAATCATTTATGTATTGAGTGCCAGCCTTTGCATAAACATTGCAGGAGATTAAAAGAAAAATATAATACTTTGTGTTTAGGGGAAACCAAAACCTACACAAAGAAAATAAGGACAACATAATTAAATGCTAAATTGTATTGTACAACTAGGAAGTGTGCCTTCATTCTTCAAAAGACAGAAATGAGTAGGGAGGCCACCTTCATGGTGGAGGAAAATAGAAAACAGCCTTGGTGAACCCATCAGATTCAGGTACATGGTGAGAAAGGACAAGATCCAGGTGGGCCTCAGGTTTTACAAAAATAAGAAAGTGCTAGGCCTGAGCCAGTGACAGCAATTGGCAAGGGGCAGTTTGGTTTAATGGCATTAACCTAGCTTAGTGATTAAAAGTACATACACTGGAGTCCAATTCTGCCTCTACCACCTACCAGATGTGGGACGTTAAGCAAGTTACTTAACTGCCCTAAACCTCAGTGTCCTCAGCGTTAAATGGGCAAATTGCCACCTACTCATAGGGCTGTTGTAAGGATTAAATGAGATAATGCAGGCCAAGTGCTTAGCCTGCAGTAGCACATACAGAGTGGTGGTAGTAATTATTTTTTACCGAACTTAAATAGGTCAAGGATTTGATGAATGGGCACTGGAAAGTCATTGCAGTTCTTGAGCAGGGTATCGGCTTTAATTAATGTGGGTTTGGGAAAGATTAATCTGGCTGTGGTTTGTAGGATTGATGAGGGGAAGAGTGTGAAGACAGGGAGTGATGTCAGGAGGCTGAAAGCGTAACCTTGGCTTCATGTTATAAGAAACTGAATTAGGAAGATGGCAGTCAAAACCGAGGGGGAAAGGGAATGGTAAATGAGGAAGAATCTACAGAATTTGGTGACTTGATCTAGCTGTAGAGAGACAAATGGGATTTGTCAGAGATGATCCCAAGCCTTGAGTTATAGAAAGTGGGTAAGCTAGTGACGGTCGGGGCTGCTGGGACCACGAGGGCTGGCACTCAGCCACCAGACCGTGGGAAGCTGACGGGGTCCAGGCAAGAGCTACAGAAAGCAGCACCCACGAGTGCAAGGACCTTGTCTGGGTTATTCTCCAGCCACCTAGAACAGAAACTCACATATAGCAGAGGCCCGAAAAGTATTTTTGAATGAATGGTGGGAACACTGTGCTCCTGCACAAGGAAGTAAACTCCGACCAATGATGTAAAGTAGATGGTTTTATACTGCGAACAACAGAGCAGCCTTCAGTGGAAGTTAAATAGAAGTCCATATTTAATCGAAGAAGAAAAATGTCTGTTTCTTAAAAAAAAAAAATGAGAAAAATAAGAAACTGTTCGTCCAATAGATGTAGTAATTATTGAAACTTGAACACTGATACAAAGGGAATTTTTTAATTCAGAGAACATAAAATAAACATATTTAAAATAGGGGGAAAAACTCGTTCTTGTACATATTGTTTTATCCTTTCCATCCTGGGTATAGGATAAAAGAAAACCCTTACTTGCTTGTTAGAAGAAGAAAGCTCTTACTTGAAGTTCCTACTTGGCAGATGTCAGTTGAAAGCTCTGCTTAAGGAATGTGCTGCAGTGTCAAACTCTGTTGGATAATTTTAGACAAATGTGTCATGTGTGACATGGAAATATGGCATGCTGTACATTAGTGATTTCCCAAGTGTTTGGATCAGGTAGTAATGTGCTGAGAAAGTGCTCTTTATCTATCCACACAGTGTACTTGTAGAGCAATGGGGAAATGCTTTTGGTGGAAATTACTTTAGTCAGAAAAAGAATCCATTTACAATATGCGCCTTCTAACATCTTTCAGACAATGCATTGTATTAAAGAGGCATTTTTTGATTAATGTTTTATAAACATTTTTCAGCATGACAGCTTAAAGTCCCTGTAAAATTGTAAATGCGTGCATAGTGTTCACTTCCATAAAGTCAAATGCCATCTCATAAAGTCTAGTTGAATCCTGTCAACCATGGTGACACAGAATCAGTACCTGGGAGCATTAAAATTAATTTGCTTCATTTATATTACTGCAGTGATAGCAAGATGAAAAGAGTCCTATATTTAAATCTTACTTTAAAAAGAAAACTCTTTCTAGTAAGTTTGTTTGGGTTTTTAAATTATTACTATTTTTTTCCTAATTAAAGAACGTAGTAAAAATGGAGTGATAGTCTGCACGGTAACTTTATGATGGAATGTGGAAAAATACGAATTCATTCATTCAACACACTCCTTTTGAGCACTTACCGTCTGCTCAAAGATGAAGGGGAAACAGTCACCGACCCTAAGAGGCTTAGAGCTTGGTGGGGGAAACACACAAGAGTCAATGCTCAGGGAGCGAAGGTGAGGCTGGAATGCCCTGGCACAGGTCAGTATGGAGTAGAGAGGATCTGAAGGACAGCCTCGGGACTTTGGGGACAGCTCCCCAGAGGAGGCAGCCTAGGAACTGACAGGTGAAGCATACCAAGGAGTTGAGCAGATCAGGAAGTGGAAGGTGGGCGTTCCAGGCAGAAGGAGGTCAAGTGCGAAGGCCTAGACAGAGCGCGACGCATGGGCACGGAGGGGTGGGAGGAGCCACAAGGTGCCTGTTGTGGCTGGAGCACGGAGGTCCAAGGGCAGAGGAGTGATGAGATTTAGAGGGAGGAAGAGCATAAGCTGGGGGCCAAGTCATGAAGTCCTCATATGCCACACTTAGGAGTCTATCCCGTGTGATAAACTTCTGCAGGATTTGACATGATCACATTTGCACTTTAGAATGTTCACTCCGGTCACAGAATGGAAAATGGCTTGAACAGGACAAGCGTGAAGCCAGAGAGACCATGCGGGAAGTGTGACTGAGAGCTGACGGTGCCCTGGAGGATGGGGATGGGAATGGGGGTGTGAGCGGTCCCCCTTGTGCCCAGGAAGTTACGTAAAGGCAGTGTCCCCTCATGTACTGCCTCCGGGCATGCCTCACCCTTCGCAGAGTGGTTGATCAGTTCCAGGAGTGCTGATTGAAAGACTGAGTGGCTGGTGAAGTGAATTATTATGGAGTGAGGAAGACCAAAGAAAGAGTGGTGCATTACATAGGCTTCCAGAATAAGAGGTACAGCTGATTTTCTCTGACTACTTGAAGAGCAAATTTTGCCAAATTCATGCCCAGGTGACAGAAATCACAGTACGGTGAGTGCAGTGGCTTTTAAGCAGGTTTCCAACTTCTCTCTATTGAGTTTCCAGCTGTCATCCAGATAGTGCCGAATGGCACAGATGCCCTAGAACAGAGACGGTAAACTCCCCGCTCCCACGTGGTTACCGCCATAGCGTGGAACACAGCACTGGAACACGGAGGAGTTAACTCTCATCTGCTTATCCCAACTTCTGTTTCCACTCTGACCTTGGAGAAAATGAAAATGCACGGAGTGGAAGCTCTGCTGGGATTGCAGGGAGGGAAGGTGGGGAAGAGGGCGAAAGAAAGCAGGAAAAAAGAAAGGCTGCCATAACTGGGAGATTGTTAAGAAAGTCTGATAACTGAAAGGGAAAGTAGGTCATTGAATGATTGAAAAGTGAGGTAGATTTTAAGTCCAAGGGAATATAGGAGTTCCCCAAACAAATAACATGTGACTTGAGTCTCTGGAGTCCTCTTCTCCTGCTGAGTGATTGCTTTGTGCACCCCCCATGTGAGGGTGACACACGGTGGACACATGAAGGGGTCTCGGGTCTTGACCTTAATGACTACCAAGAAGGTATTGCAGGTACATAAGATGGCAGGGAGAAATTCCTATTTAATTTGACAAATGTTTGCAGCAGCTGCAAGTCATTGTGAATCCCCTCCCTTTTTCAAGTAAGGCGAATGACTGTCATAAAAGGCAAAGTGAGAAAAGGGCTGGTGCTGTGGCTCCGAGGGGCACGATGAGTTATGGGCTGGAGCAAAAAACTACCCCTGCCCGGTGAAGGTGCTATTGCCAGCAGGAAGCCCAAGCACCTGGAAAGAAATTCCTCCTCCTTCTCCAGCCTCCCTCTAGTGCCCCTGTTGGCAGAACCTTGGAGGGAGACGCTGACCAGGAGGGCTGATGTGTGCAGAGTCCCGCCCCCTCTGGAGAGCAGCGCACGGAGGGGCGTGTCTGAATATGAGAGCTAAGAACTGCAGAACCAGCACAGGCCAGAAGAGAGCTTCCTACCACTTGCTGTTAGGGTCCAAAGAAGGTAGAGGTCACTTGTACGCCAGAAACTTCTTGAGGGTCAAGACTTGGCTATGTCTTTGAATCCGTGGCTCCTTTGCCACTATTGTGGTAGCCCTAGCTGTCACTTAGCTTTTCACCCACCGGAAATCACAGGGGACATCCTGGTGTGGGGAGCGGGGGCAGGGGGGAGGTTGACGAGGTCTGCTGCCCTGGAAGTGCTTCAAAGGAAATGAATTCCAAAAGAACAGCTGGACTAAAAAGCTTTTTACAGGCCAGACCCCGTTCTTCTCTGGAGCTGCAGTGCCCGTAGCATCTTGAACTGACCTTACCTGATACAGAGTACCGGAAATTCAGGTGTCCTGAGTGGCAGATTGTAGTCTACTGTTGGGGAAAGTTTCCTGACCACTAGATGGTTCAGTTTCCTCACTGGTAAAATGGTGAAAAGGATAGTTTTCATCATCCTTACAGGGTTATTGTGAGGCGTATTTCACTTCCTATGGGAAAGCATTTGACAGATCAGGCCACATAGTAAGCACTCGGGACATACCTTTGGCATTGGTACTGCCGCTATCTTTGTGTACCTACTTTGTCACAGTGAGTTTGTGATGTTGCTTACATTTAGACATCTTGCATATTTTGCAATCGACTTTTCGTTTACTTATTGTGACATCAGCACCTGGGACTGTCTGTATGGCTCTGGCTTCCCTTCTGAGCCCACATGAGCTTGCTGAAGAATGACACAGAGCCCAGATTCTTAGCCAAGAAGGGATAGCTCAGGTGACTTAACCCAGCAGCCATAGTCCTTGAATTTTGGGTCAGAAAGTCCCACTTTGGTCACTTTTAGAGACAAAATATCTTCATACTTCTATCACTCCCTTTAGCCTCACTTTTACTCCCTTCCGTCCCCCAGTTTCTCAGCATCATCCCTGTGGGCCAAGGCATGGATAACCTTTCTTTGAAACAGGAGGAGTTGTGGCAGGTCTTAAAATTTTCTCATTGGAGTAACTTTCCAAAACTATAGAATCAGATGCTGCTTTTCAAGAACAAGTAAAGTTTTAAAGGTTATTATTTAAAAAAAAAAAAAAAGAAAGAAAGCTATTTTGGTTTTTTTATATTAGTGTGAAGACAGAAACTGCAAAAATCTAAACGTGTACTCTGGAAGCTCTAAGAGAGACTTGATGTTTGGGAAGGGTTAAGTGTTTTCAGTTTATGGCAATGATATGTGAGGCTGTGAAAAAGAAATCAGCCATGAAATACATTTTTGAATAAAGGTTTGAAATTTATTAGAAGGTAAAAATAATTGAAAAAGCCAAGCCTTCCCTGTTGTGTTACAATAAAAAGTTATTTATGCGCCATCATTGTGCATGTTTAGGAGCTCAGGTCCTTTATAGAGGCCGTTCTCAGAGAAACAAGAAGAAAGCTAAGCTATTAAAGCTATTCATTTGAAAAAGCTGATATATGTACAGAGCAATTCCGAAGACCATGGCTGTATTAAACAATCAGTAATAATAGTTAAACTGCTAGTATCTGAATTTTGTTAGTTATAGAAGCTCAAAAGGTATGCTCTGTAGGCAGCCACTTACAAAACATACACACCCTGCCCTTGGTATAAGAGAATGGTAGACTCACAAAGTAGTAT
Source organism: Eulemur rufifrons (assembly GCF_041146395.1). Taxonomy (NCBI): domain Eukaryota; kingdom Metazoa; phylum Chordata; class Mammalia; order Primates; family Lemuridae; genus Eulemur; species Eulemur rufifrons. The sequence goes on along the minus strand of NC_091000.1, from coordinate 32,538,682 downwards.
TCATACATTTGAGTTCCAATAAGACATTGACTGTGAGGGTTAAACATTTAGCCGTAACTTTACAATTCATCTGCCGTATACAAAATTGCATGAGCCTTGTTTGGTGATTGTAAAGCACTTTGAGATCTCTGGCCAAAAGAGAACATGCAAAGCCTTTATCAATATTCAGTGGATTAAGTACCCTCCTGCTTGGAACAGCATATACCATATATTATCTGACCATATCCTTTCAACTCTCAAAAGTAAGTGCTGAGGCTTTGAACTGGTGCCAGGCAGACCTCCCTAAAGACCAACAGCCTATTTCTCTACTAAGCAAGAGAAGATCTATTTTTAACCTCTCTCTCACTAATATTTTTCAACCTTCTTAAGCCAATTTTGTCACATGCAATCTTCTCTCCTTTCCTTGTTAGACAGGCTGCTAATCCGCAGTGAGAGTTATTGGTACCCTTGAATACAGACCGCCTTTTCATTTTAATCTGTTCTAGTTAGAGCTTAGAGCTTTATATAGTGAAAGGAAGATTTGGTGAGTTCTTTCCACTTCAGTTCTGTGAATACACATAGGGAAATATGGTAATAAGCTATTCTGAAGTTCTGATTTTAATGGAGTGTGTCTTTAATTGGATGACAGACTGAATTTGCATCTAGGTTTTTCGTCTTCTTTGTTCATCAGGAATTCCAATGCTGAAGATAGTGTTCGCAGGCCATGAACATCTCTCTTTGATATCCGTACCCTTGCTTATCTACCACCCAGCTCAGATCCTTCTGGGGAGTGTGTTGGTGCCAACAATTAAGTCTTGGATGGTGTCAAGGCAGAAGGTGAGACTCTGGAAGGATCTTATTTGGATCCAAATTAGACTGAAATGCTATTCCTGAACCTGAACTGTTCATATGCTTTAGCTTTTGCTAGCATATCCACATTCTCAAGTACATATTTTCTTAAGTAAATATCATAATAGTGGTGCATTGATCCATTTCAATTTGAACAGGAGAGTTAAGGGTTAAAGGTTTTAAACTGTTATAAATGACAATTATACTTTAAATGCAGTTTTATAAAGCTCTTTTTAATTCACTCATATTGAAGGGCATATTGCATAGGGTAAAGGTTCAGTAAATATACTCAAAATATGTGCACACTCCACTCTGGTGCACATCACCTCTGTCCCTCCCAGTCTTTCATCTGTGTCCTGACTTCACATGCCTTTCTAAATGCAACAGTACCTGGTGTTATCTAGAATACCTAATTTATTTTTAATTTTCCAGACATAAAATAAGTTCTTTATATGGCAAAACTGTGTTCGGGCATTAAAAAATAAAATTCAAGTAGCAAAGGAGCCCACACAATGTTAATTTCACCAAACTTAGAGTCTTGTTACATATTAGGTATTTGTCCATTTGATTTCCTAAATTATCAACCAAAATAAACTGGGTGTTTTCCAAGAAGTTTAGACAATGCATAGAACATGGTATCGCTGATAGAGCTGGCTCCTTCCTGGTGGGTTAGAACCGCCAGGACTTATTGTTGCCTGTACATGAGGCAGCAGCTATTATCAGGAGATGTGTGGGAAGAAGAGACATCCAATGACAAAGTGCCCTGTGTCATGTCCTTAATATCCTGAAAATGGAATGGCCACAGTCCCACCTACTGAGCTCTGCTAAGCACCTACCATCCTTTAACTGATTCAGGGGATGGATCTGAGGCCAGCCCGCCGGGCACAGAGCTCAGGCTGCCGGCCCTACCACGCTCTCACCACGTGACCTTGGCATACTTTACTTCTCCGTATCTCAGTTTCTGCCACTATGAGACTAATGATAAGATGTACACTCTCAGTGTTGTAGAGGATTACTGGCAGGTGTTTGATGAAAGCTAGCTGCTATAATTATTGTCATCGTCATTGTCTACAATGATGTTCATTGCAAGCTCTGCTGTGCCCATTTTCCAGGTGAGGAAACAGGCCCAGGGAGTTAGGCAGCTAGCCCAAGGTAATGTGGTTATTTCAGTCAGTGCTGGAGTTTGGACTTGAATCCTGGTCTATTTGGCCCCCAGGATCCTTCCTCGACACCACAATGACACTCCAGATAGAAATATATATTATATCATCACTTTTAGAAGGCTGGCCCTAGGCCCCCAGGGCCCTCCTACCTGAGAAGTTTAGCCCATCCAACATGTTCACTAATTCAGTTACTTAACAAAATGTTAAATTTTGTTACATAAAATCCATTCGATACTGGGGACCACTCCAGGCTCTGAGCCTCCTACTCAGAGTTGGTAGAGAAGCAGTTTAGTACCTTTTTCTTTCTTTTGCTATTTATCCCCTTTGAAAACTTCCACTTATATTTATGCTTATGTTTACTCATATGTGTGTGCATTGTCAGAATTTGTACATATAAATTTTGACAAACAATGAAGAAAATTATTTGAAAATCCTAATACTCTTATCAGTAATAAGCAGTCATAGTGAACAACAAATTAATCATAGTAAATTTTTCTTCTAAATGTTTAGAAGCTCTGGGATTTGTTCTGCAGAGTAACAGAAGCATTTCCAAAAGGGAGAGTAAATTGGACAATGTTGTTCATTTTTCCTTTGCAAAGAAACCACTCCAAACCTATGGAGCCACTGGCTAATTTAGAATAATCAGTGGCTAATTTAGAATAACCCAGAAAAGCCCAGAATTTATCCATTGATTTTGACCACTAAAAGAAATACAAAAAGTCCGGCCTTGGGGTATCCGTGAACACCTCCTCTACTTAATCAGCGAACACTACTGATGAAGACCCAAGGCACCATCCACACAGGAGATCTGTGTGAGTAGCCAGCCAGGCCAGGGCAGATGACAAAGTGTGCTGGCCAGCAAGATGGGCTGGTAAATCTGTTTGTGTCCAAAAGTTTGAATTATCGATTATAGAATGCCATCTGGGCGGGCCGCCTCTTCCTTCTAGTAGCATAAATTATTGGGTGTTAATTGATACTTTCACTTTGCTCATAGATACTGTCCAACTCTGAACAACATGTTTTCTCTTTTCTTGCAGGGAGTGAAGTTGACGAGGCCAACAGTATAACAGGAGGCGCACTTTCTGTAGTGGTGTATATATGTACAGGATTGTACAGGCAAACCATTCTGAAGACTTGTACTTGTGAATGTTGCTTCGATGAATATTTTATTTTTTTACACAAAAATATGATATACCTGCTTAAGTGCCTTAAAATGTATTTGACAAGAGCGTTATTTCCAAAACATCCTTTGTTGGTTGCTGCCAGGGGTGGTATAATATTTTGGAGTTAATTTTTTTTTTCCTAATGCAGGAAACAGTCATAGTAAGTGACAAAAAGCAAACGTGCTTTCCCTGCACCACCTTTTGTGCAATACTATAATAGTTACTGTAATGTTTGAAATGAGGTCACACCATCAGGAAAATGCCCTTCTGATGACAGTGAACATTTCCAAAGTCTTATCCATGCACACTTTGATTTACTGTGTGATTCTTTTTTTCCTACAACTGTGACATGCCTCTTTCTTATCAACTCAGCAGGGGTCATAGAGCGAATAGATGCTAAAAAGAGTAAGTTCTCTGCATTCCTTGACATCATTTTTTAAGGCATTCTTTCAAATAGTTTCCACACAGAAATTCCTCATTCCCATTATAAGAGATTGTGATGCTATATGGCTTAAATATATTATAAGCTGCTTCAAAGAAAAAGCCCGATATTTGAATTATGAGTGAATTATGTGAAGTTTTCAAGTTAGATTATATAACTTGATTTTCAGGGTCCTTAAATTATATCTTAATATGATTTTCCTCTTCTATAATTTTTTCTTACCTGTTTTCCAATACACTTGAACACTTGTAACAGCCAAATACGAGACACAAAAATGTTACAATCAGTTTGAAAGCAGCAACAATTAATGATGGATTATATTCACATTCCACAACTGAGACCAATTTTTTTTTCCTATTACACAGATGTGCTGAGCACTTTCTGAATTGCCCCTTTTAGCCAGAAACAGCCTATTACATCCTGGAATTAAGCACACTCAAGGCATTTGAGACAATTAATTAATGAGAATTTCCTTGGCAGATCTGACAAATGTTTGCAACATTTTTTAAAAAGTTAAACCATATTGCTCTTATGAATAAATGAAAATATAAAGGTCGTAGATGCAAACAAATGTTACATATACACGTTCTGTCTAGCCAGATGGAAAGAAAATGCAACAGCATTCATTAACCAAAATAACAAGTAAAATTAGTTCCCAATTGGGTACCAGCTTTCAAAGGAGTATCCAATAATTGCTTCTACTGTGGCTGCAAGAACTTTAACTGGACCCAAATAGAGAATAAAGGAAGACACAGAACTAAGGGAACACTTTCTCTATTTCCTGCACACCATCCTGACATATCCTCTCTACACGTCCTCTCTTGATTTGACAGACAGTATTGGCATCCTGGTCTCACTGAGGCCACGCAATATCCTCCGCAGCTGTTTTTGCTATGTTGTGCCCACAACAACAAAAAATCATTCCTTAGAAACTTACCATGTTTATCAGTACTGTAAGTTTATATTATTGTTAATACCAGGTCTCATCTTTTGTCCATGTCATTGAACCTCAGAAATTTCGCAAGTTATTCTCAGTGTAAATTTTAAGGCTAGTACCAGACCCTACAAAAATCTATGCTAAACAGGCTGTAGTATACACAGTTATCGAGAATTTCACTTTTGTCTAAAACTGCAGTAATTTTGCGTGCTATTTTTGATGCATATAGAAAACACAAAAAGGCTTTCATGTTTTGTTTCTACAAGCTTCTTTGGATTTTATAGTAAGTGAAAATGTCTGCCTATCATCTGTCTCTCTGAGCTATCATAAAAATCTTTCTTCCTAGTATTAGAATACTGATTCTCCCCAACTTATCTACCTCTATTGTCTAACACCTATAGTAGGTGTGATTATGGGATAAAATTCAACTGAAAATGCTATGATAACATTTGATCTTTTGCTTTAAAAAATGTTTTGTTTTCAAATAATCTTTACATAGTGAACTTTGGTGGCTTTAGTGACATGTTTGTGCCTATTTCTTTTTTTACACAAATGCTGTGGCATATTTTTTCATAAAGAACAAAAAATAAAATCAAAATTTATTTTTAATTCATGCTTATTGGGATTTAATTATTCAGAGCTTAAAATATTTTGTTATGTTTATACACTGTCAAGCTGTCTGTTTTATGCATTTGTTTTGTCTAAGTGTATTTATGAAAGAAATATATTAGATTTTGTTTACTCACTTTTCCACCTGGCTTTTTTTTAATGGTTGTTATGAAATTGGATTTTTTTAATAGATAATAATATTGATCTTTTCATGTGTTTTTTTTCTAGGTTCTAAAATTTTTTGTGGGTTTTTAAAAATATTTCTTCCCTATTCTGTTTAAAAGTAACACACCTCTGGCTAATGTTCAGTGTTTGTTTATGCTAAATACCAAATTTTTTTCAAAAGGTTTGGTTAAGTAATGAAGTGGATTATTTATGATGAATGGAAGATGAAAATAATTCTATAATTAAACAAAGAAATGTTTCAGAAATCACAAGCAAAGCTGTGGCTTCTTTTTAACCTGATTTCAGATGCACTCATAATGCCTTCCGAGTGTCTCTAAATTTCTCTTGATTCATTTTAGCACTGTTATATCATTTATGGTTAAACAGATGTAAATTTCATAGTCTCCACAGGTATTCATATCAGTACCTCCACCACACCATGGTGTTAAAATCCAGAAGTAGCCCTTGCTTTGAATTAGACATATATTTTTCTCTGCATCAGGGTTGAGGATCAAAAAAGAAACGTGCAACAAATGGAAGGGACAAAATATAGGTGATCTGAATTTTGCCTACCTTGATCATATTTTTGAGGAACATCAAAGATGAAACCGTAGAATGACTTTCCCAAATCCGGTGTTTGTTTGATGAGCAAGTTACGTTCTGTAGAATTTCATGCCTCTGTCTTCTTGCCTTTGCTGGCTTCTTGTCTTAGAAATCCTCTTCTCCCTGGAAACCTGATAGAAATGTCACCTCCTCCATGAAGCTTTCCTGGTTTCCCAGCCAGTGCTAGACTTGCCCCCTTTGCCATGCCCTTAGAACTTATCCCTCAAGTCTTCTGAAACCTTTGTGTAGTCTAACCTTTAGTTTTTATTTCTGTCTTCTCCAGAGTGGTACCCATTTCTGTTTTCTACTGTGCCTTGCACATGCCTGACTCAGGGTAGTAGCACAAAAAATTGTGTGTTGACTTTCCAACTTGTGATCTTAATAGCACATGAACCTTCAAAATGATGAGAGCTCTTCACTACATTAGATCATTACTTACGTACAAGAAAAACTGACTTTTTCACTGCTATTCCTGTCTTGAATAAAACTGTGAAGCACTGCCTTGTGCTACTCATAGAAATGTATTACTTCATAGCTGGGTAAATATTAACTCTCCAAGGCAAGACTGCAGATATGCAAACAACTTTCATCTTGCTTTGACAGAACAATAGATAATTTAGGCTAAATCAGGTTGGGTCAATCTGAATTAGTGAATACTTTATAGACATGAAAAATAAAAGATTTCCTAGTAGAAATTCTGATGTACTTAGTTTGAAAACTAGATAAAAATTATCATCATCATTATATACAATATACAAAAGGTCTTATAAGACTTGATTCTCTTTAACAAGTCTTTATAGGACAGTGTTTCTCGAATGTGAGTAAAGTGCAAATCCCATTTAAAGGGCAAAAAAAATTCTCATAAACCCTGGAGAACTTCAGAGTTGATTATAAGCAACTCTGTATTAAACAGTAAATGCCGTCACTCTAACGATTGCTTGGGGCCAGTGCAGCTGTCCACATGAGTGGGGACACAGGCGCTGAAGTCGTATGGCCATCGCGAGCCATCAGGTGGTCACCCAGGTGATCACCCAGAGCTCCACCCTGTACCAAACCCTCCAGCAGCTCCAGCTCCACGGCTGCTCTGTGCCGCGCACGCCACCAACCCTGACGTGGAATTCAGCTCCAGTTACTTGATTTCTACAGAAGTCTGAACACACCAGATGTTTGGGGATATACAGGCTTAAAATTGGACAGTATACATCCTGTTCCTACCCATCTCCCAACCACTTTGCCACTGGGATTTCTCTTTGATGAGCAAGTTACCTTGTGTAGATTTTCATACCTCTGTGTTCTTGCCTTTGCTGTCTTCTTTTCCTAGAAATCTTCCCCCTGGAAACCACCCTTCTCCGGGGGCTCCATCTGCCTGCCCTATTACTAGCTCTTCCTGCTCCCCTCCTTTCTCTTCCCTTCTTTCCCCGATCCCCAAATTCACAGAAGCTTAGTTCTGTCTCATTCATTCTCTAACTTCCCAAATGTGCCCTAGGGCCTACCTGCAACAGCCATGGGAAGCTTTGAAAACCCACCTTCCCTCAGATGGCAACAAAACCCAATAGAAGCTTCAGGATCTCACCTTTCCTCCCATCTGGGCTAGGCTGCACTCCTGCATGGGGCCCTGGAATGAGGCGATGTAAGGATTCAGGTATGTCGTGGGCAAACTGCAGCCAGATGCCAGGGAGGAGGGGAGGGAGCATGTGACTCTGATAGATACACTAGAGAACCAGGCAGAGGATATAATTGGGTAATTCATAGAAGATGAAATAAAATGGATAATAGACTAAAATGTTCAAATTTATCATGGATCAGGGAAATATACATTTAAATGAGATACTGGTGTTCCCCCATGAAAAAGATTGACCAAAAGTTTAAAGTTTGATAACATCCAGATGCGGGTCAGGGTACAGGGAGAGGACACTAGTGTCCTGCGGTGGGAACGTAAGTGAAATGGACTCTGGGGGGCGCTGTTTAGCAGTTTAAATATATGCGCTTTTCAACCCGACTCTTTCATTTCTAGGAGTCTACTAGCGCACAAGGGTCTATTGACAGGGATGCTTTCAGAACTTTGATAATGCTAAAAGGCGTTACCTAAATTCCCCAAATGAGAAAAATGTTTAAATAATCAATGGTACATTCTCATTGCAGAACACTTTGGGCCATTAAAAGGAATGAGGATAGATTACCTGGGAACAACAGTGTATCATTAAGTAGGAGGAAAAAGGAAATTTCAGGAAAAAATATGCATTTTTGAATCCTATGTTTACAAATCCCATATTTTCATTAAATGAAATACAGGTTAACACATGTGTAGGAACACTACATGCATAAAAAATGTTTGGAAGGATAATTATAACTAACATTTATCAAGCTCTTTCTTTGAGCCTGGTGCTAGTCCAAATACTATACATTGTCTCATTTAACCCTCTCAACAACCCTCTGAAGTAGGTAGTATTATCCCCATTTTACAGATGAGAAAACTGAGTCACAGACTGAAGAGCTTGCCCAAGGTTGTGACATTATTAAATAGGAGCATTTTAACCACTATTAGACTATATTTAACAGTGGTTACTTCAAGGAATGAAGAGGAAGTGTTGAACTTTGCATTTTACTTCAATCTTCTCCACTTTGGAGGAGTTATAATAGGCAAGTAACACAACAAACTGGTGCTCCTCTGCATCGAGAGGGAATGGCGTAAGTTGTGTCTGGGCCGTGGCACATTTGTCAAGCAAAGCATCTTTCGGTTGAAAAAGATGAAGTCGCTAGGTACAACCTAGAGGGGTGAGGGCAGGAGCAGAGAATCAGATCGTTCTACAAGTTGAGGTAAGAGGGATTTGGGGTTGGAATAGACAGCGTGGGAAGGGGAGCTGAGAAGTCCAAGAACAGGGGGAAGAGAGAGAAGAGGGGAGAAAAAGAGAGGAAGGCAGCTAGAGGCTGAGGAGAAAAGACAGGCAGTGAGAAATGTCAGGTGGCAGAATGGCCAGGGCCTTCTGGAGACAGTGGCTTAGTAGTTAATACGTTCAGGAGAGAGCCTCACACATACTCACTGCCCTGTATCGGTGGTGGTGGTGGTGGTGGTGGTGGTGGCCGTGGCTATGATTATCAGAAGCAGTTTTTAACTTATTTGTACTTTTGGCAGTTCTAAGATACCTGCGCCCCCCCACCACCACCAAAAGAAAAAAAACGCTTTAGTAAAAAGCTGCTTTACATCAGAGCTTTTTGTTCATTTGGGAGAAAATGAAGTAAAAGTTTACATCCGCTAGGAGGTGATATGGGGAGAGGAAGTAGAACATTCCAGTCATAAAGACAGCAAGTCATAGGCAGGAATTCTCTGCATGAGATGATCAGAGGAATGGAAGCTTCTGGAAATCTTGAGGAGAGACTATTTCCCGCAGAACGTGGAATTCATTCTCAAACCATCATATCCAGATATAAGTTAATATGTATTCAGATGGATGTGGCGGCGGGGGGGAACATGGTAACAAGAGCCGATAATATTCAGTGCTCTGGTTTGCAGCACTTGCCAATTTCTGCAGTGTAAACACTCCTACCCTGGCTGATTTCAAGCTACCAACATGCTGCTCCTGAAGGCAGAGTTAGAAAAGATGTGCGTGATTGGCTCTGAAGGGCTCCAGCACACCTCTGTACTACGGGCCAGTACTCAATGTTGTACTCAGATTTCTCATTTAATTCTTTCAACGCTCCCAGGAGTATTGTTATCTGCATTGTACAGGTAAGGAAATGAAGGCCAAAAAAGTAAGTGAGTTCAAGCCTCTCAACTCTTAAAGTGGCAGAGCTGCGATTCAAACTCGGATTTTCCTGACTTCAAGAGCCCACGTGTCTAACCACTAAGTAGACTCCATTACAGCCCCAAAACCGCATGGTCCTTGGAAGATCTTATTTTCTCATACTCTAAAATTCTGGAACCTAGCAATGATTCTGACCTCTTCCTGAGCTCTGCAATCAAGGCTTGGTGAAGGATGTTGTTCTTTCTTCATGTGCAGTGAGTCAAAAGCCCCACAACTCAGAAATTCCAGACAGTTGGAAGGAAAGAGCATAGGGTGTCTGACATCTACACTAGGTCTCAGAGTCCCCTGGTAGGAAAAGGCAAAATGCTGAGGAAATAGATCCTGGCCTCCACCCTAGAAATTAATCATTCCCTTGTTATTGGCTATTCCAAACTGGAAATCCTTGCAACCACGTTGATTTGTGCTCACTGCTGGAAGTTCTAGATGCTTATTCTGTATGTTCAGAGAGAGCACTGTTGTCAGTGTGGTCTCTTGGACTGGTTTTGCCAACATGGCTAGAATTTATTCTGTAAAATAGCTTTACCATCAATAAATGTTCACCATGACTTCCAGCCCTGGGACTCACGGCTGTTACTGTCTCATGTATGGTGCATTCTGACAATGTCTCCACCCCTTAGCAGCTGCTCTGTGTCTATACCTGAGATGTCCTGTGCATGTTGAAAAAGAAGCAAAAGGCCATTTGTAGAGTTCACTTCTCTGCTCATGAAGCCAAAGTGAGAATTGTGTAATATCCTAGAGTTGTTATCAGAATCGAATGAGATAATCCCTGCAAACAGCTTGTCACCGTGCCTGCCACTTGGTAAAAACTCAAATAAGTGGCAGCTATGGTTATTATTCAACAATGATGGGATCCAGGCAAACCAGATTGGATGTGTGGAGTCAGAAGTGTGTTGGCAGGTGTCAGGCTCTATTCTGTATGACTTCTAATCTGTGCAAAAGATCTATTACTGAGTCCATTAATTGTTACTAATCAGGTCAGGAAGTGACCAGGACATGAGTCTCTGATGAATCAGTTAATGAAGACATTGGGTTCTGAATTTTAAGACAGCTGCAGCAATCCCTGGCTTCCAACAAGCCTCCTCCAGAGCACCGAGGGGCAAGTGCATGTGGAAAGGCCCTCCAGGCCTCCCACTGCAGCCTAGGCCTTGCCTTTTTCTACTTGCTCCAAAGAATTCCAACCATAAATTTTGCCCAATTCCCCCCAAAACCCTGAGGCTGGCTAAGAACCACCTGGCAGTGTGGGTGGCAGACAGAGCAGCCCTCACCGAGTCCGATTGTCTAGCGCCTGTCAGAGATGAGTCCCAACTGCAGGGCTGTTCATAGAGCAGTTGCTTTGTGGTCACTGCCCTCCCAGAGGGCTGCGCCTGGCACTCTGGGTCCACTCCTCCCGCTCTGGCAGGTGCCACCATAGCCCAGGAGTGGCTGGCTGTGTCCTTCCCAGGCCCCCTTTTCCACTCACCCCTTTAATGTTACCATTTCCAGGAATTCTGGTCTCATCTTTCTTCTCATCCCAAGTGCTCTGCAATGGGAACTTCTGGGCCATTTGTATCATGTCAGCCACCTTCTGTAAACCAGCAAGACCCCCCCCCCATCTGTTGCCTTGAGCTCCTATTTCCAATTGCATTCCTGACATTGCCACCTCTAACCCCACATGCCCACGATGAAAACTCAGTCACCTCTTTCCCTACACTCCGTCCTCCCCACCAGCTTCCTGTGTAGGCATAGCAACCGCTTGGCTCTACTCCTCCTCAACCTTCACATCTCACTTTTCAAACGCAGTTAGTCACCAGATTCTATTGATTCCATTTGCAAAACCTCTCCTTCATCTCTACCCTCCTCTGCATCCCACTGCCACTGTCTTAAAATACCTTTTCTCGCTGATTTTTCTTCCTGCAGTAACGCCTCTCCCCAACCCGTGAACCCTTTTGCTGACATTAGTCAATCACCTACCAGGTGCGGTGCTCTGCTGAATGCCTTACTTGTAGTATCCCATTTAATCCTTACAAGGGTTTTTGCCATTGTTGTAATCAGTCCCACTTCATAGATTAGAAAGTGGGAGTTTCATGAGACTAAGTTCCAAGTCCCATAGCTTAGAAGAGGCAAAGCCTAGATTCCACCGGGATCTCTGATATGGCCAACACCTGTGCTTCCCTCCACCTCTGCGCTAATTCCCAGCTCTCCCTGCACCCAACACTGCTGGGAGACATAGTCCTTGGTTCTCAATTGTCTACTAAATTTCTTCACTTGCTATTATGTCACTTATCAGGTTGTACCAAGCAAGTCGTCTTTGTTCACATGTCTCTCCCCCTCTAAATGATGAATTTGTTCAATGGGGACCTTATTTTGTTCATGTCTATAACCCTGATACAATGCCTCTCTGATAGTAGGAAACCCAATAAACGTTTACTGAGTAACAGATTAACCCTTAAGGCCCTCCAACTTGCTTTTCTGATTCTGGAAGACAGACGTTTTCAGATTGTGAAACACTATTTTTGGAGAGTGGCATGTGACTCACAATTACCATTCAGTGAATGAGAGTGTCAATCAATCTACAGATGCTCCCAAAAGGACTTTTTTTTTTTTTCATGAAAACAATCAGTACAAATAATGACAATTCCAACCCCAGAATGGTTGAGACCCAGAGACTCCAGACCTCAATATCCCTCCAGACCCCCATTCCTTGTGGCCTTCTCGTGGAGGGGGCTTCTGGCTGGCCCTATGGGTGGGCAAAGAGCCTGCGGAGGGTGGGGCCCCCGCTCTGGAGGAGCACACAGCTTTGGCCCCAGGCTAATCAAACAGGCCCCCCCTTTCCCACTCCTGAGATGCAAAGGGCACCCCCCGATGGCCAGGGACGTCAGTCACTCGGGCCCCAAGGCTCAGTCAGGATCTAACCAAACTTCCACTGGATGAGAAAGCACGGGCAGATGTGAGAGGGAGATGGGGCCAGGAGTAACGAGGCACAGGCAGCCAGTTATTGTAAAGGGCGCCCTCCATCAGGCCCCTTTACCTCTGGGTCATGGGTTCAAATCCAGCCAGGCCTCGCCTGACAGAAAATCATTACCAGCTCTGTGTCAGGCTGCCTGACAGATGGGAAATGAGTTTCTGTCTCCATCCAGCAGGCGAGTGTCCACATCACACTTGGCACTAACCAGCCCTCGACTCTGTGGAGACAGAGAAGTCGTGCAAAAGTCGCCCAGTGTCAGGCGGGTCTCTGAGGTCAGGCCAAGCCTGCCTTTCGGCGTCTCTGCGTGGGGGTCTGACAGCTCCCTCGTCTCACTCCTTTCGTGAGCACTTTATTAATCAGTTGATTTTTTTTTCCCCCTCCCGCTGAAGACATTGTTTAACAAGCAGTTTGAAGTAATGGAACATCTGAGAAAATCGGGTTCTGCAGTGTTGAAATAAGGTCAGCCAACATCACAACAGAAAAATATGGCAAGAGAACATTTTTATCCTTGGCCCTAAATTGGGTTCAATCGCTTAAGTGCTTCAGATTTTTCAACATTTTAATAATGAACGAAAACTATTACCAGACGAACCTGGGGGGCAGCGTCCACCTTGCCGTCTCCCTCTTCTTCCGCCCGGCACCCCACTCTTCTCTCAGTCCTTCCCGGAGAGCCCAGAGGGCTGGCACAGGGCGCGCAGACTGCGGACTGCGTGGAGCGGGGGCTCGCTGGGGATCTGGCTCCCCAACAATCTTCCTCCCTCAAGGCCGCAGCGCGCAGCAAGGCGAGGATGGCCTGGCTTGGACCGCGGATCCCATAGCGCTGCTGGGAGCACCGTTGTGGGGTGGGCTGATCTGCGCACGCCAGCTGCCACCTGGCCCAGGAGTGCTCCTCTCGGACTCCACGTTAACCCCGACCCAGCTCACTCCTTTATGGCCCGGAGGAGCCGCAGCTGGGAGGGCTGGGCTGGGCAGGGCTTGTGGCTAAGTAGGGCCACATGGAAGGCTCGGGGCTGCCGAGCGGGAGGGGCAGGGCGGGCAGAATGGCCCGCACCACTAAGCTCTCTGGGTGAGGGGCACTGGGGACAATTCCCGCTAGGATGTGTTATTTTCACCTCTCTTCTTCCCTCTTGGAACAATCGAAGCAACCGATCTGAAGCTATTTCAAATTTAGAAATACCCTTCTTCGCTTCCTGTGCACAGACAGGCCTTCCCAAACCCTCAGAAAAGTAGCCACCAAACACTGGCAGCCTGCACTTCCTACCCTGGTGGGAGGGACTCGCCCACCCCTGGATCATTCTGGCAAAGGCGGAGTGTGGTCTTACTTAGTGACACGCTTCCAAACTCCCTCCCCTTCCCCAGGGCCCTGGGAGACTGCATCATCGAAGGTGTCCTGCGTAACTCTTCCCGGGATTGCCACAGACTGGCTACATCCTGGGTCATTCCGGAAACACTCAATCCTCCCAAGATTCTCTGGCTCTCAGCAGACAAGCCCATTCAGCTGTTTGGGTGCATCCCCAGGGAATTTGCTAGCTAGGGGGTCCCTTGACCAGCAGGGGGCAGACTGCGTCTTCCCTCCTGTTGAGGGCATTCAGCGGATCACAGTGGACCAGCCCCCACCAGGTGTAGTGATGGTTCCCACAACTCTTGTGTTCACCTGGCTTCTGGGAACCTGGCTGACGTGTGTGGTGGGGCCTTCTGAGCAATCGCCAGGAACCCTACTGCCACATTTCTGTCCCAGGGAGACCCATTTCTCCTCCTCTCTGTCCCTGCACTCTGCTGGTTAGGACGGGAGCTAGTGGTCCCCTGACCTTGTTTGGAGGAAGTGGAGAGAAGAGATCAGAGCCCAGGAGAGGCACAGAAGTGGCCCCAAGGCCTTTGCTCCTGCCGCTCTCACCTCCCCGATCTTCCTACCGCCCTCCTCAGAGTCTTCCAAAGCAATCTGGCAAAAGAAGGCCCCAAATGCCCAGTGTGCATCTTTTATTCAGTTTCCATCCTCTGGCAAACACACTGGTATTATTAAACAGAGACAAGCTCTAGTGTATCTGTTGCTGTTCACATCCACTAGAAGTTTAGAATACAGATTCCCTGCGGAATCCGAACTTCTATGGACGAGGCTGAGCCCCATAAGCACAGCCGCCGTTCCCGCATAGGGCGTTACTGTCCCTGACAAACAGGGCAGGAGCTGGTACCACGCTCGCAGACAGCAATTCAAAACGGCGTCCGGAGAAAGCAGGCTTCGCAGGAACACCGGCCCAGAGCCCCCCTCTGCGGGTCACCTCTCCCCCATCCTAAGCTGCTGCTCCCTTTGGGCCACAGAGGAGCTCTTTAGGGGTCACCTGCAGCCCGCCTTGCCTCTTCCCAGAGCCCTCAGTGGATTTCAAATGCAGCCTTTATGCTCTCCCCATGCAGATGAAATAGATAGAGGACAAGCCTCTGGTGCAAATTTTCCGGACAAAGAGAAGCTTTTTGAGAATCAGTCCTCTGTTCACACCTGAGGGCCCACAGAGGGGGCAGAAGGTTGGCAGAGGGAACGGCCCCAAGAAGGGCGGGACCATGAAGAAGGCTGTGATCTGGGGCACCTGAGACAGCCCTGATCCTCCAGAAGGTGGTACAGCTCCGAGGCCCAGCAGAGCAAAGCTCTTGCTACCTGGGAGAGGCCTGGGTGGACAAAAGGCAGCAGCTGCCTTGGCGCTCTCTGGCTTCCTCCGCTAGCTGCGCTTCTGGAAGAATGAGGAGTCATTCCAAGTGAAGTCAGAGGGCTTGCCTTGACATTTAGAGCGCCTGTCTCTGAGGAAAGGCAGGAAGCAGCATCCCATTCACACGGAGCTCCGAGCCTGGCACACCACAGATGTTCAGACATTGCCTGGGAGAGGGGAACTGATTCCAGCCCGGCCCTGCCGCCGCTGCGGGGCCCTGCTGCGTCGCCTTGTCCTCCCCGGGCTTGGGTGTGCTTCCCTAACACCGCACCCGGCTGTTTCCAGGACGAAAGGAAAAACTCACATGAGTGACAGAAATATCAGGGATGGGAGAGTTGAGTGCTGTGTATCAAATATGCTCCAGAAATAAGGATCTCGTGGCTGGCTAAAAACCAGCTCTAATTCATCCACTCATATTCTCCTATTCACTGAATAAGAAATCTAAGTTGTAGGAATAATCTCCTTCCCAGCCCCAACAATGGAACTCAGTGAAGCTATTTTCTTTTTGGGTGGAAAAAATATATATGTATATATTTTTCTAAATTGGGCTGTGTGCAAAAAAAAAAAAAAAAAAAAAAACGGTGCTCGCCACTGCCCCAGACAGCCCTGGCTGCACAAAATGTGCCCAGCGACCTTCCAGCGCCAAGACTGGGCCTCACTGACCCTTATTTACATATCGAGCGAGATCTCCATGGCTGCCTGCCTGGAAGCCCTATTTTTAATTGTTTGACTCCCCAGCTGCCCCTGTGACCCTTCCTGGCTCTTTGCTGAGGATTTCCGGCCACTGCTAACTCCGGAGGGAAGGGCAGAGTCCGAGACGCCACGGAGAGGATCTTGGCCAAGGCCGAAGTCAAACCAAAGGCCCCCAAATGAGCACCTCGCAGCCCCTGCCCAGGCGGGTCTCCCTGCCCACCGGGGCGCCCGGCAGGGGTGCGGGCAGCAGGCGTCTGGGCGCCGGGCAGCTGCACCCCACGTGGACAAAAGCACCAGGAGAGGGAAGCAGCTGCCTGCATGCTCCCAGCTTCCTTCCCTAGCTGCGCTTCTGGAAGAATGAGGAATAGTTCCAAGTGAAGCCAAAGAGCCTGCCCTGAAATTTAGATGGGCTGGGTTTTTTGTTTTTGTTGTTGTTTGTTTTTGTTTCCTTTTAGAAACAGCAGCATTTCCTAGACAGAGCAAGAAAATAGATACGTATAAATATTTTCCAAGACTGCCCTCTAGTGGAAATCTGGAGGCAGTAGCACATCTTACAAACAAACGCCTTGGATTCCAAACTTGTGAATAAACTAAGCACATTCGAGTGAGACCTTCACACGTGATCTGGAAGCATATCGCATTTCTTCCACGAGTCTGTAAAATGTCACATGCCTTGACTGGAAATAAAGGCTGTTATAAGCCTTTAAAAAGAAATCATGCCTTAATTTTAAAACTGGAAATCATGATGTCCTATGTACGGTATTTTGAAACTTTAAGTGCAGGGAAGTGTGTGGAACCAGACCATGGTGGAGAGCCGGGGCGTGTATTCCTAGGCTGTGCGTGTGTTACTGGCCGAGTGTTTTATTTTGGCTGAGGAAGGAGCCAAGGCTGCAATAACATCCAGCCCTAAAGGCCACACACACTGCTGGGTTTTTACCTTGGAGGATGTGGGACAATGAGTCATTTGTGCCTCTTCCTGGTTCTTCCTGGCCAAGGTCAGCTTTCCCACTGGAACCAGGCTGCTTGGCCCAGGGGCCGAGCTGTCTGGAGGCTGTCAGTGGTGCAGAGTCCCGGGAGAGGGTGTGGCCCCAGCCCAGGCTCCGAGGCAGCCCTTGTCCACGTCATGAAACCGCATTCACCCTGCTCCGCTTGGCATGACGGCCTCCTGGTGGAGGCTGGACAAAGTCCACCATTCTTAATAAAGGTTCCCAGGCAGAGTGCTGTGAGGAGGAAGCTCGAATGGCTTCTGACCATTCTCATCCTTTCTGGTCAGCTTTCCAAAGATGACTGATTTTTATCTATTTGTGTTTGTTCTGATACTTTGAAAACCACTGCTACTTCTAGTGGTAACACAATAGCTGCCATTCACGTGTGGGTCCTTTCAACAAATATGGTTTGAGCACCGACTCTGGTACCAGGCACAGTTCTAGACTCTGACCACCAAGCCAGGTCCCTTATCTCATGGAAATTACGGTCTAGTGAGGAGAGAGATGATATGCAAACATATCCTTTCAAGGGCTGTAATGGAAACTATCAGAGTGTAATGAATAACAAGGGAATATCTATCTACTTAGATGAAGTATTTGAGCAGACTTCTATGAGAAGGTTACATTTAAGCACCTACTGTGTGCCAGATATTTACTATATAAGGCTGTGGTCCCCAGCCCCCTGGCCACAACCTGGTACCGTCCGTGGCCTGTTAGGAAATGGGCGTATCGGGATCTGAGCTCCGCACCACACTCCCACCCCCACACAACACCCCCTCCCCTACCCCTGGTCCATGGAAAAATTATCTTCCATGAAAAAATTGTCTTCCATGAAACTGGTTCCTGGTGCCAAAAAGGTTGGGGACCACTGATATAAGGATTTTAGTATACAAAGATAAAGAAAATACGGTCTGTCTCTTTAAGAGTTCAGAGGCCAATGGTGAAATAATAATTTCACAGGATTTCAAGCAGCTGAGCTTCTAAGTCTACTGCTCACAATAAATCTGCCAAGTAAATCATGTCATCCCCATTTCATAGATGTGAAAACTGAGTTTCAGTGATATAAAAGTACTTGCCAAAAGTTATTGAGTTCATCAGTAGCACTGTCAGGTTTAAATTAAGGCCTGTCTTACTCCTAGATATTTTCTTTTTTCTTTTCCTGTGCCATGTTGCTTGAGAAACAGGGAGACAAATTCAGTGAAATCCCAATCTCTCTCATCTCAAAGGTTTCATGGAGACATGCTGACTGTCTCAGGTGGGTTAGCAGTAAACTGCCCCACCTGTCACTTAGCATGGCTGAAGGGCTCTGGGTAGAATACAGAGAAAGGACCAAGGTTACACAATGGGTATGGCTCCAACAAAATGTGTTGTTTTTCTAGTTCTTGACAGTGGAACACAGATGGCAGTTTGTTTCAGACTCCCTCAGCCTATGTCCTGATGAGATGCTGAGGTCTCCTCCATCAGACTAACTCAGATCTAAGTCTCCACCCAGGGAGACCACTTCATGAGACCACTTGCATCCAGTAGCCAAAGGGCCAGGTGTCCTGACTCTAGGAGAAGGATATTCTTCACTTATACAAAACTTGTCCCTGACTGGACTCTGAGCAAGAACAAGAAGGGAGAAAGGAAAGGCCACCAGAAGTGACCCCTGACTGTTCCTCAGCCACTGGTAGAGAAAGACAACCCACAGCTGGCTATGTGCAGATAGCAGTGTGGTGATTTGAGCGTCCTCTCCTCCAAAAGCCATATTGTCACACCACCTCACCCAGGAAAGCAGAGGAAAACAGTTGGATCAACTCATTGGGTGAATAGGGCTGTCGGTTTGGTGTCAACACAACCACCTGGATCAAGAGAAAATGGGTTATTCAGAGCAATGGCACCTGGCCTGGGTTCTCAGCCCCCAAGGACTTAAAGAAAGCATTTTCTAGGAGGGGTGGTGGAGTAAAGGAGAAGTGACAGAGCAGGACTTCCCTCCAACCCAGAGTAGCTGTGCTTAGATCTGACTTAATGTACTGAGCTTCCATTAAGAGCAGATTCCTTTTGGAAAAGGGACTTCTGTTGCTTGGAAGGAGGAAAAGAGATGAATTGAGCGGGGGCTGAATGTGTCACAACCGTTAGCTCAGTGTCAGCTCTAAGGCCTGGCCTTGAAAACGGACAATGTCCCCACCCTGCCATCAGCCCACTCCTTAAGGCAGGGCCCACACCTTACTTCCCTTTGCAACCTCAACTTCCAACACAAATCCCATGACACGGTAGGTGACCGATCAGTGTGTGCCTAAGTGATCCCAATTAATGTGGGCTCCAGTTCAGTCTCCAGCTCAGGATGTGTTTTGCTTGGTCCTTTCAGCCTAAGCCCTCCGTTTTTACCCCTTTATTCATTGCTGTTCGACCTCTCGAAGTCTGAAGCCGGTGTTGCCCAGTCCCAGAGAAGGATGGAGACAGGGCAAAAGGGTTTCTCTGGGACACAAAGGAGGCCCTCAGGAAGCGCCGCTCACGGAAAGGGATCCGTGCTGCTCCCCGGGGATGTTCTCTATAGACAATTGCTGGTTCCACAAGTGTCACTTCTCCTTTACACCCAAGAAGAACTGGGAACATGGGTGTGTCTACTCATGCTGTGACAATGAGGGACAAATGTGTGCCTGACAGCATGGCTCTGGGAGGCTCTGGGAGACCGCCCCCTCCGCAGATGCCTTGAATGGCCTAATGACGTAGACTTGTGTCTATTACAGGAAAGCCTTGTTTCATCCATCATCCTTTCATTTAGCAAATCTATATTCAATTTCTACTACATGCCAGAGACTGTGCTAGGTGCAGGGATATAGCAGAAAATAAACATTTGAGAATCCCTGCCCTCATGGGGTTTATATTCATCAGCGTCCACAGCAGCAGTGGCAGCCCTGGCGGCACATTAAAATCCCCTAGAAAGCTTTGACAGCTGTGGGTGCGGACTCCCCTCCTAACAAGTCTGATTTCCCTGGATTGGATCCTGATGTCAGTGTTTATACGGGGAGGACTTGGGGCTAGATGAGAGGGGCTCTGAGGGTCTTTGCAGAAGCTTCTAGTCTTTCCAGTGGTGCAACTGACCCATCTCTCTCCTGGGTAACTTCTTAAAGTTGGACCTTTCCCCTCGTTCCAGGCTGAGGGAGGAAAAGGGAAATTGTACTACTTACACAGCTTGCTTTCTGTTTCCTCTAGAATTGCACTACAGCTTAATGTTTCACTTTGTTTTAACTTTGCCTTTCTTTTTTTTTTTTTTTTTTTTTTTTTTACTTCATTTCCCACATTAGGGACTTTTTCTTCAAAAAGTCAGACCCTGCCAATTGAGGTCAAGCGATCTGGATTTCAAAGATGCTCAGCCTTTGCCTTTAGCCAGCCCAGGCCACATATCGACTGGCCTTGACTTTTCCCCTTCTCGTTTATTCCTTCTCTTTGCTGGCTGATCTGTGCCTCTCCATCCTCTCTATGGCTCTGGGAGAGCAATGCCCATGAAGGGGAATGAAGCGCCCTTCACCGTTGGAGCCCATGCAGTCCTCTTTGCAATCCTCCTCCTTGTTTTCCGTCCCCAGATCTACCCTTTTTCCTGCCCCAGCTCCATTCTCTAAGCTTCCTCTGGACACGTCTGGGGGTGGGGGGAGTGCAAAGCCCTGGAGGAGACAGAAGGCAGCCTGTCATTAAGCCTCGGGGGTGGGCATGGGACTTCATGAAACTCTCCCCATATTCACCCATATTTGGCAGACAACCAGATCTGCAAACTGGTCCATCAATGAGCATTAAAAAGAGGGAAAAAATATGTTGGATGTTTCAAAAGAAGTTGATGTTCAACCTCAGAGGGTCTGGGCAAGTAGGACTCCCCTTAATCAGAGGGCTCAGGCAGGCGTACATATGCCCTCCAAATAATAATAATAATAACAACATAATAGTACTAATGCTCATGCTACATTTGGAGCTTGAAATGATCAGTGACATTTCCCCTGATGAGGTTAAACAGCCTGGCTCACGGGGCCGAGCATTTGCATAATAAAGATCAGAAGTCACTGCTGCCTACATCTCTCCCAGCACCAGCGCCTGTGTCCTTGATTCAGGGACACCACTTCCTAATGCACTTCCATGTGCGGTCCTGTGCAGTGATTCTAATCTTTGGCTTGCATGTGAAATGTCAGCTTTTTCCTTTTTTTTTCTTTTTTTTCTTTTTTTTTGTCTGGGAGGACAACAAATTATGTTTCTAAATGAGAAGGTGCCGTCTGTAATGGATAATATAATCTGTAAGTGCAGAGGCAGCATCTGTGACCTGTGGTGCTAACTAGCAAGCGCCAGTCTATTTTCCCGCCTATCAGTTGATAGGAAAACATCACTTTCAATATAATAATTAATCATTAGTCAAAATGGATATCCCCATTGGTTCCTTGTCTCTCAGACAGCCCTGCCTAGCTTGACTATAAATCAGGGAAATACATTCTTTAGTATCCAATGGAATATATTTCCAGGCAGCCTCTTCCCTCTATAAAGTAACAAAACACTTTGCAGAAACCATCTATCATCAGCTGAGGCGGGGGAAGATGCTCCCAAGGTGCCATTTGGAGGAGGTAAAATGCAGAGCTCAGAGAAAGGGAGGCAGTGAGTTCCAGGCGGTGGCTGTAAACCAATGAGGAGCATCTCCTTGCAGTGGTGGGCTCTCGGCTGGGACAGTGACAGTCACTACCTTCCTTCCCTGGGCCCACTGGCCCCCTCCCCTTGGTTCTCTCTCCCCGCATCAGCCCACTGCTGGGCCCTGTCACAGCCCGGCAGGTCATGCCCTGGCCTGGCCTGCCACAAGTGCCAGTCCCCAGAGTCTCATCGTCCTCCTGGTTCTAATGGCAGCTGGAATCATTCCAGGCCACTCTTCTTCTTCGTTCCAGGCTCTCCTTGGATCCGTTGAAATGTTTACAGCACCCAAGATGCTCCAAGAAGATAAATGAGCTGCCAAGCATGGTGGCAGGAAAAGTAGACCTGGAAGTCGGGATGGGATGAAGGAATCTGAGGACTCTCTTAGACTAACTTGTTGTTTGACTATGACCTTTCAGTGGCCTTGTGCTCCTCATCTGAAAAGGAAGGGGTTGTTAACGACTGTCAGTCCATGCACGTTGGAGCCCCCTAAGTTTCCCAGGCAGTGCCTCAGTGTGGGGTGGAAGGACGACACAGTGGGAAAGAGCAGGGAAGCTTTCCCCTAACTTCATCTAGAGCCTTGAGCTTTTATGGTTTTACCGACTTGGTCTTTGCAAATTCAAAAACCACTGAGTCAAATGATCTTTAAAGCCACTCTGATTTTTAAATCCTACAGTTCTCCATCTCAATATTGCCCACTCCATCTCTGAGTGTGGAAATCATAGGAAAAGCTGCTTCTGCTTGGGCCCTGTAATCGAATTTCTTAGTTACTAGACCCCTGTTTCCCTACCAGGGGTGGTTTTGCCCTGAGGGGCCATTAGGCAACCTCTGGAGACATTTTTGGTTGTTACAGCTGGGGAGGAGGAAGCTATTGGCACCTAGTGGGTAGAGGCCTGGGATACTGCTAAACACCCTACAATGCACAGGACAGGACCCCCCACACACACACCCAATAAACAATATCCAGCTCCAAATGTCGGTGGCATGGAGGTTGAGAATCTATGTAACCTGAAGAAAATATGCTCGCATATCAGCTTTTGCATTGGAAAGACTTCATTCAGCTTTTCCTCTGCCCCAGCTCAGACTGAGGGGTTAAGTCTGAGAATAGACTTAACCTGCCCAGAACTCCCTGGAGCCTTAGATCTGAGACATAAGAACACTTCCTGCCCTGAGGACAGTTGCCCACAGAACTCTTTAGTTCCCCTCTAGGAGAGGAACTTCCATTGCCTGATTCCCAAGCACCCTGGAGCTGTCCAAGCTGCTACACACTCAACTTCAATCTATACCAAGAGCCAATGATAGTAACACAAATCCTGGACTTCTCATTCACTCCTCTACTGACTACTTACTGTGTACTAGGAACTATGTCCTGGGGCTACTAGCAGGGAATAAGAGGTTGCAGTGGTTGGGAGAAGACTCTCTGATGAGACAACACTGGAAGAAAGTTCTGAAGGCTTGTGTGTGTTCAGGGGAGCAGGATTCTAGACAACCAGAACAGCGATGGCCAGTGAGCTGAGTGGAGCTGTACGTGTTCTTGGCAGCGCGGTAGCCATGCAGGAGCCGGGAAAAGGGTGATGTTGGAGGGGCAGGTCTCGCAGGACCTGGCCAGCCCAATCAGAGGTTCAAATTTTATTCGGAGAGAGATGGAAAGCCATTAGAGAATTCAGAGACAGTGTGTCATAAGCTGACTTATGTTTTAAAAGTGAAAAACACCAAAAGACATTTGACAGGCTACAGTTGTCCTGGCTGCTCCAACTATCATTGTCAATGAAGCAGGAGTCCCAAAATGCTCACATTTTCTTTTTGCATTTAAAGAACAGAATACACAAACAAAGGAAATGTTAGACTTCCTTTCATCATAAAGGCCCTCCTGATATTCTAAACCAGAGGTTACTGCGGCTGGTTTTGCAACACCCCAGGGCTGAATAGAGCAGGGTGCTCAGAATATCTTAAGAAGTGTGGAGAAGTTCTCAAGTTTAATAAAACAAATTAATGCAAATTCCTTTCACTTGAATAAAAGAAATTCCTTGCCCTGTACTACTTTCAGAAGAGGGGTAGGTTGGAGTGAAATGAAATCAAAACAGAGTCTGCATTCCCGAAAGGCTTAGAATCACTGATTAATACTGGAAGTCCAGGCAGGGAGAGGGTGTGGCCATCATCTGTAATTTATTCATAAATTGCCAGCTCTTCCCAGATAACTTTCAAAATAAAACGTGACACATGTTTAAATATTTACTGGCCTGCTGACCTATTTTTTTTTTTTTTTTTTTTGGTTAATTAGAATTTTTTTAAAGAAAACAAACATTGTGACATCAAACTAATGCAGACAGCCTCCACAGTGAGATAACTCAGGCAGATTATAGTCAAGTAATGAGTTGGGATTTACCAAAATTGTATCCAAGGGAGAAAATTAATTGGAAATATTAGAAATAGCCTCTAAATGTAAAAAGATTGAGGCTACCCCTAACTCTCCCCACCTGTGTTTATTAAATTATCACAATAGATGTAAAAACATTTGTTCAAAATATAACGAGTTTTCAGCCATTGTTTTTCTGTTATTTTCCCTTAAATGTGTGTTTAGCCCCAAACCTCCTTTCCTCCAAGAAGAGGTTGACTGAGCAATTCTGTAGCTGTTCCTACAAAACAAAAAAAGCTATTTTAAGATGTTGCGTTTGACTCCTTTCCCTCTTTTAACTTTTAATGGCTTTGTGCTTTAGGAAGAGGAATCAGGTTAACACTTCCTACTCACTCCCCTCTGGAGCTTCTGTGGAGCCAGGCTTAGAGGACCTTTAAGATCAGAGTAACAGAGGGGGTTTATGTCGCTTGACTACAGGCCTATGGACTCCGGCTGCCCTTGCCAAAGAAGAGTTTAGTCAGAATGTTGCAGTAAAAAATATCTGATACATGGCAGGAATTGTAGCCAATGGCTGCCATGACAACTAGTGTGGCGTTCAAGTTGCTGGGCTAGGGAGATGAGGGGGCCACCCGGGGGGGTTGCCGGAGGAGAAGTTGTCATGGAAAGAGAATGACGTTTTTGGGTGGTCACAGAATTTCTCTCAATGGGCTAGATTTAAAGACAGTGTTGCAGCTGCAGGGTAAGATAACAACGGCATGTCAGTTTAGTTAGTTATGGATAGCTGCATATTGCACCTGCACTTAATCTTTGCAATAGCCAAAAGAGGTCAATAATTTTGTGATCCACTTTTCCCTGATGAGGAAGCTGAGGCTCAGAGGTCTGGCTAACCCTTCTGCATCGTTTCACTATTTTGTCCGAGCTGGAAGCCCAGCTGGAGAAGAGGAAACCCTAACTCTGAAATCTGGAGATTTCCCTCACCTGCTTTTATGCTCTGCAGGGCAGGTAACCCAGGGCATCTCCTCGGGATGAATGGCCTTTCCTCCTACTCTCACGTAAGCCCCCATGGCGGGTCAGCAGTCTAAACAGAAGGTGTAGTGAATTATAGATAGCTGCAAATGCTTTACCATTTCTCTCATCAAAAAGTGAAATCTACTGCGCTTCCTTTGGAATAATGTGGGTTGGTCCTATGACTTGCTGTGACTACTAGACAGTAGTACCAGTAAGACCATGAAACTTCCAAGATTAGGCCTTAAAAGATCTACAGCCTCTGGTTTTGTGTGCTTGGAACACTCCCTCTCGGAACTCAGCCACCATGGTATGATAAGCCACAAAGAGGAGAACCAAATTGCTTCCCACATTCTTCAACAGCCCCATTCGAGCCCCCAGCTGACAGCCAACACCAACCGCCAGCCATGTGAGTGAGTCATCGTGGCTGTTCCAGCCCTTTCAACAACACCTGGAGCAGAAGAATTGTCCAGCGGAGCCCAGGCAATCCTAGCATCATCACAGATAATAAATGGTGGTAGAAGTGGTTGTTCTAAAGCACTAAATTTGGGGGATAATTTGTTTCACATTAATAGATAACCAAAACAGTCCGTTTACCCAGGAAAATTCCCTCTTGGACAGAAAAGATCTTGAAGATGTAATATACATGGTGCACCAGGCTCTGATATAATGTGGCCTGATGAGAACCCACCACTCCCAGGATCCCTCATTTGCTTCCTGGGGAGGACATCTTTTAAGAAGGTTGGGTAAGCAGGAAGGAGATCTGTGGCCCCACTGGAGTACAATATATTTGTTTCTTTCCACGGCATTTCTGGAACACTCTCACTTGTGAACACACAGATTACCTAGGTCTCCATGTGTCTCATAATTGAAGCCAGGGAACAGAGCCACCCAGCCCAGAATTCAGGAGGAAAGAGTCTTAGAAGTGATGCCCAATGAGCTAAAGGGAGCCTGGGAAAGAGCAGAACCTATCTCTTTCCTACACACCTAATTAAAAAGATGTTTTTGCTGCTGAATTGCTCTCCTTGCAAAGTTACCGAACTTATATTCCTCAGTTCGGTGTTAAAAGTGAGAATATATGCAAAGTTCTTAGCACAGTACCTGTATGAGTTGGGTGCTCAGTAAATAAATATCCTTTCCTAATTTGTAGTGGTTTTTGTTTCCACGTTAAAATGGATCATGACTCTATAGCAGGTTTACCTCTAAAAACGAAGCTAATTCCAATGTGTTATGTTAGGTGAGCATACTTAACAGTTATATCCAAACCTATTGTTTTGACCCCATAAGATGTCTATGGAACCATTGCTAAATCAAAGCAATCTGCATAGGGTTATGAGAACAGGCAGATGGTCTTCGTCCATGAAACTTTCTTCCTGACATTCCCTGAAAAGATAAGTAAAAGACTATTCTTCAAACTGTGCTAGGAAAATAATTTTCTTCAGCCTGACCTTTGGCAAAAGGCAGTGTGTCCGCTAGCTGTTGGGAGACACAAGTCTTCCCACCGAGTGTAAATGGATAGGAGGCCTCAGATCTGTTCACACCTGATGAAGAGGCTTGCTTACCCCACCTTGCTATTTATGGCCTTGTGCCATATGTTTATGTTTTCCCAAAGATGTGTTCAGTCGAGCTCTCTAAAACTTTCCATACTTTGGATCAATTTCCATGGCGGATTTTGCCAGGCTGCTAAGTTTCCAAGAAGACTGAATATCCTTGCACTCACCTAGTCAACTCAGTCAGAACTCCAGCTAGTTTTGCATTCTAGTTTTGAAAAGAAAACTTCTTTTGGGGTTGTTTAGGGAGGCAAAGTGAAGGCTGCAGTTCTTGTTCTTTCAAGAGGCACAAACTCAACATTTCTTTTTTTTTTTTTTTTTTTTTTCCTTTCAAAGAGTTAGAGGAGATGAGGCTGAGACACTGAGGAGGGGCAGAATTTCTATTTCTGCGGGTTCCTTAAGGCAACAGAGGAAGCTTGGCGGCCACAGGAGTCTAGTTAATGAGCGGGTTATACAATATTCATTGTGCTGAGTTTAACTCTTCAAACAGAACGTCTAATTGCAAAAAGAAAAAAAAAGAAGCTAAATTACAGATGTTAAGACAACAAAGCCGGGGAAGAACTCCCTCTGTTGATCAAACTGTCCTTTCGCAGCTTCCTCCACCAACTGCACGCTGACGCTGAGGGAAGGCACAGCGGATCCCTGTCCTCATCAGGTATTCTCATTAGCTCTGTTCCGACTGAGACACTCTACAGGGTCCAAGGAGGGCCCCTGAGATGCCTGGTCTGACGGTCTTCTCAGCGGACTGTTTTCTTGCCGCCCACAGAAGGAGCGATCCAACTGTATTCAGCTTGCACCAAAACAAAACTGTTCTCCCCAATCTTCCTGACGTGCACAGTCTCACCACTGTCCCTCCTGGCGACAGCATCTGCAGCAGGCTCACTGAAGGACACTTCCGTCCGCAGGCGGCAATACTGGGTGTGCAGGTAGCGCAGGCCAGCAGCCAGGGCCATGCCCAGCACGGCTGACAGGCCAAGCAGGACTCCCAGCTGGGCAGTCTTGAGCTGCATCCCTGAAGGGGCCCTGGCTCCCTCCAGCCCCACTTCAGGCCTTGGGTTGGTCTTCCTAGGGTATCCCAGTCCACCCTCTCCATCCCTCTCCCCTACTCTAGGCTCCCTGTGCTTTGATTGAGGCAAGAAGCTGGCAGAGGGCCTTGATGCCTCTGACTGGTCACCAGCAGCAGGTGGCATGGAAGTGCCAGATGTTTGGGAGACAGGGGTCGGGTTGGCTGCCCCAGCCCCATTCCCTGTGAAAGTTTCAGAGGACCGGAGGTGCTGGGGAGAGGTAAACTGGACAGTGTACAAAGGGTGCCTTGTCACAGTCCTGTTAGAGGCCTCTGCTTTATCCTAAAAAAACAAAGGGAATAAAAGGTCAAAGGGACTGGTCTTTCCCCTAAGCAGCCACTGAACTTTGCAACTAACTTGTGCTCCTTAAAGATTCCCAGGCAGCAGCTGAAAACCCAACCTCTTCCTGCTCCTAAAAGAGCACAGAGTAACATGCCCAAGTAGATAAATATGCATTTGTTATTGATGGGGATGGGGTGACTAATGGAAACCCCGAAGAGAGCATGGAGGCCAGTTAGGAGAATAAGCTTAGGGTCCTTTAAGAGGCTTCCAAACTGATACAGGTGATTGTGTCATCTCTGACTGGCTGAAAGCTTTGAGTGTGTATTTTTATGGTAGGACCTATGCAAAAGGGACCATTTAACCTTACAGTAGGTTCCAATAAATTTAAGTAAGAATATTATATCATGTTTTATTTTGTGTTCCTTCTAAGACTTCAAAGGAATAGTAAATCAGTGGGCATGTATATTTTATATTGCCAATTGATCTAACTTCTGGGACCATACATGATGTTTTGAGGCCAATGTTTTAAAGGAGGGGCGGAGAGGGAGAGGAGAGGAATTATTAACCAAGGCTAAGTGGGAAAACAAATCACTGAAACCATCAATTTCTACAATTGCCTATAACTTCAGAGACACTGCATATAATGGAAAGGCCGATATTGATTAGTAGAAAGATGCTGTGTGTATATCATACCTTTGCCCTCTTCTCTCTGACTTTGGCTACTAGTCTAATTGCTCCAATTTCCCAGTCTAGAACTTCCCACTATGGGGTCAAAATACCAATCTCAACCTCCATTCACAACTCAGGCTCTTACCTGTTCATCCCTCTCCGAGGACAGGCAAGTTTCCATTGAGTCAGAGCTTGGGTCGTCGTGAGTTCTAAAGGGAAGAATGGAAGGGGTGAGAAGGGGTCACTAAGTATTTGGACCAAAAAGCAATGTTTCCCACCACTATTATGGATACTGATGGCAACAGATTCCCTTGGAAAAACTCCTGAGTTTGGAGTTGGGGGCAGAAAGGAAGAGTTGGGGGGACAGGCAAGTGAGGATGGTGGCAAAGAACTCACCAAAAGCTATCACTTACTACTTTATAGAAAAATATATTTATTTAATCTTATAAATATATCTAAAATATTAAAAATACTTTAAAATTTCATTTTATTTATAGCAGCATCTCAGAGACCTCACCCCCTCCAAGAGAGTACAGTTTCCCTGGGTGATTATCATACCCAGCCCTTCTGACCAGTAGCCTTTCTACAATCAGGGTTTTTCACATACTTAAGAATAAATATGGCTGAGATCTTTCTCTGTCAGACTCCAAATCAAATGCCTCAGTGTTCAGCCTCGTCCCACCACCCATACTGAATGGGCCACCCTCACACTTACCTGTGGTGGGTGCCAGGGCTGGAAACAAAGCCCTCTAAGGAGAATTCCCTGAGGGCCACAAGCCTCTCCAGCCCATGGATATCCAGGGATGGTTCTAGGGCTGGGCTGCTGCCCCCACGGGCTTGCTGGCCATTGCTGCCTGCGGTAGCTGTGTGTGAAGATGGTTGGGACAGAGTCTCTGCATCCCCAGGAAACTTTGTCATCCAAACGTCAGCAGGAACAGGATCTAGGTTGTCCTCCTTTGCAGCTTCAAGAAGGCCAACAGCAAAGGCATCTGTGTGCTGCTGCAGAAGAGCCATGGGGGCCCTGGGAGCTAAGCAGAGGCCCGAAGGCACCACAGAGAGAGTGAGAGCGTTTTCCCTGGAGTGATTGGTACCAACAACTACAGGAGAATAGGGTGCACCAGTCAAAAGTGTCAACAGAAAGATGGTCCACCCAGTCATTGAAGCCCCTGACCAAGCAGCAAAACACCTGATTTCTCATATCATTTTACAGGGTAAGTCCCTGGCCTTTCTGGGCTTGTGCTTCCACCATTCAGGGAATAGAGAAACCACTATGACCACCGTATTTGTTTCACCTCTACCACAAACTGCTTCCTCCTAGAAAAAAAAGTGGACTCCCACAACTCAGATCTCTAAAAGCCCTAGATCTTTCTTGCCATGTTATCAACACTAAAAGTTTCTTTCCCTGGTAACCATGATGACTTGAGTGTCTGCCCCCTACTGCCTCCACCATCTGATTTCCCATTTGTGACTGGCTCATGTGACAGCCCAGAACATTAGAGATAGCTGCACCCAGGGCAGCAAGAAAGCAAATGCAGGTTTTAGAGTCACATTATCATCTGGGTTCAGTTCTTTCCACTCTGCTAATTCCTGGCTTTGGGCAAGTCCTCCCAGAGCATTCATTTCTTCATTTGCAAAAGGGGGCCAGTAATGGTACCCACAGCATAGAATTGGTGAGGGGATGAAATGGAATCAGGGATGTAGGAGCCTGAAGCACACACAGTGCCTGGCACACATGACCCATGCATGGAGGGTTTCCACAGTGATGATTAGGATGACAATAATGGTGTTGAAGAAAACAGTATTGACAGAAGTTTCTCTGGCCAGGGCTCCAACTGGGATCCACTGAAGCCTCCTTATTTTGGATTGGGAGGGGAGAGTGCTACTTTGTTACAGTGTTTCTAACACTCAAAAACATTGCCATGAAGAGCAAAGCAGTCTAATCCAGACATACAGAACATGGCAAGCTAATAGTTTCAAATTCCTGCCTGAATACTAAGTGGATTTGGATATTTTCTGCAAACCACTGTGTGCTGGGCATTGCTATGGTTGCTGGAGACACAGAAGTGATGCAGATTTGTAATTGTTGTCCCTGAACTTGGAATCTAGGAGGAGAGACCCTTACATACCCAACCATATAAATTATAATGTGATGAGCGCTTGGATACCAGAGCTAAGAAAGCAATTATACTTGCTGCTGTGGTCAGAATGCATCCTCCCCAAATTCATAGGTTGAACTGTAATCCCCAATGCAACAGTACTAAGAAGTGAGGCCTTCAGCAGGTGATTAAGTCATGAGAGCAGAGCCCTCATAAATGGGATTAGTGCCCTATAAAGGAGCCCTGAGGGAGTTTGTTTGCCCTTTCTGCCATGTGAGTACACAGAAGGCACCATCTTTGAGGAATGGGCCCTCAGCAGACAGCAGATCAGCTGTTGCCTTGATCTTGGACTTCCCAGCCTCCAGAACTGTAAGAAATAAATTTCTGTTGTTTATAAATTGCCCAGTCTAAACTATTTTGTTATGGTAGCTATAATAGACTAAGGCACTTGCCTAGCAAGAAGTCTGAGGAAAAGTTTCATGACGAAGATATTCAAACTGAGCTGTGAGAGAATGTCCTCAGGACAGTCTAGTTTGAGCAGGGCCAGGCATCAGAGAGGCTGGAAGCTCAAATGATGCTTCTTCCCGAAGCCTCAGTTTTATTTGTGTTTACATTAAAACTAACATGGTTATGCTTGGGGCTGGAATGCGACATTTGCATGATTTATAAACTAAAACATGAGACTTCAAACACATGTTAGGTGTGTAGGCTCTTCTTTAAGACCTCTAGCTCTTTGTTCCGCTTTGAGGAGTGTCATGGTACAAAGGTTGGAAGAGTTGTTCTTGGCAATGCAAGAAAACAGGTTTTGGGGCAAAGGCAGAGAACGGATGGTGGTCCCTGGCTGTCTCTGTGCCTGGGTCTGCTAGACTGAGCAGAGGCAGGGTTTCCCATTGGATTCTGGTCTCATTGTACTAGAAAAGAATAAAAGAAGAAAGAATAAGGGAAAATGGGATTGAATAGATTAAGGATAGGATCTTCTGTGCAAGTAATCGGATGCCTTTATAAGTGCATCTGTTCAGAGCACTTAACTACAAATAAACAATAAAAACGAGTTCCATATCACCAGGAATTTTCAGGTAAGTCAAACATTCTCTAGCTTGTTAGGTTTTTGTTTTGTTTTCTTTGTTCAGACATTCACGGGCCAATGGAGCATAAAGTCACGTGGTAAGCAAGGAAAAAGTCCATTCCCATTGAACGTCTCCTATTCCTGCTTGGATTCTCCAAACCGGCTGCAAAGAGCCACCCACCTACCATGAAAAGTAACAATAAAAACAGGATGAGTTTTTATAAAAAAAAGCAAGCTCATTTCTTTTTTGTGCTCCCTGTGTAGCTTCAGGGGACTAAGGAAAACAGCTGAAATATTGTGATGATCAGTAAATATGGGGGTAGAAAGTGTGTGCTGTTTTCGGTATTGCAACATGGCTCTCACTGTCCACCCCAGGGCCCGACTTAATTTGTTAGGTTGGGCCGGGAAAAGTGTGTTTGCCGCAGCCAACAAAGCAACTGCAAGCGTTCCCTCCCTCTCGCTGATGTGTTATCACGTCCCTAGAACAGCTGCAGTTGGCCAAGACAGGTGTTTATTGCTTGTTTTGCAGGGACAGGAAACTGGCAGTAGTCACTTTTAAGTGTAAATAGATAACTGCAAAAATAATGAGGACCACCAGGCTGGCGAGTAAAGTGGCTAGCTGTACCTGGAGCAGTTCCTTCAACATTGTCTGGCCTCTGCCGAGGGGCTGGCCCCAGCGACCGGGGCTCCACACCGCCGTCCTCAGAATGGGCTCTGCTATGTGTCTGCTGAGACACAACAGACGATTCAATCCTTGCCCAGTAAACGAAATATGACTGGACTACTGATAAACTGTGGAAAAAGAAAGAGCAGCGTGATTCATGGATTTAGTTTCCTTTAAATAATGCCTCAGGCCAACCTAACAGAAAGGAGAGAACACGCTAAAAGATAAAGAAGAATAAAAGTCTAAATAAATAGAAGAACTAGAGAGCGATTATTTTATTACTCTCTGAGTGACTTCATTCTTTTAAAAACAAAATCTCAGTAGCTGCAAATAATTAGAATAGGAGAGGATACACACAAATCAATTACCCTTCTGAATAAATATAGTCATTAAAAATCTCGTTTTGATGGAAGGTGTCTTCTTGAAGTGTTTAGACTCAGATAAAACGTTTCATCTTCGACTTTATTATTAGCCATTACTGATAGACTGTCAGTTACATCATTAATTGAAGATTTCATAATTCTATCGTATAACTGTACAATTCTATTGTAATTGTAGGTTCTATTGGAAATGAGAGAGAAATCCTTAATATTCTAAATAACAGTTGGAATACATAATGCCTTTCGTCAGTAACAATCACTCTTGCAAACATTATGCCATTTATCCTCCCAAATATTTCGCTGAAGTAGGTAGGGATTACTGGCAAGCAGCATGTTCCCCACCCGAGGTATGCAGAAGGCAGTCAGGGCAAGGGGATTGATTTGGCTGAGGTCACCCAGAGAGTCAAGACGCACATGAGAGTCACAGTTCAGGCCACCAACGTGAGGTGTCCACACTCGACATTATGGGGGGTAAGGATCCCCGGAGGTGAGAGATCACAGGGTGACTTTGGGAGTGGCTTCTCATCAAGGGACTTGGCTCCTTTTTCTGTCAAATGTTGACAACAGCTTCTAAACGACTTCCTATGTAGCCATAGCAGCTATGATGGTAAATCCAAAAATAGGAATGGAGTCACTTTGAAAAATAAAAGTGACTATACGGATTTAAGGACTTCAAACAACAGACACTCTGCATCGGGTAGGAACCCAAGCCATGGGCAGAAGCTGGTTGCACCCACAGGTACGTGGGCCCTGGCCCCACCACGTAGGCAGGGTCGCAGGTGCATAGCCTTTTCCTTCCTGCCGTCCTGTCTGCTGCTTGGGCCACCAGGAAGGGGGGAGGAGAAAGGACACTGCGGGGCGGGGCCACCACCTCGTCTCTCATTGCTCTGGACCTGGAGGGCAGCGTGTGGCTCCACCCTCAGGCACAGTCACCCTCACAGACGTAGGAGGAGGAGGGGAAAGAAACTGAGGAACCCACACCCTTTCCTGGAAGAAAAAAATTCTCTTTCTTGATAAATGCAAGTGTCTGAAAACAATGACAAAACAAGCACCACATTTTGAGTAATAACGATGCTTATACAGCACTTACTGTTGCCAGGAACCCATCTAAGCATGCTGTAAATACCGGCGCTTTCATCCTTTCTCAACCCTGTGAGGTAGGCGCTGTCACTGTCACACTCACGTGACAGGTCATGAGTCAAGGCCCAGAGCCTGGCGTGGCTTTCCCTGGGCCCACCTGCCTGTCTCTCTCTTCCTCAGCTCCCTGCCCTGTCCCCCTGCCACCAGCTCCCATGTCCTCCAGTCAGAACTTCCTGGGAGGTTGGCCGAGACTCATCTGTGCTGGGGAGGAGGGGAAGTAACAGGCTCTGGGACCACAGATAATGCAAATGAGGGGGGGCACCTTCTGCATGGGCTGTCTAGTGTGGGCAGCCCCCAGTGACCCTGCCCTCGTTACAAGGTGGCTGTGTCAGGGGGCGACAGGGGATATGAAGGAAGAGGGGAGAGAAGCTCCCCTCTCCTCAAAGTAGGAGGCTCAGTTCCTGAGAAATAGCACTTCACTCTCACAGGAATCTGATGTCCCCCACGGGCTGGGCCGGGGCCTTCCACACAAACGAGAGGTTTCTCTTCGGAGACTTGTCAGAGTGGGTGACTGCGTCAGCCTCTTCAGAACAAGTCATCAGTTTGGAACGAGGAGGAATGAAGACGAAAGTGCCAGCTATTTGATGATCGGACACTCTTCGGGCCTGAAGCAGAAATCCCATGAAATCCCGGCTGCTTCTCACAGTCACTGCAACAGAAAACATCCACCCCTGCCAGGTGAACATGCTTGACTTAGTTCCACTGGGTGATTTTGAACGACTATTTTCAAACTAAAAGCTTAAGACCAGCCCCTAGAAAGTGAACAATCCATGAGGGGGAAGAGATGGGGAAGTCCTATTTCACACCAAAATAAATTCCATTTGGATCAAAGGTGTGTAAAAAGGAAAGACAAAAAAACTAGACACAATTTTTCTCCTTTTCTTAAATACTGGAGTTAGGAATGCTTCTCTAAGCAAAACTGAGTTGCCATAAAGGAAAAGATATATAAAGTTTGCTATATTTAAAAAAATCTGAATATAGATGAAATCAAAAGTCAAATGATAAAAGAATATTTTTCAAAGAAATAAATTGTAAGACGTAAAACAGACAAATATACATAGTTATGGTGAATCAGTAAAAAAGTGACCCCCCCAATGATGAAAAGACACAGAAAATAAAACAAGCACAATCATAATTTTAAAAGCAATCATAAATGAGATACTATTTTATACTCATCATATTAGCAAATATTAAAATGAGTGAGTATAACCAGTGTTGACAGGACTATGGAAAACAAGGGCACTCATTCACCAGTGCGGGATCTACAAACCATGCAATTTTGGGGGGGGGACACCCTGATATCTTCCGTATTTAAAGTGCAGTTACTTCTGATACATGCTACAACATCAAGGGACCCTGAAAATGTAGTGAGTGAAATAAGATACAAAATGACAAATATTGTATGATTCCACTTATGTGAGGTACCTAGAGTCAGCAAATTGATAGAGACAGAAAGAAGATGAGAGGTTAGCAGGGGCTGAGGGGAGGGAGCGGTGGTAAGTTATTTAATGGGTACAGATTTCTGTTTGAGATGATAAAAAAGTTCTAGAAATGGATAGAGGTGATGGCTGCACAACATTGCAAATGTGCTTAATGCCACTGAGCATTAATGCCACTATTAATACAGAGATTCATTATCATGTGGCTTTCATGACACAAATATTTCACACTTTTTTTTTGGCCAAATAATGGCTTCTTAGGATTAAGCCAAACTTTGGTCCCGGAAGCTCCTGCCCGGGACAAACACGACTTGGAAGATTCCATGGGGGCTCTGGAGCTCCTTAGAGTCTCAAAGCCTCGCCTGCACGTACCTGGAATCTTGTCACCCGGTACGTAGGAGGACCTGCTGGTGTGGATGGTGATGTGGTGGGTCCCGGGGCGCTGAGGCTGGGCTCGGATGTGTCTGGGCTGCATGTCCTCGCAGGACACCGTGCTGGCGCCATGGGAAAAGGCAGAGCAGCAGGAAGCCAGGCAGAGGGTGATGCAGGCCCAGCCTGCAAGGGCAGCCCGGACCTTCATCCTGCCCCTGCCTGTGTCGAGACAAACAGCTTCAATCCAGGTGCTATTGAAGAAAACGAGATGAGGTCTGTTTGGGGCGTGACTGACCTGAATCCCACACTGCCTTTGCACGTGAGATACTTCTAGTGCTGCCTCCCCAGACTGAAAATGCTCAAGGTCAAGATCAAAAAGACATGCTAGGCTATAGGAAGTGTTTCCTTTCTAAATACTTTAACATCTATTCTTTGTGATTTTCTCATAATGTAGGACCAGATTGCTTTTTTTTTTTTTTAGAAAAAAAAAGAGAGACTTCAATTATGAAGTCAAAGAAATAAGACCAGAAAATGTTTGTATCCTAATGTGAACTGCTTGCAAGCCCTCCAATACCCAGGGACAGTGTGAGCTCCAACACAAACTGCTGGAATAGACACCTACTATTCCAACGTGGTCAGGCAGCGTGGCATATGGTGGCTTGGATTAGCGGCTTAGCTCCACAATTGAAAGCTACTGAGTTAAGTACTACAAAACTTGTTAACTACCAATTATTTAGAGGTGATTGTTAAGTTTCCAATGCTTTGATATCTCCTTGTCTTTTATTTTGCTCTTTTTAGTTATTTCACTACTTTTGGTGGTGAAGAAGATGAACAGAGAAAGTTACACCCACGTCAATTCATTCTATACTTTCTTAAATACATAGTAAAAACTTGGCTCGTGAATAGAATACAATGATTGGATAAAATAGCATTTATAGAGTACATTTATTTTTGTTCATTACCTCTAATACTCATCAACAGGAAGAATTAAAAGTTGACAATGTAAAAGGAGTTGACATAAAAATAAAGGGAGAGATAGCAAATAAGGCAAAGGAGATCTCTCTGAATAAATATTCAGGATGATCACAGGCATTTTTAAGTAGTTCTATTTTTATTTTTTTATAGTCCTATGCACAGGCATTTTAAAAGTTTGGCTGATATTTTGATCTCAGGAGCAATGCAAGGCAACAATGTCTCTCCCCTCTAAAAAGTTGGTTTTAAAAGTTAAAAATAAAATCCAAAAATGTAGTGAAACGAGCTATAAAAACAGTAAACTAAAGAAATAATCCATACAACTAAACAATCAAGCGTTACGCACTCCCACAAACCATCACACCACTGCCTTTTATGGTCGTGAGGTAAAAGGTGACAGGAATATGACCTAGAACTCAAACCTCTCAGACTTGTCTTTAGAGTCCTTCAGACGATGCCTTCCTTTTCTAAGTTTGTTTTCCATGAGTCGCTAACGTCAAAATGTCTGCACCACAGGGACTTTCCCACAGCTTCCCAGACACATTAGGAGGCACGAAGAGGACCTGTGGAGGCCCATTCAGTCAAGGGGGACAGGGTCCTTTCCATTTCCTTTCACAAGGGCCACACAGAAAATGCCCCTCGAGCCCTGGCTGATGGAAGAAGGCGGTCTCCTTTCCAAAGGCAGGTCAGACGCAGTGCCCATGGAGGAAGACCATGGCCACAGCCACACCCCACCGCTCCCCACCTTAGAATTTTCTGTGTCTTCTTTCCTACCAGCGCCTTGTCCACCTGAACCCTGAAAAACATCCACTTACCTGGGAACACACTTCCCTGCAGGCTTGAAGGGATGCTTTCCCCTCTCTGAGTTGCGAAGACACATCCCTTAAACAAAAGCCTTTTCTTTTCCTCTCAGTGTTTCCACTAATGGGGAGGATAACAGCTGTTACCACTAATCCTCGGCATCTCCAGGAACCGTCCCCGTGTCTAAATCCAGCCTAAATTGCGTTAGTTTTCTCTAAAACCACACACACACACACACACACACACAGGGTTTTCAGCCACATCACTGTTCAAGCCTGTGTGAAGGAGAAAGAACTGGAACAGGTTTTGCACGAGACTGGCATTGGCATCCTCTGCACGAGCCGGATGCTTCCATCTTGGTCTCCCTGCCAAGGGGAGAATGTTTGAATCAAACACATCTCAGCGTTCTCTCTTTCTTCAGTCCATGTGGGCTGAAGTTATTCCTGGTGAGGAGGGATTGACACCACGGCCTGAGAGCAGCGTATGGTACAAAAACCAGCACACAGTATATATACCCCCTTCCTGGTCCATCACACTAACGCTGATTTTGCATGCATATAGGAATCACCTGAGAGACCTGATAGAGCACAGAGCCTAGAGATTAGTGGTCCTCAAAGTCAGGTTCCCAGAGCACAACTTCAGCATCACCTGGAGGCTTGTGACAGTAACGATGAGGATAAAGATAGAGGAGTGGACTCAGGAGACCACTCAGGAGTAGACTTAGGATTTGGCGTCTGACCGAATGTAGGGTGTCCGAGAGAGAGAATCTTAGGATTGATGATGCAGGGTGTTATGAAGCAGGCGGCTCCAGAGAGAGCAGTGGTCTCACCTTTAGGCCACATTTCTGCTCCAGAAAATTCTAATGAAAGGAGTGACTTAATAGGCAAAGCACTGGTTTGCAGAACAAGTTGCTTAGCTTTTCACTGCAAGTGCAAATGAGACTATCTACCTTATAAATACCAAGGGATTTTGAGCTTCCTTGGCCTGTGATTCCAGTGTTCCCCACACACAGAATGAAATCAAATTAAACCTGGTTTCTGTAAGCCTCTATCCCACCAGGAAGGAGGAAATCTCAGTCTCCCTGAGTCAAGAGAAAATCTGGGAGGTGGAGAAAATCAGGGTAAGGGCTTCCATTGCTGCTCGGGCGCCGCGGGCTCAGCCTCCCCAGCTGCACCCTGTGCAATTCCTTTCTGAGGCTCTCCCACCCCTGCTCTGGGTCCTGCTGCAGACCCTGCTGCTGGGGGAGAGTGGTAACCGCTTCTCCACTCCCCTCTTCTCTTATCCTTAGTCTTAGGGACAAAAGTCTGCCTGCTCTCTTTCCTCCATACCCTCACCCTGTCACCCCCAGGTATCCTGGCATAATCCACCTGCCACAGGTAGAGAGGTAATCTACCAACACCTCTGCTTTGGCCCTATAACACAAACTCCCCTGAGCCAGGGATTCTCAAAGCCCCAACCACCAGGTTAGCATGGGGGTGCAAAGAGGTAGGGAGAACACACTTAAACGGCTCAATAAATATTCCTGCCATTCACTCATGTAATACTTCTTGTTGGAAACCAGGAGGACGCCTTATCCTAGCTAGGCATGATCCTCATTGCCTGCCATGTGCACAGCCTCTGCTGAGCCTGCAGCATGCCCCCCGCCCCTCTCCCCTGTGCCCCACAGCCACCTGGTCACAGTGGGAGGGCCCTTCCTAGGCAGGGCTGAGCCAGAAACTCTCCCTGGGAATCTGCCCAAGAAAACATAGAAGGCTACTTTATACCAGTGTTGGCCAATAAAAACATAATACAAGCCACATATATAATTTAAAATTTTCTGGCTGGGCATGGTGACTCACACCTGTAATCCTGGCACTCTGGGAGGCCAAGGTGGGAGGACTGCTTGAGCTCAGGGATTTAAGATCAGCCTGAGCAAGAGCAAGACCCTGTCTCTACTAAAAAAAAAAAAAAAAATAGGAAAACTAGCCAGTGGTAGTGTGTGCCTATAGTCCCAGCTACGCGGGAGGCTGAGACAGGAGGATTGCTTGAGCCCAGGAGTTTGAGGTTGCAGTGAGCTATCATCAATGATGCCACTGCACTCTACCCAGGGCAACAGAGCGAGATTCTGTCTCAAAAAAAAAAAAAAAAAAATTTCTACTAGCTGTATTTTTACAAAACTTTTTAGTTTTGTAAAAGGAACAAATGATATTTATTTTAATAATATGTTTAACTCAGTATACTGAAAACTTCATTGCACATGCAAGCAGTATAAAAAATTATTAGTGAGATATTTTGCACTCTTTCTTTCATAGTAAGTCTTTGACATCCAGTGTGCATGTTACACATACAGCACATCTCAGTTCTGACTAGCCCCATCTCAGGTGCTCAGGAGCCACTCGTGGAAAGCTGCTACCATATCGGGCAGCACAGGTCCAAGGCAGGTGGTTGAGCAAAGATGCCATGACTTGGGGTCAGGCCTCATGGCTGTATTGTACCACGTGCAGGATATGGAAGATGAGGCAGTGTGGCCGAGGGGATGAGATAGAATTAAACACAATAGCGTATTTATACCATGCTTATGCAGTACCTACCACATACTGTCTTAGTCAACTAGCTGCAAATTGCCTCATTGATATTCACAACACCCTCAGGTCTGCACTATTATTATCCCATTTTATGGGTGAGGAAACTGAGTCACAGTATTTCTGGAACTTACCAAAGTTCACACGGCTTTCAGGCTGTGACAGATACTGTTTCTCAGCAC
Source organism: Eulemur rufifrons (assembly GCF_041146395.1). Taxonomy (NCBI): domain Eukaryota; kingdom Metazoa; phylum Chordata; class Mammalia; order Primates; family Lemuridae; genus Eulemur; species Eulemur rufifrons. The sequence goes on along the minus strand of NC_091000.1, from coordinate 32,498,410 downwards.
AGCTTTCCACCGAATAGCTTTGTAACCTCATCTACAAAATGAGAACTACAGTTCTTGTACCTGCCTCCCAAAGTGCTTGTGAAGTTTCGGGGAGATAATAAACAATAAGCCCTTAGCCCTTAGCCCTGGGTGAGAGACAAAGGAAGAGGCCATACCCGCTCTGTTTGGGGAGGGAGAAAGCTGGCTGAGCTACAGTGACAATGCCATGCGGCCTGTGCACAGAGGGGAGGTGCCATGTGGCCCAGAGCCGTGGCCAGAGAGGGTGTGAATGTGACGAGAGCAAGGAGAGAAGCAGGAACCAAATTGAGAGCCAGAGAGAGGCAGCAAGGAGCTGGCACCAGGCCCCTTCCAACGTGAAGGAGGCCCAGCTGTGTGCGCCCGGAAAGTGCGAACACATTCGTTTTTTTCGTGAATCTGCTTGAGGCCATTTCACACCAGCAATTTGGCTGGACTTGATATAGTAACATGACTAAATCTGTTGCAGTAACATCCCATGGCCCCGACTAGAACAGTTATGTTAATGTCACACACAGGGGAAGTCTCGTGGTGGGTTTTCTGGTCATAAATCAGACACTTTGTGTCCTTTTGGCAGATCACCTCACTTCTCTGGGTTGACTCAGGTATAAAACAAAAGGTTTGAATTAAGGAGTCTCTCTTAGATTTTTTTTTCAGCTAGAGAATTATACATATTTTTTAAGTTTTATTTTAGTCATAAAGGTATAAAAATGAGCTACTTTTGAAACATTTTGAGATGACATAGATTAAAGTCTGGCATAATTATAACCTGCATCGACACCAGCTCACATCACTCCTGGTTTAAGAACCAGCCTTGAAAAAGTTAAAAACATCCACTGAACGCTCAGAAAGGAAGAACCTGTTGAGCTCACCAGTCCAGCCCTGTTTCTGGCTCCTTAACTCCAGCAGACACAGGGACATTTTCTTCATTTTCAAAGATCTTTGGAGATCATACCTTCGGTAACTCACAAACAACCTTTGCTGTCAGAACAGTTTTCCCTTTTCATACCTTTATCATGAATTGCTGTTGAAATTGACCAGTGTTTTTACATAGAAGTTTGCTATTCTAGTGTCATTATTATGATGGGAATTTTAATGTTTAGATAGATTTTTTAAAAAAACACCTATAGATCTCTGGAGTGTTGGGACATCTCTGTAAGAAAAGAGAAAAGTTCTCACTATTCTCTTCAAACTCTAATTTACATAAAATTGGGAAATCAAAGGACATGTATGTACATTTAGCAGTCTTGTTGACTTTTGCTTCATTTTCCATGCTATTGTGTACTTCCTGCTACTAAAAAAAGGACGGTTTATTGCCTTTCTTCTACCCAATTATCCTCTCTTTCATTTTCCCTGTTAAAGAACAATATGTACCTTCTGAACTTGTTTCATAAAAGAATTTTTAAAAATACAGCTAATACAGGACTAGAAAACTAATTCATATTTGAATGCTTACTATTTGCAAAGTGACATGGAAAACAGTTTACAGATATGAGAAAGTATTAACAGGATCTTCTCTTGTTGACATTTTACTTGGAATGAGGCAGCAAGGAAGAGCTCTAAAGTTAGACAGTAGACAGTTGTGTGGCCTTGGACAAGGTAATGTTGGTGAGCCTCAGTTTTCCCATCTGTAAAACAGGAAGACTATTCAATTTCTCACAAGGATGTTGTAAGGTCTAGATGCACTGGAAGTGATGCATAGCAGTAAATATAAGCTATTAACAGAAGAGAGAGAAAATCTAGGTTACCAGAGTCTGGGATACCAGAATATTCCAAGTAGAAGCAAGAAAATATGATTGGTGTTAGAGGTTAGGTGGAGTTTAGATAGATAGAGAGGGATCATAGGACATTCAAAGCAGTAGGGAGAGCTTGAACAAAGTTGTGAATATGGGAGGAAGAGATAGTGTTTGGTATAAGTATCCAGACGTAAAATAAGGCACACCTGACATAGGTGACGGGGGCTGAGATGCTGGGGGAGTAAATGGAGATTAAAAGAAGAATCAGTTAAGATCGGAGATTGCTTGTATGGAGGCAAAGGAGGGGTTAAAAATGATTAGTGTTTAGAGAGCCTGGACAAATACTACAATCTATATGTAAAAGAGGGACGTTGGTGGTAATTTCTTTAAATAAGACGACAATGAAATTTGCCACATCAATTGACTCTTCCTTTCACAAAAGATTTCTCTGTAGCACGTGATGCTGTTTGATAGCATTTTACCACAGAACTTCTTTCAAAATTGGAGCCAGTCCTCTCAAACCCTGCCTCTGCTTTATCAACTCAGTTGATGTACTATTCTAAATCCTTTGTTGTCATTTCAACGATGTTCACAGCATCTTTACCAGGAGCAGATTCCATCCCACGAAACTACTTTCTTTGCTCACCCATGAGCCGCAATGCCTCAGCCGTTCGTGACTTTCATCGTGAGATTGCAGCAATTCAGTCCCATCTTCAGGCTGCACTTCTAATGCTAGCTCTATTGCTATTCCCACCACATCTGCAGTGATGTCCCCCACTGAAGTCTTAAATCCCTCAAAGTCGTCCACGAGGGTTCGAATCAACTTCTTCCAAACTCCTGTTACTGTTGATATTTTGAACTCCTCCCATGAATCATGAATATTCTTACTGGCTCCTAAAATGGTGACTCCTATTCAAAAGGTTTTCGATTTACTTTTCCCAGATTTGTCAGAGAAATCACTAACTATGGCAGCTATCGCTTTACAAAATGTCTTTCATAAATAATAAGACTTGAGAGTCAAAATGACTCCTTGATCCATGGGCTGCAGAGTAGATAATGTGTCAGCAGGCATGAAAACATGTACATTTCCATCAGAGCTCTTGGATGACTGAGTACATTGTCGATGAGTAGTAATATTTTCATAGAATTTTTTTTTGTTCTGAGTAGTTCTCAGCAGTGGGCTTAAAATATTCAGTAAACCATGCTGTAAAGAGATATGCTGTCATCCAGGCTTTGTTGGTCCATTCCTGAGCACAGGCAGAATAGATTTAGTATAATTCTTAAGGGCCTTGGGATTTTCAGAATGGTGAATGAGCATTGGCTTCAACGTAAAGTCATGAACTGCTTTAGCCCCTAACAAAAGAGTCAGCCTGTCCTTTGAAGCTTTGATGCCAGGCTTGACTTCTCTCTAGCTATGAAAGTTTTAGATGGCATTTCTTCCAATAGAAAGTTGTTTCATCTACACTGAAAATCTGTTGTTTAGCGTAACCACCTTCATCAATTATCTCAGCTAAATCTTCTGGAGTAACTTGCTGCAGCCTCTACGTCAGCACTTGCTGCTTCACTTTGCAATTTTACGTTATGGAAATGGCTTCTTTCCTTAAGACTTGTGAACCAATCTTTTGTTAACTTCAGACTTTTCTTCTGCAGCTTCCTCACCTCTTTTGGCATTCATAGAATTAAAAAGTCAGGGCCTTGCTCTGGATTAGGTTTGGCTTAAGACAATGTTGTGGCTGGTTTGGTCTTCAATCTAGACCAATCCAACTTTCTCCATATCAGCAAGAAAGCTGTTTTACTTTCTTATTATTCTGGTGTTCACTGGAGTAGGTTTTTTAAAGAACTTTTTCTTTGCAGTCATAACTTGGCTAACTGGTGCAGAGGCCTAGCATTTGGCCTGTCTTGGCTTTGAACATGCCTTCCTCACTAAGCTTAATTATTTCTAGCTTTTGATTTAAAGTGAGAGACATTCAACTCTTCCTTCTACTTGAACACTTAGAGGCCGTTGTGGGGTTGTTAATTAGCGTAATTCCACTACTGTCGCGCCATAGGGAATACAAAGGCCTGAGGAGAGGGAGACAGACGGGAATGGCCGGAGGGTGGAGCAGTCAGAACACACACAACATTTATCAATTAAGTTTGTCATCTCATATGACTGCAATTCATGTCCCACCAAATGAATTACAATAGTAATGTCACTGACGCAGATCACCATACCAGACATAGTAATAATGAAAAAGTTTGAAATATTGTGAGAATTACCAAACATGTGACACAGAGACACAAAATGAGCACATGTTGTTGGAAATATTGTGTTGATAAACCTGCCTAATATGGGATTGTCACAAACCTTCAGTGTGTAAAAAACACAGCATCTAAAAAACACAATGAAATGAAGTATGCCTGTGTCTATATCCATCTGTATCTATATCTCTATTTCTATACAGTAGTCTCCATTTATCCAAGGGGGATATGTTCCACCACCCCCAATGGATGCCTAAAACCACAGGTAGTATTGAACCCAATTGTCATCAATCAGAATGTTTTTCTGTTCACATCTTCCACCCACAAATTTAGTGCCTTTTCTGTCTTAACTAAGCACTTATCATGCACTGTGGCCATAATGTTTGCAGTTTAAGGTGTGACAGCAAATAGCACAGATTTCTTTTTCCTTCTGCACAATTTCATGAATAGAAGATTTATTCTTCTGGTAGATCTTAGTGACTTCAGCATATGATTTTTTCCTTTCCTTATTAAGTCAAGAACTTTCACCTTTTCACTTGAAGAAAACATTTTATGGCTTCCCTTTGGCATATCGAAATTGCCAGCATCACTACTCTTGGGCTTTGGGGCCATGATGAAGTCAAATAAGGGTAACTTGAGCACAAGCACTGGGATACCGGGACAGGCAATCTGATAACTGAGATGGCTACTAAGTGACTAACAGGCAGGCAGCGTATACAGTGTGAATACACCGGACAAAGAGATGATTCATGTCCCGGGTGGGATGGAGTGGGACAACAGATTCCATCATGCTCAGAACAGGGTGCAATTTAAAACTCATGAATTGTTTATTTCTGGAATTTTTCATTTAATATTTTCAGACCATGGTTGATGTGGGTATCTAAAACCATGGAAGGCGAAACCATGGATAAGAGTGAAGCACTGTATTTCCCTATATATCCATATCCATATCTATATTTGTATATCTATTATGTATACCTATCTCTAGATCTATCTTCTCTTGGTCTTGTTTCTCTGGAGAACCCTGATATACCACATGTATTATTATTTTATTTTTACTAGATTTTTTTAAATGGCTGAAACACATTAAAAATGGATGAATGGCCCATGTTCTGAGCTTCCTGGCAGCTAAGCAAAAAAGGTAAACATAATCAGCTGCCTACTTCTCATTATCTTTATGGACCATATAAACAAAAAATGGGCTAAAATTTTAAATAAAGGCCAACTAGATGAATTCTAAACTAGCTAGAGGACATACCCTAAAGGATGCTGGTTGTCAGCTCTGTCACCTGGACAGGGGCTCTCTGCAGCTCCTTCCCTCCACCACCGTGTCAGGAAGGTTGGCGGGCATGCAACTCTGGCCTGTGGGTGACCAGCGGCTGGGAGGAGCAGGCAGACAACTGCATGACAGAATAGTGATGAAAAACGAACTTGACAGCCCAGAGCAATGAGCTGAATCTAACAAGATGAAATTAAACAAGGACAAATGTTAAGTGCTTTTCTTAGGTCAGAAAAAAACCAGTGGCATAAACCCAGGATGGAGGAGATATGCTCATGCCTCACCAGTTGGCACTTAAAGAAAAAAGAAAAGAACAGAAAACCTTTAGGGTTTTAAGCTGAAAGTATGGCACTAAAAAACAAAACAAAAAAAGTTTTTAGTGCAATTTTGTCTCCTGAACAAGGGCTATAATTATCCCATTATACTCTGGGCTTACTAGTCCACATTTGAAATTAGATTCTGGGCACCCTACTTTACCTCTATGGAAGATAGGGTATATGCCCACATTAAAAATAATTTTTGAAAAAGCAAAGTAATCGTCAAGCACACCTAGCACAGCTATTTCCATTGCTTGCATGTCATTTTTCATGCTGCATGCTACACTTTACAGTGAACATATAGTCAAAAATAGAATATACACAAACTGGAGTGCATTTCCAAGAGAGTGGCCAGGGTGGTTTATGGACTCTGAAACCAGGCATTTCAGGAGAGTAGGTGATCAGACAGGGAATTTCATCTTGAGGGGAGAAGGTTCATGCTAGCTTCCTCAAATATCTAAAGAGTTGACAACAAAAGATTAGGCTCATCTAAGGTAAACCTAAGGGTTACAAAGAATAGCATTTGTAAAATCCTCAGATTTTAATGTGCCTTCTCTTTGAAAAAAAAAATGATTTTACCCTTATAATAGGTATGGAAAGTATTATTGGCTTGTTGTTAATAATATTTCCACTTTTGCAGGTAAGAAAAATTTGGATTAAAGACCTTAAAATGAGTTGAGCAAGAGCATATGACCAGTATGTGGCAGGGCTGAGACACAACCAATGTGTTCAAGCTACAGTGAGACAGATTTAAATTCAATATTAGAAGGAAAAAAAAAAGTCTCCCTACGAGTCAGATGTGTACAAAGACAAAGAAGATGCCTCCAGATTTCCCCTTAGACAGTGTCTTTTAATAAAGCAATGAAAGAAAAGCATTTAAGAACTGGCCATACCAGTGGATTTCAAATTTTTCAACCATGATCTATAGTAGCAAACATGTTTTGTATCACCACCAAGTGCACTCACTCCAAGAATAAAATGGAAACAAGTTTAACACAATAATACTAATAATTGCTATAAACGTATAAAATTTCTATTTAATGTTTTAAAAATGCTGACCTTTAAAGACTAAATTGGTTTCATTTCCCATGCCATATCATGCAGACTGAAAAACACTGCACTACAGAACTACTTAGTGGGACTCCTTGGGTGGGCTAGAAGACAAAATGTTCCTTCCAACAATGAGATTCAATAATTCTGGGTCTCCCCAAATTGTATTATGTAGCCATTAAAAATATCCTAAATGAAAATGCTTTTTGCCTCCAGTTTATTGCTTTCACTCTCTTATTCTGACTTACTGCAATTTTTCACTCTTAATTCCATTATTCTTAGTATTATCTGTCCTTACCTAAACTATATCATGTGGAAAATCTTTTATTCCTTTACCTGACTAACTGATGAAAATATTGAACTGTAGAGGACCAAGAACAGAAGGTTGTGACACATTTTAAGTAGCGTTGTTCACACAGCTGTGATTGTTTATGTACACTGCCTTTTCTTTCCCAAGCAATCAGTGACAAATCCTCCAATCATACTAACAACTACTCTATTTCGTTTTTGTCTAGAGTTGAGAAATTTTGTTCAGTGTGTTATTAAGATTAAGAGAGACTATGACTATGGCGTAGGATGGTTTGTCCTGCAGATTAAATGAGATGATATATGCTGAGTGCTGTGCCTGGCACAAGGAAAATGCTTAGTTGTTGTTAGGATGGTGTTGATGGTGGCGTTAATGATGATGATGATGATTATGCTATTCCTCTAGTTTAGTAGTCTAGAAACTGTATGGATCAAAATATTCTGTGGTCTTGACATACTTTCTTCAAGTGAACCCAAACTGGCTCCTAAAAATCACAACTTTTTATCCTGTGTCTTTTTCCTAATTTTTTTGAGTATTTCAAGGTTTTAGCATCAAGGTTACTGGTCTGTTGTTTCCCTACCTTTTCCTACTTTTCTAAACCAGGGCATTTGCTCATGTCTCATTTTCTTCAACATGTCACAGGCTTCTAACAGTGTTTCCCGTGTCACCTGCAGGTTGTTTTGTGTAGTGGGATGTAGTTCGATGCACCTGGAGACCGAGGTGAAGTAAGAGGAGCTTCTGTGTTTTGGTGGATTTAGTTTTCTAGAAATGTTTTCAGCTTGGAGATTATTCTTTCTGAAGAATAAAAATATCAAATAACATGCCTCCATGTCATCTGTTAACACCATGCTATCCTCATGAACAAGTGGACTTATCCCTTTGTTGTTCACTTTATTCTGAAAAGCCTTAGCATATTTGAGGATTTGGGATTCTTTTAAAAAATTATTATTTTAGGCCGGGCGCAGTGGCTCACGCCTGTAATCCTAGCACTCTGGGAGGCCAAGGCGGGTGGATCGCTCAAGGTCAGGAGTTCGAGACCAGCCTGAGCAAGAGCGAGACCCCGTCTCTACTAAAAATGGAAAGAAATTATATGGACAACTAAAATATATATATACAAAAAATTAGCCAGGCATGGTGGCGCATGCCTGTAGTCCCAGCTACTCGGGAGGCTGAGGCAGTAGGATTGCTTAAGCCCAGGAGTTTGAGGTTGCTGTGAGCTAGACTGATGCCACGGCACTCACTCTAGCCAGGGCAACAAAGCGACACTCTGTCTCAAAAAAAAAAAAAAATTATTTTACAATTTTAATTCACAAATAATAACTGTATATATTTATGGGGTACAATATGATGTTTTGATATACATTGTGGAACGATTAAATTCAGCTAATTAACAAATCATCTCCTCACATACTTATTGTGAAAACATTTAAAATCTACTCTTAACAATTTTGAATGTACAATGCATTATTATTTGTTGTAGTCACCATTCTGTGCAATAGATCACTAAAGCTTATTCCTCCTAACTGACATTTTGTACCTTTTCATCAATGTCTCCTCTTTCCCCATCCATTCCCTCCCCCAGTCTCTGGTAACTGTCATTCTATTCTCTACTACTATGAATTCAACTTTTTTAGATTCCACATATAAATAAGATCGTGCAGTATTTGTCTTTCTGTGTCAGGCTTATTTCACTTAACATGTCCTCCACATTCATCCATGTTGTCACAAATGACAGGATTTCCTTCTTTTTAAGGCTGAGTAGTATTCCACTGGGTATTTTACCATATTTTATCTATTCCTCTGTTGGTTTAAATCTCACCTCTGCCACTTACTAGCTGGGTGATGTTAAGCAAGTCCCTTCCCCTCTCTGTGCTTCAATTTCCTCATTTATAAATAGAATAATAGTATATATTTCATAGTGTTGTGAGGATTAACTGTAAAGACCCTAGAACAATGGTAGGCACAAAGTAAACCTTGAATATGTGTTAGCTCTCGAAAGGCTCTGGTTTTCTTTCTCTTTGGAGTTTGTGTACAGGAGGAAACTTTAGAAAAATTCTTAAATTTCTGGAGTCTATTCCCACAAGATGATGTTTTTCCTGAACTGAAGTTTTTCATATCTGCTTTCATAAAGGATGGGATATGTGTCCAAACCATTTAATATTTTATTCCCTGGTCCACATGCCAAGACGACAGTCACTTTCTCTCCCAAATTCCCATCACTTCCCCATCAGTGAGCATTCCCTCCTTATGAGCCTAGTATCAGTCATCCTTGTTGTTTCTTCTTTCTACGTAATGGAACCATCAGCCCAGCAAGCCAAACGCATCAGATGGTCAGCTTGCAGCACAGTGAACTCCCAGCAGATGTTAGAAAATCAAGGACCCTACTGCGCTGTAACTTGCTTCTCTGCCAGTGTCTTCAAACTTTCAAATAATCATAATAGGCCTGATGCTGAAGATGAGAGCAGTTCTATCTGGAAGCCAAGAGGCTTGCCAAAGACCTAGGTAAATTATTTAAGGACATCAGGATTGTTTTTCTATGTGATTATTTGTGAGCAGGAAAACAGCAAAGAACACCAATATGCCAGATACCTTCAGGCACTGGACATAAACAGCCAAAGACACACAGCTCTGCCCTGAAGGAGTCTCCAGTATACCATGGCACTAAGACTGCTCTAGTCTCACTGTTTTATATGTAAATGGTAGTAATGTATCTCTCACATTAGAGAAGAAAGGAAATTCTTTCTTCAGGTTTTGTCAAGTTCCTAAATCTCCTAGGTCAGTGACATTCACCCACCAGTTGCCCCCGAGGTTATGGGGGGTACGACTTCCACTAGGACACAACAGTGACTGTGGCACATCCCCTTCCCCACACAGAAAAAGCTTGAATCAGGGCCAGCTTGTTAAAATAATAAAGAAATTGATAACAAGTTCAGACGTGGGCAACTTGGAGAGACATAATGCCCAGATAATTTAGGAGGGATGTGGCTAGGAAATTGGAACAGCACAGTCTGAAAGCTGGTGTCTCCCATAAAACCGAAAAAGAAAGAGGGAGGAGGAAAAGAAGGTTAATTTTGAGTAAGTTTTACTTCATTAAAAGGAAATGAATGACAGTAACAAAAGTAATCAGGTTAACAGTCTGCACTGATTTTTAATTAAAAAAAAAGGGCTTTTAAATTTTCTGCCTGATAGCTTGATTATTTAACCTGGTTTTCCTCGTAGTTAAAAAAATAACTTCATTTCTCTGAATAAGGAAAATAGGTTCATTCAAGAAAACACAGTCCTAATCATGGGGAACGGTGTCTACTTTCTTTCAACCTCTCACCTATTTTAAATTCTTCTTAAAATAGATGCTTCCCTTTTTTTTCTCAAAATGCAAACAAAATATAGCATTTTGATCAAGGCTTGCTATATCTCTTGACATCCTGGACTTTTTCCTCATAATTCCTAAAGTGATCTGTTTCAAAGAAAAATTAAAAAAAAATTTTTTTTAAGTTGTATAATAAACTGAAACATAAGAATAGTAAAAGAGAAGTCGTAAAATTATCAGATAAAATATATTTAACTTGAAATGCACAGCTAACCTGGTTGGATTTAAAATGATCGCATGGCAATTTTAAGCAAGCCACGTAAGTGTCCAGGGTTGGGGGGCAGAGTGATTTCGCCGCCACAGTGTGGGTTGCGGTTTGAGGAACGGGGGCTACAGAGAGTCCTAAGTCCAAATGGTGGGAGTCAGGGGCACAGGGGAGGGGGATAAAGTGACAAGGCAAATCTCACTCGAAAAGAGGCAGCAAATGACTTCAGTCTTCATTCAACATCTGCGTTAATGAGCCTCTGACAACATAGATTCCGTCAGATCCGGGCCAGGGTAGGGCAGCCGATTCAGAGGCACGAGGCTGTCTCCATTTCTCTCACAGACCTGCTGGGGCAGCTGAGGCGCATCTTCTGCCACGAAGACCCAGCAAAGGGCTGCTGGGAAACAGGCAGCTGTGTAGTAATTAGGACGAGGGAGACTCCAGTGGGGAACAGGCAAATGCTAAGAGACAGTCGTCTCAAACCATGCTGGTCTCTGCAAACAGTGCCTGCAGACACAAGCCAAGGGGCAGTTTTCCACCTTGGCCAGTGTGTAAAGAGCCGTTGGCCGCCTATTGATCCTTCCTGTCACACCAGAGCACAGAGATAACAAATCACTGTCAGCAACATCATCTTTGAATGTGGAGGACAGCAGTCTCTGCGCACATCTTGGGACCTTCTTCATTCGACTACTGGGAAGATGAATAGGAGAAGAGAAAATTGATTTATTGATTAAATGCACACTAGAAGAAGAAATCAACGGAGCCCAGCACTTAAGCACTTGACCAAATAGCAGAGGGAACTGTTAATTCTAGTTGCAGTGACTCCCCAAGTGATTCTGGGCAAGTCACTCAACCTCTTTGATACAGGTTTCCTCATCTGGTAAAGGGGCCTAGCTTTGCTAAGTGACCACAAGGGGAGACTATGAGGAGTAGCTCAGTTGGCCAGTAAAATCAAGGCACAGGTTTAATCCCAGCACGGACCCTCTACTGAACTCCCAACATGGGAAATCATCTCAGAAACCTCTGCCTCCGTGCAAGTGCCAGAGGAACAAGGAAGGGGGTGTAAAGCAGGCTCTGCCAAAGAGATCACAATTAGAAAAAGGACAAAGGCAATTGGAAGAGCAGGTCCCATCCACTGATGGGACATCTCTGAACGAGACAGGCAGCACATGCACTTTTTAGGATAAAGATACTTAAGGGTTTTGAATATATTGGAAAAGGAAAACCATATAAACCTAATGTATCAAAGTGATAAGGTTAAGTTTTAGACATAATATACCTTGTGCCTTTGAGACACATTTTACACAGGGCATGGTGCTGATGTATATGCTAAGACTGTGTGATCATCTCCCCACAGTGTGTGGATGGAACACATTTGTTTGGCTTTAGATAGTGTTACTGGGTCTATGGAGAGGTTGCTCTTACCTTCTGCATTTTTGTTTAAATTTAGGAATATATTACTTGGGAATTCTTAAATTAACCTACAACAACCAAACCAAACCAGAACAATCTATCCAGACCCAGCTTCTGAAACCAGGAAGGAACCAGTCACTATTTTGCTTTGGAAGTTAATGAAGATGTGATTAAGACACCAGGAGCACAGGTCCCTCAACCCCCACCTTAACAAAGAAAGGATTCTTTTTGCAATGTGAAAAATCCCACCGAGACTTTATACTTCTGTATGCTTTATTAAGGATTACTAGGAAAATTTATAATGCAAAGGATATATGGTTAACATACCAAGATAGTTAATTTTATGTATCAACTTGACTAGGCCATGGTTCCCAGATACTTGGTCAGACATTATTCTAGGTGTTGCATTGAAGGTTTTTTCTAGATGAGATTAATACTTAAATAAGTAAGACTTTTTTAATAAAACAAATTACCTTCCATAGTATGGTTGTGGCTCATGGAATCAATTGTCGTAATAGGAAAACACTGACCTCCTTGGAGGACAAGGGCATTCTTCCAGCAAACAGGCTTCAGACTTGAACTGCAACTCTTCCCTGGGTCTCCAGCCTGCCAATCTACCCTGCAGGTTTTGGACTTGCCAAGCCTGCACAATCCTGTGAGCCAATTCCTGAAAATAAACATCTCTCTCTACACATCCTGTTGGTTCTGTTTCTCTGGAGAACCATGATTAATACACATGCTGTGGTAGGTATTACCACTGTTCACCAATATTTCTGGTTTTCTCTGCTGGGTCCATGACACGATTACACTTTTCTCAAAACTTAAAGTAAACCATGGCCATGTGACTTGCTTTGGCTAGGGAAATGGAAAAGAAGTGACACCAGTCTTAAGCACAAGTGTTTCAGAACCAGGGAGTGAGTGATTCTTTATGCTCTTCCCCCAGCAGCAAGCCCTGAATCCTCATGTTGAGATGGTAGAAACAAGGTGTTGCCGCCTTCAGCCTGTCTCCCCAGGTGACCGCAATGAGCAGAGTCCCTTCTGGCCCCTTCGGATGTGCAGCATGAGAAAGACGTATTTGCTGTTTCAAACCACTGAGATTTGGGGGTCGTTTGTGACTGTTACACTACTTGGAAAAAAAAAAATAAAAAGTCCTGTATCCTAGCAACATCCACTTAACTGTACACATTACAAATTTCTAATTTTCTAATATTTTCAAGTTCAATAGGGCTTCTATTTGATATAAACACTGAGCAGTGATGTGAAATACTGTATGCACATGATGGTAATAAAACTCTCTCTCTAACATTATTTTATGTAAACTTTTCACAAATTGGTTTCTCCTTTAAGCCAAATTATTGGCAGATTTTGCCAAACCCACCAGCATCCAGTCCATTATAAAACTTGGAATAAATGGAGTCCACATGGATTTGAACATTTTTGTAAACTAAAACTAGGCCTTGAAAACTACTCTATCCTCACTGTTTCAGTGTTTTATGATTTTATGAAGTTCCTAGAATATGTCTACCTTTCTTTCTGCTGTAACTCCCAAATTACTAGGAAAAGAAAAATCCTTCAATATTGCAGATGAATCAAAACTGGTCTTCAAATAAAAAACATTGAACATGGTTTCAGTTAAACCACAGAAAATATGGTTTTTGCTAAGTTAAAAAAAAAAAAAAAGAGTGTAAAGATGGAAGCCTGAACCACATGGGCCTGTGGGAAAAAAAGGTACACATAAATGAAGATAATCAGATTTCAAAATATCCAGTCCTGACTTTATATGGAATTTCAAGTTATGTACATACAGTTATTAAGTCCATCTAAAATGTTCAGATTTTTAAAAGAATTTTTTTGGCCCCACTAAAAAAAAAAAAAGGATAGGATCACTTTGCCTCATAAATAACCAAACCTACAAACTCAGTACAGAGGGCACGAACAATGTCCTATTTCCTTTATCTCGAATAGAGCATAGCACAGTGCCTGCCTACAGCTGTCACTCAATAAATGCTTAACTGATTCCTGCCACCACTTTCTCAAATCCATCTTCTAAAGGAGGGACAGAGCAGGTATCATTGAGGGTTCTCCCCACCGTACTGTCATACATGGCAGTGTCCCACCGTCACCTGTCCACTCCTGCAGTCTCCCCCGCACTTTAGCTAACTGGACTCCAATGGTGAGTCTAAGCTGGTCAGTCAACAACAGAGACACTCACTGTTGCACTGCTGTGTACTGTTACAAAGAAGCAGCAGCTACTGGAGTTAAAGTACTAATAGTTGCAGATATTCAGACCTCAGAGAGGTCAAGACAAACGCTGTGACTCTTAGGTGGCACCAGGCTAAACAACGATCGGGGCACAACCTTAGCGAAAGGCAGTCAGAGGCACGCTGCTGAGCACACAGCCTCCTAAAACAATGTCAGCGAGAAGAAAACTGCAGTTTGTCTTCCTTTCACCAACGATATCTTTTTGTAGAGAAAAAAAAATAATGGTTAATGCAGTTTGGCCGTGGAGAATGGCAAGGCCATAGCATGGGCTGTGATTTGCCTCTGAATAAAAGAATTAGCCAATACCCAGGAGGATCATTTGCTATGAGGACAAAGGTCAGTGCTACAATGGGTGTGTCTGTCCACAGTAAGGGAACACACTGGATCTCCGGCCTGAAATGCTGTACTGAGGTCACCCGTGAGTCAGTATGACTATCAAATACAATTTTTCCCCCTAGAGGTTGCTTCCATCATTACAGATTACTAGAGCCTCCAGGGTGATGAGCCAAGTCTGATGCTGCCATGGTTTTAGACCTTAAGGAAATCCCTTAAGCATTTGTTACTATTTGTCACATAATTAAGCACTCCTAGCATGCATTCCATATTGCCTTGAGCAAAAGGCTTAAGATGTAAACCATCTCTCAATAACATTCCCTTCCTGAATGCTGAGATGAGAACATGAAAATCATACCACATGTCTGCCATCTGTATTTGTACTTGTCAACAGCTCTGTTTTGGGATAAACAGTTTTGAAATAAGAATCAATTCAACTTGTTGGAAGATTAGCCAAGGAATAGCTCAAAGACCAAAACAGAACATGAAGTCAGATAGTCTAAAAATCAAGCACAATTTTGTTTCTCGCTAAACATTCTGTTTTGTCACAGCCCAAGATAAAGAGCATGGCAGCCAGGGTTTGGGGGCACAGAGACAGGGAAAACGTATTTATTCTAGTAAAAAATTCTTCAATCTAGAACAAATGTCTTTGCTACGGCGCAATTGGAAATCATTCACTGACCTCTAGGAGACTACAGTTAAGAAAAAAGTAATTTGAGCATTTACACTGTTTGACGGTTCTACTACATGAAGGTATACACAGGGGACAACCTGTGCTGGTCCAAGTGCATAATACAGTCCTTTATTACCATAAAAATGGTAGCATTTCCCAAAGTCGATCTTGATTAAAAGTACTTCCACGGTTGAAAACACTACTCCACCGCAGAGCTATTATACTAGAGAGATGGCAAGGGGGAAATAAAGACTTATACAGTGAAGGGGAGGTCAGAGAAGAAGTTAGCAAAAATAGGATGCTACAGATTGGTGGGGACTACAATGGAATTGCTTTTAAAGGCGGCTGATGTAAGTGAATGAAGGGACACAGTAACCTGGCAGCCCCACATATTCTACAAAACAAATGAGACCAGGCATGCTCCACTTGGAGGCACATCCATTTTCTCCTTAAAAGAAGTCATTTATAAAAGAGCAAATTGGTGATTTGTACTTACAGACTGGACCCTTTTCAAGCCCCTGTCAAGAAGTGATAAATTATTGAAGCACAGCATAAAGTGTTTTATTTTCGGTGTCCACCCAGTAAAACCTTGTGAAATGTTTCTGTTCACCTTTCCTGAGTTATTAATTAAAAAATAATTGTTTCCAATTACTCTCTGATATTTAAAATAAAACAAGAGGAAACACCACATACACCTCTCCAGAACCAGCACCGCCCTTCCCTCCCTCCTTCCCGATCCTGCTCCCACACCCTTCAACCAGGCAATTGTTTCAAATCACACCACCGGCTCCTGAAACGGGAATTCTGTCTGGATTGGGGAGGGAGGGAAGAAAAAGGCCAATACAACATTCACACAATTGTCTGGTGTTCATTCAACCACAGTGCCCAGATATATTTGTTGTTCCTAGAGACAACGTAAAACTGTTCAGAGAATAAAGCAGGGTTGTGGAAAGCTCATTAATAAATTGTGAAAACCCTCTCAGCAGGAGTCACATAACCCAGAGGAGCTGCCTTTTGCCAAGCAACATAAAGCCTTGGTGCTCTGCTCCTGGACAACGTCACGTTCAAACGCAGCTCTGATTTCAGAGAAAGGCTTCCCTAAAGCCACTTGCTAAGCAAGAGTTAGGAGAAATTCTTTCCCAATCACAGTTTTGCAGTTGCAACCTGAAAGAGTTTATAAACTCTAGGCTTTGCTTTAATCTAACTGGCTGCCAGAGACGTACAGGAATGGCTCCCTCCCCTGCTGTGTTCACAAACTGACAGAGTAACATTGATGCCAACGCTCCTGAAAGGCAGCGGGAGAGCCTAAAAAGTCTAATTGCACAGGGTGACTGCGGGCAGGAAGGTTTTCAGCTAACTGGTACCGTTAATCTTTAGACTACCTCCCCCTCCTCTGTTCGGATTCCCACTCCTTTTGTGGAAGTGCCACTGTTAGCTCCCAATTCTATTTTCTATTTAGGTGACTGAATTGGTGGTTGAACTTCTGACCTTGTATCCCCTTTTTATAGCCTCAGACTGAACCTAGATGCCTTTGTAGAACATATTCACCCAAGTATTCTGTATAGCAAACCGAAGAGGATGGGATAAAGGACACTTCTGAAATGTTTTAAATATATGTACATTGTAGGCATCATTTTAGTCAGCTGGATAAATAAAGCAAATCAAATGAAATGACCTTGCATGAAATTTAAGTTAAATAATCTTGTAGGAAGAGGTAGAGTTTGTCTTTTTACTTTTTATTCTTTTAGCATTCTGTACACTGATATAAAGATAAAAGAAAATGACTGAAACTTATGTGAAAGAACACTTCACAATTAAATCCACAATTTTATACATTTATCTTATTCATCAGTCAATGAAAATTGCCAATTATTATAAAAACAGGACAAATTATATCATGAAAGAATCAAAAAATAGAAAAAAAATTCATAAAAAATATATCCAACTATGAAAAGTATTCTCTCTTGGTGTCTTCACATCCTCCTCTTCTGTGTGCTTATGTACAAAACTGAAAAGAAAAAAAGAAATAAACTGAAAAAATCCTGCTCTTAAATATCATAGTAGCAAGTTTTAAAAGCAAACATATTTTGGCCTGACACCTCTGAAATTTAAAAGGAATTCTCATACCATACAATTAATTTCAGAACCACTACATGACCAGTTTTATGAATCTAGACCTGGGTTTGATATCTCATAAAACTGTGCCCTAATCTTACCTATGTATCTGATTTACTTTGCAAATTGTGACCAAGAAGATAAAATATATGTCAAAGTCCCTGGAATCTAAGAATGCTTAATAATTAGAAGTATAAGAATTATACTTTAGGAAAGTAAATTAGTAAATCTACCAGGCTACATTTCAAATTAAGAATAAATATCATATTTTCAGCCACCTCCCCAATATAAACTCTAAACTTGCTGTTTATTTTTTTAATTGCAACATGATAAACAAGAGCTGAGGAGTTTATTTTCTTTAAAGATACCAAAGTCCTTATTCTGAATTCCCTGTTAAAGTCTTAACTTCTAGTGCTATCCAAAGTTTTGCTTAGCTAGTCCTATCATGGCCACCCAACTGAACTCTTTAGGATGTGTGACACATAAAAGAAGAAAAAATTAGCTGACTGGCCCAAGCTTTTACCAGAGGTATATGTGCCCTCTCACCTGCCATGCCTACTCAGATTCTGACATATTTGTTCAAAGCGAACATTAAGAGATGCCTTGGTCAAAAAATACAGCATAGATTAATCAAATAAGTCAGGATCTAAAGATGTGAATTTGGGAATTTAAAAATATCACTGAATACATCATGGAAGAGGGAATATGAGAGGGAGTGTCAGAATGCCAGTATAACCCCGCTGGGAAACTGGACAAGGCCTGGATACAGTGTGTATGGGAAAGGGTCTACCCTATGAACACTCACAGAACCTAGCCTGCCGGCGACTGCTGCTTTCAGCTGTCTTGAGAGGAGGCAAGATCATAACATTTCTTAGTAAAAGGAGGAAGGAGAATAAGAATATGAAAATAGAAGGAATTCTACATGTTAGGACTAAAAAGCAAGCAAAAGATGTATATAAAAATATATGAAAAAATTTGATACTGTAAGAACAGGGGATAGAATATCTATTGTAACAATGTTTAATTCATAGCAAAGAGAGCCAACTGTTTTTGTTAAGAGGGTTGAAGATGTTACCCAGAATTAAAGCAATCAATAAAAATAGGTGAACTCAAGAATCTCAAAGTTCTATTTGGAGGATGGGACCAAAAAGGGGAGCTTGGTCAATGTATAATTTCCATAATTTTGATGACTTCCCCTTCCTGCCAAAAGTTCAAATATGACTTTATTGATAATTTTCATTTTGAAACTACGTACTTAAAAATAACCACAATAATCATAGCAATATATTCGCTATTAAAAAGTTAAGTAACTTTACAACCATATTTCCTATTTTGCCTTTTTTGTCAAACTAAAGGGTACAAATCGCCACAAAAAGCACCTGAATGTTTAATAGAGAAAGGAAAAATAAGAGTAACTGTCAAATTATGCAAACCAAAGATAGCAGGGAAATATGCCCATTTTTACAGCTCCAACTTCCAGACTCTGAGAAGCCGGAATACTTGTTGGTAGAATATAATAAACTACATTCAAGAGAATAGGTTCCGGATCAGTATACCAATGCCCCTCAGTTCCTCATCAGTAAAGGAAGAGAAGGAAAGAATTTCTAGCTCCAAAATTCCATGAAGCATCTAAAAAAGAACTGGTCACACTGAAGATCTGAGATAGAAGCACTTAAAAATCATCAAAAGTAAAACTGAATTTTCGAATTATCTAAAAAACCCTCTGGCGATCCTGATTATAAACAAACAAGCTTATTCTGGATGCCGTACAACTGTAGAGTGAAGAAATGTTACCATTGTTTCCTCGGATAAATGCATCCCCATACTTATTCTTCAGTTGTCCATTTACATATTCTTCTGTCTGCTCCAGGGCTATATTCATGTAGCCATCCAGGCAAGCCAGGACCCCTGCAGATAGATTTAGTCAAAAAGAAGACACACAGAGCAAATAAGAGTTGAAAAATTACAGGGTATACCTAAGATCTGACAATCTCTTTATTCATTAGCTCCTAGATGCTTAATATAAAAATCCACACTGTAAATGAAACACAATGGACCTAAGCACAAAACAGGTCTTTATGCCAATGTGAACGAAGGCTAGGAAAGCAGTCACGCACCCACTGGTACCGGGAAAAATAACAAACTGTCATCTCCCTCATGGGCTGTATGATCACACAGTAACTTTTAAAGTGTTCACAAAAGTAAAAAAATAAGAATATTCCAACTAAAATAACATTCTTGAAAGCTAAGGACAGGAGTGAGCAATTATGCACGAACAAATGATCCTCGGTTCCAGTGGCATTTCTTACTTTAGCCACTAAGTGAAATACGGGTCTGGCAGATTTATTTCATTCTTTCACAACATCTACTGCAGCAGATGAATGTACTCCAAGGTTAAGAGGAAGTCTCCACAATCTGTTAAAATAATAGAAGAGGAGACAGCAGGTGCTCCTGAAAGAACATCTTAAAGCTGTGACTCACAGTGAAGAGCAGCTTGAGAATACAGGGCAACATATTGCATTATAACACATCCCATTCTGTTTTGTTACAGTTATAATATTTTCCAATCAAAACTAATAGAGAAAATGGCTAAAAACATTCTAGGGAGCTTTCAAGGAAACAGTTTGAGTCAATCTTTTTAATTGTGTTAAGATGGTATAAATTTTGCAATATTTGACCTGGAGATTTTTTTCAAGAGATGAAAATCTGTAAGCCTCTAACTCTGTCTCTAATTTAAAGTGGTATTTTCTAGAAGAAAATATACGTAAAAACAAATATTACAGATTCAATTCAATTAGCCAAGTCAATAGTTTCATTTAAAGTCTTAACTTCATTAATATGCTTCTCACTCTCTGCCTCTGCCCCCATTATCCTCTAAACAAAAACGTTTCTTTTCAAAATTGTGTGTGTGTGTGTGAGAGAGAGAGAGATGAGAGGATAGGACATTAATCTAACAGAATTCTGCTATAAGCTATAAACTTTCAAAGAATCACAATGTATTATTAACAACTCAGAACAATTATTTCCTAGGAAAAAAATCTTGATACAGCTTTAGTTTGTTTCCTGCTGTATTATGTTACAACTAAAGCACAATTATAAATGAGTAAGAAACTTCTGAGACTTGATATGCAAAATCTATTTGAAAAATAATAAAAAGAATTTCCAAATGAAATGTTCACTTCTAATCAAAACATCTATTCTCACGGCAAAGGTTTAAAAAAATACATGACCTGCCCATGAGGTTAGAATTATAACCCTCTCCCTTCTCTATGAGATAAACTACTATAAGTAACAGAAAACAAGAAATTTTCTTCAAACTTAAAAAGAAACTGCTACAAAGAGCTATTAGGTGTCTTTACTAAAAGAATAAACACATTCTTTTAGTAAGGCTCTCTAATAGTATAAAACATTTTACTTTAATACAGTATAGAGGCCAAGAACAGACATTCATAAAAGGAGAAAAACTAAGGTTACTACTCATGTGAAAGGCTGTTTAATCTCACTAGTAAACAAAGAACATATAAATAAAATGAGATATTACTTGCTCCCAATTAGAGTAGAAAAGATGAACAAAGCTAACATAAGAGTTGGTGAGAACATGAAGGATAAACTTGCATACTCTTGATGACGAGCCTCTTGGCATGCTCTTTGACTTGGAAATCCTAGCCCAGGGAATTTATTCTACAGAGATACTTGATCCAGCACTCAAGATACATGTCAAATGAGCAGAGTTGTTTACAAAAGCAAAAACTTTGTGAACACCTAAAATGTCCATTATTTGGGCATTTTGATTAAAAACAAAAAGAAAACTACGGTACATCCACACAGGGGATTCCAATGTAGGCATTAAAATCTCTGTATTGTAACAGAACTAAATGTATTGTTTAGCATAAGAAAGAAATCAGGTTGCATACACAGCTAATTCTATTTATGTAAAATTATGTTTACATATATTGAGGTCAAATTTGGCAAAGTTGATTATCTCTGGAGAGTAGAATCTGGAGAGATTTTGCTTTCTTCTATATTTTTTCCACTGTTTGCTTTTAAATTTCTAATAACAAAACAGAACTAAAACATGAATTACCAGCATAAACAGAAAAATTTTCCCTGAAACGTATAGAGAACAAAAAGTCAGGCTGGTTGACCTCTTTAATAAAGTGGGTCCTGAGAAGATACTGAACACAATGTCCCTACTCTAATCAATTGTCAAATGTACTCAGATCCCTAGAAGTCTACTTTGGGCTCATCAAAAGTTCATGGTGAGAGGCACATAGATACTTTACAGTATCTCAGTAGTCAGTAAAAATCCATTAGTTTTGCTATAAAAATCAAATTAAACTGCAGATAGGTTAGTAATGTTAAGAAACTAACGCAGTACATCATCACCAGAGTGGTTTCTTAACAAGGCTTTCTGAGTCAAGCTTGAATTTGAGTCCTAGCTCCTCCCTTACTAGGAGGAAACAACCAGCAGAGATTTCAAAAGATTTTTGTGAAGATAAAATGAAAATGTTCAGTACAGTGATTAACACACACTGGGCATGCAGTAAGCTCTCAATAAAATAATATTTGCATGTATGGAAAAAGGAAAAAGCTTAAAAGATTACTATCATTAGTAATTATTCAGAAAATAGGCCAAGAAAAGGCCACACAACTTTGTGCTATGGTTTAAATGTGTGCCCTCCAGAATTCATGTGTTGCCAATGTGATAGACAGCATTTTTTTTCTGAGAAAGAATCTTACTCTGTCACCCCAGGCTAGAGTACAGTGGCATCATCGTAGCTCACTGCAACCTCAAATTCCTGGGCTCAAGGGATCCTCCTGCCTCGGCCACCGGAGTAGCTGGGACTTCAGGAGCATGCGCCATAATGCCCGGCAATTTTTCTATTTTTAATAGAGATGGGGTCTCGCTCTTGCTCAGGCAGGTCTCAAACTCCTGAGCTCAGGCGATCCTTCTGCCTCAGCCTTCCAGAGTGTTACAGGTGTGAGCCACCACACCTGGCCCAATATGACAGTATTAGGAGATGGGGCTTTTAAGAGGTGAGTAGGCCAGGGGGCTCCTTTCTCATGAATGGAATGAAGGCCCTTGTAAAAGAGGCTTCACGCAGCATTCCACTAACTGGCTAGCTTGCCCTTCTGTCTTCTGCCATGTGAGAACACAGCATTTCTCCCCTCCAGGGGAAACAGCCCTCACCAGACAACTGAACCTGCTGGCGCCTTGATCTTGGATTTTCTAGCCTCCAGAACTGTGAGAAAATAAGCTTCTGTTCTTTATAAATTACCCAGTCTGTGGTATTCTGTTATAGCAGCCCAAACAGACTAAGACACTCTGCTAACGAATTAGTTAGCTATACATGTGAATATTCCAGGTAATTTGACATACCTTAAATTTGGAGCAGTAAGAATTTAGTAACATTAAAAAATGGAATTTGATTCCCTTTTTCCCATAAAGTTAATTTCAGAAGTTCATTTCAGAGCCTTTAAAAAGAGTATTCGCTACAAGAACAGAAAGGCATCTTTAGATACCCCATATGTTATATAAATAGGAAGTTCATGTTATAAAATTATACTATCTAAATAGTTGCTTGCCAACAGTGAATAGGCCTGTGAAAACAAATGCTGTTGTACCACGACGGTGTTCTTCAGTCTAGTTATTCATGCCTAACTTGACTGGGAATCCCTACCAGGAAACTTATACACACACTATCTCAAAGCAGAGACAGGAAATAAAGTCACACAAATCACACTCAAAGTCAGAAGCACACATCAATCGACAAAGTTGTCTCTCTAAAAGGAACCATCTCAGAGGTAGAAAAAGAGATGGGCATAAAAACTATTGATGTCCACCAACTTTTTAGACTATTGGGTATATTTAAGAGGTTAATAAAAATCTGTAAGTCACATTCATTTATTTAGTTACACCAGTGAGGATACGGAACATTAAAACATTACCTCGATAATCCACTCCAGAATTTAATTTTACCACAACTGGCCGTCCAATGATTTGCTTTAAGAAGTCACTAGGGGTTTGCTTCCGAAGACTCATTTTAATAATCCTGATTAGGAATATGAAAAAGAGCAATAAAGGTAAAGACAAAAGTTATTATTCAACAAAAAACCCTAAAGCCCTTAATATATTTATAGAAAATCAAGTATTGAAGGACCACGTATGAAGACTCATTACTCCATTACTACGTGACAGCTAACATGTGGTAGTAATGAAGTGACGTTAAACTAAGCATTTTACATGCATTATGTCATTTCAGTCCCCACAATAACCCATGGCACAGCCTCACTGGAGAGTCCTGTGTTTCCAAAGCACCTGCTCTTAACCACTTTTCACTACCACCTCACACATAGTCAGTACACCCATCACAACTGCCACTACCTCCATTTACTGAAGGTTATTTTATGTTGAGCACGCTAAGATCTTTATCAACACAGTTACATTTAATCTCTACAAGAACCCTGGCAAGGTCTTAATATTACCATTTTTCTGATGAAAATAAAGGCACAGAAAGATTAAATAATTCGCCCTAAAATGTGATGGAACCAAAATGCAAAGAAACATTCAAGCTCAAATCAGTCCTATTTTAAAGTCCATGTTATGTAGGGTAGGCACATTTATAACTCATGCCTAAATGCTATCTCTGAAAAGAATTACAATCATTAATTGAGCTAATATTTGAGTCTACTATATGTCAGCATTTTTCCAAGCATTTTACATGTATTATTCCATTCAAATCTCACTACCTTATAAGGTAGGTATTGTTTTTATCTCTTTTACAGATGAAGAAACAGACAAAGAAAGGTTAAACACCCTGCTCAAGGTCACATTGCTAGAAAGTGAACAGGCAGCTCATGTTCTTAATCACAACTGTAAACAGCCTTTGGAAAGTTGCTAATACAGCCAAAGATTTTTAATAACATGTTTATGATTATAGCAGACATGTCCTCTAAATAATAAAGAAAAAGAGTCTTAAAATTCAAGTATAACAGACATCAAAAATAAAGACAGCATACACACCCAAATCAATCACACACACAAAGTAATACAGCACTCCTTTCAAAACTCATCTTTTTATATGATAGCTATCTTTCTCAAAATATTTTTATAAACAAATTAACAAAACTGTAGTTACTTAAGCAAAAACTGAGAGTAAAAAGATTCTGGAAATTAATTTTCCTGTTTTGGTCAAATTCAGCATCACTATTATTTAGTAGCCATATGGCACTGAGACTTAAAAACTAGTACTGATTCACTATTTTAAAGAGTCTCTTCAAAACTCAAGTTGTTCTTTTGTCTTCAATCAAAATTTTCATTAAACATTCTTCCATAAATAGCACTGTTTATTTCATTCCAAGTCCAGCATTGAGACCTAACAATTAGTATGGATACAATACTTAAAGGATTCTCAAGAACTCAAATTGTTTTTGTTTTCAAAGTTTTCAATAAACATTCTTCCATAAATAGCACAGCTTATTTCACTCCAAGTCCATCCACTCAATAATCTGAATTTGGGTGTAGGGTTGTTGTTTGGAGATGTTCTCAAAGGAATTTGTGCAGGATCAGTAGTTAAAGTTGGAACATTAGGTTATTGGTTTTTTCATTTGTTCAACAAATAGGTACATTACACACTGTGCAAGAAAATTCAAAAACATGTCATATACAAAAGCTCTAACTTTAAAGAATTTCAAGTCCAGAAGAATTTAAACTTTTTTTTAAAGGGCATGAGTACACCGAAAGTAATCACAATTTAAGTAAAATAATTTTCTTTAAGTAAGAAAAGTCAACATCCTAAGTTAAATAAAAGAAAATACAAATTTTGGAAACAATTTCTGAATTGTGGGCTGTCACTTTGGACTATCCACATCACCCACAAGGCTTAAAAGATGTTTTTAAAATGGGATCAACTGATTATTTTGCTCAATAAATTTTAATTTTTCCATTGAATTGTCAGCTTATTTTTTTAGCTCCACAATCTCAACAGATAATAAAAATTACAACTACTAGTCAGAACAATCACTATTCATTCAGAACTCGGACCACACAACAATTTTATTTATGCTGGTTTAAGTACAGGGAGAAAAATTACAAAGTAAATACTGTAACGGATTCAGTACCTTTAATGAGCTTCATAAAAACAAACAAATCTTCCCATTCATCTGTAAACTGCCTTGTTTATGTCTTGAGCATGTGCTGTTTTGTGGCTGAACACATCTAGAGAGAATATAACTCTAAAGGCCTGTTACACAACTCATGACTGTTAGGTTCACTTCCTACTATAGATGCTAAATCCCATTATGCCCTAATTTCTTCAGTACAAAACTGAGATAAAATTATTTCTTTTATGTTAAAAACCACTAAAATGCATTGTGATGTGAAAATCTGGTTCACAGGAATATTATTAACCACTTTATTAGTAATTTCAACTATTTCTAGAGTATTCATAATTTAGGAGGAAAAACATTTGTAAAGTAAAAACTTGGAAGGAAAGTTAAAAGTTAATGACTGTTAGAAAAGGCTATCAGGTGTCTGACAGTATAGGTTATTTTAAACATGTTATTAATATTAACTTTCTGCACCTTTTTAAAAACCACATATATGTTCTTCTAAGCTCCAAAAGTAACACCTCATCCATTAAGTTCATCTTTATTCCAATTATTTAATAACATCAATCTCTCCCTTCTGAGGGCAATCAACACTTGAAACTTTCATGGACCACATACATACTGTGTCAGGCACATTGCCTTGGGCCCTGAGAGTTTACACTCCAGGGGGGCGAAAAACATGTGAATGGAGAATTTTACAAAGGTGACATGTATTCAGATAGAATTATTCACAGGGAACAGGGGAGAGAAGACTCTCTAGCCTAGGTTTGGCAGATCAAAGAAGGATTACTAGAGAAGGTGACATCTGAGCTGAGTTGGAAGTAAAAGCAGGAGTCCACCAGCTGAGAGCAAAGTCTTAGCAAAGGCACTGGACAGTGTGTTTGAGTTAGAGGGTAAAATCTACACAGGCAATCCGGAGGCAGTTACAGAAGGGAGTAGTGTCACATTCATAGGGAGCAAGGGCTAAGCCTCTAGGTCAGATTCCTGAACCTGAATCATTTGGGTCACTTGGAGATTCTACTCAGTAGTTCTGGGGTAGAACCCAGGAATCTTCACAAGCCTAGGAGATTCTTATGAACTGGCAAGTTTGGGAAATACTGCTGTCAGTGACAGGGGCCAGGGGAAGGTTGTAAGAAGGAACTTGCCTGGGTTCCACTTTCTGCTTCTCGATAGCAGAGTGGAGGTGGGCCATTTCACTCCTGGCATCATATATTTTGGCATTTGATACAACCTATCATTATGTACTGCGTACTCTTACATTCTTTCCTTTTTTTTTTTTTTTTTTAATATATGGGTCTTTTCTCCCTCAAAATACTGTAAGCCCCATGAAAGGAGAGGCTAACAAGATTCTCATTTGTTCTCCAGAATATCCACATTCTCTAAATCTCTTACAAAAAATATTTTTAAAGTTATTTGGAAAGAATGTGGTTGCCTCAAACACATTTTATCCATCACTTTAGGAAAGCCATATCTTTTTTTACATTAGTCTTCATTAGGCTTCCTTGGTACTCCCTGTTACTTAATGACTTGCCCATAAATCCATTTTGTATGAGTAAATTGGCCTTGACACCACAATTTTTCCCATCACTTGGCTCAAGTAATTTTAAGTTTTCATCTTTTAAATTGGATAAGGCAGAAGGAACAGTTCTGACAATTTCTGAAGCAAGAGATAAGACTCTTGAACCATAAACATGCGGGAGGAAAAAGACCTTTCTTCAGGGTCACCTTGGTAAAATTTCTCCTTTCAAAATTAAAGTCATAATTACTCTCTGTGCCTCCTCTCCCCCTCCTGACTCCTACTCAGGCTTGCTTTAAGTGACCTATTTTCATAAATGGCTATTAAGTCAAAGGCAGTATATTTTCTGTCAGAAGCTACTGAGAGGTCTAGTATGAGAACATCTGCAAACTGCCCTGCAGAGGTTTTATTTTTTTGATAAAAGAATGGAGGAGAAAAGAACAAAATTTTATTCATCTAACTATATGCCAGGCTGTGTTAGATTCGCAGCAATTCCCACAGAAATCCTGTGAGGTCGAAAGCAGAACTAAGGCGTGACCCCAAAGGTACAGATGCCCTTTTGAATATGTTAAGATTCTCCTATTAAACCTGGGGAATAGTCATAGAGACAGTGAAAAATCCAGCTGGAGGGCAGTAGCACAGGTAAAAAAAAAAAATACCTAAAGCAACAAAGTGATTTTGAGTTATGTCACTGAGCAGGAGTGAAAATCCTTATTTCTTGGCAATGTTTACCTGTAAACTTTCACCTACTTTTACAGTATTTACGGTTTAGGGTGAAATAAATTTGAAAAGCAAAAAACTGCAAGGAAATATTACCATCCAACTAAATCCACTGCTGGACTAATACATCAGTGTCCAAGGAGGGGATTGGACACTGAGAACAGCTAAGTAGCTCCTTTCTGAGCCAGTGGAGTGCCTAGCTAGCTGGCTTTCAAAGGCTTCATACCAATCCTTCCTCCCAGGGCTAAGTGAGTCCACTCAGAGCACCTCTTTCCACTCTCAGTCCCTGGTCCTTTTCAGGATGTTTTGTAATTTTCCCATTTGCTGACCAGTCTTCCATGGTGGGTTCTAAGCTTCTCGGAGACAACAGGGACAACACCTTACTCATTTGATATTCCTGGTACCTTAGCACACTGCCCAACTCTGTGGAAGAGACATTCAAGGCCAGTGCCAAGCAAAATCCCTGTCCCACCCCCACTCACCCAAATTATTGGTATAGTGGCCAGTACAGTATCATGCATGTACTTCAACAGCTACTAACCTAGTAATATTTCTGTTAGTGACCACCAAATAAAAGAAAGATGGAGAAAACAGAAATGTTTCTATTTATTCAAGAACCAGCTGCATACATAGCTATAGAGAAGACACCACAATTTACATTTTATAAAGTTCCCCAGATAATTCCTATAAGCAAGTTGTTCTCAACTAGGGGTGATTTTGCCCCCCACCCTTGGGAACATTTGGAAATGCCTGGGGACATTGTGAACTGTCAAGACTAAAAAGTATGATGGTACTACTGGTATCAGTGAGTAGAGACCAGAGATATTGCTAAATATTCTACAGTGCACAGGACAGCCCTCCACAACAAAGGATTATCCAGCCCAAAATGTCAAACGAGGTTGAGAAAACCTGCTATAAGCTCTAAAGTCAAAAAACCATTGTTCTCTGGTCTTAAAGCAAGGAGTTTTAAAGAAGTATTCAAAGTACAACAAATGAGAACCAATAGCTACAGTCTGACCAGATGATGAAGTATAAATTATAACTTAACAGGGATATTTTATTCCAACATCCAGGGAATCTGAAAACAACCGTCAAAATCTGGAAGAGGTTGTCTAAATAATGGATTTCTAGACCTGGCCAAGAAAAATGGTTCCTGTCCCATTTTTCAGTGTTACAGTTTCCTAAGATGATTAAAATCTGTTACTCAGTACAATCTTAAAAGTAGCAAATAATCCAGGTGATGCAAACATCTTTTAAATTCTAGTATTTAGTATGCCACAGTTCAGTGAGAGACTGCCTGATGCAGCATAGAGAGTACTCACTTGGGAGGCAGGAAACCTGAGTTCTAATCCCAGCTCTGCTACTTAATTAGCGGTGTCACTTGGGTAACTTATCCTTTGACCTCTCATGGCCCCAGGTTCCTCATCTGCAAAATAAGGGAGGTATGCTAGATGACCACTGAAATCTCTTCCTGCTCTAACATTCAGTTAGCCTATGCAGTAGCTCCAATAATACATACACATACACACACACACACAAACACACACGCGCGCTTCTGAAGACTCCTGCACAAAATTCAAGTAAGCAGAACTGCCAGACACCACCATCAATAACACTAATAATCCCAAAGAGAGGCTGATATATGAGAAATGAATTTTGAGTTACCATACTTTTGGTGAAACAGGTATAGTCATAAGTGAATGATGTACACTGCTAAAACATTTCTGAAAAACAATGTGGCAATGTGTATGAAGACTAAAAAAGACATTAAATCACAATTATCTAATCTGATAATTTCACTTCTAAGAATCTAGTCCAAAGAAATAATCTGAAATGGGGGCGGCAGTTTATTATAGTATTACCTGGGATGCTAAAATGATGCAAAAACTCAGAAACAAACTAAGTACTGCAAAGTCGGGGAATGGCTGAATAATTTACAGAACCTACACTGGGACCTACAATGATGTAAAAGGCAGCCAATCAAAAGAAGACACAAAATTAGAATGAGATTTAGGAAGAGTTTTTAAATGGAAAACTAAACATACTGTTAAGTGATAAAATAGGTACAGTTTTAGCTCAAGTTGAAACTAGCACATACAAGAGAAAAACAGATTGTAGGTGAAAGGGTTTAGTGAATATTATTTTGCTCACGAAAGTCTTCTGTGTTTTCAATTTTCTATAATAGTCACTTATGACTGAGGGAATGGGGTAGGGTGAGCCACTACTAATATTATCTGCATCATCTTGGGCACTCTAAACAAAAATACCCTCTCTGCACGCGCGCGGACACACATACAGACTGAAAACCTCTGGTGACAGGGCTTAACACCATACAATTGTGGGGATCCCCCTTCCTGACAACTCGGTAAGGTGGGCTAGTTCAGATTTTAATTTCTGGCGTCAGGCGCAGCCACCCCGATGTAGTGGAGGCCCTGCAATTCCCTGCAGCCCTGGAAACCGACTGAAGCCTGGGTTTGGGATCTGCTTTCCCGCCGAATCGCCGGGTTAGCGTCTGGTTCGCTGGGGGAAACTGCACAACCAGGAGCGGTCTCGGAAGCCAACTCCGTGAGAGCCAGGACCGTGCAGCTCCACCCGCGCGAGCTAGGCGCTTCGCGGAGAGTGGTTCCCGACGCCGACCATCAGAGATCTCCCGGCCACTCCTTGCGCGGAGGAAGAGAGCGTGGGCGCGGCATTTCGCGGGAACCGGCCACCCGGCGGGCTCTGAAATCCGCGCTCCCGCCCCGGGGCCCCGACCCGCTCCCGCCAGGCCCTTTCCCGGGCTGCCTGGCCCTTTCCTGGGCCGCTGCAGCCGCTGCTCCCCGGCGCGACGGAACACTGCGGCTTCGAACCCGGGGCTGAGTGCAGCCCCACCCTGGGGCCGCGCAGCCGGCCGGCTCACCTCGCGGCCGGGATCCTGAACCCTCACTCCAGGCGCCCCACAAGCCCGGCCTCCGCGGACGATCGCAGCGAAAACCGAAACCGCCGAGGTAGCGGCTCTTTTCTGCCTCAGCCAATCAATGCTTTTCTAGGCTACGGCAGCTCGCAGGGGCCGAAAAGGCCGGGCCACGCCGGAGCGCGCAAATCCAGGAATGCTGGTTTGTCTAACGGCAAAATTGAAGCAGTGGAGATTAAGTAGAAAGCGCTGATGTTCTCTCTAATAGAAATCCAAATATAGAAACAAACAAACAACAACAACAACAACAAAAAATCAAGAAAACTGGAAGTGATCTTTTGGGCAGGATTTCTTTGCAGAAGTGTAAAAAATAACTTGAAGTCATAGGAAACTGGAATTTACTGCTAAAGTAATGCCTGAGTTTACCCAGAAATGTCCCTGAATAATTAAAGCAAATAGATAAATAAAGCAAACGCCTTAAGTCTTTAAATCCACCTTTGGATATTAATTAAATGTATGAAGACTAAGTCATTATTAGCAAGAGACTGTTCCCATGGCAATGTTAATTGATACAAAAATAATTAAAATCACTCAAGTAACTCTGAATTATAATGACATTAATTGCATTACATTATAAACTAGTTCCAGTTGGAAATGGTGTGCAGACATTATTTAAGTGCTACTATGGAAACTTGGTTTGGAATTTTGCATGAATTCTCAATATTCTTGCTATTAATGGAAAGGGGGAGGAAAAAAAGAAAACTGTTACACCAAGACCTGATTCCTTTTTTCCCCTACCGACATACCCTCATCAGCTTAAAACTTCTACTTTAATTCTATTTGTGATTTGTAACACTATAAACAAAGTGATAATATCTTCAAACAACAGATGCTTATTTTGTGAAGTGTCATAAGATCTAAGATTCAGAATTTTTTTCTAAGACAAAAATGAGTTTCCTTTTTGTAAGCCTCTTTTAGCCACAGGAAGAAGAAATGAACCTTTGATTGATATTGTGGACAGAGAACAACTGGGTGTGATTTGGTAAAGAAGAGAGACTTCCTTATATCTTTCCATAAAAGCTCAGTTTGGGTAAAGACCAAGCCGTAACAGATTTATCGAGAGGGCTGTATTTGAAGCTCTTGCAATATAAAATATAGTGCAAATAAAAAATTTTAAGTAGAGTACTACTTAAATCAAAGAACAAACACAATAGGATATAAAGCCCTGTCCCTGAAAACTTTCTTCCCAAAAGACATCAAATTGCACCACATTCCGCACTGGTTGTTTCAAGTATGCAAAAAATAAGTTTTTGATTCATAGCTTTTTTCCCGTTACCACAGAGCCCTGATGGGGCCAGTAAGACTGGTGTGGTGGGCAGGGAGTAGTGAGGAGTTTTCAGGGCCTGGTTCATCTGCAGAGCTGCTGCAACCTGTTAGGGCCCAGCTAGATAAACACGGTGGACACCCTGAGTTACTTCGTAAGCCAACAAGCTTATTAAAAGTGTGGTTGTCCCCAAATGCCCATCAACACATGAGTGGATTAGTAAAATGTGGTATATGTATACCCAGGAGTATTACTCAGCTATAAGAAATAACGGTGATATAGAATCTCTTTTGTTCTCCTGGAGAGAGTTGGGACCCATTCTATTAAGTGAAGTATCCCAAGAATGGAAAAATAAGCACCACATGTACTCACCAGCAAATTGGTTTCCCTGATCATCACCTAAGTGCACATTTGGGAATAACACCAATTGGGTGTCGGACAGATATTGGGGGGGAGGGGATAGGCGTATACCTACATGATGAGTGCGATGCGCACTGTCTGGGGAATGGACACACTTGAAGCTCTGACTCAGGAGGATAGGGGGCCATGGGCAATATACATAACCTGAACTTTTGTACCCCCATAATAAGCTGAAATTAAAAAAAAATGTGGTTGTCCCCAGAAGCCTCTTAACAGCTTAGAATTGACTTTTCCTAATTCATGAGACAGCTTTCCATATTTTCCAGATTTTTGTTTTCAGCATCTTTTGTTATACAAAGAAAACATCACAAGACTTTTTATGAATACTAATTCACCAAGGACTAGTCTTCAAAACTCTGAACATAAATATTAATTTATTAGGGATCCTTAAAGTCATAAAAATATTTTGACAAGGTTTAGTTTAACTTACATAGTTTAGTTTAGTGGTTAGAATTATGAACCTACATTGACATGTTATAACCCAAAGGCCAAAGTTTACATTAAGATTCACTCTTGGTGTTGTACCTTTTATGGGTTTTCACAAATGCATCATGACATGTATCTACAATTATAGTATCATAGGGAATAGTTTCACTGCCCTAAAAATACACTATGCCTCACCTATTTATCCCTTCCTCTCCCCTAACCACTGGCAAACACTGATCTTTTTACTGTCTCAACAGTTGTGCCTATTCCAGAATGTCATATGGTTAGAATCATGCCATATACATAGTTTGTGATGCATATACTGCACCAGCCCATTGTGCAGTTTTACAGATTGGCTTCTTTCACTTAGTAATATGCATTTAAGAATCCTCCCTCTCTTTCCATGGCTTGATAACTCATTTCTTTTAAATACTGAAAAATAGTCTATTGTCTGGATGTGCCACAGTTTATTTATCCATTCACTTACTAAAGGACATCTTAGTTGCTTCCAAGTTTTTGTAATTATGAATAAAGCTGCTACAAACATTTGTGTGCATGTTTTCACGTGGAAATAAGTTTTCAGCTTGTTGGGCAAATAACAAATAGTGCGATTGCTGGATCATATGGTAGGAGTGTGTTTAGTTTTGTAAGAGACTGTCTTCCAAAATGGCTGTACCATTTTGCATTCCCACCAGCAATGGGTAAAACTTCCCATTATTCCACAACCTCTGCAGCATTTGGCATTTTCAGTGTTTTGGATTTTGGCCATTCTAATAGATGTGTAGTGGTATCCCATTGGTTTTTTAATTTGCAGTTTACTAATGACATATGATGTAGAGCATCATTTCATATGCTTATTTGCCATATGTTTGTCCTCTTTGGTGAGGTATTTGTTTGGGTTTTCGGCCTGTTTTTTAAAATCAGGTTGTTGTTTCTTTATTGTTGAATTTTAAGAGTTCTTTGTATATCTTGGATAATAGTTCTTTATTAGATAAGTCTTTTGCAAATATTTTCTCCCAGTCTGTGGCTTGTCTTCTCATTCTCTGAAAGCTATTATGCTTAAAATAAACAAATGGTATAAAAACACGAAGGTAAATTCTCACCATTTCATTTTCCATTCTATACTCCTACAGTTCTTTGTATATATTGCCTTTAAATAGCTATGTCCTTCAATGTTTTATGTTCATAAGAGAGGGTATGTCCGGCTTATTTTATAAAGCATCCAACAGCCCTGCAAATATGTGAGTGATTATATTATGTTGCTGATGATAATGATGATAAATACAAATGTAACTGGATTGGCCAGCAACCTCTAAAGCATATTTTAATATTTAACATCAGTGTTAAATTTCTAAGAACCTTGGCTGGTCTCGCCTGACCATTAACTGGTATGAAGTGCTGGCGTGGACTGGTCTTTTCCTGGACCTTCAGACTGTACAATAAAAGCACCTAAGCTGTGAGGTCCTAGTTTTGGGTACTTGGGGCCAATGTTATTTACCTTTAATCATCGGATATGAAATTATATTTTCAAGAAAGTAAGAAGAAAAACAGTCTATTGTTGAATAGCTTTTGAGAAATGATGTAAACTTACTGACTGGGGGGCAGATTTCTCAGGAAAGGCAGTATGTCTTTGATTTTTACCCAGAGATGGATATATTCTCCATCCTGGGCACGTGGTTTCAGATATGACATTTAAATAACATTTAAATAAACGTTTGGACTTCATTGGCCATCATTTTGGGGTGCCCTGAATTTCAAAAGAGAGGGGCTCAGCGGCTGAACTACTGTAAGGACAGTCTCCCAAATGCTGCGATGCTTTATGCTCCACTGTGAACTCTAGAAAACCTCTCGCAGCTGTAAAATTCAGTGAAATCGGTGTGAAGCTGCCCTTGTATTTTAATCAAGATGAACTTGAAAGGTGAACATTATAAGTGGGTGAAATTATTTATAATTTGGTAATAAAAGTTTATGTCTAACACTCCAAATTTCACACATCTGCTATGTGCTAGTCCTGAGATATAAAACAATTGAAGTTGCCTTTACATTTGGCCTCATATGAAAGGTTATAAATTAGAATGATAGCGTTCGTCCTCTTTCCTAGCTCACAAAATTTCCATATTAACATCTTCACCTCAAACATAAATGGTTACCCAGCTACAAAGAAAAGAGTTGTATTGGCCTTTATGAATTATAGTTTATGTTGGAAATCTGTAGTACATAAGGCTCCTATTCACTTTGCAATAGAGCACATCTACTTCAATGAAGCTAATTCTACTACAGTGAAACTAATTAAAGCTGTATGGACAATTTAAATAAAGTACAGTATATAAAAATTTAGAAATACTTTAGAAATCAGCAAATGGTCACCAAGGTATGTGATGCTTTTAACCCTTAAAAATGAATTTTTACATCTTCAAGGGGTTTTCTCTGCTAGAATACCTGCTATCAACTTTACTTAAAATAAATTTGCTTTCAATTTTCAAAATGTTTCTTTCTATTGTGGTTTTCACAGGTAACATGAAAATTTTGATTTTTTTAACTGCAAAAAAACACACAAGTTGTTATACTATGACATGTGATAACTAAATTCATTCCAAAATATTGATGAATTGGACTAGTGCCTTACGTTTAGACTTTCAAAACATGTTTATATTAATAGTAAAAAAACAGATGTCCTTGATTATCCAGGGGGAGTTATCAAATCCATATGCTTTTTTTGGTGTAAGGTTTTTTCACCAGCCCAGTGGTGCAGTTAAAATTCACCATAATATAAACTAGCAGGGTCAAATTCAAGAACAACTTCAGAATCTCAGGACTGCATCCAGGGAGAATGCAAAAATTTAAGAGCAAATTCTAGTTCTCAGTAACCTTTAACTTAGAATCTATTTTTTGTAATTCTGGATTAGTGGACATAATGTAACAGAAAATTACCAATATGGTAGTATGTCTTAGTCTGTTCTGGCTGCTATATAGACTGGGTAATTTATAAACAACAGAAATTTATTGCTCACAGTTCTAGAGGCTAGGGAACTCCAAGATGGAAGTGCCAGTAGATTCAGTGTCTGGTGAGGGTGTGTTCTCTGCATCATGGATGGCACCTTCTAGCTGTGTCCTTACATGGCAGAAAGGGGCAAGGAAACTCACCTAAGCCTTTTTTATAAGGGCACTAATCCCGTTCATGATGTTGGAGCCCTTATGACTTAATACTTCCCCAAAGCCCCACCTTTTACTATTAATACTATTACATTCGTATTAGGTTTCAATATACAAATTTGGGGAGGACACCAACATTCAGACCAGAGCATAGCATAAGCTCTTTCATCTCAATTTTGTTTTTGTTAGTAGTTGGCTTTTTTCTCCCTCTAATATCAGGATAAATGAATGTCTCTGCAGTCATTGAATTCCTTACACTAAGAAGCACATCTCTTGGCACCTAAAACTTTCAAGCAAAAAGACTATAGTTTTTTTCTGTTGTGACAAAACTTGCATCAATATCTGGATACATTTCTAGAAGATCACTCATACATAGAGGGTGATCAGTTGTTTCACAAACACAACACTGTTCTCTTTTCAAAACTGTCCCCAAAAGAATTAGGGAACTAACCACCATCTTCATAAATTGTAAATGGAGGAAAGACTAATACCCTCTTACCTTGAGGGTCTTCCATACAAGCTCAATGGAGAAGAATCCTAGCTGCCTTCTATTAGAAGGAGAAACAAAGCCTTCTGATTTATGCCCAAGAATTGAGACAAACAGTTTGCAGAATGTGGGGAAGACAAACACAGCTTCCAACCTGGTCAAGAATCAGGATGGATAGATATTATAATTTCATGATTTACTATGCTCATACTGAGTGGGTGAGGTACCAAATAATTGGCATAGGCATTTGCTAGATTAAGACTAACCTAACATTATTTCCAAATGGCAGAATGTTGCCTTCTTAACTTTTCTATATTTTCTTGGGGCTTGGCAAAGAAAAGTTGCCCCTAAATATAAAATGGATGAATAAATGATTAAATAAATTAATCCTCTATTGGTCCCAGGATAAGATCATCTGAGTACCACGGACTTAATAAATATTAAATGAAATATGAATGAAAATGTCTATGTGGACTCTATAGATACCACCCCACCCCCAAAATAACTCAAAGGGGCTTTTCTAGCATAATTTATTGTGAGAACAATTCACTTATACACTTATAAATATTCAAAACTCAAGAGAAAAAGAGATTCTGGAGGAACTCAATCATAGATAAAATTGATTGCTCTTTCAAAATAGAAAGGAAGATGACTTTTGGATTCTTGGTGTGTGCATAGGTGTTTCAAAGAATAATATTTGCTGGGTGCGGAGGCTCACACCTGTAATCCTAGCACTCTGGGAGGCCAAGGTGGGGGGATTGCTTGAGCTCAGAAGTTGAAGACCAGTCTGACCAAGAGCGAGACCCTGTCTCTACTAAAATAAAAACAAAAAAATTAGCTGGGTACAGTGGCATGCCTGTAGTCCTAGCTACTTGGGAGGCTGACACAGGAGGATCCTTTGAGCCCAGGAATTGGAGAGTGCAGTGAGCTATGATGGCACTGAACTCTACTGAGGCCAATAAAGTCAGACTCTGTCTCAGAAAAAAAAAAAAAAACCCACGAAGAAGAAGAAGATTTTATTAGTCTTCACTAGCTGGGGCAGAGGAAGCCCTGGCTAAGCTCTGCGCATGGCCTCTTTCTATCATTGAAGTTCCTTCATTTCTAAACCACTGGTAAATTTCCACCATCCCAAGAGTGCTTGCCTAACTTTGGTATTAATTACAAAGTGTGAGGCCCTGAATTTTCACAGAGATATGCACAAAGTGCTACATTAGAAAGAGTGAAAATTTTGCCTGAGTACAGCTGCTGAAGAAAATCGGGGCAGGGATTATTTTTCTGCTTTGACCATTTGCAAGACCAATACCAATGCTAAAGCTGACTGTATGCATCTGATAGGGATCTGCAAGGATTGATAAGACTGGCAATCATTGGGTTGACTGAGCCATAGCTCACTCCCTTCTCAGTCTGAGAGGAATGTGGCATATCAGATACGCCACAGAACAAGAAGAATGTCCACTGGAAGAAATACTAGAAGCAAAATTTCTACAGAGAAAGAGTATGCAAAAAGGAAAAGCCTTGGCTCCCAGTGGGGAAAAGCAAGTCTCAGGGCCGGTGCCTTCAGCCTTCAGTGCAGATGGTGAATGTTGGCCAACCAGGATGAGCTGCTTAAGAACGTTGTTGTCTTTGATGTCTTCCAAAAGTTTCCTCGCCAAGGTGCTTCTTCCCCAGTCTCTTAGGTCACCCCTGAATATGCTGGAATTCTCACCAGGGCTTCTCTCTCAAGAATGTCCCTATCTAACCAAGCCTTGGGTCTGGGCTCTACCCTCTAATTGCTCCCCCAAGATAATTCAAGTGTTCTTTATCTCCTCACTAGTTTTTCAGCTAAATGTTATCATGGAAAATACCTCAAAATTAATTTCTGATAAAGGAATAATAACACATCCAATATGGTCTTTTCCCCTTGTGCATTTTAATAAGGTAGAGTTTCTCACTAGCTTGAAGTAATAAATTTCATATTATGAAATGTGGGCATTAGTGCCAGGTGTGGAGAGATAGCGCAGGTATTTGTAGGTATGATGGCCTTTCCAGGCAAGCAGGAAATATGCCCATTTGCCCAAAGGTGCAGTGCAGCCTTGCTGACTAGCCTTTCTGTTGCGTACATCTAAGAGTAGGCTACATTAGACTTTATTGCACCCAAATTAAAGAATAATGGCTTCAAATAGCAGCTGTCTTCCAAATAACTGTATTGAAAAATAGGCAAAGGACTTGAATAGACATTTCTCCAAAGAAGACATACAAATGGCCAACAGATATATGAAAAGATACTCAACATCACTAATCATCACTAAAATGTAAATTGAAATCACAATGAGATGTCATCTCACACCTGTTAAGATGGTCATTATAAAAAAATAAGTGTTGGTGAGGATGTGAAGAAATTGGAACCCCTGTGCACTGTTACTGGGAATGTATTAAATAAAATGTTGCAGCTTCTATGGAAAACAGTATGGAAGTTCCTTAAGAAATTAAAAATACACCTACCATATGACCCTGAAATCCCACTTCTGGGTATTCATTCAAAAGAACTGAAATCAGGATCTCTAAGAGATATTTGTACTCCCATGTGTATTGCAGCACTATTCACAATAGCTAAGATACAGAATCAACCTAAGTGTCCATCAGTGGATGAATGGATAAAGAAAATGTGGTATATACATACAATGGAATATTATTTAGCCTTTAAAAAGAAGGAAATCCTAGCATTTGCAACAGATTGGATGAACCTTGAGGACCTTGAAAGAAGCCAGTCACAGAAGGACAAATACTGCATAATGATTCTATTTGTATGAGGTATCTAAAGTAGTCAAACTCATACCAGCAGAAAGTAGAATGGTGGTTGCCAGGGGCTGGGGAAGGTGGAAATGGGGAGTTGCTGTTTGATGGGTAGAAAGTTTCAGTAGTGCATGTTGTAAAGATTCTAGAGCTGCTGTACAACATTGTACATAGTTCACAATACTGTGTATTTAAAAATTTTCAAGAGGGTAAATTTCATGTCATGTGTGGTTTTTTTTAATCACAATAAGTAACTATAAAAAAGTAGCTGTTTTCTAAAAAAGGGGGAAGAAAATAAGGACATGGGGATGACATGGGATATTCAACTTGAATGCTCTACATATTTATAAGCAAAAAGACTTCAGCCATTCACTGAAAAATGGAAGGCCTCCAGCCCCCAGACAATCAGAATAGTGGCAGCTGTCACAAAGGCAAGGGCACCAAAGACGTTTGAGATGAACACACCTGTGATTATTTCCAAGAAAATCAATCCAATTAGACCACAGAGATGACATGTTATTTAAGATCAATACTGTTAGCATTTTATATCACACTTTAGAATGTAGTTACGGTCCATCCATGGACTTGAACTTGGAAGGGCAAGTGGTTTTCCAGAAAGGATTTGTGTCTTCTTAGCTCATGTCCCGTAGTGGCTAACAAACTTGCACTTCACTACTATTCTAACACATCTCAATCTGAGCCAGAAGGTTATTCTAAGTCTGGAAAAACTGATGGTTTATTAAATATGTGTTTTTATTGAAAACGGATCAAGAACTGAGAGCAAATATGAACATTTAATGAGACAGGTTTATTACTCTTAAGGAATAAGGCAAGCCGTGGGCGAGATGTGGTCATTCTTTTCTGAAAGAAATTAATTTATTTTAATCACACAAGTATGGTATATTTTCTGTAAATAAATTGGAAATTACATATAAGAAAGAAAAACAAAACCTCAAAATTTGCTTTTTATTTCATTACTCAGAGGAGCTTTCCGAGGCACTCTCATACCTGTCTCTCACTCTTGCTCTTGCTCAGTATGATACTCACTATTGAATAATCTGATTTCCTCATTTAATTATACTTTGTGAAGATCTTTCCCTGGCTGTGAAATAAAATCATTTTCATAGCAGCACAATACTCGACAATTTAGTAAATCTCCTCATTGTTAAACAACTAAATATTTTGAATTAGTTGCCATCAATAACAACACATATTTAAATATGTTTGTGCATATATATTACATATACATATATAATGGTTATCTGAGTATTTCCTTAGATAAATCCCCCAATGTATAATCACTGTTTCCAAAGATTTGCATACTTTAAAGGATACTTTGCTGTAGGTAGTATCATATCTCTCTCCGGGAAGGCCAATGTATACTCCTTTCAGAATAAATGAGAATGCCTCAAAGCAGTTGTTTTCAAAAATAATCTGTCTAGTGTGAAAATGTCTGTATATTTTCTGTTTTCGCATGTGGAGAAGTACAAACCCCTGTAGGACGGGAAGAATGCCACATCACTATTAAGTCCCTAGCACCAAGCACCTGACTATCCCTGAATATTCCTAGCATTTGTAATTTATATTTGTGCTAAGAGGCACCAAACTGTATATGCTTCAAACCCTACAGAACCTAGAATTCTTCTGCCAACACTTAGTAAGCACTTTCTGTTTGCCAGGGTCTTGGTTCTTTTTGTGTTGCTATAATAGAATGCCGCAGACTGGGTAATTTACAAAGAAAAGTGGCATGTTTCTCACAGTTCTGGGAAGTTCAAGAGCATGGAACTGGCATCTGGCGAGGGCCTTTGTACTGTATCACCCCATGGCAGAAGGAGAAGGAACAAGTGAGTACACAAGACAGAGAGGATGGGTGCCAAACTTCATGCATTTATCAGCAGCCTGCTCCTGTGATAACTAACCCACTCCTGTGACAACCAGCCCCTCCCATGATAGTGGCATTAATCCATTCATGAGAGTTGAATGCTCATGACCTAATCCCCTTACAGTCCTCCCTCTCCACTCTATTACAATGACAATTAAATTTCAACATGAGTTTTGGAGAGGTCATTCAAACCATGGCAGCGAGGTACTGTTCTTTGCTCTTTATGAGTATGAATTAATTTAATCCTCACACACCCTATGAAGTTACTACAATTATCATCACCAAGTTAGAAAGGTGCTGATGGAGGCTGAGAAAAGCAATTGGCCCAAGATCTCATGACTAATATATTGTGGATGTGGAATCTGAATCTAAGAAGCTGACCTCCAGAGTTCATGCGCTTTAACCATTTTGGCTGCATTTAAATTGCACAGGTACCAGCAATCTGTACATTGCAGTAGTTGTGGATCAGACAGCTAACTTCT
The DNA here is from genome assembly GCF_041146395.1 of Eulemur rufifrons. NCBI lineage: Eukaryota > Metazoa > Chordata > Mammalia > Primates > Lemuridae > Eulemur > Eulemur rufifrons. The sequence continues at coordinate 32,456,913 of NC_091000.1, read as the reverse complement.
TTCGGCTTATCTATTGTTATTATAACAAATCATCCCAAAACTCAGTGATTTTTACAATCACTAAGAACAATAACAATTATTTTAGTATCTCTCAGTGTCTCTGAGTTAGAATTTGGGACAGGCCTGAGTGACTCTTGCTCAGGGTCTCTCCCAAGGTTGCAATCAGATGGTGGCTAGAGCTAGAACTACAGTGGGCTTATGAAGATGGGGCCTGGAGGAGAATTTCTCTGTGTGTGGTCACGAGGTCACTCAATATAGTCTGTCTACGTGGGCTAGTTGTGCTTCCTCAGAGTATGGCCACTCAGCAGTTAGACCACTTGCATGGTGGTTGAAGACTTTTTGAGTCAGTGTGCCAGCAAACAAGGCAGAAATATTTTATGACTAAGCTTCAGAATTCACATAGCATCACTTCTGCTATATTCTGTTGATCCAAACAGTCACAAAAAAACCTCCAATTTCAAGAGGGCCATTGACCCCACCTCTCAATACGAACAGTATCAAAGTCACATTGTAAAATAAAACGGTCGAACGAAAGACCTTGTTGCTGCCACATAACTAAGAATTTCATCAGCCCATAAAACATGCTTTAAAACGTATACTTCACGTAGAGCCGATAATGTGTGTGCTGGTTCATTCTTGTTTGTCCGCAACCCACTCTTCTGATTGATAGAATATACTTGTAAAATGGCACTTTGGCGCGTGTATTTGCAGGATGGGAGTACACTTGGTGGCTCTGGAACAAAATGAACTGACTAGCCTGCATGTAAATTGAGCCTGAGACCCTGGCCTCAATGGTCAGAATTTTCAAGTTGTCTGTAAAATTTCAACGCTTTTTCTGCTTCTGAAAACTTATCCTTATTGCAAAACTGTTTTTTATCACATACGTGAATTAGATTCAACGTTGCTGAGTGTGCTTTCTCTGTGGGATCACTGATGCCTAGTCAAGTGTTTGCCTGTGGCAGCAGGCCAGCAATAAAGGCTAAGAGCAGGAGGGAAAAGGCAACGTGACCTCCCCCATGCGGTGATGTCCGCTGCAGTGACAAGTCCCCTTTCAGCTGTGATTCCGTTTACTAAACAAGGCCGATTTAGGAAGATGTTTAGAGGACCCCACAGTAACTGCTGGAGGTTTCAATTCTATTTACTACTTGGCTGTAGGTTAAAAAAAAAAAAAAAAAAGTAAAGTTCCTCAAAGGGGAAACCAGCTCGGAGTGATTAAGTCACTCTTTTGTGGCCTTGGGGATGTTGAGTTTCTTGCCGTTTGTTTGTTTTATAAAGGTTGTCATTGATTTCAAACTAGTAGAGTCTGAGAACACTGCATTTCTGGGTAGGTTAGCAACTCTGGTTGACAAGTCGCCACTGCCTGTCCATGCTAAACGGTCCCATGTGGCCTGGAGGAGTCAGCAACGACTCCAGCACCTGACTTACTACGTTTAGTGTCACAGAATGGCTTGGGCACCGGCCCATTTTATGTGAAAGTGTAGCTGTGAATTCAAAAGGAAACCAACAGTAACATCTCCTGCTGTCAGTCCACGGTACCCACAGCACAGCTAGAAAAAAAGCTTTCTAGCCCCAAGCCAAATTTTGTGAAACCCCAGAAAGACTAAGATCCGCCCCCCCAACCCCGTGCTGCTCAACAGAAGGATCATTAAGTCGGGGATTTCCTTAAATGCTGATTCGATCTCAGCTTAGAATGAAGATTTGGTTTCATTTTGAACGGGGATTCCCCCGGCCCAGACTCCCCTTAGGTGATTTTCTGGGTGACGGAGTCTGAACTACCATTCTGTTCTTGAGGGCACTCACCATCAGCTTCCGCACTGTCATTGGTTTTAAGCTGTTAACTTTTGTAACGTGGTCTAAATTTTCTAAGCAGGGAAGCAGGGAAGAGGGGGACTGAACTACCCCTTAAGAATTTTCTGTTGCTAACTTAAAACATGGTTTTGCTTCACTATATTGCTGAGTGTCCCAAGTTTCCAATCTTACAGCATTTGCCAAAAAAGATTCTTTGCCACAAGGAACAGAGCCTTGTTCCTTGTCTTAATTTTATTTCTAAGTATTGTTGGATCTTGAACAACGTGGGGGTCGGGGTTCCAAGCCCCTGCGCAGTTGAAAATCTGCATGTAACTTTTGACTCCTTAAAAACTTAACTGCTGATAGCCTGCAGTGAACCAGAAGACTTACTGATAACAAAAACAGTGGATTAATACATATTTTGTGTGTGATATGTATTGTATACTGTATTCTTACAATAAAGTAAGCTAGAGAATAGAAAAAGTTATTGAGAAAACCATAAAGAAGAGAAAATATATTTACTGTTCATTAAGCGAAAGTGGATCATCATAAAGGTCTTCACCCTCGTCATCTTCATGTTGAGCAGACTGAGGAGGAGGAGGAAGAGAAGGGGTTGGTCCTGCTGTCTCAGGGGTGGCAGAGGTGGGAGAGATGGAGGAGGTGGAGGGGAGGCAGGAGAGGCAGGCCTATTCGGTGAGACTTTATGGAAATACATTGTAATTTTGTCTGACTTTTTGCTTTTTCGTTTCTCTAAAAATGTTTCCATACAGTACCAATCCTTCTTCAACCATTTGCTTTAGTTTCAGTGCCCATATTATAGAAGGGTCCATGTTATAAAAGAAGTCAAAGTAGTCTCGGTCGATTAGAAGCTTTTGGCCAGATTGTCTAATGTCATTTTGTTTCAGGCGCTGCTTCTTCCTCATCAGACACTGGTTCAGAAGCACTCAGCTCCATCAGGTCGTCTTCTGTTCATTCCTCTGCTGTGGTGTCTATTAGCTCTTGAATTTCTCCAAGATCCATATCTTGAAACTCTTCACCCTCTACCATTTTTGCCCTATCCCAATCTCTTTCATGACTTCCTTGGTTGGCTCTGTCAGAAATCTTGTTAAGTCAGGTACAACATCTGGACACAGATTTCTCCAGCAAGAATTTATTGTTTCAGGCTTTATAGCTTTCACGGGTTTTTCTAGAACAACAATGGCATCTTCAGTGATGTAATCCTTCCAGAATTTCATGGTGTTCTCTCTACCAGGGTTCTTTTCTATAGTGTTGACAATCCTGTCCACCACAGATTCCAGTGTGTGATGAGCCTTAAAGGTCCCTGATCTAGAGGTTAAATTAGAGACTTTGTGTTTGGGGGCAAATAGACCACTTTGATGCCTTCAGTGTTGAACTTATGGTATCCTGGGTGGCCAAGGGCATTTTCCAACATCACAAGAACTTTCAAAGCAGTCCCTTACTGGCAAAGAACTTCTTGACTTCAAGGACAAAGCATCGCTGGATCCAGCCCAGTCTCATTGTCCAGGCCTTCTTGTTGTACAACAAAAGACTGGCAGCTGGAGTTTCTCTTTTCCCTTCTAGGCTTGGGGGTCAGCAGCTTCATAGATAAGGTCATGATCATAAACCTGACCGCATTTGTGCAAAACTGTAGAGTCACCCTATCCCTTCCTGCCTTAAATCTTGGTGCTCACTTGTCTTCCTTACTAATAAATGTCCTTTGTGGAATTTTTTCCAGGATAGAGCATTTTCATCTGCATTAAAAACCTTTTCAGGTAGATATCCTTTCTCCTCAGTGATTTTCTGAATGGTGTCTGGGCACCCGTCTGCTGCCTCTTACTCAGCAGAAGCTACTTCTCCTGTTATCTTGACCTTTTTTTTTTTTTTTTTTTTTTAAGCCAGACCACTTTCTAAAATTATCAAACCATCCTTTGCTGGCATTAAATTTTCCAGCTTTAGATCCTTCTCCTTCCTTTTCTTTAGGTTATCATATTATGACTTCACTTTTTCTCAAATCATATCAGAGTCTCCAGGTATGCCTTTCTTATAGCAATGCTACACCCACATAAAATCTACATTTTCTTTTTTTTTTTTTTTTTTTTGAGACAGAGTCTCGCTTTGTTGCCCGGGCTAGAGTGAGTGCCGTGGCATCAGCCTAGCTCACAGTAACCTCAAACTCCTGGACTTAAGCAATCCTACTGCCTCAGCCTCTCGAGTAGCTGGGACTACAGGCATGCACCACCATGCCCGGCTAATTTTTTCTATATATATTTTTAGTTGGCCAGATAATTTCTTTCTATTTTTAGTAGAGACGAGGTCTCGCTCTTGCTCAGGCTGGTCTTGAACTCCTGACCTGGAGCGATCCACCCGCCTCGGTCTCCCAGAGTAAAATCTACATTTTCAATACAAGATAAAAAGATATTTCACTAAAAGTGCAAGGTTTCACACCTGCTGATGTAGCTGCAGTGATGACTTCATGACTTTCCTTTTTTTTTCTTTCTTTTCTTTTTTTTTTTTTTTACAATGAATCCTTTCCGTGGATTTATTTATCTTGAAATCATGGCCAACTAAAGCTGCAGACCTCAATCTATGGTATGTACCAAGCAATTCAACTTTTTCTTGGAATGTCTTGACTTTTCTGTGCTTCTTGGGAGCACTTCCAGCATCACTAGTGGCACTTCATATGAGTCTTACAGTGTTATTCAAGGTTTACAGTATTGCACCAAACATGAGGCAAAATACACAAGAACCATGAGAGATCACTCTTTACTGTAACACAAAATTTACTGGAGAAATGAACTGTTCATGCGGAGATGATTAGCATCCCACAGCGTCTTTGGCGGATACTCACAGCACCTGAGCTCACCACAGTAGCAAGAAGAGACCGCTACAAAATTATTACAGCGCTACAGTATGTATAATACTAAAGTTAATATTATGCAGTTATGATTTAATACTGCATCTTGACATTTGTTTACATTTCTCTTGACTATGAATGGCACCATGTCAGTAAGTGTTCATATGCACAGGTATTGATAAATTTGAACTTTTTATAATAGATTTGCATATATTTTATGGCAGTAAATGATTAAAATAGACTAGTAGCTACATATATTTTGTGCATTCATGACATGCCTAACTTTTTCTTAATTTTATTTTTTGATATTTCTAGGCTACATGATTTGTCTGCAAGCTTTTTCAAATGGTCTCAAACCTTTAAAACTTTTTTCAATATACTTATTGAAAAAAATCTATGTATAAGTGGACCTGCACACTTCAAACCCATGTTGTTCAAGGGCCAACTATATATATAAATACTGTTGACTAACCTCACCTGGACTTCCTCCTCTGCTGAGATAGCCATAGAACAGGTCCCAGCCAGTAACGCTGGAGCTGTGATATATAGCAGAGTGTCCCAGAGATACATCAGCATGTCTGAGCTCCAGCAGCCTCCAGAGAGGTTTTTCTTTTTTTGCTCATGGTAATTGGATAGTTCTTCACATGTCTAAGCCTTTCTGGGCTTGTGTGAGTGTGGCTCTTCTCATTTGAATTAATCCATTAATCCACTTGGCTTTCTAGCCACAAGTCATATGGCCTTACTGAATGATAGATAAACACCATACGTAAAATTATTTCACAGCTTACCTTGGAATGTTATCATGTTCAGCCTACACAGCACTGTGTCAAAGCATTGTGTCATTTCTATTCATTTGTTAGTGAGATATATAGAGAGATATGTATATTTTAGCCTTTTCTGAAGGAAAAAGAAGTTAATTCCATCCTATGGAAAGTTCTTGAGCCTCTCAGCTTTGAGAAGCTGAATTCTCTGAGTCTTTATGAATCCATGGAGTACGCTGACTGCCAAATGCAGCTATGCTACTTTTTTCTTTTAATGAGATGCTCCAAATAACCCCACTTTGATTTTTGGTGGTCACTTCTGCAGAGAGAAGTAATAGTATGTGAAACTTTAGTTCTTCTTCACAAATTACCGAGTAAGATTAAACTCCTGAGATGAACCTAAAGACGGAGTTGAGAATCACTAGTTTGCTTCCCAGGTGAATGATCACTCACTCCCTGAATCCAGTGCTTTTTGAGGATTTCATTTAGGTCCCCGATGGTAAGACCTCCTAGAAACTCTAAATGTCTCTGTGCCCGGAAAGGGTTAATTTGAAAGACTGAAAACTCATAAAGGCAATTTATGGCCCCTCAATCATTTTTCTATATTTTTAGGTGATAATGTAGAAATTAACCCCCACTTTCTGTGAATAAGACTGCTTATATTCACCTTACTTTTACACACCCATAAGACAGGTAGATCAAACAAGTTCTTCTAGCAAGAGATGATTTGGTGATGGTCTTAAAAAATATTAAGAAGAAGCTTAAATCCAACAAAAAGGCTGTTTCATTTGTGAACTAAAGGTGAATTGTGGGTTAAGTGTTCCTTTGCTACTTCTCAGACTGGACAACTAAAAACAAAGGACTAAAATCATTGAAAATGTCTAATGATTTACTATGAGAGCTAAAGTGTAAAATACGTGCATTAATAAATCATACTCCAGCTATATTTCCTATCTGAGCTATGGCAGCTAGCATTTTGAGCCTGAATTTTAAAAACTTTAAAAAAAAATAAGAGAGAAAGCTATCTTTTCAAAATTTGCTTATATAACACTCAGTTAAGAAAATGTATATTTATTCCCTAAAGTAATGCCATTACTAGAAGTCTACCTCTTTCTCTTTGACAGTAAAACAGAGTGCTTATCTTCATATTTTCATAATGAAAACTCCCCAAGCTCAGGCTACTCTGGCAGATTTACAACCTTTGAGCAGGAGAACTGACAGGCATTTTAATATGAAAGGAGATATGATGTCTTTAATGTACAGTGATGTCACTTCTAACAAGGTAGAAGTGGCTTTCTGCAGTGCAATCACCATAACAAGTCAGACCTGCCTGCTGCGGAAGAGACCTTTTAACCCAGAGAAAGGTCACAAATAACACAGAAAAGAAGGGACTCTCCCGACTCAGGTGCAAGGGCGCAGTGTGAGGTTGTGGTCACAAGCCTATTGTGGACGTGCATTAGCTGCAGGAAGTTGGAGCTGGTAACTGTCTAGACAGAGCTGACCTTGAAAAGGGAAAAGGTAAGGCTTGATACTGAAAGAGTAATGAAAATCCTCCAGGGAGAGATGAAATGAAAGCCGATTGCCTGTTGACCATCTTCCTTCTCCCCTTTATCCTACCCTGAAGAGGTCTCATAACTTGAAAGTGATATTGACAGCCACACCGTCATTAGCAGGGTGCCCAGTTATTGTGCCGGAAGAAAGGACGGTAAGCAAATGCCAGAAACTTGCTGTGTTTTATTTGCAAATGAGGACCTGAAGGTTTAGCATTTGGTTTAGAAAATACTGGTTCTGGTTTTGAAAAGAGCTTTAAATTCTGAGAGGCTGATATTCAAATGTCCTTGTCCTGAGCCCCTTATTAAAACTGCAACCCTCTCCTGACTTAGCAGAAAGGGTTTTTATCAAATAATCTGAGAACTGCTATGTGGCTAAGTCCTGCGTACCCAGGAAAGGTTGGGAGGGCTTTCTGGAGGCCATTTCTGGTGAAATTCCAGAAACCCCTTCCACAGCATCAGAGACTGGAGCCAGGGCGGGATTCTCCAGGAAAACCCTAATGCTCAAAAACTGGGTAGGGTGTCGCTGTTCAAGTAAACTTTCATTTGTTAAGCAAAACTTCTGGAAGTACGGGGGTTAACTTAAAAACTTAGAAGATTTTTGCCAACTCAGGATAGTCAAGCACTTCAAATTTGCCAGCACAATTAAATGTACTTCTCTTTAATTAAATGTAGGCACATTCAGCCATCTACACACTCAAAATTAAATATCAAAGATTTATCGTGTAAAGGAGCCAAACAGCAAAGGCAAGGGTCAGAATTGACCAATATCACAAAAGACTATAATTTTTAAATATGTTATTATCCAATTAATTTTAATGTAGTGAGACAGTGGTTATGAGCTTGGGCAGGCAGTTCTGGGCCATGTTCTATCCCTGTCACTCACAAGTTATATAATTTGGTATAGTTACCTCATTTCCTGAGGTCTCAGTTTTATCATATGTAATATGGGAATAATCATTTTATCTGCCTCACATGATTTCTGTAAGAATTGATTGAGCTATTAAACAAAAACCACTTACCCTGTCTAAAGGACCGTGGAATGCTCAAAAATTTAGCCCCTGTTCCTACTGCCATTATTATTAAAAACAGACAAATACCCTTATTAGTCATGTGTCTTACATTATACTCTGATTTGTAATACTTCACAATATATAAAATTACCTTATTCACAATAGGTATATTGTTTGTAATAGAAATTATTTTTACTTCATGGTTGCTCAAAGGATTCAAGCTCCAAAAAACATGCCATAGGACCATGGGCTAGTCACCCTTGCCTGAAGAATTTGACCCAAGAATGGGAAGAAAGCTGTATTTCAGATAATGAAAACTACTACCACTCATGCCTGTCTTCCCACCCTCCATCCTACTCTAACCCAGTGGCTCTCAAATTTTAACATGCACAAGAAAATCAGAGAATCTTATTATAACTTCAGAACCTCTGATTTGGTCAATTTGGACAGGGGCCCAGGCACCTGTAATTTTAATAGATGCCTCTGTTGATTCTAATGCAGGCGGTACCTGCAGACCCTAATGGCCCACTGGAGCCCTAATGCTGGCTGCCTCCCACTTGTCGAGGATGAGAGGATGCAAAGCACCTTTGGAAGGATGTGTACTTTCCTGTTTCTTTCTCAGGGGGACTGGGATTGCTTCTGCTTAGGAGATACCTTCAGAACTGGAGGATTGCTGTGGGCCAAGTTGTGACCAAGAGAAAAGAAACAAAGCAGATTCCTTAGATCATCTCTTTCCTAGGTTCCAAGGGAAACAGATGAAGGTTTTCTTGACATTTCACTAGAGTTAGTGAGGAAACAAGGACATGGCTGGAATTTTAGCACAGTATTCCAGACGATGCACATGGCTAGAACATCGTTTGTTGTTGTCTCTTGGGTTCTAAGTGTAATGTTAGGTAGTAGAAGAGATTTCAGATTCAGGGGAGGTATGGGAACCAAACAATTGCCTTGGGACATAGGTGGCAAGGTCACAATACATGGTAGTGGCTCTCAAATTCTGGCCATGGCCCACTTAGGCAGAGCACAAGACCACATGGCCCACATACTAGACCAGTTCTTACCTTTCAGTTTTATTTAATCATCTGCATATGTTTATACATGTACAGCAAGCATTTCACAATATTATAGGGCATGGTAATCAGACTTATTAGTATGATAATGATTCAAAACTTGCATCAAAATTTTAGTTTATAAATGACAAGCAAAACAAAAGTACCACCCTCCTGTTTCCAGCCTGGCATATGAGGAGCTTGGAAGTCATCACTCCCATCCAAACAAAAAAAAATCTAAACAAACTGAAAATCAACAACCATTTTTAGATAGATGGGTGGAAGGGAGAAGAATTACTAATTCATCCCCCGCGCACACACACATACACACATTCTGTGTGCTATCTCTCATTGGTCCAATTCTGCCCCACAGGACATTTATTCCTTTACACTTCTGGGTTGCATGAGTTGCCCTTCCAGGCAGCTGATGAAGAAGTCAGACCCCACATCCTCTGGGTAGGAAAAGCCAGATCCTTAGAGGGTCCCATCTGTTTGGTCCCAGGCATCAAAGTTGCTGTGGCTTTCATCATGGCACTCATGATGGCAATAGTGTCAGAGCCTAGTTCTTACCCTGGGGAAACCCAACTCCTGGGGATGCTAAACGAAGAGTGGCCAAAGATGTTCCCAAGACAGGCAGCCACAGCTCATTCCAAACACAGCTAAAGGATGCTTCCAGGACATAGTAGCAACTCTAGCTTCTCATAGCAATCAGGGTGGATTGCACCAGCCAGCACAGTTACCCTCACCTCTTTTTGCCTGCTGCTCCACTAGCATGAGAAGCCCAAAGTGGCCAGGAGGCAGTTGCAGCTTCTATAATAGTTTAATGGAACTTTCACTATCTTCTCTGAATCAGGACCTCACTTTCCTAGAACCAGAATCTCTAACCCTAAATTTGCAGAGCATGAGGGGCCAATCCTAGTGTCTGAATTGCCTTTTCTTCGCCCTGTTGGAGAGGAAGAGATTTCTATCTTAGGGGTATGGCGTGGCCAAACATGACACCCAACATTGGACAGATAAAACTGATAGCAGTTGATTAGTCATATATGCTCACAGCCTGGTGAAGGACACCATGCTTCATGCAGGGCCACATACAGTTGCTATTGGAAACAGAGTGAACAACCAGAGACTGTGGAAGGTCAAACTCTGTGAACTGCGCCCAAATCCTTTCTTCCTCCACCAACTTATTGTGGCCCCCTCCCTTTGAGGCCATAAACATGAGTGTAGAGAGACCCATTGGTGCAACAGAGGCAGGTCACTTGAAATTTAGGTTACCTGTATAAATGATTTTTTGGTACCTTCTGGGTTAACTTGAGCCTAGCCTGAATATACCATTTCCATCAAATCCTGTTTCGGCCCAACCTAATAACCCATGAATCTGTTAATACTGAGCTCACCATAGAGAAATATCACCTGGCTTCAAACTCCAAACAGGGCCAAAAAGCACTGGACCTTTCTTAGTGGTAGGAGGTGTAAGGTAAAGGCTGCGAGGTCCAAGGTCAAGGTGCCACAGATGCTGTTTCTGGTGAGGGCCCTCTTCCTGGTTTGCAGATGAACGTCTTCTTGCAGCATCCTCACTCACATAGTGGACAGAGAGATTATCTCTCTAATGTCTCTTCTTATAAGGGCACAAATCACATTCATGAGGGCTCCACTTTCATGACCTAATTGCCTCCCCAAAGCCCCCTTTCCAAATAACATCACGCTGAAGATTTAGGCTTCAAAACATGAGTTTGTGGGGGGACACAAAGATTCAGTCCATAGCATCACTGTTGGGAGAGGTAACCAGCCATGGGTTCCAGGTGTCCCTGTGCGTTGTTGCTGGATATGCCAAGAATGCACGGCTCTGACCACGCTTTACCCAGGCAATTTCTCAGGGTTCTGTTTGCAGTCAGCAAACTTGAGGGATGAGATAACATACCCTCCTCAAGCAAAGTTTAGAATAAAAGCAGTAAATTCCCCAAGCTCAGTGCTCCTCTTATGTAATGCAACCCACTGAGTGAGTAGGCATCCTCTTGGCCCATTTGTGCCATCACCTTCATCCCTCTGTGGGACTTGGAGGACATGGAGAACCAATACAAATGAACACAAAACTCTTGGTACCACTTTTTCCTTGAGTGATAAAGTCCTTTGTCTCTGATCCAGGATCTTATTACCTCTTCTGCCAACATCCATGAAACCGTGGCAGGGCAACTTGTTAGCTTGCAAATAAAGTGAAACCTCAGAGCCTACATAGTTCTTGACAATCACAAAAAGGCAAGCTAGTTCTTTTCTTCCCTGCTAATAGCAATTGAGGAGAAAATCTTTGCCAAATCAATAGCTATATCTTAGGTGTTAGAGGCTTGGTAGCTATAGTAGAGATACCACATCTGGCAGTGTATAATGAGGTCCATCCCACGGTGGAGTTCACTTTCATCCTCTGGGATCCATTTGATTTTTACAGAAGCCAGAGAGTTGAATCAAAAGAGAATATTATGGGAATCCCTTTATCTTTGAGGATGGTGTTAATCTCTGTAATTCTTTAAGAATTGTGGTATTACTCCTGCAATTGGCAAGAAATGAGGCAGTTTCAATGGTTTACTCATGGCCAGTGGTTCTCAATCAGGGGTGATTTTGCCCTCCTAAGAGACATTTGGCAATGCCTAGAAAGAATTTTGGTTATCATGACTAGAAGTTATTACTGGCATCTAGTGGGTGGAGGCCAGAGATGCTATTAAACATCCTATAATGTCCAGGACAGCCCCCACCACAAAGAATTGTCTGGTTCAAAATGTCAATAGTGCTGAGGCTGAGAAACCCTGCACTTTAGCTCTTCCTACCACAATGACCCTTACTCCACAGGACAGGTAATTGATTTGAGGGTGCTGCCAGAAACTAAGTATATCTGTCTCAATCATACATTTGACAACCAGAGAAATAATTACAAAGTGGGTATCCAAAACCACTGAACACATCAGTAGATGGGCTTTGTCTCCATAAGCCTCTGTTCTAACCAAAGGACTAAGGTGTTGTTTCGGGTCTCATGATATCAGCATCATCTCATACACTGCAGCTAATAGTCCTTGAAAAGTCTAGGCCGTACTCTTTCCCAAGTGTACAGTTACCCTGACAAATTGCTTCAGTTCTCTCTGGGGAAGGATCAGAGGAATATTTACTGTATATACTTGCAGTGGTCCTTCCTCAAGAGGATCCAGAATCTCCTCCAATCAATGGACTCTGGGTTTGTTAACTGACTTAGATCTGGAGACTCAATGACCGAGTGCCATTTTCTATTGTGGAGGACAATGATAGCCTTCTGCTCAACAGCTCCTGATTTGGATTTTAAGCTATTCAAATCAAGCATCACTCTAGTCAGTTTCCCACTGCTGTGCATCCTTGAAAGTAGGCACCCTCACTCATACTGGGATCTTGCTGCTCAGAATGGTAATTAAGTTTATCTTTCCTTTGATGGCTAAGGGCTACCACCTGGTCTTTGATAGTGCAGATTCCTTTTACCACCATGAATAAGAGAGGCCCAATTCCACAGGAGCATCTCCCACTGTGAACCCCAGCCTACAGAGGACAGCCACCAAGGAACTTCTCAAAGATGCTGATGTCCCACCCCCATCCTAGCCCCATTTCCCGTGGCATTCCTTATTGCCTCCTGAAGGCAGTCCCTCTGGGAAACACAGTCAGGTGGTAGCTTTTAAAAAGTGAACCCATTCTCACCCGCCCACCTCCTTGAGACTTCTGACTCCTTTCTCAAAACTATGTCAAGGAAGTTTCAATACCTCCATTTCATTCATTTTTGGCCCTTGTGGTCACCAGGCTTGAGGGAGCCATTGCAGCAGTGTATAAGGACCTGCTCCAGGTGTTCTTGCTGGAACACTGAATCCTGAGTCCCAGCGAAGTGTCCCCTAGCACTCCATTCTCACCTGCCTGGCCCCTGTCTGCCTCCTACAGTCAAGTACCCTCAAAGCCACTCTCACGGGTGTTGCCACAGTTCCCGCCAGCACATTTCATCAGGGTCCACATTTCCTTTAGCAAAGAAGCTCTTTCTTCACCAGCAGGCCTTGTCCTCCCTCCTGGTTATGCACCTGGAGGCAGTGAGGAAAGGCTAGAGTGGGTCTTGAGGGAAACTTGAGAACCAGCATAATTTTGGGAGGCCCCTGCATCAGGTAAGATCGCAGCATGCTCTTCATGGAGGCAAGGGGTGACACTTTGTCCCTGACAAGGGGAAACAGTCTGTTTCTGCCAGCCAGAAAGATCCAGGTTGTCTACACAAATGTCTCCATCCCAGGTCTCAGTTTTCCACTCTTTCCCTGTCAAAACCCTGACTTTGATGTAGAAGACCTGTTGAGGCTGCATATTTAGTTTTCTTTACAGCTCTGCCACTGTTATAATCACATCCTAACCAAGTTTAAGTCCAGCTGCAGGATATAAGAGCCTCATTTAAAGCTGCCATAGAGGGCCTCTGGCTTTCAGAACGTGGCTTAAGCTAATAATCGGATGCCCTGAGCCTATCAGTTTCTTTTAGCAAGGCCTCGAATGCTTCCAAAACAGCCAGACACACATTGCAATTGTCACCCCTTTACTGATCAAATGTAGTAGCTCCATGACTTCCCAAAGTCTTGCCTGCCACCTCTACTTCACCTCAGTTAACCACAGGTGAAAGAGTTAGTGATTGTGAAGCCACTTCTAGAGGCTATTACCATCCCACTTCTCTGATTGCTTTCCAACAGATGGACATCAAATCCGAAGTCCCACTCCATTCTAGGGTCTCCATTGTAGGACATTTCTTGTACTAACTTTCTTAGTAAACAAGAACTGAGGCAAAGCTTTTATGATAATGCTTTAGTTACCAGCAGTATAATCCCAGGCTAGCCAGAGTCAAGACAAAAGGGACATGAGGCAGGGTAGCAAGGATAGCAAATACAGAGTGGTCCATTACTGAGCCAGCCACAGCCTCACAGGAAAATGTAACCAGTTGCTTGATCCTGTAAGAAGAATATACATGACTGTTATGAAACACCTTCTAAGAACAGCCCATTGAGGAGAGTCTTCTAGTTTTCTATTGCTATGTAACAAACTACCTGAGAACATAGTGGCTTCTAACAACCATTTTATTTTGCCCTTGATTTTGTGAGTCAGGAATCTGGGAAGGGCTTGGCTGAGTGGTTCATCTCTGATCTATCATTTATAGTGGCTGAGCTAGAGGATCCACTATCAAGATGGCCTCTTCACTCATTTGAGGTGCCTGGTCTGGGATAGCTGGTGGTTGATGCTTGCTCGTGGCTGGGAACTCAGCTGAAGCTATTTGACACCTAGGAACTCTCTGAGTGACTTGGGCTTCTCTCAACATTGTGGTTCAAAACCCAGAGAAAATGTCTCAAGAAAACGTATTCCAAGAGAACCAGGCAGAAGTTGCACGCCTTCTTGTGACCTAGCCTTAAAAGTTCAAAAATGTGACTTCCACTACATTCTATTAGTCCAGGAAGTCTCTAAGGCCAAGGTAGATTCAAGAGGAGGGGAAATTAGACTCTACTTCTGAATGGAAGGAATAGCAAAGAATTTGCAGCCATCTTAATCTACCACAGTCCACAGGCTGAGAAAGAAGGACAACAAATACAAGGTGGTACATTATTGAACCGGCCAGAATTTCACAAGAAAACACAGCCAGTTGTTTGAATATTACAGTCTCCAAACAGGATGTTTGTAAAACCATCTTAGAGTATTCTATTCCACTGGGGGAAGAAGAAAGAAGGATTTACCTGCTAGTTCCTCACCTCTACATTGTCTCTTTTCTTTCACTGGTCAAAATTTGCATATGAGGTGGTAACTCCCCTAGACTTCTGGGTTGTGTCACTTTGACCCCCTTCCTCCCAGGAAGCTGCTGGGGGAGCTGTATTGCATGATCCACTGCACAGCAGTTTCTCTGGGTCCAGCAGGTGGGAGGATGCACAGCCTCCAGGCCCAGTGGCAAAGCTCCTGTAGCTCTTGCCATGGTAGACATGTTGAGTCATGCCAGAGCCAGCCCTTACCCTGGGGGAAGTTAAGATACCTACTGATGTTAAAAATTGGTGCTGGGTAACAGGTGACAGTGGCAGTGGGGAGGGAGTAGTGCTCTCTACTGAGAGCAGGTGGGGCCAAGTGAATCTGGGAAGATGTATAAATTGGGTCCAATATACACATCCAAATCTTGTCATTCAATCCAGCTTTTATGAGTAATAAAGCTGATGTTTTTATATTCATCTAAGGTCTCTCTTGGTTGATTTAGAAACATCTCTCTCTCTCTCAATTGGTTTCAAACTCGGGAGGGGTGGTTGGATCATTTCTGTTGTTTCTCCAGATCTCCTACCCAGGTTTACCCCACCTTGCCTGTGCTCTAGGAGGCTGCCATAATGGACTATATCTATAGGTTCTATAGCTGCCAGCTGAGTTAGCCAACGGGTTGCAACAAGAGGCGATCAGAGGATAGTTGCCAGGGTTGGCTGAGTCCCTTTCACAAAGACCACAGCTCCTATCAAGCAATATTCTCCTAAAAAAACCTCTTTCATGGTTTCAGAAACTGCCTCCTTCCCTTGCCCTATCAGCCCTAGGAGTAGTGAGACAGCTCACCTCTGTTGCTAGCCCTGGGGTACTGCACCACCTCTTGTAGGTTTCCTTTAACACAGCCTATACCTTTGTAAGGAGTCTTTTTTAAAACTCTCCTTAAGTATAAGTCTGAATGTCTTCTGTTTCCTGTTGGGACTCTGACTAATACAGGTGGGGATAGGAATATAATTATCACCCTTAGATCTCCAATAATAATTGTCAGTAGGTTACTAGTATTAATACATATTCTTTAGTTATACATAAAAATAAAAGTTATATTATCAACTCATCATTCTCTTATAAGTAGAAGATAAAGGACTTCATTTTTTAATCGGCTTGAAGTTCATCAGGATAGCCCCAGGGCTCCACTAAACAGTTTCTGGGATGGAGTGAAATGCCAACGGTATTCTCAGGAGAAATAGATAGAGCTCTTGTTGCCTACCATCTGCCAGGGAAGAGTTGGAAGTAAAGAGATAATGAAAACAGCTAATTTACTCTTTTTGGGAAATTAGGCAAGTCCCAACATTGATTTTATTAAGGCAAAAGGAACATTACTAAGTGGCAAGTATCCATGAACACTTTAATCTGAATGTAATTCAAACAACTAGAACCCTCGAGCCGGGCAGTCCAATATAATAGCTACCAGCCACATGTGGCTATTTAAATTTGAATTAACTAAAATAAAATAAAATAAAAAATTCTGTTCCTCAGTCACACCAGCCACATTGTAAATGCTCGATAGCTGTGTGTGGCTGGTGGCCACAATCTTGGACAGTGCAGACATACATTTCCATCATTGTAGATGGTTCTATCGGACAGCGATGCTACTAAGAAAGTTCTCCCCCCATTTCTCTGCTGTGCTTTTTTAAACTAGCATGTTTATTGAAATTGCAGGACACTAGGTTATCAGATACCAGAGGACTATATTAAGCACAAGTGTATTATGTCATACAGAGAAGGAAAAGAGTTCTGTATTGTGATCCTTTAGAAAAGAATTTATGACTTACTTCAGAAACTCTTATTCATTTAAAAACTTGTTGAATTTATTAAATAAAATAATAAAATAGGAAGATAACCTAATTTAATTAAGAATGTATGCTTTTTTCCTCAGATATTAGAATCAGTATTATGGGAACTTCACTGGTTTTGAACTTAGTTCTTGCAGTGAAGATACAATTTTAAAAGCCATGTATAATATATTCAAAATTATTTTTGTTCTGGCACATTGAAGGGGAATCCTTTTAAAATAAAAGCATGAAAATAAATAAGTAAAAGTATATTACCCATCCACACCAAATAGGGTGAAGAAAAACTAATATTTTAGGTACTAACCTTGAAATCTATTTGAAAACAATGAGGAAGTTAATTACTAAACATTCCAGCCATAATAAGACCACTTATGAAAAAAAAAGGGAAAAAAAATCCATGCCAAGCTGTTAGAATATCTAGGATATTAGAATGGGTATACAAATAAATCAAAATAAATAGTAGATTTAGCTTGCATTCAAGGTCCTTAAATTACTTTTGTATGTACCTCAATATACATCCTATATAAATTTTGAGATTAAAGCAGTTCGCATTTTTTACCCTTAAGCTCTGAGCTCTGAAACAGAGCAGCTAGGGTTTTCTTAGAAGGGCTGTCATCATGGTTGAGCTGTGCTACCTTCTCCTGGAAAATATGTTAAATGCCAGACCACATGGTGGGCACTGACAGTATATTACTGACTATTTAAAATTGACATGCTGTTTTCCTGGAAGAAAAACAACTGAGAGAAACAGAAAAGAGGCAAATTGAGGTCATCCTGGACAAAGTAGACTAAGACTGGTCAGCTTACTAGGCTGCCAAAAATTTTTAAGTATTTAATATTTTTTAAAAATCACCCTTTTTTCCTCTTTACAAAAATAATTCTTATTCATTGTAGACATATTACAAAACACAATTAAGCAGATAGAAGAATATGCAAATGATAAATTCACCCTGCCTAAAGATAAACTCTGCTAGTAATTTAGGATATATTCTTCCAGGACTTTTGTTTGCTTGTCTAGAAAAATATATTAGTTCTACCACTTGAGGGTATAAAGATAAAGGTTTTAAGTTGAGATAAGATTTTAAATATTATTCTGAAACCTGCTTTTTTAGTATCACAACATCTTATATCATTAGAAGGTTTTAAAACATAGTTTTTTAAAAGCATCCAGAATTTTTCCCAATTTCCTGATATTTGGGGAAGTTCAGTGTAGTTATGGTTGTGAAGTATTCCATTTTCCTAACTTGCTCAAGAACCTGATTCAGACTAGTTGGTCTAGTGAGGCCCTAAACAGCCAGCTCTCAATTTTCTGTGGTCAAAACCAAATGACTCCTCAAATTAAACATCAACAAATGCCCCCTACATTAATGCTCCCCAAACTTCACTTTGTTTCGGTGCCTTTTCAAATCCAAATGAGACATACTCATATTCTAAAGAAAGGGAGAGGACTTTTTCTTTAAATCACTCAGGAGGAACTAAGAAAACTTCAGGACTTCATCAGAAATTAAACATAGAACATCCCCCAAGATGAAAACTGTGACTTTAATCCGTAGACAACTCACTGGTGTCGGGCATAAAAGTGATATGATCATTTTGTGTTTTAGCACCTTCCATCTGGAGGCAGAGGTCACCAGAGGCAACACGAGCAGTGGGGAGGTGACTGTTGCAGATAGAGGGAAAACTGCAGGGCAGGACTCAGGCAGGAGCAGATGCCCCGACTGGACACATTCTGGAAAGTGGTGAGAAAATTGGTCCATGTGGAGTCGTGAGCGGAGCGAAGGAGAAGAGTCTACATGGTCTCCCAGGTCTTTTTCCTGGACTACTGAAGTTCCAACTGTGGAAAGAGATAGCAATTACAGGGGAAAAGGGGCATAAGAGGAGAAGCTTTGCGTCAGGCAAAATGACGTCAGCTCTGATCATGCTAAGTTGGAGTTGCCACAGGACGTCTCGGTCAGTGTACACAGTGAGCAGCTGGAAACACTGTTCTGAAACTCGAGAGGCGCCTGGGCTCAGAATATAGATTTAGGGCAGCGTTTCCCAAAAGATCTGTGGCTCTGACAATTCCCAATGCGCAAGGTTTGCTGTGGCTAATGCTTATTGAGTTTAACTAAAAACTAAAGATTGGCACGTCCCAAACTTATTTGAAGTTTGGGAAATCACTTTGGAGTCATTGATGTGTGGGTGTCATTGAAGGCTGGACACAGGTGAGATCCCCATAGAAATAACGTGGAGCAGGAAGAGAAAAGTGCTGACGAAGAAACATTGGAGAATCTAGGTGTGTCACGTCCAAAGAGTTTAAGGAGCACAGACAGTGCCTTTGTTTCCTCCTTATTTTAATTTTCTATCCTGATGAAAATTTTGCTATTGTTATACTGCCCCAGACCAAGTAAAAATCATGTCTTAAGTTTCACAATTTACTTAGGCGTATCAGGTGCTGTCAGTTCCATTTCCATTTCTAAGACGTCTGTTACCTCTGAGGAACTGCACTCCCCAAACGCAGATGTATGCTGGGGAATTCCAGCACGTAAGAGGTGTGCGATACTAGAAGAGGCTGGAAAGAGACTGATGGGGACGGATCCAAACAGCCAGGAGAAAGGCCCTGCTTAGAAGTTGTGATGGATAATTTCGTGTCAACTTGGCTAGTGCCCAGAATGACTTGTCTAGATGTTGCTCTAAAGGCATTTTGTAGATGTGATTAACATTTACAATTAGTTGACTCTCAGTCAAGGAGATGACCCTTGATAATATGCGCAGCCTCATTTGATCAGTTGAAGGCCTTCAGAGCAAGGACCGAGGTTTCCTGGAGAAGGAATTCTGCCTCAAGACTGCAATGTGGAGACCCCACCCGGGTTTGCAGTCTGCTGGCCCGCCCTACATAGTTCAGACTTGCCAGCAGCCACAATCCTGTGAGCTCCTTCCTTGAAAGAAAAATCAATCTCTCTCTTCCTCTTTCTTTTAATCTCTCTGTCTCCCCACTCCAAGCCCCCACACTGGTACAGAAGCCGAGTGAGGAGACTATTTCAAAGAAAAGGCCATGACCAGCTCTGTTCAATGCCTTAGAGGGTCAAGGAAGACAAAGAGTAAAGAAACACCATCAAATCTAATGGACTTTTAAACACTCCCTATGGTACTAACATTTTTTTGAGTATTTCAATTTTTGAGCAGCATTTCTAGCCAATATCATCGCCTTGCCACTTTGATCACGGTCACCCCTTGATAGGGCTGCAAGTTGAAATGCTGAATTCTCCTCAGGTATGAGCCCCTGCCAGACTTTACTCTTCGTAATCCGGATAATTCCAAGTATTGAACCCAGGAGTGTCAAAGAATGTTAACCTGAATTCCGTTTGACTCCATCTGCTCTTTCATCACCTGTAACTAATTAGATACAGAGTGTAATCATTTCCTCCTTCTTGCTCAAATCTGTCCTGCTTTTTTTTTTTTTTCTTTTCTGTTCCCATTGGTATCGTTGGAGAAGTGCTTCAGCACTTCTCTAGTCTCGCGAGTTTTGAGGCTAAGCAGGACTTGAGGATTACCAGCAGCAGAACATGAACAAGAAGGACTGAGGGGTGCCCGGGGAAAGACCTGGTTCTAGGACAGACTCATGGTGTGGCTCAGGCCAGAGGGACGGAGTTCCCAGTGCAGCTCTGGTGTCATTCTCCGCCTGCAGCCCACTCCAGCATCGGCTGGCGCCTGAGTCCTTGGGACAGACGGGACAACAGAAAGGGCCTTTTCCAAAACCTTTTCGAGACTCTGGAAATCCAAGACAGAGCTCCGCCTTGGGAAAACGCAGCAGAACAATGTAAAAGGGGGTGTGAAAGATTCTGTCTACTGCACTGCAGAACAGAAAAGCTTGACTTTTGTGGATTTCAAGCAGTGGTGTGCTGGGGAATGTTCAACCACCAGCTCTCTAGAGAAAATAAATAAATAAAAACCCTATTTGTAGAACCGCTGATTTTTAGGATGTGAACACTCCTACTACGGCCAATCTCAAGCTACCGATGTGATGTCATTAAACACAGAGCTGGGAGGAGACGGCCAGGAGCGCATGCTTCTGGAATGCTTTCACTATACAAATGCAATACATGCAAATAACTTTAAGAACATAGACCATAGTAAAATAGGACGTGATGAGTTCTGAGGATTTATTACTTTTGTTTTTAATATAAATTTTTTTAATTGGCAGTTCATATAATTTAATTTTTACTAATGCCTGTGTTGATTACTAACGATCACAGGCAGCATTCCTGAATATGTAACAATTGGCTGTGGTCAGTCTGTCCGCAGGGGCCCCAGCACACGACTGACTGAGGTCTCAGAGCACAGCGCACTTGGAGCACCAGCGGCCTGGTGCATCGGAAGCAGCTCTGACAATTCCCAACGCACAAGCTTTGCTGTGGCTGTGCTGACTGAGCTTCACCAAAAGCTGAATTGAGTTCCACTTAGCAAAGTCATCCACAACAAGTCCACAATTGGCACTTGTTTCTGTGAATGAGGGCTTCATTATCTGTAGTCTATGACAGAATGTAACAGCAGAGGTGGCCGTAGGAAGTCATCTTGCATTTCATCAGTGATTCTTCCTCCTTGCCAAATTTTCTCTTATTTTAATGTCTTTGCTTGCCAAAAATGCCTGGTGAACTTTGTGCAAGTATCCCAGATGTCTTCGGCTATAGTTGCTTCATTTTTATACCTTGCCATCTTATTTTTCCAAAATGAAGTTTCTATTAATATTTTTGTATTTTTTTCCTTTACTTAAAAACAGCAGTCATGCCTTTATTTCAGGGGGGAAAATGGGAAAATACAGTTAAATAAAAAGGATATAAAACAAACCTACCTGCTGAAGAAAAAACACTTAGCATTATTAGCCTTGTTTGCCTGTACACACATAGCTCCAGAGTCTTACCTGAACTTACCTTACTCTGGAAGAAGTTCATTCCACCTTGAGGATAGTTCTTAAAAGGGTAGGCTTTTTTATGACATTTTTTTTTTTTTCAGAGCAAAGCTTCAGAGCTCCTTTTTATTTATAAATTGTTTAAGCTAATGGGAGGTTATTTTTCCTATCCCACTCCTATAATCTACCTATTCCTTCTCCTTTCACCTCTTAACTTATTTGAGGCCTTAATCCATGAGCTAGAGTGGCGAGCTTCTTGGGAAACGACAACTTGATGGGATTTTTGCAATAGTGTTTCTCTCTTCTCTACAACGATCAGAGCCACTTTTTCCAGGTCCTAACACCAGCATGCAAAGAGGAATTTGCTGTCTGTGAAAACGATTTTCTGGCTGCCAAGGGGCAGGAAGGATGGAAGAGGAAGGGGGCCCTACACTTCTTTTTGTGCCCGTCTATGCTTTGTAATGCCCACATTTGTAGCTTCTGCTTGTACAAAAAAAAAAAAAAATCATTTTAAAAGAAGAATTCTAAAGCCACAAAATCCTATCATTCTAATTTCTTTTCTAACAACAAAGAGAATAGTACGAAAACAATGCATGATGATTAAAGATTTCCACGGCGACAGTTCCCTGGAGTGAAATGCGAGGTCCTACTTTGACAGCACTGTCCCACAGGAAGGCTCTTCATGGACATGCTGTGTCACTTGCTTCAGTCCCTGTCTGAGCCAGGACTGGACTGGCACGTTGCCTTGTTGAAATTGGCTCCACACATTGTTTAAGTGGGCATCCCGCCATACTAATTGATGGGTATGAGTGCAGACATGCTAGAGAACCAGGACGCACAGCAGATCTGGGGAGGAGAAGGGTTTCAGCCCAGAAATATCAAAACAGTCGATTGTGTTGAGTTTGTATGCCAGGGCCAAGAAGAAGATGGTATCAATGTCATTGCTGCAGCTCAGAGCTGGATTTATTTTTAAATGCCCCAAATAGCTGAAAAAACAAGGAAGGTATGGGCCTGAGGAGGAGCAGGAAGAGGCAAAGTTATTGACTTTCAAAAGAAATAGCTAGCATCTGCCAACTAGGGTACAAGAAATGTTTTTCATCCAAGCAGTTCCTTGAATTAGAGTAACTCTCGAGCTGAGTGCTTTGGGCAGATATGGAAAGCAGAGCCACTGCATGCGAGGGCTTCCCAGGTTAGTCACAGCGGGGACTGCTGAGGGAGGGTGCAGAAAACTGCTCCCCACCTGGGCGAACGCCTCTCCCTGCTGCCCGTGAGATCCACCAGCTCAGCCTCAAGTGCATCCGGTAGGCTGGCCCTCCCCCAAGAGCACACCCCTCAACCTGTGTCATTCTGTCGATTACATTTTTTGGAATAGATGAGTCCTTCTGTTGGAAGGACAGCCCAGCAACAATCCAATCTCAGTGCAAAGAAAGAAATTTGACAATATTAAAATGAGGAAGACTTTGGAGAGAGTTCTGAATGTAGGTTAGCACAGACTACCCCATGTTTCCCTCTGCGGCTGGCAGTGACCTCCTTCAAACAGCCTAGTGACAAACAGCCCAGGAGAAAATTAGGTTGAAGGACTCCAACATGTAATAACAGAGACATTGGGTCATCAAGATACAGGACTAGGTGAATGACAACTACACTGATAACGGGTGGAGATGAAATTTGTAGCTCAATATAGCCATATGTCACAACATAGCATACAAGGCCAAAATACAAAGAAGCTTTGGGCGAACTTCAAAAAAGTGCCTGCTTGAAGACTTGAAAAACTCACTCTGAATTGTCGCAACATAATTTGAATTGATTGACAACGTACTGGAACATGGACCTATCCGTTTCACCTCTCGCAGCTTTTGAACCAGGTCCATTTTATTAACAGTTGAATTTCTGCACTGAGTAGGATTAGAAGAAGCCATTACTCTGATCCCAACTTTACGTAATTTCTCCCTTTCTGATTGTAAAAGTGCTTTATAGTCTTCTAATACTTAACTGATAAAGTCAAAATGAAGAACGACACTGTGGTCAAAGTAAGTGTGATCATTTTTAACTCACATTCGGTTTCTCCTTACATTGTTTTTTTTTTGTTTGTTTGTTTGTTTTAAGTATGGCAGTTTTAAAAAAGTTAACCTAAACGGAACAAAATCAGGGTAGAATAGTGGGAACCAAACAAAAAAACTCTTGGTTTTAGCTAAAGTAAAGTGGTTGGAAACAAGGTTATTTGGCTTTTACCACAAGGACCCATTTATTCACTTGAAACCAATGGAAAACATTGAATTCAAGAACAAAAGGCAAAAGAAAGCCCTTTGTATTATACTTGGAGATGGTACTGCAAGAACAGGAAGAAGTACGTTGATGGGATTGCATTCATTGAAAGGTAAGCAAAATCATTCGGGTGTAATGGTTTAACTTCTAATGTCTTCTAATTTGGGACATATTCTAAGCTTCTTACATAGAAACGTGTGTCCATAATTCCCAGCAGTGCTCATTAGAATGACTTATGTATGCATGTGGGTATTTCCTTATCTTGGATTCAAATCACATAAATTTTGATGAGTCCAATCAACTTTCTAAACTGACCATCACGAGGTACCGCTCCACACAAATAGCCCCATTCACAAGGAGCTTTGAAAAGTTCCAGGTTGGTGAGAGTGACACATAAATTTTTCACCCATTTTCTCTTCATGGCTAATTAAAGGTCAGAGAATAGAGAGGAAGCAGGTCATTTTCTTCCTCAGTTTTCCTCATGTAATTTGTTAATTTATCCTGCCTAATAATCTTTAAGATTCAAATTCCACAATTACCTCTGACATTCCAAATGCCGCTCAGAAATAATGTACTTTCTTTTCATAAAGAAATCCCTTTATGATTTCTGCTTCTGAAACAAAGGTGGTATAAAATTGATGACTCATTCCATTCTGAGTGTTTTCCTTCAGCCAAAAGTAAACTAAATGACATGTAAAAATAGTCATAAATATATATTTTAATGCATAAATCATTAGATAGTGCAATGGGAGAGATTTTATATTGATTTAAAAATACAATACACAAAAAATAAAATAGCCAAGAACCATTTTATACTGAACAACAGGGATCAAAATATATGAAAAAAAACAAAAAGTTAGAAATGCAAGGAGAATTATCAAAACCACAACCATAATGGGAGACTCATACCGCTCAAAACTTGGCAGATCAAGCAGTCAAAAATCTATAACATTATAGAGAATTTGAATCACAAACAATTAACAAGCTAGCCAAGACACAAAAATTGTACATTCTTTCCAAATCCCCATGGAACGTTTAAAAATTTTATTATGTATCAGGCCACGAAAAAAACCTCAATGAACTCTAAATATTATATAGAGCTACATTCTCTGATCATTATGCAAGAAAGCTAGATGTTAAGAACAAAATATATCAAAAATAAATATAACCAAAAGATTGTTTTAATAATTCTTTTTTTTTTTAAAAAAGAACTATTCAAAATGAGGTATATCTACATGTGTGGCTATGACTATTCCCCAAATCATATTAAATTAAAAATAACATAGGCTATAAAACAGTTTATGAAACAATCTAATTTTTATATATTTAAAAGGATATTCCCATATATAATATTAAATACATAAATAACTTTCCTGGGAGAATGTACAAGAAACTGTTGATATTGGCTATCCTGAGAGCGAGTGGATAAGGGTGAGAGGCACAGAGGGAACATTATAAAGAACTTAAATCACCCACAATTAACAAGCTACCCAATATACAAAACTACATATTCTTTCCAAATCCCTACTGAATATTTTTTAAAAGCTTATTGTGTAGCAGGCCATGAAGAAACTTTAATAAATTCTAAATACTATATACTGACCATATTTTTTGAACCATTTGAATTTTTCTTTTACCTAAAGAAATATAAGATGAAGCACATTTTATAGTGTTTTATCTATAAAAGCAACCACTAGAACAAAAAAACACAGATCTTCCAAATTATTACAACCACACATACAAAACAACAAAGATCGTCCAAGTAGTGGGAAAAACATTTTTAAAGCCATAAAAATAGAAAGCATAATACTAAGAAAAAGACAGAAATGTAAATAAGTTAAGTCTACTTATTAAAGAAAAAATTTGTCAAATTAGATCACAAAGAAAATCCAGCTCTATGTTGTAAATGTGAAGAATGTTTAAAAGATAGGCATTTAACAAAGGATAAAAACTAAAAGATGGGCAATGTTGTATCATGAAAGTGTAAACAAAAAGAAGGCAGAGGTCATAATCTCACTGTCAGACAAGGTTGGCTTGGCTCATAAAGGATTAAACAAAACAAAGAAGGGCACTTGATAATGCTAAAGGGTGTATTCATTATGAAGATATGGAATCATAAAAGATATCTACCTAGATCAATTTGTTACTAAAAAATAGACAGCGTTGTCAAACAGCTGACTCAAGTCCCCCTCAAAAACGTTCCCAGATAGTTTCACATAGCAATGTATGTAAATTTCTAAAGAAAGACAATTCCAGTGCTATTGAGACTGTTCACAAAATACAGGAGAAGGAAAGCTTCCACATTTTTTCAATGAAGCCAGCATAGAAAGGAAAACTTACATGTTCTTTAAATGAAGTCAGTGCAAAATGGCAAAAGCCAACAAAGATTGCACCTAAAAGAAAAATATGCACCAAATTCACTTGTATCAATGAAAATATCCTAAATAAAATATTAATAAACAGAATCCAGCAGCATATTGAAATAATACTATACCATGACTGAGGTTAATTTTAAGAATGCAAGAAAATTTCAATATTTAAAAATCATGCATGTAATTTCCCATATGACTACATATAAGGAGAAAAACCATATGATTATCCTCACAGATGCTCAAAAGCATTGGATAAAATTCAGATATATTCTAGACCAAATTCTTAACAAAACAAGGTTAGAATAATAATTCTTCAACATGATTATTTATCTATATACAGTCATGACTCACTTAACAACAGGGATATATTCTGAGAAATGTGTTGTTAGGCAATTTCGTCATTGTGTGAACATCATAGAATGTACTTACACAAACCCAGATGGTAAGTAGAAGCGTAAGTACTTACCTAAATGGTAACTATTAATACTTATGCACTTATGCAAACCTAGATGGTATTACATGCTTAGGCTCTATTGCTCTTAGGCTACAAACCTGTACAACATGTTACTGTACTGAATATTGTAGGCAATTGTAACACAATGGTAACTATTTGTGTATCTAAACATTGAAAAGGTACAGTAAAAAATACGGTATTGTAATCTTATGGGACCTCTGTGGTATATGCAGTCTATCATTGACTGAAATGATATACAGTGCATAGTTATATTTATATAGCTATCGATATTTATAAATAGATAATCTTTTCTCCAAAACCAAGGAGCAGACTCAATTATTTGAACTGAACTGTGAACTCCTAAGGCTTATTGGTTGCCCAGGGGCCACATTTGAGGCATTATGAACCTGTGTCCCCCCAACTGATGTAGGTCCCACTTAGGGGTCCCTGACAATTGTAAAAAGTACCTCCAGGACTGAATTTTTGTGCGGAAGCCAAGCATTAACTTGTATCCCTCCCAAAAATATGGTGCTTTGTACCTTGGTGTTGGGGCAATAGTCACAAGAGAACTTGAAGTGTTTAAGGAAACACCATCAGTAGATCATACGGCCTTCGTATGACACGGAGATCTCTCTAAAATGAAGCCACCCTTGGTTACTTGAGGTGGCTTCCCAGAGAGATAAATAACTCAGTATTAATATTTATGCACACTTTGAAATCAACTAATAGAGTCATACAATTAGAAAAGTTAGTATAAAATTCATCCTTGACTTTAGCTGAAGTAATCAATGATACCATCTGAGCCTTGGAAGGCATTTAGGCCAGCCGCAACTCACTGGCCAGGGTTGTTATGGATGACAAAATTGCCCTAGATTTCCTCCTCATGTGCCAAGGAGGAATCTGTGCAATCACCAATACATTCTGCAATACCTGGAGTGATGCCTTTGGCCGTCAATGCAGAAACTTAGAAAGCCACTTGGCTTCCTAAAGTAGAGCTGGGTGGTTCATGAGATTTGTTCAGCTAGTTGCCTGGAACTCTGGGGGCATGACTGGAGTCAGTACTGTCACCTGGCCTCATCCTACTGCTTGGAATCCTGTTAATAGTAGCTTTAATTGTGTTAGCCTCATAATGCTGCATGAGACATATGGAATGAATTTGGTCCCAGTCTGTCATTCAAATTACTCAGATTAGCCAATGGAGTGGCACACTGATGGAGAAAATTCTCCAAAAGTCAAGATAGTATAGAACAAGGGATGGATATTATTGGGAGACAACTCTTTATTGGTCTGTCACATTTATGATTGTCTTGAAAATAGGTACTGACTGCTCTTTATTTCAAACTATCTTTTCAAAGATGTTTGCATAGCAAACAGTTTTGGAACTTAAAGTATTTATATCCCGCCAGAGAAAAGGGTAGATTTACTTACAGCCTTGGAGGATAAAGATAATGTCACCCTGTGGAGCAAGGATCAGCCATGCTTACTGCCAAATACAAAAGATTCAAGTTCCCTAAGTATAGGGTTCCTCTCCTGTAATGCAACCGATTACGTGTGTGGGCATCTATCAGGGCCTAAGGCATCACTCTCATAGGACGTGGGAGCAAGGATAACTGACACAAATATGCTGGTGTTCATGCTTATTGCTTCGCTATGAGTAATCTAGTCCTTTGTCTCTGATCTAGGAGTCTCATTTCTTCTGCCACCATTCATGAAACTGTGGCAGGCCAATGTGTTAGTTTGCAAGTAGGGTAAGATCGCAAGCCCTTCTTACTTCTGGACAATAACAAGAGACAAAAATGGAGTTGTCTAGCCCATTTTACAGGGAAAACTATTTTTTAAATCAAAATATTATGGTTTCTTGTCTAATAAGAACTTAAGTTGTCTTGATATGCCTTAGGCCTGGGGGAACTGTCAAAGCCTTCCTGTAATCTGCCTCTAAATATGACCTCCAGGCCTGCATGCCAACCCAGGGTCTTCCACTCCAGAATTTCTCACATTTTCCTAAGTTCTATCTTTGGCCTCTCTTGAAGGTCTGTCTTTGTTTTATACACAAAATTCCTCCCCAGGAACATAAAGCCACCTTGCAAAAACATGCTACTGGTTTCTTCAATTTTCTTCTGGGGGATTTCAATAGCCTTGGGTCCCGGGTAATCAGATTCTCACATCATTGACTCATTCATCCTTTCATTCATTTATTCACCAGATATCTCTTAACACCTGGCACACTCAACACATAGTAAGTGCTCAATAACTACTTTATTGAGCGATTAAATTCCAGTTTGGTTAGGAGATAGCCACCAATCAAATCAACACTCAAATAATATATAATGATAAACTGTGAAAAGTGCTATGAAGAAAAAGTACTAGGAAAAAAGACATTAACAGCAATATAGGAAGTGACATTTAAACTGGGAACTGCAGGAGGAGTAGGAGTTAACTGGGTAAAGGGATGGTGATAAGTGGTGTATTCCAGGCAGAGAGAAAAGCATTGACTCACTTTTCTTGGTCCTGTTTCTTTTTCCAAGTCATATTTGATGGCCAGCTAGAAAGGTTGGCTTTTTCTTTCAAGGGGCCCCATTTCTCCATCCTCTGTTCTAAGGTGGACTCTGTGCCTAAACCACACCATCATCCAAATGGCCTTGGTGGCAGGTGTCATCTTTTCTGGAGTTGTCTCTGCTTCATCAGCCCCTCCACTGACCCCAAGCAGGCTCCCGAACTCGAACTCGGCAGCTTCTAACCACACATTTGCTCACGGAGGGGCCGCGTCCTACTCTCTGCTTATTTGCATATCCTGAGCCTAGTTATTCATGCAAACTTTACTGGTTACCACTTCTTTATACATCCCCAGATTCTCATTGATAGCTCATTCCTCAAGTGACTTTAAAGAAATGAAAGTCACATTAAGCTTTATGATGCAACATATCTTCAAAAGACAACGGAAACAGCAGAACTAGAAAAACAGAATGCCAAGCCCTTGTGGCGTCATTTGTGAGCTCAGCAAATGCCTGTACTAATTGACCTGGCGTTTTTCTGAACAAAGTAAGTAGAAAGTTAGCCAGCCACAAAAAACCATCTGGTGGCCAATGTTAGACCTCAATTGTTGTAGTGAATACCACTTCCTTTAATCATATCGAAGTAGTTGCTGTTTTCTCCTCATAACAAGTGTTGGCATTGCAAAATAGTGCTTAGAAACCACTCTACAATAAAGCACAGAAATGTCTGTGTTTTAAACGTCCTCCTTAATCATTCAGATCAGAAGAGGGATGTGACTTTGAGTGGAGGAAATATGTGACTGACATTAAGTGTGGTATAAGCCTATTTCATGTTCAAGCTCTGGAATGGGGCTGGGTAAAGCATCCATTCTGGTCAATGTCAGCCAGATTTGCTGTCAATAATAAGATAAATCCATGACAGGGTAAGAATTGCTGTCTACTACAGAAAACTGCTTCTTGTTAGCGACATTACTTTGCTGCTCTATGACCTGCTTCTAGGGGTGATGAATAATATGACAGACTTTTTGTGTGCTTGTCCAATAAAATATATAGTTCCTTGCAGCAAAATGAAACTGGGTGTTGAAGCTATGTACAGTACGTGGGTTGATATTTTCTTAGCTATTAACTTGAATTAATCCTGTTATGATGCTATTTTAATTTGGAGAAGAAAACCCAGATGATTACTGTTTGAAGACACGATTTCTGAGTCTGAGGTATTTTTCACTTCACCTGATCTTTCTCTGAATTATAAGTTCAAAACTAAATACAGTAACTAAAGATTGTTGGAGAGCCTCTTGTCTGAGGAGTTTATGCTTTAAATTCCATAGGTCTTTGGTTTCAAAATTACAAACAAAATAAGAGCTAATGTGAGTGGTTATTGTAATAACGTTCCATTAACTGTTCTCTTAACATTGATATAAAATGACAAGGGGACAACAGGCAAGGAATGTCTATGGGCATAAGGGTACTATTGGTGAAATTCATTTGTTTTGAAAAGAAAATCAAGCCCCCCCCAATAGATCAGGAAAAAGTTTTTCTTCTTTTCACATTGAATTAAAAAGGAGAGAATTTCACATAATTCAAGAGAAATTGAATCCAGGGATTGATAGCAGCTGGCTGTGACAGGTAGTAAAACAGAGGAAGTCCAAATGACGTGCTTTCGGGACTCACACCTTGCAGAGCTCTGCAGTCGATGCCAGAGAGAGGCTGAAGAGGCCTGTAGATTGAGTGCAGGGAATCAAAAATCAAACCAACCATGCCAAGGGTTTTGATAAGCTGGTTTCCATGAGCAGAAACATAGTCACCAAGTTCATGTTAATTTTTTTAAAGAAAAAAAAAAAAGGCAGCAAGAAGTTGGCCATTGTACACAGGACCCAGTCCGGGCAGGGACTAGCAAAATTTCTTGCTGGACTCTTAACTCTATAGCCTTCTCCCAGTTTGGCTACCACCAGTGGCAGATTTATTTGTAGGGTTAGGAGCCACCACACTCTTTTTCTCCACAACCCTGCTCATATTCCCACTGTAAACCAGGAGTACCCACTATGAGGAAAACCCTACATAGATCAGCAGAGAAAAGAGAACAGAAAGCATACTGATGATTGGCAGTCTCCCAAAATACCCTTCTCGCAGTCAAACTTTCTAGCTCAACTGCCAACTTGAAATCATGAGGAGTTTTCATTTTTTCCCCTTAACTCTTAAAAGTGTTAAAGGTTGGGGTGCCCCTTAGTCAAAATGATAAAGTAGATGTTCTGGACAGGCAGCAAAGGTGCCTACTGGCTACAAGGTCCCCATTCTGAGAAGTTTTGGGGCACCTGCCACAATCACAGCCTCTGTTGAAAGACCCTTTGCGTAGGTCATGTTTGTATCATGTGACGTCACGGGCACGGCCCAAGCTGACACTGGACTAGGGCTGGGTGTTTCTCGCCACCTGTAAGTTGTCTAGGGGCATGTGAAGGAGTCCAGCACAAAAGCTCTGGCATAAAAGGACATTGGACAGGAGTTGAGTCCAATGAGAAACTGTTTTTGAGAGATTGAATGTGAAGCATTCAGAGAGTTTGCAGGCTGAAGAGGCCAAGAAATATAGGCACGAAAAGAAGGCAGTAAGCAAAAACTGGGTGGTAGGAGAAGCTGTGAGTAAACAGAAATCTTGAGATAAATAGAGGAGATTAAAAATAGTTATTCAATTGTAGTAGGAACAGGAACAGAAACAGAAGCCAAGAGAGAGTAAAGAATTAGTTCTAGAAAGAAAAAAAAAAGGTGGAGATAAACAGAATGGAAGACCTGAATCATGAGCTTGGCCAACTGCTAGAGACAACTGTTAAATCAGTAGATGTTATTACAAGAGTTTTCATTGCATCCTAAATCGCAATAATGTTTTGGTTCCCTGGTGGCTTAGCTTGGGTTATTTTGACTTTTTTGAGGATTTTCTTACTTTCCTGTTTAGTCTTACAATAAATCCTGTTAACTGAGATAATGAATTGTTCTGTATTCCTTGCATCCTATGGGAGTCTAAGCAACGTTTCAGGTCATCTTATGAATGGGTTAGAACAACACACTCAAATGCAAAATACTATCTACAAAATCCAAAGATCCCCAAAGTGTACTTGTTTCAATAGATAGGGGATACAGTATGTACCAACCTATCATTCCCTTTGAAGTAGATATTTGAATGTCCCTGAACTATCAGATTCCTGGAAATCTCATTGAAGTAGCAGGATCCTTCCTGTGCTCTTATAGGATCTATTTCCTTCCCTCTTGCAGACATGTATCTTCTCAAGGGATCTAGGATACTCCTTAATTTCTGCTTTCAACTCCCATCACCGCGATGTCATCAATCTAGTGCAACTATGGTCCTATGATGTTTTATGGGATAATGAAATGTTCGAGGTGCTTATGTACAACATTGTGATATAAAGCCTGAAATAGGATTATTTTGCTATAACCCTGAGACAAAATAATAAGGGTATTCTATTCCTACCAGGTGAAAACAAATTTGAATGTTTTCTTTGCTTACTGAGATAGAGCAGGGGTCAACAAAGTAGATCTGAAGGTAAAATCTGGCTTGCTGCCTTTTAAAATTTTAATAGACTTTAATTTTTAGAATAGTGTTACATTTGTAGAAAAATTGAACAGATAGCACAAAGAGTTTCCATATACCCACAGTTGCTCCTATTATTAACATCTTATATCAGTATGGTATATTTGTTATAATTAATGAATCAATATTGATTCACTATTACTAAGTAATTATTTTTATAGTCAGTGTTCTACCAGCAAGGCTGAGAATTCAACAGATCAAAGCAAACTTCAGAGTTAACCATTGCATTTGGTTTGCTATTTTGGCCCTGCTGCAAGAGATTATTTTAGCGTAGTTATATATGAGTCCCTTTTTTTTTCTAACTGAGCCTTGAGCTGAGAATTTAGTAATTTGAGTTTGATATTTTCTCTATTTAAGCCCTTCCTGATTGCTAGATTAACCACCCCACCCCACAGTCCTTGTGTGCCTCTTTCCATCCGTGCTATTTAGACTTCCTTAATTTTTACCTAATGTCCTTTTTCTGTTCCAGGATGTCATCCAGAAGATCACATTACATCTAGTTGTCAAGTATCCCTAGGCTGCTCTTAACTATGAAAGGTTCTCAGATTTTCTTCGTTTTTGATGACCTTGGCAGTTTTGAGTAGTGGTCAGGTATATTGCACAATGTTCCTCTACTGGAATTTGATGATTTTCTCATGATTGGAGTGGAGGTATGGATTTGGGGGGGAAAGATCACAATGTAAAGTGCCATTTTCATCACATCATATCAAGGGTACATATTATCAACATGATGTATGACTACTGGTATTGACCTTGATCACCTGGCTAAAACAGTGTGGGTCAGCTTTCTCCACTGTAAAGTGACTTTTGTCTGCTTTTCCTGACTGTATTCTTTGGAGAGAAGTCACTACGCACAGCACACATTTAGGGAATGGGGAGTTATACTCCCCTTCCTTTGGGATAGATTATGTAATATATTTGGAATTCTTCTGCATGTGAAATTTGTCTCTTCTTCCCATTTATTAATTTATTCTATCATTTATTTGTATAAATATGGGCTTATGGATATTTACTTTATACTTTGAGTTATAATCCAATACTACTTTATTTTATCATTCAAATTATTTCAGTTTTGGCCATTGGGAGCTCTTTTACTTGGCCCCTGTGCTCTCTGACATATCCTCATCCATATGTGTGTATTTGTATGTGCGTGTGTGTGTGTGTGTGTGTGTGTGTGTTCGGTGGTGGTGGTGGTGGTGGTGGTGGTGATGGTGGTGTTTTTTGTGCTGTTTTGTTTTGAGTACTTCTTTATGTTTTGACACTAAAAGATGCTCCAGGATCATCTTGTATATTTCTTACCCTAGTCCTAGACTCAGGCATTTCCCTAAGGAGCCCTGGTTCCTTTTATTGAAACTGATATTAGAAACCAAGATCTGAGCACTACTTAGTGCCCATTTATTGGCAC
Source organism: Eulemur rufifrons (assembly GCF_041146395.1). NCBI lineage: Eukaryota > Metazoa > Chordata > Mammalia > Primates > Lemuridae > Eulemur > Eulemur rufifrons. Next base: position 32,422,829 of record NC_091000.1, on the reverse strand, counting down.
ACAGCCACACCCACTTGTTTATGCATGGTCTGTGGCTGCTTTCATGCTACAATGGCAGAGCTGAGTAGTTATGACAGAGGCCATATGGTCTGCAGAGCCTGTAATATATAGTATCTGGCCTTGTACAGAAAAGGCCTGCCAATCCTTGGGATAGAGGGAAAAAAACATAAACAAAAGCAGTAACCACACATATAGGCTCTAATAATTTCCTCCAGGAAGGAGACTTTGTCAGGAGTTGAAGCTGTGATTACAGTCATCAGCTGATTAAGTTCATGGTAATCCACTGTGCTTTCTAAGATCCATCTGTGTTCTGCTCCCGTCAAATCAGTTACATGGGGATACAAAACTATTATATGCTTCCAATATTTAATTTGATACTCCTCTTTGCAGTTTCCTCATGAATAGATTGGTTTGATTAACTCTTTGAGTAGAACCTAGTGAAAGTCCTGGAATACCACCCTCCTCCCAAGATTAAGACAAATTCTCTTCAGTTTGAATGTATGTTTTCACCCTCCTTGACCTAGCAGTCCATAATCCATTCCCCAATCATATCCACAAATATTTTTGCTAATATAAAATAAGAAAGAAAATGATTCTTTCTTTCTATAAAGGCTTTTCCCTGGATATTTGACTCTATAACTGCCCGCCACCATCACCTAGCACCCCTACAAACACATGGGACGTGCTGGCATTTTAATTATAGCACTGGAGAGAAGGAAGGATGTCGGGAATGTGGAAATAAAGAATTGACATTTCCTTGTAGAGTAAGTCCTCCAGAGAGGTTATTACAGGGTTTCAAATAAGACAAGAACAGCCTCTGCAGATAGTTGACGCTCATCAGGACATGTTTATGCTGCTAAAATTCACTAGAATTTGCAAAGGTGGCTCCTTTGTGGGACTTCCTGAACTGTGACCTATGGGTGTTCCTCTGTGACACCCCTACCCCAGTCAAGGCTCAGCAGCAGTTGGGGGTCAAAATATTCTGAGGCCTCCTAATCCTTCCACATATCCCCATTTCAATTCTCAGGGTTCCACATTTTTATGTTCAATGTTCTACTGGCAAGGCTGAGACTCCAACAGATCAAAGCAAACTTCAGAATTAACCATTGCATTTGGTTTGCAGCTATTTTGGCCCTGCTGCAAGAGATTATTTTAGCATAGTTATATATGATTCCCCCTTTTTTTTTCCTAACCGAGCCTTGAGCTGAGAATTGAGTGATTTGAGCTTGTTATTTTCTTTATTTAAGCCTCTCCTGACTGTTAGTAGTAACCACCCCAACCCACAGTCCTGGTGGCCCGTCCATGTTATTCAGAGGCAGTGGCTACTTGAATCCCCAAAACGTTGTCGTCTTACCCCTGCACGTCACAGGCTAAAAAATTCTCATTCTTCAATATGACTACTGGAATTTTACTGCCCTGATCTCCAACTTTGCAGACAATGAATCCCAGAATCCTTTCCTCTCCCCTTTCCCTGAGGCATTGGAATCAGTCCTGGTTTCTATTTCTGAACTAATCAGGGTTACTAAACAGAAATTGGCTGTTTTAGTTAGGTTATACTAAACATGGAATAGGGCTCTGTGGCTTTGGAAAGAGAGCTCAGGGGCTCAACCTACACAGGTTTATTTCTCTCTTACAGAGCATTCCAGAAGAACCCAGGCACTCTAGAGGAGGTGGGTGGTTCAACAACATGAGGTCATCCAGGGAACCTGGTTCCATCTCTCTGGCTGCCCTGTCACCTCCTCAAATGCTGCTCTTATTCACTGAACCAAAGCTGACTCACCCGTACCGTGGACACATTGAGCCTGTAAGAGGAGGAAAAGGAGGCAGGGGAGTGCAAATGAGTTCCTTTTGAGGAAGTGACATGGAAGATATACATATCACTTCTGTTCACATTTCCCTGATGAGAATTTAGTCGCATGGCCACGTGTGGCCACAAGAAGGCTGGAAAATGTAGTCTTTAGCCCTGTGGCCATTTGGCAACTACACCTCAATAAAGCATGGAAAAAAATTGCCCAGGTGGTTTGGTGGGGGGGGGGTGGGGGTACAGGAAGATAGGAGAGGAGCAGGGAGTGAGTACTGTTTTTCATAAAACATAAGCAAAATAAGAGGCTATAAATAAATTATATTACTATTAATTAGGGGGAAATTTGTGTTGTTTTAAGCTCCAAAGTTTCTGGTAATTTGGTACAGCAGCAATAGGAAATGAATATAGCAGCTGCTGCTTGGAAACTCCATTGGCCAAGCCAAGATTTTCTCAGAATCATACTGCCATCTGAAGCTCTTCGCACCAATCTTTCCTTCCCTTTCTCCTTTCGCAGTTGTCAGATCCATCTCTCAGCCTAATGGCTCTCTCCCCCAACTTCCACTGCCTTCCTCTTTATCCTCCAGAGCCAATTTCCCCAATAAATCTCTTGCACCTCTAATCCCATTTTGCCACATGCTTCTTGGAGATTCTAAACTAAGAATTGCCACCAACCCTACTCTCTCTCCTGCCTGAGGAAACTAGAGGTGTCAGCTGTCCCCCATCCCTCACCCCACTCCCCAGAGTAGATTCTCCACTGTCCCCTCTTCTTTGGCTCACTAGTTTCCATTTCAAAGTCCCAGGTAGGTGCTGACTGGCCAAGCCTGGGGCATATGCCCCACTCCAGGGCAGGGGGCTGGCAAAGCCAGTCTCTGGCCTGTCTGACCTCCATAGTAGAGGTGGGCTCTAGGTCTCACGGAGACTCATACAGTGGGGGCTTCCCTAATCTTGAAAAGTGGGTCTATGTGCTGCAGAGTACTCCAATGGCAAATGTCCCTCTCTCAAGTAATCTGGACCCCGTTCTGTGTGACCAAGAGATGGTCAGTCTTTTTTCCCTGGAACTTCTGAGGACCTGTGGGAGGATGCACACAATAGCTCAGAGCTTCTGCCTGGGCACCGCTACTGATCAACTCTTGTCATCTCCTGACCTCACCTCCTTGTTACTCGTTTGTCCTATGTGGATGCAAACTCCTCCCTTTATTCTAGCAACACAGCTGTCACCAGCCATAGAGGGTGACAAAAACTTTACTGAGGCTTTGGGAATAACATGAAGACTTGTACCACAGAAAAGGGAGAGAGAAAACTCTGTATCATTGCTCCCGAAGCCATTGGTCATAACCCCACCAAAGAAATCCTTTGCAAATAAACCCCACTCTTCCCCTCCTGCCCGTCACTGTGATGCTCAAGTCCATCTCTCCTCCGCTCCATGAGCCCCCTTCTTTATCTCCACTCTCCCCTGGCCTGCTTCTCCCCTGAAAAAGCCATAAAATCTATTAGAGAAACAAAACCTCTGGTGAGCAGCTTAGCTCTTCCCTGTCTTAATCTGTTTCTTCCAGAATAGAAGCATGGTCCTAGCTTTGTTCAACCAAAAAGCCTCTTACAGTGTCTTCCAGTCAAAAGGATAGTCTCTCTGAAAATGAATTCTGTCTCAATCTCTAGGGTAACAGGTGCAAATTCTAGGTGGGTTTAAAAATAGCAACGTCAACAAAATAATAATAGTAAAAATAGCAGTGTCCTTGTGATGGTTAATTTTAGCTGTTGACTTGACTGGATTAAGGAATCCCTAGAGAACTGGTAAAGTGTTGTTTCTGGGTGTGTCCGTGAGGCTGTTTCCAGATGAGACTGGCATGTGAGTGGGGGGATTGAGTGGGGAATATCCATCTATAATGGGTGGGCACCATCCAATCGGCTGGGGGCCCTGGTAGAACAAAAAGGCGTAGGAAAGGTGACTTCTTTTCTCTCTCCTGGAGCTGGGACACTCATCTCCTCCTATCCTTGGACAACAGATCTCCCGGCTCTCTGGCCTTCAAACTCTAGGACTTACACCAGTGGCTCCTTGGGTTCTCAGGACTTTGGCCTTGGACTGAGAGTTACACCATCGGTCTTCCTTGTTCTGAGGCCTTCACACTTGAACTGAGCCATGCTACTGGCATCCCAGGGTCTCCAGCCTGCAGATGGCCTGTCAATGGACTCCTCAGTCTCCATAATCATGTGAGCAAATTCCCCTAATAAATATTTATCAATATATTTATCAATATTGGTATCGATACTGATAACGATACAGATATACCTCTTATTGCTTCTGTCTCTCTGGATAACCCTGACTAATACAGTTCCTGAGCCTACACTATGCCATTCTACTCCACTCCCAAACACACCCACATATACAGGTAGGCAGGTAGGTAGGTAGAGAGATAGATCAACAGACAGATATAAATTGTGAGCTTCACGTTCTAAGGACAACACCCTATTCCCAGTGGCCTGCCACAGCACCCCCACTCTCCCATGTCTGTCTCAGATTGTTGCTCCCCCTCGGTCTGTGCTCATAGGTCAGGTGACCCACGATGCAGAAGCACTCCCTGCAGATGATCATGCCTTCGGGGCTGTTGTGCTTTCTGGACGCCCAGGCTGCCCTGCCTCCGTCACAGGGCTGTGGTGTCTCAGGGGCCCTCACGCTGTTCCCTGTGACTGTCCCAGGCTCCATCTCACCAGACAGCAGTGGTTTGGGGGCTTGGCCACATAATGGGCTGAGCTCCACTAAGATGCCTGACAGAGCAAGGAAAGGAGCAGAGTAGCTTTTAGGAACAAGCCACTCCTAGTGGGAGCAGGATAACTGCCCAAGGAGCCTCTGACTCTCTCCCCAAACCTCGCCTCTTTCTGTAGAGTGCCCTAAATTCTGTCCTCACCACCCCTGTGGCATCTGTTCCCCACTCTCCCTCCACCACAGACATAGATAAAACACCACCCGAAAAGGGAGAGGGAAGTACTCAGAATTCTTCAGAGGTGAGTGGAGGTAAGAACCTGACCCAGATTCTTCCCTTTTACAAAGGAAGACTAACTAAATAAATAAAAATGTAATTTTTTTCCCTCTCTTCCTTGGTCCAGTGAAGACCAAAATCTTCAAAATGGACTTTGGTAAAAACAAAAGAAAATGGTAGGAAAAGAAAAAGATAATTTAAAAAAATGTCTCAAAGCCAAATTTGCGCTGTTGAGATCTCTAATCACTAAATTCTGGTAACACGTTGTTTGACTCAGGCTAGGATTCTTTTCCTTCCAGTTCTGCTTTTTTGTTATTGTTTTTGTTTTCACATTTTCATTTGTCTACCGTCATGGACTTAGCATTTCTCCTCACTCCACTCCATTCACTTCTACCAGTAGCCAGCACCAATACAAAAATGTGCCCTGGGAATCATAACAGCTGCCATTTATTGGTCATTTACCACATCCAGGCACTTTATATAAGAAGGCTATAATGTAGCTAATAAAAATAATAACATAAGAATAATAATAGGTAACTTTGGGAAATATTTTCTACATATAGCTTTTATCCTCATTTCGTCCTCACAACCATCCTGTGAGGTAGGTATTATTAATATTATCACCATTTTAGAGATAAAGTGAAGTAAACACTATTAATTTCATTTAGAAGAATAGTAGATGAGGCTCAGAGAGGTTAAATCACACAGTTATTAAGTGGCAGAGACAGGATTTGAACCAAAGTCTCTGATTTTTAAAATCCACCCTTTTTTTAAAAAATGTTCCACTTCACCTAAGAAGTTAATGCACCTCCAGGCAACCAGATAACTCCTTCTCTTTTCAGAGTCTGCATCTGCATCTCAGATCTTTTGCAATGCAGAAATATAATATGACGAAGCCCACTGTGGGGTTAGGACAGCCCCATCCTGGATTGGTTTCTCAACTGCACTCCTCTCTGAGGAATTCCAATTAGTCTTTTCCTCTCCCATTTTGGGTGGTCCTTTCTCTTCTTTTCTCTGGGAAAATTCCTGACTTACCAGAACATTTCACAATAGTACAACATTGTAGTAGCAACATCACAGAGGCAGAAGGAAGAAGAATGGCCTTCTCCATAGTCCTGGGGATGTGGAAGTTCCTTGTTCACACGTGGTCGTTTTTTCCCTTCCCCGTCACAGATTAAGAGGTGCATTAGCCTGGGATGCAGAGGGCAGCTCTAGAGTCAGACAGACCTGCCTTCTGGTGGCTCTCCCCCCAGGAGCCACATGACTTTTGTCAAGTCACCAATTGTGCCTTGGATTCTTCATTTGTAAGTGAGAACGGAACTGTCTTGTAAGTTGCAGTATGCATTCCCAACAGCAAATGAAGAGTAGCCAGTGCATAGGAGGCCTGGAATAAATGGTAGCCACTAACTGTAGACTGATTTTCAGGCCCCTTGTTTTGCTTCACCTTTGTGTTGAGGTGAAATCACAGATGGTACTAATAAAACAGATGAATAATTTGCATTGAACTTTTGTGGATGGTTTAAATGTCATAGTCATTGAGAAGGTGGATCTGGCTGATTGTTCTTTGAATTCTCAGTTTGGGCTGGAGCTTTGTGTTATAACAGGAGGGAACTAGATGAGGTGAGTTGCCAAAAGCCCTCCCCACCCCCAGGCACTTCATTAGATGGAATGTAGTGGACTTTGGCCAGCTCTTCTCCATGCTGGCTCTGAATGAGGGGCTCTGGCAAGAATGGACACATGGGCCTTAACACGGACTCATTGTGCTACTTTTGGCTTTCCTTGTCATTATTTCCTACTCTAAACTCAAAAAATCATTACTTCCTCTTTTATTATGTTTTAGCATGAGTGATTTAATGCCACAGATATTCAAAATAAGCCTGCACACGGCCTGTGTGTGAGGCACAGGGATGGGAGCTGCTCATACATTGTTTCCTTAATTCTTAGAACAGACCAAGATAGAGGCCCCGTCTCAGAGATAGCTAGACTGAAGCTCAGAGAGTTTAAGTAAGTTGCCCAAAGTCACACAGCCAATGAGTACAAGAACCGGGATTTAAGCCTAGGTCTGCCTATTTTCAGAGTTTATGGAAGGAATTGAGACATTTCTTAGTCTAATTTTCTTGGAGCTTTGTTTTGCTTTGTTTTATTCTGTTCAGCATACTTTCTTCATCAGCCTAACACCTGCTTCAAGTCTAATGTAAACAGTCACCTCTGCCTGGAAGCCTTCCTTGTCCCTGTAGACCAGATCAGGTAGCCCCCATAGAGTCCTACGTGGAGGCTGGTCATAGCACTTACTACACCGATGAAGACTATGGGTGCTGTGTTTGCCTGTCAGACTCCTCCTTCTAGGCTGAGCACCCGAGGACAGCATTCTTTACTTCCATAGCGCTTGGTACTTAGCAGGGGCTCAGGGCAAATTTGTGGGCTTGAACTGCCAAATTGAAGCCACAGGTCAATATCTGAACTGAATACTTCTGCTAAAGTGGAAACCTTAAGATGCAGATAGGCCAGTAATCTCCAATTTTTGTTTGCTAAAGAGTATGTGTGCACATGTGTATGTGATGAAAATATGTACCATGGGCTTTTTCTCTCCTCCTGTAATACTTTCATTCCCGATATCACTAAGCCCATGGGAAGCTATTTCTGTGAACCTCAGACATTCTGCTGCTCCCTTTAAATAACATCCCTCATTATACCTCTCCACTTTTCTCCCTTATCTCCTTTACTTCAGGCAAGATGCGAGACCTAACTTTGCTTTAATTAAACCCAGAATGGACTATCACATTGTTCCTGTGACAAGAACAATCTAGCCTCATTGTTCTTTGAAGATAATAGCATAGCTAAGATATAGACTATTTACCACGTGCAGGGACCAGTCTAAGCACTTTACTTACATTAACTCATTTACTCCTCACAATAACTTTTTGAAATTGGTACTATTAGTATCCCCGTTTTACAGATGAGGAAACTCTGGTATAGACAGGAGACATAACGTGCCCAAGATCACACCAGCAAGTTAGTGGTCAGTTCCGACAGCAAAAGCAGGCAGGCTGGCTCCAGAGCCCATGCTAGCCCACCGCTGCTTACTACCTTTGACATGGAATCAGGTCCACGAGGACACTGACCTTACTTACTTCAGTTGTCTAGGTTGGAAATTATAGAATCTTCAGATTAGAAGGAACCTTATGGTCCAATCTAACTCAACTTTCTACTCACTGCAAAATCCCTTCTAGAACTTTCCAGATCGATGAACATTTAAGCCCTCCATGAGTACTCTCAGTGACGGGAAAAACACTGTAATATGGTTGTAAAATATAAACTCTTCCTGGATAAATTATTGCATAATAAAAACATGCCTAATGGCTATACTCCCCTAATATGTTCATTTGGTATTATTTTATATGCAAACTTATTTTGATAAAACTGTTTCTTTAAAAAAAGTTTTCATATAATTTGTCTTGAGACACCTAAATTTTTCTTTCATATCTCCTTATTAATGGGCTTATTTTCAGGGAAGAAAGTACGAACAAAGGTAAAAGGGAAAAAATCATCTCATTTGTTCATATTGTTGTTGTCTGAGGGGTAAAAAATAAAGGCTAACAGTGGGTGAGTGATCTTTTTAATATTTTTAGTTAATTTCCCACACATGCTTTTAAAAGCAACCATGGTACTATTTTCTCCCACCATTTAAAAAAATCTGTTTGAAATGAACTACTAGAAAAGTTAGGACATCATAAATTATGCTAAATAGAGCAATTTATTTGATATTTAACCCCCAATTAAAATGAAAATATCAATTGCAGCTGTTCATTAGGTACATTCTTAGTTTGTGTTTATGCCACAGCAGTGGAAAAAACCCAGAATCCCATAATTTTAGAGACATTTCTAAATGCTTGTTACACAAAATTTGCAAGTGTAGCAACGTCAGAGACAATGCACCATCACAGCTAAGGTTTGGGTTCTGGGGTTAGACTGCCTGGATTTAAAGCCCTGCAGTCCTCATCTCAAAACAATACTGAGAACATTCAACATTCTCAGCATAATGCCTAGCACTTTAGATGCCCAGTAAATGCTAATGGTATTATTTTCCTAGTCCAGTGAAATCTTTGAAGTGTAGGCAAAGCTTGGGACTGAGAATGAAGGATCAAAGCCTTGTAATCCAAAGCTTTTTAACTGTTTCCCCCAATTTTGCCAAAAATAAACTTAAGGGAGCAAGATAGCCCATGATTAACATACCTAAAATCACCAACAGACAGACCAGAACACAAGGAAGAACATGAAAATTATAGGCTAAGATGTGGCCAGGACACAGGTCAGGTGAGAAGGGGTTCACAGAAGCCAGAGCGCCAATCCTGGACTCATCACATGGGCAGGAGCAGAAATACTTCCCAGTCTGAAGGTACCGAGAAACTGAATAAGCTCTTTGCATGTCCTTCCTTGTCATGGAAGAATGGCCTTGGACCAGGCTTCCAATGACCTGGATTTTAGTCCTGAGTCTGCCCTCTGTTAGGTTTCAGGCAGGTCACCTTAATTTTCTGAGCCTCAGTTTTCTCATACTAATATATTAATATTTTTTTTCTGCCTACCCTAGGGTCATTGAGATACTGTGTGGGAAGGTGCATTGAAATAAGGTTTCAGAGCACTGTCCATACAAATGCCACATTTTAGCACTATTACTCCTGTCTTCTAATACGACTACTGATTTCCCAGGACTTAGCAACCAGGGGGTGGGAGGCAGGCAAAGGCAACTGGTCACATGTGATAAAAACAGGCACAAATTCTTTTTTCACCTTACAACCCCCGTGTAGGAATGGACACAAACACTAACAAAGCCTCACGCATTGATTTGAAAGGGTTCACTTCACCTTGCACTCTTCAGCAAGCACGTACCGAGCACTTTTTCAGTGGGTGACTATGTGACATCAAATGCTCAGTTAAAAACATCCTTCCAAATAAAAGGAAATTCGTCCTAGAAATGAGTAGAATGGCAGAGTGAAAGCAGAGCAGTTTCTACACATGCTTTAGTGCAAGGAAGCGGCGGTACAGTTTGCTGTGTGTCCAATGATATGATCAAAGTTAATAGGTAATCAGTTATTATGCAATAATAGATTGTTGCCTTTTCTTGTTTCCAATTCTCTAAAATGTCTCTATATTAAATTTGTCAATATAAAAATTCCCCTAAAGTGAATGAGGCATTCTGCCATTTTTAGTGATTACATGTGACATTTTCTTCATCTTAATGAGACCATTATTTTTTGTTAGACTTAGTGATTTTATTAATTAAAAAGAATGGCAGGAGAGTGGCAGCGTGGTCACAGGGTTCTCAGAGGGTCATAGCATTGTAGATCCAGAAAGGGCCTGACCAAACCCAGGCTGGGACTCTCCATTTACATGAAAGTCTCCATCTAGAAGTCAAAAAGCTGGGCTTTGCTATCATCTCAGCCATTAAATAGCTGTGTAACCCTGCACAAGGGCTTTCAGATTTTCTTTGGTTCAGTTTATTGGTCAAACAAGGCATCTTTAATTCCATGATATTATACTTTAAATTAAGTTTACTATGTTGGCATCTCTTTATATATTTTTAAGCTAATAATATATTCTAGCACAGGATGGTTTTCTTTCTACTTTTGACAATGTTGACAACCAACGGTGGGGTGGGGGACTGGCTGTATTCAAATTCTCTGTTATTGGGAAAAGCATAGTTTTTCTTAATAGGCAGTAAATAGCCTCAGGGTGGGGTCTGAGGCTGATTATCTTCTGTCTTCCATGGTGCCTTTAACCTACTACTAGAAGGGAATGATGAGCTTTAGAATTTCACTCTTGTGTGTTTCCATGTCTTTTGGATAAAAGCATCCTGCTCTGAAACACCATTAGGGAAAAAGTCCTAATGTAATATGGGCTTCCAGGGCAGTGAACGTTAATTGTGTTGCCCAATACCAACTTATTAATGCTCACTAACACAAAAACACATGTAGTGTGTGTGCACACACAGCGTCCACATATAGTTTTTGAGAAAAGAATTTGGGGTTTCCCACGACATCATGCTTTGGGTTAGTGCACTCCATCATTGATTTGTATGCAGAGCAATATTTCCCAAAGCTGCTTCTTCAGCAACACGAATGTTGACATGGCAGTCAAAAGGGATGATGTAAATACAGCCATTCAGAATATTCTGGATGTCCTTTTTTATGATGTGGAATGTGCAAAATGTCCAAGACATGACAGACATTACAATTTCTCAAGGGAGGCATAACTGGAAGAGTTTACAAATGCTCAACTTGGATTTTCCCTGCATCTCAGCTGTAAGACCGATTGTGTCATTATCTTGAAGTCTGTGCTCCACAGGGGCTATTTGAAAGATCCAGTTGAGGCTCCCACTTTCGTTTTCTCATTTCTGTCCCACAGGTTCACCCACTACTGCAGGAGCGTGTGGCTTCCTGCGCTGGGGCAACACAGGGAGACCGTGACGCGCAAGCTTCTCCACATGTGTGATTCATTTTCCTCCCCTAATGACTCAAGAAGAGATTTTTAGAATTCAGTCTGAGTCTCAGTAATTCAATTTGTAGAAAAAAGCAGGCAAAGCCTTAATTCTATCATAATTAGTTTCATGTGTGAATGCACTAATTGTTTTGTTAGGAAATATATTAGGTAAATAGCATGTGGATGTGGTGGATAAGGACTACAAAAGAATCTCCTGGAAGGTCGACAGCTGTTCTCCTGGGTAGACCTGGGAGTGTCTTCATTAAGGCAGGCAGTTTGGAGCAACCCGATCTCCCGTCTACGTGCTGGAACTTGAAAGTTGTCCACACTCAGGATTTCCGTCTCTTCTTAAGCAAGCAAGGACTGGTTTTGCATGCCCTACCCATGCACATCTTTATGAAAATGTAAACTTTTCATTCACTTTCGGGGTTTCACGGAAAAAGTCAGCTTTGTCCTGTTAGTAATTAAACCAGCTGCTGTAATATTTTGATTGGGTTGCAATTGCTTTTCATGGGAGCTGCTTGACCATCTCTTCTTTGTTTCAATAACTTGGCCAGTGCTTTCAGCAACCACTGTAAAGTTAGTCAAATGTCCACGCTACTTCTTCAGGTTTTGATACTTGAAGAAGGTGGTAGAAGATTTTCTAGAGTCATAGCAAGCATGTCCGGATTGTGTAATTTCAGCTTTGCAAATATAATGTATTACCAATTCAGGAAACAGCTATAGCTTCTATAGCTCCTCTAGGTTATAAATAGTGTTGACCATTATTTCCTAAAGAAAAGTCACGAAGCCTTTCCTGAAAGGCTAGTCTTGTGCTAACTGAGGAACTGGCTAAAAAGGAAGTTTGTGCGTGTGTGTGTGTGTGTGTGTGTGTGTGTCTGGTGGCAGGGTAGGGTGGCAGGGTAGGGAGGCGGCGGTGAGGTCCCCGCTTTTATAAATCTGGTTAGCCTGCTTTGGCTTTCATGTTAGCTTTATTCTTCCCTTTGGACATTTTCCCCAGTCACTTTTGGCCTTTGTTCATTTTAAAGGAAGCTGAGAAAGATCTACCCAAGCAGGAGAGGAATATAGTTGCCCACAAAATGACTAATGTGTTCTCTTTTTCTGTGTTGTACAACAGTGTTGCCCCTGTATTAGACAGTAGGAATTGGAGTCCCTAAGTTACAAAAAATGGCAAAACGGATACATTTTAAAGACAAAGAATGAATATTGGTGGGAAAATGTCTAAAGGCATAGGCAGCCTCGGGCAGGTCTGACCTGACCTATGATAATCAGTTACTGAGAAGAAAGTAATTATTAAGGCAGGGGAGGGGACAATCACCCCAACCCCAAAATCCTGAGCTAGCAATTAGCCCGGGTCCCAGGCCATCCTAAATGGTAAGTTCATTAACTTTCAGGAAGGCCTGAGTAAAATACATAAGAAGTGGCTTCCCTCTTTGAGCAACACATACGCTACAGCTGGCTGTGAGCCCAGGCCGAGGGGCCTGCCGGTTAGTGGTGAGAATGCCCACAGTGAGGAAGGAGGTGGGCCAGCCCTTGGAAGGAGGCTGCCCCCTGGTTGTAGGCATGAGAGAAAGATAGCCCTACCCATCAATGGCCCTCATTTGTCCTTCTAGTGCTTTAAATTTGAGTCGGGCCCTGCACTGAATTGTTCACATAGATTATTTTTTTAAATTATTTATTTATTTAAGAGTCTCGCTCTGTCACTGGGTCAACCGGAGCTAGAGTGCAGTGGTGTCATCACAGCTCACTGCAACCTCAAACCCCTGGGCTCAAGTAATCCTCCTGCCTCAGCCTCCCGAGTCGCTGGGACTACAGGCACGTTCCTCTATGCTCAGCTAAGAGTCTCACTTTTGCTTAGTCTGGTCTTAAACTCCTGGCCTCAAGCAATCCTCTTGCCTCGTCCTCGCAAAGTGCCAGGGTTACAGATATGAGCCACCATCCCCACCATACATTATTTTTAATAATCCTTAGGCATAAAGTACTATTATTATTCTCTTGAGAAAACTGAGGCCCAGAGAGATGAAGCCACTTACTCAGGATGCAGGATGAGATGGCAGAGTGAAATTCAGTTCCATGTTGTTCTCCCTAGAAGACCCCGCTCTGCTCCGCCACATCTTACTGTTGTTTACACCACTTGCGTTTGGTGTCTGAACCTCCCATGCACTTCCAAGGGCCTTATTTCTCCATCCCTCCTTTCTCTGTTGCCTGTTTCTTAAAACTTCCACCCTCGGGGATGGGAGGTGGAGGAAGGAAAAGAGCTGCTGCCTCCCTCTCCCTCGTTTGCACACCTGTTTCATTTTACCACATACAAGTTCGTTTAAGTCTTAACCGCCCCTACGCCCATCCCCCGCCCCTACACCCATCCCCCACCCCCAGCAAGAATATTGCAACGTCAGGATCTGCTACAGCATAAGGACTTTGGCCACAGCACTAAGTTTAGACAGGGTCACCCAAATTAATCAAGTTGCCTAAAGCCTTGATTGTTTAGATAACTTCAGTGGCAAATGCTTCCCTTCTGCTCTCAGTCCCCACCTCTCTCCACACACTAATGGGTCTTCAGAAAATGTCCTGCTCAATTATCTCTTTGACGTCCAAAGGGATGCTTCAGTCCAGATGGAGCAGACAAGGAAGAGAGCCTTTTCAGGACAATTCTTAAAAATACACACAGAATAGTACAGGGACCAGGCATTCTCCTACGCTGCTGTCAAGTATGTGGAATGGAAGGATCTCTCCAGCAATTCAATGATATATTTCGAAAATCTGAACAATATTGATGCTCTTTCATCAAACAATACTGCATCTAGAAATTTATCCTAACTCAATAGCCATAGACATGTGCAAATATTCGTATGCACACAAATGTTCATCACAGAACTGGCTTATAACAGTGAAAAATCTGGAACAATTGAAGTGTCAGTGATGGGGGCTTGTCTATGTAAATGAAAACACATCCATACGATATAATATTACACAGTCATAAAAAGGGGTTTCATAGAAAAGACTTAATGATTTGAAGAAATGATCATGAAATATTAAGCAAATATTTCAAGAAAGTTCTGTTCATTGTGGTATCTACTAGTCACATGTGGTTATTTAAATTTTCATTGATTATAATTAAATAAAATTAAAAATTTAGTTCCTCAGTCACACAAGACACATTTCAAGCACTCACAAGTTATATTGGACAGTGCAGATATAGAACATTTCCATCATCTGCCCAAGTGAGGTCCCTAATATTGAATATGATGTCATTTTTTCCGATGTACGTGTACACACAGAAAAATATTAGAAGGATGTATGCCAAATAAAATTAGGATGGTCTTTGGTAGGTGGGATTAGATAAGAGGTAGGCAAACTTTTTCTGTAAAGTTCCAGATAGTAAGTATTTTAGACTTTGGGAGCCATATGGTCAGTGTCGAAACTACGCTACTCTGGCGTTATAGCACGCACGCAGCCATGGGCAGCACAGAAGTGAGTGGGCATGACCACATTCAAATAAAACTTTATAGACAAAAATAGGTGCTGGGCTGAATTTGGCCCACAGGCCAGAATTTGCTGACCCCTGGGTTAGGTAATTAAGAGTGAGGGTTTTTTTCCTGTGCACTTATTCATATTTGAATTGTTTTACATAAACAATTGTTTATCTTTTATTTTAAAATAAAACTCACTGGAAAATTATATATATGCATGTATTTATATAAATATATGTGTCTGTGTGTATATATATCCAGACCTGAAAAGTCTGGGTGCCGATATATGGAATTCTTTGCAAAGCAAAGCTATTAAATAATTTAAACTCTCATACACCCAGGAGTTTATATATATATATAAAACTCCTTCCCACCCCTGCCATGAGCCTGTCCTACCACTCACACTTTCCATCTCCCGCTGCACAAAGACCACCTGCTCTCACGCTCAGAGCGCAACACCTGGGTGTGTGTTTCTGAGCTTGCCAAGATGGAAATGTACATCTTAGAAAATGGTTCTAGGAGAAGGCAACCTCCGAAATGGTGTTTTAAAATTTATGAAATTTGAAACTGATGTTTAAAAAACTAGATATCACATCTAAAATTAGGGGGGCAGGAAAACAAACCAAAAACAACTATCAACGTCTCTAGCTTCTATTTAAAAAAAACAAAAAATAGGGCAGCATTCATCTCACAGTTCCTCATGATGACCCTTGGCTGGTGTTGAGGACAGACACACACTCCGTGTGTACCCCGTCCCACCGCCCCTCTCATGTGGCTGCTGGCCCTCTCCACCCATGCACATCACCTGCCTTGGCTGCTGCCGCCATTTGGATTCAAGACCCTGGGACTCGATGATTGTGAAGGCCCTTGCCTGTTCCCAGAGTCTACTGGATTTCCATTACATTTATGCCAATTAAAGCTAAAATCCTTTCCTTAAAGTCTCCCTTAGTTTATGAACATTTTTAGCCACAAATGTTCTGCTCATGCTAAGTGCTAGAGTCAGGAGCTATTTTTCTCATGAACAAAGAAGGGTATGAAACCCCCAGCCAAGCAAACAGGTTTTCCCTACAAGTGCCATGCGGAGCTACTTGGAAATCACTAGGGCTGTTCTCCAAATCTTTTTTTGTTTCATCCCCACATCCAGGTACAGAATAAGATTGTACTTTCTCGCCCCCTTGAAATGGTCCTGGCCAGGGATTTTGAGAAAATTGACACGAGTCATTTCTGGACCTTAGCATTTTATATGCTCTGGAACCCTGGGTACTCTCTTCCTTCTGGAACAGGGATTGGCAAAGTTCAAGATGATTTCTGTACCATCACAACCTCAATCCCTAAGTGACTGATAAACAGAGCTGTTTATCAGCTCGTGATAGGTATCTATCGGGAAAAAAAAATAAAACTGCGTTGTTTTAAGGGATGAGGCTTGGGGTTGGTTGTTACTGCAGCATAACCTTGTCTGTCCTGACCACTTAGGTGTCCTGACTGAAAAATACCATTTTCAAGCCCCTAGACTCTATTTTACACTAGCCAACCTCCTCTTTCTTTGAAGTCCCTTTCCTTGAATCCAAGCATAAAGTTAGAAGATTGTTAAGCATTACCTGCTGTCATTTCCTCATTTCTTGGCATTGCTCTACACTTGAACTTTACCACCCTTTCCCCCGTTATATAATAGATTGGAGGTCACACGTGTTTCCTACTTTGAATAATTCATCTCCACAGAATCTCAGGATTTGAGTTAGAACATTTATTTCTTTCACTTTAATATTTTATCATTTTTGTCCTAAATGTATGACCTTAACTGGTTGCCATGCATTTCATTTCTTCGTGCCTTAAATATTTTAAAAGTTTCAAAGTACAAACATTATTCACAGAGGGTGTAACAAAAAATGCTTGGTTTTAGTTCTGTATTATTTAATTATGACTGGGTGTCATTAACATGATTATTTTTCTCCTTCTGATTTTTTTCTGCTTTGGCTCCAGTCTTTGCCTTCCTTGGAATATTTGAATGCCTGACATTTGGCCACAGTGCTGACAGCTGGAAGGTGGACTGCATGACAGTAAGACCCCTGGACCTCCACTCGTGTTAGGGTACCAAGGCTTTTGAAAAGTCCCAGAGTTGATACTTTTCCTGGGGCCTCAGAAATCATGATCACAAAGCACAGGCAGAGGGAAATTTCAATGTCGAAAGTCATGTTTCTTTCATCTGTTACTACTGCAGAGAGTATTAGAATAGTTCATTTTTTTATTTTTTATTTTT
Source organism: Eulemur rufifrons (assembly GCF_041146395.1). Taxonomy (NCBI): domain Eukaryota; kingdom Metazoa; phylum Chordata; class Mammalia; order Primates; family Lemuridae; genus Eulemur; species Eulemur rufifrons. Next base: position 32,405,846 of record NC_091000.1, on the reverse strand, counting down.
TTTTAAATATTTTTAAGAGGAGAGAAAGGGGAGGGCTTCAATTTTCTTTTTCTTTTCTTTTCTTTCTTTCTTTCTTTCTTTTTTTTTTGAGACAGGATCTCACTCGGTCACCCTGGGCAGAGTGCAGTGGCATTATCATAGCTCACTGCAGCCTCAAACTCTTGGGCTCAAGCGATCCTCCTGCCTCAGCCTCCTGAGTATCTGGGACTACAGACATGTGCCACCATGCCCGGCTAATTTTTCTATTTTTAGTAGAGACGGGGGTCTCACTCTTACTCAGGCTGGTCTTGAACTCCTGGGCTCAACCAGTTCTCCCACCCCTGACTCCCAGAGTGCTAGGATTACAAGTGTGAGCCACCGCACCCAGCCTAGGTCATTTTTTAATCATAAGAACTAACGTATATTCTATATTCAACCACATGACAGTTAATAGTTGAAGGGCTTGATAGGAATTGTCACCACACCTCACAGAGGAGATCCTATTAATTTTCCACCTCACAGATAAGGAAACTGAGTGGTAAATTCAGTTTCAGTCTTCAAGGGGCAGGGAGGGCCCAGTTACCGTAAGGGTGAGTTGGGCCGGGGAGCTGGGGGAAGGCCTCACTCACCGCCATGTTCTCTCCTTTCACTGCACAAGAGTTTGCTTTTCCACTCTGCCAGGGCAAGTGCGGTGTGGTGGATCTGCTGCTGTCCAGCGGGGTGACCTGTTGTCAGTTTTAATGACTGCATTAAATAAACATTATTAAAAAAATCATAATTCCCCACATCATACTTACTCATGGTGGTTGCTTCTACTTTTTCCTCTAAATTCGAACCTGCCAGCTGGACACAAGACGCAATCCCTTCAGGGTTTTCCCAAAAGACCTACTCACACTAAGCATATCACGTATTCAGAAACAGTATAGTTTTGACAGGCCAGTGAGGCGGTCCCTTTCTGCCCTCTCACTAGCATGTCGTCCTCTCCCTCTAGCGTCGTCTCCACAGGACCACCCACCCCCATCACCCACCCCGGATCCCTTGTCACCATGCAGAGCTCCTGGGATGAGTGGTCCCATTCCTGCTCAGGGGAAGCACTGATAAAAAAGTGTCTCATGGGCTCAGCAAAGCCCCCCTCAAAGGTGAGAGTCTCATACCAGCTGCAACAGAAATAACATTTCCACTGTATCATTCTACTCAGGAACTGATTTTTAAATTAATTATCACCTGAACTTTGGCTGTACAGGCATTACCTAAGAATTACACACATTGGCCCTCAGTTAATTTTAAGATGTCAGAAGTGGGATTCTATAAATCAAACTTAAAATCTAATAATCTGACGATATGGAAGAATCATTAATGAAATATCAATGACTCAGTGGAGATTAGCTTTGTAGAGACAGAGAAGATTGCAATACTAAAGCCAGTGAGGGTTCCAAGGTCCAGATTACTGAAATGTTATGCCTTTGGGCACCGACAAGCATCCTGAGTCACAACACAATCAGACAGATGTTCCTTCCCACATACCACAGGCATCTCTTACTATTTAAGGCTGCAACTTACAAAGGAAAGAATCAGCAGTTAATTTTCTGAAGGCAAGGAATAATTTCCTTTTAAGTTCCTTTATATTTCCTCTTCATTTCTTGACCTTGTAAATCTCTTATCTCCATTTCTGCTTTATTGCAAGGTTGTTAGATTGTTTCCTTTTCCCGCCATTTCTAATGTTTGAGCTATAGCACCCGATGTCCTTTATCTCCATCTAAGTCCCCATCGAAAGCCGTTCATCTACAGGTCAAGTGCAATCTGCTCCTTCTTGATGTTACAGCGTGGTAGGAATCTGGCTACAGCTCTGTGTAGTACAATGAATGGATCACAGCACGGCTGTCTGGTCATTCTTGCTCTCTGCTGGCTGGTTTTAAAATTGGCAAGGCTGTACTGATTGAGGAGATTGAAGGCAATGAGCTGCATCGACTGGTTTTACTGCACTATAATGTGAGTCAAATGTCTAAACATGGCCTGCACCTTCTCTTTCTTTACAACCTTCCTTAACATCTGGATATAAAACCAACTACTTTCTTTGCCTCATATCTCTCTCCTCACTATTTCCATAAAAATGCTCTACCAAATCCTAAATACTTTTTTATATTATTGCTTAGATCCCTTAAAAACATGCTCTTGACAAAATGAAAATACTAACCCAAAGTGAGTCTAGAAAAAATATAATCTCAATTTAGCCTTGTTTTTGTGAACTAGAATAGGGAAACATCAGGAATATTGTCGGGACCTCAAATGTTAACAATTGTATCAAATCATATTCTTTTAATGCTTTATTTTTGAGGTGTATATTTAGCTCACATTTCCGTTTTAGCAATGCTAGCCTTAACTTTGACAATTTGACCTTGGCCATGGTTCCTCTAGCACCATTTTGTGATCCCAGTCAGCTACTGAATCTGGCCTTGGTTTGTGTTCAATTATCTTCCCATATGTCTACTCTTCCTCCTGGTCCACTTGTGCTCAATGTCACCAATACTTGTCACCAGCTGTTTAAGGCTAAAAAACTTGGTGAACATACCCACACTGTTTTGGGTTCACCTAACTACTTAGGCCTGTGCAAAATGCTCATATAGGAATAATCTAATTTTAAAATAATATTTAAAATCACATTTAACAAGCAACCAAGCTTAATTGTTCTACAGCGCCATCTAGTGACATTGAATGTTGCACCAAGCATTCCCAATCCGTCATAAACTCCTTGGAAACAATGTTTTCCTGGGATTTTTTAGGCCCTAAATGGACAGATCTACATTTTCATAAGTTCCCCAATGCTTAGTAAATACAATATATCTGACTATAGTCCATGGGACTAGACTTAGTCTAGTACCAAAGGATACAATACCTTTTTTCATTTCAAAATTTTATTAAAATTCTTCATTCTTACTAATCTTTTTTCTCTCAACTTGAGAATAACTTTTTATGCCCACCCATTTCTTAGTTTTCACATCAGATCATATGTAGCATTTATGGGTGTTGATTATGTACCAGGCACTAGCTCAAGTGCTTTATTTAACATGTATTAACTACACTGGTTTTCACAATGACCCAGCAAAATTGTTGCTGTTAGTATCCACATTTTATATTTGTAAAAACGCGAAAGACAAAGAGTGCCTCAAGTTACACAGCTGGCAAATACCTATGTTTCTGAGTGTTCCTTTTACTTTATTAACTCCCTTTTGTGAAGCTTATTTGCAGGAAATAAGAAAGGGTTTTAGGAAGGCTCCTAAGTTTTTTAGTAATTCATGAAATCAAACACTATTAGCCTAAAAAGTTACATTGATCTTTGCTCTCTGAGGTCTAAAGTGAATAAGAGCTCTTTCTATAGCCATGAAGGAGGCTGTAGTGAGAGATTTTTTATAAGGTGGAACTATGGTAATCTCTGGTCTGGAACTCTGGCCTGGATGAATTAGCCATCCGTAGCTGTCACCCAAAGATTATAATGTATGGCTGATGATAAGAGGAAATACTCAAGATTCATCAAAATAGTAAGATTATAATGTGAGGAAGATAGGGCATAAACGTGATAAAAACCTAAGAAAATTCAAACACGTTGACTGTGTTATACCCTGCCCAAACAGCAAGGAGATAGTCATAATAGAACTTGGAAAACAGGCCAAGAATTGGATTGTGATTATCCAGAGCTATGCAAGAGTTATGAGTCTGGAACCCATAGACATTTTCCTTAAACAACGAGGTATGCTCTGTGTTTTGACAGGGGTTGTTTATTAGATTTTCTTTGGCTCAAATGACATGTTTTTCAAGACTGTTTACATTTCTTTGAACTAACTTCGTGCTGACTAACTTAGCAACTGTGCCAGTTATCAATTCATCACCTCTCAGCTCCAAATCCACCCTTTATTACCTACTCTGTGAGAATGGAGCTGGACCCTGTAAATATTTCTCCTTTGCCATCTAGCATGGTGGTATGCATGTGAGTAGAGGGTGCGGGGGGTCACTAGAGGAGGAAGGGGTTTCTCTTCCTGATTCTAGTCTGCTCTTGTCTCCAGATTCCTTCAGTGTGTGTGCGGCTTCTCCACCACCAGGCTCCTGCAGTGGGTAGCAGCCAATGGCACCCAGTGGCCAGTCGCTTCCTCTGGCACCTCCTGAGTGACTTTGCAGTCAATTCCAAGGGGTGGCACTGCCCTGTGGGTAGCTTCCCTGATACCCCAGAGAATGGGCTTCCAGCAAGTTCTACGGGTGAGGCATCTCAGTGGCTTGTTAGCCATCCAGTGAGCCATGGCTGCCCGCTCTCCAACAAGATATGTTTCTTCTTTGAGTGCTCTATCTCAGCCTTGGGAGTAATGGCTGCTGTTTATAGCTGTTACTCTGAGTTCTGTAGAGTTATGTATATGTCTTACTAGGCAATCCCTTATTACTCCAATGCTCTCTTATTGTAACTAATTCTTTTTATTAAACATACCCTGTTAGAATTACTGTGTGGTTTTTCTCCAGCATGGTGCTATTATCATCGTGGCTGATACAGCAAACATCTTTGTGAAATTTACTCAACTTCCCAGAAATCAAGATTCTTTAAAAGCGCAGTCCCTGAATATGAGGGCATAAACAATCTGTTCATGATATAGTAATATTTACCTTATAATTAGGGATTTGGAACACCGGTTTTTACATTAATCCCTTGTAAATTTGGTTATTTGCTGCCATCCCTCAGCCCGGTCAAATCTGGACATGCAAACAGAACCAATTCTAGACCTGAAAATCTGAATACAGACTTGGTGATCTTACCAGGACACCGCCACTGAGTTAGACCTTTGTCGGCAGCCATCTGGCTTCTCTCTGTAACAGCTCTGCTTCACCTCTTGAAACTGCAATGCTTGGTGCTACTTTGCTACATTAGGAATGACATAAATTTACCAAAATGGAAAGTTTTAGTGATCCAGGAAAGAACCTTATCTTCTGGTTCATTTGCTCTGTGGTCAGCAGCAGAGGTTAGGATAATATGGTGGTTACTGACAATGAACTTGACCTACTAATGGGTCACAAGCCAGTAGCCATCAATGTGCCATGAAAACAAGCTGCAGACATCTCTGAACACTTACCATTTCATTTTATAGACTAGAATTATTCTTCTACACAAGGCAGAGATATAATCTTAATACTCAACCCCCAAAGACTTACCATCTGAATCACAAAGGGCAAGAAATTAGATGTTGGTCAAAAAGACATTTCTACTTTGAATTTTCAGTGTAAACTTGTCTTTAATCTATTGCTGCTAGTTTCAAATGAAAGAGTCAAAAATAGACCTTGACCATATTAGGTCAAGAACTTGATTTCCAAATGACATTTTTAAACAACTGCCCAGCATTGCTTACATCAAAGTCATTCTATTCAGATCTGGAGCAAAGCATTTGGAATAGTATACTGTTTTACCATAATTATAGAATTTAATCATATACAATACAATGATAAAGGAGAGCATTCATCCATGGAAAGGGATGATTTTTTTCTGCTCCTCTTCCTTGTGCATCACCCATCATTGTTAAGAGAATCACAGACCCTTAAAACTAAAAAGAACTCATGAACTTCCCCTGGATTTCACACATACATATTAATAGAAGGACCTTTAGGGGTTCACCCACTTTACACTTCCAGCCAAAGCAATGAAACTCAAGATGGTCTTCAAAACTGTCCAGTACTTATTTTTCTCTTCACACTTAGCAAGCTCATTCTCAGAGCTGCAAAAACTGCATAAACTGTGCACCCCAGACATGTCTACTAAGGGAAAGATGGTGTGTTTCATGAAACACACACATTCATCCTAATTCTGATTAGTGTTGCTTTGTATTACCTTTTTAAATACAGAAAACTGTATTTAAACAACATATATATTGATCTCTTTTTCAAACTAGATTTGATTGTTTATTATGTCTATTTGCTAGTCAATTTCAATCTTTTGGGTAACTCCTGCAGATCAATAATCTTATTTGTTACATGTCAGTTCTTATTATTACAGTTTTATTCTCTTTATTTCCATGTTATTTGGAGGTATCCCACTGAATAATCATATATATTATCTACATTATTGACTTTGATTCTCTAAAATCTATCACTTATTTGTGTAGTAAAGTAAGAATGGGCTTCATCCATATAGTTAGATTGTGGGGAATTGCGGAGAGTAGGGACTCTTCTGTGTCATTAGGGGCCTTTTCTGTTCTTTAATTTGACACTTGTTTTCAGAACCACCATATGCATACATGATTGTCCATGTGAATGGCGCCCTCTGGAATTGTGCAGTACACAACATACGTGGCAGTCCTTGATGATCTAGTCTTCTTTCTGCCTATTCTCTCCATCTCTTCCTCCTTCGTGGGCTAAGCTCAGTTATAAGAGGCTCTGAGCTTCAGTCTAGAGACATACAACATAGAATTAAAGACAACTAATTTGGTCAGCTTGATATTCAGTAGACATTGTATCCCCAAAGCAGCAGAGGCCTTTTAATTTTTTTTACCTTTTATGGATGCTGACTTTTTTTGCATTTTTCTTTAAGATATTCCCTAGCATGAAAAAAGAAAAAAGAGAAAAGGGGGTAGATTCTGGAATCTGTTAGCTTTTCTGCTAGTTCAAATGGCAATTGATAAAAATGAAAACTATTCATCCAGATGAAGTATCTGGATTTTCCTGAGCTTTCTGACATCTCCACAGCAAAGATAATTGAGAGCTGACCACACACAAAACTGTTTTCATTATACCAATATGAAAGACTACATAAAAATGAACGCAGCTGGGCATAGTGGGGCACAGCTACTTGGGAGGCTAAGGCAAGAGGATTGCTTGAGCTCAGGAATTTGAGACTAGCCTGGACAACATAGTAAGACCCCATCGGCAAAAATAAATAAATAAATAAATAAATAAAAAAGAACACATACACCAGGAGAATTCAGCTGGCAAGCACTTTCTCAATATGAAAACGTCAACTGATTTCTGGTTTTGTTGCAGTATAATTCTTTTGAGCCTGTAAGTGAAGAATGCTTCATGTTTACATGAAATTAAACAGAGCACTTTTTTACATTCCAAAGATTAGCCTCTATTCTAAAGTACTTACAAATTATTGCTTATGTGTTCATATATGCACAAGCACATTTAAAACCTGAGACAGGTAGGTGTTAAAAAGGAAAGAAAGGCCAAGATAAGGCAAATTGGAAGATTATGCTGTCTCCTTGCAAGTATCCAGAGCTTTCCTCTAGTTTAGACAAAGGCATGGAGGCATTGGTAACCAATGTTACCAAATAGTACTTGGTGCAAGAAAGGAGACTAGCATTGTTTTGTATGTTTTGCTGGTGCTTTATATGAGCGCCACTGGAAGTCACAATATTCCCAAGAGGTAGGTGTAGATGGGAAAAAATAAATAAAAACAGATTAATGAGGTTAAGTAACTTGCCCAAGGACCTACAGCTAGTTAGTATTGGGAACTCAGTTGGAACCTACACCTCTCTAACTTCCGGGTCCATATGCCTTTTAAACATTGCTTGTGTGTTGGTTCATTATGAAAACTGAAAACATAAGGAATAGAAATATAACAAATTACCATGTACCCACTACTCCTTTAGTAGATGTTACTATTTTGCCACATTTATCTCAGATCCTTTTAGATTAAGAATAAAATGTTACAGGCCAGGTTTGGTGGCTCATGCCTGTAATCCCAGGACTTTGGGAGGCTGAGGCAGGAGGATTGCTTGAGGCCAGGAATTCAAGACCAGCCTGGGCAACATAGTGAGACCCTGTCTCTACCAAAAAAAAAAAAAATTAAAAATTAGCTAGGTGTGGTGGCACACATGTGTAGTCCTAGCTACTTGAGAGGCTGAGCAAGAAGGATTGCTTAAGCACGGGAGTTGGAGGTTGCAGTGAGCTGTGATTGCACCATTGCAAGTCAGCCTGGGTGACAGAGTGAGACCCTCTCTCAAAAAAAAAAAAAAAAAGGAAAAATAAGAACAAAATGTTACAGACAAAATTAAAGTCACCTGTCCTGTCCATCTTCCTTCTTTAAATCAACCACTAGCCTAAAATCCAGGCACTTCCTTCTCATTCATGTTGTCATATTTTATATATATTTCATTCATATGAATGCAAACATAAGAAAATATGTTCTGATTATTTTACCTTCTTACATTAATGATATCATTATGTATGCTTTTTGTAGCTTTATTTTTATACTTGAATTATATTTATAAGATTTATTCATGTTGATAGAGCCACAATATGTAATTCTTGTTTGTTCTTTTTAACTGCTATTCATTATTTTATTGTTTGATTATTCCACAACGTCTTTCTCCATTTCCTAATGGTGGTTATTTAAATTTTTTAAATGTTGCCATTATAAATAATGCAACAATAAATATTCTTTCTGTAGATCTCCTTGTGAACAAGAATTTCTGTAGGAAATACCTCTAGAAGTGGAACTTCTGGGTCCTAAGATAGGTGCATTGCTATGGATCAAATTGTGTCCCCCGTCCCCCAAATTCATATGTTGAAACCCTAACCAGCAATGTGACTGTATTTGGAGATAAGGCCCATGAGGAGGTAATTAAGGTTTAATGAAGTCATAAGGGTGGGGCCCATTAAAGGATTAGTGTCCTTATAAGAGAAGACATTGGATAACACATTCTCTCTCTCTCTCTCTCTCTTCGAGTGCACTCAGAGAAAAGGCCATGTAAGGACAAAGCGGCCATTGGCAAGCCAGGAAGAGAGCCCTTATCAGAAACCAAATCCCGCTGGAACGGTGATCTTGAACTTCAGCCTCCAGAACTATGAGAAAATAAAATTCTGTTGTTTAGGACACCCAGCCTGTGGTATTCTGTTACGGCAGCCTGCACAAACTAAAACATGCATTTTCAAATTTTTTGATACTGCCAAGTTGTTTCCCAAAATGTACTGACTCCCACCCCACCAGCAGGGAAGATGGTTCTCGTGAGCTCCATGCCTCACCAGGGCTTGGCCTGCCCACGACCTTGAGGCTGTGCCAAGCCAAAGGCTCTGAGTCCTTGAATTACATCCCCAATTCAAGATATGCAGGATGCTACTGCATAATGATGTGTTGTAATTTTAGCTAAACTGGAAGCCTGAGAAATGTTTGGAAGGATTTATGTCTCCAGCCTCTTATATACACCAATTGTTCACAGTTTAACTTCTTTAAAATAAAAATAACAAACCACATAACTTGTTTTAGCTACCAGATATGTCTCTTTAGAATTTTTATCATACATTTTTAACTGGGGATGTTTTACAGTGTGATTAACTCTGTTATTGCATTAACTTTTCTTTTCAAACTGTATAACTATTAGTTATTTCGGGGATTTTATTGTTTTTTTTTTTTCCTCTAGTCTTTGTTAAATGTGGTCTGCAAAAGTCACTTTAACACTTTTTTTCCATTGGAGGAAAAAAAGTAGGTTCTCCTAATTAAATTTTATTTAATACTTATCTATATAATACTATTATTTATTCAATAATTATGTAAATAATAATTAAAGTACTCCAAATGACCAGTAAGAAAGCTCACTCAAGTGAGGGTGGATTTGAAACTGGGTCTCTATTCTAACAGAGGCAAACCTCATTTTATTGCCCTTTGCAGACACTGTGTTTTTTACAAATTGAAGGTTTGTGGCAACCCTGTATCAAGTGTTTCAATACCACGTTTCCAACAGCATGTGCTCACTTTGTGTCTCTGTGCCACATTTGGGTAATTCTCACAATATTTCAAACCCATTATTATTATTAAATCTGTTACGGTGATCTGTGATCAGTGATCTTTGATGTTACTATTGGGATTATTTTGGGGCACCATGAACCATGCCCATAGAAGATGGCAAACTTAATTGATAAATGTTATGCGCCATCAACCAGCCATTCCCCCGTCTCTCCACCTCTCCTTGGGCCTCTCAATTTCCTGAGACACAACAATATTGAAAGTAGGCCAGTTAGTAACCTTACAATGGCCTCTAAATGTTCAAGTAAAAGGAAGAGTTGCATGTCTCTCACTTTAAATCAAAAGCTAGAAGTGATTAAGCTTAGTGATGAAGACATGTCAAAAGCCAAAAGAGGCCAAAAGCTAGGCCTCTTGCACCAGTTAGCCAAGTTGTAAATGCAAATAAAAAATTCTTGAAGAAAATTAAAAGTGCTACTCCAGTGAACACACAAATGATAAGAAAGTGAAACAGCCTATTTGCTGATATGCAGAAAGTTTTAATGTTCTGGTTGGAAGATCAAACCAGCCACAATATTCCCTCAAGACAAAGCCTAATCTAGAGCAAGGCCTTAACTCTTCAGTTGTAGGAAGACTGAGAGAGGTAGGGAAGCTATAGAAGAAAAGCTGGACGTTAGCAGAGGTTGGTTCATGAGGTTTAAGGAAAGAAGCCATCTCCAAAATATAAAAGTGCAAAGTGAAACAGCAAGTGCTGATGGAGAAGCTGCAGCAAGTTATCCAGAAGATCAAGCTAAGATAATTGATGAAGGTGGCTACATTAAACAACAGATTTTCATTGTAGATAAAACAGCCTGATATTGGAAGAAGACACTATTTAGGACATTCATAGCTAAAGAGGAGAAATCAATGCCTGGCTTCAAAGCTTCAAAGAATAGGCTGACTCTCTTGTTAGGTATAAAGCAACTGGTGACTTTAAGTTGAAGCCAATGCTCATTTACCATTCTGAAAATCCTAGGGCCCTGAAGAATAGTACCAACTCTACTCTGCCTATGGAATTACAAAGCCTAGGAGACCATACATCTATTTTCAGCATGGTTTACTAAACAGTTTAGCCCACTGTTGAAGCCTACTGCTTAGAAGAGATTCCTTGTAAAATATTACTGCTCACTGAAAATGCACCTATTCACTCAGAGTATCTCTGATGGAGTTGTATGAGGAGATTAATGTTATTTTCATGCCTCCTAACACAACTTCCATTCTGTACCCCATGGATCAAGGAATAATTTTGACCTTCAAGTATTACTATATAAGAAATATGTATCCTAAGGATATAGCCGCCATAGACAGTGATTCCACTGATGGATTTGGGCAAAGTAAATTGAAAACCTTCTGAAAAGCATTTACCATTCTAAATGCCATTAAGAACGTTCATGATTCATGGGAGGAGGTCAAAATATCAACATTAACAGGAGTTTGAAAAAAGTTGATTTTAACCCTCATTGGAGATTTTGAGGGGCTCAAAACTTCAGTGGAGGAAGTCCCTGCAGATATGATGGAAATAGTAGAGAACTAGAATTTGAAGTAGAGCCTAAAAATGTGACTGAATTGCTGCAATTTCATGATGAAACTTAAACGGATGAAGAGTTGCATCTTATGGATGAGCAAAGAAGTAATTTCTTGAGATGGAATCTACTCTTGGTGAAGATACTCTAAACAATTGTTGAAATGACAACAAATGATTTAGAACAGTACATAAATTTGATTGAGAAAGTATGGTTTAAGACGATTTATTCCAATTTTGAAAGAAGTTCTACTGTGGGTAAGATGCTACCAAACAGCATCAGATGCTACAGAGAAATCTTTTGTGAAAGGAACAGTCAATAAATGTGGCAAACTTCATTCTTGTCTTATTTTAAGAAATTGCCACAGTCACCTCAACCTTCAGCAACCACCACTCTGATCAATCAGCAGCCATCAACATCAAGGCAAGACCCTCCACCAGCAAAAATACTATGACTTGCTGAAGAGCAGATAATTATTCACATTTTTTAGCAATGAAGTATTTTTAAATTAAGGAATGTACATTTTTTAGACATAATGTTATAGCATACTCTATAGTATAGTACATGGATAACTTTAAAAAATATTTTTTATTTATGCCTAATATTTATACATATTTATGGGGTACATGTGGTATTTTGTTATATATATAGAATGTGTAATGATCAAGTCAGGGTATTTAAGGTATCCATAACCTTGAGTATTTATCATTTCTATGTGTTGGGAACATTTCAAGTCTTCTCATAACTATTTTGAAATATATAATACATTGTTGCTAGCTACAGTCACCCTACCCTGCTATCGAACATTAAAACTTATTCCTTCTATCTAACTATATGTTTGTACCTATTAACCAAGCTCTATTCATTCCCCCCCCACACACCCCCTTTCAAGTCTCTGGTATATATTATTCTACTCTCTACCTCCATGAGATCAACTTTTTTAGCTTACACCATAAGTAAAAACGTAATATTTTTTTCAGTGACTAGCTTTTTTCACTTATCATTGTGACCTCCAGTTCCATCCATATTGGTGCAAATGACATGATTTCATTCTTTTTTATGGATGCATAGTATTCCGTTTGTATATATGCCACATTCTGTTTATCCTTTCGTCTATTGATGGACACGTAGGTTGATTACATATCTTGGCTATTGTGAATATTGCTGCAATACACGTGGGAGTGCTGGTATCACTTTGATATACTGATAGCCTTTCCTTTGGATAAATACCCAATAGTAGGATTGCTGGATTTTATGATAGTTATATTTTTAGTTTTTTGAGAAATCTCCATGCTGTTTTCCATAGTGGCTGTATTAATTTATATTCCCACAAACAATGTATAAGCCATTCTAATTGGGGTAAGATGATATTTGATTGTGGTTTTTATTTGCCTTTCCTTGATGATCAGTGATATGTAACATGTTTTTCATATACCTGTTGGCCATTTGTATATCTTCCTTTGAGAAATGTTTATTCATGCCCTTTGTCTACTTTCTAATGGGATTATTTGTTATTTTACTGTTGAGTTGTTTGAGTTTCTTTTGTATTTTGGACATTAGTCCCTTGTTGAATGAATAGTTTGCAAATATTTTCTCCCATTTTACAGGCTGGCTCTTCACTTTGTTGATTGTTTCCTTTGCTGTACAGAAGGTTTTTAGTTTAATATAGTCCCATTTGTTGATTTTTGTTTTTGTTGCCTGTGCTTTTGAGGCATTAGCCATAAAATCTTTGCCTTGACCAATGTCCTAAAGTGTTTCCCCTAGTAGTTTTAAAGTTTCAGGTCTTGCTTTAAGTCTTTAATCCATCTTGAGTTGACTTTTATATATGGTGAGAGATAGCGGTCCAGGTTTATTCTTTGCAGATAACATGATCTTGTCTCTAGGAAAATCTAAAGACTCCACCAAACGATCTGATAAATAAATTGAGTAAAGTTGCAGGGTACAATATCAACATACAAAAATCAGTAGCATTTCTATAAAGCAATAATGAACCAGCTGAAAAATAAATCAAGAAGGCAATCTCATTTACGATAGCTACCAAAAAAAAAAAAAAAACACGAAATAAGTTTAACCCAGGAAGTAATAAATGTCTACAAGGAAAATTACAAAACACTGATAAAAGAAATTTAAGAAGATAACAAAAAAATGGAAAGACATTCATTTTTATGGATCAGAAGAATTAATATTGTTAAAATGACCATACTACCCAAAGCAATCTACAGATTGAATGCAATCCCTATCAAAATACCAATGTCATTTTTCACAGAAATAAGAAAAACAATCCTAAAACTTGCATGGAATCAAAAAAGAGCCCAAATAGCCAAAGCAATCCTGAGCAAAAAGAGCAATGCTGGAGGCATCACACTGCCTGACTTTGAAGTATATTACAAGACTATAATAACCAAACAGCATGGTATTTTTATGAAAACAGACACATAGACCACTGGAACAGAACAGAGAAACCAGAAATAAATCCACATATTTATAGCTGACTCATTTTCAACAAAAGTGCCAGGAATATAAATTGGAAAAGGGCACTTTTTTTTAATAAATGGTGCTAGGAAAACCAAATTTTCATATGCAGAAGAATGTAAACACAACTTTTATATGCACTGGGAAACCAAAAAATTCATGTAACTTGCTTTATTATGATATTTGCTTTATTGCAGTGGTTTGGAACTGAATCGACATCTCTCTGAGGTATACCTGTACATTATTACTGAAAAAAGTACTCTTACTAGTGGTCCTCATTATTGTGGTCAGTCCAATATAATATACTATACAAGTCCACCAGGATCCTTTCTGTGGTGTTGTTTCAAGCCAGCTCATGAAGAATTCTCATCTCTACCTTTACAATTGCCCCTTATTTCACTGCACATTAAAAGCCTTTAATCAAAGGGCCAAAACCTATGAAGGCTAGATTTCAGGAGAGGTCTCACTGATAACCACCTCCTGGGATCTCTGATATCTAAACAAACATAGCCACAGATCATTACACAAGCTCAAGTCAACTAAACTTTCCTGCCATTCCAGCCTCACTCCTTTAAATGAGTTTCATGATACTTTATGGTCTAACCAACCACACTTTGAGAGGTCAAAATGGCAAAATAACCAGTCTGGTCACAAGGTTCTAAGTGCCCACATGGTCTAGCTTTTAAAATCCTAGAAAAAGACCTTGCAATAAAGCAGGACAAATTACTCTTTATTTAGAAACATTCATAATCAAATAGTGTAAGCTAAGATGCCAGGTCTTATTTTCACCTGCTTCTGCAGTGGTAGAGGTTTGCAAAGGCTCTCCTTTGTTGGATTAGGCACACATTAACTTATCAGCACAGAGGTTCTCCCAGTGTGGCCCATGGACTCCTGGAGGCCCTGAGAATCTTCAGGGGCGCTATCAGGTCAAAACTATCTTTATAATCCTACTAAGGCATTATTTGCCTTTTCCACTATGATGGCATATGCACTGATGGTGCAAAAGCAATGGCAGGGAAAACTGCTAGTGCCTTAGCATGACTCAAGGCAGTGGCTCCAGACTATGCTAGTTGTCATTGCATTCTTCACGGCCACACCTTCGCAGCGCAGAAAATGCCAATTTCATTGAAGAGGGTCCTTGATGAAAAAGTAAAAATTAATTTTATTAAATCTAGACACTTAGATGCAGGTGTCTAAAAATATTCTAAGTGAGGAAATGGGAAGTACACAGTTTCTGCTGCGTTTCAAAGTATGACAGATGTCTCAAGGAAAAGCACTGGAGTGATTGTCTGAATGCAGCTGAATAGCCACTTTTTTCATAGAACACCATTTTTACTTTTAAAAGTAACTCAGACAAACTGTAGTTTTCTGAGTGATATCTTTGGTAGACTTTAAAAAAAAAATGAAATGGTCTTGTCATTTGAAGAAACACAGCTGAGAATTTTTATTGCCAATGATCAAATTTGAGCTTTCAAGAGAAAATCAGAATTTTAAAAAACCTGTATTTGCCACCATTAGTCTGACAACTTCCCAATACCTAAAGATTTTCTTAATAAGGTTGGTGGTGACACTAATGAATGTGGTTCTGATATCGTACTGTGAAATATGTCAACATTTGGAAGATCTCCATAATTCAATAAACCAATATTTTCCAAATGATCCATGTAAAAATCATTTTTAAATAGATTTTATTGCAATAAAACAGGAACTGTTTATTGGTATGTTTTCAGATTCCATATTGCAACTAACCTTTAAGAAACCACCACTTGTCAAGATTTAGTGTGGTAGCAAAGAAAAGCCACAAATATCTAAAAAGATTATTAAAATGTTCTTCTCTTTTCTAACTACATTGCAGGGTGAAGCGTGATTTTCTTTACATAATATTTTAACCCAAGAATGTCTAACAACAGATTGAATGAAGAAACATATCTGAGAATCTTCTTGTCTTCCATTAACCTAGAGATTAAATACATTTAGAAAAATGTAAAACAGTAGCATTCTTCTCAATAATTCTTTTTTGTTTTGGAAAATAAAGCTATTTTTTATTAAAAGTATCATATACATTAACAAGTAATGGGGTTGCATCACTTTATTTTTAGCTAAATTAATAGATAATTTAAATTTTCTGTTTTAATTTCCAATAGGGTAAATATCAATAGGTAATGAATATAAACCAAAGTTCTTTGGTGTCCTCGATAATTTTTAAAAGTGTAAAGGGCTGCTGAGACCAAAAACCTTGAATGCCTCTCTGTTGAATCATTAGAGATCCATGTATTTAATTGCTGATCTGAAGAGTAAGATAAAATTCTACCTTCCTAGGTTGGGTTCTATACTGGGTCAAGGTTATTGGTGGTATGCATCAGAAATTAACTCTCGATACTTTAGAAGAAAAAAAAATAGTGGAAAGATATAATACTTACTAGCTCATAGACTCAGAAGGTGAGCTGGAGCCAAGAATGCAAGGCACAGCTAAGACCCAGTGTCAGCCACAGGAAGTGATGTGATGCTATTTTACTGGCATTGTGATCGTTTAACAGAGCTGCTGCTGCTGCTGCTGGCACTGGGGCCCCTGTGCACTCACTTCCACCCATTAGCCTTTCAACTCCATCACAGCCTCCTCCAACAATCTCTGGTCCTCTGGCACCAGCAGTCAACAGTCAACACCAGCAGTCAACATTTTAGGGGGTGATCGTCAGATTGGCAGAGCCACATTCATATGTCCTCACCCCAGTTGCCAGGGAGCCAGCAAAGGAAACTTCTTTTCCCTTCAAGTTCCAAAGTGGGAGGAGAGGGACTGCCTTCCACCTTTTCTGGGATATCCCCTGAACAGGCAGAGATTTTTAAAAACTCCCGGGCAGCCCAAAATGACAACTACCTAAATCTTACTTATGAAGAACAGAAAAAGCAGGGAAGTAATTGGAAGTGTGTGATTTCTGTATTTATCAGTCTTGTGTGAAGCAGAGTGTGCAAAACATTAATAACCATCATCTGTAATTTCCCATGATGTCATTAGATGTTATACACATAACATACTCTTGTGATTACCCTTTCTTCCCGAGAGAATGCTGTTGAGACATTCCTAGTTTCTTTTGTTGATTTGTTAAACTCATAAAATATACTCATTGCTAATATAATACAATCAAGTTATTTGTTATACTAGTTATGTTGCCAGTGAGAGCCATCCAGGATAATAGTAAGCAGCTTAAAGGAAAATTTAAGACTTTCTTTTTGCCACGTTGTCACAGCCAAACCAAAGCTTAATTTTATCTAGACTTCTTGAATAAGGATTGTTTCCTGAGTTTTGTGGATCATTGTTTCAAATCTTTTCCTTTGCTTTAGTTGGTTAATTTTATGTGTCAACTTGGCTAACCTATGATTCCCGGATGTTGGATCAAACACCAGTCTTGATGTTGCTTTGAAGGTGTTTTTTAGACATGATTAACATTTAAATCAACAGACTTTGAGTAAAGCAAATTATACTCCATAATGTGGGTGGACCTCATCCAATCAGGCAAAGGTCTTATGAGATAAATACCGAGGTCCCCCAAGGAAGACAAAATTCTACCTCCAGACTGCCTTTGGAGTCAAGCTGCAGCAGCAACTCTTCCTTGGGTTTCCAGCCTACTGAACTATCCTACAGATGTGGGCTTCTCAGCCGCCACAATTGTGTCAGCTAATTTCTTAAAATAAATCTTTCTATATATTTATATATACACATCCTATTGGTTATGTTTATTTGGAGAACCCTGACTAATACAGTTGGGAAGTCTTGACTTGCTATGATTTTTCTAACATGGCAAGCTCATTGCAAAGAGTGAGAGCTTGAGCTTACCAGATTAACTGAAGAAAACGGTTTGCTAAGAGAATTGCCCTCTCCCATATAGTTGCCACTAGCCACATGTGGGCTGTTGAGCACTTAAAATGTGGCTATGCCACGTGTGGAAATGACAATATTTTGAATACACTGGGTTAAATAAAATAGATTGTTCATATTAATTTTAGGTGTTTCTTTTTACTTTTGTGTAATATATCTACTAGAAAATTTTAAATTGCCTATGTGGATCCCGTTATATTTATGTTGGACAGCACTGGTCTAGCATAACTCACAAGATCTCAAACTTCAGGGCTCCACAAAGAGCTCCTCGGTTTCCCTCCTGCAAGTGGGTGCAACTTAATCATTTTGGGTGCAATGATTCCTTCACCCTCACTGAGGTCTTTGAGATGTGATAGATATAAGAGCAAGGGTGGGTATAGTTGACTGAGAAACAGCCATATGAAATTGCCAAGAGACACAGATGACTGGAACCTGGTGTCTGAGGAATGACAAACGTGTCCTAGAGTCTGTCCTAACAATGTCAGAATGTTGTCACTCAGTCTACAGTCATAAGCCAAAACACCACTCTTGATCATCTGCAGGTAGGAACAACCTTGAGAAGAGCCACTTTATTTGCTTACTTCATTGTCTTCATCTCTTCATCTGTAATATGGAGATTTATTTTTTTCTTTGCCTAAAATTCTTAAATGAACTTAGACTGGCTTGTTACGCCTCATAGATATGATTTTGTTTTCTTGGAGGTTGAAGGGAACTATTTGAAATCATGAAGGTGCAAGTCATGTGGGTGAGCTTGAGAAATTTTTAGACAGATTTCTCCATGTGGATGTGTCAGCTACATTTCCATGTAAGCTCCATGTGTGATAGAATTTTGGGGTGGAATTAAGAACAGAGAGCTGGGTAGTGAACTCTAAGCTAACATAGGTACAAAGCACATCCACTGTCTTCTCAAGCAGGCTGGGCTAGGGAGGATGATGTGTTTTTTCCCATTTTAAAATGCCATGGTCTGATTTCACTAGTGAACAATTCATAAAGCATTCTAGAAATTTCCAATTCATACCAGGTTATTTTCCTTATAATGCTTTTATTTTTTATTAGTGCATGATTGTCTTCATTTTATTAATCCTTGGAAAGTAGAAGCATTTTGACATGAAAGTCAAGCAGAGTGATAAAAAGATTAGACCATGACTGCAGATGTGAGTTCTAGTTCCAGCTCTAGAAAAATTACTTAGCTCCTCTTTGATTTCTATTTCTTCTTCTGTTAAATGAGAACTATATATTCTTTCAGGTCCCTCCCTCCTGCCTCTAATGTCTGAGATTAGAAGGAATTCAGGAGACCAACTTTGTATCATATAATATATACAGTAATTGAAAACCTGAGACAAATTGACTCTGAAGTCCCTTTTAGTTCAATGATAATTTAGGCCTTTTCTACTCAGGGAAATCAGACATATGCCATAAAAAGTCCTTTTTCACATTCACAGGTGTGGCAGAACATGTCTTAAGTCCTTATAATCTTAGAAACTGTGCCACATGGTTCAGCTGTACAGAGGAAATTTATCAATTTGAAATGACCGTGTTTTTCACTTCAGGCCAATTAGACTGTGGTTGCATGGACACCATCCGGATTTTCCAAAACGGTCCAGGGTAAAGGCAGCTGGATGCCAGACCCCAGGTCCTGCTGAGATGAAATGCCTTAGGGGCTGGGTGCAGCAAAGTGTTTACCAGCAGTAGTCAACATGCCCGTTTGGAGAGAGATTCTAAATCATGAATTTTAAGCCACTAGGAATTAAAAGGTCAAAACTGGGCAGGTGGCAATAATGAGGCCTTCAACCTGAAAGCTGGTCATACATCAGAAGCCCAGTGGGGAGGCAACCCCTGAGATTATCAAGGAGAGAGCACACGGGAAGAACTGCAGTGGTGTTGGAGACAGAGGGAGGGTGGATCTCTCCACCTAAAAACCTAGGGATGCATAAATGCCCCTTGCTCTTCTGCTTATTTATATGGAAATAGAGAACAACTTTGCTTAACATAGTTTCTCAAGTGTTCTGAAATTTAATGATTCTAGAAAGAGCTGAAATTTGCGACTAGAAGATGCAAACAAGTGCAGAGAGTCACTATTGAGGTTTATCATCTTAATGTAGGTATATAATATTTTGACTGAAATTACCAGAAAGCTCGGGGATACCTATATTTTGATCCGCTAATTTATCTTAACCCACTTCTTTTATGTACAGTAGGCATCCGTGGTAAGCAGCTCCTTGGGGACACTTGAAAATCCTGTATTGACTAGAACTTGGACTCCACAGAATGAATTTAGGATACACTGTCAGCCCTACCTATAAATGTCCAGGATTTGTAGTCTTATGTCAAAGGCTTTATATTATTTTTACATTGCCTTGAATTTTGTTTTTCCGCCTTAACTAATAGAAGTGAAGAAAAGTTGAGAATTTATCTATTTGGTGGACTAAGAAGCTCTGTAGGTAAAGGAGGTACAGTGTGAGCATTTTGTGGTTTTATTTCACAGTGTTAGAGAAGCATTTGCCTTTACACAACACTCAGAGGAAAATAAGAGACATGTGAATCATGCAACTGTACTGTAAAACGAATGCAAACTTGGAAAAAAAATTAAACAGGAGTTAGTATTAATGGTTTAATGTCAAGGTAAGACTATTTTTTCCAATAAGGTGCTGCGGTGGTACAATAAGTTTAAATAGTCTCATTAATATCACATCATAATAATAACTAGCAGCTTAGAAGATAGACTGGAGACCATATTAATAAAAATGTGATGATGGTACGATGCTGGAGGGATCACAAATGCAGAAGGAATTGAATTAAAATTCATAAAATCATGACAGATTGGAGCAAAGGATGAGATCAATAAAATGAGCTTAATAATGATAAATATACAACAGCTATCAGAAGACAGTAATGATTCAATGCATGAATTAAGCAGAGGGAAAGAGGAAGTAATACAACAAAGAAAAATATGATCTTATGTGGGGTGATTATTTAAAAAGACTCAATCAAAATAAATTTGGTGCTCAGGGCCTGCATGAGCTCTTTGTTTGAGGCCTATTACTCCACACACACACCCTCTTAGTTCAGACCTGGACTCAGTTCAGATTTCTTCTTCCCATTGGGGAGAAGGTGGTGTGGTGGGGAGATTTAAGGGGATGGTGTTAGAAGATGACTGGTTGGGAAGAGATGCGAAAATTAGAGGCTCCCATGAGCTTACAGGTAGGGACCACACCTGGGCAATGATGGTAGTATCAGAAGAGGTGAGTCTGACACAGCCTCTCTCTGGTGTATTTACAAAAGCCACCACCCTGGCCTTCCATGGCATGGGTCAGCAGTTTGTAAAGGAAATCTAATATGCTAAGTTACCTATTTGATATTCTGAATGAAAACTTTCCAATGAAATCGGTTTGTCCAGCTCTGGTCCATTGACAATCAGCAACTGCTGAGAAGTTCCTAGCTGAGTCTCTTTTCATCCTAACACTCTGTTTATTTAACTCAGTGATTCCCAAACCTGCCTACATCTGATTCAACAGGGAGCTGTTTTTCAAATACTGA
Source organism: Eulemur rufifrons (assembly GCF_041146395.1). NCBI lineage: Eukaryota > Metazoa > Chordata > Mammalia > Primates > Lemuridae > Eulemur > Eulemur rufifrons. The sequence continues at coordinate 32,384,716 of NC_091000.1, read as the reverse complement.
TTCCTGTGCCACCAACCCAGACCTACTGAACCCGCAATATTTGGGGATTGGGCCCATGCATTTCTGTTTTTAATCTGCCCAGATGATTCAGACGCAACCAGGTTTGGCAACTGATTGAGCTGACACTCAGAACTTTCATTTAGAGGTCTTGGAAATATAATTTGTGAGGTTTCTAAAGCATTGAATTGGATTTATATTTATCTTTTTTTATAAATTTGGTAGAATTTTTTTATTCTCCTGTTTTGCTATATTAAAAGTCTAGGAGAGTAGTTAAGCAAATTATTTGAATGTATAGAAATATCAGAATAGGCACTCTCTATTAATTTGCTGATTGATAAGGATAAGCAGTGATGATAAACAGTTGAAATATGGAGCAGAATTTATCACTTCCATCCCCTTTAACGACTGTTGACTTCCATCATTTCACTCAGCATGAAATGGACCTCAGAATTTACTGCTTGTTTCTTGAGTACTGAGATGCTGAATACTCAAGGGTCTTAGGGAAGTGTAATAAATATAAAGTATTTTTCCTAGGCTGATTTCTTACAGCTAGTTTCGCTTAAAGGCTCTCATGAAAGTGCGGCCAAATATTGGCTTTGAAGTACCAAGAACTGATGGGAAAAAACCTGTGACAATGACACATAAAAGTTAGGGCAAATCACTTTGACTTACATGTAACTCCATTTCCCTTTCCACAAAATGAGGGTAATAGCAGTTGGTAACTGTGTACTTCCTAAGTTGAATGCACTGGGTAATAGCGATCAACTCACCTGAGCTATGCTGAGCCAAGAGCCAAGAGAAAGATGTCAGATTACACAAGTAGTACATTTAAATAGAGAAAGAATGTGAGAATGTCAAAACTCATAGTTATTAAATACCTACATGTACCATGCACTCTTTTAAAGCATTGTCTCATAACATTTAATTTGCTGAAATATTTTATTAATAAAGACCCTGTATTTAGGCATTTGGAGTCCTTCAAAATGGGGACCATCCACAAAAATAAGGTTCTGATGCCTTAGAGATTTAAACATAAGAAATAAAGAATAAAACATGCAATGCATAGAAGATAAATAATTATATGTTTTGTGATATTATGAAAATATACTCAATGTCATTAGAACTCAGGAATAAGTGAATTGAATAAATTGTGGTTTTACCAATAATTTGGAATATGATGTAGTTTTTAAAAAGAGTGAGCCAGAGCCTCACTTACTGAGATGGAGGGATGAAAAAAACAAATTGCTTCAAGTGTGATTTTTTTTTTTTTTTTGGTGAAACAAAATACACACTACCATGAATATACCATTTTTATAGGTCTGTATGAGCATAAGGAAAGATATGGACCAAGGTACACCAAGTGTTACCATTGTTTATTTATGGGGTGAGGATGGAAATGATTAGAAGAAGCTTATTGATGTTGTCATTATATATACACAAACATATCTGAATATATTCCATTTTTTTAAAATTACCATGCTTGCTTTTATTATATATTATAATTAAAAACAATCATTTTTAATAATTACACATATTGGGAAAGAAAAACAAGAGAAGGAATGAATTGGCCTTAAGAAGTATTAATATAATGGCTGTTATCCTAGAGTGGTGGTGAGACAGAGGAGACCATGGGGACAGATTAAATAAACTGGTTGTTTATGGAGAACTTATGAAGCACGGGCAGAGTGCCTGGGGCCTGGGGAGATACATGAAATACAAGGCACAGACCTTACTCTATTTGCATAAAATCTGGTTGCTGATGAAATTAAAACACTTGAAACCATTTAAACATAATGAATGGCACAAGCCCCTCCAAAGCTGTCAGGTGATTTTTTTTATATATCTGTCATCTCCTCTTCAATCAATGAAAATTTGAAATTTTCTTAACATGGAGCAGAAAAATTGACTTGTAGTTTTCAGAATAAAGAGTTGTGGAAATGAACAAAACTTGACGAGACCTGAAGAAAGCGATTAAAACCTGTTTGAGGATCTTTTGGAAATTTCCTGAGCATGTGCACTATGTGTGCACTTATTTTGTGGGACTGTGCTTTGCTAAAATATAAATGGTTTTATGTCTGTCAATGAACTCTTTTCCCCAATTTTAATAATTTACATGTTCTGGGCATTAAAATGTGGAGAGATGTTAATTTTTCTTCTCAATTTTAGTAGCACAATCAGAACCATCAGTGGAGGTGAGGTCAGTTTGCAGTGTGGCTGCCTGCACAGAAGCTGGACTTCCAGTGGGATCAGACATGGGAAAGGGGAGTTGTCAGTGTCGACTTCTGTCTGGGAAGCAGGGCCCCGGATAGAATTAGAGACACAAGAGATTTATTGGGGGAAGTGCATGTGAGAGATAAAGGACTGAGGAAGCAGGACTAGGCAGGGAAACCCTTCAGACTTCAGTCGGCTCTGACACCTACAAAAGGAACAGGGAAGGAAGGAGAGTTGGGTAAAAGAGGCTCTCACTGTGGTGCAGCTCTCAGAAAGTCCCTGCCTGCTCGAGGGAGAGCCGCAGAGCTGAGACTGCCTGTGAGAGAGTCCTGCACTGGGCAGGGGTAGCCAAGCCCTAGTATCCCCACCGTGCTCAATCACTGGAGAGAGCGTGGTTTCAATATCTGCAAACGTTGCACAGGATCCAGAAGGTTCTGCAGCTGGAGACTGTCAGCTAACTACACTCCTTGCAACAGGCTCTCTTTTGAAGGGAGATGTGAGTGGCACAAATCCACAGCCACTGCAATTCACCAGTGTTGTCGGCTTCTCCATGCATGGTTAGGGAGCAGCTCCGTCACAGGTACGGTGGGCTTTGCTTCCTGAGGAGGAGCCCAGAAGAGGGCGGTCGGTGGGATGCACCTCAGCCCCATCACTGCAGCTGCTTTTAATGGTGCGACTGGCACTAATTTTCTCCTTCTCCCCTGTCCACTCTAAATGCCCTTCCCCCTCACCTGTTTCGTCTGCAAGTCTCGGAGGCTTACTTGGTGATGTGATCCAGACCACATTACTGCAGGGACTGAGCCCTGGGTATTCATACCCTTCATCGGCCAAGTTTCCTGGACAAGGAGGTCCTTTCACAGTACAATTGGGCAGGGCAATACTAAGAGGCACCCAGTTAGGTCACCCGAGTTCCATATGTATTTTACATCTGTGCCCATTATGTAAAAATGTTCTCATGTCCTCTTGCTGATCAAGATCAATTACTCCTACCGAAATGCTAATTTCTCTTCTCACTTGCTAGTTTCTGGAGAGAAAGAGCCCAAGGTGCCCCAGAAGGCTGCCTTCACTTGTGTTCGGTAGAAACCTGGCTATGCCCTCTGACAAGAGTGCACCCCCTTTGAGGACCAGGAACTCTAACCTTGCAGAGCCTGCAGTTGTGCAGCCAGGAAGTAATGTATTCCCTGTGAGTCATTAGAAAGGATGGTATGATGGTAATAAAGACAGTGGATAGGAAGGTACTCCTGCTTTCAGCCCTCGGTTCCTGCACCCATGTGTTCTTCCTACTGGGACACAGCTCCATAAAGAGGTCTCGGATCCAGTGCATATCCTGCATCCTGGAGCACAACGCCCATGCTTAACAGAGTATTGTATCTGTACTGGCACTGAAGTTGGGCCATTAGAAGGTTATTCCAGCGTTCTTTGAGGCCAGCTGCTTCTGAATGGTGTGGGTTTATGGTACAACAAGTTGCCCCATGGTCATGGGCTCCCTTTAGTGTGAAGTATGTTTTCTGTTGGGTGTTACATTGCGTAGGATTCCATGCTATGGATAAGGCATTCTGTAGCTCCCAAATAGTGGTGCAGGCTGAGGCTCTGTGGGCAGGAAGCACAAACTTTTGTCAGAATGGCTGTCTATTCTGATGACAATGAATCACTTGCCTTTCAAGGATGGAAGGGACCTGATGTAGTCAACTCGCCACCAAGTGGCAATTTGGTCTCCTCAAGAGATAGTGCCATTTTGCAGGCTTGGCATTGGTGTCTATTGCTGGAAGGTTGGACATTCAAAAGTAAAAGTAGCTAGATCATGGGAGTTCATGCTGTTTGACTCATCTCTGCTTCTGTGGCTGCTCCATTTACGTGCTGGTCACACCAGTTCTAGGGTAGCCTATGACAAAGGCCAGCTAACACTAACTGTCCAAGTCCTTTTGTCTGCTTGCATATTTAGTGCCTCTTTTATGGTAAATGCTTTCTAGTAGGGTCATCACTTTCTCCATGCTCCATGCTACAAGAGCCCCCCAGCCATGAATTTGCGTATCTCGTAAGGTCCTTGTCAGAGGGTTAAATCTAATGTCCCAAGATAGTGTCCCAAGTCTATGAACTCTTACTTATCCAGTCTATGTCCTGGCCCCTTTGATCAAACACCCTTAACATCAAATCCCAAGAGTACTCCCTCTGGCTCCAGCAAGACCACACTGGCTCATTCTTCCAGCTTCTTTGGAATGTAAGCTTTTTCTTCCCTTATCAGACTCAGCATGTCCTCAGAAGGGCTATGCTAAGATTTAACCCTATTTAAGGCACCTGGCACCAGAAAAACAGTTAGTATCTTGAGAGGACACTTGTCGTATTGAAGGAAAGAGACCTCTGCCATGCCCACCTGCCTGGGCGAAGCTCTTAACCGGGGTGAGGGGAAGCTTCTGCATGCTCTGAGGGCTCGGGGAGTTTGTAGAGCCACAGTCTTCAGGTGGCATTTACCCAGATGTCCCCATTCCATGTTTCAGGGTCCCAGCTTTTCTCAACCAGGACCCTGATCTTAGCATAACAGGCCGGCCTTTCCTGACCATTCATTGTCTTTGCAGTTCTGCAGTTCTAGTAAGTGCTGGCTTTTCTGCCCAGCTGTGTCCATTTCCCACTGCTGAGGCTAAGGGCTGCTTTACAAGCTATTATACCAGAAAGGACTTCTGGCTTTCGCACTTCGGGTTTTGGGTTTTTTTTGTTTGTTTGGTTGGTTTTGTTTTGTTTTTGCTAATTCAGGTTTATGAAGGTAAAATTTACATATTATAAAATTTAGATGTACAGTTTGATCGGTTTTGACAAATGTGTACAGTAGGGTAACAACCACCACAACTGAGATACAGAACATAAGCTCCACCCCAGAAAGTCTCCTCATTATGTCCATTTGTAATCAATCTTTTCCTTCCCAACTCCAACCCCTGGCCACCACTGATCTGATTTCTATCCCTGTGACTTTTTAAAAGCATCATGTAAATGGAATCATTCATGAAGTATTTGGCATCTGGCTTTATTCATTTTAATGCATTTGAGATTCATTCATGTTTTGCAAATATCAGTAGTTCATTCCTGTTTATTGTTAATGGTGTTCCATTGTATGAATGTATCACAATTTGTTTATCCATTCCCCGTTAGATGGACATTTGGGTTGTTTTAATTTTTGGTGATTATGAATAAAACTGCCATAAACTTTCACATTCAGGTCTCTATGTGAAGCTATGTTTTCATTTCTCTTGGGTAAACAGCCAGGAGTGGGATTCTTGGGTCATACTGTAATGTCTATTTTAACTTAATAAAAAACTGCCAAACTGTTTAATAAAGTGGCTTTACCATTTTGCATTTCCACCAACAATCTATGAGAGTTACAGTTGTTCCACATGTTTGTCAAGATTTTGTGTTATCTGTACTTTTAATTTTAGCCATTAAAACTATAAGAAGTATATAGTGATAATTTATTCTGGTTTTAATTTGCATTTTCCTAATAATACATGATATTGCACCTCTTTCTGTGTGCTTATTTGCCATCTACATGTCTTCTTTGGGATCTACTCAAGTCTCCTCACTATTTTGGTGCCTATTCAAGTCTTCTCCCCATCTTTAAAAATGGCTTTTTGCTTTTTGTACATAGTTTTTAGCATTCGTTTCTCATAATCCCTTTGCAGGGCATAGTACAACTTAGCAGAATCCCACCAAGTCCATTGTCCTTGTTACGCACCGCTCCCATCATAATTTTCAAAGGTCAGCACCAATGAAAGCTTTAGCAGTTAGGCCACATCCTGTGCCAACAATTATCCACACCCTACACTCCATTCCAGACGGGCTCTTCCCTGGTAGCCAGGCAGTGAGTGATCCAGCCCTTAAATCCCTGTTACTTCCTGCCTTCTTGGATTAATCCTGGTTCCAACTGTGTCAGTTCAGTCTTCTGGAAAGCAGACGTCGAGATGGAGTTAGAAGGGCAAAAGATTTATTGTCTTGCCTTAGCTCAGAGGATGGACAGCATGTACACTGTACCAGGCAGAGGAGACCGGCAGCTGCAAGTGAATGTGTGGGCAAGAATGAGCAGAGGTGCTTTTCAGATTGCTTTCATTTTCTTAGTGAATTAGGAACTAATGACATTAGCTTTAAATAAGGGTGGGAGAAGAGATCTTGGAGGGGAAGATGCAAAATAATCATTTAGGAGAGTGGGAGAGGAAATGAACTAGGAGAACGGGGCAGCGAATAGACTAGGAGAGTGTGAGATTGCCAAGTCGCACAACAGGTTCCCTGGAGGTGAGTGACCATGAATTTAAAACGGGACCACCTGGTATGGATGTGAATTTTTCCCCAGCCACCTTTAGCTGCACTCATGTGCAAACATAATGGGTGGAGAGGTGGGTTAAACCAGGACTGGGTCCTTATCAAGAAAATATAATGAAAGGAGAGAGGGACAAGAGAGCCGAAAGTATATGCAGAGGGACATTTATAATGATGGACCCTAGAATCTAAGCAGGGTAAAGACGTGAGGTTAAGAGGGACATTAAAAAGTGGTGGGATCAGATTAACCAATTTTTGGTCCCAAAGGAGCAGAAATATTTCAAGAGTTGGGATGCTGTGGGAACGAACTAGAAAAATAGATAGTTGTGGTCAGAAAGTGGGAAGCTTAAAGTTCAGATTACTAAATTATAATACTATTAATGAACTTATTGGCATTGATAAAGTCTTGGATCTGGGCAATGGGAGGAAGTTGGCTAAAAATATGGTGAAAATTAAATAATTGAAGGAAAGCGAGACAAGGAGCTTAGTGGCCAGATTTCTAGAAGAAATATCTACATAGACATTGTGGTCTACTTGGATGAGGTAAAGGTGAAAGGAGAAGCATGGCTTATGCAATAGTGCTGATGCCTGAAAGACATGGGTGTGGTCATCACAGGAATTGAAGAGTTGTCTGGGTTTTGGTAACTACCCTAGAAGAATTGGGGAAAGAAAAAGACAGGCTTACATCAACCAACTGTCCCTTCAGAATGTGGCAATGGAAGCCAAAAGTCCTCCCTGAAAGCATTTAAAGAGACCTCCATTTCCTACAACCAGAGGGCAGACTGTTCTGAAAAATCAGGCTCAGAGGTTAACTGTAAGGGTAACAGAACTACAAAGCAGATGGACAACACAGTCCAGGCAGGCCTCTGATACAAAAGCCTAAGCCCAGGAGGAAGGAAATGGGCCCTGAGAACTACTAGGATGTGAGCATCTGGGTAGATGTACTAGAGAAACTTGAGCTCCCAGATTTTCCTGAACCACCCAGACTGGAAGAGGTATCCTTCACCCTATTAGCTGAAGAGCACAGCTTCCCATTGCCTGGAGACTAGACACAGTCCTGCTCTGAAGCAGATACCCACAGATCACCCCTGTCTGCCTCAAGGTCTGCTGCTACCTGTCCTCATGGCTGCTATTCTAAAAACAAGGGACAGATCTTGGTCTTAATATGGCCTGCATAGGGTAGCACAGTTTCTACTGTGGGAGATGTGACCAATTATATTTTTGAAAGGTGGCTGCAACAACATCCCTCATCCCAGTTGCTCTTCTATAATGCAACCTTGCCATTCCCCTGCCAAGAGATGGAATGTAATTACTGTCCCCTTGAATATGGTCTAGATTTTACTTGCTTTGACCAATAATCTAGAGAAGAAATGATGCTGTGTGATTCCCAAGGCTGAATCATAAAAGGCCAAGCAGCTTCTGCCTTGTTCATGGGGACATTGGCCTTTGGAGGCCTGAACTACCATGGAAGCAGACCATCTACCCTGAGGCCACCACTCTGTAAGAAAGCCAAGTCCCATGAAGAGCAAGTAAGAAAGCCATGTGGTAAGGAAGCTGAGCCACATGGCTGCTTTAGCAAGATACTTCATGTGCACTTGTCTCTTTCTCTTGCGAATGCAAACTGCTTGTTATAGTCTCATACTGAGTGCCGAAGGCTGTTGTTTTGGTGAACGCATTTTCTTCACCATTCACTGGTCCTAGAAGTATGGCAATGCTCCTCCTTTCTGTTACAATACAGTCTGCAGGGACCTTGATCGTCTTGCCATTCTGCAGAAGAACATCATCCTGGTCCATTATATTAACAACAGAATGATAATTGGACTTGGTTTTTAGGAAGAAGCAAGTATACTGGTTGATTGAGTAAATACTTCCTGCCAGAGGATAAGAAATAAACCCTATAAAGTTTCTGAAGCCTGCCACACCAGGGAATATTTTAGTGGCCCAAAGATCTAGGAGTATGTTGAGACATCCTATCTAAAAGGATACATTGTATTTATTACCACTAAGAAAGAGGTATAGCACTTAGCGAGCTACTTTGAATTCTTGAGGCAAAAAATAATGCCACCCTGAGAATACTGCTCTGCTCCATTTATCAGAAGGCTACTGGTTTTGAGGGAGGCTGAGAGAATATCTGAATAGTCTCTTGAAGACTTAACTAAGGCATCATCTTAGTTATGTCTTGCATGGCTGGGTCATTGTCCTCAACAATGCCACATATATGTTGATATGTTGAACCAATGATCATTATATGTAGTCACTATTTGTGCTGTTTCTCTAGTATCTAGAATATACAGGAATGGTAATTAAACAATGCAAGTAGGATTGGCTTACCACACTCCCAGTGACCCATTAGTGGAAACTGTGTTTTTAACCCTTATGACTTTAGGCTCTTCCTGATTGAAGGCCGTGGTCTCAGGGCATGTGTGTAGAGAGGCGGACATTTCTGCAGGGCTACAGTAAGGTTTCCACTGCATCTATATCCATGGCTGCCACCTGAGGATTTGGGGTCCTCCTGCTGATAGATAAGCCGGTAAAAATGGGGTTACTATACTGGCAGGGATGACTGGTTTTGACAATCTTGAAGAGCTGGAGTTGCTGCTACATACTGGGCTGCGGGAGGAAGCTGTCTAAACTTTGGGGGATTCACTAGGGATTCTGTGCCTGGTGATCATAGCAGATGGGCCATTGAAGGACAAGGATGGGCCTGACAAGGACAAGGCAATCAAGGCCGACCCCCTCGGAGATGAAAATCCAGCCATTCCCTGAGCAAGCAACTTAGACCAGTGTAAGTGGTGGCCAAGGGTAAGGGAAATACAGAACAGGTGGTGAAGGGGAGAGATGATGGGTATGCATTATAGCCTTGGGACCAGCTGCAGCAGTGAAGGCTGTGACTTGTTCCACATATTCTGCTATTTCAAGTCCTTTTTTTGAAGATGGCAGCCAGGTACAACCCTGAAATGTCAGTAACAGAGTAAACTCAAGATGGGCATAAGAGGATCTGACCAGAGCAAGGAGTGAACATGGAGTCACTGTTGATACCCTTCTCATGGCCCCCAATTCACCTCTAAGCTCCCCCGCAGCCGTACAGACATGTTTACACACACTGAGCGCTTCCTGTCTCAGGTGCCGTCACTCTGCCTCTCTGCTGAGACCCTTCTCAGCTCACAGTTTGGGATGCCAATGAGGTTCAAGAGTTAGAAGCTAAATCCTCCAAACTCCCAAGCCCTCGGTGGGGTCGTACTGAGACATAGTCTATGCGGTTTCTCAGAGGCTCACCAGTAGAAGTGAGCCCTGTTTGCTCAGCAGAGTGGAACCTGTTCATTAATGCACAGTTTTTTTCTTAACTTTTCTTTTTTTTCTCTCTCTCCTTCTCTCCCTCCTTCTCTCCCTTTCCCCACTCCATCCTGGGATCACCAAATAGGCTCTTTGTAATCAAGTCCTTATCTCAGTCTGCATTTAGGGGAACCCAAACGTAGATGGCAAGTTTTCATTACAAGTTTGCCTACCCACACTAGTTATTTGCTACAAATATTGCTAATAATTTTGTTGAGAAAAGTAATACATTATCAATTGATAGGCCTAATGCATATCTGTAGTAATACCTGTAGTGAAAATGTGAAGAACACTTTTAAAAAGTCATTTTCACTAGCTTATAAAAACTGAAAAAACCAAACTTTGAAAAAACTGTAGTAACATTAATATATACTAACACTGTACACAGAAGAATAATTTAATAACATAGAAATGGTTGGCAGGGCTGTCAACTATCCAGGGATTATTTTGAAATAGCTGTCACTGGCCAACTACTATGATTAATGAAATCAACATGTTCACGATGCAGGCAAAATAAACGTCATAAGTCAAATTTAATAGGTATACTTTTTTCCCTATAAAAGTTGTTGAGCTATCTAGGTTACTCAGCTCTCCTTCAGTGTTTGTTTTTTAGAAGATTTTTCACGTACACAAATACACACATTTGACACGCATACACACACCTTTTTGTATTTTAAATATTTTCTAAGTGCAGCTCTACAGACTCATGCATTTGAACTTTGGTAACGCATGCTGTATGCCCTTTGGAAAGAAGCTGACACACAAATCCATGCTGGGGGCAAATATATAGCAGTTCTTCCTTTATCTCCTGCACATATTAGGAAACCCTCCAGGAGCGATATGACTAAGGCAGATTTAGAAGGGCCTCCATGTTCCCAGGGAGGAGAATGTCAGTGGCATCCCGAAAAAGTCAAAAATCAGGAATAAACAAGCTTTGCTCATTTTAAACCATTTAAATATTTGTTGAATCAATCTCGTTTTATTTGTTTTCACCTTTGACGGAATGTTAGTTTGTAAAAACGAATGACGTCCAGATTCTTTCTTCCCATAGGCCTATTTGAATACCAAAAAGTACTCTTTGCCGTATGTGCCCCCATATTACAGACTCCGTTGAATCTCGATTTTTTTATCTACCGTTCTCTACTTCAACCAGGTGGTTTTAATGTGAACTTCTAATTATAGACAGCTGACCTTTCTGTTCGTGTCATAGGGGCAGGAATGTGGTTAATGACCACGCATCATGCACTGTCTTTAGTGATTGCTCCAAGAGCCTTTGAAAGCTAAACCAATCAGAGACCTTCTCCAGGATTTTGAACCAGAGCTTGCGGGGTGACAGGAGGGGGTGGCAGCAGGGGAGAGTTCTTTCTTATCTAGTGATGATGCCTGAAAAAGCCATGTAACTCCAACACATGGAGAAAGCAGGTATGGAAGAATCAAGCCAAATTGCAGAGACACGTGACACGAAGTGTCAAGTCCTCAATTGCAGCGTTTGAGGTCCCCACCACCCAGCTCTGCCCCCACTGTCTTCCAGAGCTTGGTCATTCCCTCTTCTTTCTGCGAGCTCCTTTTGTGTCTTTCCCATTACTCTTCTTTGGTGCTCAAGGTAAGCTAAAGTTGGGTTTCTGCTATTTACAACCAAGAGCTCTGATTAATGTACCATATTTACTTTTTTGGTAGTTTTACCAAACAGTTATAAAATCAACTGCTTAATTGGATAGAGTATGCTTCTGTTTTTTCTTTTTGATATCTCAGTAATTGATTCCTAAGGAATAGGTGGTATCGCACTGGGATTGTTTTCACCTGTTGCTCTTCTCTCCCATCTCCACTCAACTCAGATATTGATTAAAGGTGTTAAACTCAGCTGTCTGGCTGGAGCACAGAGGTAGCTGGGCGCCATAGCTCAGGTGCAATAGCAAACACAGCTCCCTAAATTGTAACGGCAGGTTACAGTTTGTTATTGCACTGCTGGAAAAATGGATGCAAGTCGTTACTCTTGGGAAGTGGGTTTTTTGGGGGAGTGAAGTGGGAGGAGAAATCAAGGGACATTAATACTTCCAAGCTGGGAATTTGTGCAAGAGTGTGTTATTCATATGTTAAACACTAATGTATATTTTTCATGATATACAAATAGGTTGCTTAATAACTCATTTTCAAAAGACTTCACTGAACTTGCTGAAATTATCAGTTTCCTTATGAGGGAGAATTTGCTACTCAATGTTCATATATTTCTAAAATATATATATATATAGGAGATTTGTATTAAGAAGTGTCTCTAGGTGCGTATATATATGTCTATATTTATATATGTACAGATATTTATGTATCTTTATTTACTTACTATACACACATTTATTTATTTGACCAACATTGAGATTTATTTTTCTCTCCTGTAACTCAAAGACCAGAGGTCCAGAGAAAGGAGACAAGGGCTAGCTAGAGGCTTCAGGGTTATTAGTTTATCAGTGTCCTTCTAACTCCTCCTTTTGCCATCTGCACACATAGCTTCCATTCCAAGGTTGCCTCATGGCTGCAAGATGGCCACAGGAGCTCCAGCCATAGCATCTGTATTCTGGGCAAGAAAAAGAAAGAATGGGTACAAAAGAGCACATTGCAACTCTTTTTAAAGAGTTGGGATTTTTTAAGGAGCATTTTTAATTGACATTGGCAATAATCTAACCACATGGCCACCTCCATCTACAAGGGAGGCAGGGAAATGTAGATTTTCAGAGCATACTGCCACCCCCAACAACATCAGGGTTCTCTTAGTGAGGAAGATGGGGACAATTGATTTAGGGTAAAGAACTAGCAGCCTGTGTACAAGCTTCGGTGACAACCAAGTTATAAAGCAGGGGCTTAGTAACTATGTCGTTAAAGATAAACATTATGCCATAATGAACAGTCCTTCACTGTTCAAGGCCATATAAATAGATATACCATAAACACTGTATAACTCTTTAAAGCTAATTTGTTAAAAAAGAGAGAGGAAAAAATAGCAGTAAAAATTAAAAACCTAAATACAATCAGTTCCGCTATGAATTGGTTTGTAGAACAACTCAGTAAATTCAGTAAAAAAAAAAAAAAAAAAAAGTCCTAGTTAAAGATGAACTTCAGAATAGTGATCAACTACCCCTTCTTTGAGATTGTATGCATCATTTATGTAGTTGAGCATTTTTTGACTCTATTTTATATAAATCTTCAAAGGAGTAGGTGACCCAAAAAAGGTTAATAACCATGGATTTAGGTGTTGTGCCCATTTAGAAGATGTCAAACAACTGATCTAACTAAACTCAGGGCTAAATTGGGGGTTTTGGTGTCATACAAATATTCTCAGGCCAACAGAAATTCAAGGGTGCGACACAGCCTAATGGAGGTGAGCAAGTGGAAGTCACAGCTGGAGTCCAGGGGCTGTTCAAAGATACACATGAAATAGCAAAAGGTGAGGCTTTTGCCCTTTGGAGGAGTGGAAGGAACTTTGTGTGTTAGCAAGCCCCTGCAGACTGAGCCCGGGGCTGTCCTTGGCGTAAGTGAAATCCTAGAGAGGGCAGTGTTTCATTCTGAGTCTGAGGAGTACGAAAAGAACAACGTGGACCATCTGTTTTGACATATCTACCAACACAGATATTTGGCATTTAGTATTAAAACTGTTTATCAAACTCCTAATGCTGATGATTAACAAATAGAAGCCTCGTGTACAGTGTCACACTACTGATGCAGGGTAGGGGGGGAGAGGGTGCTAATCTGTCAGTCTCATGAAGCTGCCAACACAGGTTTAAGAGGATTGAAAGCACCTTGGGGACAAGGACAGGGTAAATCTGATTATTTTGTCAAAAAGGATCTGAAAAGAAAAAAAAAATGTGTAGTTGTAACATAATAGTTACCTGGCTTTGTAGATACTTGGAATTTTATTTACCAGGGGAAAGGGTGCCATTCAGGCCTCTATCCTGGGGTGTCCATCCTCTCCTGCTGTCCCCACCCCCTGTGGAGGGGATCACATATTCTCTAGTTCTGCAGTCCCCAAACCCTGGGCTACAGATGTGTTAGGAACCAGGCTGTACAACAGGAGGTGAGCAGCAGGTGAGTGAGCCAAGCTTCATCTGTATTTACAGCCGCTCCCATCGTTCGCATCACTGCATAAGCTCCGCCTCCTGTCAGATCACCATCAGCATTAGATTCTCATAGGAGCTCCAACCCTACTGTAAACTGTGCATGCGAGGGATCTAGGTTGTGCTCCTTATGAGAATCTAATGCCTGATGATCTGAGGTGGAGCTGAGGTGGTGATGCTAGCGCTGGGGAGCAGCTGCAAATACTGATTATCATTAGCAGAGAGGTTTGACTGCACAGAGACCATAATAAATCAATTGCTTGCCGACTCATATCAACACTTTATCAGTGAGTGGCAAGTGACAATTAAACTGCATCTGGTGGCAGGCTTTATGGTGGCAAGTGAGCATCTTACTTCAATAGTACAGCTGCATCTGGTGGCAGGATTTAAGTCAGAATCTGACACTTGCTTTAGTTTGCAAGTGGCCCACCCATTATTTTATTTACCACTTCCATCCGTGCCACTTTCCCGCACTGCACACTTGTCTCAGTCACAGTCTTGGTAAGCCCACAAGCTAACCCTAGCAAAAATGAGTAAAAAACAAATGTCACTGGAGAGCTTCTTTGAAAAGGGGGAAAGACCCAATGATGAGACAGCAGAAGACTCTAAGACTGCCAACAAAATGAAAGCTGCATTTAAAAGAAAATACCAAGAGTGCTACTTAAATTATGGGTTCATTACAACAGGTGGTTCACATTCTCCAAGCCCCCTTTGTATAATATGTGGCAACCGGCTACCCAACGAAGCCATGAGACCTTCAAAACTGCTTTGCCACATGGAGACTAAGTACCCTGCATTAAAAGACAAGCCTTTGGATTTTTTCAAAAGAAAAAAAACGTGAACACGAAGAACAGAAGCAATTATTGAAGGCCAACACTTCATCAAATGTGTCTGCACTGAGAGCATCACTCTTAGTGGCCAACCACATTGCTAAAGCTAAGAAGCCCTTTACTATTGGTGAAGAGTTGATCCTGCCTGCTGCTAAGGACATTCGCCGTGAACTTTTAGGAGAGGCTGCAGTTCAAAAGCTGGCACGTGTTCCTCTTTCAGCTCGCACCATAACTAGACAAACTGATGAAATAGCAGAGGATATCGAGGCACAATTGTTAGAGAGGATTAATGAGTCACCATGGTACGCAATCCTGGTTGACTGGTCCACCAATGCTGACAACAAGGCAACAATGCTTATTTTTGTGCAATGTATCTTTCAGGAGAACATGCATGAGGATATGTTATGTGCACTTTTGTTGCCAACCAATACCACAGTTGCAGAACTAGTCAAGTCTTTGAATGATTACATATCAGGAAAACTAAATTGGTCATTTTGTGTCAGTACATGCACAGGTGGGAGTGGCTGCCATGACTGGACAGCTTTCTGGTTTCACTACTCGGGTCAAGGAAGTCGCTTCTGAGTGTGAGTCTATGCGCTGTGTCATCCACAGAGAAATGCTGGCCAGCCAAAAAATGTCACCTGAGCTAACACCGTTTTGCAGGATGTGATTAAAGTTATCAACCACATTAAAGTACATGCCTTTAACTCACATCTGTTCGAGTGGCTCTGTGACGAGATGGACACAGAGCACACACATCTTCTTTTACACACAGAAGCGAGATGGCTTTCTACAGGTAGATCACTGGCCAGAGTTTTTGAGTTACGAGAGCCACTTCAGAGATTTCTTTTAGAAAAACAGTCATCACTGGCAGCACATTTCAGTGACACAGAATGAGTCACAAAATTTGCTTACTTGTGTGACATATTCAACCTGCTCAATGAACTCAATCTGTCCCTTTAGGGGAGAACAACAACTGTGTTCAAGTTGGCAGATAAAGTAGCTGCATTCAAAGCCAAACTGGAATTATGGGGGCGATGAGTGAACATTGGGAGTTTTGACATGTTTCAAACATTAGCAGAGATTTTAAAAGAGACTGAGCCAGACCCTCTTTCTCCCAGCTGGTGCACAATCACCTATCTCAGCTTTCAAAGAGTTTGAGCATTACCTCCCAACCACAAAAGACCCCAGAACCGGGAAGGAATGGATCCACGACCCATTTGTGAATAAACCAGGTGAGTCGACTTTGTCTGTGCTAGGAGAGGATCAACTGCCTGAGATTGCAAATGACAGTGGCCAAAAGTATGTTTGAGACAAATTCAGATCTCCATACGTTCTAGATTAAAGTCAAGGTGGAATATCCTGAGATTGCCACAAAAACACTGAAAAGCCTGCTTCCATTTCTAACATCTTTGTGAAGCAGGTTTTCTGCAGTGACAGCCACCAAAACAAGATTACGGAGTAGACTGGACATAAGCAACACACTTCAGATATCACTGTCTCCCATCACCCCCAGATGGGACCGTCTAGTTGCAGGAAAACAAGCTCAGGGCTCCCACTTATTCTGCATTATGGTGAGTTGCATAATTATTTCATTATATATTACAATGTAATAATAGAAATAAAGTGCACAATAAGTGTAATGCGCTTGAATCATCCCCAAACCATTCCCCTCTCCCCCAGTCCATGGAAAACTTGTCTTCCATGAAACTGGTCCCTGGTGCCTAAAAGTTTGGGGACAGATCCTCTAGTTCCCAGGTCTCCAAAGCGGGACGTGAGAGTATACCTTGCAGAATTCTCTACATCATCACTGGGGTGTGACAAGAAAATACTGGAACATTTTAAATTTTATCTTAAAAATAAGGGAAATATGCACTATAAACATTCACTATATGGATTGACAGTGGTGCCATCACTGGGTAGAGATGTCAGGTGGTCGGGCCTCACTTACTGGAGGGGACACTTCTCTGGAAGAGCAGGGACTTCATGGCTTGGAGGGGTCAGCTGTGGCATCCCACTCCTCCCTGCCCTTCCGGCGTATTACAACAGATGCCATTTGTTTATGCCAGATGAAGTGGATTTATAGATCACAGTACCTAATTTATGTTAATAAAAAACACATAAATGGCTTTAAAGGATTACATAAATCTGACTAAAGATCTTACCAAGGCAAGCAAAATCAAACAGGACAATGGCAGATCTGATCTTAGTGTGCCTGGACAAGGTCTCTGCAGCGCTCACAAAACAGTGACCATCTAATTGGATCTAGCAAAGAAGCCACTCTCACCAAATACAAATGTCAAGAAGAATACCAGAAATATGGAAGGTACCTACGATCACATACCTAAACTTCACGTTAGATGTGTTTACATTGCATCTGTGAATGTCTTTTGCAATTATGACAGTCATTAAAACCAATGACTAAACACACTGAACCGAAGAGCAGACCTTTGCATTGCTGTATCACAAACATGAAACTGCAATTTTCAAAAATAATGAAGCATATTCAACCACATTGCACTGGTTAAAAACAGGATTTTTAAGAAAAAGTGTGTGCCATGAATAAAAATTAATAAATATTTTCAAATATTATGTATTCCAAATTTTGCTCATTCTTTAGGCATATCTAGTTTGTATATGTTTGTTGTCCATAATATGTGAATACCGCAATACATGTATAGAACACAATATAAATATGCATAATTGGGAGTTGATGCTCAAATTTTTATTTACTATTGGACTGTAAAATCAAAAATGTTCAGAATCCACTGCTAAAAATAATGGTGGATGGTAGTGATTTACTCATTCAATGATCTAATCCTTGGCAATTTGGTAATTCTCCTGGATGACTTAATGCCTTAACCCAGTTAAAATACAATCTTTCCTTTCTTCAAGCTCTCACAACAGTGTAACTTTAAAATTACCAGAACTTTTACTTATTACACTTCATATTTTCTTCTTGCATCTACACTTGAGTAGATGTGTGGTTCTCCCTCTTGACTTGAGGGAAAGCTCATTGAGGGCAGGAATAGGTTTTGAGTCATTGTCTGCTTAATTACCTAGCTCCCATAGCACTTTGCACCTAGGAGATGCTCAATAAAAATTTATTTGGAAAGTAAGAGAAAATGAGCATGTGTCTAGAAGCCTCTTAGGACTGATGATCGCCACGGGAAATTTCATTATTTGGCAAAGCATTGAGATCAACCACTCTGCATAGGAGATGATTTTTCTCATCCTCAGATCTTACAGGTCATTTTTTTCCAAAATGTTTGCTCATTTCTGCTCAGAAACAAAGTGCTAATACATTTAACTACTACCTGTGGCTTGTGGATGCCTAGCTCATTTTTATGTGTTTTCACGTAAAATTATTGAGTCAGGCACAATGTTCCATGTGATTCTCAGCTTAATTCTCACATATATATTCATAAAAACCAAATGTGATATCACATTTAGCTAACTTATATATAGATATACACATTTTTTAGTAACCTGCAATGGCAAATAACCTTACTATTCGAAATAATCCTAATTGTTCAATCATTTACAAACTACACGGTAAGTTCTAATGGGCTCCCTTGAGAGTAGGAAGTAGGTGGACTCTTGCCCTGTGTCCTGGCATGGGGGTGTCTTTTTTACTTCAGCCACATACTTGATTCTCTCCCTCTTTTCTGTGTGTGAAATTATTTTAATATCATGTCTCTGCTTGGGAAAAGTACATAAGTTCCCTTGGCTCCTCGGTAATTTCCCAACACATAACCCCATAGCTAGTAAAAATTAAAAATTTTCCATTTGCCTTTGTAAGAAAACCAGTGATAATTTGACAGTAATTTTTTTGGACAATTTCTGCCCTACTGAATTAGGAAAATCACAAAATAATGAAAAATAAATAGGAGATGGGTCTCGATCAAGAGATATGTTCTTTTATAATTTCCACACCAATTTGCCTGTACTTGGGGATGACACATAGCTACTTATTTTTGACTTTCTAAAGAAATGATAATATTGAAAGAAGTTGAGCTGCCCTTCCATGAAGATAACCCAATGGCCTTTCGGCTAGAGGCTGCATGCTTCGAATTGTTTTTCAGAAACAAGAAATGGGTTGAGATGAGCCATCCATAGCTTTACACTGAGAGTTCCCACCGTGACTTCTAGCACATATAAAGTCACTTGGCTAATGCATGATAGCAAGAGAATGATGTGGAAAGTCCTCCTGTCATGGAGGCCACTTGGGTTCTGCAGCAGAGACCTGGTAGCACAGACCCAGCCCTAACTATAGTCTGCCCAAAATGACACAAACCTAGGGCTTGTTCAAAAGTCATGCCCCCAAACAAAACTGTCTCTGCAAAACTAGAAAGAGCTTTTTAGGATGATTTTAATTTTGAGGGTGCTCTTTAGCAGAGGATCTTGATGAAGGAAGATTCTATCAACCAGGATGGCTAAGCAGGAATGGACAGCAAACTTATCTTTGAAGGATCTATCCAGTCTCTCCATGAAAATTGAGCCAATGTTAAGTTCCAGTAATTCATAAAAATTAAGGATATTGGTCGTGGGGGGAGCTAGTATTTTTCAATCTTGTTCAGTTAATGTCAACATACTACACATTTTTTATAATAATTTTTTTTGATAATAAAAAGAATACATTCTCATCATACAAAATTTGGAAAATTCCAAAACCTATGGAGAAGAAAATTTAAATTATCCGTAATCCCACAATTCATTCATTTGCTTATTTGAGCAAAAAAATATACAAAATTTCACATGACTATGATCAAGGTATGTGCCAAGACTCACTATCCAGAAATGTTAGCCTATAATGGATTTCCTTCCAGCCCTTTCTCAACGCACTTTTAATAATAGCTTACAAATCAGATTATTTGCAGTTTTAGATTCTACTTTTCACTTAATATATCACAAACCTTTTCCCAAGTCATCAAATAATATTCCAAGCTATGATCTTTAACAGCTGCATAATATCATATCACATAAATTTACACTAATTTATTAACCCCCTACTTGGGGCATATGAGATTATCAATTTTTCATTATTATAAATAATGTTACATATAGTACTCTTTGGCCACATACATGATTTTCTTTGGAAAGCTTTCCTGGAATTCAGATTGCTAGATCACAATCTCTGAACATTTTTAAGGTTCTAGATACACAAGACTCATTTGCTTTCTTGACAGATGGAGAGTTTTACTTCCACCAGCAACCAGAATGTCTGTCAATCACACCACAGGCCCCATTCCTCAAAACAATGAGTATTAGCTTAAAAAAAAAAATCTTTGCCAACTGTGTCAAAATAGTTTTTCTTTTACTTTACATTTCTTAATGAACAAAGTCAAACTTTTTAAAAATAAATTAATTTTTCTTTGTGAGTTATCTAAGCATGCTCATTGTCATTTTATTATGGAACTGTTAATATTTTTTTCTTAGCATTCTAGTCTTCATATTTCCCAGTGAAGGATTTTGCTTACTGCATTCTGAGATCTAGCCCCCCGGTTGGAGCAGAAGGTGGGGCGGGAAGGAAGAGCCAGGCTTGCTCTCTCAGTCCTGTCATTACCAATGTATGACCTGGCCAAGTCTTCTGGCATCTCTGGGAGTTGTTTCCCTCCTCTGGAAATAGAAGGGACTTAATTAAGGTCCCTTCCCGTCCTATAAAAGGGACGTTATAGGTCTATAGTCTCAAAGCTTCCCTCACTATCATGATTTGTGATCAGCATTGAAGGAGCTAGTGTTAGTGGATAAACATCAAACTGTAAGCTTGTGTCCCCAGCTCTAATCTAGGGCTCTGCCACCTACCAGCTGTGAGCAAATCACTGCAACATTCCTACATTTCCTGCTCTGTAAATGGAAACCTTGTCTTATAGGTTTGCTGTAAAAATTACATGAAATTATAAAAATCAAAGTGTTTAGATTATAATATGCCACACACACACTGTGAAGTTGCATTTTAAAAGTATTTAGTTTTCATAAATCTTTGCACAGAAGGAAAAATGAACTTTTTACCCTATGACATGTACTCCACCCCCACTTTCAAACTAGACTCTAGCCTCCAGTGCTCCAAAGAGAGTGAGGCCACACAGAGAATGTAAATAGAAACAAAAGAAGCTAAACTTTAGTGTTTGAGCTTCTAAGCATGGAGACCCAAGTGATGTATGCAGTTTTCTTTTTTTTTTTTTTTTTTATTTTTTGTTTGTTTTTCAGCTCATCAAGGGGGTACAAAAGATCAGGCTATATACATTGCCCATGCCTCCCCATCCCCCCGAGTCTGAGCTTTAGTTGTGTCCATTTCCTAGACAGTGCACATCACTCTCATCATGTAGGTGTGCACTCCTCCCCTCCCCCCACCCCATCCCCCCCAGAGAGAACTTCAAACGTGTCCATTCCCCAGGCAGTGCGCATCGCACTCATCAAGTAGGTATACACCCATCCCTTCCACCCAGCCCCGACCTCTGTCCAATACCCAATTGGTGTGAATCCCAAATGTGCTCTCAGGGAAACCAGTTTGCTGGTGAGTACATGTGGTGCTTGTTTTTCCATTTTTGGGATACTTCACTTAATAGAATGGG
The DNA here is from genome assembly GCF_041146395.1 of Eulemur rufifrons. Classification (NCBI taxonomy): domain Eukaryota; kingdom Metazoa; phylum Chordata; class Mammalia; order Primates; family Lemuridae; genus Eulemur; species Eulemur rufifrons. The sequence goes on along the minus strand of NC_091000.1, from coordinate 32,363,365 downwards.
TTCCAGCTCACTCCAGGAGAACCAAAGAGATGCCATATCGCCATCATTTCTAATAGCTGAGTAATATTCCATGGTATACATATACCACATTTTGCTAATCCATTCATGAATCGATGGGCATTTGGGTTGTTTCCATATCTTTGCGATTGTGAATTGTGCTGCTATAAACATTCGGGTGCAGGTGTCTTTTTTATAGAATGACTTTTGTTCTTCTGGGTAGATATGTATGCAGTTTTCTAAGGTAATTTGGGCTGTACATGATCTTCTCCTTGTGTGTACTAACTGGCTTGATAGCTTAATTCACACATTAAGAAGATATATGTATAGGTAGCAGACACACATATATACATTACATATATATGCTTCACATATACATTTTATATATATAATATATATTATATGTATACCTTTCATGGGCATATGGGAATGAAATCAGAACGTGTGATTAGAAAAATACAAACCACTCTCATTTTAATTCTTTCCTTTAATTTTTGTCATTTAAAACTAAATTTGACAGACTCTATATTTTTAAAGCTAGTCTGATATGTGATCTATTTATATGGATTTGCATAAACAACCTCAGTTTGTCAGCAAATTGTACTTTATATGCACAGGTAAGTATAGCACTGTACTGAGCACCGAGAATACATAATATGGAACAGACACAGCTTATGATTGAGGGGAGACAAGATGCATAAACACGCAATTATCTAAATGTGCGCATAAATACAGTTCTGTAATTAAAGAGTGAATATGGGAGGAGGGGAATTTTCTGGTGGGCTGAGCATTGCTTTTTTCTTCCCTGTGCTATCTTGGCATTTTTCTCCCCATACCTTGGGACTGGAATTATGAAATGCAGGGGCAGTTATTTAGCTTATACAACCTGGGCATAAACAAATGGTCATTAATTTAAACACTATTTTAAAACTAGCCAGAGAGCTCAGGTTTTTCACTCTGCAAAAAGAAAATGGTAGCTGAGAAAATATTTCTGGACTAAGTTCAGCTTACACAAAGAACAGATCCAGAGTTCTGCAGAACCACAGATGTAGCCACGCCCCTATCTTCGGTCAAAGGAAGAGAGAGTGGGATACGACCTCTGTTCTAAGGCCCATTTTCACTTTCCTGTTCATTCTTACCCACCTGTGACATGTTTCCCCAGCAAACACTTTCATATATGTGAAATAACATTTCTAAGCACTTTACATGTATTAACTCAATTGATTCTTGTAGTAACCCTATGGGCTAAGAACTATTAGTATCACTCCCATTTTACAGATGTGGAAACTGAGGCCCCAAGACATTAAATAACTGTCCCCAGCACCTGGGATTCAGCCCCAAGAAATACGGTTTCATGGCCTACTTCTTGACTTTAAAATTTGTACCATCTCCTTACCTGGAGGGTGAACTTCATAACATTTGAGCAGCTGAGGGGATGTAGATAGAGTGAAAAAAGAAAGGAAAATCTTTGCAAGTTAACCTGTTTTTTGACCAAGAACATGAGTTATAAGAAGACAATGGAAGAACAGGAAGTGGCAAAAAAAAGGCAAAGAGAAATCGCCCTTTGCCCCGCCAGGCTCCTTGGTGACAGGGTCTGAGTTGTTGCAAGCAGCGGCATCTCACCTCACTGGGTTGTCCCAGGCTGCCTCTGCAGCGACATGCTAGGGCCTCTTTTCACAGTAATTATGAAAGTGAGAGTGAGTATTGCTCACCTACTTAGGTTAAAGAGCCTCCCAAATAAAAGCATTAACCCAGTAATGAGATTAAATTCCTGGCCCCAAAGGGAAATTTTCAGAAGGTGTCCTTTACCATGCATAAATGGGAAGCAATTTCCTCTGTTGGGCAAAATAACTGCTGTGGGAGGTAGAAGTAAATGTAGTGTTTTGTGAAAACTTGGGTTTCTCTGATGAGTTCTGGAAAACAGGAACACCTAACAGCTGTTGTTCAAACAGTATATCCAGTAACCTTTTTTCTTGTGACTTTGGATCTTAACTTTTCCGGGGTATTAAATGACTATAGAATGGGAATGAGATGGTAAGCGCTTGACAGCTCCAGGAAAATGTCTTCCTGAAGAACTCCATATCAGAAAGGAAGATGAGCTCGTCTTGTCCTCCAAGAGCTAAACAACAAAATCAATACATACTGTATAGAGCAGAGATGTGCCAAGTCATCATGTTGAACATAGCAATCTGATGGAGGATAATAACCCAGCGAAAGGAATAATGGTCAATTTAAGGCAGGGTTCGATACTATAGGAGAAGAACAGGAGGGAGAGAAGCAAATTCCTGCATTCCATACGTATTTCGAGAGTCTGCTAAGCACTGTGCTACAGGCATGAACAAATTCTACCCTTACCTCCATGGGATCCCAGGGCAGGCTGACAAGGTCTGTCTAAGAACAGCTCAGGGAAGAAAGGCGCCTTGGTTAGCGACATCCGCTATTCTAGGTCAAGGGCAATGCTTGTCCTCTTGTGGAGATTAATGTTATTCTTCTTCCCATATCTTTATCTCAGGCTCATAGATGAGGGAACTTTCTCCTGTTAAACTTGCAGATCATTTTAGGGAACACCTGGAGTCTCTCTCTATATAGATCCTTTTATTCTTTTCTCCCTAGGGTAAGATTAGCTAATCTGACTCAAGACAGTGTATCAACCACTGGGCCTCCTGTACCAGGAGGTAGGGTCATGCGGTCAGGGCACTGCTCTTTCATAGCATCCTCTTTTGCTGCCTTTGATCGGCCTACCAGGCAATGTGGCCCTCGTGCCTCAAGTTCTTAGCAAATTTCCTTTTGCTTTCTTTCTGCCCCAGCTTCTCAGATTGCACCGGGGAAGGCAAGCCAGGTTGGCCTTGTCCTGTCTTCATTCTGGGTGAGGTATCAAAGGTCAGCACTTTGGCTCAAGTCCAAGTTGAGGTCTCTAGCTCTGAGCATTAAGGCTTCCGGGAACAGCCTACCACTCTGATATCTAAACAGCTCCCTGAGTCTGTTCTCCTTCCCCCTGAGATCCTACCTGGGTAAAGGATGGGGACTGGAACCCTTATTTCTAATAGATGCTCAGGCCATTCTTACCTGGTGACATTAAACCCTTAATAACTACCTCCCATCCCCTTTTCTAATTCCACATTCACCAAACAAGCTTCTCACTGGGCATTGAGTTTCCTTGGGCCAGTCATGCTGGCTCCAGTGGTGCAGGCTGTGTCACAGTTATTCTCATCGTAAGTTAATCAGTAGGCATTCTGGTGGTCCACACCTCCACTGTGAGCCGGGACAGCAAGACCTATATCTGAGAGACCAACTCTCAGCTTGTTGACAAAAGTGGGTGTCTGGCCTGCAGAGCTCAGAACAAGGCTGAAGTTGCCAAGTTAATGGGATCGTATGAGTCTGGGGCATGGGCAACCAGCACGTCCTTCCCATTAGCCCCTCAAAACCAACAGCTGCTGTCCTTCTACTTGTGAAACTTTTACAAGAACAACCTTGTAAGGTCTTTGAGAGGATTAAAGATAATGCAGGCAGATCACCTAAGAGGGTACCTGACACCCAGTAGACAATACCCGTGGAAATGATCACTGTTGTTATTTGTTTGCAGTAATATTTTAGAGATAATTATATGTGCCTCAAATTACTCTTAGAAGGAGTAATAAATAATTACTGTCAATGGTAAGTAGGAGAAATTCTTTCCCAATATATCTAAAGACAGTGAGGTAGCAGTTAGGCTACAATATGTCTAAGGGCCTGCCATTCCCCACCCTCTTATAACTCTTACAATTACTCGGTCTGAATGGCTCTGTCCAGCCCAACTCTCTAGCTGACCATTCATCTTCCAAATGATACCCAGGTGGCATCTCCTTTTAAGTGGCATGCATTCATGATATGACTCAATATCTAATTTTAACCCTGCGAAGCACAGGAAATCCTGTACGTGAAGGTGTTTGTGGTCCCTGTGGGTGCACAGGATCAGGGAACATTCTCAGCTACTTTTTCATTAATACCTCAGAGGTGTTCATTAATGCTCTGAGCAGCAGGGCCTTCAAGCCTTCTGACCACTACCCGCAGTAAGAAGTGCGTGACACACGTGCACATGTACACACACGCAGACATACACACACATCCATGTGACTGAAACAAACGCCTTATAAAACAGTACTTACCTTTACAATGTAGACTAATTCTATTTTCTAGTCTTTTTTAAAAATACTGGCTGCGACCCACTAAATTGCTTTCAAAACCCACTAAGGGCTCCAGCCTGGTTAGTTTAGAGGACACTGCTGTGAGGCCTGTATGCAGAGATCACACGATCTTGTGTTGTGGACGCAGCCTGGTTTGTTACCGTATTTTCTTCTTGCAAGCCCTGAGAGTGCCTTATGCCCATAGTGAGGCGTCGCTGCTGTTTGTGTTGCTGGTTTTGATACTGTGGCGAATAGATGATGGCGCAGCATGGTTTAAATATTGTTTTATATTAGAAACTTATAAAACTTGGCTCCTAGGGAAAAAGCATTTCTATTACTCAAAGCAAAGATTTCTGAGAAGCGGTATGTTGAGCCTGTCCACAATGTGGAAGCAGGATGAGCATGAGCATAGTGATGGGGCTTTACTCTAGTAAAGGATGTTGTAAAAGCACAAATACTGCCCACACCTGGCACCACACTGGGACCCATGACAGAGAGGCAATGTCTCCCTTTCCCACCCATCGCTCACTCTCCACGAGTCCACTGACCTGTCACATGGTAGAACCGTGGGTAAGCTCTGCCATTAGGGTTAAAAACCTGTTGACACCCTTTCCTAACCTTGCAACCTCGAGCACATCATCTAATCTCTCTAAGCTCAGTCTCGTCATCTGTGAAATGGATATAATACCAAATCCATGGAGTCGTAGAGAGGATTGAGTGAGATCGCATTATGTGCATACCATAGACTTCATTGTGAGGGTCATCTGTCACAGCCAATAGAGCTTCTGTCCCTCCTAAAGTCCTTCCAATAATTTGAAGTTTTAACATATGGGTCAGAAGTTCAATGATGTCGTGGAAGAAAATGAATATCTCTCCATCTTTTCCCCCTTTGGCTCTCAGAAACTAGGGACTGGATTGATCATAGTCCTTAATTCATGACACGTTTCCATCATTGGTTCATCTTTAACCTGCTTTTGCTTATTAGGTTAATTAAGTATTTTTAATAACATCATAAGCACCCACGTGCCCACCACCTCCAACCAAAAGTAGGACCTCGACAATAGCCAATATCACAATGAGCCATATGGTTCCCACACTCCCCTCTCTCCACCCACCTACCTTAACTGCTGGCCGCTCTCCACTCAAAGTAACCTTCATGTTTTCTCTTTAATTCTTTCAGAATCTAGAAAACCTGCTGCCTTGGCTGGAGCTGGGTTCAGGCCCACGCAGAGCTAAACTTTAGCTACATCGGATCACTTCATTAACTCTTTACCCTGGTTCTTCCTTGACAGACACGTGAGGTGGAGGTAACAAGTACGTCATGGGGAATAGGGTCCCACATGGCCCAGCAACCTGGGTTTTTGTTACCATGGCTATTCTTCTTGTAGGGAAACAGAATGGTCTTCCTTTTCTTCTGCCTCTGGTTGTGTGTTCATTCTATGCCGCCCTCAGGAAAACAACATATGGGAGGTGGTGAGGGAAAGGATCCAGCACATGGTAACTTGGTCTCTGTTTAGTTCTCAGAAGCTCAGCGGATGCTATTCCAAGGAACGCTGTCCTTGGCTAAAGTAGGTTCTGTATGTCTAGACTGTACTACCAGCTTCTAGATCCATAGTTTCAGCTGAGTGAACTAAAATAGTCAAAGTCTGGCATGGAAAAACTCTGTGATGCGATCCTCTTGTTTAAAGGGACAGGAAACCCTTCCGCAGAGATTGCAGAATATTTCAGCACTACAAGAGTAAAAAAGAAAACTGGAACAGCTAGGTTATCCTCTCTGCTTCCTCACTGCTCTCCTCTTCGCTCCCCCATCCCACTTCTGTTGCTTCTGGGGTTGAAGAATGGTTACATAATATCTCTTCATGGACAGTTGGCACTTAATTATACACATTGTGGCATTAAAAAAAAAATCCTAGGTTAAGTTCCTCTGTTATCCTACACATTACCATAGCACCATTTTCTTCTCTGACCCAGAAAGTATATTCTCAAAAAGCAGGTGAATAACAAACTCATTATAAAATTAGCTAAGTCAAGTGTGCAAACATATGCATGTCAAAGTTGTTCATAAATCTGGGATTATCAGAGCCACCACTCTCCTCTCTCAATATAGTAATAAAAATTTTATTTGAAGACTATTAAATTATTCCTTAGCTTTCTCTTTTGTAATATAAATCATCTCACTTTTTCCCAACCGTAGCAAGAATAAGAACCACTCCACCCTCCGTTCCACCCTTAGTCCACAGATCACAGGGTGCAAAATATCCTGCCAAAGAAATTGATCCTGCAGAAGTAGAAGAAAAGTGAATTTCAAAACTTCTGCCAAGTGTCATCAAAAATAGGTTGTACTTTTGTTTAGCAAGATGCCATTGATATTCAAAAGTCAGTCCAGCACCTGGTTTGGAAAGATCTTGAGAGTTGAATTGATTAACATATTTATACAATGAAGTTGGGAAATACAGGTAGCAGGCTCTGGAATAAGGGAGAAAAAAAGGAGGTCTCTGGGGAAAGAGCCAGGGGGGCGGGGCGGGGGGGGGGAACCAAAGAACATCAGACAGGGATGTCTCATATTGAACTTCATTTTAAGTTGGCCCCTATTCTGAGCTGTGCTAAAATCTTCATCCACTACTCTCAAACTCATATTGAAAGTGGCTGTCTATACCCAACAGACTACAGTAGTGGTGCTTTGGAGAATGAAGGGGGAGGGACAGTGGCCACTCTAGGGATAGAGCAGGGTGGAAAGAAAACTGCAGCCACGGGAAGACTTGGCAGTTGGGGAGGCAACGATCAGTGTCAGTGCAGAGGGGACACTATGTCTTTCTTTCATTCAACAATCATTTCCTGAGTATTGAGTATGGGCCCAGAATGATGCTGAATATTCAGGATAAACAAGACATGGGTCCCGCCCTTCCAAGCTCAAAACCTAGCAGAGAAATGAGAGAGCAGCCAGTCTACCTCGGGGGGATACGTTCGATAAAATAACTTCCAAATACACATGATACATGAACGGCGCAAAGGAGTGGAGGGAAGATCCCAGAAGAGGTGATCCTTCAGTCATGTTTCAACTAAGAATGCTTTGGCTGTCATAACAGAAAAGGAAAAACAGGCAGCCAGACCCAGGGCCATAATTTGCCAACACCTGGTTTAAAAAAGCAGAGGTCTAATTTTGTTTTTAGAACAAGAAACTCAGAGGTGGGTAGTTACTGGTTCTGGCCCAGGAGCTCCTCATCGCCGTCATGATCCCAGGCTCTTTTCCTCTGGCTGCTTCCCCTTCCTTCGTGCTTGTTTTCTCGTGATACGGGATGACTTGAATGGCTCCTGCATTGGGTCCAGCCATGCTCAAGACATGAAGCAAAGAAGAAAAGGAGAGGGGCAGCACCAACAGCTCTCCTCTTGGGCCAGTCTCTTTTATTAGAAAGCAAAAAGCTTTTCCAAGAGCCCCCAAAAGATATTCCCCCCTTGTTTTATTGGCTAGAACTGAGTACATGGTCAACCATAGCAGCAAAGGAGGCTGCCAAAAGGACTCTCTCTCCCCTTTACACGGAGGAGCTGGGAACAGCTGTTGGGTTATCCGCCTGCAGCATCTACTGTAACCTGGATCCTGGTGCACAGGTATGAAACTGCCAAATGGACAAGAAGGGTGAAATATGGTATTTCATGGTATATCCACACAATAGAGTGCTATTTAGGAGTAAAAAGGATCAAACTGTTGATACATGCTACCATATGGATGAGTCTCAAAAATGTGTTAATTGAAAGAAGTCAAACACAAAATGCTACCAATGGTATGAGTCCATCTATATGAAATGTCCAGAAAAGACAAATCTGTAGAGACCGGAAGTATATTAGTGGTTCCCAGGATGAGAGGTTAAGGGTGAGCATATGGGTTAAATGGGTCTGGAAATGGGGATGAGCCATCTCACTGGGGTGAGGAAAGTGTTCTAAAGCTGGATTATGCTGACAGTTGCACAACTCAGTAAATTTACTACACATCCTTGAATGGCATACTTGAAACTGATGAATATTATGATATGTAAACTACACTTAAAATTTTAAAAAATAGTACTAATTGAAAGGGTGGTGTTGGGGATCATGAACATTTACCAAGATCACAAAAGCAACATGTGACTGATAATTGGGAGATGTACTGATAATAATCACAATAAAATATTCATGAGTGGTTTATATTTGTTACCAATCATAGATTGTTTTCCAGACCTGCGATATAAATTGAAGGAAAATAAAAATCTTTGTCTCCTCTTACTGGCACTAGTCACATTCAGATGGGCCTGCCCGAAACATCATGTCTGTGTGTGTGCGTGTGCATGCAGGACCTACATGGGCTCATTTGCGGGAAGTTATTTTCTCTTTATCATCACATGCTTACACAAAGATGTGAGCCGCAGCAAAGATAGCTTTGAACAAGTTGAGTTACAGTAAGAGCACTTTATTAGTAATCTTAAACCATTAAACTAAAATCTTAGCACCACAGACACAGAAGTAAAAAGCATATTGACCTACAACACAGTGTTTTAATTTGGGACAGTGTTTTCCTGAAAGGTTTTCTGGAACATTCGTCCTGAGAAGTACTCCTTGAAAGAAAGTTTTCTCATCAAATAAGCTTGGGAACCTCTTCTAGAGATTCAAAAAACCATATTGGCCTATCACAGCTTCTGAGAAGTCTTGCAATGTACAAACAAGCAAGCAGGTTTCAAACCTAGAGTTTTCCAAGCTTATTTATGATAGCAATTATAGCATTAATAATAATAGATAATGCTTATTTAGCACCTACGACATGCCATTCACCCTGCTAAGCACCGTTTACCACCTCCTTTAACACTCACAGCAATGCCATAATGCAAGGATAATACAATTGCGCCCACTTTAAAAATGTGGACGTAGAGGCTTGCAAGAGGCAGAGCCACTGTGCAGAGCAGGAAAGACTGGCTCAGTGCACTGGCCCGTGCTTGCCACCACACTGGTCCACCTCTGGAGAACCCCCTTTTTAAAAAAATTATCCCATGAACACACTCTAGGAAATACTGGTTTAAGAAACTTCTACTACAAATGTATCATTAAAAAGAAACCATGTACGAAGATGGAGGAAGCTGTTCTCCATAGTCCTTTGTAGAAATTCCATGAGAGAAGATAATTTGTGATGCAATTACCAGTAAACCAGTCTCTAGCAAATATTCTGATCAATAGTGAACCATGTAGAGTAGGATAAGATGATTAGCCTAGAAATTGATACAGTTTTTAATCGTAAAAAATTCAAAGACCCCCCCAAAAAGATTTGGGTCTTTGAATTCTTATGAATTATAATAATGATTTTTTAAAAGCTCTCTGCCACATTTCTTGGCAACTTGATCTGATGGATCACAAATTATTCCAAAATAAAATTTAAATGTCTCTTTTTAAAAAAAAAAATACAGTATGTCAGATTCATTAAATGAGAGTACGTTAATGGGATGGTGATGATGATAAAATTCTAGGATTAATATGGAGCAAAGTAGAACAAGAAAGGAAATTTTAAAATGTGATGCTAATCTATTGTGAACTACATTTACACTTGATACATTTCTTTGAATTCACATATGATCTGTTTGGTCGCTGGACCCACCTTTAACCTAGCCGTTGAAGAAAAGTGATAATAAAAACGCATTGTGGACCACACCTAGGGCTTAAATGTGAACAACTACTGATATATCTCCCAGTTCATTTTCTCGTGTTTTCCATTTCCATCAGAGAGAAAGGAAATGGGCCTGACAATATGCCCACCCAACTCCACCCAGAGTTTGGTGTCACCGTCACACGGACTGGCATAATCACAAGGTACTCAGGATTTCTCAGAGTGGATAAAAGTCCCAGAAAATCAAGATTAAAAGCACAAAAATACTTATCACAGCAATAGCTATTTCTGCAAAGAATCCACATTGACCTAAATGCCAACAAAGGGAAGCAATTAAATAAATGATAGTACGTTCAAGTCCATGGGATTTTACATAACCATTAAAAATCAAGCTTGGAACATTATCTAACAAATAGTAAAATGTTCATAATAAAATATTCCATGACAAAAGTAAGATATAAAACTATATGTAGTTTGTCTTAACTCTATAAAACAAATATTAATATATGGAATGCGTACATAAGAGAATGTTGTCAAAATGTTAAGGGTAATTTGGAACAGTGGGATTCCTGTGATTTATATTTATTTTTCTATCAATAGTTGCCCATGATTTTCCTCGGCTTTTTTGTTTTTTGAGACAGAGTCTCACTCTGTTGCACGGGCTAGAGTGCCATGGCGTCAGCCTAGATCACAGCAACGTCAAACTCCTGGGCTCAAGCAATCCTCCTGCCTCAGCCTCCTGAGTAGCTGGGACTACAGGCATGCGCCACCATGCCTGACTAATATATATATATATATATATATATTTAGTTGTTCAGCTAATTTCTTTCTATTTTTTTAGTAGAGACTGAGTCTCGCTCTTGCTCAGGCTGGCCTCAAACTCCTGAGCTCAAATGACCTGTCCTCCTCGGCCTCCCAGAGTGCTGGGATTACAGGCATGAGCCACCATGCCCAGCCCTCAGCTTTTTAAATAATGAAATTGTCCTATATTTATAATAATCATTACATTTTAGTTTTTTAAAAAATCAAAATAAAGAAATACTAATCTGGATGTCTGAGAGATATAAAATCAGTATCATATTTCCTAAAATGCTTAAACTAAAGCTATCTTTTTTATACATATTTGTTCCTGAGGCCTGTGGAATAAGACAGTTCTGAGTCAATTCCTAACTTCACTGCTAACTATCCAAGTAACCTTGGGATAGTTTTAATGTCTTCTATGTGTTTCTTAGTATGTAAATTGGGACTTATAATAGGACTTTCCTTATAGGGCTGATGTGAGGATCAAATGAATCATAACAGGTGCAGCACCTACAATAGTGTCACACATAGTGAGTCCTTGAAAAATGTTGGCTGTTGCATAACTTCTCTGCCACAGTCCCACAAATACTTCACAACTGGGGCAGGACACAGCAGTCTGTGGCAATCTGACAAATATGCATAACTTGCAGACAAAATGCAGAATTTTCATTTTTAAGTCAAGAACAACCTTGCAACTTGAGCTTTCTGTATGATGTGGTCTACCCCTCTCCACAAAGGAAAGCAAAGCAATTAGCATCAGCCAGTACAGTACTCAAAGAGGTCATTTGCCTACAGATAGTAGAAAGACTCTTTTTGAGCCAGAGGAAAAATATAGATACCATTTTGATTTATAAGAATTATTTTCTGAAAATTTATTGTGGACCAAATTTGGGGGAAATTTTGAATGTACTGAATTAATTTAAAATTAAAAGGAACATTGCAGGATGCAATTGTAGCATAGTTTCTTATAGTACAAAATCAGAAAAAATCTAAATGTACATCAATAGCTTAACAAATGAGGGTAGAGCTTTCATCTGGTGGGTCTTGTCCATTGGTGGGCTGAGAGTGAGGTGCAGGTGTGCTGAGACTGGACAATTCACCTTTCAAGACTCATACAGGGGGTCTCGAGTGGCAGGACCATATCCTCAATTTATCCCACTGTGCCATAAATATATACTTTTCATATAAATTTGTGTGTGTGGCATGACCTGAAAAGGTGGAATCACAAGTTAGGGTTCCTGGGTAGAAACAATAGAAATTAGTTCTGGATAACTTTTTAGAGGCTCACAAAGACTTAAAGATCAACAGGTAAGATCAACAGGGCCCTGAGGCATCAGTTTGAGAACTGAAGGGAAGGAGAAACCAGAAATAATAACCAGTCACAAGAATGGTCTAATTAGGACATACCTAACTGAAATGAGGGATGTCCTATAGTTTTCCAGCATTTTTCTTTGGGTCACTCATTCAGTTTCAAAGTTCCAGCAGAGAGCACTGAGTGGCTGAATTCTCTGGGTGTGTCTGGGGCAGGGAGAAGAAGGATTGGCCCCATTGGCTCCTTTAGAGAGAAGGAGACACTGGATTTAATGTCTCACAAAGAGCAAATATAAGAAAATCAAGGTTCTGATCAAAATAAGAAATGCTCACAGAGCCACCATGCATCATGCATGCCCCCTAGGTCCTGAGGACTGGCCTGCCCAGTACCTGCCACCACCATGAATACCCCAGTCCATGGAAAAACTGACTTTCATGAAAATGGCCCCTGGTACCCAAAAGGTTGGGGACCACTGCCTGATATGACAAACCTACACCTAACATCACACTGAACAGAAAAGTTAAAACTTTTTCCTTTAAGAATTGGAACAAGACAAGGATGCCCAGTTTCACCACTCTTATTCAACATAGCACTGGAAATCCTAGCCAGAGCAATTAAGCAAGAAAAATAAATAAAAGACTTCCAAATTGGAAAGGAGGAAGTCAAACTATCCCCGTTTGCAGATAACATGATTTTATACAGAGGAAAACCTAAAAAAATCCATGAAAGAACTCTTAGAACTGATAAAAAAAAATTCAGTAAGGTTGCAGGATACGATATCAACATACAAAAATCAATAGTATTTCTATATACAAGTAATGAACTAACTCAAAAAGATATCAACAAAGAAATCTCATTTACAATAGCCACAAAAAAATGAAATAAAATAACTAGGAGTAAATTTAACCAAGGAAGTGAGAGATCTCTACAAGTAAAACTATAAAACACCAAATGAAAGAAACTGAAGCAGATACAAACAAATGATTTGCCATCATAAAAACATATAAAAGTACAAAACTTACATGTCTTAGAAAACAATTGCACAAAGGATGAAAAAAAAATCAAATGGTAACATGACAGAATTCTACCAATCCACAAAAACAAACAGAGATTTAAAAAAGAAACAAAGAATCTATAAAAGACCCAGATAACAAATAATGATATGACAGGAACAAAATTTCACATGTCAATATTATCATTCAATGTAAATGGATTAAATTATGCACTTAAAATATACAGATTGGGGCAGGCATAGTGGCCCATGCCTGTAATTCCAGCAATTTGGGAGGCCAAGTTGGAAGGACTGCTTGAGGCCAGGAGTTTGAGACCAGCCTGGAAAACATAGTGAGACCCCATCTCTACGAGATAAATAAATAAATATTACAGGTATGCATTTATAGTCCCAGCTACTTGGGAGGCTGAGGTGGGAGCCCAGGAGTTCAAGGATGCAGTGAGCTAATGATCATGCCATTACACTCCAGCCTAGGTGACAGAGCGAGACCCTGTCTCATAAAAACAGATAGATAGGTTGATTGATAGATAGATAGACAGAATATAAAAAAATGAACCAACTATATGCTGCTTACAAGAAACTTACCTTACTGGTAAAGACACTTATAGACTGAAGGTAAATGGGTGACAAAAGATACCCCTCCCCCCTGCCCACATACAGAATCCAAAAGCAAGCACAAGTAGCTATGCTTATTTCAGATAAAACAGACTTTAAATCAAAAACATGAAAAAAAAGACAAAGAAGGTCATCATATAATGATAAAAGGATCAAGTCAACAAGAAAATATAACAATTCTGAATATATATGCATTCAACACTGTAGTGCCCAGATTCAAATATTACTAGGCCTGAAGAAAGAGATAGATAGCATTGGGATAATAGTGAAGGACTTCAACAGCCCACTCACAGCACTAGACTGATCATCGAGACAGAAAAGCAACAAAGAAACACTGGACTTTAATTGGATTTTAAACCAAATGAGCCTAATAAACATTTACAGAACATTCTACACAACCATAGAATACACATTCTTCTCATTAGCACATGGAACATTCTCCAAGATACACCATATGTTAGCCCACAAAATAAGCCTCAATCAATTTTAAAAATTGAAATTATATAAAGTATTTTCTCAGACCACAGAAGAATAAAAGTAGAAATCAATACCAAGTAGAACTCTCTAAACTATACAAATACATAGAAATTAAACAACATGCTCCTGATTGATCATTAGGTCAACAATGAAATTAAGACAGAAATTTAAAAATTTTTTGAAACTGATGAAAATGGAAACACATCATAACAAAACTCTGTGATACAGTACAAGCAATGCTAAGAGGTAGGTTTATAGCATTAAATGTTTATATCAAAATAATAGAAAGATCACAAATTAATGAGCTAATGTTGCAACACAAGGAACTAGAAAAACAATAACAAACCAAACTCAAAGCTATCAGAAGAAAAGAAATAACAAAGATCAGAGCAGACTAAATGAAATTGAGACAAAAAACACAAACCAATACAAAAGATAAACAAAACAAAAAAGTTCATTCTTTGAAAAGATTAACAAAGTTGATAAACCACTAGCTAGACAAACCAAGAAGAGAGAAGAACCAAATAAACATAATCAGAAATAAAAAAGGAGATATTAAAACTGATATCACAGAAATACAAAAAAATAATTCAAGACTACTACGAACAATTCTATACTTACAAACCAGAAAAACTAGAGGAAATGGATAAATTCCTGGAAACGTAAAACCTCCCAAGATTGAAACAGGAAGAAATAGAAATCCTGAACAGACCAATAATGAGAAGTAAGATTGAATCAGTAATAAAAGTCTCCCAAGGAAATAAAGCCCAGAGCCAGATGGATTCGCAGCTGAATTCTATCAAATGTATAAAGGAAAACTGGTACCAATCCTCCTGAAAACGGCTCCAAAAAAATCAACGAGGAAGGAATCCTCTTTAACTCATCCTATGAAGTCAGTATAACCCTGATACCAAAACCAGACAAGGACACAGCAAAAAACCAAAACCATAGACCAATATTCCTCATGAACATGGATGCAAAAATCTTTAAGAAAATACTAGCAAACTGAATCCAACAGCATATCGAAAAGATAATATACCATGATCAAATGGGTTTTATTCCAAGGATATAAGGATGGTTCAACATACATAAATTAATAAATGTGATTCATTGCACAAACAATTAAGGACAAAAGCCATATGATCATCTTAATAGATGCAAAAAAGCATTTAATAATATTCAGCATTCCTTCATGATAAAACACTTTCAACAAACTACGCATAGAAAAAACATACCTGAAAATAATAAAAGTCACATACAACAAACCCACAGCCAACATCATACCAAATGGGGAAAAGTTGAAAACAAATCCCATAAGAACGGGAACCAGAGAAGCCTGCCCACTTTTACCACTCCTACTCAACATAGTATGGGAAATCCTAGCCAGAGCAATCCAGCAAGAGAAAAAAATAAAAAGAATCCCTATTGAAAGAAAGGAAGTCAAATTATCTATGTTCACTGATGATATGATCTTATACCAGAAAACCTGATTCCTCAAAAAAACTCCTAGAATTGATAAATGAATTTCAGGATACAAAATCAATGTACAAAAATTAGTGGCATTTCTGTACCCAATAACAATCAAACTGAGAATCAAATCATGAAGGCAATCCCATTTACAATAGCTACAATAAAATAACTAGGAATATATTTAACCAAGGAGGTAAAAAGTCTCAACAAGGAAAACTACAAAACACTGATGAAAGAAATTGTAGAGAACACAAAAAATGGAAAAATATCCCATGCTCATGGATCAAAAGAATTAATATTGTTAAAATGACAATCTATGGGTTCAGTGCAATCTCTATCAGAATACCAATGACATTTTTCACAGCATTAGAAAAAAACTATCCTAAAATTCCTATGACACCAGAGAGAACCTGAAGAGCCAAAGCAATCCTAAGCAAAAAGAACAAAACTGAAGATATGATACTATCTTACCTCAAATTATACTACAAGGTTACGGTAACCAAAACAGCATGAAAGTAGTATAAAGATAGACACATAGATCAATGTAGCAGAATAGATAACCCATAAAAAAGGCACATGTCTACAGCCAAGTTATTTTTTGACAAAGTTGACATTAACATATACTGGGGAAAGGACATTCTTTTTAACAAATGGTGCTGAAAAAATTGGATTGACATACGCAAAAGAAAGAGGCTGGACCCCTATCTCTCACCATACACGAAAATCAACTCAACATGAATTAAAATGTAAGACCTCAAATTATGAAAATGCTAGAAGAAAAACTAGGGAAAATTCTTCTAGACATTGGTCTAGGCTAAGAATTTTAAAAAGATTAGGTGGCTCATAGAACAATATCCACAACATATAATTGCACGGAGCGAAAAGGATGTTGCTGACTAGTAGGTGTAGAATGACCCGTTTATATGTGTAAAAATGTCTATAAGTTAATAACAAAGTGGTTAACAATAGTTATCCTGAGGAGCAGAATTGAATGGTGAGATGGGAGGAGGTTATCATCAGACATGAGCTTCCACTCTTTTCAACACTTCCTCTTTTCTAAGCATGCATTACTTTTATAATTAAAAATTTCATTTTGGAATAAGCAAAAAAAAAAATGAAAAACAAATGGATGAATCAATAAAGGAATCTTTCCACGCAGCCTCTTTGGGGACTTTGATGGTTTTTTTCTTACTGTCAAGAAGAAATAATACCTCACAGGTTGTGAAAGTTAAGCCACATGATCCATGTAAATTGATTCCCCCAGTGCCTTGTATTAATTCTTTTAGCTGGTTTTAATTCCTTCTCTCCCCTTTCCCCAGGCCTCAGCTTCTCCTCCCTGCAAGTCAACCCCTGAGTTGAGTAGAAGCCTAAGTAGGCTTCCAAACCCTAAACTCACATCTCCTTCTTTTCAACACCCCTTCTGCCCTCCATCTGCCACCACCACCCTCACCCCATCCCACCCTCGTTGTACAAGATGGTTGCATTTTATGCAAAGAATACATTTCTGGAGACCTCATATAATTCAAAACTTACATAATTCAAGCCTATTTTTCCCACAGGACTGAATATAAAGTGTGTGCAGGAGAGGGGAATGCAATCTTGGAGTGCATAAATCTGCAAACCTTGTAACATATATTTGCTTTAAGACCGCTTTTTATTTTCCCTGTATTTTCTCTAATATTTTGAAGTGCTCTCTCTTAAATTAACAGTGCAGAGGATTGCGGTGGTTGTTTGGCCTTCTCAATAGAGATTTAGCACGTCTAGGTTCTGTTCCAAAGTCCCCGAGTTTCCCAAGTGTTCTGAGTGTTTTACAGCCCTAACACTTAATGAACTCTTGGGTGACCTTGTTACAGCATTATAGGTAGGATATAAAGAAGATTTTAAATGATAACAGCAGCAAATGTTAAAATAACAGAGGTGAAGGCATCAGATTGCTCACAGATGTTCCCGTATGTTCCTGTACAGCTGTGGTTCACCAGGCATTTAAAAAGGATGAAGGCAGCTAGTGGGGTACTGTCAGGTCACCAAGGACCAAATACAGCTCCTGACCACTCATCTTGCCAGCTCTGACAGTGTGTGATTCTTGAAGAAGGTTTTTTGAATTGGGGTGTGAGGTTCAAATTATCTCCAATTTTGAATATAAAGTGAGACTATCAATAGTTTATATAGCCATGGTTCAGATTTACATAGCTCTAATAAAATGTATATTATCTGGAGAAAATGTACTATTTTTTAGCTTAGCATTCAAGGCTCTTCTGCTTCTACCTACGTGTTCAACTTTATCTCCTTGCCACTCCCCTCCTCAACTATCCTAACACTGTTTTTACCAACCCCAGTGCTTTCTATCAGTTTTAAATAGTTCAATTTAGAAAACGAAGCTACTACAAAGAAGCATAAATGAAATAAAATCACCCATAACTGCATCACACAGATATAATTATTATTAATATTTGGGTGTGTTTCCTTGCAGACTTGTGCTGCCTACATGTACGAAGAAATTAGAGTGTGTAAGGATAGTTGTGTACATAATTTTTTTAACCAAAAAGGAATGACTCAGTACTGCCCAGAATGCTGCAGAACATTTTTATTTCATCTTATGATGTTATTAATTCTCTTTCATTATTATTGTTAGAAACTTGCAGAGGCTTCCACTGCATGGGTGTTCCATAATAGATTGAAATAATCCTGTATTTTTCGCACATTTAGACTACTTGGGCTATCATAAACAGTGCTGAAATGAATATGCTTATTGTTAAATCTTTCCAATCTTTATGACTATTTCCTTAAAATAAATTCCTGTAAATAGAATTTCTGGGACAAAGGAAATGAAAAATTTCAAGGCTTTAAATGTACATTGCCAAATTGCCCTAGGAAGTTAGAAATCATTTGCACTCTCCTCAGTAATATCTGTGAGTCACCACATGCTCATATGATGCGAGCCTTCTAATTCATCTTTCTTCCAAATTCAGATTGATGTAAGGAAATCCTCGAAAGACACCCTTATTAATTTGTTTTATTTTTTAAAATAACTTCCTAATTAGTGAAGCATGCTGGCTGCCCTAAGTGGACTTCACTAAATGTCTTTCTTATAAACTCCAAGAATGCACAAGAGTATGTATGTGTAAATCTCTCTTGGTACAGGACCACATAGAAACAGGCTCTTAAATGTCAAAAAGCATTTATAAGTTGGCTGATAAATGTATTTTACTTGCAGACCTGATGTAAGTTATTTGTCTTTGCTTGGTCTCCTGTTGATGGACTTGTTCCTAGTAATGGATGGCATGGTTGAGTTCTTTTGTGTGGGTGTATGTGTGACTGTGTGTGTGTGTGTGTGTGTATGTGTGAACTGTGTTGCCTTGATTGTTTAATTTTTAATTGATGAATATATGCTTCTAGACTTTTAATGGGCACATTTTATAAAACATTAAAAATCAATGAATTAATCGATGGTACTTCAGGGACTAGATCTATCAGTGCCCTTTTGGGAACTGAGCCTATTCTGGTGAAATGGTAAAAATGGCACCCAATTATTTCTCATATAATCCAGTACTAAGTGATAGTGGCAAGGTTACTTGTAAATACACATACAATAAAACTCAAATTTATTTGTGAGATAATTCCCTTCCTACAAGCCTATTGCTGTTGTATTTGAGGTTGTTACCATTTTGCAATCAGTCTCGCTTAAAGTTCTTTCCCTTTCAGCCATGTAACTCACGTGTATTTTGCTCTGTAACAAACTTCCAGGCACAAGGACGGCTGGCAGGACAACAGCAGTTCTCTACCTCTCTTTCCCGGGATATCTGGCAATCTATGAAGAGATAGTCAACTCATTAAGGAATAGATCCATCTATCTATCTAAGTCATCCACTTAGAAAATGGCCAGTTAGTTAACAAACATCTCATATCAAGAGTCTTGGAAAAAGACCTGAAAATTAGTCACAACAGTTACTGGAAAAATACATTAGCAAGTATTATGCTCTTGCTTTGGACACTCCCAAATCCTTCCTTCGTGCACCAGAGGGAAACCCCTATGGGATGCCATTCTTTAAATTGGGGCTACTTTCTTAAGGTGTTGGCTCTTGCTGCAGTCTCATCAGGAAGTGATTATTACTTTTACTGGAGAGGAAGGAGAGAGGGTGGAATAACTTCAGAGCTGAGAGAGGACTCTGAAAGGGAAAGAATTTAACTGAATGACCCTTTCTCTCAGGCTCATTCCAAGGTACGAGGTCATTACCTAGACAGTAGTACTATTCCCTGTTCCTCACTCACATCGTGACTAATGAAATTCTTCCCATCTATTGCAGCTTCAAGCCAGCTTGCATTTGAGTTATTATAAATATTCTGTTCCTTTCTTGGACTTTTTGTAAGCCAAGCCTAGTAACTGCAATGGATAGCAATGAACAAGAAATCTGATTTCTGCACAGAGACAGCTATAATTCAATTGAGGTTTTGCCATAAAAATCCCAACACTGACCATGGCACTGGCTACAGCTCTATCTGCATGTAAACATGTCAACACACTCACACGTAACCCAAAGGCCCTGTAGGTTCAACCCTTCCTATATCCTGAAATCCTAAACCAGTTATCAGGAGAAGGAAAATGATGATAGACAAACCATTAAAAAAAATCTGTCTTCTGACTTTCAACAAAGGCACCAAGAATATTTATTGGAGACGGGACAGTCTCTTCAATAAATGGAGCTGGTAAAACTGAATATCCACATGCAGAGAAAGAAAACCTGTCCTAGGTTAAAGGACTTAACAGTGTTGAGAGAAAAATGATGCTTGCAGTGAGATGGTAGGGAAGGCAAATATAGCTGGCATTCTCTGTCAGCAAATGGCACCTCATGGGTGAGACTTAGGTTTGCCCTCCCAGATGAACTTGCCTTCTCAGAAACAATGCAGTGTTGAACAATTCATTGCCTACAAACAAATCGCTCTCATAGAACACCTCTGTTCCATTTTTATTTCTTTTTCAGAAATGAGACTCACCATATCAAGGATTTTCATGAAGACTCAGAGGTCCAATAGAAACTGGAACGTGCATTACACTTGGGCCATATCCTACAGCTGGAGCCAAATGTCAGGTGCTAAAGAGCATGTGACATGGACTCACCTTCTGTCTTGTTGAACTGATTCTGCTTCCGGACCAGTGCTGCCCAAGATGGAGCCGAGCCCTCTTTTGTGAAATATATCTCCACTAGAGAGCTTTGCTCTGATAATGTATTACTCTAATACATCTGTTGCTTTAATGATATATTAATGTAATACATTATCAGAGCAAGGACAACTGATGATATATTATGGGAAGAATGGTGCCATTCAAAAAATGAAGCATTCGAAAAAAGATTCATTAGAATTACGGGGTAATAGCCAACATATGGGACTCTGAAAAAATGTAATCTTAGTCGGTTTTTTGCAGCTTGATAAACACCTCCCTGACTTCACCTCCCCACCCCCACGTCCTTATTCAGGCACCAAATTCCATAAAACATTGGTTGCTACATATTTTATAAAGTATACCTACTAACGATGTATCCCATGAACCTTGGGTCACTGTAGTCTCATTGTATCCAGTTACATTGTTTTTACTAGAAAGTTCTCCTTATTTACCCCTAACTGTAGGAAACCAAGTAACATTGACCTCTGGACAGTCAGAACAGCATATCATCTCTCATTACAATAATCTGAACTCCAGTCATTGTTCACCATTAATTATTGCCAAGGCTATAGCATTTTCTTGCTACTTGACAGTTGATCTTCATCCTATCATTAACCTTAGGTCAATTTAATCCCAACCTCCATTTTCAGCACTATACAAACAATTTATTTTTGCATTTTTTTTCAAGCACACAAAGACAAACAATGTCAGACTGCTCCACATTGTTTTATGCATTATGGTGATTAAACATTTTGAAAGACATGCAAACATCAAAGTTTAGAAAGCACCAGACAATGAGAGCTCCAGACGTGAGATATCATAGTGGTTTATTTTCCTGTAGAAGAATTATATAAAGAAGGATTTGGAGAGAGTATAAATTCAAGAATTAAAATATGTGTTATTTTAGGATCATTCTGTCTGTATAAGCCAAGGAGATTTACAGTCGCCATCTACTATACAAAACAATCCACTAGAGCGTAGAATACTATACATTTTGTGTTCTAAAATCCATGAACAGAAATAAGAGCAAAATTCAGATGATTTTATCTGCCTCTAAGATTTTTCTCTCTTCCTAGAAACCAGAAGTCTGACCATATAAGAGAAGGAAACCTTGAATTCCTGCTGAGAATCTATTTGGTGTTTTCTATTCTTCTTGACCTCCTGCTTATATGAAATGCCAAGAATAACAGTTTGACACAGCAAGGGCCATTGAAACAATAGAGTTTAATGCATTTAACTGAGGAGTAAGTAAGCATTGTAAATATAATCACAACCAATCGCAAGTTAAAGAAATGCTCTGCAAAACTGCATTGAGCTTTTCTCTGCTAAATATAAAACTCAGGAAAGCATTAATTAAAAAATTTCCAGAGAATAAGCATTTTCACATGCAAAAAGGTGTTTTTATATCCACATATAAAATGTTATGTAAGAACAATGTTTAAAATCAGACAAGCAGGTAAACATAAAAGGAAAAAAACTATAGCTTTATACCTTAATGTATCTTTTTTTAATTTTAATTTTTTATGTGGCTCATCAAGAAATTAAGGTATAATGCTCTCTGTTACGCTTTGCATGGTGACAGAGTCATGACATAAAGTATAGATGCTTAACAATTTTCCTGGCTAAATACTGGCACTTCCTCTGTCTCTTCCTGCATCTACCACAAAGGAAAAACTGAAATGCCTCACCCTTGGTAGAAAAAGAATGAAGACATTTACCTTCTTGAAAACTATTTACTTGAGCAAGATTGAAAACTAATAGCATACGGATTTTGAGAAATTTATTTTTTCCACCTAACTTTCCATTTTTTCCAGTTGCTTCCATATAAATCTCAATGCAGAATGTAGGGTTGAGGGACCTTTACATGTGCAGGTGGCATTAGGGTAAGATATCTCATATTCTCTTGAACAATAAGGGACAATCAGAGCAACTCCAGTTTGCCTCAGTGCTTCAGAGTGACTCCCAGGGAAAGCTCTGTGGTCACCTTCTGCACCTTCAGTTATCAGGAAACACAAGGGAAGCAGACTCCTCTTGGCCTGAGTGCGTGTACCAGTGCCAACAGCTTTCTCACTTCCAGGAAAGAATGAGGTCTAGGGACAAGGTGAAAGTTCCCCTTTGTTGTTGAACTTGGAGTTGACAATAGAAACCAGTGGATAATATGAAGTTCCCTTGCCATCTCCCTAGGCTAGCATTCGCCATCACGACCGAGTAGCCAGATCTGTCTGCAGTCCTGTGGGAGCTCTGTGACAAAGGGACACAAGGCCAAGGCTTCTTGGAATCTTTAAGAACCTGGATTAGGGAGATAAGCCTACAATTACCCTTTAGCCTTGGGAGAAAATGACTTTACATACTAAGGCCTCAAACTGACTGGAGGCCAGGAGAGTCACCTTGTCACTCTGTCAATTCCTAGAAAACACAAATTTTAGCAGGAAACTCTGGAAAATGTATCAGAATTATAATGTAAACACGGAGCATCCGTTGAAGTACATCAATTTACCTTTATGTTGATTTTTGGCAGAGGCCTACTTAGAAACTTCGTTTCCAAACTGAAACAGACAAAATCACCTATCTTCTTTTCTTTAACCCTCCTCCCAAATTCTCTCCAGCCCCCAAAACGCTAATTTGCTTTTCTGTAGCATTCAGGTATGGGAATCTGGATGAGAAAAGGAGGCACACGTGTACAAGTTCTGCAGCGGACTTTAGCAAAATATTCTTTAGTATGGATCGTGCAATCCTGCCAAACGCAGCTGGTGCTGCTTATGACAGATGTTGTTAAAGGTGCGTTGAGATCTCAGAAACCTAACAAAAACTCTAAATTCAGTTAATACTGAATTTTTAAAGTTATTTTAAGTAATTTCACAGTCAATGCCCAGTTCTTCTACTCAGTGATGAATTTCCACATTGTGTAGAAAACATTTAAATTCAACATGTCAAATTTTAAAAAAAAATGTGATTACTATGCATATGCGTATGCACACCCTCAAATTACAGGGATTTGATTGTAGATCTGTCTAGTTCCTGACAAACCACAGGTAAAGATGGCAGTCTACCTGAGCTGGTCTACGAGGAAGCAGAATCCTGGCATTCACCAAGCCCCCTGTTGCCTTGGGAACAACTGTCCTGAAGGAAACAGGGGATGGTCTACATCTTGATGCATGCAGCAAGAACGTGCGATGACAAATTCTCTTCAAGATCGGGGACCACTTTTGCACAAGTCAGTAAAATGATATCCAGAATCCTGCTGTACCAAGGGCCTGAAGGACCAACGTGTGATCTCACTCTTGGAAAACTTTGTAAATTAAAATCCTATAGGAACGGCCTGGTTTAAGTAGAATGTCATAAAATATGTGGGAGCGTGAGTGGGGAAAGCAGAGGAGTTCTTAAGCTTGTGGCATTAAAGACATGTCATGCTGCACAGCCTTCTCTCCAACGGCTGACAATGAGCCAGTGTTGAAGGAAAGAGACGGGCCTCTTATGCACTGGGTGAGGTGATGAGTTCTGGCCGCAGATGACATTGAGTTGAGCCAGACCGAGAAAATTCTGGGACGATCAAATTCTACTCACAAGTGGACAAAATAAAACCTCAACCTCTCATCGGTGCCCTTTCTCCAAATTTGCCTTCAGTCATCACATCCTAAAGCTCACATTAGAAGCCTGTATTCACAGGCCAACTTGAGCACAAAACTCCATTGCACAAAATCTCTGTTCAATTCTACTAATTGCATGCACACATTTTAACCTGCTTTCACAAATGTTCTATTCGTTCAAATGTGAGCCTGATATCCCATACATAGTAAAGCAAGTTAAACAGAAAAGCGTGAAAGAACATGAAGTAAAAAGAAAATAAAATGTAAACTCATCTCTCAACAAGCTTTCTTTGAGTGCCAACTGTATAACCAGTTCAAGTAAGCCTCAAACCAAATTCAAAAGGAAATTATGGGCACATTAAGGTTCTTGGTATACTTTTCTAAATTGCTTTCTAAAAGGATTCTGGCAATTGGCACCCCCACTGCAAGTAATGCAAGAAGATCTTTACTTCACTGTATGTCTCGTGTTAAATAAAAACCTTAAGTTAAAAGAGTGTGTCACACAAATTGTGTATTACTTAAAACCAATATCCTAGAGCTTTAAATCTCTGACTTTTTTTTTATTATTTCAAAGTATTACAGGGATACAAATATTGTTGGTTACATGGATTGCTTTTGTAATGCTTGAGTCAAGATTATAAGTGTTCCCATCAACCAGATAGTGTTCATTGTACCTCTTTGGTAGGTTTTTGCCCATCCCTTCCTCCCCCTACCCCCTGTTTGATTGAGTCATACTTCCCTCTATGTACATGTGTGTTCATTGGTTTGTTCCAATTTAATAGTGAGTACATGTGGTGCTTGTTTTTCCATTCTTTAAATCTCTGACATTTTAGATGGCAGAGTATTTAGATTATAGGCCACTTGAGGATACAACCTCACAACTTAAAACAAAAGACACAAGTTAGGTGAGCAGTAAAAATGATGATTTTGGTCATTTTCACATATAAGCCAAGGTGCCTATGAATACCTCTCATTTAACACCAAAACATATGAACTTAAAAAAATCTCAACATATATATCATCTATCTAGTGATAATGTTCCTTCATTTGTTTGCTTTCTGTCCAAAGGCCTGCAGACCTGGAACAGAAATGGAATCAGTGACACCAGAGTTAAGGAGAAGCTCACATTCTGCTTCAAAACAGACCAAAAAGCTTCATCAGACAAAATACACAGCTCAGGCAAATCATTTAGGATCACCACCTTTCCAAAGATGATGGAAGAAACTTTCAATGTACTTTCCTTCCCTGCAACTTTCCTCTAAAACATGTATGATCTGGGATCGTGTGAAAATGAATGTTCCAGATTTTACCTTGAAAATATTTCAAGTAAGGAATGAATTAGCTGGGCATGGTGGTTCATGTCTGTAATCCCAACACTGGGAGGCCGAGGTGGGAGGATCAGGATCACTTGAGGTCAGGAGTTTGAGACCAGCCTGAGCAAGAGTGAGACCCCATCTCTACTAAAAAGAGAAAATTAGCTGGGTGTGGTGGCGTGTGCCTGTAGTCCCAGCTACTCATGCTGCTGAGGCAGGAGGATTGCTTGAGCCCAGGAGTTTGAGGTTGCTGTGAGCTAAGCTGATGCCATGGCACTCTAGCCTGGGCAACAGAGTGAGATTCTGTCTCAAAAAAAAAAAAAAAAAAAAAAAGGAGTGAATCGCTTCTGGATCCCTAACTAGTGCCTTCCAATATGTGTCTATAATTTTCTGGGTAGAATTTAGGTTGGTGACACAGTTCCTGCTGAGAGCTCAGAGTTGAGCAGCATGAAAGCAGAGACCTCAAGATAATGTGATAAGCGCTATTTTAGGGTTCTGAATGGAGCCTTCACAAGGGAGGAGTCATGAAAGGCTTCGGGGAAAATGAGTGTTGAAAGGTCCAGCTCAAACCCTTCCAGGAAAGAGGAATGTGTGAAGTTGCCAGATGTGGAGGCTTCCTGGTGTTCTGCAGAGGGAAGGCCCAGCTAAAGGATGCCCCTTCAATGCTCTGAAACTTCTGTGTTGGTCCCAGAAAGTATTCTGGAGGCCATATTCAGTTTGTTGGACTTGCAATTTATGCCCCCCCCCCAGTTTAAGGGTGACATAGGAGGCATTTTAGGCAATGAGGGCAACATGTGTAAAAGCCCAGAGGTAAGGAAGGGCAAGTACATCTGAGGAAGGCCGAGAAGTCTGAGCAGCTGGTTGTAGTTTTTTAGTAGGGACAGAAGTTAAGATGACTATGAGTAGGTTGGGATTAAGGACGGCTTTGAAATCACTAATGCTAGACTTTATCCTGAATGTCCTGCGAGCCAGACGATGTCTCTAAGCAGGAGGATGATGTGGAAAGATTCATTTTTGTAAGGTCATTACTAGCAGGACTGTAGAGGAGAGAGGCTGGGTGACTGGTGAGTGCTGTCAGGGACCAAGAAAGAGGCCAAGCTGGTGGCAATGGGAGCGGAGAAGATGCGTTAACATTGGGAGATAGTTCCGAGGCCGAATAGAGAAGGCACAGACATGGGAATAACACAGAAAGAGATAGTAAGAATAATCCCAGATTTTCTATCGTTGGTAAGTGATTAGATATAAACATCATTAATCAAAATTGACAGTCTGTTTAAGATATGCTAAATTTTAGATATCTGGGGTTGAACCAGGTGGCTACAGTTTTTTCTTAAAAAAAAAAAAAAAAAAAAACTTTCAAATGTCCTCAAACCTTTAGAAAAGCTATAAGTACAGTACAAAGGGGGAAAGTCACTTTTCACCCCCAGCCACTGCTTACTATGTCTAAATCAGTTGCCCACCTAATGCCCCATCACTCTCTAGTTGGTTATTTTCTACAACAGCAACATTCTTCCTCCCAATCAGAAGGTAACCACAAAATTGGGAAGTTAACTAGATACATTACTACTGCAAATTCCCAAACCTTGGCGGAGTTTTGCCAAATGTCCCCTTGCTCCTTTTCAGCAGAAGAACCCTGCTCAGAATCGTGGGCTGTGTTCAGCTGTCGGGTCCCCTCAGCCTCCTCCAGGCTGGAACAGCTCCTCGGTCTCTCCTTGGCTTTCATGTCCTTGACTCTTTTGAAAATTACAGGGCAGTTAGTCTATGTCCCTCAATTTAGGTTCGTCTGATGTTTCCTCATTATGAGATTCAGGTGATGCATCTTTGACAGGAAAATCAAAGAAGTGATACTGCGTTCT
The DNA here is from genome assembly GCF_041146395.1 of Eulemur rufifrons. Taxonomy (NCBI): domain Eukaryota; kingdom Metazoa; phylum Chordata; class Mammalia; order Primates; family Lemuridae; genus Eulemur; species Eulemur rufifrons. Next base: position 32,335,978 of record NC_091000.1, on the reverse strand, counting down.
TCTCGCTGCGCCTTATCGTGTGGCACACGATTTCAATTTATCCCATTCCTGATGATGTTTGCTTTGATCACTTGATTAAAGGGGTGTCTGCCAGTTTTCTTCACTTTAAAGTTATTCTTTTCCCCTATGTAATTAATAAGTAAATTTGCTACTTCTCATCAAACTTTCAATTTATTCCTCATGAGTTTGTATCAGAATGGATTTGTGATGTCTTTATTCAATTGTTTATAATCCATTACTATCATTATTTATTTATGTGCTTAAAAGGTCCCAGGTTTGGCCAGCAGGAGCCCCCTCAGGCTGGTTTCTGAGTCCTTTTGACATGCTCCTATCATTCTTTGAGCACTTCCTTGGTTTCTGGCTTAACTAAGACATTTCAGACTCATCTTGTACTTACCCTACCAGCCCTGAAATCAATCGTTTCTCTAAGGAGCCTTGGTTCCTTTCAGTGGAGAATAATATTTAGAAGCCACATTCTGGGAGTTCAGATGTGTTCATATTATTGTAGTGTCACTGTTCCAGGCCCTCTCCGTGGACAGGGACTATATTTACACTTGTACATACATACACACATACAAACACACACACACATTCACACACATTTGTATCTTCTCTTTTTTTCCTTAAGTTATCTCTATATACTGAAAACCACGAACGAGTTCATACTTACAGCACCAATTCCATCCAAAAACACGGGATTCATTCTAATTGTCTCCTTTTCTATATCTGTGAAGTCCATTTTCCAACAGCGAAAAACCTGGCTTTCTGGTTAACTTTTGGTCAACCCATCAGATGTAAACAATACCCCAGCTTGCTACTATTGTTACCTCCGCTGTACAGAGACCACCTTGTCCCACTCAGCCCCTGACACTTCCTATGGGCCTGCCCCTCATTTGCATATCTTCCTCCTCCTCCTCACTCTGCCCTGCTCCCACATCCCACTCTGGGCACAGTGGGACCTGCCCCATGCCCCAGCCCACCTACCATGCATTGTCTCACCTAACAGGGCTGAATTGTTCAGGAAGAGCAAAAAAGAGAATGGCAAAGAAAGGAACAGAAGGGAAGGGAAGAGAAAGAAATAAATTGAGGCATGTCCAGTAGACATTGAGAAGCACCATGGCATTGGGGTTGAGACCGAGCCAGAAGCCTGGGTTCCAACAGAGTCCACCACTCATTCTTTGTGTGACTTTGTGCCAGATACTGTATTTTATCAGGTACAAGACATACACTATCCCTTTAAAATTAAACTTTCTTACTTAATTGTAGATTCACATGTAGTTTTAAGAAATAATAGAAAAATCTCGTGTACCCTGTACACAGTTTCTCCCAATGATAACATCTTGCAAAACTACAGAGCAATATCACAACCAGGATATTGACATTGATACAGTCAAGATACAGAGCATTTCCATCACCACAAGATGTTGCCGTTTCGTAGCCACACCCAGTTCCCTCTTGTCACCACCTCTTCCTTAATCCCTGACAACCGTTAATCTGTGCTCCATTTCAATAACTTCATCAGTTCAAGAATGTTATATGAAAAAAGTTCATTCCTTTGTATTCCATGCTACAGAATAAATTTATAATATGGATATGCTACTGTTTAACTGTGCACCCGTTGAAGGATACCTGGGTTGATTCCAGTTTGGGTTTATTATAATTAAAGCTGCTATAAACATTTGTGTACAAGTTTTTGTGTGAACATAAGTGTTCATTTTTCTGGGATTAAAATCCAGGAATGCAACTGCTAGATCATATCATAGTGTATGTTAAGTTTTTTAAAAGAAACTGCCAAACTCTTTTCTGTAATGGCCGTACTATTTTAAAATTCCACCAGCAACATATGAGAGATTGAGTTTCACTGCATCCTCACCAGCATTTGATGTTGTCATTATTTTTTGTAGTTGCCATTCTGACAGGTTTACAGTGGTATTGCAATGTGGTTAAAATTTGTATTTTCCTAATGGTTAATGATGTTGAACATCTTTTCATGTCCTATTTACCATCTGTACATTTTCTTCAGTGAAATATATCTTCGTGCCTTTTGCCCACATTTAGTTGGATTGTTGCCATTTTTACTGTTGAGTTTTGAGAGCTCTTTATATGTTCTACATACTAATTGTATGTTAGATATATTGTTTGCAAATATTTTCTCCCACTCTGTAACTTGTCTTTTGATCCTTTTAACAGGGTCATTTGCATTGCAGAGATTTTAATGTTGATGAAGCCCAGTTTATCATTTTGTTTGTTTGTTTGTTTATTTTACTTTTATAGATCATGCTTTTGGTGTCAAGTCTAAGAATTCTTTGCCCTAGCTCTAAATTGTAAAGATTTGATTCTATATTTTTTTCTAAAAGTCTTATAGTTTTACATTTTACATTTCAGTCTGTGATACATTTTGAGTTAATTTTTACAAAGGGTGTGAGGTTGAGCTTGAGGTTTAGTTTTTTTGTCTATGAATGCCCAATTGTTCCAACACCATTTGTTAAAAAGGCTATCATTCCTCCACTGAATTGCTTTTGCACCTTTGTCAAAAATCAGTTGGGCACATTTTATGAGTCTGTTTCTGGATCTTTATTTTGTTCCATTCATTTATATATCTATCCCTCATTTATACCACAATCTTTATTACTATAGTTATGTTGAAAGTCTTGAAATTGAATAAACAGATTCATTATATTTTATTTTTCTTTTTCAAAATCATTTTAAATATCCTAGTTCTTTTGATTTTCCATATAAAAGTTTGAATAATCTTGCCCACAACCTACAAAAACATCTTGCTAAGATTTTGATAGGAATTGAATTAAAGCTGTGTATCAGTTTGGGGAAAACTGACATCTTCACTAGATATGGGTCTTTCAATCCTTGAACACAGTAAGTCTATTTGTTTTGTTCTGGTTTTTTAATTGCATCAGAATCATATAGTTATCATCAAGGTCCTGTTCATGTTTGTTATATTAATTCCTAAGTATTTTTATTTTTGAGAAATTATAAATGTTATTATGTTTTTTACTTCAGTGTTCATTGCTAGTATATAGAAATACAATTGATTTTTGTACGTTTATCTTATATTCTTAAACCTTGCTAAATTCACTTATTAGTTCTAAGATAATGTTTTATTATTATTATTATTATTTTTGAGATTTTCTATGTAGATAATCATGTCATCTGAAAATAGGGACAGCTTTATTTCTTCCTTCCTGATATGTATGCCTTTTTAAAATTTTTATAATTTTATGGATACATAACAGTTGTATATTCTATGCCTTTTTCTTGCCTTATTCTTGCACTGGCTAAAAATTCCAGCACTATGTTGAGTAAGAGTGGTGAAAGGAGACATTCTTGGCATATCGACAACTTAAGAGTAAAGCCTTTTACCATTAAATATGATGTTAGTTATAGAATTTTTCACAGATGATTTTTATCTAGTTGACGAAATTTCCCTCTCTTCTATTTCTTGAGAGTTTTTATCATGAAAAAGTATGGAATTTTGCGCAAATTTTTTCTACAATTGATATATCATGCGGTTTTTCTTCTTTAGTCTATTAATATGATAGTTTACATTGGTCAATTTTCAAATATTGAGCCAGCCTCAAATCCCTGGTATAAACCATACTTGCTCATGGCTTATAACAAAGAGATAACATTCATATATATTGCTGAACTCTATTTGCCAATATTTTGTTAAGGATTTTTACATTTATATTCATGAGGGATATTTGTCTATAGTTTTCTTTTTGCACTGTCTCTGTCTGGTTTTGGTATCAGAGTAATTTTCACTTCATAAAAAGAATGGGATAGTGGCCCCTTCTCTTCTGTTTTCTGAAAAAGATTTGTGTAATGGATGTTAATTTCTGAATGTTTGATAGAATTCTACAGTGAAACCATCTATGCCTAGAGATTTCTTTCTTGAGAGTTTTAAAATCATGAATTAAAATTTTTGATAGTTATAGTGGCTATTGAAGTTATCTATTTCATGTTGGATGAGTCATAGTAGTTTGTGTTCTTTGTGGAAGTGGTCTATTTCATCTGTTTTCAAATTTAGTCTGTGGAGTTGTTCATAGTATTCCCTATTTTCCTTTTGATTTCCACAAGGCCTATAGTTATTTTCCATTTTAATTCTTATATTTATAACTTTTGTCTTCTCTTATTTTACTTTTTCAATCTTACTAGAAGTTTGTTAATTTTATAGATTTTTTTCAAAGAGCCAGTTCTCTGTTTCATTACATTTCTCTGTTGTTTTTATGTTTCAATTTCATTGATTTCTGCTCTTTATAATAGTTTCCCTCTTTCTGTTTGCTTTAGGTTTTTCTCTTCTATTTCTAAATTCTTGAGATAGAAGCTTAGTTGATTGATTTGGGACACTTCCTTTATTCTACAGTATGCATTTAGTGCTATACATTTCCCTCTCAGCATGGCTTTAGCTGTGTCCCAAACATATTTATATGTTGTATTTTAACTTTCGTTGTTAAACGTATTTTTAAATTTCCTTTGAGACCTCGTATTTGCCCTATGGATTATTTAGCAGTGTGTTGTCTAGTTCCCAAGTGTTTGAGGATTTTTCTGTTATCTCTCTGTTATTGATTTCTAGTTTGATTCCATTGTGGTCAAGAACATACTTTGTATGACTTAAAATTTTTTTAAAGATTTGTTTTAAAGATGTGTTTCAGGGCTCAGGACATGGTCTGTCTTGGTAAATCTTCCATGAGCACTTGAAAAGAATGTGTATTCTATTGCTGTTGAGTGGAATGTTTTATAAATTTTTGTTAGATCCTGTTGGTTGCTGATGTTGTTGAGTTCTTCTATATCCTTGCTGATTTTCTGTTCCATTAATCACTGAGAGAGGTTTCTGACTATATTTGAGGATTTGTCTGTTTTTCCTTTCAGTTCTACCAGTTTTTGCTTTATGTATTTTTCAGTTTTGTTGTTTGGTGCATAGTTGTTTAGGATTTCTATGTCTTCTTAGTAGATTGACCCTTTTAACATTATATAATGTCCCTCTCTGTCTTTGACAATTTTCTTTGTGCTAAAGTGTACCTTAGCTGATCTTAACATAGCCACTCATGCTTTCCTTTGATTTATATGTGCATATTCATATTTTTATATCATTTCACTTTCTACCTGCCTATGTCATTGTATTTAAAGTAAGTTCCTTGTAGGTAGCATATAATTGGGTCATATTTTTTAACCCATTCTGCCAACCTCTATCTTTTAATAAATATATTTATACCATATGTATTTAATATGGCTAATGGTATGTTAGAGCTTAAGTCTCTCATTTTATTTTTTTGTTTTTTTGTTTATTTTCTGTGTTTTTTATTTCCTTTTTATTGCCTTCTTATGGATTACTTGAACATTTTAGAATTTCACTATGATTTATCTAAACATTTTAGGCTGTATCTCTTTATATAGCTTTTTTAGTGGTTGCTCTACGTACTACACTATATATACATAGCTTATCACAGTTTATTGATGTCATTATCTTACCAGTTCTGAGTGAAATATAAAAACCTATCTCCATTTAGATCCCTTTAATCTTCCCTGTTTATAATATAATTATCTGGAATATTTCGTCTATATACATTTAGAATCACATCAGACAATGTTATAATTCTTCTTTTAACCATCAAACATAATTTAGAAAACTCAAAATGACAATGAAAGCCTATTGTATTTACCCATATTTTTGCTTACCATGCTCTTTCTTACTTCCTGATGTTCCAAGGTTCCTTCTTTTATTATTGCCTTTCTGTTTGGAGAAATTCTGTTAGCTGTTCTTTTAGGATAGATGGCTGTGTTTATTTTATATTGCCCAGGGTTTTAAGTTGTACTTAGCAGGAGGAATAGGGAAAATTATGTCTATTCTGTGTCCCTGGAAGTGGAAGTCTTAAAATAAACATTTTAATCTTTCTAGAGTTGGGAGTGGTCTTTCAGTTGCCATTGGTCAAGCTGCATTCCCAATATAGTTGTTTTTGTCTCCATATGTGCACATTGGCTCATAACTATGTACATTATATCATTTCAATTGAGTTGGATACATTGCTTGAGCAAAGTATTAGGCTTTAAAAGAAAGAAGATCATGGACATAGGGGGTCCTCTCACAGAAACTTGAAAGGAGGAAGATTTCTCCTGTGCCACAAAGAGATTCCCCAGAGTGCAGTGAAGGACAGAAAGAAGTGGAAATGATTAATGTCATTGCACATAGTCCTCTACAAGCTCCACATAATCCACCTAGTATATTAGTTTTTGATTCATTTCATGGACTTGTATATTAACAGCTAAAGATAAGCTTACTAGAAAGTATGACAATATGATTGTTATTTCTGGTGTCATGACTGGACAATGACATCTGTTGACACCGCAGTCAACAAATCATTTGAGGAAGAAATATGAGCCCTTGTAGTTGTCAAAAACCTTCCATTGATACTTTCTGGTAGGATCAATATAGTGTCAGCATCAAAACTTACAGAATGGTTGTCAGTGTCCTGGAAGAAAATATAGAGACCATAGTGGAGCTCTTTTAAAAATGCCACATCACCAGTGCTGTGGACAGCACAAAAAACAACTTTGTGTGGAAAATCATGGGTATCAATAATGACTCTGCTTTGAAGAGTGATTTAGAAAATTCAGATACTTATTGTGATGAAGTTCCTTTATTTACATATGTACAAGAGTAATACATAATAAAAATTATGCCTAAATAAATCTTAAATAGCTCTCTTAACAAAATAAAATAAAAATTATAAGTGATAAGAAATCATTGTGCTATTGTTTAATTGGCATTATTATTTTCCTCAGAAGTACATAAAATAATGATGTGTTTTACCATCAATAACATCTTTTTAAATCATTTTAGCCATTTTTTGTTTTCAATCTGTATTCTTGTTATTTTTATAATTTTTAATTCTGGTAAAATACACATAATATACAATTTACCATCTTAACCATTTTATGTACAGTTCAGCAGCTTTCAAAGCATTCACATTGTTGTGCAATGAATACCATTTTCCATCTTCAGAACTTTTTCATCTTCCCAAAGAGAAACTCTGTACTTATTAAACAATTCCCCACTCCCTTCTCCCCAAATCCCCTGGAACCACCTCTCTACTTTCTGTCTCTATGAATTTGATTACACTAGGTACCTCATATAAGTGGAATCATGCAGTATTTGTCATTTTGTGTCTGACTTATTTCACTTAGCATAATGTCTTTGAGGCTCATCCACATTGTAGCATGTGTCAGAATTTCCCTCTTTTTTAAGGCTGAATATTATTCCATTGCATGTATGTACCACATTTTGTTTATCCATTCATCTGTTGATGGATACTTGGATTGCTTCTACCTCTTGGCTACTGTGAATAATGCTTCTATGAACATGGGTGCATAGATATCTGTTTGAGTCCCTGCATTCAATTCTTTTTATTATATACTCAGAAGTGGAATTGTTGGATCATATGTTCTCAAATTGAGTGAAATTCAGTACTAAGAATAACCTACCTCATAGAGTTGTATATGAGTTAACACACTTAAAGTATTTGAAACACTGCATGTTCCATAATAACTATTCAATAAATGTTAGTTACTTTTATTGCTAAGTAACTAGAAATATTTATCTGGACCTTGGAAGAGAAGTAAAGGATACAGTGAAAAAAAAAAAACAACTTGGGAGTCATCAATGCATAGATGATAGTGGAAGCCAATGGAATAGATGAAATCACTCAAGGAGAGAATGCAGAGTAATAAGAAAAGAGAATCAGGCTCAAAACATAAGCATATTAAGAAATAAAGGAGGTGGCATTGTAAGGAATACTGAGGAAAGAGCCTTGCAAGGTACAGAGTAGGAGAACAAGAGCTGAAAGGTTGTAGCCCAAGAAGGAAACAGTAGAGTCTCAGAGGTGGGATGATTCTATATGATAACAAAGTCCAGGAATGGTCTCGGTAGAGGTTTGAGAGACAGAGACCAAGATCACTGAAAAGAAATTACGAAACTGTAAGACAGGGTGTTTAATGTATCCTCACTTGGAAATTGAAGTCACCCAGGCTGACAGCAGGGATTGGAATGGAGAGAAAGAGAGCAAACAGGAATTCCAGTTGCTATACAAAAGCAGGAGAGTCACTTGAAGGTTAGAAGATTGCAGCAAATAATGATGGGGAGAGAAGGCAGCATAATGTTGTTATAAATTTCTTTCTGAATCTTGAAATTCTTAAGAGGAAGTTTTTAAAATGTAGTAGACGAAACACACTGCAATGAGAAAATCTTAGTCTAACTTTCTGATCGTCATTCATTTGGATACCAAATGAGCTTCCAGCAGATTGCAATCTTGACAGAGAATCGTGGATTAAATTGAATAGCTTATTCAAATATCTGAGTTTGGATGTTTCAAAACTTCATATAATTAGTGTCTTCAATTATTTCCTGTGTAAACGTGGAACTCAAAAAATATCCCAGTACCTCAATGAAAACTATGGCCATTAGAAATACCTAGACGAATAAAGATGTATTTGCCTTGATGGTTGATTTTAAAAGGCGTAGGAAAGAAGATAAAGACAGGATTTGAAAGTCTAAGACCATTCTATACTTTTACAATATTCCCTTGTCTCTACGAAAAGTTAGTTAGTCGTAGGCTGGTAAGGAGGTAACAAGTTAGTTGGGTGGGCATGTCATAAGTTAACTCCAAACAGCAAAGCCCCAAATAAGCAAACTCAATGTCAGAAATAATCTCTTGGCTTGGACTTCAATGAACAGAGAAATGGCAGTGGGTTAATCCTTCACTTGTTGTAGGACAAAGTTAGAGATGTGGCCCTAATTGTTCCTGGAAGCATGTGAAAAAGTGTGCTTGTGTGAAGGTATTCATAATAAATAGTGAGGGGATGGTCATGAGAATGGGGACAAGTTATCGCACAAGGATCAAAGCAATAATTAAAAGAAATCCATTATTTATGAGAATAATTACAAACACTCAACACATACTTAAAGTTGGGGCAGAAGGGCTGAACAGCTATTAAACCTAAATCCTCCTCTCCATAGGAAAGCCCTGGCTATGGAACAGGCTAGAAGGCAGGTGACCTTTGGGAAGGTCTAACTATAATGTGCTCTTAGCATCAAGGAAAAAATGGTCAAAAGGAAGATTTTGCCTCTCCAGAAAGAATGTTGCCCAGGAAATAAAACTAGAAAATGACACTATGTAGTAAATTAATATTGAGGAAGAGCCATTAATGCTACATATTTTAAGCATTATAGGAATAGCCTTAGGGTGGGAGATTTTTTCCCCTATAAGAGTCATAAAGGAGCCACTAAAAAATCATTATTGGCCACACAGAAATAAAAACACTTTCACTACTAATTTCTTTTTTGAAAGAATAAGAAAAAGCATTCAGCTCCCAAGCTTTTAAGGTAATATCGAATTCAATAAATACAAGTAATAAGACTAATGTTTTAAAACTGGCTGTCTTATGATCAGTTAAGGGGGGAAAGGAGAGAACAGAAAGATGGGGAAAGGAAAGAAAGAAGGGAAAATAAGATAATCATATTTAGTCATGACTTTTTCTCCCAAACTCTGCAACTCTCCTCAGCCTGCATGAATACCCATGGGGTGTCCCTGATTCACTCATCCCACAAACAACTCCCATCCCTTCCTCTGCCACCCACCGCCAGCCTTGTGGCAGTAAAAGAAAGTTATTCCAGACCTTCAGGAGCCTTCAGCTCCCAGTGTCACCCTTATCACCTAAATTTGAGCAAACGACACTACTTTTTACTTTCCTGTGTGTGCAGTTCAAGGTAGTTAAGTTTAAACAGGTCCCTGCTAACCCGCCCTAACCCAGTGTATGCTCATTTCTTCACCAAACCTTTCTTTCTTTTAGGACCATTATCTTAGGAAAGATGGTCCCCTTACCCATGTTCAGGCCTAAACCCTCCATCATTGTCATGGAGAATATCCCTATGGCTCTATCCCTTCAACCAGCTCCTTTCTCTCTAAATATTTAAATCATGTAATAGAAGCAATATACTAAGGTAGGAATGTTAGTGTCCCTCCAAAATCCATGTGTTCAACCTAATACTCAATGTGATGCTATTAAAGAGGGGGTTCTGGAGAAGAGATTATGCCATGAGGTCTCTGTATTCATGAATGAAATTAGTGTCCTTATCAAAGAGGCTGAAGGGTGTACCCTGGCCCCCTTTCCCTCTGACCATGTGAGAACACCGAGACAAGGCACTACCCATGAAGCAGAGTGAGCTCTCACCAGGCACCAGATCTGCCAGCACCTTGATCTTGGACTTCCCAGCCTCCAGAACTGGGAGCAGTAAATTTCTGTTGTTTATAAATTATCCCATCTAAGATATTTTGTTATAGCAGCCTTTGTTAAGACATAATAATGAGACAAAACACATGTATGGTATTTTTAGTACATAAAACACTCTCACATACATAATTTTCTTTGAGCTCTCACAATCAGCCTATGAAAAAGGTACTAATGCTGTTCCACTTTGTGTGACTCACCAACGCTCACATAAGTCGGTGGTGGCAGAGTGAAGAAGCCTCAAGCTCAAGCCTTCCAGCCTCAGGCCCAGCCCACTAGCTGGGCTATCTCCTCCTTGGAATCACTACAGCAGAGCTTCCCAACTGGCGAGCACACACACAGCTTCCCAGACGGGTTGGAGGAGTGCTGAGTTACTAAATTTCTGCAGCCCTCCCGGGGGCCTTGCAGGGTTGAGACATTGAGATTCAATACTTTGCCAAGGGCAGTTTTATCCATGGACCCCAAGATGCTTCACAAATGCAGCAATTTTCCACCAGTGCCGTGACTTGAACAAGACTGGGAAGTACCCAGGTGACTAATTTTCCTGGTTTTAGCTCTAAAAGTTTGGAATTCTCAGTCCTAAAGAAACAGGAATGATGTGTCGCACTTCAAGATTCCCATACACTGCCTTTCATTGCTGTGTTTCAAATCCATTTGTTCAAGGCCTACTAAAGTCACTACGCACAGTGCTATTCATGGGTATGCAAACATGAATGGTCCGTTTCTCTGCTCTCGAGTTGTGTGCAGTCTAGTAGGAAAAATGGGGCATATAAGCAAATGTGCACAACACAAAGTAAAGTATGATTTTTAAAAACAAAACAGAAAACCTCCCAAAACCCCATAAGTGTTATAACATCCAACGGAAGAGAGAGTTTCAGGAAAGAGAGGACAAACAACAGACTCGAGTGCTAAGGAACATCCGGAAGGGTAAGGACCAAGACAATTTCATGGCATTTGGAGCCTAACAGTAATGAGAGCAGCACAGGTGGAAAATAGCAGAGAGTGAACACAGCAGCCAGTGTTAGTTACCCTTGCAAGCTGAAGCCGGAGGACTTCCACTTTTGATCATGACTGAGCACACTGGTACCAGACCAGCCCTCCCACCATAACGAACTTGAACACTGGACAAAACACATGAATCAACATTAGATATTGGACAATTGTCAACTGTCATTGCTGAAAGAAATTTGAATAAGAGCGGTGAGCCCAGTGAGAGCCCAGCTTTCAGCCTGGAGGCATGGATGGGACCCAGCCTCAGAGAAGGAAATGCAAGCAAAGCAAAGTGCTCACATCCAGTGGAGGAAACAAGATCAGAGCTCAGGGAGGCGGCCTTCTTACCTCTCTGTCCTTACTCTGCATTTTCTTCAAAGCATGAAACACTACCTGTCATTATCAATTTGATTTTGTTGCTGCTGTTGTCTGTCTCCCTAGGACCCCCTCCTCAGAATGTAATTTTCCTAAGGGCTGAGCAGAAATATTATCTATTTTATTCACTGCTGTTTCCCTAAAACAGTATATGTAGTTGACACTCAATAAATATTTTTGAATGATTGAAAGAAAAAGGGAGTGGGTAATGAGGAAATAATGGCAGGAAACACAGATGTTTTCCATACATGTATAGGTGAAGGGAAAGAAGAGGTAAGTTGGAACCACAGTAGTACTGTAGAGTTTAAGGAAGGATATTTTGTAGAGAAAGCAGATATATGAAACATGAACGTGTCGGAGGGGTCCAGGTTCCATAGGGTAGGAGGCTGATGGGCTGTAGCCTCTAATGATCCCTATAAAGACTGGAGTTTGGGATAGTCAGTAAGGATGAACTTGTGGGAGACCTAGAAGGTTAGAATGTTATGGTTAGAAAGAAATTTCACATTTGAAGATTGTTTGGGTGGTTTATTTCTGCATAACAAATTATCCCACACTTAGTGGATTAAAACAATAAAAATGTATTATTTCTCTCTCTTCTGCATTTGGGTTGGAGAATGTCCAAGATGGTTTCTTCATTCACAAGTCTGAAGCCTCAGCTGGGGGATGGCCAAGCCTCTCTCTTCCCATGTAGCCTCCCACATGGCTAGTTGGGCTTCCTCACAGCATGGAGATCTCAGGGTAATCAGACTTCTTACATGGCATCTGTTTTCCCAAAGGAAGGAAGCAGAAGCTGCCAATTCTCCTAAGGCCTGGGCTTAGAGGTCACAGTGTCACTTCCACCACACTCAGTCACAAGGCCAGCCCAGATTCCAGCAGTAGGGAAATAGATTATAGGTCTTTATGTGTGAGGCAGCATGAGTGTACGAAGAGGGGGAAATTATTAGGAGTCATATTTTGAGGCTAGTTACCACGAAGGCTTGTAATCGGCTCTATGAAAAAGTTTCAGTAACCCCTATGTGTTTTTCATAATCCTCTCCCTCTGATATTTTAGATTCTGAGGCCAGTAGAGCTTGTTCTAATGACAAGAACCCTGTAACTTTTAACTAACTTTTTGAGTTTTTTCCCAGAAATGGTGGAATTTCTACAAGACAAAGGTGTTTATATTCCAAAGGCCCCTGCACAAACTTCCTGACCCTGAGCTGAGACTCACCATCCCCCACAGCCTATCCCAATGCATGTAGCCCCTTGTTAATTTCACCACAACCTGCGCCAGTGGACATAGCCTCTTATTAAAAAGCCCATATTGTCTGTTAGTCAGGGAGACAGATTTGAGGCTTAATGTCCCCTTCTCCTGGCTGGCATCTTTCTTATTAAAAATTCCTTTCTTCCTTGGCAATCTTCATCATCTCAGCAATGGGTTTTCTGTGCAGTGAGCAACTGAATCTAGGCCAGATCCCTTTTGGGTTTGGTAACAGGCTTTGACAGGAACAGTTTGGGCCGGGTGCGGTGGCTCACACCTGTAAATCCTAGCTTTCTGGGAGGCTGAGGCGGGAGGATAGCTGTAGCTCAGGTGTTCAACACCAGCCTGAGTACAGTGAGGCCCCATCTCTATCCCTAGAAACAAGAAACAAACAAACAAAAAAGATAAAAAGAAAGGAACAATTCGAAATGACAATAAAGGCCAAGGTTAAGATGAGGCCATACTATAGCCCAGTAGAGTGGAGATTATTGTATTGTTCTTAGAGCCTAAGAGGTCAGGAAACCAAAGGGCTGCAGTGTCATTGCTGAGAATACGTAAATACCAATGGATGTTGGCATGATATGAGACGCAGATGCTGCTGAAGTCACTAAGGAAGATGAAGTACGCTCTGCAAAGTGAGGGCTGATGTGCAAGGGATAGAGAGAGGCTGGCAGAAGTGGCTGCTGGACTTCAGAAGAGGGGTAGTAGAACTATTGCCTGGAATTAGCAGAGTCCAGGGATGGGACCCTCTCACCTCAACCCATGAGCAAGAAGGGGGACCTCTGTTGGACAAGGTTGGCAAGAGAATCGCATCATAGCAGAGATTCAGTTAAAATAGGAGACCAAATTTAAAATGTAAAATGGATAGAGGGGTTCCCCATGGGAAAGGGCAGATGGCATAATGATGCAAATGGGTAAAATGCGGTATTGAAATCCTGCTAACCGATGTGGGAAGAGCGGCTTGCTAGGAGAGCCATGTGTGTATAGGGCCATGTTAGGGGGATATGAGGATGGAGGAAGTTGAATATTAGCAAGTAGGATGGAATGTCGCTCATTCTTGCATGCATTCATTTGTGAGGGGAGGGAAAGATGGATGTTCACTGAATTATCCAGGTTGATGTCAAGATCTTACATCCACTGCTTTTGAGTGTGGAGCCATCCCTTAATTTCCTTAGCTTCTTTTATGTTTTATATATGTTGATGGTAGCAGTCAAGGTTAGGGGATAGGGAGGAAAGTGAAAGACAAGGAAGGCTTACCTCAGAGAAGGCTCACAGAGCTAAATAACAGCAAAAACTTTGTTGATATCAGACTATAAATCCATGTCTAAAATTCTAAACATCACCACCATCACGGAGGAGGAAATCAGTATTTAGTGTACAAATCTAGTCAATTCATTAAAATGCATGCTCATTTCTTCTCTCTTTTCAGTCAAGGAAGGAGGCATGAGAAGTAAGACATTATTTGACATTATAGTTGACCAAAAGAAAACAGAACTAACGTAGCATCACGTCAAAGGTATTTTTTGTTGTTACATATCTTGAGCCAAAGGATTGCAAAGTATTTTACACACACGTTACTCTCTTACTCTGAACAATAGGTCAGAGATTGGAACAGCTCCCAATCCAGCACCCCCAACTCTGTAAAAGTAGCACACTCACTGAATTTTAATTTTTGTTGCCTTTATAGTGATTTTAAGTTTGAAATGGAAAATACACAGTTTCTTTCATTAGGGGAAAAAAAAAAGGATGGTGATGAAATAGGGTGGGTGCTGTCTGAATTAAATTAAATATTTTCTTGTTTATTCTTTTTGTGTGTGTGCTTTTCTTTTTCCTCTAAAGAGGCAAAATACTCTAATTATGGCTTAATGGAACTTGTTACTCAATGGGAACAGTCCATTCACAGTGTTGAAGAAAAGAACACAGGCGCATTCGTCTATCTGATCTGCTCGAAGCAGCTTTCTGCCTTAGAGCAGGCGGAGAGGTGAGCAGGATTGGATGGATTTTCAGAATTCCTCAGTGACAGGAACATTCTCTCTCCTCTGACCCAAACACCATGGGCCTGGAGGAAGGCAGTTTTGCTGTGACCACAAGGGACACTTGAGGAGCATCCTGTCTCCTCTCAGTACTAAGTAAAATAAGACATGTGCATACCTTAAGCCCATGCAGAAAGTCATCTGGCATGTACTCAACCTCTCTGAGGCACAGAAATGACTTGCTTAAGATAATCCCTTCAGAAGCAGCTGTAGAAAAAATACCTTCTCCTTCTACATACAGCAGCTCCCGCTGGGTATGGATTCCTTCCGTTTCTGAACAAAGGTAATTCACTCCCCACCCACACCCCTTGCTTGGGCCAAAGCTGGTTTAGAAAAATTAATGTCCTGCTTGCTTGCTTGCTTGCTTTTTTTTTTTTTTTTTTTTATGTTTCAATAAAATGAACTTCTCCCTCTCATTCCTTAGATCATGGGAATTGCTTAGATAACAAGACACAAGAATTGTGAGGAAAGGAGTCTCTAATTCTTCCATATTTGCTAACAACTTTTTCCCATTGTCTGAGGAGAATGCAATACTTAGCATACTTCCCTGCAACCTCTTAGTTCAAGTCCAGGCCTTTTATGCCAAACCAATCCATTATACTTTCTTTCTGGAGCCAAGAGTAGTGGACGTTTGGTTTTTGGCCACTTGGTGTCCATATAGCCCACTTCCTGTAACTGCCATCAGGAGAGCCCGGCCACTCACTCTTGGTCTTTGGGGCTCAGGACCATCACCCCACCCAGGCCTGAGATGGTCAGTGCATCATCACAATTTCCAGGGCACCACCACTGGGCCGAAGGTATGTAAACGGCCAAGTTAGAGCCAATGAGGCACAGTGAGACTCAGCAGATACTTCTGGTAAAGAGACCTCTTTCTTCCCCAGGCTGAATTGACAGGGCAAAGAGGTAAGAACTGTCCTTTTATTTTGGTACAATGTAGAGCCTGTGATGAAAGCTACCCCCCACAGGAGGAGCTGTGGAGAAAGGGAGAGCAACCTAACCCTGAAGATGCTGCTAGAGCTCTGAGTCTGGAGCCTGAAGCAAGCCAAGCCCTGGCTTTCCAAAGAGCCATTACGCCTCCTTTTTCCTTAAGAGAGAATTTTGCAACCAAAAGAGTCACAACTGCTACTCCAAGCATCGCTCCAGAGACTTGCTTTCTAGATGCCTGCTATATTTATAAGCTCTCTCCTTTGCACGGTAAAATGATCTTTCTTTCGTACTCTCCAATAAATGCCCCCTGGTGAGGGCTCCCCATTTTGTTGAAGCCAACTTCATTAACTCTTTGAAAACCAATGTTGAGGCACAAGCCCTTTACACTTTGACAGAATCTTCTGTCTCTTCTCCTTCCCATTCATTCACTTTTAATTCAGCAATGATTTATCCAGTGCTTGGTGTGTGCTTTTAGAAGGCATGAGGAATGCAAAGCCTCAGCCTCAGCAAACGTGCGTAATTACAGAATAAGGTGGTGTGTTCTAGGATAGGCAAATGTAAAAAGTGATGCAGAACACAGAACAGGGGGCCTTGTTGGAAGGACGGGGGGCTCCTAGCATGTGTCAGCCTTCCAAACATGTTCCATAAAGTTGAACATTTGAGCAAGGAAGCATTTTCCTTCTTCCTTCGTGCTCACTTTTCATTCTCTCTATATATTGGAAGACGAAGATTTTGGAATATAGAAGAAATATCCCAGGTGCAAATTCCTTCCATGTGGAACAAACATTTATCTACTATATGCCTGGCACTTTCTGGGCCCTGGAGACAGTACCTTAGTGTCACAGAACTTCCATTTTCATGGGTAAGAAAAGACACAAGCAAGTAAAACATAAATAAATATCTCATTGATGTTAGATGCTTATAAGAAAAGTAGGACAGGGTAGACGGATGGAGCGGCTTAGCTAGAGTTGAGATGAGGAGCTGTCTTAGATAAGGTGATAAGAGAAAGCCTCTCTGAAAAGATGCCATTTGTGCAGAGACATGAATGTCTAGAGAAGCATTTCAGGCAGAGGGAACAGCAACTGCAGAGGTGCTGAGAGGACCGGCTTCTCCATCAGGGACTGGAGACACAGAGCCTACTTTTAGGGGCCCACAAAAATATTTTAGTTTCTTTTAAAATCAGAAGAAAAAATGAACTTTCAGGTCAAAGGAAATGCTTTAATACATAATGTTCATGTATTCATCTTTATAGCAACGGAATCATAAACTCTAATTTTATTTATTTATTTGTAAATGGAGGAATGGACCCACTCAAGTCCATACAATCCTGGGCACTGAAGCAGGAAAAAGCCAGGTTTGTTGGAAGAAGAGCAAGACTGTGTGACCAGAGGAAGTGTGGCAGGAAGTGAGTTTGGAAGTACAGGCAGGGGTACAGGCAGTTGGAGCCTCATTTCTTGGCCAGCTGTTTGAAGTTGGGGAGTAGGTAGCTTAAAGGGGAAAGAGGGAGCAGAGATACCCAAGTATTCAGAATTTCTGATACTGCTGAAGTCCACAGTTGGAACATTGAACATTTCTGGCGACTTCAAGCAAGGGGCTTCTAGTGACGCTTTAATTTTTCAGCAATTTAAATGAATGATTTCTTATAGGCTACCAACTCCCCCCTGAATTGTGAGATTACCTGCTGCTGCATCTAAGCTTTATGTTTTCCTTCTGACCTTCTACCCTATTCCATTGCGGGGTAGAATAACAACTTAGAATGACGCCGAGGCACTTTGCAATATTCAAATGCCATGAAAATGTGGATTGTTGTCATTATGGTTAATAATAGTAAGTAATAACGCTTCTGTCCATGGATGGACTTTGGCTTAGAGACAAATGACCTTTTTTGCTGACTTGCCTACCTTGTGTCTAGACCCAGCACAATTAGGAATCTCTCAGCCACAACCAATATTTCAGGAAGGGTTTGTCACACTGTTTTGTGGACTCATAAAGTTTATGACACTGCTTGTAGCTGCTCATTTACTAATACCAGCGATATTTAAAGCTCTTAATAGTGAAGGCCTGAGCCACTTGCTGCATCACCCCTTTGCCGTCCTACATCCTGTTGAGACAATTGAGGTCATCCCTCATTTTCTATTGTGCATACTCATATTTAACATGACCTATTGGAACTGGAGCCGGAGCCGGCAAGCTGGGAGCTCCCAGCATCCCCCAGACCTCTGAAGGTCCTTTGCAAAGCTAGCTGTTTGA
Organism: Eulemur rufifrons; assembly: GCF_041146395.1. NCBI lineage: Eukaryota > Metazoa > Chordata > Mammalia > Primates > Lemuridae > Eulemur > Eulemur rufifrons. The sequence continues at coordinate 32,317,864 of NC_091000.1, read as the reverse complement.
GCAAGGAAGCCTTTTTTCCGCCTCTCTTCTTAGAAGGAAATATGCTGGGATGCCTTAAAGTCTGTGAGGTCAAGAGGGCTCATGGATTTTGTCAGAGCTTCTTTAGGAAGTTGCTTTTTATTACATTCTCCTGTATGGGCAAATATCAAATTAAAAAATAATATAAAAGGGCCTCTGCATTTTCGGGTGAGGGAGGGCTTTACAGGAAAAAGGACAATTGGTTTTAATGATACCTCAGGGTAAGAAAAGCCCTCTTAGAATGCTTAAGGACCCAAAATTTAAACTTGTAAGACTATATTTATTTTCTCAATAGTAAACGTGTCAGAAAATGCATAGAGAAAAAAATATTTTTTGTTGTTTTACCATCTTTCAGTGTCTCTCTTTTTTTTAAACCTTGTCTGATTTCTGACAGATATAGCTTCTGGATGGAAAAGTCCATGGATTAACCGGAAAGCCCCCTTTGGGGTCTTTTTCAACTACAGGTTAATTTTCAGTGGAAATTCAAACTCATCCAGACTGCAGTTCCAGAATTCAGAAAGAAATTGAAGTATCACTAGTGGATCTGCTTTGAAGACGTTTGATCGGGACTAACAAACCTGGCAACTCCTCTCTGCTTCTTTTTCTCCAGGTTGTCTGTCATGTGCATGTCAGTGAGCCATGCTGATGATGCCAGAGCCCCCATCTCTGAGGGACCCAAAGAAAATTGGATGAAGCCTAAAATACTTGAGTTGTGCAATTGGAAGCAGCCAGTTGCACAGTCCAGCAGTCTGGATTTCAGAGCAGGGGAGGTGACCTTCCTGCTCCCTGTCACCTGTCCACTGCGTCTGGCCTGGGTCCAGGTCACAGAGAGACTGGTGGGCCTCAGGGGGCAGCAGCAAGGACGCCGGAAAGGAGACAGGGCTGGGGCTGCTCTCTGCCAATATTTGTAGGGTATCATGCAAAACAGCAGACCTCTGCTCTGTGGCTTCAGAGGGCAGAAGAAAGAGCAGAGGGTGGAAATGCTACATTGCTTTTTCCATTTCCATTTTTTTATTATAGTAAAATGCATGTAACATAAAATTTATCATTTAAACCATTTTTATGTTGTACAGCTCAGTAGCATTAAGTATATTTACATTGCTGTACATCATATATCTCCAGAACTTTTTCGTCTTCCCAAATGGAAAGTCTGTACCCATTAAACAATAATGTTCAATTCTCCTTCTCTGCCCAGCCCCTGGCAGCCACCATTCTACTTTCTGTCTCTATGGATTTGACTACTCTAGGTATCTCATATACATGGAATCTTCGGATATTTGACCTTTCATGTCTGGCTTCTTTCACTTAGTATAATGTCTTCAAAGTTCTTCCATGTCATGGCATATGACAGGATTGCTTTCCTTTTTAATGCTGAGTAATATTGCTTTGTATGTATATATCACATTTTGTTTACGCATTTAGCTATCAATAGACATTTGGTTTGTTTCCACCTTTTGGCTACTGTGAATAACACCGTTGTGAACATGGGTGTACAAATATCTGTTTGAGTCCCTTTTTTGCAGTACTTTTAGGAATATACTCAGAAGCAGAATTGCTGCATTGAATGGTAATTCTATATTTAATTTTTTGAGGAATCACCATATTGTTTTCCACCGTGACTGTACCATTTCATATTCATACCAGCAATATACAAGGATTCTAACCTTTCCACATCTTCAGCAACACTTGTTATTTTTATGTTTTTGATTGTGGGTTTTAAAAGTAATAGCCATCCTAATGGATGTAAAGGGAAGTGCTAGATTTTTGACTGACTCTAAGTAAGAATGACTTCATAATAAAATCTGCCCAGTTAGGGTCTGCCTCATTACTAGGGATGATCAAGTCAGAGATGTCTAGGTAAGTGCTTATCCACTTCCAAAATCGACAGTCTATGAATCTGTGACACAATGGCATTTGAGGACCTTATTTATTTGTCTATTTTCTGGTCTGATGCATACAAGACAAGAACAATGAATTACAATGATTTGTTGGGAGTTACTTGTATATGGGGGAAGATTACAAGCTGATGATCCACAGATCTGACCTGCAGATGTATTTTGTTTCATATATATGTTCCAAAACTTGGAGATTTCTCAATAAGATTTAGATATCCCGCTTCTCTTAAAAGAAGACATGGCAACAATGGGTCCACAGTCCCTGGAGTGGAGAAATAGGAGGTGCCCTCTTTGCCCTGCTCAACAGTGTGTGACCCACTCCCCCTAGGCCTGTTGTCCATTTAGACAGGCTACCCAATTATAAACATGTGGTGAATTTAAGTGATTTATGTACTTAAAGTGCTTTCAATAAAATACAAGCTCTTTGACCAAAGCATCTGAAACAAGAGAATGTTATCACATTTATCATTTTTTCCAATGTTCATATGTCTAATTGTTTTCTTCTGTTAATTTTTAAACAAAAATAACTGGTAATGTCTATGGTGTTACCATTACAGCATTAACAAAAATCATCAGCGTTTGTCATTATATTTGTTCCATGAGAGCAGGGGCCATGGATCTTTCTTCACGCCATATACTCAAAGCATGAGTTATAGATAATATTAGCCTTTACTGTGTGTGTAATGTTATTATTATTGTTGTTGTTATCATTAAGCACTGAGTGTATTCTGTGGTGAGTTAAATGCAGTCATCCAACATAGGAACAGGGTGACACGGGTACTTGAAATAGTGTGTGATTAAAACCATTCATTCAGAGCACATCGAGACAACTAGCTTGTCTTGTGACTTTAGTTCTTTGAAGGGTAAGATTCCAATCCAAGATTTGGTTAAACGTTATCAAAATTTGTATATGTGGGCTTTGGTTTTGGGTTTTTTTGGCGTAAAAATTGTTTTCTGAATTCAGAGAAAGTCCTACTTTACAAAATAAATTTTGTTTTTGATGTTGTTATTTCTTTCTATCTTTGTTTTTAATTTCCCTTGCCTGTCTGTTTGTTTTGGATAGTGACAGAGAAGTGCTGAAAGGGAAAAGGTAGTCCTCATTTGGAACTACACTTTTCCATAGGACTATAATGTAGACTTGAAAGTAATCCGATGTGGGTTATGATTTATGTCAGACGAATGCCAAATAATTCTGGGTCATTTATTTTGTTTCAGGCACAACAATAGGGGATGGAGACGGAGAATACATTGGTTTAAAAAATCAAATCATGAAAACCTCAATAAATGTTTTATAACTGAAATTTATAACTGAATGAATGCCACAATGCCTGAAATTCCTGCTGTGAAAGTTACTGCTGTGGGATAAAGCATGGGGAATCCAGAAAGCAAAGGTAATATATTCAAACTTTTCCTCTAGTAGCCAAAGAAAATGAAAATGCATCCCCTGGGAATCTGGGGATAGAGCCTGAAGGGTTTCGGGGCAAAATTTCTTTGAAACCTTGCATCTTGACTTAAAGTTCATGCAGTGTTTGGACCTCGTAGCATACCCCATGCCATCAGGCGCAGTGGCACCATACTAGCTACTGTGCTTAAAGATGCAATCAAATCCACACCAACCTTATACAGGAGGAGAAGTACAATATTGTCATTATCCTCATCTTTGATGAGAAAAGCAGGAGTACACAGTATATCTATACTATCTTAATAAAAGTATGTTTTGAGTTATTTGAAAGCTAAATTGCTTAACTTTCCCTCAACAAATATATGAGCAGAAGGAACATTCCAGAAAGATGGCCATATTTATTCTATGATGTCTTGTACTTTCTGAGTACTTCGCATGTATCCCTATTGGAAAAACAAGCTAAGCTATTTGTATTGCTGAACACATTGGTATCGAGTAGCTAATTTATTTACCTTATTTTATTTATTTGTGGCTTTAAAATTTTTTTAAATTATTGTAATAATACATGTTTCATTGTTGAAAATTTGGAAAATAAAAGTGAAAAATATGAACAACTCTTGTTATCCCATTGGCTATCATTTTGGGGGAGTAAAAGCATGACAAGGCCTTGGAAAATGGAAAGAAAAAAAAACAGTTATGTTTTGCATGAAGAAAGATCATGAGACCCATCCATCAGGAGATGGTAGGTTGTGGCGGGGCACCACGGTGGGTATTTCTGGGTGCTAAATGGAACAGTACTGCTGAGACAGCAAATGACAACAAACCTTCTGGGAGCGGGAATAGGAGGAAGGATGGAGGAAACATCAAGAATGGGGTCCTGGAGGCCAGTGTTGCCCACACAGCAGTTTTGCTTAGGTCAATTTGTTCAGGGCATGGAACTAGGTGGTCCTAGATCCTGGGAGGACCAAGACTTTCCTCTGGGTGACTGATGATTCTGCTTGGTCATTTTTCCCCCTTAATCATCTACCAGTGATGTGCTTAGGATTTAGCGGGGATCTATTATTACCTCTCACATAGCCTCCTTCCCTGGTCTCAGTGTTCCTGGCTCGCCTGGAGAATTTCTGGACTTTAAAGTTTAAACAAAGTGTTTCATTTTTATGGGAAAGTAACAAAGAAGGTTTAAGTAAAATAAGCTGTGGAGTTGTGTAAACTCTGCAGAGTCAGGGATAATATCTCTCTTTGCTCACCATGATTTTCCTAATGGCTTGGGCAGTGCCTGGCACATAGTAGGTATTCATTAAATATTCGATGAATGAATGAAAAGAGGTTGTATCAGTCTGGGTTCGGGCAGGGAACAGAGTTCATCCCAGATGATTCAAATGAAGAGCAGGACTTTAAGGAGGGACTACTTGCAGAGGGGTGGGGCAGGGGCAGGGAACCCACGGGGCTGGGGAGGCACCAACAGACTGGCAGCAGTGGAAGTCTATTACCAGCCCTGGGGCTGAAGGAACAAGGGGAGGAAAGAGTATATCCCAAGTCCAATGAAGGCCACACTGTGCCCAGAATCTGTATTCATGGAGGGACAGAATTACAGCCCTGGAGAGACAAGGCATCCAGGCAGGGAGGGCAGAGAGAAGAGATATCCCTACCATTCTCCCATCCCATTCTTTCCCCTCTTACAAGTACCTCCTGTTGGCTGAACCCAACTGTATGTCAAGCCAGCCGGGGAGCTTGGGTGCTGCAGTCACTAGAGGTCAGTTCCTGGGGCACAAAGCAGGGCGGAGAAGGGAGGACAATTGGGGGAGGAAATGTAGAAGAACCAGCATGATGCTACTTTACTAGTGCACAGGAAATTCAATGTCCATTTTTGCATGTTTAGATTCTGTTTACTATTAGAGATTACTTTGCTCTCTTTAGTAATGTAACAATTGATACTAATATCTATGTGGGAGCTCATACTTGTCTTTGCAGAAACTGAAAACAAGATTTCCTGGGGAGAATACTCAGGCATCTGGGTCTACTCCTTCCCCATTAGATGAAAGTGGAGTCTCTTGGCCTTTAGGGCATGATGCCTGGTCCATCCATTCCTCGGGCTTCTGCCTGATGGATGTAGGGAGCTCACTGGGGCTGAGGTAGAATCTAGTCATCTAATGGAGATGTCTATAGTCCCCAAGTGCAAGTGGTCTAATTATATGTCCTAGGACAATTTCTTGTTTGGGCCATGCCTCAGTTTCCCTAGCCATAAAATGAAGGAGAAAATGATTCAGAGGGTTGATGTGTAGATGAACTAGATAGTCCCTGCTGATACAGTATGTTCTTTATTTTGTTGTTGTTGTTGTTATATGTAGCTATGTTGACACTCAGACACAAATACTGCTGAACACTTACATTATGCAAAAGTCATAACAAAGCTTCCCATGGACACCCCACTAAGAAGCAGACTCTCTGAGGAGCTGGAATATGTAAAAAAGAAGTAAGCAACCTAACCTTTCTCTAAAACAACAAACAACCTGGCACAAATGGAGCTTGAATCTCCTGGGGTGCAAATTTCTAGAGGCATGACCTTTGGAAATCAAGTAATTCCTGCAATGCCTGTTTGTTTTTCAGGACATCTTAAATAAGAACGGTATGGCAGCCAGTCCTCTGTGCTCTGTGGGCCCAAGATGTGTGCCAAAGGAGCCTAGGTCTGTGAGGCTTTCACACACTGACATTTCCATGGTGCAGCTCCTCTATCGTAGCGTAACTGCACATTAACTTGTTAATCCATTCACCAGAGTCTTTTTGCTGAAAGGACACTTGCTGAACCAGTTGTGCTTCAGACACCAGGACAAGGATGTGTATTGTAGTTTATCCATTCTGTTCCTTCCTATTGTTTTGAGCAATTCGGAGGAATCATTTTTTGACCCAAACATTCTGTGAAATTCCATTTGTCCCATTGTCCCCCAGATATGGACTCTTGAGTGCAGTGCAGAGGAGGATGAGGTTTCAGGGGCTGCCTCTGCAAGAGCACCCATTCTTCCAACGTGAAAGTGGCCTGTGGATGTGCCATTAGGGAGCTGAGCTGAATTGGGTGACTCACGGTTTATGCTTTAAGGGTAAGAGATTTGCAATGACACATTGACACTGGGTACTTATGAACCCCACTGAAAGACTCTCTAAGACAATTGGCCAAGGCTAAGTGTCCACTGGCTAACGTTGAAGTGGGATTTGAACTTAAGCTACCTTTTTTCATGACGGTATAAACATTTTATTTTGAAATGTCTGCAAGGTTTATTCTCAGAAGATGTAACACCTCCTCTCCCTCATTTTTTTTTTTTAAGAATTTCCAGTTTTTCATCAATAATATTTCTATTCTCAAGATTGAGTTCTTCTCTATGGTTTGGGGAAAAAGGTTTTGGTTTTGCTTTTTTTGGCAATTTTTTAAAGTTTCCTTCCAGCCCACATAACTACCCTTCATTCAGATTTAAAAGAATCTTCCAGGAACTAGCAAAACAATATCAAATCTAAGATAAATTGTCCACGTACAATATTTAAAAGCACTCAATTCCTTAATTTTGGACGTAGCTATTTCAAATACTTCTATATTCTGGTTTGCAAAATTCATTTGTTTAAATCCATTAGGATGCACAAATAAATTTTTACATTATCCTATGTTTGAGCTTTAATTTTCCAAAATAGCGGAGAGCTCGCTAGTCAGAGCTCAGCAAGCAGCATCACCCAGTGTCTTCGTCACTCTAGTTCCTCATCTGCAAAATACCAGGGCTACACCAAGTGATCTGCAAGGCACTTTCTGGCCATAAAGTTCTGTGATTCTAATTTGAAGCTCTAATTTTGCCTCCTTATTAAAATATTAAAGTATGAAATGAAATGATGGCAGAGAGGCAGCATATAATAATTAACTCCCACAGCATTGCCATTTGTTGTTTTATATGAAAGGACTTTTAGTCCAATAAAAAGGCATAGCCAAACTCCAGCACAAAAAAGACACAGTTGGAACACAAGGTAACTTGGTCCTACCTCCCATGGCACAAAAATGGACAGAGGTAGAAGTGGGGTTCTAGGAATGGAGGTAGACTGGGGTGACCATAGATGGTAGAGATAGAAATCACGGAGGAGAGAATTGAGGGAAACCCACAAGAAGCTTTTGATTGGCTTCTGCTCCCAATTTTATTTGCAGATCACCAAAAATCACGAATGTGGGCATGGAATACTTTTGTCCTTCATTATGCTTATAAATAATCCTGCATTCTAAGGAGGATATTGCCTGACGTGTGCATAGGGTAAACAACTTTGTCGAGATGCCCTGGGTGTGTGAACCATAGTGGGTGAAGGGGATAGAGGCGGAATTGACAAAGGGACAGATAGATGTTGCAGAGAAGCTGAAACAGAGCTGCCAGGGAGAGGGGCCATGAGAGAAGCCACAATGCAGGCGGGGACTTGACTCGCAAGCAGACAGCAGTATGATTTGAGGTAGGTCAGAGGATGACTGGGTCAGGCAGCAATGAAGTACATTATGCACTCAGACAAATCAGTTCAAAATGCAGCTGCTTAGGGGAGTTTTTATCCATGCTGATAAAAAAGACCCCAGGAAGCTAACTTAATAAAGATGCTAAGAATCCTGGCACATAAGGATTTGGAGGCAAGAGTTTTATTTCAAATGGAGGTTCAAATCAGGAGTAAACAAGAAAGGACTGAGTGATCCAAGAATCAGAGCTAACAGGATGGACTAGGTGAGGGAAACACAGACCACACACGTTTGAAATTTACCTAACCTAAATATGACTTTGTGCTCAGAAACTTTCACGTGGGGTCGGGGTCAAGTAGAAGAACTATTGGGAAGATGTTTAGGGAAAGGTCTCGAGCCCATGGGTTTAGATGAAAGACACCCAAGATACCCTTGCCAAGTTCTCTGTTGGGTCATGTGCTCACACATCCACTACTTTTGAAAGCATAGTTTATCCAAATTGGGACAAAATTTGCAGATCCCCACCAGGCCCTCAGCCTCCTAAGAACACAAGGACAGATTACAGCAAAAGCCTACCTGTCTGTAAAGGATGGCTGGTCATCGTCACCAGATACTGATTATTAACACATGAAGTCCAGGCTAGGAGAGACGCCAGACCCATATCTCTACTTTGGGACAGGCATTCATTATTTCAAATGTCAGACTTGGAGCACTCTTGGGGTAAAGAGTGTACAGCCTTAACTCTTGAGCAGATGGCTCAGGCCCTGGGAGAGAGAGGGACCCTCCCTGGTTTTACTTTCCTAGAGGGTCTGAGGCCAGAAGAGGCTTGGGCTCTTTCTTGGTTTAGAGTAACCAGCCTCTCCACACGACAGGAGAACCTGTTTCAACGAGAGTGGGTGAACAACACCCTCTTCTCCTTCCTCTGTCTCATAAGGGATCTCCACGGAAGAGCTGATCTTGGGGACACAGACCAACTGTTAGCTCCAGGGACTAAGTAGGCTTCATTTTATGAAGAGGGTAAGCATATTTACGATTGGATTCCAAGACGTCTAGTAAAATCTCCATACAAGTTCTTTTTTTCTCTTTAACTACATCTTAATTTACATGGCAATGGTTCTCTAACTTTTTGGAATCAGGATCCTTTTATACTCTTAAAAGTTATTGAGGCCCCAAGGAGCTTTTGTTTATATGAGTTATGTCTATTGACATTTACTGCGTTACTCATTAAAAGTGTAGAATTTTTAAAAATATTTATTAATTATAAACAACAATCATAAACTGAATACAAGCGAACACATTTTATGAAAAATAACACTATTTTTTTAAACAAAACATTTCATGAGAAAAGGGACATTGTTTTATGTTTCTGTAAATTTTTGCACTGTCTGGCTTAATAGAACACAGCTGGATTCTCGTATCTGCTTCTGCATTGGATCCATTGTTATGTGTTGCTTTGGTTAAAGATGTACATAAAAATAAATCCAGCCTCACACAGATACATAGTTGGAAGATGGAAGAGTATACTAATAGCCTTTTTAGATAATTGTGGGTATTCTTCTTTGATACTACACCAAAACTTGATGGAGTGGTAGTTTCTTAGAGGTTACTTACAGTGTGGAATCTAAAACCATGTCAAAGAACTTTTCATACTCCTTTACATTAAAACCCATTGATCTATCTTGTGCTTTGAATGGATCTGTTACTATAGCATGATTTTGTAACATCAAGCACTGGTCATTTGGAAAATATTCATTCACTGAATTATGCAGATCTTCCAAAATGTTGAGACAATATCAAAAAGTTATATTTATGAATACCACTATTGATCTCATCAAAAAAACCTTGAAATATTAGGTAGCTGTTAAACTCATGGTGATGGACACAAGTTATCTAAAATTCTAATTTTGGTCTGTTAGTGCAAATATTGTCATTGCCAAAAAATACTATGCATTGTTTTCCTTGAAATTACAGGCTCACTTCATTCATTTTTTGAGAAATACCCAAGTCTGAGTTTGTCTGTCATTCTTTCAAGTAAAAATAACAGTCCATGAAAAAAGTGGCTATTTCAAACAATCTCACAAGTGATTTTCCTTCAGACAAATGATGTACTTCAGTATGCAGCAGAAGTGCTTTATGTGTACATACCATTCTGTCACAAAGAATATTTAAAAGTCTTGTACTTAAGGATTGAGATTTCATAAAATTAATAATTTTTACTGCTCCATCAAGGACACCCTGAAATGAACCTTTCCTCTTCCTTTCTCTAAATTCACGGTGGTAAAGAATAAATGACTATTAATACATTTTGGTGCCCTTGCCTTGATTAGTGCTAAGGTGGCATTTTATCCACCATTGCATCACCAGAGCAAATGTCAACACGGATAAAAGGGCTAACAACATCTTAGTATTATTTTGAAGATAGTTTTGACCTCATGGACCCCTCTGCAGACCACACACGATTCCAGGGGAAGGAAGTGCTCCTTCTGTCTACCCACACCAATACTTGGGCTTGGATAGAATTTACTCCTGTGAGAGCAAGTGCTTATAGAATGCACAATTTTGAGAAAATCTATTTTAAACTCACATTTGAGAGGTAATAGAGGTGGGGGTGGAGAGAATACTATAATTATTAAGATAAAATGTGCTTTTAAAATCTTGGTCCATGGGGGTTAATCAAAGAGAATAAATATCCCAATCCGAAGATTATGGTCAACAGTCATCCAAGCTAATGGCTCATGGTACGTGCATCCAAAAAGCATATATTCCCCAAATTATTTATTCATTTGATTTTTAAATCCATTGTAGTAACCTCCAGCTATTTGTTTTCCTAATATTTTATGTTAGTCTAACATTAAAATTAGTTTGTGTTTCCTGAGCATACAGCAATTGAGGGTGAGATGGAAATGACCTTGAAGAGTGTTTTGTAGCATAGAGATACCAACCTGAGATTTAAGCAGAATTGTTCTGTCCTTATTTCCATTTTCTATTGTTGTGTATTACTTCAGATAATTTTTGGAAAGAGGTGGAGGTATGAATAAATTCAATTTAAAAATGCTTTTGGCTGTTGATAGAACACCTCCATAATTAAAAGTTGACAGCGTTTGACTGCATGCCTGTAAAAGGTCACAGGAAATGTACTCTGCTTTGAGGAAAGGCCTAACGTGTGTTTTCAATTATAGTGTGCTAAACATTGTGAAGAGTCATAGCAATTCAGGAAAAGGTGGTGGTGTGTCTATGCAGAGTAATAATCCTCAACATCCTAGCCAAAAGTTCTAAGGGAACAGTGGTGGTAGAATGTGGTGACCACTCTGTTTAAGGGTAAAGATCCTACATATTCAGGGGAATGGGTCTACTTGGAATGGATGGGCTCTAATTTATCATTCATATATTAATTTCAAGTCCAATACCAATGACAATAGTCAAACTCTTAAAGAGTTGAATTTGATTCGAGTTGAAAGATAATTCTATTTCAATTTATAATGCAGGGAAACTTAACTAACAGTTTTTTAAAACCAATATTCGAGGAAGAACTGGTTTAAGGTTGATGCTTCATTTTAGACTTGACTGCTGTTTTGTTTTAGATCGAATTCAAGCAGGTGTTTCAAACCTTGCTTCAGATAGCATTCCTTGATACTGGGAAACTAGATTTTTGGGGAGAGTTGGCAGAGAGGGGTTCATCCTGAGATTTCACTATCAATGAAAGACATCTTTTGGGGGATACAGCACTCTTTAAGCTTTACTAACAAAAGTGTGCAAACCTTATTATTTTTAAAGGGGGACGTCAGAATTTAAGCCCCATTGCTCTCTTTAACACCACTGGAGTTGTAAGAATTAAGTCAGAACCTCAAAGAGGCATTAGTTATCCATGTAAGCTAAGAGAGTGTCATTTTAATGTTCTATATCTTCACTGTGCCTCCACCTTCTTTGATGAAAAAGTCTATTTAAAAATTGGTAGGAAAATATTTAACATAATAAGATGATGAGTCAGAGTTTTAAAAAAGCTAAAAAGGGAAGATGTAGTTAAATAATGCACCTTTTTATTTTTTAGCTACATCTGACTCATGACATATAATGTATTCCGCTAAGTTCAAAGTTTTATCTTACAAAGAGAGTTTTATGAAACAACTCTTCTTCAGACCATTTTTACTTCAATTATAGTAGCAGGTTTTGGAGTTTAAATCATTAACAACCTCTGAGTGAACTTTTATCCAAATGACTGCAAGTCACAAAGAGAACAGTCCTCTTTCACCAAGTACCTTTTGTGCTAGAGTGAGACCCGTCCTTTTCTATTTTTCCCCTTTATGTTGCTCTTTGAAGAAAGATGTGTGATTTGTAAAGTAATGAAAGTGTGTATCAGTTAATGAAAACTGCTATATTGGGCTCATAATGCACACTGGAATTGCTTCAGGGTAAACTTCATATACCTGCATTATAGCAGGGAGAAAAGTAAATTTCCGAAGCTGTATGCACTGTAGGAATATCATGTAGCAGTTAAACCAACCATCAGGGGTGACCTAATCTTATTTTTACCCCTTTGTGAAGGAGCTATAATTTTCATTTAGGAGCATTTTTCAGTTTTAACTCCACTGGACACTCCAAAACTGGGCACTTATTCCATCAACCTAGTTATTGATTTCACCCTATGTTATCTTTTTATTTTTTTCCCAAAAATTACCTTTATTGGAATGTTTTTGCAGTGTGTGTGGGAGACTGTAACCTCCAAACTTAAGGTGATGGGGTGAGAGAGGAATTCTCTCAATGACAAATTTTATAAAGAACAAAATGTAGTTTAATAAACAGAAGAAAGTGAAGAGCAAGATTTATTTCCTTTTTTTAAAAAAAAATCAGCAACATAATGAACTAATCGTGGTCGAAAGAGTGGGAAAAACTTTTCCCCCCCCTAGATTTGGCAACTAGCGGGATAAATTTGAAGAACTCCATCCCACCCCCGCACGCGCGCCCCCCATTCTTTCCAGACAGAGCGGTTGTAAATCCCAGGCTGAGTCCGCCCTGGGAGCCTTAGGGCACCTTCCTCTTTGCTGTGTGAGTGTGTGTGTGTGTGTGTGTGTGTGTGTAGCTCTCGCTCTTTCCCTCAGTCTGTGCCTCTGTGTGTGTGTGAGTGTGTGTGTGACAGAGAGCGAGCGAGCGAGAGAGAGCGCGAGAGGAGAGAGAGAGCGAGAAAGAGAGAGAGAGAGCAAGAGAGCGAGCTGTGAGCTGTGCTGCCGCCGCCGCTGCCCTTTGATCCCGACATTAGTGTTAGGGGCTCGGAGACACAGAGCGCGGCCATAGACACCGCCGCACCGGCACTCATTTATTTATACCTCCCATCACACACGCGAGCACAGGACACACACACACTCACACCTATTAGATCCGTTTCCATTGAAGAATATTACGCTCGGGGACAAGCCAGGTGCACGACCAAAAATTAAAAAAAAAAAAAAAAAAGGAAAAAAAAGAAAGGAAAGAAAAGAAGAAAACCCCTCTTCTGGCTCCAGGAAACAAGCTTCAACCCATTGCACACACCGGAGAGAAGGGGTTTCCCCCTGCCCGCCCGCCCGCCCCCCAACTACCTCCCCGCTCCTGCCAGTGTCTGCCTCTCTGCCCCCACGGGGGTTTATTTGATCTCACATTAACCAAGGAGGAGAATGTGAGAAAAGGGGGAAAATGCCCAGGAGGAAGCAGGAGCAGCCCAAGCGCCTTCCCTCACGTAAGTCATCCCTTCTCCACCTCCTCTCGTGCCATTTTCTCGCCCTCCCTCTCCTCTTTCCCCTCCGCAGCCTCCGCCGTTGTTTTCTGCATTAGTTTAGGGTTACAGAGGTGAAACTGACAAAGACACAGCCCGGGTTACTCCTCGTTTAGGTCTGTGCCGAGGCAGCCATGTTGGTGATGATCAGCCCCGTGCCCTTTCTATTCTCTCTCTTTTTCTTTCTTTCTCTCGCCCCCCCTCTTTTTTTCCTTGAGATCGGGCTTTTTCTCCCTTTCCTTCCCCTTCCCCCTCCTCACTCCGGGTTGCTGGGGGGGAGGGGGCAAGAGAAGGGAGGAGGGGAGTAGTGTGGATGCCGGGGTTTTTATCGGGGGGTTGGGGGGGGAGGTGGGAGAGGTTGGAATCTTAAAAAAAATTCCTTGTGGCTCCCGGTGCCTAAGGGTGCGGGGTCGGGGCGCGCGGAGGGCTGGGGGCCGTGACATGGCGTTTGGGGGTGCCGGGGCGAGGGCGCGCGGCAGCCGCCGGGTGCGGGATCCAGGGAAAGGTCCGTCTCCGGCTAAAGGTTGCGCCGGGGTTGGTCGGCCCCGGAGCCGCCGGCGGCAGCGGCGGCGGCTGGAGCAGGAGGAGGCGGAGGTGGAGGAGGCGGCGGCGGAGGAGGGGAGTCGGGGGCGGGCGAGGCGGGAGCGGCTGGGGAGGGTGTGGGGGCACCGCACACAAACACACGGGCACACACGCGCCGCCGGGCGGCTGCTCCCGCGGCGCCGGGGCGAGGGGGCGCGCCGGGGCGCTGGGGGCGCGGGGCGGCCGGGCGGGGGGCGAGGCCGGGCAGCGGCGGGCGGATGTGGGGTGCGGGAGCTGCGCCGAGGCGGAGGCAGGAGGCAGGGCGGCTCGCGGCGCGCGAGGTCTCTGCAGAGCCGAGGGGAGGGAGGAGCAGGGCTCCTGGCCGCAATAAAATGCGGGGTCAGTCGGAGCAGACGGAGCCGGGCGAGACTCGGGCTCTCAGACCCCCCTCCCCGGCGAGCCTGAGCAGAGTCCAGGACTAAAGTGCATCACAGCCCTCCCCGGCGGCAGCCACACACACCAACTGGAGACTCACACCGCCGGCACGGCCGGGTCCCCTTCCCCTCCTCCACCCGCGCCCCCGGTCCCTCTCCGCCCTCCCTCCGGCTTTTCTTTGCGAGACTCTTAACTTTTCCCCCACTCCCTCTCCAGCTCCCCCCCCCCCCGCCCCATCTTTCTCCGCTTTGAGTGTTCCGAGATGCTGCTAAAGCTAAAAGTGAAGGAGAAAGAAGCAACTAAAAATATCCCCCGGGGCCGCCCGGCTCCTTGAATGCAGGGAAGAGGGGGCAGGGGAGAAGGCGTGGGGCGGGGTGACGGGAGGAGGGGACGCGGGAGGCGCGGGAGGGAGGGGTCGGGGGAGACGGAGGGTCAATTTCTCTCCGCTCCCCCCCACGCTACTCTCCTCTCCCGGCGGTTTGGCGCTGCTCGGAGCCCGATCCTGCAAAACCCGGGCTGGGGGCGGGAGCGGAGCCGGAGCGCCCGCCCGCCCGGGTGTCAGGCCGACGTGGTCGGTCACCTGAAGTTCACGGAGGGTGGGGGAAGGGTTAAGGTTATGGTGTCTCGGGCTCGGGTTGTGTGTGAGCGTGTGCGTTTCCGCTGCAGACAGGCAGCGCGATCGATCTCCCCCTCGCGAAATAGCCGCGGCGGTGCCTGCCCGGGGGACCGGGAGGGGGGCGCGGGCTGCTCGGGCCGGGCGCCCCGGCGGCTCCGTGTCACCCGGGCCGCGGCTGAAGTGGCGAGCAAGGGCACTTGCAGGCAGTCCGCTCCGCAAACATTCCTCTTTCCTTTCCTCTTCCCGGTACGCAGGAGTCGACGCAAAGGGCTTGGGTTGTGCTTTTTTTTTTTCCCCCCCTTCCTTAAAAAAAAAAAAAAAAAAAAATGCCCCTGTGTAGTCCTTTCTTCGCCTGCCCGCTAGAGGTTCTGAGGATAATATCACATATGTAATATATATGCACATAAAATCACTCGCAGGCGGCTGCGTGTGTAGGGAAATTTTGTGCGAGCAAGAAGGCGGTGGAGTCGGGGAGGGCGAGTTGGGAGGCTCCGCGCTGCGATTCACAGAAAAGTCGCAGCAGTTGGTGGAAGAGTGTGTGCGTGCACATGGCCGGCCGGCCGCAGTTCCCAGCGCTTTTCGGGGGCGTGCGGGGGCGGGAGGGGAGGCAGGGATCCTGGGGGCGTCAGGGGAGGTTTGCCCTGCTCCGACAAAATGGGCTTCAGTGTTCTCTGCGAACTTGCCCTTAGATGGCAACTTTGGGAGCTGATGAGCTTGTGTGCGAAAACAGGGCGGTGAGGTTATTTGGTCATTTTCCTTTCTTCTCTGCGCCCCTGCTTTAAAAAAAAAAAAATGTTGGCGGGGTTAGAGGGAGGGTGGGAGAGGAGAAGGGATTTATCTGTTTCGGCTGTGACGGAGATGGAACGCTTTCCCTCCTCTTGTGTGTAGCACGGTCGGGCAGCTGCAGCCTGCCCTGCTGGTGACCTTGACCCTGACCTCGTGCTACTACCCTCTCCGTCTGAGAGGAAATTCAGGCTCCATTTTAGCTCGTGTGCTTGGTGGGCCTCTCCTGCGCGTTGATGCCTGGTGATTAAGTTATATTTTGAGAGTGGGCTCTCTCACTTTGCTCTCTAATTGCAATCTCTCTACTGCTTTCCACTCACTTAAAAAAAAAAAATCGCCTCCCTCTTCCAGTCACAAAGTCACTTTTACTGAAGTAAGAAGCAATTACCTTTGGAAACACCCTGAATGTCCCTCCAATTTTTTAAAGGGAAGCCTTAATTGTCGAAGCTTTTCCACTCACTTTTGCATTGAATGGATTTTTGTGGATGTGTGCTGCCTGTTCTAAGCGTGGTTTACACATGTTTTGTAACCAATTTGCATTTGGACTAAGAGCAGTTTCTGGGCAAATGGTGTATTTTGCAATTCAGTCACTGTAACCCAAGGCTTGCTAAATGCTGAAGAAGTCTCAAAGAAACTTGCAAGTGGGGTGGAGATGTAATAAATATTAACTTTGGTAAAAAATTAGTGTTACTTTGTATTTAATGTAGAATATGATGGTAGTTCTAAGTCCCAGTTTTAATGCAAACGTTTTGTTTGTTTATTTATTTGGGGGAGGAGGCTTTCTCATTCCCTGGAGAACTGCTTTGTATCAAAGTTAAAATATAGTAAGCCTGGGGATTAAAGTTGCCCTCATAGAAGGCATCCCAGGGTTTTGAGAAGTTACACGGGGACAGATTTAAAAGTTGACCCTAAAAGAAAGGAGTGATGTGTGTAATGGGATTGGGGAAGGGAGGTCTTGGCCAAGTGAGATGGGGAAAATTGCTTTTGAAGCCAAAGAGCCCTTCCGAGTAAATACAAAAGTGGTTAATAGCCACTATTGATATATTGTTTTAAGAATCTGTAGAACCTGTAAACATGCATTTAAGAAGTGCAAATTAGAATACAAAAAAAAAAAAACTTATGAAAACTGAAGCTATAGAAAATTCGGAATATTCTCCACTCCTTTTAGGTCCCCCCTTGTCTTTGCATCCCCCAATGATATAAAAGATTTCTAAAGCATAAACCATTGCTACTTATAGACTCTTTCTTCGTGTTGAATTTATTTTTCTGTTATTAAATGTAATACTAACCAGGCACAGTCTGGATCTACAAAGCCCACAGTCCTCCCACTCGACAGCACAGATACCAAGGAACCTGGAAGTTCCACTCCAGAGTGGATTAGTCCTGGAAATCTAGACTAGCGCTTGGTATTATCTGATACCAAGTCTGGGGTGAGCCTCAACCCCTGGCATGGAGTCCCAGCAATTCTCCACACCGGGCTTTGGCCTGCTAAGGTTTCCTAGCTCCTTCTGTTCAGCTAGACACCCATGGGACTGTTCAGAACCGAATTAGCTTTGGAGATGGGTGAGCCTTTAACCTGACACTACTAACCTAAGACTTAGGTTTCTGATTTAAAATTCTACACAGTCATTTCCTCCTGGGCCTCTGAAGTAAGTGTGTGTGTTTGTATCTGTGTTTGTTTTTGTTATACGGGCCTCATACATATGCAGGAAAAAAAATGGCCTGTACTGTAAAGTTGAATGGTGATCCTACTGTCTACAAACCAAAAAAAAGTTCTGTATTAACTTTTGCAGGTGACCCCCAGTAATGGCTATTAAACCTACACTCTTTTTGAGAGGTGACTTTAAAAATTATCATTCAAAATAAAGCCTGTATTTCTTGGCCTAGAGCAACAGTCATCATTTTGGGATTTAAATATGACTCTCTTGCTATTGATGGCTCTTTTTATAAAAATTCTTTTGATTAACAAGGTCCAATACCATATTCATAAAAAGTCCCAGGGGCCCTTTGAGCTATACCACCCACTTATCTTTAGCAGAATCCTGAACTGCATAATTTAAAAAAAGTTTGTTAGCCTAAGAAAGAGGAAGAGAGGGAAACTGATGCTGTGACTGTTTACCAGGTGCGGGACTGGGTATTGTATGAACATCATTACGTTTGGGATCACAAACTGAAGAGGGAGAGGATGAGAAAGGGCTTTCTCCTGCATTTTTTGCGCCTGTAAGTCCTTTTACCACTGGTGATCAGCACTTTTAATATTTCTTCATTAGCTTCAATTTACCCATAAACCTTTATGAGTTTAGATCCCCTTATATTTATCATTGAAAATTTGCCCAATGCCTATTCCCGAGAGGGAGCACAAAGGAGAAGTTAATACAACAGTTGTTTTATTATTCCAGTATTTTCATTGTTTACTCAGATGTGGGTCAAGACTAGAACAGGTTATTGTGTTCTTCATTCATTAACAAAACTTTAGAAAATTCTCTCTTGCTTTCTAGTAAAATTGGAAAGCAAAATGACTGAAAAGGAACAGGATCTCTTATTTTTGTAATTTTACAAGTCTTTTCAAGTCTGATGAAAGAGAAAGGGGTAGGAGATTTAACTCTTCCCCTATTTATTCTTTTTAATTTTTGTGGTGACCAAGCCGTGCCTCCTGACTAACCATGACAGAAACCATGTGGGAAAAAATTTGAGTCTGAAGTTGCAAAATATTTCACTGATCCTGTCAGCCAGACTTAATGATTCCAAAGTACCCAGGAGCAGTCTAGGTTGACGTGGGAAATAATGCCGGTCTGTTCTCTGAAAAGAACATCCATGTATTCCTAATACAGTAAGTAGGGTATCACTGAGCTTTCCTGTTAAAATAAGGAAGATAGCTCAAAATTACATTCCTTCCAATGCTTCAAAATAGTTTCTAATAAAAAAATTGATTTTTAATTTATCTGCATGCTGCCATCTCACTCTGGGGATGACACAGCTGGTGTGAGTTGACAAGTCTCTCTGCACAAAGTGTTAATAAATCATGCTGGAGAAGTATAAATTGGACAGCTTTTGACTAGTGTTAGAGCTTGCTGTGCATTTGAGATTTTAGAGTCTTTGAATGGCTTCTATTAGGAGAGTTCCAAGGGAGGTGTAGAAAAATCTCTATCTTGTGAGGCTTGTAAAATTAGGTGGACAAAGGCTGTGGACACACCCAAGGAGAGTGTGTTGGTGGAGTAACCAGGCAGGCTTCTCCTGGGGTCAAAAGTTGGTTTACAATACAAGGAGTCCTATTAATGTCAACATGTTCTTGTAGAAAAGGCTGGTTTAGAAATGTACGGTGCCTGGCTGGGTTAGTAAACTAGCTTACTTAGTAATCCTAGTAGTTTGGGTTTGGATCATTCATATCTGGATGAGTTAGTTTTACAAAAGAGAAAAACTCTTATCCAGCATCACTATATATGGTCACTTACATGCAAATTGATATTTTTTGGACTCAAAGATGAGGCGATATCTTAGTTCTTTTGGGCTACTATAACAAAATGCCTTAGACTGGGTAATTTATAAATATTAGAAATTTATTGCTTCCAGTTCTGAATGTTGGGAAGTCCAAGATCAAGGTGCCAGCAGATTCAGTGTCTAGTGAGGGCTCAGTCTCTGCTTCAACCATGGCATCTTCTCACTCTGTCTTCACATGGTGGAAGGGGTGAACAAATTCACTTAGGCCTCCTTTATAAAGGCGCTAATTACATTCATGAAGGCTCTATCCTCATGACCTAGTCACCTCCTAAAGACCACACCTATTAGTACAGTCACATTGGGGATTACTTTTCAATGTATGAATTTTGGGGGTACACATTTAGGCCATAGCACAAGGTATGAGGGAAAGGATAGTGGGGCCCACATTGCTACAGTGTTTAAAACTCTCTTGGTTTCTATGATTGGTCAGAAATGCCATCTGGGAGAGCTGAAGGGTATCATATTCCTGAGATTGGGTTAATATATCCTCTATCCTCATTTGAAGTTGCCATGTCCTCCTCCATTCTTCATTTTTAAATATCCGATAGAGTTAATAATCCTAATGGGTAGGAGAAGGAAAAACAAACAGAACAGGCTGGAGCTGATCTCTCCATTCTGAGTGATGTATTAGTAATTTTCTATAATTTAATCAGACTGATCGCAGAACAAGATAATGAGAGTATGACCTACAAAATAGGACTTTTGGGGGCGTTAAAGGATTTCTAGCATAAGGTTTTACAAGACTATGGGCTTTGTGGTGAAGAAATAGACTGTGGGTTTTCTCTTATTGGAAAGAAATCCAGACCCGGCCTTGTTATGGTAAGACATGAGCTTTTTCTCATCAGATTTCATTACTGTTTTGGCTTAGTTAATGTACGCTTAGAATCACATCTTAGAGTTATAGATTGTAAATGATGATGCCTCTTTCTGATGTACTCTTTCTGTCTCCTACTTTGCCAGGTGTAGCTTAGTAATTCATACCATCTAGAGCTAAGTGTACAAAACACTTTACGGTTCATGGTAGCTGAAATGTCTTCTGTCATATTTTATAAGAGAATAATGTGCAAAGCACAGACCTTAGAAATAGCTAAGAGTACTTGATGGGCTGAAGTTTCTAACTGCTTTTCTCCCTTCTGTTTGGGAGCAAGTTTTATATTTCTATCCTCTGTCTGTAAATTATATTTTTTATGATACTGGAGAATAGTGTATGACTAGGTGCTGAAGCAGGGGCCTCAAAGATGACTCATATCGTTCCCTAGGGACCCACCTTGGGATGGAATTGTTCTAGTTACAAGGTAGTTTCATAAATAAAAATCAGAGTTTGGCTTGATGATAATCTTAAACTGCATGGGCGCATATTGCTGTTTATTTTATAAAAGTTAGCTTCCCTGTGTACACACACACACACACACACACACACTCACAGAGGCTGCACTGTAGCTAATTTTATAAAATGCACAGTGATACGCGCCCACGGCCTGAGGTCAGAATGTGGCCTTTAGCAACTCTGCTTTCACAGACTGACCTAGGGTTATATTAAATGCAGCAGATTCTGTGTGCCTAAAAAGGATATTGTTTCCAACTGTCCATTCCCTTCTTATTAAAAAACAACTTCAACTGCTGAAGGTCTGCCTCTAGAGTTCTTAAATGACCCAGGTTTAAGGTACTTCTTGCTTCTGTTTTTAAGAAAATCCAAATTCAGCCAAGTTTTACCTACCAGCAAGGAAGAAATGCATGGACCTTCTTGGAGGCTGGGGCCTGAAAAAGCAAACCCTAAAATAACCTCTCTCTCTCTCTCTTTGGTAATTTCTATGTGGGTCAGAGAAGTGGTTAGACCCCATTAGAAGTGTGGTGTAAGGGAAAAAAGAAAGGGGGTTAGAGAGAGATGTGGATCTCAGGGTGAATTGTTTTGAGTGCTCTGAAGAAGCTGGCCTTCAAAGGGGACTGAAGAAGGCCAGGAGAAAATGATCTTTTACATGATTGATCAACAGCACTCTGCTTATCTGAGCTTTTGATACAAGCTGCTGTACTTGTGAAGGGTGATGGATTTTTCTAAGGTTATATAGTGCTAGTATCTTAGGTGGTCTGGTGGTGTACTTTAAAAAGCTTTTGTTGTTGTTTTGTAATGAGGGGGAGAAAGAGTCATCTGTGACTTTGCCCTCTTTTCACTTTGTCTACGGTATATGGTACGACTAAAGTAAAACCGGAACTCAGATGCTTTTGAAGTTCAAGGGGTAGCGGTTAAGTGTACTAACTCTGGCTCTAGGTTGTTCACATCCCAGCTCTGCCACTGACTAGCTGGGTGATCTCGGGCAAATTACTTACCTTCTCTGTTCTCCAGTTTCTTCATCTTTAGTGGTAATAGTTCCTATATCATAGAGTTGTTATGAGGATTAATTGAATACATACATAAATGCTGATAGTATACCTATATATAAAATCATTACTAATTAGTACCTGCTGCATAGAAAGAGCTCAGTAAGTATTACCTATTATTAAGTCTATGAAATATGTTTCAATTTGCTTAGATTGTGATTAGACTATAGGCATTTCTGACCTGGAAGTTTTTGGTGGTTTCTATGGGTTTTTTTTCCCATATATCTCATTAGAGTGATGAGTAATAATAATATAACATGGTAAAATTCTTTTACAAGGCTATTATTGTAAGGCTTGACTAATACTTGTTTCATAGGTCAACAGTATTATATTAGGCTTTTACTGCAGGACTGAGTTTCTCTGTTTATATGATTTGACTTGAATTATATCTAAGTTTTATAATAATCGTATGCATTATAACCAGATTTTATGGTAAAGTGAGGACAGTAAATCCTCCTTCAGAGACTTACAGTGAGACTCAAATTGTAGAATGTTTAATAAATGTTTATTTATTTATTCATTTATTCAACAGGCAGTCCACTGATTAAAGTAACTCACAGGAAATTTATATTGGGTGTTCCATATGTTATATAGGTACTAGTTCAAATTTTGCACAGAAAGAAGGACAGGCGGGGTCTGCAGAGAACCAGTCCAAGAGAACACATTAAATAAATCTTAAATGAAGGATTGAGGGGGGTGTGGGGGTGTGTGTGGGAGAGAGAGAGAGAGAGTGTCGGGGGAGATAGATCCGTATCAGAGGTCACAAGCTGGTGCCATACTGATGTGTTTTGCCCCAGACGGTATGTTTAAAAACTTGAGACAACATTTTGGAAATTGGAGGTTTCATATAAAAATCTAAATTTCCAGCTTCTTTTGAAAACTTGGAAGAGCCAGCAGCACTGGGCCCACCTCCCCACATGGCAGCAATCTGCTGTAGTCGGCGGCGGCTGTCTCCCTTCCCCAGGCATGTGCTTGTCAGTCTGCCGCGATTCCTGCCACTCGGCCACCATGTCCCCATATGCATATACATCTGCCTACCTCCCTCAGGTATCTTACGTCGGGGGCCCTGCAGGCATTAGGATTAGAAACTGTTCTGCATTACCCAACATTCTTTGATCTTTAATTCATCTCTAAGTCCAAGGTGTTGTATGCCACATTCTATGGCAGTATTAAGAAACCGTGTAAGACAGAGATTAAGATCCTGGCTGCACCACATTTTAGACACAACATTAGCGAGTTACTGCAGTTCTCGGCCTATTTTTCTTGCCTGTAAAAATGGGGGAACACTGTAGGTTCTATGGTACTAAGTGGGCTCAGACATATAAGTATTCAGACTCGTGTCTGGCATGTAGTATGTGAACAATAAGTGCTGACTATATTAATATACCTGAGGTGTGAATTCATTTCAACTGAGAATCTCAGTAGGATTGTTTTAACTGTACTATGTATCAATAAATTAGTCAGGGACAATTATTGCTGCCCATCAGCCTCTGATCACCATCAACCAACCCAGTGGTTCTCAGCCCTGGCTTTACATTAGAATCACCTGGGAGATTTTTAAAAAATTCAAACACCCCTCAGAGATTTATGTTTAATTGGCTCAGGGAAGAGCCTGGGTGTGAACATTTTTAGAAAGCTCCCTGGATGATTTGAATGGATAGCCAGGGTTGAGGACCCTGAACTAACCAGAACTCCCACTCTGGGATGATATCATTTCAGCCAAAAATAAAGACTTGTGATGCTAAGCCTGGGAAGCTTATTGACCATAATTTGTTAGGCTCTTAACACCCTAAAATTAACTCATAGACTTGAGTAATTGCCTCCAACTCCTCTAGGCTGGAAACCAGAGGTTCAGGGAAGGAACTTACACTGGGCAGGAGACACGGTCTCTACTCCTCCCTTGCGTTCTTCATCACCAAGGTTTCTCCTTGGCTTTGTAACATTGGGCAAATCACTTAACCTCTCTGTGCTTAAGTAGCTCCATCTTGTAAAAGGGAAAAGAGCACATTACTGAGACTTTCTATTTATATTATGCTTTATTGTTCATGAAGAGCATCTGCCTGTGAGTCAGGCAGGGAAGGGCTGCTTCTCCCACCAATCGGACAGAAGTGGAGACTGAGCTACAGAAAGAGGAAGAAACTGGCTCACGGTCAGCAGTGTCAGCACTACCCAGGCTGGACCGGCTGATGATCTCCTGAGGCCCAGCACAGCTCTAGGTCTGTGAAATCTTCATGGGATCTCACAACCTGAAGGAGATGCCTTGTCACTCCAAACTCTGCTCAGAGAGAAACCCTCCACTACAGGAGGACGAGGACCCCTTCGCTGCTTATGGAACATCATGACTCCATGATTCATGAAACCTTGTGCTGCCAATAATATTTCTTTCCTCAAAGATTTAAGATCTGAGTTTCTGACCTTAGACTAAGCAGAGGGTAATAGAATAGAGTCACTTCAATGACACTTTCTGGGGCCTGGACTGTGTGCTCTGTATGGAGAGTATTGCCTTCAACTCATGGCCTAGAATTAGGCGTCGTTTTCTAATCTGCACTTGTTTGGCCCTACTTGTTAACCCGACAATCCCCTCTAGAGCATGAAACACAGCTGTATTTGGGAGGAAACAAAATGTGGGAGACCCTATGCTCCAGAAAACGTTAACCGAAATGTGCTATATGATTTCTCCCTTCCAGGGGAAAGCAAACCTCAAATAATAACTTATTGGGTTTTAATCTAACCTTAAGAAAGTGAGAAATCAAATTACAGTGAGCCGATTTCTGACATTTATAGAAAGAGAGAAATTTCACAATCTAGAAGTAGGATTTGGATGGCTACACTAGTAGATGACAGAGAGAAGTGCTGGGCACAAAAGGCTACTCAAATACTTGTTGATAGGTGAAAAAATATATGCAGAAGAAGAGAAAAAGTACAAATAGTTTAAATATGACTTGGATGTACTCCATAAGGCTGGAACTGTAGACATCACAGATATTAACTCTTTATTACCTTATTTTTAAAAAACCTATATTGGCTTTAATGACAAAAGTAGTACATGCTTAGTATAAATAGTTAAACCTATGTATAAATGTATAAAGTGCAACAGTCCCCTCAGCTCGACTTCCACCTCCAGAGAGAACCACTATTAATCAACAAGTAATATTTAAAATTAAGCCTTTATTTGAAAAAAGGATAGATTTCAGCAGAGTTGGCTAAAGGAATTCAAGTACAGAATTCAGAACAAGAGTGGCAGCATCACTCTTGTAAACTGATTAGACACGTCTATAGTATTGAATCCCAGACTGGGTGCCCTGATTTAAAGGGGGAAATTGATAAACTAGTCACCAGAAGGGAGGCAACTGGAATGTTGTAGTCTCTTGGAATCATGATATGAGAAATTAATTACTGAAGCAATTGAGAATGCCTAATTGGAAGACAAGAGTGGGGGTGGATTAAAATTGTGCATGGTAGCTATATTCAAATATATGAAGTTCTGTCAAGTGAAAAAGGGAGTAAGCTTGCTCTGAATTGTCATTCATTCTAAATTCTCAGCACATGTGTGGTAACTGATACTTCATTCATTCATTCCACCAGCAGTAACTGGGTGTATGTATGTCAGGGATTAGGGATTTGTGGAGCTGGATAGAGTATGGTCCCTGCTTTTAAGGAGCTCAGAGCCAAGGGGGCAGAAAAAGAGATGGAAACAAATAATTAGAATGCAGCTTGCAAAGTATTTTCATGAACTTATGAAACGACAACAGAGACTAGGACCAATAGGGTAGAAGTTATAAGGAAGATAAATTTAATTTGATAAGATAAGGACCTGTTGAATAAACAAAAATGTCCAAAAATGAAACAGATCTTATGTTTACAAAGAAGTTCATTCGACCACCTGTTAGGGGTGATTTTCTAAGGACTCTTAAGTAATGCAGGGTGGGATGAGGAGGAGAAGTGTTGAACTCTAAAATCGTTTAATATTATGGAAGAGAATTCTATAAAGGAAGTGGTGCTTTGCTTGGTTTCTGTTATGAAATTGGATATCTGTTCCCACAGCGGGGGAGCACATCTTTCGGTGTACTGAATTGAGAGCCTTTTGGGAATAAGGGTAGGTGGCAACTCACATGGTGTCACGTTAGAGCAGTGAGGATTTGATCCGCTGCCAGTTGTGCTCCCCACTTGGTGCTCATTCATGGAGAAGAAATTTTGAGCACTCACCTGGCTCACGGAAGTTCTGTAGGATGCAGTCTCTGCTGACAGTTCTTTCAAGTGTTGACACAAAACAATCACAGAGGATAAGTACAAATCAATGTGCTAACAAGCGCAAGACAATATACTATGAATTAGATGTGCAAATGTTTGAGGAAACGCAGAGTAAGCGGGAGCGTGATGGGGAAAAGATTGAAGAGGAATGACATAGGCATCCTCGAGGAAGCGATGGATTTAGATCTTGAGAAGAGAGGAGGGAACATTCCAGGCAGAAGAAATGACATTAATCAAAAGAGGTTAAAATAAACTAAAAGTATGCAGGAAACAGTAAAAGAAGGGACCTTATTAAACCAAAGGGGCTGTCTTGGTGATGTAAGGATAACAGGTAGGAAAATATGAAAGGAGCTGGCCCAGATTACAATTGCTAAATTGAGTGGCTTGATCACATCTCAAAAATGAACTGTGAAATGTGGTGGTTTCTTTTACTGTGATAAAAGTGGAGATGGAAGATGATGGCCTAAAGGAAGAAATGGATTTTTCAAGTAGGGAGGCCCGCTGAAAAACCAAACTCGGAGGAATGGCAGTGGATGCCACCTCTAAAGGGGCCTGTGGGCGAGCCAGGCCTGGGGACGGGCTTCGCAAGCCCAGTGCTGCCGAACTCAGCCAGGGCTGGCCCTCGCCTCCTGCCCTTTCCTTGCCCCTTTGGTTCCTGAATAATCAGCAGGGAAAGCTCTAATGCCGTTCCTCCCTTTGAAGGCCAGGAGTATGTGTTCTTTGTAGAAATTATTATCTAACATTTATACATATATAATGAAGCATAATGACAAAACAAACATCTATAAACCTACTGCCCAATTTAACAAGTTTCAATGCTATTGAACCTGTCTTGTGTATTCTCCTGTTCCCTGTCTCCTAAGAATTCCCATGACCCTAAATTTTATTTACTGTTTCCTTTGCTTTTTCTCTAGGCTTTAATTTACCATATTGTTTGTTTTGTTTGTCTTTGAAATCTGTAAAAGTGGTAGCATACAGCACATGTTCTGCGTCTTGGCTTTTCATTCAGCGGTTACCTTTCTGAGATTTACCCACCCTGATGCATGTAGCTGTGGTACATTCATTTTCACTGCTCTCTAGTATTACTCTGTAGAAACATACCACAATGGATGTTTTCTTTGTTTCCACTTTTTGCTGTTATGAACAGTGTTGCTGTGAACATGCATGTACATATCACTTTGGCCTGAGTGTAAATTTCTCTAAGACACTGGTTCTCAAACATTTTGGTCTCAGGATCCCTTTACCAGAACCCCTGAAAGTTACTGCGGACTCCAAAGAACTTTTGTGTATGTGCATTGTATCCATCTATCTATTTCATATTAAATAGAAAATGAGATTTAAACCAAGAAATAATTTTTATTATTAAAAATAATAATTCTAACCCATTATATGTTAACTATAAATAGTATATTTTTAATGAAAAAATATTTTCAAAAAAAATTTAGTGGCATTGTTCTCTATTTTTGCAAATCACTAATGCCTGGCTTAATAGAAGACAACTAGATTCTCATTGCATTCAATCCATTGCGACATGTTTTGGATGGAGTATATGAGGGAATTCAACTTCACACAGATATATAATAGCCTTTCCAGATAATTGTGAATATTCTTTGATACTACAGTAAGACTCAAAAAGAGGTAGCTTTTAAAGGTTAGTTACCATGTTGAATCAAAACATTTCAATGAACTATTCGTATTCTGTTAAATTAAAATCCACTGGTCTCTCTTGTGCTTGGAATGGATCAAGGTGCATGTAGCATCTTGCATCTACCAAATGCTGACACATTTTGTTATACGGCATAAAAAATTTATTAATATCAACACTGATCTTACCTGAAAAGTCTTTAAGTACTGTATTGGGAAGCTGTCAAGTTCACAATGTAGGATACAAGTTTTCCAAAATTTTAATTCTTGCTTGAAAGCTTGAATTTGATCATTGCCAACAAGTACTGTCAGTTTTTTCTTGAAGTATCAGTCTTACTTAACTCGTTTCCAATAAAGAGTCTGCCAGATACCCACGTTTGAATGACCATAGTTTGTCAATTATTCTTTCAATTAGAAGTGATGTTTGATGAAAAAAGTGGCCAGTTCAGCGCCTAATTCAAACAATCACACATGTACTTTTCCTTGAGACAGCCACCATACTTCAGTAATGGCAGAAGTGCTTTATGCATATATTTATTACATATAATATTAAAAAGATATTTACAGAAGGATCAGTCTTAAATAAAATTAATAATTTTTACTCCTTCATCAAAGACACTCTTAAGTGAAGCTGGCAGGATTTTTCTGTTGTTAGTGCCTTGATTTGAGCTAAGGTGTCAAATCAAGTTTTACCCACCATTGCTTTGTATCATCACTACAAATGTCAACAAAGTGAAAAGAGCAAGTGCTATTTTAGTATTCTTATAAAAGCCATTTTGATCTTGAGGATCTCTGAAAGGGTCTCACAGACCCCCTAGGGTTCCACAGACCACACTTTGAGAACCACTACTCTAAGATGTCTACACAGTAGTGGAAATGCCCAGTCTTAGTGCATGTGCTGCTTTAGGTTATTAAATATAAAATGTCCAATTTTGAAACAAAAGCATAGTTTATTATATCTCAAACAAGAAGCAGTACAATTAATCAAAGTATGCACCTAAACTGTTGACAGTGTTGCCATCTTAAGGTAGCTTGTTTATGCCAGCAGCAAAGAAGCCTGGAGAGTGAATGGCGATGAAATCGCAGAAGGGATTTTCCACAGCTTGTTGAGAATTGAATATTTTTCCTTGCAAAAAGTGGTGCAAAGCCTGGAAGAAGTGGTAGTCAGTTGGTGCAAGGTCTGGTGAATATGGTGGATGACAGAGCATTTCCAAGTCCAGCTTCTGTAGTTTAAGCAGCGTTATGCGACACGTGGTCAAGTTCAAGTGTTGTATTGCAAGAGGATTGACCTGTCTCTATTGACCAATCTTGGCTGCTTAATCACAAGCATCCTCATCATTTCGTCCAATTGGTTGCCGTAGACATCTGCTATAATCAATTGACCAGGTTTCATGAAGCTGTAGTGGATAATACCAGCGCTGGACCACCAAACAGACACCATTAGCTTTTCTTGATGAATATTTGGTTTGGGACTATATTTCAGCACTTCATCTTTATCCAACCATTGTGCTGAACCTTTGTGATTGTAAAAAAGAATCTATTTTCATCACACATAACAATACGGTGTATAAATGGTTCGCATTTATGTCATGACAGCAAAGAAAGGCAAGCTTCGAGATGATTTCTTTGCTGATGCTCATTTGATTCATGTGGAACCCATCTATCCAGCTTCTTTACCTTGCTCATTTGTTTCAAATGGTCCAATATTGTTGGAATAGTAACGTCAAACCTTGCTGCTAATTCACTCATAGGTTGAGATGGACTCACTTCCACTACAGCTTTCAGCTCATCATTATCCACCTTGGTCTCAGGTCGCCCATGTGGCTCATTTTCAAGATTAAAATCACCAGGACAGAACTTCTCAAACCGTTGATGTATTGTGTGTTCATTAGCCAGCTCCTTCCCAAACACTTGTTGATATATTTCAAGCTGTCTGCGCTGCACTGGTTCCACGACGGAACTCATATTAGAAAAGAACACGAATTTTTGACTTCTCCATGGTTTCACAAAAATTGCTCTAAAATAATTTTTGAAAGATAATCACAAGCCAAAATGTATGTTTGAAAGACAGAGGATGTACCATCACAATAAAAATAAAACAAGAAGTGTCCAAGTGAAATGTCAGAGATATCAACTGTCAAACATAGTACTTAAGGAAATTGGACATTTCATACTTAATAATCTAAGTAGTCTATAATGTAGCACTTTGTGAATATCTTCACTAAAGAACCCAAAAGGCAAAGAATCCTGAAGACAGCCATCCTTACCTCACAAGGGTTCTCGAAGCATCTTTGAGGTTTCTCTGAAGTACCTTTGAATTCCCTCATTCTATCTATAAATTTCGATGAAAATACACATTTTACTCTGTAATATATCTGATAGTTTAAAAATAAAAGTCGTGTTTTAAATAAACTCATCTCTTCCCCATAAATACATAAGTAACGGTGTTGGTCTATGAAGATGTTCCATGTTTATCCTGTGATTTCCTGGTACCCCTGTTGAAGGAGAACTCCCGTTAGTGCCACCGGTCCAGTATGATTTTTCTTGGAAATTGCATAGTTGCAAAGAAGAGGTGGTGAGGATTTTCAGGCCTGGGGAGCTGGGAGTATTTTTGGTTTTCTTGTGTTCTCTTTCTGGGTTGCTATCCTCACCATCCATTAACCCACTCACCCAAGACAGAAACCTGGGTGTAATCCAAATGCCACCCCCTCCTTGTCCTCCCCCATGGAATTGATCACCAAGTCGCATTGATTCTACTTCCAAGATATCTCTAGAATTCAGCATTCCCCACCCTCTGCCGCTGCTTTAGTGTGTGATCCTATTTTCTCCCATAGAGAATTTAAGTAGTTGCCAGCCTACATCTTTTTGTTGCCTCAGTCTCACTGTTCCCTTTCCCCACCCAGCCTCTGTAATCCAGTCTTCACACTGCCTGCCACCACGGTGGACTTTCTAAAACACTCACATAATCCAGATAATCCTATTTAAGATCTTTTAGGCATTCCCTAAAAGGATAAAGTTTGGACTTCTAGACTTTGCTAAGAAGCAGCAAAGTCTACAAGATGCTTCACCATCTGAGCCCACTTTCCTCTGCTGTCCTGTATACCTCTTATTTCATTCTATCAGATTATCTGTTCTGCAAACCATGCTTATACCTCCTTTCCTTGGCATACTCTTTTCCCTGTTTCTGGACCATCTGATTTGCCTGATATCCTCCTTCTTAGCCTTCAACACTCAGTTCTCTGAGAAGCCTTTCCTTCTTCCCTCCTCCGTTGTCCCACCTACTGGGCATCCCTTCCCCTGGTTCCCATGGCTGTGTCAGAATAACCTGCCCACATTTAATCACTTACTCATCCATGTCCTTATTGACGGTGAGCTTTTTAAGGGCATGGACTGTGTCTTACTCATTTTTGCTAGATCTTGCTTGTAACAGTACCTGGTTATTGTAGGTAGTCAATAAATATTGCTGAATAAAATGAATGGAGGGAGAAGTGAAGAACTAGTCACAGAATCAAAGACTTAGGAGATGTTCCGTTCACACTGTTGAATGAATGAATGAATGAATGAAGTTATGAAGGGGGTCATGGAATCAAAGACATAGATGGTGTTGCAGAAACACTGTTGAATGAATAAATGAAGGATCCAAGGGTTTTAGATGTGTAGAGGACTTTGGAGGCCATCTCCTCCTGTCTTCTCTTCCAGAAATGAGATAACGATTTGTGTTAATTGTACATCTGGGCTGGGTGGGAGGTGACGAACAGTGCTGTGGACATTCATGTGGATGTGTCCCAGAGATGAGTGGAGAGAGTCATGTGCTTCCCTTCCCAAGGAGACTTGCCAAGAAGAACAGAGGCCGTGGCCTACGCCACAGGGGATACCACAGTCTAAGTGCAAGAGAGAACGTTTGTGGTTGGAAGTCTGTGGCACATTCCAGACTGTAGAGTCTCCCTCAGCTATTGGCTGTTGCTCCCTTTCTGTCCTCAAACTGTGCCAAGACTGTCAGATTTTCCTGATGACTGGGCATATTCTGCATCTGGATTCCATGGTCATAACAACCAGAAGTTTCCTGTCCTCTTTGGTTGGGGAGATTATGATATAGAGCTGGGTAGCAATGTCAACAGTGCTGAGGTAAGCCCTACTCTTTAAAACACCGTGTTTTCTCATCTGAGATCTAGGTGCCTGGGAGGAAGGGAAAGGGAAAACTATTATTCACTAAGTGCCAACTCTATGCCAGGTGCTTTACTTACATAATGCTAATTTACCTCTACAATAGCCCCACGAAATTGCAGGTTTTAATATCTTATTCTAGAAACGAGAGAGAAGGGGCTTATAGACGTTAGGTGGGCTTAGTGCATAGCAGGGCTGGATTCCAGTGGGAGTGTCTGGTTCTAAAGCATGTGCTGTTTCTGTTCTGCCATGCTGTTTCATGCTCTAAAATGGTTTTTTGCTATACGAAACTTACTGTGGCCTTATTTTATCAAAGTCATAAATTCTTGACGTTGCATGTATTTTGTTTATTTAAAAGGAGGAGAATCTGTAGTTTCCTAGTTTAATGTTGCCCATGCTTTGCAGTTTACAAATACTTGGCCATCTTTGCAAGACCACTGTGTATGGGAGGGAGCAGGTGTTACTACCCTATTTTATGAGTGAGGGGGCTGAGTAATGGAGGACAGAGTGTTCCACATCTTTCTGGTTCATCACTATATTCCTGCTACCCTGTCTGTGGGTTACTATATAGTAGACACTCCAATTTTTGTTAAATAAACATCAGAAGTTATATAGCTGGGAAGTTCCAAATTCAGAGCGGTACCAGGTCTCCAAGTCTCCGCTCGGCACTCCTTCCACTGCTAAACCATCCTGCTTCTCCAGAGCCTTCAGCAGAGATGCAGCAAGAGCTCATCCTCTCAGCACCTGTGGGACTTGGGAGCCCTCCCATCGGGCTATCAGGTGAATTTCCACAAATCTAAACAGATACAGGTGGCGTGCTAGAATAAGATCTTTCTTGTTTTTGCTTCTCCTTACTTAAATACTCAGGATAGGATTTTAAATTATTTCTATCTGCCTGTCACTTCTCAATGAAGTGATTGGGAAAGGATTGATTGATAGAGGATTTGCACCAGGAGGATCCCTGAAAGCAACTACTACAGTGTTTTTCAAAACTGGGGGAAAAAAAGTTGGTGGAACTCTTGTCTTTATGGAGAGCTCCACTATATAGAAAAGATCAAAGCAGGGCTGAGCTGGTTAGGCAGCTGCTAGGGAAGGAGCTGGGAGGGTCCACGGAGCTGTGCTCTGCCCTAGAGTCCTAGGATTTCTTGATGTATAGTTTGTAAACCACTGATCTATCCTAACCCCTCATTCTATAGATGAAGAAACTGAGGCAATGAGGCACAAAGGTGCTCAATGACTCACACAAGTGGCTGGATTAAAAAGATGATGAAACTTGTTGCCATATATCTGAATTTCTACTACTGTTTTAGAACACCATTCTGCTTTTATTATTAAAAAAAAAAGTACCTTTTCTTTAGAGCAGGGGCCAGCAAAGTATGGCGTATTTTTGTGCAGTGCTGTGAGTGAAGAATGGTTTTTATATTTTTAAAGCATTGTTTAAAAGAAATAAGCAATGACAACAATAAAAAACAAAGAATATGGGACAGAGCCCTTATGTGGCCCACAAAGCCTAAAGTCAGATTTTCTACTGCTGATATTAATGTGGAAATAAAAAAAAAAATAGAGCTTTCTCTAAGTAACTTCAAAACATAGAGATTTAAAACAAAACCTGATTAGTTGAACATATTTACATCAAAAGCTTCAGAGTGAGACTGTCTCAAAAAAAAAAAAAATTAAAATAAATAAAAAAAAAAAAAAAAGCTTTTCAAACTTGTGTTCCTCAAATGAACTTCTTTAAATTGCCCAATACATTTTCACCTTCCTTTTCAAATAACCAGTTTTTGGTAGAGGATAAACTGGTTAACTAAATTCTTATAATACGTGGGATATGTTGCAGCTAGAGAACTGCAGAGAGCTCTAAGTTTTTTAAGATGAAAAATAAGTGGTGTGTTTATTCAAATACAAAATTAGGGTCTTTTATAGACTCCTAAAAGGTTAAGAATAAGGGGAACTGATGTACCAAGAATGTCAGTGTCACTCCCAGGAAATGGTATAAGCATGCCAGAGGGTTTTTTTGGGGGGGGGGGCGGGCACCTACCTTCAGGTTGAACCTTATTTAAAGCAACAGTAGAGCATGTTCCAGAACCTCATTCTTACCATTTGATGCATTTTCAGACATGCTATTTGTTTGACTGTGTTCCCCAAAGTTCACATGTTGGAAATTTAATCCCCATTGCAACAGTATTGAGAGGTGGGACCTTTAAGGGGTGATTAAGGGGGACCTTAAGAGGCTCTGGCCTCACGAACAACTAATGTTTCCACGGGAGTGTGTTTGTTGTAAAAGCCGGTTCAGCCCTCTCTTGCTTTCTCTCTCTCTCTCCATGAGGTGCCTTTCGCTATGTTATGATGCAGCAAGAAATTCCTTGCCAGATGCAGCCCCTCAATCTTGGACTTCCCAGTCTCCAAAACTGTGATCCAATAAATTTCTGTTCTTTATAAATTATCCAGTCTCAGGTGTTTTGTTATAGCAGCCCAAAATGGACTGAGACAGAAAATTGGTACTGAGAAGTGGGACTGTCACTGTTATAAATAACTGAAAATGTGAAAGTGGCTTTGGAACTAGGTAATGAGTAGAGGCTGGACGAATTTGGAGGAGCAGGCTAGAAAAAGCCTAGATTGCTGTAAACAGAGCATTAAGGGTGATTCTGGGGTGAGGGCTCAGAAGAAGAAGAGAGCTATGGGGAGAGTCTGAAACTTCTTAGAGATTACTTAAGTGGCTATGATCAGAATGTACGTAGAAATAAGGACAGTAAAAGCCAGTCTGATGAGGCCTCAGACAGAAAAGAGGAGTATCTTATTGGAAATTGGAGTAAAGGCCATCCTTGTTAGGGAGCAGCAGAACTTGGCTGAACTGTGTCCGTGCTCTAGGGCCTTATGGAAGGGAGAATTGGAGAGCCTTGAACTAGGATGTCTGGTGGAATTTCTAAGCAAAATATTGAAGGAGCTACATGGCTTCTATTAACTGTATACAGTAAAATGACA
This sequence comes from Eulemur rufifrons, assembly GCF_041146395.1. Classification (NCBI taxonomy): domain Eukaryota; kingdom Metazoa; phylum Chordata; class Mammalia; order Primates; family Lemuridae; genus Eulemur; species Eulemur rufifrons. The sequence continues at coordinate 32,283,067 of NC_091000.1, read as the reverse complement.
GAAAACAGAAATAATTTAAAGATGGAATTTATCATTAAAAGAGGAACAGAATTTAGGGATTTGAAGGATTCTCAGCCTGGACAGGTAGTAGAGAATGAAAAGAGCATTTTCAAGGGAGGAAACCAAGGGTGTGGCCAAGCAAGGGCTTGTAAGATTAGCTGTGATTAGAACACCGAGGCTATTCATCAGGACAATGGGATAATGACCCCAGAGGCACTTTCCAGAGTCCCAGTGCTGTCCCTCCCCCCACTGGCCCAGAATGCCAAGGCCTGGGGGAAGGAAATAAGTCAAAAGAGAGGCCTAGTGTACCCTTGGGCCCTTGGGGCTGGCTGCCTTCCAGGGTAGGGCTCCTAGGTCACCCCAGGTGTGGCTCAGGGGGGCTCAGCAACTTTGGAAGGTGCAGGTGGCAAATCTTGGTGATGTCCCTGGGGTGTTAAATCTGCAGGTGTGCAGAATGCAAGAGCCCTGGGCTCCCTCTGCTTAGACTTCAGAGGCTATCACAGACTGCCTGGGGGCCAGGCAGACACTTGTCCTGGGGTGGAGCCAATGCAGAGAGTCCCTACTAAGGCAATGCCTGGTGGAGCCGTAGGGGCAGGGCTACCTTCAAGACCCCAGAACCTATATGCCGGGCCTGCAACTCCAGCCTGGGAAAGCTGCAGGCCAGAGACTGGAAACCTGGGGGGGGGCCTGCTGGGTGGACCGAGCCTAGCAAAGGGTGCCTGAGGCCCCAGTGTACACAGGATGCAGGACATGGCGTCAAAGGAGATTATTCTGGCATTTTAAGATTGAATATCATTTTCCCTGTTGGGTTTTGGACTGACTTAGGACCAGTTATCCCTTCTTCTTGCCTATTTCTCCCTTTTGGAGTGAGAATGTCTATCCAATGCCTGTTCCAACATTGTATTTTGGAAGCAGATAACTTGCTTAATTTCACAGGCTCACAGCTGGAGGAGAATTTGCCTCAGGATGAATCGTGCCTTAAGTCTCATCTGTATCTGATTTAGATGATGCTCTGGACTTTTGGACTTTTGAGTTAATGCTAAAACAAGCTAAGACTTTTGGGGCTATTGGGATGGAATGAATGCATTTCGCATGTGAGAAGGACATGAATTTTGGGGTCCAGGGGCGGAATGCTCCCATTTGAATATTTCCCCCAAAATTGATTTGTTGGAAACTTCATCTCCAACGCAACAGTGTTGAGAGGTGGAACATTTTAAGAGGTGATTAGGTCATGAATGGATCTGCCCTTATCTCAGAAGTGGGTTTGGTATTTGAGAATGGGCTTGTCTTGAGAGTGGGTTTGTTATAATATAAAAGTGAATTTGGCCATCTCTTGTGCACTCTCTCTGTCCTTCCACTATGTTATGATGCAGCAAAAAGACCCTCACCAGATGTAGCCCTGGATTCATGAGCCAATAAATTTCTGTGCCTTGTAAATAACCCAGTCTCAGGTATTCTGTTATAGCAGCACAAGATGAAGTAAGACAAGAAGCATCCAAGCTTTGTTGGGAAATGGAATGAATGTCTCCTCTGGAACATCTCTGCTGGTGACAGAGAGCTAGAAAACAGTGCCAGGTTCCTTTCAGGTGAAAGATCTGGCAGAGCTCTCTTAGTGAAACTCCCAAGTGGCAGGCCTGAGAAATGCCCAAGAAGAAAGGAAGTCACCTCCAGGATTCTTCAAAGTGAATTAAGTGGATAAAACCACTGGACTCAAGTTGTTAAGGAAATATTAATTTCGTTTTGGCATAGCCTGGCCCTTGGAGTTACCTTAGTTTGTTGGTTAATTGTAGTTTTTGTTAATTTTCATTGTTTTTTGGCCCTCATCATTGACTTCTTAAGTGCGTACTAGAAGATAGGCAGGAAAAATAAAAGGAGAGAAGGAATAAGACTGCATTTGATCGCTTGATAGCAGACCTGGCACAAAGCCTAAAAGGAATAAAAGTTAAAATTGTTGGACTAAATCAGTGTTTTAAAGTTAACTTTGAGTTACGGTTGTCCTTGAAATTGGCTGTTCTTTGGTGTCATGGATTCTTGTGCATACCCAGTAAAAATACTCTTCACACAATCAATAGCACCAATATCCTTTTGTGAATATGTAGGGGGAGCTGTCTCCTTTGCCGCTTTTGTTTATACGTATTTATAAGCACCAAGTAAAAAGCAATTTCATCTCTTCACCCTTGCTAAATCGCTTATCTCTCACAGCCCCTTTCTTTGTGGACACATGTATATTTTTAATAAATAAAGGACTTACTGTGTGAAGTTTTCCTTTGGCAGACAGAATGATTGTGACCCTAATATGTTTCGTTGCAGTACAAGGTGCATGATGCCAGTGCTCTTGGTATATGTGCCCACAAAGAAATGTATCATTTTATGTGTCAGCTAAGATTTTGGTAAGTAGCCATGTATCTATCTACAGAATACTGTTTCTTAGACTATAACAGTGCATTATTATGTTATTAGGGCTTTTCTTTTGTTTTTGGTCAAGTTCTTTTTTGATCTATTAAGGATTTCCTGGTGATTTCAGTAGTTTAGTAATTTATCACTCATCTTATAGCAAGTATTGGTAATGTTAGGATGAAAACATTTATACAAGAGGAAATAAAAGTCAAGGAAGCAGATAATCGACTGATTTATCAGCCTTAGCAGACAATTTTTCTGATAACGACCTGGTAGCCATGGTAAATTTATTTCTGATTGCTTGAGGGGACAGGTTCTATGTGCTTTTTGTAATATGGAGGTGTGTGAAAGGGTGAGGGAGCAAGTATCAATCCGTGGACAAACCAATGCTGTTTTGGCCTCTAGAGTGGCCTTTTGGTCAGCGGATTCAAGCTATATTTTGAACTATCCCCTTCTTATTAATTTGCTGCAACATATGTAAGGCTGAGTATTTTGTTGTTGTTGTTTGAAGATTTTTAAGTAGCTCTAGTAATAGAAGGCTTCTCTTGCTAATGGCTTTTTAACAATCTTTCATTTGAAAGAAATTTGGCTAAAATTTAAAGATAAGCAAAAATAACCTGTTAGCCCACTCCTGGCCCTTCCAGCCTTGGAGGACTTAATGTTGACTGGCATTGTGGTCAGTTTTGTGCAATAATGGGCAGCTTATACAAAAATTACACCGCTGAGGCTACAGTTTAGAATCCAGAGGTGAAAATATCCGGAAGAGAAGTCACAGGCCTTCGTCCAAACTGCTTATATTAGTTTTCTGGGGCTGCTGTAAAAAAGTATCACAAACTAGTGGCTTGAACGACAGAAATTTGCCTCTCAGTCCTGGAGGCTAGAAGTCTGAGACTGAAGCGTCCACAGGGCCATGCTCCCTCTGAAGGTGAGAGGGAAGGGTCTGGTCCAGGCCTCCGGTAGTTTCTTGGCTTGCGGCAGCGTAACTCCAGTCTTCACATGTTCTCCCCGTGCGTGTGTTTGTCTCCGCATCTAAATTTCCCGTTTTTATAAGGACACCAGTCGTATTGGATTCAAGTCCACCCTAATGACCTCATCTTAACTTGGTCATCTGCAAAACCCTATTTCCAAATAAGGTCACATTCACATGCACTGGGGGTTAGAACTTCATCATCTTTTTGGGGGGACACAATTCAGCCTATGACACTAGGTATTCATCCCTGGTTTGCACACAGTTTTAATAAGCCTGGTGATTTTTATCTCAGTTTATGGCAGACAAAGAGTTACAAATTTAGAAGAAAGAGTCTCTGCTTAGGGCATAATAGAGAATACAAATATTCAAAAGCACTGCTAAAGTACGCATAGTAACTTAAAAACACATAAGTTGCTTTTGGGGCCGTTTAATATAAGGACAAACTGCTGAAAAGTCCCAGTAGCTCCTGAGACATGTGTGTGTTCCAAACACTAACAGTGAGTAGTAGTGTCAACATATTATGTTTGAGTGTGTATGCATTTTAAAATCCCATCAAAATAAAATTTAAAAAATGTTGAGTACTTGATGGTACGTTGGTGATTTTTGGTTATCTGAATTTTTTTTTTTTTTTTTTTTGTCAGTCTGCTCACATTATGTTAGACGTTCTGAAGATTTGAGTTTTGACCTGGTTTTGTACTCAATAAGCATACATATTGTGTAAGTCATTAACTTTTTGGAATTTTGGTTTCCTGGTCTATAAAATGAAGAGTGTATTGGTCTACCACATAAAATTATTGTGAGGATGAAACTTGCTGATGAATATGAAAATGTCTAACATAGTACCAGGCACATTTTCAGTGCTCTCTGCGTGATTGTTCATTAAACAAATGTTTATTGGGAGCCTACTATATGCCAGAGCTTATTCTAGAATTCATTCATTCACTTAATCATGATTGAAAGATACCTTCTGAGCTCAAGTCCTGCCTATGTTTGTAAGTCAACTATGGGACCTTGAGAAAAATCACTGGCCCTCTCTAGTCCTCTGCCTAGAGACTAGCCATATGGACCAGATCTCCAAGGCTTTTCCATCTCTAAAATAATTCATACAACAATCTAAATTCAACAAATAGTTTTTGATACCCTGTAATCCTGTTGTACAATCCTGGCAAGTTACTTTATCCTATGTGCCCTAGCTTTTGTCTCTCAAAGTGGAGGTTATAGGACTAGTACTATCTGTTTCATGGTTAGTAATAGCAGTAACAAAGATAGCCACCCTTTATTGAGCTCTTGGCATTTTGCTAGGTATTTTTATACATGCTTGCTTCTCCAAATAGGGTACATGTTTCTCCAAAGCCAGTGAGTATCCAGAGAAACATGTTGCTTCTTGCTGAAGAATAAATTTTCCTTCACATGGTTTGTGGGAAACACCCCAGAATTATTTAGTAAAGACAGGAACAGCTATGTATAAAGTAGAATGCAGAATCCACTTGAAATGTTAAGCTTAAACCCAAAGAAATTTGGGCTTTATTAGAATGGGCTTCAGCTTCAATCCCAAATTCCCCTAGGGTGCTGTTCTTTTTTCTTGGCCATTAGGGAAACTTTGGTGGAAAAGTGTGAAAAACAGGCTCTTTTCCCTGTTCCATGTTTGACTCACATGAGAAAAGTAGCATTATAATTTTGAAAATAGTTCTCATTTCCATTACTGACAGGTGTTACCTTTCTGATTTTTAAGCATATTCTTCCTTTTCATTCATGCATTTGACAAATAATAATGGAGTGCCTACTCCGTGCCCAGAGCCATTCTAAATGCAAAGGTTATAGTAGCAAACAAAGCAAAGTCCTCCCTCTCGTGGAGCTTCTATTCTAATAAACAGTGCTGTTTGAGGGGAGACCTGAGGAGGTAAGAGAATCAGCCATGTGGCTGTTTTGTGGGGAAATACGATTTCAGGCAAAGGAAGAGCAATTGCAAAGGCTCTGAGGCAGGAGCTCACTCTCCTAGCAAGGGAGAGAGTGGCAGGAGAGGAAGTTACAGGGATATAGATTACGTAGCGTCTTGAGGTCAAGGTAAGGGTTTTCGGTTTTATTCTGAGAAATATGGGAAGCCATTGTGGAGGCATTGGGGATGGGAGTAATGGAATTTGACATAATATTTTTGAGAGCTTCCTCAGGCTGCTGGTTGAGAATAGTGGGACAATAATGGGAAGTCGGGAGAGCAGTTGGAAGGCTATTGCCATAGTCCAGGTGAGGGATGGGAGCACTGGCTACTGTAGTGGTAGAAATGGTGCACAGTGGCAAGATTTGGGACTTACACTGAAGGCAGAACCAACAGAAGCCATGAATGAATTGGCTATGGGGTGAGAGAGAAAGAGAAGAGTCAGGAGTGGCCACATGGTTTGGGGTCTGAGCAGATGGAAGGGTGGAGGAGTTGCCATTCATGCTGAGATGGGCAGCTTGATGGAGGAGCTTGGGCAGTTAGTTCCTCGGCCACAGAAGATCTGGCCAAGCACCTTATATGAGAATATTGAAACTGGCTTAGATATTGTTGGGAACTTGCTTTGCAGATAAGGAGTGATGTGTTCATTTTCATTACCTTCGTTTTACTCACAGTTACTTAAGATACTAATTTGAAAACGTTGCCATGTACAAAATGTTCTTCTTAACCCAGGAGGCGCCCCTGCTCCCTCATTCTGGGGACTGTCCTCCTCTCCAGACCTCCTCTCATCTCCCCAAGCCCTTACAGCACCTTTCCCCCAGCTGGACTGCTCACAGGATCCGGGTGGCTTCTCCACCCTGGTAGTTTTAAATAACTAGCAGATCTTAAATTTTATTCCTGGCCACACTGACAGCCATTGGGTGCCCAGGGTATCAGTGTTTCTAGAACTGTAATCTCTGAGTCTTTGTGGCGTGGAGCCAATTGCCGGCCCTGCATTAACCTCAGAGTGTGGACTTGGGGCGCTGAGGACCCCAGAGGTCTCTTGGTTTCAGGCAGACCTGGTGTGGGGGTTGTGCTAAGGCTTTCAGGCTACAAAGGGACAATTTAAAACTTGGCAAGTGAAACCGGCCTCAATGCGGATGTGTTTTATGCTTAACATCATAAAATTGGTTCAGAGCAGCCTGATATGCGGCAGAAGCAGCCTTTATTAAACATTATAGAGGTCATTGCTTTTGTCTTCCTGATACCTCTTCCCTCTCCTTTCTTCTGTGACCCACATTGAGCCAATGGTAGAACCCGCCCTCTGGCTTAAGCGATAGGTCCAGGGAGGGGAACACGACCTCCAGCGGCCCAATCAGAGGCGGAAAGACCTTTCTCTAGTGGGAAGTCATCAAGAGTGAAAACCCAGAACCGGCCGCAGCCAGGTTTTCAGTCTCCTGGGAAAAGTGGCCCGAGAGGAAGACTAGAGGCAAATGAGAGAGAGCCCTGATGGTGCTTTCGACATCCTATCTGATGCCGGCTCCATTGTGCCTCTCTCATTGTTTGGTACAGGAACTGAGAAAATTCCCTTACCGCTTCATGCAGTCCTGCTGGTTTTCTGTCATTTACAACCACAGGAGCCCAAATACCCCTACTATGAGCAGGGCATCGAGCAGGAACACAAAAATGATTCATTCGTATCCCTGCCTCCAGGTATTTATAATCGAATAATTTGATTTCAAAACTAGTGAGTACAGTAAAATAATTGGTAAAATCTACCTTTAACAAATCAATAGATGGTGTGTTTTTAATATGTGAAGAATTAAGAATGTAAACATTTTTTTCATTGGGTTAATTTATCCAACATATATCACCTGAATCTTGGCTTTCCCCATTAATGGGCTATTTTCTTTTTGATAGTTTGCAGAGGAGCAAGGCTGCTTGTAAATGAATTTACATCTTACATTAAAATCTTCTCCATCCTGGAAGATCCATTTCCAAAGCCACCTGCACCATTGGAGTCAATCATTCCCTCTTTTTTGCTCGCACAACCCTTACTCTGTTCCAGTCATTCCTTGTGCTTTGAATACTTGTGCAGCCCGCACTCCCCTGGTGATTATAAACTTTTGGACCAGAGACCGTTGGGTCTCTGAGGCTCCCTGTTGTAGAGAACAGTTCTTTGAACATAGTGAGTGATCAGTAAATGTTTGTTGAATTAAGTCAATTATTAGAGTTGGTTTTGCTAATAACTTTTGCAGACAAACGACTTTTATACAAAATTGCATGTAAAAGTTGGTTGTATGATTTGCAGTAGGTCTTACAGGTATAACTGTTAATACTGATGGACATGTGTGGCCTTAAAAAGCATAGATATTTAGCTGTAGATGTACATTAGGTGGACAGGGAAAACTTAGAAGAATTTTAGATGGAAATAAACCAGAAAATGAGTTGGTAGGTACCAGGTGAACACACCTATGGTCACAAGAAGAGGGCGTTGGAGACACTGACTGTCAGAGAGTTAACCATGCGTGAACTCTAAGAATATGAGCCCTGTTCTCTTTAAAACCTGCATGCAAGATTCATGTGGACCGACAGGTGGGAAAAGTTTGTGGGCAGATTTAGAAATGGGACTTTTAGGCTTCCTTCCCCTCTTGCTTCAACCTCAGCCAAAAAGAATGGAAATTAATAGGTGTCTCTTTCTTATATTTTTTTTTTCTCTTTCTACTCTTGACCTTCCTGAATGAAGATGTTCTGAGTTCCGTATTGGTCCAATTAAATGCATCTGATTAAAATTGTCAAACCATAAAAGAAGTGAGTTGAAAAGACATTCTCTTCTGAGAATGCAACGAGAGTTATAGATATCGAGTTACCGAGTTGCTGGTTGAGAACTGAATTATAAATAAATGTGTTAGGTAGTGGAATTTTGTTTTGTTTTCCCCAAAGGAGAAATATTCGCCACATGGAAACAAAATTTATTCAGCATATTTTCATTCTGTAATTGCACCATTGCTATTCTTAATTCTTTGAGTTTCTGATTTAAAGGGAAAACACACAGACTGTTGTGTAAAATTGACAAGAATGAGTGTGAACCTGGCAGTCAGAGACAGAGGTTGTTGTAAAATTAGCAGTGGAAATAGCTTCCTTTTATGGAGGTTAAAAATAATGTATTTACAAGGAAGTTATTTACATTGGCCATTTAGAGGCTTCCCCGGGAAGCCTGAGTTAAGAAAGCTGTGAAAGCATTTCCAGGACCCTGACTTGTGCTTTGTGATTCCACGCTGGTTGATAGACTGGAAAATGGAGGTGTTTTGCTGCCGGGACTTCTCAAATTATGTGTGTGTGTGTGTGTGTGTGTGAGAGAGAGAGAGACAGAAGTCAAGGCTTGCATGTCCCAAAGTTTGTGGTGTCCAGCAAATTCATGCTCAATTGCAGGAATGTTTTATTTTGAGCTTCCCAGTGAGAGAACCATTTCTCATGATGTAGTGTGAAAGGAAATTCCAGCCTGGTTTGAAAGGTGCTGGGTGCCCTGCAGACCCTACAGAAGAGCTCACCATAATTGGACCACTGCAGCCTTCAAGAACACCTCCTTGATGAAACTGAACGTGAAAATAGGGGAGCCCAGCAAGCAAAAAAACACCCATTTTTTAAAAATTATTATATTGGTGGGAGAAAATCTTTGCTGTTTTGTAAACTACAGGTATATTTGTTTGAGCCTTACAATTTTTCCCTATCTGCACATCCTCGCTTACCTTGTGTTCCTTTCTCTGAAAGCTTCCCCCACCATTTATGTGAGCTCAGGTGATGCCAGAACAGTTTCAGATATGTTTCCCCTCAAGTTTCTGAGCTTGTTCTTTCTAGGCTGTTCATTAAAATTATTTGGTGGTTTATTACTTGAATAACCTCAAGTTCAGTAGCAAGCAGCATCTTTGGAAAAGCAATTAGTAAAGTATTATGAATTTAAAAGATATTCTTTATGTTTCTGAGTTTTCTTGCAGTCCAGAGCACATGTATTTCAGTGATTGTGTCTGCAAAGAATGGTGGAATGGATGGTTGAGAAATATCCAGGTATTTTAGGGGATTTAAACAGTTCTGTTTAAGAAATACTTTGTTTACTCATCTGTTTGTTTTGGGTTTGTGTTTTGGCAAGGTTGGGAAAGTTGCTTTAAATGTAGATATTAGCTGTTGTATCATTTGAGAATGTTTGGATGTTTGGATCTCCTTATCACTGCTTGACAGGATTAGAGCCCGAACTGACAACTTCCTCAGCTTTTGGCACACTTACCTGCTTCAGCACTTTTGGAGGGAGACTACTCTTGCTCACTGAAGGTGTGGAGGGGGTTAGGAAATTCTGCTTTGCCTTTGGGACTGTGCCAGCAGATGTTAGGCATTTGAATCAATGTTTGACCAACTGCAACAAAGAAATAAAGAGGCAGAAAGGGAATGGAGAGATTAGAGTATAGGAATAATGGGTACTCACCTCTTAATGATTTATCTCAAGATAACGAGTGAATACTGTTCTTATCTAAGAGAATCCCTTGCTGATTTCTGATTCAAGAAGATGGCAGGATGGATGAGAGGGTGGGAGGGCAGCTGCCCAAAGCTCACTAGAAGTTGCTATTCGAGGGGCCTCGGGCAGACTGTGCAGCCGGGCCTTGCAGAGAAGCACTGGGCCAGGTGTTGAAAGATTTTGTTCTTGCTTCCAGCATTAGCACTAGGTGGCTGTGTGTCTTTGATTCAACTGGTAACCTTTAACATGTTTACTAGTCTGAGTAAAATGACAAGATTGGGCCTGTGGTTGTAACTTTTTGTGGGTCTCAAAACCTAGATTTTATGTACATTGTTAGGTGACCCTTACTGTATTAGTTTGGGACCAGTCTTGACTATCTAGAGCTACTCTAATGACAAATACATAATCTGAAAGTATTTAATTTTGAATATTTTCCTGTTATTTCATTTAATAAGTGTCAAAGGTCAAAGAAGAGATTCTTTGAGGAGATATACAAGCAATTCTTACTGTAGTGGCTTTTAAGTCTTTTACTTACTATTTATAGGATAGTTTCTATGTGGTTTAATCTGAAATCAAGAAAGGTGGTTTGCCAAAGAAACATAAAATTAGCCCTATTGTTGAAACTGATGTTGACTGCTTGGTGTTTGGTAAAAAGCATCTCTACGAGAAGCCACTGGGGGAAATGAGGAGTTCAGGGTCACCGCCAATTTCAGGAAAGATGAAAAATGTTGAAATCAAGTGGGAAGAAGGAAATGTGGCAAATCACAAAGAACCAGACTGTTTTTAACAGAAAAAAAAATCCAATTTTATCTGCTTTTTTTCCGAGCAAATTCCATTTGATATTTTACATTTTCTTGATAACTTAATAAAGAATCTCAGGAAGGAGTTGCAGAATTTTAGCTTAGTGAAAGAGAATTTGTCATTTGTGACATTTCTTCTCTAAATAGCATGGGAAGATCAATGTATTAGCTTGTAGTTCATGCACTACTAGTTCTAGCTATTTCTATTTCAAAAAGAAACAGCATGCTATATGGCAAAACTTGGTACAGTGAGGAATTCTGGCTCAATCCCTAAACATTTACCGAACTCTGCTAGGGACCAGGCATTGTGCTAGGCACAATATGGGATATGCAGGTAATAAAACACAGTCTTCCTCCCCCCCCCCATCCAAGAGTACCATTTTAGATGGGAAGCCAATAGTAGACAGATAATGTAGAGTGATATAAAATCAATGTAAACAAAACATGAGATGTTGGCTTTGCAATCAAAATATGCACTGAATCTGGCCACTTCTCACCCCTTACAGCCACCTGTGCTGGGCCACCATCATCCCCCGCTCCTAGATTCTAGCCTCCTAGCTGGTCTCACTGCACCCACCCTTGTCCCTGCAGTCTGTTTCCCACACAGCAGCCAGAACAATCCTTTGACAGCATGTCACATCGTATCACTCCCCTGCCCCAAGTCCTCCAGTGGTTCCCAAATTTGCCAAATGTAAAAGATCTTTCAGTAGTTCACAGTGTCCTATGGCTCTGCATGGCCCCACTCCTGCACACACACACGCTCACTCATGGTATTCTGGGACCTCCTTTCCCGCTGCTGTGACCCTCACTCACTTCACTCTCCCCACAGTCTTCCATGCTGTCCCATGGACATGCCAGGCATGTTCCCCACGGTAGGGCCTTCACAGTGACTCTCCTTGAGATAGCTGCATGCACGAGTCCTCACTTCTTCCAAGTCTTTGCTTAAATGTCACCACCTCAGTGAAGCTCCTCCCTGACCACCTATTGAAAATTGCAGCTCATCCCCCACCCACTACCCCCCATGCTCTACATGGTTTTCCATAGTACTTATCACCCTCTGGCATACTATATGATTTACTAATTTATTAATTTTGTTTGATATCTGTCTTCCTCCACTGGAATGTCAGCTTCAAGAACACAGGATCTTAGTTTTGTTCATTGTTGTCCAACTAGAACAATTCAGACAATCTAGAACAATCTAGAACAATGCCTAGCATGCAGCAGGTACTCCATGTGTTTGTTAAATGAGTGACTGAATGAATGAGAAGGAGAGATTCATTCTGAGAGTTCTAGGGAGAATTGTAAGGAGGAAACCTTTGAGATGGGTGTTGAAGGATGAAGAGGTTTGGGCAGTCAGCTTTTCTGGGGAAAGACACTTCAAAGAAAAGGAATATCATGAGCAAAGGTAGAAAAATGGCAGAGCTCTCGAATGCACCTGGAATGGCAAGGGGCCTGCCTAACTGGTGCGGGGGGGTGGGGGGGAGCGGCGGGAGTGGTAGTGGTAGACTGATGAATGAATGGAGAGAAAAATAACTAACGGGGACTCAGTGGAGTGAGGAAACAAATTCCTAATCACTGGCTGTGATAAGATGGCAAGCATGTTGGTGACTGGATGTATAACATGACAGATACTGTCACAGTAAGAAATCAGTAATGGGAATGGTATTGGCTAACGAGATCTGATTTTTAATATAGTACTTCACTATTTTCAAAACATGATCACATGGTTATTATGACGTAAGCTTCATAACAACTGGTGAAGTGAGTTAGGCAGGTATCATTTACATTTTTTGATAAGCTTTTTAAAAAATGAATTGTATTTTATATTGGAGGAAGTGAATTGTCAAACCAACTAGGTGACTTGCCTAAGGTCGTGGAGTTGGAAAGTAGGGAAGCAGCTTCTCACTGTATGTGTCTCATGGTCAGTGTTTTCCTGCTATACCAGACTGCTTCTCTAATTCTCACAAAATACTAAATATACCATGCTGGTTTTTCACAAGGGTACAAGCCTATTTCTGTTTCCCCTATTCATTGAAAACAGCAGTTTCTTCATCCAGTTACTTCTTTACCAGATCCATTTTTCTCTTTCCTTCTTTTCCATTTCGACTTATCTGGAATACTTTTTGGAAAGATTAATATGTATAATATGTGGGTATGTTTTTACCTTTGCCTGTTTGGCATTTTTACCTTTTCCAGGCTTCTGCCAAGACTGTCTGCTCCAGCACATCACACTCTATTAAGGTTGTTGCTGGTTTTCATTTGGTTCTTGGGTGGAAGGGAAGAGAAAGCATGTCACCCACTCCATTTGAATGTCTTACGACTTACCTATTGCTCACTTTGGGAGTAAACCTGATCTTCTTAATTCCCCCCAGATGTTAGTAGGCAGGAAGAGGCGGAGGGAGAGCTCAGTGAAGGAGAACACTGGTATGGAAACTCTTCAGAGACTCCGTCAGAAGCCTCCTATGGAGAAGTCCAGGAGAACTATAAGTTGTCTCTGGAGGACCGGATCCAGGAGCAGTCCACGTCCCCGGACACCTCCTTGGGAAGTGCAACTCCCAGCAGTCACACGTTGGAGCTGGTGGCACTCGACGGTGAGGTCCTACGAGACTCACTGCAGTGTCAAGATCACCTTTCCCCCGGAGTGTCTTCTTTGTGTGAAGATGACCCCCCTGGTTCCAATAAGCCCCTGAGCAGTAACTTGAGGCGGCTCCTGGAGGCTGGTTCCCTCAAACTCGATGCCACAGCCACGGCCAATGGCAGAGTGGAGTCCCCCGTAAATGTTGGCTCGAACCTCTCCTTTTCCCCTCCTTCCCACCATGCCCAACAGCTCAGTGTTCTGGCCAGAAAGTTAGCTGAGAAGCAGGAACAGAATGACCAATACACTCCAAGTAACCGTTTTATATGGAATCAAGGTAAGTGGTTGCCAAACTCAACCACCACCTGCGGCTTGTCTCCGGATTCAGCCATCCTAAAACTGAAAGCTGCAGCCAATGCTGTTCTGCAGGACAAATCTCTCACCAGGACTGAGGAGACCATGCGATTTGAGTCCTTTCCCTCCCCTTTTAGCTCCCAGTCTGCTAGTTCTACCTTGGCAGCTTTGTCTAAGAAAGTCAGTGAGAGAAGTTTGACTCCTGGTCAGGAGCACCCGCCTCCGGCCAGCTCCTTCCTTTCCCTGGCTTCTATGACCTCCTCAGCGGCCCTTCTGAAAGAGGTAGCAGCAAGGGCCGCTGGCAGTCTTCTGGCTGAAAAATCATCACTGTTGCCTGAGGACCCTCTACCGCCACCGCCTTCAGAGAAGAAGCCAGAAAAAGTAACTCCACCACCTCCACCACCACCTCCGCCACCTCCACCACCACCGCCACAATCCTTGGAATTATTGTTACTTCCAGTTCCTAAGGGAAGAGTTTCTAAACCCTCCAATTCAGGTATGGAATCTTTTCTTTCAATCATCGTGTAAGTCTTTTTGACTATAAACTGTGATGTCTTATTCATTGGTTTTTGCAGTTGGGGTCCCCGTCTGATCTGAGGCAGGAGTAAAAAAGCAAGAGCACAACAAAATACTTTAAGTAAGCAGCATAGTAGCCTTTCATGTATGTATTACACAAAGACTTCACAAATAGCTTCATTTTTGAAAGGTAATGAATAATCTTAGAGACATACAGTACTTCCTCCCTTTCATACAAATGATTTTTTTTTTCTTACTAAGTTCAGGCTAGGTCCATACAAGATATATTTAATGGGGAAAGATCAAAGCATCTTTGTCACGGAGTGTATGGCATTGCTGAACATAGAGGGGTAAAACCCACTGCTTTTGAAACAGTGGACAAGGGAGAGTCCACACTCCTGCTGCCTCCATCACAAATGGACTTTTGTATAATCGGTAACTACTCTGCCCTAATTTACCACAGCATACACTTTTATGGTAGCATTTTTATTACTTTTTTTTTGTGGAATTTAAGCCTTTCTCACTTATCCTATTCTTCTATAATTTCTTGTCATGTATATAAGAACTCTAAAAAATATTGTGAATCAAACTTAAAGCATTTCTGGCAGATGCTTTATTTTATTCAATTCCAATCAGATTCTGAAGGAACATGCATGTGGAAAATTTGAATCATAAGTTTTTCTAGTGGAGACAGTCTTTCCGATGGAGAAGTCACTGTTAATATAGAGACTTGGCATTCATAATTATTCATCTGAGGGAGAAATTTAGTCACTTGAGTTCTCACAATGGAAACAGCATTTCTTGTACTGGTTTGCTTTAAGATTGTGCACATGATAAATACATGTTCCCAGGGATGCATGTATGGGGTTTCAGATGTCTCCCGAGGATATCCTGCCAGACTGGAACAGGAAGTAGGCTATGTGTGTTCTCATCAGTGTAAACACTGCCATTGTGTGTGTCTAGCTAACTTCGGATTATTTGCAGCAACATTGATTAGGAGAGCTTGGAATGGCAAATAATTGACTGAACTATCACAGCTTACATCAATTTGATGCATTTATGACAAATTTCCATTTAAATTGCTGAGTGAGCTATAGGCACTAATTATAATTACTTTAAAACTTATATAAACAGCATAATAGAACTAGGAAAATGGATATCTGGGACTTTTATGATTCTCAGTGATCCATATCATTCACTCTAGAGTTTCCGAAGTGCCAATAAAATCCTGAAATGTTTATCAATTCTGAGTTTCATTTCTCACTTCTTACCTGCCATCTCATGAGATAAGGAGAGAAATGGCCAAAATTAGCAAAGAAGAAGAAGAGCCCAGGGAGCTGGGTAATTTTACAGTGGAATAAATCACTCCTGACTCAGAAATTTCATTTAGAGGTAGCAGCAGAAAGAGAGGTATGGCTATATGTAAAGTGTCATTTTATAAATATTCTCTATATCTGTTTATTTAATAAATGTATGAGTGGTGTTTACAGTATAAATTCATCTGAACATTAGTTACTTGGAAAGCTTATACAAAATTAATAGTACATTTTAGATGACTGAAGACTTGGAAAGAAATGACTGATAAAACCATGTTTCCTGAAGTCCAAACTGTAGCGGCTTTGTCATTTTAAAGTAGTCTTGGGTAAAACTAGCAATAGTTGTGAAATGTAATTTTTTTTCACTCAAACAACTAGATGCATGTAAAGATGAGAAAGAGGTCATGCGGTTTCAGTGAATGGTCGACTTTTTGTTTGTTTTGTTGTAGGAAATACACCCGGGGGAAAGCTGTGTTCCTTTTTTGGTTTAAATGCATTTAATCCTTAGCAACATCTCAATGAGTTTCTCAGCAGAATTTCCTATGGGAGATCTACAAGAAATCATTTTTTCTTTGCTTTTCACTGAATTTTTTCTCTTGCTGAAATACTTAATATTTTAATCAATCTAATAACGCTGCTGATCTGACAGGAGGCGGAGCTTATGCGGTGATGTGAGTGATGGGGAGTGGCTGTAAATACAGATGGAGCTTCGCTTGCTTGCCCACCGCTTACCTGCTGTGTGGACGGTTTCTAAGAGGCCACAGACTGGGTACTGGTCTGGTCTGAGGTCTGAGGGTTGGGGACCACAGCACTGTATTGTTGGTTTCAGGGCAAGCTGGGGGCTGGATTCAGGTGTAACTTGGCTTTACCTAAAACGCACTATGGGAGTATGGTGAGAGCCGTCACCCACGTTTCTAAACATTCCTCATTATTATTTTTTCCTTTTACCTTAGAAGGAAATGTTAGTTAAATTTAAAACAGGTGAACTGGCTTCTTGAAGCAGGGAAAGAGTTTCTATTGCCTAATGACTTAAATAAACAAATAATAACCAAAAAGAAAAAGCCACAAAAATAAACTATACGCCATCCTGATTTCAAACAGGGCTTCCATTTTTTAAAAAGCTGTTTCTCAAAATGTTGCCAAAAAGGCATATAAAGTGGATTCTAAAGTTACAAAGAGATATGTGCTAGAAAAGCTGATCCTGCCTTGAGTAATTTAGACACCAGCGTTTCTTTGACCTTCTTTAGGTCAAGGGAAGTCCAAACCATGAAAAAAATTGTCTTTTAGGTCTGGCCTTATTCTTCTTTTTTGAACAGGATTCAGTTGTTGCCAGGTCATGGTGTATTTAATTCCTTAAAGAGTCCACCACTCGGTAGCCTTTGCGCCCCGAGAGAGAGACGTGACACTTGAGGAGGAGGCTTCTTTCATGTGACCCTGCGCCCTCAGCACATGCTACACTGCTCCTCTGAAAGGGGACATGGTAGAGGGAAGATTATGTCCATTTGCTATAAAGATAAATGTCACACATTGACTCAATTCTCTTTGAAGCTACTGTTCTGTTGCAGCTAAGGATAAAATAAATGGTTTTTATTTTAAAGACAAAGTTTCCTGTAGAAGGCCAACAAGATTCTCAGGATGCCAGGTTCCTGGTTAAAAGAAATAACAGGGGAGTTTCAGAGAGAGGGTCTTCAAAACATCCTTACTGGGCTGAATAAAATTTAAATATGCCTAGAAGCAGCCTGGTGTCATACAGCCAAGAATATTTCCTGGGCCGATATGTAGGGGTTTTCTGGCTGCTGTTTTCCTTCATATTAATATTTATATAATATTATTAAAATTATTACAAAAGCATAGAAAGTCCAGAGAGGAAGATCACTTCTTCTGATACTCCCATTAGGTCCACAGTTATTATAATAAGCCTTAATAAGCCTTAATCTGAGAATGATTACATACATGAACTTGTTTAGAAAATTCACTTTTTAACCAAGATTCAGAACTATCTCTTGCTGATCTTGATGATATTTTCCCAGTGATTTCAACTTCGTCTGGTTGTAGATATCCAGGCTCCTCTCTTACTTTTATTGAATACTTACTGGTGAAAATAGGCATTGATAATGTCAGCGTCAGTAGTAACAGATAAACCCAGTGATACATGGGTTTTTTTTTGTTGCCCTGAAATAGTATCTGAGAGACATGCCCAAGAAATTCCGTTAAAAGATGATTGAATCCGTGTGTGTTGTTAGGAAGGAAGATGGGTCGGTCATCCTCCTACACAGATGTGCACCTGTAGGGTTAGTAGGTCTAGAGTACAGATGGTGGTGATACACAGATTATGCATACTCAGAGTCACCTGGCATTTTGAACTCCTTCTCTGTGTATGGTAAGGTCTGCATGCAGAAACTACCCACTTGCAAATTACCTTGACTCGCTGCAAATTATCACATAAGATCTAACAAAAGAAAGTTTGATTGCAAAGCCTACAAAACAATTATCATTTGTTTTAAAAATACCTGCTTTCTGTTAAAGCAATTAAGCTACTAAAACCCTCCATGATTTTTAAAAAATTCTTTTTGCCCAGTGAAGTTTTGTTGTTGTTACTTTGTAAATTTATGTGTAGAAAATAGGGTAGAACACCAAACTGGAAATGAAGAGATTGGCTCTAATCCCAGTCCTGCCACAAAATAGTAGAGGAACTTGCAGCATACTACCTCAGTTCAGTTTTCTCATCTGTAAACTGAACTGGTTTGGAATTATTTCCAAGATTCCTTCGTGTTTTAAAATTCCTTGCTTTTACTTACTGCTTATTTTTTAACAGTTTGTCTAATAACTCAAAACAAATGATTGTTTTCTATTTTTTAATTAAATATGTTGCGCCTTAAAATTCACTGTCAAACCTCCCACAAGATAGTCTCTGCCTTTGGTCAGATCTTGCTCAATGTAAATAGTTCAATATATATCATTGCACTTTATTAATGATGTAGCCACACAGTATGCATTTTTAATATAAACTGCTCCAAGTTCATTTTTGGAAATAGCTGAGGTATAAGTACATGAACATCTATCTGTTTATCCATCCATTCGTTTAGGATGTGTATTGGTGCACTATGTGAAAGGCATGCACTCTTGGGCTAATGCTAGCTCCACTGGAACTTACTGGCAGCCTCCTGCATCTTTTTCTTCCATTTCCAGCCCGTGTTTCACTTTTCTTTCCTCTCTTGACCCAGCCCTTTTTTCTTCAATCTCATTATATTTAATACACACTTACTGAATTATACGTTGTACCTGGCACTATTTGGGGGCTGGAGACACAAAGGTAAGTACTTCCAGGCCCTTTGCCAGCCAATTCCCCCTCCACCCTCTCCTTCTTCCACCTTCTATCTTTTCCATATCTCATTTTTCCCTGCTGAGCTGAATTTGGCCATCAGAGTTTTGTCTAGAGCCATACCGTACCTGAGCCACGCAAGGGACTCATACACCTTTATTTCCTCTGGGCTCCAGTGACAAACTACCATGTCGGGCCAGGCCTTGAACTATGTGTTTATTATGTGGTGTCAGTTATTTAAATTCACATCTGCTCTGATGGTGAGTTTTCTGCTTTGGAGGGTGTGAATAGAGCTTGTTTATTGTCACTACTATTAATATGACTACAACAACTACTATTACCAGTAGCTTACTTTTACTGTGTAACGGGCATTTTACACACATTGATTACCTCATTTATTCCAATAATCTTATTGCCTATAAAGAAAATATGTTTTCTCCAAAGGAGCAAATTAGCAGCTATCCATCCCACTGGGTCTCTTAGCATTCAGTGGCATTTAGTTTTGTTTGCAGTGATATTAAATACCTAGTGATGTATTTGGGGGAGTTGTTTATCAGGCAGTTGGAAACTAGGTAAAATTATGAACATTTCAATCTTGTTGCCTCAAGAATATGTGGTTTATTCTGAGGAAGCGGTCATATTTCCTTAGGTTGTAAATTTGAGTGAAATTTACAGCTGTCAGTTCCCTGAAAATAGTTTGGCATATGATATAGAATACATCCTTACTTCCTCCCTTTTCTAAAGTAGTGAGCAGCATCACATACACATGGAGGGTGTCTTGCTGAAATACAAAATTTCTTTTTTGAATAAATAAAAATGCAAATGTTACCAGAGAGATTACTGGCCAAATTTGAAAATTAATCATTGTATTCTGGTTACTTTTTCATTTGGCTTCTGTCTTCTTCCTTTATCACTGTGGTCAGTTAAAAATTTCAAAAGTTACAATAGTGTAGCTATTTGACCACATTTCTTGCAGTTAGTTTCTCTTCATTGTGAGTATTCTAATTTTTCCTAGTCAATCCAATCTTGTAATTTGTACGTGATTCATGTGTATTTTGGCATTAATTAAAACTAAAAAAGCATAACTCCAAAATGAAATGGATTTTATGAAATTCTAATATGCAGGGTTTAACGTAGCGTTCTCTGTAATACATTTGAAATACAGAAGCAGTGATTAGGGTGGGGGCTGGGAGGTG
This sequence comes from Eulemur rufifrons, assembly GCF_041146395.1. Taxonomy (NCBI): domain Eukaryota; kingdom Metazoa; phylum Chordata; class Mammalia; order Primates; family Lemuridae; genus Eulemur; species Eulemur rufifrons. The sequence continues at coordinate 32,263,202 of NC_091000.1, read as the reverse complement.
TCAGAAAGCATGGGAAACACATTGGTCCCATTAGGCAAAGCAAGATGCTAGGGGAAACTGGCAATGTTCGTTTTATCAGTTAATGCCTTTTTATTGCCTTCCTATGGTATGCCATGAAATCTTAGGTCAGTTGAGAACATCTCAGTTTTTCTCTCCTCTTCCAGATAGTTCTGTAAAATTAGGCAGTTTAGGGATTTGATAATGGGACATGCTTACTGAAGATGGGGATCAGTGACAGCCTGTTTGTGTATCTCTTTCTTATTACTTTGATGTTCTTACAACACAAAATAGACATCGTTATCATTTTTTCCCTGTGGCATATGACAATAATTTCACCTAGAGGTCTGACTCAGTCCTTTCTCTCAAATCTGTTGTTCAACATGTAGTCTTTGTGATCAAAATATCAGGGTGGAGGGAATGACAAGGAAATACAGAAAATGAGAAGCAAAATTGGGGGTAGAACTACAGATCAGCAGAAGCAAGCAACAAAAACCGACAGCAGGAAAGCGATAGGGGGTGAATAAAAATGCTTGCTTCTAGTTCTCTACAAGGTTTCCTTTTCCTAGAGTAAAAGAAAATCCTCAATCTCCCCTTCACACACCCCCAATCAAAAAAGGAAATACTTATGAAGGAACATATATCAAGTAGAATTTCCAGACTTGAAAGGCATGTTTTTAGTTAGAGGATTCTTTTTCAAGTCTATTGGTTAAGCTCACCAATATCACTTGTACCTGTATCAGTAAAACTGCATTTTTGGAATGCCTTAACTTTATTCTAGAACCCTTCTGGTTCCATCCATTTTATGTGCTCCTTTGCATACAGAGATTCAGTTGACTCAATAAATAAATAATGAAATTATTTTAAAGTATGCACCTGGGAATATTTTCTCTTAAGATTATAAAAGTAATGTGTGTATTTAAAAATTCAAATAGTACAGGAGGGTATACAATGAAAACACAAGTTTTCCTCCCTGAATCCTTCCTTTTAATCCACAATCTGTCGATAGTAACTCCTTAATGATTTCTTGGGTATGCTTCCAGAAAAATTTCATGCAAACAAAAAGATAGTTTTTGTTTGTTTCATTTATTCATGCCATTCTTCCCACTCTCGTTTTTTTCCTCAATTATTTTAAAGCAAATCCCAGACATCATATCCGTTTGCTTGTAAATACTTCCATGTATATATCTCCAACAGATAAGAACTTTAAAAAACTAACCACAATTCCACTATCACATCTAACAGGAACAATAATTGTTACATGATATTATGGAACACCCAGGCTATAATCAGTATTTCTTCAATTATCTCAAAACATGTCTTTTTACAGTTGTTTTGTTTAAACGGAATCCAAATAAGCTTCATACCTTGCATTTGTTTTATATATCTCTTAAGTCTCTTTTTATCCATAACTCCTTCCCTTTTAAAAATGCCATTTATGTATTGAAGGAACTGGGTCATTTGTCCTGAGGAATTCCCACATTCTAGATTTGGCTGATTCCATCTCCTTGGTATGTTTAACACTTTTTTTTTTTTTTAATCACCTGTATTACCAATGAAGGGCTAGTTATATAGAAGCTTGATTAAATTTTTATAAGAATGTTTCATAGATGGCATATCAGAAAGCATATGTTATCTGTCCCATTTTTGGTGATGTTAAGATTAATCAATGGTTTTAGGTGCTGCCAACTTGATCCATCCTTTATAAAGCTCCCTATCAACCTTTCGCCAAGTGGTTTTAGCAGCAATTGATTCCCATTTTTTAGAAAAAAATAGAATCACACTAGACATATGGTTTTGTATCTTGCATTACCCACTAACTAATATCTTGCACATGTTTTCATCTGTAGATCTAGCTCATTTTAAAAAATGGCTTCATATATTTTATTTTATGAATATATGTCAATTTATTTAGCTGGAATGGAAATATGTCTGATTCCTCATGATTAAGAAAGGACTAAGTGACGCTACTTGTTTCTATTCCCTGTGTCCCTAAACTGCAGAGGTTAGTGTGGCACTGAGCAATATAAGTTGGTAAACCAGAAGCTTAGCAATACAATGTCAGAACAGAGACCCTTCCCTTTGGGGATAATGGAGAAGAGAGTGATCTTAGCTTCACTTGGACGAGGAGGTTGTTGGTTTGTTTAATTTGTTGAAAAACTGGAGCATTTGTGGAGCTCTTCCCAAAGTGGGCAGTAGGGCCCAGTCGCCATGCAGAGGAAGGCAGCACATATTGTTAGTGGTTAGCAGAGAGACAGAAATAAGAGGGTAAAAACCCTGACCTTAAGAGTCCTTGATGGCTAAATTAGCGGCAGCATCTGCTGAAGCCACAACTCAACAAGTCAGCAGTAGTGATTCAAAAATTTGCCCCCGTTGGAGTTTAGTTGATGATGTTTATGATAGCTGTTTGATTTTCAGTGTGGCAGTGCGTTATTCTCTGTCCCATTTGATTTGTCTTTATTTCTCACCGTTTTCCAAGTGCAGAAATTCAGACATGGACTGAATGGCAGTTTCCATAAGGAAACCAAGCTCCTGGTTTTATCTCTCTGTATACGGTGGCTCTGGGGCCCTTGAGTTAGGACAGGCCAGGCGAGGCCCCCTTGCAGATGTTCTCCCAAGTGTGGGCTGGCCTTTGGAAGTATGACTTTCCCAGGGCTGGACGATCGGATCTTGGAAAATGGAGCCCAGATAGAAGTAACTAGGTGTATGTGGGTTTCTACCTGAAGAAAAACGGTCACAAAACTTCCGCATGAATAAAACCTTGGAATTGCCAAGACAAAAACCCAAATCATCTTTAGTGCTTTTTATATAGCAATGCATGTGAATTAGGGCCGGATGCAACATACCCTTTTGTTTTCCTTAATGTTCCTTTCTTTCTCCTTCTTCCAAGCCTCAGAAGAGGAAAGCGGAAAGCCTTTCCAATGTCCAATATGCGGTTTGGTTATAAAAAGGAAGAGTTACTGGAAGCGGCATATGGTGATTCACACAGGTTTAAAAAGTCATCAGTGTCCGCTCTGCCCATTCCGGTGTGCTCGCAAGGACAATCTCAAATCCCACATGAAGGTAAGCCACCTGCGGGCCGGCCCCGTGGAGGGGCGGGCACGGCCGGGGCGCCCGCACGGTGCGGGAAGCGAGCCTTCCCGGCCTGGTGGAGCATGCGCACAGCCGCGCTCACGGTTGCCGGTTAGAGCTCCCCGCGGAGGACAGACGCGAGAAAGGGTGTTCTTTTGAAGATGTTAATGTCCACTTTTCCACCAAGAGCTGAAAGGTAGAGTGAATCTGCTCTATCCAAACCGTATATGGAGTGGGGAGCTGTCCTTTCCTATAGGGGAGCAACAGCGTGACCCGGCCTGTCTGGGGACGCATTTCGGGGAGCTGGAGGCCCTCGGAGGCAGGGTCAGGGAAGAGCGAGAAGCGGGGAAAGCCAAGTCCAGGAAGAACTGCTGGACTGAGCACCAAAGAGCGGGCTCGGGAACCCGCTACCCTTCCTGCAGAGACTGTCCTCGGCTGTTGTCGCTTTACTCTCCAGCTTGCAAACCCAGAAGAACACACCTAGAGACACTGTGGAGGACAGGTGTGAGGTTGTTGAAAGGCACCTGGGCTTTAACTTAGCCCCATGGGAGTCTTGGGGACCACGTCCGACAAGACTGAGAGGCGTCCTTAAGGCTGGCAGTGTTTGAGCTATCACAATTTCTAGTATTACATTTACCAGATACCCGAGGACATTGTTTTCGATGTCCTGTGAAAAACAATTGGGGAGCTTGACCCTATAATAAGCATGTGAAGAATTGACTAGAATCTATTATGTGTCACTCTTATGTGAGATGGCGAGGGGGGGGGGGACTTAGTTATATGGAAATCTTTTTAGTAGTCCCTGTTAATACTAAGGATTTTGTCTCAAATTCAAGGAGGAAACTCATGAGAAGAGCATGTGCTTTTGAATTTGATAGACCTGAATCTAAATCTTACTATGCAACTTACTAGCTAAGTGTCCTTGAGCAAGTTAACCTTTAGATGGTCATTTTCTTATCTGTTAAATGGGAAGGATAGTGTTTGTCTGGAAAAGTTGTCATTAGTATTTAAGGAGATGATGTTAGCAAAATGTCTGACACAGAAATGTTCATTGGGTATTAGTTAATTTTAATAACTGTCATTGGACATCTTAATAGCAATCATATCTTCACTGATAATTTCAGTATGATTTGGCTCTTGACATTACTTATACAGTGTTTACTGTATAATGTACTGTTACATTGTTTATACAGTGTCTACTTTCCTGCCATGAGAAGTATAATGTATGTACATAATTAAAATATTTACTTATTTGGAAATCTTGTGGTGTAATCCTGCTGAATAGATCAGTAATCACTGTTCAGAATTGTAGCTCTAAAAAGTGTGAGCAGACAGAACCTCTGCTGACTTTAGGAAATAGCTTAGAAGATTAAAAAATTTAAATCCATGATGTAATTTGTTTTCTATCATTTGCCTTTGTCTCCTGGGATTAGTATACCCTTCATCTTCAGAATCTATTTAACCAGGAGTTCTGGTTGGATGAATTTTAGTCAGTCCACTTAGTTTTTACTTTAACATTCCTCCTCTACCTCCTCTTCCCAAAGTAGAAACTCATATTTTAGATCTGCAAAGTTGGATTTCATTAGCAGGATAAGACTTCAAAAGATATGCCTTTAAAATGAAAATTTGTTTTAGTTACCATATCCTAAGCTGTGTTTAGAAATCAGGTCTGGCGAATTTAAAGCTTCAGTGAGCAGAAAACTTGCATCTAGCCTGACACCTTGTAAGCTTGGTTTCAGCTCAGGGTCACTTAAAACAACCTATTTATAAACTCATGGAAAAAAAGCTGGGTTTTCAATAGCGGGAACTACTGACCCTGAAACTACAGGGAGATGAGTTGGGTGCCTTGATGATACAGACGGTCGGCCATGGCAGTGTCACAGATGAGAGCTACAAGGGCTTTGCGGGTCGTGGGGTCCTAGAATGCTTTCAGAACAAATCAATAACCAGTACGATAAAGCAGTTGTGTGAAATTACTACTTTATTCACACTCACGGTGTCCTAACCTGTTGAGCTACGACTCGAGCTTTTGATAAGGGAAGTGTGAGAAGAGCTCATGCAAGTTTAATTTTATCAAATGGTGTACTCTTTCTTTTCCCTGCTCTCCACCTCACTTATCAGCCTTTCTTTTTTTTTAATCAAAGAATTCATGATTTTATTTTGATTAGGCATACTTTAATTTTGTGAAATTTTGCAAATATAGTGTACACAGAAATATAATGGCTGTGGTCTTAAGCATAGATGTCCTCGGCTACATTCACTAAAGACTACAGATATGGATAGATTTTCTAAAACAAATTCTGCCTGAGAAGTGGGGGCAGTATAGCCAGAGATTAAGATCTCAAACTGTGTGGTCAGAAAAACCTTAGTTAGAATCTCAGTTCCACAACTTAGGAGCTGTGAGACTTTGGAAGAATCATTTAACCTCTCCAAACCTCTGTCCACTAATAGAGATAATAATCATACAGTCTCTCTCATGGGATTGTTATAAGAGTTAAATGAGATAATGCACATAAAGCACTTAATACAGTGCCCAGCATGGAGAAATACCACCAATAAATGTAGCTCATATAGTAATCACGATCCAAAAGCCATTTGAATATATGTTAATGTTTATGTTTAGAAACAATCAATGAAATGGTATAAGAAATTACTCTAAAATAAATTTTATTGCTTTTCTTGTTTTGTGACATATCTTTAGTGCTGAGAACTTAGAAAAACTGATTAAAAAAAGGCCATAAAATTGACCCTTAATCCCATCACCCAAAAATAACCGTTATTATTCTATACTCTATATTGATTATATAGATTTTTTAAAGAAAAATGAGATTCTATTTTATTTGTTCAGCAAATACAGTACTTACTATATTCCTATTATGTCCTAGACCCTGTACATTTTTTAGCCTGCCTTTCCTCCATAATATATTGTGCAAATGTTTTTACGACCAGCCGCGGAAGGAGCTTGTAAATGCCTCCAGCTTCCTCTAGGGTTATCTCAGATTTCCATTAAGTCTTTTACAACTTTCCTGGATGAGTGAGCATACAGGAATTAAATGTGAAATTCATAAGCTGAAATTGAACAGAAAAGGTGAGGAAGACTGCTAAAATAAAGAACGTTGGTGAAGCAATGACAAGAAACTGGACAAGAGTCAGGTCGCTGAGTTCTAGGGCACTTAGGTCTCCCATTTAAGGAGCTGTGCCTCCTCCTTAAACCCTCACCTGCCTGGCACGTTCCCCTAAGGGGGATGAAGTAAATATTGTGCAAAGTTTCTCTAAGCTCTGAAATACCAAGACCCAACCATCGGCCTGCTGCCAGGAGATGGCCCTAATGATGTAACAGTGCCTGATACGGGTTGTTGGTATGAAATGGCAAGGGGGTAATGAGTTTCTAAACATGGCCTGGAGAGAATGACATACTTTGGACAAGTATTTTTTCACATTAGCAGACTAAGAGGGTCTTTAAAGCAAGTGTTAAACTAAAGAGGATAAAAATTATAACAAAAGGGCTCTAATGTTAGGAGAGAAGGGGAGAAACTACAGCCGGGGGATAGAGCTAATACTTGTCTCAAAGGCCAAATGTGGTATATAGCCCCTCTGGGAAGGTGTAGCTCAAATAAAGTAAGTGCAGAAGTCAACACCACACTCACTGTTTTTCCTTTAAACTTGCACTAATTTTTCCGTAACTAAAATATGACAAGGCCAGGATCAGGTGGAAAAGAAGCCACATAAAATATTAATACTTGCACACAGACTCTTTTTAATCCAGGGTTCCCTTTCAACTTTAGAACTTGGGCTCTTGATCTGTCCTTTTCCTTCTTCCAGAAGCTGCTTCCGGAGCTTCTGTTCTTGGATTAGCAGCTCCTCTCCTCTCCTGGGCCAGTAGATGTAAGGATACTTCTGAAATGGAATCTGCCCCACTGCACTGCTCTCAGGGACAGCGATGCTTTCTGCCTTGTGACCGTTACCACCTGGTTCTGGGTCATGCTTTGGCAGCACCTGTTGGGGTCCCATGGGGCTGTGACCTGAGGTCCCCAAAGTGCCTGCTTCTACGTGAATCTTCTCAGTTCTGTGAGAGAGCAGGGGAAATGATCAGCTCCGAATGAAATCCCTTTGTTGTGAAAGAACAGAAAGGGTGATGTTATAATTAACAACCAGCAACAATCTGTGTGTTTCCCCACCCCCAGGCCTCTGCCCCAGCAGAGGGAAAGCCTTTTCATGAGCAGCACTTTGCCACAACTGAATTTAAGTATGCATGGTTATTTCTGTTGAGAAGCTCATGCTTTGGGGACCCAGAATCTCTTCTGTTGTTTTTTTCAAAAAGCCACAGTGGGGTGCTGTAGCGACAGGATCTCACCATTAACTTTTAATTTCTTTGCTTTTGTTGGTCACTTAACATTATTTAAAAGTATGTTTTGGCTGGTGAATAATGCTTTTGGATTGCATTCAGAATGCATAAACAGCTGTTGTAAAACTTGCTGTCTTGGAAGGGAAACCTACACAGAGGGGCCCAGGTGGCGCAGTGGATTAAAGAGTGAGCCTTTAACCTCTGTGAGACCTGGGTTCGAGTCCTGTTAGGTCATCCCTGAAAGATGAGGTGTCACTTTTGTTTTGCTTTTGAATCCCAATCTTGTTTGTCCAGAATCACACAACTCCCCAAATCATTTGGCCTGTATCTACACAATTGGCAGTTTCTGCTCAAGGGAGGGCCAGTCCTGAAATAGCAGGGTGTAGCAGGTCAGCACTGAAGTACATTGGCAGAGATGAATGGGGAAGTTACGAGCTTATGAACACCTGCCAGCTCAAAGCCTGGCTTGGGCCAATGCAATGATTTCCTCACTTTTTCAAGCACTAAATTTGGTAGTGACAGGAAGAAGTTTCTCAAGATTTTTACAGGTATCGTGTGCATGCAAGACTGGAACTGGATTTAAAAGTCTGCATTCTTTCGTTGCAGACATCGGGATCCAGAGCATGATTTTATAGCCACGTTTAAAAACATTGGTTTCCTCTTGCTCAGAATACTTGGTGAGGGTCAGACTTGGCTTTTCTCCTGCTTTGCTTTCTTTGTATCTAATTTTACTCACGCCATTTATTCTGGGGTCTCAATTTCCCTGTCTGTGAAACGGGAATACCCTGGAGACATTATTTTCTACATTCTTAATTACCTAAGAGGAGCATTTTGAAAATTGAAATTATGTTTTCAAAACACAACTAATTCTCTGGGTGACAATAATTGGGTACATGCAAAGTATCATTATTGTGAGAGGAATTAACTTGACAAGTTACCTCTTTTGACCTCCCAACTAGTAATTATGTAAGTTCAGATTGTGCTGAGTTTATATTTTCTCTGAAGACATCAGCTGAGATTGGATGACTAGAATATTAGGAGGATTCTACCCAAAACAGCATCCGTTGGCAGAGAGCATCCTCAGTTGTGAGCATGGCCCCAATAATGGACTCTTAACCTACGTGGACCCACTTTACGTTTAGGGATTGGCCTCATTACCTGGAGCACAGGAATGAAATACTCGTCGGTACAAAGGCCAGCCCTCGTTGTGCGGGGGGGTGGGCAGGAACAGTTGATGCGTGGTTTGGATGTACAGCAAAGTGTTGTCCATGCACTTGCGGTGGATTGCTCATTCTTCTTGCTTCTCCATCAGGTTCATCAGCACCAGGACCGGGGAGAGACCTTTCAGTGCCAGCTGTGCCCTTTCACTTCCTCACGCCACTTCAGCCTGAAGCTCCACATGCGTTGCCATCAGCACTTCCTGAGGACAGAAGCCAAGGTGAAGGAGGAGATCCCAGACCCAGATGTCAAGGGATCTCCCCACCTCAGTGACAGTGCCTGCCTGGGGCAGCAAAGGGAAGGAGGAGGGACAGAGCTAGTGGGGACCATGATGACGTCTAACACTCCAGAGAGGACTAGCCAGGGAGGGGCTGGCATCTCGCCTTTGCTGGTGAAGGAGGAACCCAAGGAAGATAACGGCCTGCCCACCTCCTTTACCCTGAATGCTGCCGACAGGCCCGCCAACCACACAAAGCTGAAAGACCCCTCCGAGTATGTGGCCAACAGTGCGTCAGCATTGTTCAGCCAGGACATCTCTGTTAAGATGGCGTCTGATTTTCTCATGAAGCTGTCAGGTACTTGAATAGGGTTGTTTTCTCCCTCTCTCTCTGTCTCTCTCTCTTTCTCTACTAGTATTCTCATCTGTAAAATAAGCTGGTAGGACTAGATGATTTCAAGGCCTTTTTGAACTTGAATAGTCTACACTTTCATAAATTTTCTCCTTGACTTGTGTGTGTGTGTGTGTGTGTGTGTGTGTGTGCAGTCCTTTAGAAGTAGGAATTGCTTTGGCTTGGATCTCGGAACAATAGGGATTGTTGATTTCCTTCCATTTTTCCCCTTTTGTGGGTTCTTGGTGGGGGGTGGGGAAGGTCACTTGGTGAGCCAGGTTTGTGTCATTTGCTTTGTGTGGCCTTGGCCCTATGTAATGTGTCTCTTCTGCATTGAATTCTTTAAAGTATTTGTATGGGATACCTCATTTTACATTATTCAGATTCTTTACTGTCTGAATTAGGAAGATTTTTAAAGGGCATATATACAGAGACTACTGTTAGGAATGATAGACTTTTGAATTTTGAGCAAATGATAATGATCTTTATTTTTTTTTCAGTTTCTTTTTTTGTGGGAAGTTTTTTATTATGGTAAAATATGCCTAACATAAAATTTACCATTTTAACCGTTTTGAGGTGTAAAGGTCAGTGGCATTAGGTGCATTCACGTTGTTGTGCAATCATCGCTACCAACTATCTCCACAACTTTTACATCTTCCCAAACTGAGACTCTGTACCCACTAAACAACGACTCCCCACGCCCCTCTCCCCTCCAGTCCCCATCTCTGTGACTTTGGTTCCTCTAGGTACCTCATGTAAAGTGGAACCTAAAAAAGAGTTTTTTAAACATCTTTTCCAACTGTACTACTGGCTGCCCTTTGAAAAGAAGACAGTATAAATTATAAAAATCTGATAAAAATGTATTCTTATCAATTGACATTACTTTCCATTACCATCAAATTATACATGACGTTTCTTTTTGTTTTTGTCATTTTTTCCCACTGTCTTTGATTGAAGTTGTGATGTTGCGCAGGGGTGTAAAGACATTAGGGAGCACTGTTTTTCCTCACTCTTTCGGAATGATAAGACATGTGGGATTGTGCTGCTACTCATTACATTTTTAAAAGCATGATTTAAAATTTTAAAGGAGATGTAGAGGGTGGGGAAAGGTCGGTTTAGAATCGGTTCTGTCTTTCAGTGAAGATGGCAGTCCCCAGGATGATTTCCAAATGCCATTGCAGCTCTTTGGAGATTGACAATACCCTTTTAAATAGAGAATAATTGGTCACCGCCTTCCTTTAAGTGGACTGTGAGTTGCATTTCACTAAATGTCATTGCCAGGTGAATTAGAGGTTCAGCTTCACTCTGAAGTCCCTTTGCTCTGTGACACTTCAGTGGGGTCTTTTGGAATGTCCCTCATGCCTTTGCCCCTCAGGTGTGAGAGACACTAGTTGGAAGAAATGAGGAAAGATAGGGAATGGACAATGAGGCGTCTCAGGAATGAGCTCAGGAGGAAAAGAGAGCAAGGAATGTTACAGTGAAGCACACTGACCTGCAGTGGGAATGAGGAAGTCCTGTGCTGGAAATGGCCAAGTCACAGGAATTAAAATGCATCTGACAGCAGCACTGAAGAACAGTGGGTTCTCTACTCCTTTACCTGCCAGCTCCCCCCCACCACCACCTTCTCCCTCTTCCATCCCAATCTAGGGGGAAATGTGATTTTTAGACATTTTGAGTTTTATATTTAAAAAATTTTCAAAATGTAGAGAAAATGCATATTTTCAGTTTTTCTTTTGTTGCCCTGATCCTTAGGATTTCATCTCCAGGGGAACTTTGGTTTTTCCTTGGTGGTCTCTCCTGCCAATATGATAGCAAGGGGGGCTGCTTTTCTGGGCTCTTACAGTGCAATCCCAAGGGAAGGAATGCAGATGCAAACTTCACTTAGCATAGCTGGAAAAAGGGAGCATTTCCCGACTTAACAGACTGGGACAAACTAAGTGAGGGTGAGTAACTCTCAGTAAGGGGTTACTCCCTTTACCCCAGGGCTCCAGGGAGGAAGGTGAGTTGGGAGGAGGGAAGGTTTGGTTTTTAGATAAAAACACTGGTGTGTGATACACTACGCCTCCTGGGCTCAGCTCTCAGTGCCCACATCAGGCTGTAATTAGCTCCAGCCCCAATCTCAGGGAGCATAAGAGAAGGCCTCAGCTGCTTAGAGCCAGCATTGCAAACAGCAGAGACATGAGGAGAGAAGCCAGTTAGTGGGTTGGGGTGAAGAACTGTACACCAAAACCTTATACTGTGATCCGTTTTTTCAGTTAGCTGTTGATGGGAGGTTGTTTATGGTTTGGCAGTCAGAATATTTACTGACTGATCAATTGGCATAAGAAAACAGATAACAAATGCACACTATTTATGCAAAAGGCCCATGCAGCTATTTTATGGTGGCTTACTGGAGGTCCTGAAACCTGACTTGTATGCACTGTTACCTAGCAACCTGTTATAAAGTCACCAGGGAGTGAGATGCATCAGTAATTTTTTTGTGTGTGTGCATATTTGGATGTAAATGTAAACTTGGTGACTGTGGCAATGCAGCCCAGGAGAGGGGAAGATATGTTAAAAGGAAAGGAATACATTTTCTGGAAGAATTTTTGCTTTTTTAAAAAAATTCTACTAACTCTCTGGTTGGTCCAGCCGTGGAATTGATAGCAGCTCTCACTATGGTGCTCTACCTGGCTGTGTCTGTGGATATGATTCAGGGACAAAAAGGCCAAATCCCAGGGAGCTGTGCCTGAGTTTCTGGCTTTTCCCATCGTCAAATATAGTGCAGTAGTGGTTAGCCTTGGGACTTGTCCCTTGGCGTCATAACGGCGCCATTGTTCTTGCACTGGATTTTTTCACTGGGCTCTATCCGTGCACCTGCTGGTACTGTAGGGTGCAGCTGTTTGTGGGCACCGAGTCTGTGAGTCTTTGTGCCAGCCAGATCACTGTCTGCAAAACTGGAGCACAGTGACAAATTCAAGCGTGGAGACACCTACTTGTTTCCAAAAGAGAGAGAGAAAACACTTGATGCTTTCTTGCCTGGTTATTAAGGGGAGTCTTTCTTGCTCCTTGGACTAAAACTAAGCATAAAGATGACTGAATGGAACCCAGTGGGATTAAAAGTCACTGGATAGAATGCTGTTTTAAATTGGCTTTCCATCCTCCTCCCACCGCCATCCATTTGGAGGTTTCTTAGCGTGCATGATTGTGAAATAAAATGCCTTCCCCAAACCATCAACCATTCTTCTTACTGAGGCCACACTTAACACTCCTTGGTCCTTCAAGATTAACGTTGCTCCCTAGTACTGAGGCTTCCTGGGCTCATCAGCATCATGATTTAGGGAGGAATATGGGCAGCCCCTACTGCTGGCTTTTGGGTGGATAGAAAAAAGACTTTTGTAGATTTTGCCCAGGGTTTCGACCTGTGAGGCAGGCCTTAGAGGGTACAGCCCTACATTTTTGCATAGATCCTTCTGGCTTCTGGAAGCCAGAAGACATAGCAGATCATTGCATGTCCGGGCAAGTGATCTAGTAGTCACGTGACTGGGGGTGTTCAGGGAAGAGGTGCCCACCCGGCGGTGGAAAGCTGTAATTCCTGCTGATTCTGTGCCTTGTTGCCCATAGCCAGGAGCAGTTCTTAACCTCAGCTGCATGTTAGATTTACCTGGGGAGCTTTTAAAAAATGCCAGGGCCCTGGAATGATGATTTAAGTGGTCTGGGATAGGCCCTAGACATTGGTATTTTCTTTAAAATCCTCAAATGATCCTAATATGTAGCAGGACTGAGGATCACTGACGTAGAATGTAAACTTCATACATGGAACAGTTTTTTTCAGCACAGCAATGATTTTCTTCAGTACAGTTCTCTTCCTTTGCTTTCCATCCCAGACCATGAAAAGGGCCATGGTGGCATGAGATGGCTTTCACCATAGGTCAAAATTGACATGAAGGAGAGGCCTGGGGTGAGTCGTGTTCATGGAGCCCTGTGTTTTTCCTTGTGGGACCTCGTGACAGGAGAATTTCTCCAGTTAGTCTCAAGGCTCAATCCAGAGCATCAAGGAGCTGGCAGTGTCATCATTAGCAGGTTGATTAAAAGTAGTCTGCAACAGCCTTACATCATTTCTTTTTCTGAAAACTACACTTTTCAAGATATAAAATTTAATTCTAACTCTCCAAATTATAACCAAGCAGTTGACAGAAACTTGGCACCTCACTTGTTGGCTGGGAATATCTTTTTGTCCCTGGTTTTCCAAAATAAAAGATATGTCATTTCAACTATTTTTAATTTGGAAACCAGCAAAAATTTTTGTGCTGTCTCCCACATTATATTAATTTCATAAAATTTGAGACCAAAATAATTTTAACTAGGAGAGATGGACTTTTTTAAAGCAGCAACTTACTTTTATCCTCACAGAGAAAAAGTTTGTGAACAAATGAATACAAGCTAAATGGTTTCTGACTTATCAGTAATTCAGCCATAGACTAGCAAAGGTTTTCACGTATAAATGAAAGGTGTTGGTTAACTTATTTGTGTCTCATCTTGTAGTGTCGCATAGGCCTTTGTTCTGCAACTTCCATCTATTTTTCATAATTTTATGCATCTGTAATTACAATGCAGTTTATGTATAAGTGGCAGCTCCCTATCTTGTTTTACCTTTGTTTGTGCTGCTGGAGAAGGAGATGTGGGAGATGCCCATTGAACCAAGTTGTCCTCATTGCCCGGTGACTCTGATTCGCTTTCTGTAAAATGTCTTAACAAGTGAGCCTTCTTCCAAGTAAATGCCATCCTTGTGTCACTCATACCCCAAGACTGCAGTTCCAGCAGCCAGGGGGCTCTTCTACTCCCCACGCCTGAGTGTGCTGTCCCCAGCTGGTTTATTTTTGACAGCTCCCTTTCCATCTTCGGTTTGGTCCTTCTTTTTAACCCTGCCTCGCTTTTCTCATGATGGGCACCCACTGATCATGTGACCAAAATTCCTTATGTGAGCAGCTGCATTAGGGGCCTTAAAATGCAGGCAGCCTGAATGCCCTTTTGAAATCCTGGACTTTATTGAGCTTGGTGATTCACATGAGAGGGAGAATGTGACTCTGCTGATTTTCAGTGACTTGCTATTCTGTGAGACAAGGACCGATCTGAGTCACAGAAGGGGGCAGGTGCAATTATAAGTAAGTGAGCCCTGGGTGACTTAGACACACAGGTGTTGAAACTTGCATGGTTGGAGACCTTATGCTATTTACTCATTGATTATTATTTTTTACTTTATGTAGTGTTTACTCTGTGCCATTTCACTCTTTCGAACCTCATAACAACCCCGGAGGTAGGTAGTATTAATATTCCCATTTTACAGATGAGGAAACTGAGAAACAGAGAGGTTAAAAGTCTAGCCCGGGTTAGTAAGTGGCAGAACTGGGGTTCTAATCAAGGCAGTGGTGGTTCCAGCATTCCCTTCCCCAGGCTACCTATACCCCAGATTACTGAGTAAAGAAGCAGCAGGAACTTGGCTCTGTTCTCTGCCTTTCTTATTTGTTGTGGAATTAGCCAGAGTCTCCAGCATGGGAGCCACTCTCTTAATGTTGTATGTCAGACATCTTGAGAAGTTGTATTAATACTTTTAAGCTCCTCTGGAATTATTTAATACAAGTAGAGTAGTAACAGTAAAGACCAACTTACATTTCTGTAGAGCTTTACATTGTGTAGTGTATTTCCAAATATGTTATAATCAACATGTAGATAAGAAAACCAGGACTCGGGGCAAATAACTGTAAAAAGGTCATGTCTGGAATCCAGAATTTTCTTTCTTTACCGGGCTGGATACAGTGTACCTAATTCTAGAGTTGACATCAGAATAATTTTTTATCATGATAGACCCTTGGGAAAATTTATCAAAGCCCATCCCTTCCGTAAAAACAAAGCTAGGCTGTTCTCTTCCTTCTCGCAGAAGTCCACTTTCTTCTTTTCACTACTGTTGCTATTATTGTTACTACTTTTACTACTACTATTATAAGAGCTATAATTAATCAAATGTGCTTACAGTGAGTCAGGCACTGTGCCAACCACTTCGTGTGATTTCTCATTTAAGCCTCACCACAGCCCTATAGGGCCAATAATATTAAACCTATTTTATAGATGAGGAAGCTGAGACTTAAAGGTTTCAGCTATGAGGGACAGAGCAAAGATTCAGCTCCGCTAAACTGCAGAGGCTTGGCTCATGACCACTTAATTAGCTATTACCTAATTTTTTTTTCTCAGTTGAGCAAACTGTCTTTTGACCTCCGTCTGCTTCACTGTTTATTTTCCTTGGCTTCAAATCATGGCATCATTTCTAACGCATGCACTTTCATTCTCTAATCTGGTTAAATCTTTTGTGTCTTCAAAATGTAGCTACAATCCATCCCTTCACATGCAGCCTCACACCTAGGCAGCTTGCCCCTCTAGCTGTCTCCCTCGTACCTTTCCCCACCCCAGGCCACCCCCGACCCCCAATTCCCAGCATTTCTGATGGACTCTTCCAGTACGTCTTACATTAGGTTATGTCCCTGCCTGGCTGCCTACTTTCTACTGAGTAACCCATCTCCCTACTCCTCCCAAGAAAACTGTTCATAGTCTTCATGAGCTCATGGACATATTCCTTTCATTTCTGTTTTTCTGTCTTCACTCATGCTGTTCCAGGGGTCTGGTAGTTTGAAGCAGGGAGCTCCATATATATCTTCTGCCTCCTGGGAAGTCACATTGCAAAGGGTGGGCCTTCAGGGGGCGATCACTGTGGTCATTTCATAGTCTGCCACAGCCCAGAGTTCTTCAGACCCTCTGTGTAATAATCCACAATGACAAAAATCATTTCCAAACCGATCTGTAAACATATTAATTTTACAAACTGATCTATCAGCATATTAATTTAAAATGTCAAGAGGGGATGTCATTTGGGGAAGGTGGTCACCAACTTCCCTGAAAAGCCTTGGAAATACATTGTCCAATCTTTAGATTTTCTTTCTTGTAGTCTCCATGCAAATCACTTCATTGCTGTTCATACATTTCATTTTTTGGATGTATTAATAGTACAAATTTAAAATAGAGCTTTCGCTTCACATTTACTCAAGGCTTGATCGGTTTTCCAGGACTTGTCCTTCCTGCTTTTGACAAGGCAGATATCCTGTCTGTTAAGTGGATTACTGCAGATGGCTACTTTTGCTCATTATGTATTGGTTTTGGTAGTTTAGTTCGTGGAGAAAAACCTTATTTATTTATTTTAAAGTTCTTGAGGCACCGCTGACTGAGGTTACCCCTTTGTCACCATCTATAATGGTGGCTGTCACAGGGGACCTTTGCAGTTTGGGTTTGGGTACATAGATCCTGAAGTGTGGCCAAGGACTAGCTCAGGTGGGGATTAATGAGAAATATGAAATGGTTAAAATTTCACGAACCACTAATAATAAAATGATTTAAGGCAAATTAAAGGGCAAGATTTAAGAATATTTAGTAAGTTTTAAACATTCCATTTGAATATAATACACTTAACATTTAAAAGTAATACTCAACTGTTATTAATTATTATTTAATTAGATCTTAGCTTTTCTTATGATTTCAGAAGGCAATTTATTTTTTTCACCCAAAGCACCTCAAATTGTTGAAAAATCCCAGGTCCCAGCCTGTTTGTACGTGCTTACATACTCCTTAACAAGGGAACTGGGTAGATATAATAGCATTGGCTTATAGTCTGGAAAGATAGGCTCTGATTCTGGTTCTATCATTAACAGGCTGTGTGGTTTTAAAAAGATTGTATCATTTTCTGAGCCTGTGTTTTCTTATTGTAAAATCAGGGAGTGGAAAACAGTAGTGGTTTTCATTTTGTTTTGAGTCCATTTTTTCAAATAAAATCTTAGGTGTAGACTCTATATAAAACACATGTAAGATGTATTTTTTAATATAACTTTATTTTTTAAGTTCTCATTTGTTACATTTACGTATTTATTTTAAAAGCCAAGCAATTAGAAAAAGAAGTTGCTATTTAACAAGCACAAAGTATGACACTCTAGTGTTATAAAGGGTTAGTCTTCATAGCAATGCTATCATCTAGTATATTTCTAAATTTATTTTGCTGATTGCAGTTTGAAAAAATACAAATACTATTTCACACAGGGAAGTTGTAGCAAATGGGAACAGATTTTTAACAACTCAGTTGGTAATCTCTGGATCCCTTCAAATAAAGAAGAATATAATAATACAAGTTTTCACTTCAAAGTTGACAACATTTAGCAACTGCCCTCATTCTTTATAATAAATGACAGATGAGAAGTATTCAAAACTCACAATATGCACTAAAGCCATCTGTAATTCCATATTAACTACTTGGCTATTACCCAATTAACTGTTATTTGGGAAATGTATTTAATCTCTTTAGGTCTCAGATTCCTTGTCTGCAAAATGGGGATAATACCAGTACCTACCTCAAAGGGTGGTTGTGAGGATCAGATAAATTAATCCAGGTAAATACTTAGTGTATTTCCTGGCCCATGTTACGTGCTCAGTAAATGACAGATCCAGATATATCTATATATCTACATCTATCTGTCTGTCTGCCTATCTGTTAGCTATGGTCAGAAACTGTACCAAAGCAGATACATTTGGACCTGCCCTGCCATTTAAGGGAGGTGTACCCAGAGGACAGTTGACAATGTCTGGAGAAATTTTTTGTTTTCACAAGTGGGAGATGCTACTGGCATCTAGTGGATACAAGTCGGGGATGCTGCTAAACATCCTACAGTGTGCCAGGCAGCTTCCCCACACCTACAGCTCCTCCCAGCAAAGTGTCCAGTCCAGAATGCCAGTGGTGCTGAGGTTGAGAAACACTGACAGACGCTAGCAGCACCATAATTGTACAGTTTACGTGGACACATACACAGGCCTGAATTTTTTGAAAGATTGGTACAAAGCCAATCACTTCCTTATTAATGATATTTTAGTAGAACTCTGGCCCTCCTATGATAGCAGGAAAAAACTGCATTACAAGGGCTAGGCAAAACTCAATGAACTTAACACATTAGTGGTCTCCAATGTGTTGACATTTTATATATCATCTAAAATTACTAAAAATAATTTTAAAAACTTAAATTTGAACAAATATTTATTGGAACCCCTGAATCATATCCTAGAGTTCCTTATAACACTGTCTGAAAATCATTGATCTGTGATCCCTTTCAGGTTCAAGAGTCTTTGGCTCTGTTTTAGGGTGAAGTAGTAAATAAAATTCTCAATGGCCTTGCTTTTTCATGGAGCTGTTCAGCATTTACAAAATTGCCATACTCTGAACTGAAAGAGAGCTCTGTCTTATTAATCTCAAGGAAAGGTGTCATTTTCCTTCACCAGAGGGAACCAACAGGGCAGAACAGAAGCATTCACATTGCAGTCTGTTCCTTCTCTTTCATCCTCTTAGTCAAATCTTTACCAGAGTCCTTCCTACATACCTTCCCATCAGATGACACCCACCCTTCTTTTTCTCATTAACGATGCTTAGTTCACTTCACATCACTTACTTTCCAAAGCCCATAGTCCAGCTGCTTAGGTTAGTGTCCTTAAAAGGCACCTGGGTGACCTGGAGAGAAAGGAAAGGACTTGGAAGCTCTGAAGCCTAGTGTCTCTGTGTATTAGCTCTGTGATTTGAGGGTGTCAGTTTGTTATCCTCTTGGGACCTTAGTTTCCTCACCTGTAAAATGAAGATAGTAATAACACCTATCTCCTGTGGTCGTTGGAAGGCTCAATCCCTGTGTAATTATTTAAATGCTAGTTGTATGTGTCGTTAAAACAAATCATCATCTTTAAGGAAGTTATAGAATTTTTCTGGTGGGATAGGGGGCTTAGAAAGAATTCAATGTGAACTGATGACACTTTGCTGTTTACTTTTACAACTCATTAATGTGTGCCTATTAAAATAGGAAAATTGGAATCATTTTATCCCAGCAACTTTCCGATTCCTTTCCTGCATTCACCTTTATCTTGAATCCTTTATAAATCATAAAAAAAGCTGATTTGTTTCCTTTAAATGGCAGTCCAACTCCATCAAGTATGTGAATTGAGAGATACATAATTTATAATCAGAGTGGCTCATGTCCTAAAATGTTTGGAACAAACAGCGAAAGAAGGGGCCCCTTGATTAGTGGGGCTTCCTCACTGCATTGAAAGTGAAGTAACTGGAAGCTTTAAGACACATAAACAGAAGTCAGGACAGGTGCTGTGAAAGTCCTTTGCAAGCTGAGTTCCATATGTGTACAAATCTTTTTGTGTTAGTAGTAGGAATGAAGTAAAGACTGTTGTGTTAAAAAGTCATAAATTGTTGCTTTTCTCTTAGCAATTTCTCAAAAGGAAATCTTTAATTCCACTTTTCTCTGTACATGTGGGGTTTTTTTTAAGTGGGATAATTAAAGAGATGGTAATTATTCAGTCATATTAATTTTAAAATATAGGCTTTGTCTACTGTTCTTAATGAAAATATTTTTGGTAATTGAAAAAAAGCAGGTCAGGCTTCATATTCCTAGTTTTACATCTTCTATTCAGACCGAAATGTTTGGGAAATTAAACCTTGGGCAAATGAGTGTTTTCCACATGTTTTTCTGATGTGTCATTAGCTATATTTACACTCCCCCAGCACATTACAGTTTTATGCCATTCTTGATATTGTCAGAGTGAAAACCAGGTATGTAGTGCCTTGCAAATTTATAATCCAGCAATATACAGCTTGCCTATTGTTTTTTAAGTGCCTAATTGAAGTCCTGTTAAATCCAGGTTGTTGCTAACAATGCTAAATGTCTTTTTTTCTTAAGTCTCACGGAGCATATATTCTGATTAATTCTTCAAGAAGCCACTTACATGTTCAGAGAGCATCTGCTTGTCTTCGCTAGAAGTTGGAATTTGCTTCTAGGGACTCAGTAGTTTCTTATCTCTTTCCTAGCCTCATCTTAGAATTTTCAAATATTTTTAAATAAAATATACAACACTGAAGCATTTTTAAAATACGTAACAATTCACTTTAATTATTCCTTCCCAAAGAATCAAAGTCACAGACTTAATAAACATACACTAATTACTCTATTGTAAGGAACTAGGATGCTCTGGGAAAAGGATTTTACAAAGGGTTCTGGAAGAGAGAGAGCAAGTTTAAGAAGGTGACAGACCCACAGGAAGTGGCTGAGAGGTGCAAAGGGGAGAAGTGTGCTAAATAAACAAAGTCCTCTGAGGAGCAACCTTTCTCATAGAGGTCAGAAATACTTACTTAAGGATTGCTCTGGAGCCTGTCATTGTTCCCTTTTTAGTTCAGATTCCTATGGCATTATCCCCAAAGGGCTAGATTTTAAGCACTTTCCTTGAGATTTTTCTGGGCTCCTCCTTTAGTAGCCCTAGAATCCAAGTGATTATTCAGACATTTCAGTAAGCACTGTGGTCTAGGTAGCAAAGCTTTTATCTCAAAGGTCTTATCCCCAATCTAATGATTAGATCCAAGGAAAGCATTTCTGATCACTTTTGGGTGGGGTATTTTGGAGTTCTTAGTTTTTGTCAACCACAGGTAGTATTGGAATTTTGAGCCAACATATTTTATTCATGCAACAAATATATATTGAGCACCTACTATGTTCCAGGCACTGTTCTAGCCACTTAAGATACATCAGCATTAAAACAAAGATCATTGCCTTCATGAAGCCTTCCTTTGAGTTGAGGAAACAGACCATAAATGGTTAACATGATAAATAAAAAATTTATATGGTATGTGATTAGTCTTTTAGGACCTCTGTCCTTGGCTTACAGGTGGCCTCCTTCTCACTGTGTCTGCACATGGCCTTTCCTCTCTGCACATGGCACCCCTCTTATTCTTCTAGTTCTTCAGTGTAACCAGTCACATTGGCTTTCATTACCCCCTTAAAGAGCCTAACTCTAAATATATTTACATTGGCAAGTTAGGCCTTCAACATATGAACAGTTCAGTCCATGACAGTCTGTTATTAGGTGATAAGTATTTTGGGGGGAAAAACAGAGAATTACATTAAGGTAAGAGAGATTGGAGTACTGTAGGGGTGGGGGTTGCAATTTGAACAGGATGGTATTTGAGCAAAGATTTGAAGGTCACGTTACATTCAAGTTTTGTGATAACACAGGGCCAGAAGTGGTGGAGTGGTGTGGAGGCAGGTAAGGGACACAGGTGGCAGCTCATGGACCTGGGTTCTGGTCCCAGCTCTGCATCTTTCTGGTAGTGAAACTCCCAAATGTTACTTTAGCCCTCTGGGGTCCAGTTTCCAAATATGCTTGTCTGTGTGAACATATGATTCCAGAATGTACATTCTTAGAAGGGCATGCGGTGGCAGAAAGGACTTTGTGCTTGTATATTGGCTTGGAGTAGGTAGTGGGCGAGGGGTGCTGGGTATTTGCTTTGGGAATTTATTTTCATCTTTTTGTTTGCTAAGATAGAATGGGCTTAAGGCTCATTCAAGTAAGTGTTTCTAAGAAGTCTATATTAGGATGAGATCCTCTTACTCAAAAGACAGACACACCCAATATAACCAACCTACAGTTCTTCCTACCTGGACCTTTCAAGGGGAGCGAGATGCCTATGAAAGTGAGAAGTGGTGGAAGAGGGTGCTTGTCTCTACTTTCTTGGTCTTTTCTGGGTAGTGTGTAGCCCGGTGGGGAAGGCCTGGTACAGTGTAGGTAGCCGAGCCACAGAAGCCATCCCATAATGGGCCAGTTCGTTCTACCCTGACCACACACTTCACACCAACCAACCATGCTAAAAATGGAAAAAGGGCAGTAGTGGAAAAACTGGTGAATCTGAATAAAATCTAGAGTTTAGCTCATGGTAATGTGAATTTCTTAATTCTGACAAATGAACCATGGTTATGTAAGATGTTAACATTAGGGAATACTGGGAGAAGGATATATGGGAACTCTTTGAACCATCTTTGCAGCTTCTCTGTTAATCTAAAATTAATTATTCTAAACTAAAAAGTTTTCTTGAGGAAAAATCAGCCCCTTTTGAACTCAGAGGTGACTTGAGCTACAGACAAGGATTTATTCACTGTGACCAGAAGAACAACGCCAAGTACATGCCCCACTGTTTATGGGTCAGTAGCGTTGGCTTGTAATAAGGCAGGTGTGGTGTATCTCTAGTCTGCACTTTCTCTTTGGCACATTCTCCATCCTCAACTTACCACCGCACCCCAGGTTTTTGCTTTGGGTATTGCCTCTGACTCATGTTTTTATTCAATATTTTATGGCAGAATAATTGCCTGAAAGCATTATTCTATAATAGGATTAAGTGGGGAGAGTGCTAATAAGTCAGAGAGGCAGTGGCATACGCAGGAAAGAAGACATTTAGGGAAACCAAAGAGAAAATGCCCAGACATTTTGTAGAGGCGACACTTCTTAAAATATTATAGGTTCAAAAGCCCACACTCTTCAGAGTCCTAGGCTTGTGGAGGATATAGTATTTTTGTGCCCAGGGCCCAGCCTATTTTGGTCAGGTTGTGGTCCCTCTGGCTGTTAGCACAATATGATTGTGCATTCCCCACTTCATTAAGTACGGGGCAGCTAAAAGGGGGAGTGGCCTTTTATGTATATATAATCCCTTTTTTCTTTTGACAGCTGCAAATCAGAAGGAGCCCATGAATCTTAATTTTAAAGTGAAAGAGGAGCCTAAGGAAGAGGAGGCCCTAAGCACCACTTTGCCTCGGTCCAGCTATGTGTTCAGCCCGGAATCTGAAGTGTCAGCCCCAAGCGTCTCTGAGGACACACTTAAGTCCCAGGAAGGGAAGGGGAATGTGCTCAGGCGGGATATGTCAGTCAAAGCAGCGTCTGAACTTCTCATGAAACTCTCAGGTACTTGATTTATTCTAAAATATTCACATTCTGATCATTTCACTTGCATGCCAACTGGACTGCTTCCTGCATGGGTTATAATTAACCTAATGGCAGCAATATCACATTATTGCACTGAATTCAAGGAATGATCAGATTACTTGGCTTAAATTCCTGTGTTGTATATATGAGTTTGTGCATATTAGCTGTGTACCTATCTTATTAAATACAACCTTTTCCCGAATATTACTGCAAATTTTTGGAAGCCACTACTGCTTTCTAAGATGATGTAGGGCAGGCCATAATTTTAAATGGGTTGTAATGACATTGAGAGCTCTTCTGCTGGTTGATCAAAATATCTATTCTTTCTCAATAGAGGACCTTGCAGTTGTTGTGTATTGATGCTGTAGTTTTTAAGGACCATTACAAATATTTTTTTAACTTCTTAAGCAGTTGTGATGGCACCTGAAGTAATTGCCAATAGACTAGCAACAAGAGATTTTTATGGATAGAGAATTTTGTAATGTAGTATTATAATAATCTGTTCTAAGGATGAATGAATACTTCTTTTTTTAATTTTTAATTAAAATTTTTTTACTGCCCTCCCTCCACCCCTTGAATAATTCTTGACTAGTGTCTAAATGTAATCTCGGCCTGTTAAATGTAGGAAAAATGGGCTATAATTTGAAATTCATATATTTTGGATTTGTTCCCACCCTGTCTCCTATCTGTCCCATCTCTTC
The DNA here is from genome assembly GCF_041146395.1 of Eulemur rufifrons. Taxonomy (NCBI): domain Eukaryota; kingdom Metazoa; phylum Chordata; class Mammalia; order Primates; family Lemuridae; genus Eulemur; species Eulemur rufifrons. Next base: position 32,239,404 of record NC_091000.1, on the reverse strand, counting down.
CACAACAGGTAAAAATGTAGTGTCTTTCAAAGGTATGACTTTCAGAACATGAAAAGAAAATTTATATCAATAATAATACTTGACAAGTCATATCCCATCCTTAGTTCACTGCCTCTTAAGGGTAATTTTTAGAAACTATATTTAAAATGCTAATATGAATCAAAAGCTGTTTTTAGTTTGGAACTTGCTGTGCTTGGAGGATGAAAGCAAGAAATGCATTAGAGAGACTCCTCTGCGATCTGTAATTTCATCAGCAATTCTGACTGTGTTTCTGGTTGACTAGTAGGTTGGAAAGTAAGAAATTAATAGTGATTTACTCAGAGTCATTATATCAGAACAGTTGAAATTCCTGTATTTGCCAGTTGGTGGGGTTAAGAATTCTTTTCTTTGATGTTAATTCAAAGCATACTGGAACTTCAGGGGAACATGATTTGTTATAGATAAAGCATAATGCAATCGTTACATCCTTATCGTAACCCCATTTCCTAAACTTTGCAGTGATGGTGCAACTCCTCCTATACAGATGAGAGGTCTAGCAAGAGATTGCTGAAGGCTGAAAGTTTTTAAAAAGGATGTTCAAGCCAATACATTTTCGTATATTTGAACCCTCCCTCTTGTGTGAAAAGATCTCAGTGACAGAGTAAATTCATCTTTTGTTTTTCTGATCAATTCAAAGAGATCACACAGCTCTGATTCTTCCTCCATGGACTATGCTTTTATATTCCAGTGACTTGAACTCTCATCCAACAGTGACCCCTGTGCCCCTCCTGATGGTCAGATTCTAGTGTATAATATTTCTAGTTTAGAGTTTGCTGGGCAGCCAGTATTGTGAGCACAGGAGGCTGGAGTGGCACCGAAAAAGCATGTGCAAAAATGAGATTTCAGGAGAGATGTTCTTTAAAGAAAGCATTTTACTTTAATCCTCTGGATGACTCCATTTGAGACACTGAAGTATGAAATCATTTCCTAGATAATAATGAGATCGCTCAAATAGAATACGGCCATGCAGCAATACACAGTTAATGATATTATGTGGATAGCAACGGCCCTTTTAAATGTGTATGTTGACTTTGAGGACATAAGCTGTGGGGTTCAACAATAGTTGAATGGATGACGTGGTCATATTTCCAAAGGACATCTGCCCTTGTTTTGTGATGTGGAAACAAAAACTTTTTGAAGACTGACAACTACTTTTTTGCCCAGAAAAAATTTCCCAGCATTGAGTGTGTAAGAGACTTAGGTCAAAGAAATACGAGCACAGTCCCGATGCTTAGATGCTATAGTCTAGTCAGAAGTAATCCAGGACAATGGAATCTGTTTAAGTGATTTGCGCTTAGAATTTAGTACTGCTACAGTCTAACAGCCTGTGGTCAGGTAAATGGAGAGGAAGTTTCTAAGTTAGTCCTAAAAATAGGCATGCAACTTAAAAACAAGTGTCTTTTCATTCCTAAGCCACACTCTTGCAAGAAAGAAGATGTTAAGACAAAACTTCATGTGCTGTCTTTCCTCAAGTTGTATACAATTTCAGTGCTCATTCCTTGAAAGACATCCAAGTAAAGGACTTAGTGTCTTCAGACTCCCTTTTCCATTATCATCTCTGTCCCTCTATAAACAAGAGTCCTAACTCATTTCCCAAAGCTTCTGTGCACCAAGTCAGGGTTGCTGCATGTTCACCTCGACTGATACCCCTAAAGCCTCGTTGTGGGCATTCTTGTGGACAGGAGTCCCTATTGCTTCCTGCTTGCTGATTTTTGGTTATAGTCTTTCGTCATCCTGGGGCAAATCCTTTTGGTCCGGAAGAGTTGGGTGGAGCTAATGAGTTATGCAAGGATAATGCATGGAGCATACTTTTCCTTATTTCAGTTTTGACCCAAGGAACCACCAAGCTGTGGAATAAAAGATGTTTTCTCCTCCGTTAGTTATTTCTTTGAGATTAGAAGCTGTGACCTATCTCTTCAGTCTTTTCATTGAAATAATAAGAGGAAACTAGTCAACAATTTTGGCTGCTTCATTTCCAATTTTAAATTAATTCATGTTAACTCCTTAAGGAGGGATGCTTGGCACATGGTCTAGCCAAACACCATGTGAAACTTTCCTATGTGGAGAAACCTCTGTAGGTGTATTGTTTTCCAAATTGACATTTATGTTTTATGGAAAAAACACAGATGAATTAGGGACTAGGCTAAATTTTTCATTTAACTGTATGTTTGAGAAAAATCTCAGTTTTCTTCCTTCCCGTGGTTCAAGTTCTATTTCCAGTTGTTAATTGGGAAGTTGAGTACTTGACAGCTGGGCCAAATAAATTGATTGCCATAAAGAAAGCAACCCACTCTGAGGAAACCACTGGAAGTCTGCGACTACCTGTTGTTATGTGATACCAGGCAGCCAAAATAATCAGGCTTTTCTGCTAAGCATATGGTTGCCAAAGATAATTCCCAGAAGTCTTCATTTAAGGAGGCTAAAAGCCCATAGTTCAGTACAAAGGATATATAATATTAGAGAAGGTAAGACATTCAAGGTACCTTTAAACTCTGGCTTTGCAATGTCTAATCACCTTGCAAACTTATGGGATAGATATGTTATCGCAGATGTGACATAATGCCAGAAGTGACACAAAATTTTATCTGCTTTGTCTCTTGTGCTTTAAGAGAAGCAGCTAGATGCAAAGAGATAAAGAAAGATGTGCCCTCTTCTTTCTTTGGAGAGTCACATGTTTACATGGGAATGCATATATAAAATGTGCCATGTACAGTTGGGCAAACCCAGAAGTAGCAAATAAGAATACCATTTAAAAATATGAACTGCACCAAAAAAAAGTATGTAGCTGGAAAGCTGGAGTTATTCAGAAACATTAATGAAAAATTAAACATTTAAATTTCTCTAACATGGTAAATATAACTTTGTTTTAGACCTTAATTTGAAACAAGTTTATTGGTTTTTTTAAAATTTCTGTGTTCACCCGATGGATTTGTATTTATTTCTGGTTTATATTCATTTATTTCTGCCTAGTCCTGCAGAGGCATATAAATTATAATTGCCTCTTGTATAGGAATCCAAGCAGGCCCTAGACTTGAAGTACATATTGATATGGGGTTCAGAGTATCACCTAAATAAGACAGAACTTCAGCTATGAGATACTTAGAAGCAGGAAAGCTTGGGTAGAATGATGTTTTAAGGTGAGTTTAATCCCTGAGGTGAACTCAAGTGGAGAGGAAAGAGACCCACTGATTTTATTCACAGTTTTAAGTAAGGCCCCTTTGGTTATATATAACAGAAACCCTCTTTGGGTAGTTTAGGCAAGATAGGAGAATTTAATAGTAATGGAAGATGCAGATTTGGGATTGGTTTATGGACCCCAAGGGCAGGTAAGGCCTCAGTCACCTGTGGAAGCCAGAGGCTGGAGGATCATATGGAACCTGGGAAGTAGTCCCCCCAATCCCTGCTTCTCTCTGGGTGGACAGATAGACTTTTTTTTTTTTCTGTTACCCATTCCATGTGGTAGGAAATGGGAATTGCCAACAGCTTTGAGGTTTATCTCTTGCTCAAAAGAGCAGCCAAACAGAAATGTCTTAATCCCAATTCCAGATTCCAGCTGAACACCTCGGCTCCTATTTGGACCCAACAGTAGACATTTCCCTAAGTCCGGGGTAAGGGTATGTTGGCCAGACATGCTGGGCAGACATGGCTGCTGTTGTGTAGCCGTGAGATCGCTGGGAGGGAGAAGAATCTCCAGAGGTGAACCCTGGGTGAGGTGTAAAACGGGAAGGTAGAACAAGATGTACGAACCACAAAAGGTCCAGGAACAGATTATGGTAATTACTGTTACTTCAATATTGAATGGAAATGTGTTTTGGCTTCTGGGTGCAGTTTACCTTTCCTTCCAGAAGGGACTTTGCCTAGCCAGCCCCAATTCTTTAAGTCGCCAGGGCAGTGCTCTCAAAGTACCATTCTTGGACCAGCAAGATCATCATGGGATGGTGGGATAGGGAAGTGTTAGGAATGCAAATTCTTGAGCCCTGCCCTGGGACCTAGTTGAAACTCTGGGGGTGGGTCCAGTTATCTGTGTTTTTATAATCCTTCCAGTGATTCTGACAGCTAAGGTTTGAAAAGCACTGTGCTGAGGAAATGGTTAATTGGAAAAATAAGTTTCGTCCATCTGAAAAGAATTCTTTAAGGTGAAGCTGACAGAGAACAAAGCTCTATTAAATGTACATTTTACTTTTTAAAAAGAACCATCTCTTTTCAGTGAAGATTCTTTTTAATTTATTATGAAATAATGGTATCTGGGAACCTTTTTTTAGAAGGGCACATGTACCTAATAAATCAAGATAGTCTTGGCTGTGAGCCTCAGATAATACTACTTTTTTCAGTGTTCTTTGCTGTTAAATTTCATGATTATTTCTGGGCAATGTTGGCATTCTTTTAGGAGAAGAACCTTTCCGCGCCTCCCTTCAACATAATCTAAGACCATGTTGGAGACTCTTCTAAAGAATTTCTTGAGATAAACTAGAGATTTTAGCAAAATAATTTCTCAGGGCAAAAATTATTCACTGTTCTATTTGGTATTTCTCCTTTGGAAAATTACAGTCTAGCAAACTTTACAAGCAGTGTGACTTCAATAATTATAAGGATGAAAAATAGGTGCTTTAGTTTTATACTAGTGTCATCTCACCTTTGCCTCCTTCAGACATACAAGTTATCGAATTAAGTGGTGGAGAAGATGTGAGGCTAAGTTGTACCTGGTTTTACCTGGTTCCTTGTGATTCTACTTGCTTACATAAAAGGCTGAAAGCAGAGCTCACTCCAAGTGAGCATGTAGCTATAGTAGCTGTGTAAAAAAAAAAGAAAAAAAAAGAAAGAAAGCTAATAAAGCATATAAAGCTATGTAAAACAGTTAAAGAGTAACTTAGAAATATTTGTAGAAAATTATTTATTAATTTGTTTATCTGTTTATCACATTGTCAAATACATGATACTTAAGAATTTGACAGGATAAAATGACAAAATGGCATAGTATGATCAGTCCAAAATTGAAAAATACTTTTTTTTTTTGAGTACTTGGAGAAATTTATTGAATCCTGTATTCTGCTTTTCTAGGAATCAATGTATTTTAGATTGTTATCCTTTAGAGGGGACTTCTGGACTGACTTTTTTTATGCACCATTCCATTTTTTTAAAACATCTTTATTGAAATATAATTCACATATCATAAAATCTACCATTTAAAGTGTACAATTCAATGATTTTTAGTATATTCACAGAGTTGTGCCACCATTACTAAATCTAATTCCAGAACATTTTTATTGTCCCAAAAAGAAACTTCTTGTGCATTGGCAGTCACTCCGTCCCCACAAACACCACCCCAAATCAAGGCAACCACTCATCTGTCTGTTTCAATAGGTTTGCCTATTCTGGACATTTCGTATGAATGAAATAATATAATATGTGGTCTTTTGTGCCTGGCTTCTCTCACTTAGGGTAATGTTTCCAAGGTTCATCTGTGTTGTAACATGTGTCAGTACTTCATTCCTTTTATGGCTGAATGATATTCCATTGTATGGATATACCACGTTTTCTTTATTCATTCATCTGTTGATGAGGACATTTGAGTTGTGTCCCAACTTTTGCTCTTGTGAACATTCACATAGAAGTTTTTGTGTGGATTTAGGATTTTACTTCTCTTGGGTATATACGTAGGAATGGAATTTCTGGGTCAAATAGTAACTATGTTTAGCATTTTGAGGAACTGCCAAGCAGTTTTCCAAAGTAGCTGCACCATTTTACATCTGTACCAGCAATGGATGAGGGTTTCAATTTCTCTACCACCATGCCAAAACTTTTTTTCCCCTGTATTTTTTTTATTACAACCATTGTAATGGTGTAAACTAGTATTTCTTTGTGGTTTTGATTTGGATTTCCCTAACGACTAGTGATGTTCAGCATATTTTCACGCACTTAATAGCCATTTGTGTATCTGCTTTGGAGAATTGTCTATTCCAGTTCTTTTCCTACTTTTTAAATTGGGTTGTCTTTTTATTCTTTTTTTTTTTTTTTTTTTTTTTGAGACAGAGTCTCACTCTGTTGCCTGGGCTAGAGTGAGTGCTGTGGCGTCAGCCTAGCTCACAGCAACCTCAGACTCCTGGGCTCAAGCAATCCTCCTGCCTCAGCCTCCCAAGTAACTGGGACTACAGGCATGCGCCACCATGCCCGGCTAATTTTTTCTGTATATTTTTAGCTGTCCAGATCATTTCTTTCTATTTTTAGTAGAGACAGTGTCTCGCTCTTGCTCAGGCTGGTCTTGAACTCCTGAGCTCAAACAATCCGCCCACCTCGGCCTCCCAGAGTGCTAGGATTACAGGCGTGAGCCACCGTGCCTGCCTCTTTTTATTCTTAAGTTGTAAAAGTTCCTTATATATTCTGGACATATGTCCCTTCTCAGATATATGATTTGCAAATATTTTCTGTTCTGTTGGTTGTCTTTCACTTTCTTAATGGTATTATTTGCAACACAAAAGTTTTCAATTTTGATGTGGTCTAATTTGTCTCTTTTCTTTTGTTGCTTGTGAGGACTATCACATTTTCCATAATTCCAAAAATTAAATAAAAATGCAGACTTGTTTAATGTTAAAAGGAAAGCCTGAATTCACTCATATTGGCAGAGTGCTATTTAATTTTCAGAGATATAAAGCCTATGAAACCTAATTTATTGAATAATACCTCCCTACTGGAGTTGATCCTCTGATTTCTATATTTGCTGTAGCATTCTGCGCTTTAGCTAATGGCAAAGAATATTCATATATGACAACATTTTATGACTTATAATGAATGCAGCCAGCATCGGGCTTACAATTAATGGCTAGATCACTCTCCTCATTGCCATATCTATCATGAGCAACTGTCTTTATATTTGAATGAAACCCATGACTGGGGGTAGGTTAAATCTAAATAAGGAATTAGACTTTTTTTTTTAGCACTTGAAAACTCAGTGAGAATTGGAGATATTTGGAGCACCAAAACTATTTCTTATACAAACAGGGAGAAGATCATTTTAGTAAGGAAAAAATTTGACATGTTTCTATCCCCAGAGATGTCTTCTCTTGAAGGTCTAGATTTTGTGAAGCTCAGAAGCTGTGTACAGTGGTATTGTTAGCCTGACCGTATAAGCAGGACAGAGTCAGAAGTAACTGTATGCAATTGTGGAAAGCTGTTCTTTCCCAGATGCAAAGAGAACTTGCTTTTAACAGTCTCATTGTAACTGTGTTACACTCACACTTTGGCCAGTAAGCACCATTCTTTTTATTTTGTAATTCCACGTGCAGTTTACAAATTCTTGAGCTCATACTCCTGAATGGTTGTTGCTGAGCGCCCTCCCACCCTCGTCCCTACCCTGGCAAGAGCGGGGAGCTTTTCCAGCGCACATCCCCAGGGCCAGCACTTCTGCACCTCTTTTCCTCTTTTAGCCCTCACCCCCTCTGGCCACCCTTTTTGCTTTCTTAACCCTGCTTCCCCATCTCCCGCACTAAGGCCTGGGATTTAAAACCCCCCGACTCAAAAGGGCTCTTGTTGTGTTATCATCTCCCTGTTGCATAGCTGCATCTGTTAATATAGCCATGAAAATTTGTATTGGCTTGTGTTCCCAGAAACCAGGCAAGAACTCGGAAAGGAATTTCGTGTGCTCCACCTTCATTATAGATTCCTTTTTGGCTGGGTCTGCTTCAGGACTGGGACAGAGAGGGGTTTGGATGCAGCAGAGATGAGGGTAGGGCTGCAGGGCAGGGGATCTGGGGTACGGGTGTGGCCGAGGGGTTCCAGACCTTCCTTTATAACACTGAGCAGAAGAATTCAGAGAGATGCGTAGGAGGAGTGCGTGCAGGTTGGAATAGTGTGCCCCGCTCTTTTATTCCTGTGTTGCTTTCTGTTTCTGGTGTAAATGACTGCACATGTTATCTTACCTACAACCCAAACGGCAGCACAAACGGAGAGGCCCGTTAGTAAATACTGTTCGACCACGACAACTCTAAGAAGAAGCTTCATTTTCTGTGGGATCCAGTTGCAGTGTGATTGCAAATATTTGGGTAACCAGTCGAGCAATCTGTTCAATTTTTCACTCAGAGGACAAATTTCCCTGCCAGGTAGAAGCTATGTACTTTACAATGTTCTAGTATTTTACAGTTCCCTCCCTTCCAGCCTTTTTGGCTATATGTCACCACAGGTATAGTCTTGTGAGGGAGAGCATGACTGTTATTTTCCTCAATGAGATAATCTAAAACATTCTCATTCCACAGTGGTTTTTCTTCTCGTCACCCTATTAACCTTTCACCTTTAGCTTATTCATGTCAAAGAAGGGGAATTTTAGCATGTATAATTAAACCCCATGAATCCTGTGCCCATCTGGGTACATGCTGGTCTGATAGACCTGCCTCTGGAGAAGGGAATCCCCATTGCTAAGCAGACTGTCCACTGCCGAGTGGCCGAGCCACCCAGTGGGCAGGAGCTGTTGTGGGTGGCAATGCGGGGCCACTTTGCGTGTGTGAGCGCTGGAAGATGTGCATAGTCTGAGGGAGATGGGGCCCCTTTCCACTGGGCAGGGGAGTGTCCGTATTAGCTCAAGACAGGAAAACTTTCACAAGGAGAATTATCTCTCTTATGGCGTTTATTATTCATATAGAAAAAGAAATGGTTTAAAAGTGGTTTTCTGTCTATCGAAGTGTGAGGACCCATGGTATTCTTTCTGAAGGGATCTTTGTCTTCCCTCCTAATAATTTTTCTATTTACTCCATGTCTTTTTCCCGTTTTAAACCATCCTGAGTTTGCACTGTGAGTTGATTTACTTCCTTTTTCTAGATACAGGATAGCAGCTGGATTCCAGCGCATTTCCTGGTTTCCTGTGGCTTGCCGTATGCTTGTATCGCTTATCTCCACAGCTGGACAAATGAGGGGAGGTGATAGAATAGATGCATGACCCATCACATTTTATCTTAGGTACAAAAATCACGTCGTGAGGGTCACTGTTTCAAGAATAAATTACACACTTGTTTCCTTACTTCCTACTACTACCATCCTTATCCCCATAAACCCACCCTTGCCCTAAACATAAACACACACCTCCACTATTTTCGCTACCAGAAATTCTTCCTGCTGTTTTAGGGTAGAGGGCATTCATGGGGACAACCTAACAGAGGCTTCCTCTGGTCCACGTACGCGCTGCCAAAGGCGCGCTAATAGCCCCTTGAGTCAAGAGAGGGAGAGGCCCTCAGCAAAGCCAAGGGATTAATGAGGGCAAGAGGTGAAATTGCACTGATTTCTGGGACTAATTTTGAGAGCTAGATCTCCTCCCTTACTCTGCATTCAGATGTTGATAAGAACCTTCACTTGGACTTCAGCCATGCTTATTTAGCCAACATATTTGGGTAAATATGTAGGTAATACTTTTTTTTTTAACATTTTTTTTTTTATTTGAAGAGTTCTGGAGAATAAAGAAAGAAAACTGGGGACTAGGAAGATAATTTGATCATGAAAAATTTAATCAGGACAAATCCTTTCGATCACATATGCCTATCCCACTACATTTTGCACCCTGTTTATCTCATCCTCATACTATTTAAAATATTTTCTCCTGAAATATTGTTCATGTTAAAAAGCTCTTCCTGCCTGACTCTCAGCTCTTCCAGAGACACCCAGGGCTAACGCGTCAATCCTGTGTGTAACAGCGAGAGTGTCCAGTTATTGGGGCCTAGCTCTCCAGTTTGAGGGTTACCTCCTTTCCCTGCTGCCTCTAGCTGACTGTTCCTTGTTCTTCAGCATCTGCACTAGGGAGGACACAGGAACCAGAGAGAGGAAAGGAAATTAAAATGAGTTGCTTACACCACCTGTAAGTAGCTTTGATTTAAAAAACATTTGGAGAAGAAGGTTGAAACACAGCCAAAATACATTATGAGAATATCCATGCACTCTGTGTCTCTAAGAACTGTGGGGACTTGAGAGCCCAGAGGGAACATCATCCACCAACAAGAGGTCCCACCCATAGCCTGAGGTCTCCCACAGGCATGGCACTAGGGACAGCGCCCTATCAAAAGGAAGGACTTATTTATTATTGGCTGTTAGGGCTTTCATTTTTGGAAAACGTATGTAAACATTTCCTGGGGTTTAAATGAACCCCTATATGTTAGTCTTCCTCTACTTATTGTCCTGTCTTTCCATCTCTTCTTATGGGCCTTCTCTTTTTTTTTTTTTTTTTAAATTACTCATTCAACAAATGTTTATTGAGCTCCTGCTGTTTTCCAAGGCCTCTTCTGGGCAGTAAGGATGCAAAGGTGAATAACACACTGCCTTCACCTGCATAGAGCCCACATTTTCTTTCCAACCCATCTGTTGGAACTCGTCTCACTGTTGCTATTGTGTGGCTTCTGGTCTGGGTTGTGTGATGCCCTGCCCTCTGCACTATTCTCACCAGCCCTGCCCTGCCTGCTGGAAACATTGGCCAATGGAAGTGAAGTAGTCGGGGCTTCTCAGCAGAGATGTCCTTGCGACGTGATTCATTTTTATTTATACTAACAATGTTAATTAGAATACACTAGTATTATATACTAGTATATATTAGTAATATTTAGCACCACCTAAGAAAAGCATTTTAAACTTGTCTGCATTTACTAAAGCCTTTTGACTCTCTGGAAGTGGGAAATATTTGAAAGTTTGGCAAAACTCTTAGTTATTGAAATATAACTTCATTTGCTCCTTCCTGTCTTTGGCATTAAGGAATCCCTCTGTCCTTCTCCCAACTCTCTGTGCATAAAGCAATGTCCAACCCATCACTTGACAGAGATGGCCCTTGCCTTTTGCTAATTTTTTATGGCAGCGGGAGTTCTAGGGTATCTTTCAGGAATTCTGCTTAAAACCTATGCACATATACACCCCAGCATTCTGGTTCATGGAAGGATTTATAAAGGCCTATTAATCACAACAGATAAGAATGACAGGGCTTAGATTTATGAAATGGCAAAGGATAATAATGTTAAATAGCTGTAAGTTTAGATCAGATACTTTAATTGACCTTTTTTTTTTTTTTGCCTTTTTAATGTGATACAAGAAAAGTATATTCTGGACATTAGGTGAAAAATAGGTTAATTTTTTAAAAATGAGATCATTTGGAATGTTACCAAATGGCATATGTACAGTTTAAATACACCTCTTTAGCTAATTTCTAGTGATGAAATCATTAAATGAAGAGAAAACAAGATGACTGGGAGAGATTTTACATTGAACACTGGGACACTCGGTTCAGCAGATAAAGATTGAGCCACACACATCATCTGCTCAGTTGGCAAAGCTCATCTCTCCGAGCCCCCACTGACTGAAGGGTTTTAATTTTGGACAAGAGTGAAATCGAACGCAGAATTTGTATGTTTGATAGATGTATTCTAATTTTTGGTCACCAGAATCAAGTGGAACATTTAACTGCAGCTGTGGGCCCAGTTCTGTGGCCAATCTGAAAACATTTGCAAATACTCAATTAAGTTAACTCAGACCAGGACCTATTGCATTGATTACTGGGATATGGGACACAAGACTAATTTAAAAGTCTATGTAAGAATAAAGTAACAAGTGCTTTGACTTGGCGGAAAATGATATATTTCATGTACCCCTGAAAGAGGAATTCCAGGTCCTACTAACTCTTTATTACCTTTAAAGTTTGAGTTCAGCTCTTTTAGGGCACATTTGTTCTTTGCAAATTCAGAATGATTAATAAAATAGAATACCTGGTGCTCCTTGCTGTGTGTTTTTTAAAAATGGACGTAAGTTGATTCCCTGCTTCCCTCTGTCTACTTAGTTGTGAATTCTAATGTGCGTAGCTAATTCTTCAGACATTTGTTTATTTTCCTTCTTAAGTTGCCAGGTAGTATATTGATATAGAGGGAAAAACACTAGGCAATTTATGATTTTGATGATCAAATTCAAGAAGCCAATTCTAATAAAATACCTTTGAAATTATTTTAGGAATTAAAAAGTGTGTGTGTATGTGTGAGAGAAAGAGAAGGAAAAGGTGAACAAAAAACTCCCAGTCCTATCCTTTTAAATACAATTCTCCTAGTGTTTAGGTTACTATAAAGATTAGTGTCTCCACCCAGAAAAAGTATTTAATTCAGTTCATGGGTTAATTAATGATTTAATTTGACCCCAGTCTTTGATTATCTTCATCATAGCCGTTGGCTTGGTCTCATGGTTTGCTGGGTTATTCCTGTGCTGTTCTGGGTGAAATGTGTGCGAAGTGTACGTTATGTGTGTGTGTGTGTGTGTGTGTGTGTATACTGGAGGCTATTGTATGGCTTTTCTGTTGGAAACTACCATTCTTGAAGGTTCTTGTATATTGAGGAGTACTAGAGAAAATCTGCCTCACCACTCTTTTCTTTTATGGAGAGAGTTTCCTCTCTTTTTTCCCCAGGAACAGATGACCAATATATTCCAAAAAAGTAGGCATCTGAGCAGAGCTTGTATTGCCTCTCTCTGAGGTGTGGTAGCACCTGGTTAGAATTTGTTTCTCAGAGCAGGAATAGGGAGCTTTTCCCCACCAAGGACCACTGTACTCTGGCCATTGTGGGAATGAACCAAGGGCCACACCATAGAGAAAAATGAAATTTAATGTATAACTTCCCATGGAGAAGCAGCATGTAAGCCAAAAGGGAGAATAACATTCAGTGTCTAAGCGTCAGGTTCTTAATTCTGATAACAAGAATGGAGATATAATTATCTCCATTTCGCTGGGTATCTAGCTCCAGTTACAGGGTGAGGGAATGGCTGCAGGGCCCAAAGCTGCTTCACTCCCACATTGCTTGTCTCTAAGAAAGAAAAGCAAGGTGCATAGTATCAGACTTCCCGGGAATAACATCCATTTCTGCTCCCATCCTTGGCCTCTGCTCTAGTAGGTCTGGGGCTTAATCACTCTCTGTGTGACCAAGAAAACCCACCTAACTCTTCACTGCATTTTGTTTTTGGAAGAGCAGACGGAGAAGGCAGCTCACCTCTCTCCAATGACAGCGGGTGCCAGGCCCTGAGACAGGGATGCTACTACAAAACCTCATTTCTGGTTCCTGGTTGTTTGTTTCTCTTCATTGGTCCTTTTGGCCTGCATTTTTGTTCATGGAAGTAGTAGGTAATAATCAAACCCAACACCTCTGGAATATCTTGTGGATCTTATCTATCTTCCTGGCCTCTACTTTAGTTCAGGCTCTCATCTCCTGATTATATTATTACAGGTAAACTCCTCACAACTGCCTCATTTCCATTTCCTCTCATCCCTTCCAAGTGCCACTGCCACACTGGCCTTCTGAAATGCAGTCTGATCATGCTGCTCCCCTGCGCATACCCCAGTGGCAGGCCCCTCACTCACTCCCCGTTCCGTACAGGCTTCCAGGCCCAGCGCCTGAGATTCCATACTCTGCCCCTGCCTACCTCTCTAGTTTTATTTCTCTGGAATATAACCTGATACTCTTTCTTAAACAGTGTTAAATGGAAGATTTGATTTCAGCACCAAGGTTACAGCATGAAGTTGTTTTTAAAAATCTGAACTCTTGACATCGAGACAGAAAGTAGAATAAGGTAGAAAGTAGAAAGCCTGGGCTGGGGGAGGGAGGAGTGGGGAGTTATTGTTCACTGGGCATAGAGTTTCCGTCTGGGAAGATGACAGAGTTCTGGAGATGGATGGTAGTGATGGTTGTACAACAGTGGATGTACTTAATGCCATTGAACTGTATACTTAGAAATGGTTAAAATGGTAAATTTAATATTATATATATTTTACCACAATAAAAGACAAAACTCTTGGACTTTTCAGCTGGGGTAAAGGGGATTTTGAAGATTTCTTTGGAAAGAACTGTGCTGTGATTACCCTATGACAGGGTAGAGGGAATGGGGAAGGGGTGCCGGCCTCTCACCTAAGATTAGAGCGAACCATCTGGGAAGTTTGTGTTTTCCTCGGTTGGGGAGCACAGTGGACTGGCGTCTGACATCTGCCTGGGAAATCTAGAGGGGAGAAATGGGCTGGCGAGCTGCTTTGGTGGCTGAGTGAAGGAGAATTGCCATGGTATTGCGTTCTGCCTGAACGTGGCCTCTATATCAAATAAAGAGGTGCTGTTTCCCGTGGCCCAGACATAGACCAAATCCCCACAGGAGGACTGGCGTGAGTTTTGTCTTAAATGCTGTCTGGTGGGGCTGCCTAGAGAATGATGGTACCTCAACACAAAGGAAGATGGAAGCCGACAGGTGGATTCCTGTGAGCAGTGGAGGTGAGCGATTCCAGGCAAGAGGGAGTTCGCCAAGGTAAAGGGGGCTCCATCAGAGAGATAGATCACCTCAAAGTTAAAGGTCTCTGAAGACCCCGTGGGCAAAAACCGTGAGAGAAACCTCTGCTGGTCTAAGGAGCATCCAACCACTTTACAACAGGACAGTGAGTGAAGACCTCAATCTGAAACGGCAGCTAGTGGGCGGAGAGAAGGCAGCAAGAAAGGGAGCAGGAGCTGACACACCCCTTTCCCACCCCGCTCTCCTGGATCTGGCAGCCTAGAGACTCTTCCAGGAGGAGAAGGACTCACCTTCAAAGGAAGGCATGGAACTGTGCAGTAACACTTGAGCTTAGGCATTCTGGTTTCTGAATTGAGACTGTTTTGGTATTGAAAGGGGCTACAAGGCTTTGTATTTTCTGAGAATTACCAGGTTATGGGCCTGCCTCAGTTTACACCCAGGGCAGGTTTAAAGAGACAACAGAAGACAAAAAGAGAGTTGCTTTTGTTATACCCTGTGAGTCCTGCTTATTCAAGGTACCAGTTCTGCCTCTCAGCCTTGGCCCTCCAGCCAAACCAGACAACATGATATTCCCTGAACACCCCAGCTGGAACACAGTTCCACCTCTGTGCCTTGGTTCATGGTCTTGACTTCTCTTCCCACACTGTATTTTAGTTTTACTTCTTGTGTTAGAAGGATGTTTATACTTGTCTCATCATTTGTTTAGATTTAAAGTGCTTGAGGGCAAGAACCGTGTCTTATTTATCTTTGTAGTTTGAATATCATCTCTCATAGTACTTAGTACATAGTAGACATTAAAAAAATATTGTGGAATGACCAGATGACTGACAAATGAAGTATAGCACATTTTGATAGCTAACATGTATTGAATATTACTATATGAAGGTTACAAAAACAGTGTTACCACTTCCTTATTGCTCTTCCCTTCTTTTGCCAAGCAGAGTTTGAGCAGGGCTTATCCCCCTCACAAACCGCCCTTCCAGTGCTGCTAGGAATACACAGCGTTTTGAAACACTTCCAAAGATGAAATGTCATCCCACACCTCCCCCTCACAAACTGGACTTTGTCATCTTTTTATAGGTGTATACAATTGCTTATCACTTTTAGGCCACTTAGGTAAATGACAAAATATCCATATTTATCATAGAAAATTTGTAAAATACAAATCAGCATTGCCATAGACAGTCACTCACAACCCCTTCCCCCAAGCATAACCTGCTGTTAATACTTTGTCCCTCATCTTTTTCCATGTGCCAGTTTCTTTCTTGGAATAGCAGTATGGGCCACTTGGGATAAAATGAGTATTTATTAAAGGAATCTAAAAGAGATTTTTTAAAGAGATTCTGAAAGGATTCATGTTGTGTGTATAGGGGGCAAGAAGAGTGAAATCCTGGATGTGTAGACAGGTCCCTGGATAATGGGAGTGAAAGCTAAAAGTGAGTGGAAATGATTATTTCAACCACTGTTATGTTAGAATGCCCCAGGCAAAAAGGAGAGAGCTGGCCTAGGGATCTCATGGAGCAGTAGCAGAAACCTGTGTTCCCAGATTATCCCAACCCCTGATTCCCAGGCCATCCTGTCCAGGCACCTGGCTGAGGTGGTGATTCAAACCAAGATGAGCCTAGGCTAGAACATGAGAGGAGCTTTTTCCTTCTTCTTTGCCTTGGGCGCTGATTAAACTTTTTTTGGTGCAAAAACTAGGGTGTGGCAAAAACTTTAGAGCAGTGGTTTTCAACCAGGGTGATTTGGAGGCCCCCAAAGCAAATTTGGCAATGTGGAGAGTCATGCTTGGTTGTTAAAACTAGAGGATGGAGCTGGGTGCCATGGCACACACTTCCCAGCTACTTGGGAGGCTGAGGCAGGGGAATTGATTGAGCCCACGAGGCTGTAGTGTGCTATGATTGCACCTGTGAGTAGCCACTCCACTCCAGCCTGGGCAACATAGCAAAGCCCCATCTCTAGAAAAGCAAACAAACAAACAAACAAAAAACCCCTAGAGGACAGCGCTGCTGGTATCTAGTGGGTGGAGACCAGGGATGTTGCTAGTACAACACGGTCCCCCACAACAAAGATTATCTGGTCCTAATTATCAATAGTGCCAGGGTTAAGAAATCTTGCTTTTAAAAAAAGGCAAGAAACCACTTGGCAATGATGCTATTGCACGGAAGAGGAAGGACTATAAGAATACTTAATGTATTATGTCTCACTTGTCCGTTGAGATGTCAGTTTGAAAACTCTCCTTTGTGAGTCTGGCACCTATCAGATAGAGTCAGAATGCTGAAGGTTTCTGTCAGTGTTTTGTGCATTTTTGAAAGGTCAAGAGTTGTCATAAGAAAGGACAGAAAGCACTTCATATAACTCATACTTGAAACTATCCCAAGTAGCTTTTAAAAACTAATTTCATTAAATTCAGTGGTGCAAATAGCTGGGTGGCTCTTAATCCATGGTCAGAGCTGGAGAAATGGCTAGGGCAGCGGGTGGGGGGAGGAGGTAAATATCCAAGCTTCTTTCTAGCTTTGCTCTTTATATTGTTGAGTGTATTGTTTTGTTTTGTTTTTTAACTAAATGAATCCCTTTGTATTTGTGCTCGTATTCCTTTGTGTTTGTTCTCAGGCCTTGGAATTACTTAGAAGTACAAGGTTCAGAGGTATCATTTTATGTACCTGTGACATTGACCCCACTGTTTATTTTCCAGATATTAAATGCTTTGGGGAAACATGAAAAGGGAAGCGTGTGTTGTGGCTGCCCATGTGGGTGGGTGATCTGGCTGGACATCAGGATGGCTGTGAGGTCACCAGATCCCTACGGGAATGGGGAGATGAGTACTCAAAAAGTCAGATGAACTGGAAGCAAAGGCAAAGAGGCTAAGCATGCACCTTGGACAGCCTGCTTTCCTTTCCTTTCCTTTCCTTTCCTTTCCTTTCCTTTCCTTTCCTTTCCTTTCCTTTCCTTCCTTTCCTTTCTCTTTCTTTGTCCTTCCTTCCTTCCTTCCTTCCTTCCCTTTCTTTCTTTCTTTCTTTCTTTCTTTCTTTCTTTCTTTCTTTTGACTGAATCAATGAATTTGATTTCTATGAACTACTTCACAGACATGCAGAGAAAAAAAAGCTTGGCAGGAATAGGGGAAGGGGGGAGGAATCTAAATTAAATATCACAGTTGCCTGCAGTTTAGTTTCTGACAAAAAACAAGCAGTTTTCCCTGAGAAGCATGTGTCCTATGTCAGGAAGAAAAAAGAACAATTAGCACTCTTCTTACATGAGATCTTCTTGATAGCACCATGTTAATTTTAATCATTTAATTTAAAATGTTAATTTTAATCATTTAATTTAAAATGCTCTTCTATTTTTTTTTTTAACTGCTGGTCAATAAACTATATATGTATTTGACTTTCACCCGTGTCATACTTTCCACGGAAAGCATGGTTTCTCTGACCTCCCAGCTTACAGCAATGAGGTTTTCCCCTTCACTTCTCCTGGCTGTCCCACAGATCAGCACCTCCTTTATACTGTTTCTTACTGTTCTATCTATCTATCTTTCTAATTATTTACATTATTAAGTATAAAATGTCTGATTTCCCTAAGTACTAAGTTTGATGCTTGGTATCTCTGACATTTCTCTTTGACACTTCTTGTTTTATTTTTATTGTTAAAGTACATCCTCAGTTTTTCAAATGCATGCTTTAGCCTGTGATTATCTTTTAAATTTTTTTTTTAGAGCAATTTTTGTGAAACTATGGATAAGTCAAAAATTCATGTTATTTTCTAATATGAGTTCTGTTGTGGAACCAATGCAGTGCAGACGGCTTGAAATATCAATGAAGTGTTTGCGAAGGATGTGGCTAATGAACACACAGTATGTTGATGTTTGAGAATTTCCATTCTGGTAATTTTAATCTTGAAAATGAGTCACGTGGTCGACCTGAGACCAAGGTAGGTAATGGTGAGCTGACAGCTGTAGTGGAAGTGAATCCATCTCAACCTACGTGTGAATTAGCAGCAAGGTTCGATGTTACTATTCCAACAATATTAGACCATTTGAAACAAATGGGCAAGGTAAAGCAGCTGGATAGATGGGTTCCGCATGAATTAAACAAGTGTCAGAAGAGAAATCATCTCGAAGCTTGCCATTCTTTGCTGTCACGACATAAGGACAAACCATTTCTGCACCATATTGTTATGTGTGATGAAAAATGGATTCTTTTGGACTATGGCAAGCATTTGGCACAATGATTGGATAAAAATGAAGTGTTGAAACACAGTCCCAAACCGAATATTCATCAAAAAAAAGCTAACGGTGTCTGGTGGTCCAGCGCTGGTATTATCCACTACAGCTTCATGAAACCTGGCCAGTAGATTACAGCAGATGTTTACTGCAACCAGTTAGACAAAATGATGAGGATGCTTGTGATTAATCAACTGAGACTGGTCAACAGAGACAGGACAATCCTCTTGCAAAACAACGCTCAACCATGTCACACAAACACTGCTGCTAAACCTACAGAAGCTCGACTTGGAAACTCTCTATCATCCACTGTATTCACGAGACCTTGCACTGACTACCACTTCTTCCAGGCTTTGGACCACTTTTTGCAAGGAGAAATAATTCAATTCCTAACAAGCTGTGGAAAATGCCTTTCGTAATTTCATTGCCACTTGCTCTTCAGGCTTCTTCGCTGCTGGCCTGATCAAGCTATCATTAAGATGGCAAAACTGTGTCGATAGCTTAGGTGCATACTTTGATTAATGTTACTGCTTCTTGTTTGAGATACAATAAACTACACTTCTGACTCGAAATTGGACTTTCATATTTAATGACCTCATCTATTGGTCTCCTAGGTCTACTATAACAAAATACCGTAAACTTGGTAACTTAAAACAATAGAAATTAATTCTCCCGTGGTTCTTGGGGCCAGAAGTCTGAAATCTCTCCAGAAGCTCTAGGGAAAAAAATTCTTCCTTACCTCTTCCAGCTTCTGGTGGCTCCCGGCACTCCTTGGTTTATGACTGCATCACTCCAGTCTCTGTCTTTGTCTTCTCATGGCCTTTTCCACAGTTTCTAGGTCTTGTCCTCTTCTGTCTTTTATTAGGGCACTTGTCATTGGATAATCGAGGATGATTTCATCTTGAGATCATTAATTTGTCACATCTGCGAAGACCTTTTTCCAAATAAGGTCACATTCACAGGTTCCTAGGGTTAGAACATAGCAGTATCTTTTGGGGGCCCACCATTTGACTCACTACTCTATCTGTCATCTATCTAACTATCTTATCAAAATCCTCTTTGTTTTTTGTTTTCCAGGGTGCTGAATAGTAAACAGTAGTTGATAATACATGCTTGTTCATTTGAAAGTGGGCCTTATTTTAAAGTGACCCAAATTAATGGCTGGGGTAATTGTCCCATCTTGTCTCACCTTGCTTTAAAGATGTTCCATCATTAGCTCTGAGCAACACATGGATATAGACACTCCAGCCTTGTAAAGCAAATGTGTGTTTCATACTAAAGACCAAACATCTAATAGCCACACCAAAAGGACGAACAGTCAGTAAATTATACTGTTATTATAACCTATAAGATTTCTGTTTTTCTAGGTGTTAATCCTTAGGCTGCAATTAACTTCCTAGGTGGTCTTGAGGATTACTGGCTTCCAACAAGGTGTAAATGTCTCAGTTGAATTGACCCTATTTACTCTCTATTAATTTAGGTGCCCTAGCAGAGAGGGGAAAAATTGATCAGAGCTGTAAAAATGGAGGGAGAAAATTATAATATTAATATGCTTTGCTCTTATTTGATTTACTGAATTGAGTAAGTTATAAAACAAGGGCAGACATTTACCATGTTCTCTGTTAGTTCTGGAAGCAGCGTGGTAGAAAGGAGCCCATGGAGATGGTCAGGCTACCTGAGCTCTGGATCTGGAGGCTGGGGCCTGGCTCTCCTGCCATCTGTGTGACCTTGGACAAGCCACTTAATTTCTCTGGGCTGAAAAATGGAAGTTTCCTACCTTTTCAGGAACTCAGATGGGATGAGCCAGTGGTCTTCACACTTTGTTCCATTGTGCTGTGCCTGCCCTCTTGTCTTCCCTGACACAATCCTCTTGGTTTTTTCTGATTAGAAACTGAGTTTGGTTCAGAATTAAGAAACGACGGTGTTTTTGTTTCTTCTTCACCTGCTTGCAGCGGAAAGCCACAAGGAAACACAGATGGTGAAGATTAAAGAGGAACCCATGGAGGTTGACATCCAGGACTCCCATGTCTCGATATCACCCAGCCGGAATGTTGGCTATAGCACTTTAATCGGGCGAGAGAAAACCGAACCCTTACAGAAGATGCCAGAGGGCAGGGTTCCCCCAGAGAGAAGCCTCTTCAGTCAGGATATCTCTGTGAAGATGGCTTCCGAGCTCCTCTTTCAACTGTCGGGTACGTTCATGTGCAGAAAAATGTCAATAATTGGAAATCGTTGGAAGGAAAGCCCTTCTAACAGAGTTAAAAAACAAAAACAAAAAAAATCCAACCTGAATTATAGGATTTTTTTAGACAGAAATCAATTTTGTTGCTTTAATGCATGTACTGCCATCCAAACTAACAGTTAATAAAGTGTTGCCAAGTAGGATTCCTGCCAAACTTTCTTTAATAAATAGTTAAGAACCATTTGAAACTAGAACTCTATTCAATTCTCTGCAAATGATTCCTGTTGACTGGGCTAAACACCTCACCTCTAATTTTGCTTAGGCAAAAAATTGATCTCATTAACAGTTTTTGTTTTAACATGCAAAAGATAAACTTCAGTTTACTCCAGCAGTGACTGAATTACCATGAATTCCAAATTAGTGTGGCCTGAATTAATGACTTTTTTTGTCTCTTGCCAAAACAAAAGCAAAACAAAGGAAAAGCGAAAGATGAAAGTATGAGGTCTGTTTGTAGCTATAGCCTTAGGTAGAACTGTTTCTGTAAACCCACTTTTTGTACTTCAAATACTTGGAATTCAAAAGTGCTGTAATCAGCAGCTCAGTGAAGTATCTTGATAAAATACCTGAGGTGCCCAGTACATAGGTTGTTCCTTTTGTCGGCATTTTTGAGCCACATTCCATTTGTCCCCAACAAATTTAATATGCTATTATTTTTTGGACATGACTGAGATTGGTAATGTAGACACATAAAAGATTCAGGTTTTGATAGAAATACATACTTACACCTTGTCCAAAGTCAAGCATTGGTGTACATAGTACATATTGAACTTTGTGTATCAATAACGTTTGTTACTAATGTTTGATAAACTTTTTTATTATGGATAACAAATTCAAAAACACCCATTAAATTTCTCATTATGTGTAAATGTTCACTTGTTTTCTCTCTTAAGGAAAATACAAGGAAAGGGAAAAGAAAGTAAAATCTGTGTGCCACCACAATAGTTCACCTTGTCATTGGCCTGGTGACACAGCTTCTAGCTGTATAATTATCAAATGGTGCTGAAGATGGTGGCCTCCAGGTCCTCAAACAGGGACTGTATTTGTGCATATCCCTGCAGTAGTGGAAATTGTTAATTCAGTAAACTTAATAGGACACATAGAGTTTTGCAAGCTCCACAATACGTGAGATACATTTTTTAGAGGCTGAAGTATATCTAAAAACAACATAACTTTAATAATGACTGAGGAGTTAAAATTTGCAAAAGTGAGACCCGCGTGGTTCTTTTCAGAAAGTTTCTGCCTCTACCCGTACACTATCATGGTCTCTATCAGCTAAAGACTTTGTGTCTGAGAGTTCTCACCCTGGCACTGTCACTGCCTGGGTGACCTCAGACAAGTCATTTAGCCCCGATTTCCTGTTCTCTGAAAGAATACTGGCTGTGAATCCAAATTCACCCTCATTGTCATTGTTGAGTGGACAGAAAGGAATTGTCCATGCAAACATGCATGCAGTAGCTTCTGACTAGTATTAGAAAGTGTGGGACAGATGTTATAAATCTTTTTTAATTTTTTTTCAAAAATCCACAAGATTAGGAGTTTTTACGTGCCCTGCTATTGAAATCTGAAACCCTTATAGAGTTGGCCAGGTTTTTTCTAGCTACTTAAAAGAAGCCATTGAGAGCTGTGACCATCAGGGTAGGGTCTTCACATTTGAACTGGATTGGGAAGGCCAGAGTTCAACTTTTGTGCTCTTGAAAGCTAATTAAATAATTTCTGACAGCTGGTAGATACAGACCTCAAGCCACAGTAAGGGAGGGTCTGCCTCTTCTTGTCTCGTGATATTTTTTGTCCCTTGTGACATTTATCAGAATAAGCCCTCAATGACTGCAGCACCAAGAGGTCTTAGGCTGGTTTTATATCCTGTCTCACCAAGGGGCCTAACAATACAGAATCTTAAAGGTTGTCATCAAAGTCAGAGGCAGAACAGTTGCAACAACTGCAGTTTTCATGCTGAATCAGAGGAAAGCAGAAATTTTCAGCTGGGGGAAGATACAGTATAAATAGCTGTTTCTGTGCATGTGTGTATAGGTATGTGTGAACACATATTTACTCAGGCCTGATTAAAACCAGACAACACACTTGGAATTTGTTATTAAGTTTTTCCCTTTGATTGGTTTTTAATGAAATATTTTTATGGTTACTGTTTACATACTTTTGACGATTATCTTTTCCAGTAAGACAGGGACTATTTGGATGTTTAAAAAAGAAATCAGAAAAAAAAAAAGAAAGAAAAAAAGAAATGTTGAGGGTGTTTCTACTTAAGACCAAAAGATGAAAGTTAAGTGAGAACTGCCTGAGAGGTATCTGTGTTTCATTCTTTCTCCTTACAGAGAAAGTGAGCAAAGAGCACAATCACACGAAAGAAAACACCATCCGGACAACCACCAGGTAAGTCACTTTGTGCAGCAGGGGAGGGCGTCCTCTCAGAGTACCCCTATGTGGGCCATCAGGCCCGCATGGCATGTTGAACGTTGTTCCCAAACCACTTTCTCCCAGTGGTAAAGGAGTCACGTGCTTTACCAACATTCTCAACCAGAACTTCTCAGTTGGTAGAAACAATACAGAAATCAAGGACAAAGTGGAAGACCAATAATATTTATTAGACATCTAATGGGAGTCATGTTCTGGGGAACTTGCCATATATTATTGTTTTTTATTCCCTACAGTAATTTTTTGAAATAGATGTTATTATTATCATATTTGCAGGAGTTTCTTGACCTGAGAGCTTAAATGGGTAGCGTGGCTGCGAGTGGGGCCTGGGTCTGTGTCTCACGAAAACCTCACCCTGTCTTATTGTAACTATGCTCCTAAGTGGCTCTGCAGCTGTGGACTGATAATTTGTCACTAAGGATATCCAAACTTTTTTTTCCATACAGCACTGCTTGGAGGGCAAAAATTTTTTAAGCTGAAGAAAGACAATGCTTTTTTAAAATTGCAAGAATATTGATATCATTCACGACTGTGGGCAAGGAAGTTTTCCACTTGCCAAAGGCAGTTTGAGGAGGTCAGCCAGTGTAGGCTGCCCGTCAGTCTGCCAGTGCAGAAAGGGGTGGGCAGCCAGTGTGGCTGTTCTTACAGAGCCTCAACAGCCACCGCAACCTGAAATGTTGTAGGCCGGAGGCAACAAGGGAAAACTCCACCACTGCAGAGAAGCTCAGGGAAAATGCGATCTCCACTTTTGAAGGACCATCCTGCCCTCCCAAACGTCCCTTCAGTTTCTGAGTTAGCCCAAGATAGAAGCTTTATAGGATGAACAAGAGGAAAATGAGTTTATAGGATGAACAACTAGGATAGGGAGACTAGCCGTGAGCTACCTAGTCTTTAAGTCAAGAACTTTGCTTTCCTGAGAAAGCAGAGGTAGATTCTTCCTGATGGGAGTAGTTGATGGGTTTTCTGTTTCAAATTCTTGCAACAAAAGATAAGTGATGTTTTTCTTTTTGATGTGATATGAATTGACCTCAGAGCATCGTCAGGCAGGTGGGCAGTACTCATTTGAACTTTAACCTGAGATTTTTTTTTTTATTCCATTAATTGGAAATTAGGGATATCAAATATCAAACAGTAATTAAAACAGAACCAGCTTGGCTCACACTGGGTCTTTATAATATTAGGGAAAGGAACCTGCTAATAGAACAGAAGAGTGGAATGTATTGGCCTTGTCTCCGTATATAAGTACACAGATGGAAAACCAGACTCGTGAAGATGGAGTGTGGATTGCTTGTACTGGGAAATGGATCTGGGGCGACGGAAGGGCTGTTCTGTATATTAAGTTGGATGCCTCAATCAGAGATGGGAGCTACTATAGACTCCAGCCTACCTCCTTGTACATCCTATCTTAAGGCTATTTAATATATCTGCTTGTGTCCGTGAGTCGAAACGCTAATGAAGTTGGTCAGATTGGTAGACATTTGAAGACAGCAGACTAAAAATAACAAATGTTAATTTTAATTTGCTTCCATGGGATTCTTGAAGTGCCATAGGTCAGGTCCCCTAGAGAAGGGATTCCTGTGGAAGTGCTTTATTGAGGGATACTCTCAAAGGACCCTGCAGGGAGGTGATGGGAGCAGGCTAGGGAAAGAGAAGGAGAAGGAGCTGGGCAAAGATACGGATTTAGCTGGTTTCTAACTTAAGCTCCATCCCCCAGAGAGATTCATGTGCTTCAGATCACCCCCTGCAGGGGATGTGTAGCTTCCCAGGTGAGTGGGGCTTCAATGGAGAGGGCAGTTGGCAACCAACACTCACAGCAACTCCACTAGTGCCGCACTGAGAATCTCTAGGACCCCAACAGCATGTTGTATGGAGGTTTCTGCCAACTCTTTTAAGATTACATGACAGCATTTATACAGCGTAAAGGTATGCTGCAAAACCATGTTATTTTATGCTTTTCAGGTGTTCTCTGAGAAGAGGTAAGAGGAGGTCTGAACTGGCCCCAAACAATTGAAATGTGCCTCAAGCCTAAATTGCGTTGGCTGGAGCTGAAGCATGATTATAGGATAGCAGAGAAATTTTTTTAACCATTTGGCAAAAATGTAGCAATCCGTAAATTCTTCTCTTTCTGGGAGATCATGAGTGAGAGGAAATCTGCATCAGATCTTTTGCCCAAAGCAAAGGAAGAGGTGCTTCCTGTGAGCCCCCAGCATGATATAGTGTTCAGAAATCAGTTTTAAAGAATTCTTGGCTTATAGTTCTATAAAATCTTTGGTGTGTTTTTATTTTTCCTTTGAGTAGGCAACTATTAGCCTATCCACAAATAGATCTCTTTTTTACCTCTCACCTCATACTTCAGGTGGAATAGAGTCAAGTTGCTTTATGCCAAGAAATCCTCTTTAACCTGAGTTAACTCATATCAGGGACAGGAAAAAAATGCCAACTCTCCCTCTACTTTTCTGATTCCTATTTTAGAAGGAATTCTTGCATGCATAAGATCAGTGTATGAATTATGTCTTAAGGTGTGATTTGTGATACATTTCAAAAAGATGTACATCAAGCCTCCAAATTTCCATATCTTCATATTTTTAAGTATTTAATGAAGTGTTTGTTTAGTAATCAGATTTCGTGTTTTTAATTTCCTAGAAGAAGCTGACTATTCAGAAGGATAGCTTATATAATTAGAATCAAGTTCAGAATTTTCTGTGTTTTGAGAGTTGCTAGGGTACACTTCAGATAGTTTAGTTGTAAAGGGCAGCTGTAGGATGCTGGCCTCAGCACCAAGATTAAGCCTTTCCCTGCCTTTCTCACGGTGATGGATGCCTAAGCCCTCCACGAATTGCTGCTCTTAGTGTCTGGGTATCTGAAGGCGTGGTGGGGGAGGCACAGGGACACGATACTGAAAAAAGGAGCTGATTGGCTCCCTGTCCTCTATAAACCCACAGCTTTCCCCGCAGCTGTTTATCCCTATTGATCTTGACACTCATTGCAACCACAAGAACTAAGGAAAAGTGTAGCAACCCAAGATGAAACACTGTATGGCTTGGAATTCCGATGTGTGCTTACCAGTGAGACATGGGAATGCTGATTTCCATGCCCAGAAGCCAAGAGACCATGATGCATGTGGATGTGTACAGTTAACTCTCCATCCTGTAAGGGCTGATGGCTGCACCTCCCTCTTCATCGAATCCTCCCTTCTCATGTCTGTCCATTGTCAACTCTCCTCTTTGTTTTTACCTCTGTTATAAGATGGGCAGATATGGAGAGAAAAAATGATGTGAGACAGCATTCCTTGTTAGCAGTTTTTTCAAAGAGGTTTAGGTGAAGCTAAAGGTTGAAACTAATAACTACCAAGTTTCCTGGGCCATTGGTTTCTACCTCATTTAAAAAAAAAAAAACTCTTATAATGGACAATTTCTAATATACAGAAGTAGAGAGCATATACCTTCACCGAGTTTAAAATTACCAATTCATAACCCACAATGTTTTATCTATCCCCCTCCCCCATTTCCCTTCCCTCTGGGTTATTTTGAAGCAAATCCCAGAAGTCATTTTAAGAAGTGGTTTGAGAATGCCTTTCTTTTCATCCTAAGAACTTAGACTCAGCTGCTTAAATTAGGATCATCTTCCCAAAAGTGAAGGAGAAAACAATCCACCAAAGCATACCATGTAGCCAGGCAGAAAAATCAATCTACTTAGCAGCTGAAATGATTGAACCATGTGGTCCTGCTCACCAATGCCTTGACCTTGTCCCTCCGCCCTTGTTTGTGCCCTCATAGGGGCACTTCCATTGAATCAGTCTTTTAGTTGGAACTTCACTGTAAATGCTAAAACTGCAGTCCTTTTGGCTGTTTAGAGTCTAGAAAATTCAATCCAAGTGTGGTTGTGGGTCTCCTTTGAGATAGCGTGTGGACTGAGTGTTCTTAATGCTATCCTATCTGACAAATGAGATGAGGAGAGAGTCCCAGCCAGACCCATCAGTACAGAGGGACCAAACATTTATGAGACTAATAAAATCCTAATGTTTCTATTTCCTTTCCCAGCACAAGCCTAGGTTCTGCAGGGAGCAGATAACCAGCTATTATGATCATTTGGTAGATGAAAATACATGAGGCATGATATCATAACCAGATCTCAAAGTTTAATGGAATAAAAAGAAGATCTACATCTTTTGACATGGACCATCACCCAGCCAGATGCTGGATAAGATCGAAATAGGAAAATGGAACCCAAGAGTAAGAATCAGATAGCTCCTGGCAGGTGAATTGGACATGCTCAATGTTGTGTAACACCATGAACTTCAAACAATGGCTGCCAAGAACCCTCTCTTCGTTATTTGTTCTCTCTTTTCCCCATTAATAATTCAGTGTCCATAGGGATATAAGATTGCAGGCCTATAAGAAAAACTTCTCACACCTGGCTTGCTTTATTCCAAAAGCAAGGAAGTGTTTGCCTGAATTGTTCTTTTCTCCATTACTAAACAAAAGTGGAAGTGAGAAAATCAGAGAAAGATAGACTCATATCATGCTGTGCAGACCAACATTTAATTTGCTCAATTTTCAGAATTTGAAATGCGGGCTATTTTTCTATGATTTAGATAATGGCACATAGTGTTTACTAAAAGACATATTCACTTGGAATTGTCCAATGTAGAATTTTCCTGTGTGATGGTTTGGATATGTGTCCTTAAATATTTATGATTCAGTAATAGAAATTGCCCAAATTTGTAAAAGCATGATGTGCTGCTTCAATTCATGCAATTTTCCCTTTTCATTTCTTTGGAAGGCATAAGAGAATAATGCTCTATTACCTTAAAAAGTAAAAGATTACTTTTAAAGAATACTAAATTAGACAGAAGCAATTAAGAAACAGGAAACAACAAGGCAAATGAAATTGGTGATTTTTGAGTAGTTCTTCATATATTCTCTTTACCCTTTATATTTGGTGACTTTAAAATTAAATGCACTGAGAATTCTATTTCTAAAGGATGGAAATTGCTACTAATTTCCTGGAGTCCCTTCAGTTAGGTCATTCAGTTCTTTTTGGGTGAAGTCAAGGCTGTTTTGGGGCCACATGGTGCCATTATAAATTTTAAAAAAACGCCCTTCCTCAATGTACTGCCATCTACTGGAATACTGTCACAATAAATGTTTAAATCTTTCATGATCATGCCTATTTAGATGTGGCTTTTGTGCAGCGCACAGCCTGCACCACTCTCGGTAGCTGCCCTCACACAATGTTGACTTGAGAACCTTTTCATTGGAAATATATTCTTTTCAACTTCTCTTTGAGTTTTATTTTTCGAAGAAATTAAAACTCATCCTTGAAAACTAGATTACTTTTATATACACACAATAACCTGAAACTACTTTGTGTATTGTTACCATTTGCCATTTGGTTTTTTTTCCCTTCTCATTTCAACAGGCTTTTCTCAGTACTTTCATCTATTCTTATACTCCATTGTCCTATAGGTATTACCCTCTGCCATTTTTCCTCCCATTTGTGACATCTATACTGAATTGTTATGTTGAAACAAAATGCTTCCAGATTGTTTAGGGCTGTGTTACTCTTCAGAGGCAAGTTTAAGTCTCTTTTTCAGGATCTGAAGAGGGCTGTGCCTTTCTCTTCATTTCTCATGGACATTCCCATCTTTATTTCTATTGGCTTGCAATAGTATTCTATCTTGTTTGTGTAACTTATAATAGCCAGGTATGAAGTGTAAATTGATTTAGTCCCTCTTAGCAGGCATCTTAGCACCTATGTTCTCCTCTAGCTACCTTTGACAGGTTATGCAGAGGTGATATGATATAACCAAAAGGTATATGTGGCTTAGGCATTGGCTTAAGTCCTGTACTTCATAGCTGGGATTTTCTCTCAAGAGTGTCTTCATGGTTGTTACTAGAAATATATCAACTATTCAAGGATTGACCTCTGTTTAGGGACAAAGCAGCCCTATTGCATGATGTGGCAAGCCAGGGAACTATTATTTCACTAGCGTTATCTACCCCTTCCACATGTCAAAGAGTCTTGCATCACTCCCGAGAAGACTGAGCTCATCTGCGCTCAGTTCACCTCAGCAGAAAGCTCATTGTCCTTTTTCATGTATAAAGTCAGATTCCTGCGGGAGATCCAGGTCCCTCCACGAGCTGACATTTTGAGTATCCGGGCGTGCAGTGTTCACTTCCTCGGTCTGCGCTTGGCTCTGGCTCTCCTGGTCTGGCCTCTCCGCCGCACAGCCCTCGACAAGGCCTGGCATTGTACTCCTTGTCCCGAGAAGTTTCCTGGCTCCACAGTGGTTGAATGCTAGAGCCACAGCAACAGGAGCTTGTTCCTTGAAAACCCGGTGTTAGGTTGTAAGTATTGGCCGGCCTTTAAGACAACCTCAAATAGGAGGCATTTATACTTTTCGGAGAAGAAAATATAAAACATTACCAATATATATTTTCCTATTTTCCTAAGATGCTGTATTTTTCTTCTCAATATTTTTACAGCCTCTTCCTTCCATAGCTTTTGGGCCTCTGAAATGGAAGCATACCGATATACTGAGGCTTATAATTTAGATACAGTTGTTTTTGCCTGAGTCTTTTACGACTGTCTCTCACAGTTTACTCTTTTTTTTTGAGACAGAGTCTCACTGTGTTGCCCAGGCTAGAGTGTGCCGTGGCGTCAGCCTAGCTCACAGCAACCTCAAACTCCCGGGCTCAAGCGATCCTTCTGCCTCTGCCTCACGAGTACCTGGGACACCATGCCTGGCTAATTTTTTCCATATATTTTTAGTTGTCCAGCTAATTTCTTTCTATTTTTAGTAGAGACGAGGTCTCACTCTTGCTCAGGCTGGTCTCAAACTCCTGAGCTCAAGCGATCCTCCCGCCTCGGCCTCCCAGAGTGCTAGGATTACAGGCGTGAGCCACCGCGCCCGGCCCCTCACAGCTTACTCTTGACAAGACTTAAGAGTCTTTTCAAAAGTAAAGGATCCTAAACAGTAAAACTTAATAGTTTTTTTTTTTTTAAGTTTTAAAAGTAACTTATTTCTAGAGAATATAGGAACATAAAAAGAAGGAAAAAAAATCACTTTTAATCCTACCACCTAGAAAGAGCCACTGCTAAGTCCATGCTGTATATCCTTGCTGATTTTTTTCTACACACATATATATATATATACTTTCTCATAAAAACTGAATCCTACTATGTATACAGTTTTATAATTTCTTTTCACCTAGAAATATATTAAGAACATCTTTCCACATCAGTAATCATAACCCAATATTATTATTTTAATATTCACATAGTATTCAATATTTGTATGTGTCATAACTTACTTAGTCCCATTATTGGATATCAAAAGTCTCTCCCAAAATGGTTGATAATATAAATACTTTTAGGATAAAATGACTCAAAACAGCATTCACATTTTTTAGGCTTTGGCTGTGAATTGTCACATTGACTTCCAAAAAGATTGAATCTACGATTCTACCAGGAGCTCGTGAGAGAGAGAGAGAGAGAGTGAGAGAGGGAGAGAGAGAGACAGGAGAGAATATTTCAAAGGCCTGGCTAACTCTGTGCTTTCGCATTAAAAAAAATTTTTTTTATCAACTAGGGAGTTAAAAATCGTATCTTATAGTTAACACTTTTTCACTTATTGATTCCTAGTGATATTAAGCATTTTGTTCATGGGGAGGTGCTTGCATTTGTCCTTTCATGTGTTTCCTTTTACAGTCATTTATTATTCTGTTTGGTAGTTTGTCTGGGTTGGATTTTTTTGTTTGTTGCTGTTGGTTTTTATTATCATAAAAACTGTCAAACCAAAGTAGAGAGGATAAAATAGTAAATCACTATAGCTCTATCACCCAGATTAAACAAGTATCAACATTTCACCGCACTTGCTTCACCAATCCTCTTTCTTCCCTATATTTTAAATCACATCCCAGATACCATATATTCACTCTCAGATTCTTTGGTATATATCTCTAAAAACAAGGATATTTTTAACAATACCATTTCACATCTTGCGAAGTTGACAATACCTTTAGTTTTTATTTGATGGGCGCCAGCCCAGTGAACAGCCATATGAATGAAATAGAAGAAGAGGAAACACATCTTAGCTTTCTTGTCGCTTCCAAAGATTAAAGAAGAAAATCTGATGCCTGTTTGGGTAGTAGAATGATGGAATGACCTTGGTTCCCCTCTGCCCACAAGCCCCCATTTAGAAACCCACTGAATCTGCAATGCCAGCCTTAATTTTGAGATAAATGCCCCAGCAGAAGCTTGCCAATGTATAGAGATTAATTCAAGTTTTATTCGCTACAGTCCCTTTTTCTTTGAAAATGTGTGAGCCCAACATGATCGATGACTGGGTTTCCAGGCCTAGCCTGCTGGGGTCATAGGAGGTCTCTGTTATGTCCTTTCTAAGTTTGAACAAGGAATTTTCTGTTTCAGCCGATCAGGGCAGAGACTCACAGTCATTTTAATCTTGAGCTCTTTTCTCCACCCCCACATCCCCTGATCTGCCACCCAGGGTTCTTTTTATTACAATAAATAAATAAGTAAATAAAATCACTCAGGAACAGGGATCCTCATTTCTGTGGTATTGAAAAGAGAAGGACAGTGTTCATGAGTACTAGTAAAACTGCATTTTCTTTCATTTTAGATTATCTTTTTAATTGACTATAAGAATGTTAGTAAGAAAACTGACACTGATTTTTATACTAACATGTTAATAACTGGGCACATTTGAGAAGCAGCAGCTACATAATCTCTCCTCCAAATGAAACTGAGGGCCCATGCTGGAAGTTAGGAAGACCACACATGGTCCTAGGTCACAGAGAGTGATTGCTATCCCAGAACAAAATGACCATATCAGGGTTTTCTTTAGTTCACATGATATTGATACACCTGTATTAAATTTTGGCATTTTATTTTCTAAAAAGTGTTCAAAATTCTTTTACAAAAATATGTAGAACTAAGCATTTAATATATTCCAAATGTAATCACTTATGAATATATTATAAAACGTATAAATATATAAAAAAGTAATATTTAACATCTATTACTCTATTATAAATATTTAGCAACTAAGTCAAGGAAAGTAATATTTGAGAAAAACAAAATAAGCACTACCTAAAAATGAAGAAATTGCATTAATCATGAAAATTAAGTGGAAAAGGAAATAATGTTAATCTTTTTAAAAAATGGAATACCCAAAAATAAAGTGTGACAATGCTTTTGTTTTTGAGCACATTTTCATGTAGTCTATTCCAGCTTCTCAGAAAGTTTCTCCTGACCTTAAAGTACTTAAGGAAATAAATGTTGAGAAGATAGTTACAACAAATCCAAATATTTCCCTTATTCCTTATCTTCAAATAATCCCATCTTTTTTATTTGATATGTTTGAGAAACTTTAAAAAAAACCAAAAACCTTTTTTTTTTTTTTTCCTTTGGCAAGGACTATAATCTGCTATTGTTAGAAAGCCAGTTTTTGTTCAAAGAAAACATTTCCGGTTTGTTCTCATTTCCTTTAATTTCATTATGTAGACATGGAGATTCCATATAGAAGTTACCTGTTTGTATTTTGATTCTGTCACATGCCTGGTCCACATATTCAGAAAGTCCTTGAACTAAAGTAAGAGTTATTCTTGGAATAACTGTGGTCTTTCACGCCTGTCTCTTCTTGTGGCTTTTGCAGGCATGGAAGATTGTTTTCTCAACCCCTGCTTCCTGTTCACTGCAAAATGTTAATACCATGTGTAACTCCTGGAGTGTGTCTCAAGGTCTAAGTGGTTCAGAGGTCAGAGTTTTTAAAATACCAATTCAGTGGTTTTAGGCAAATATATGGTATTTAGGTTCTTAAAAAATAATGTGATATATCAATACTGAAAACCGGTATTGCAGTGACTGGATAACTGGTACTGAGCAGAGAGGAGGGAGGCCCTGTTAACAGGAGGGTAGAAAGCCATCTGGGGAGGTGGCCCAGGGGCCGAGGTCTGCTTAAGAGGTAGTGGCTACAGAGAGGACACATTCACTCCCAAAGAACTTTCCACTCCAGACTGGGGCTTCCAGCTCTCCTTTTGCAACACAGAGCTTCTCAGACCTATCTAAGTCAGACCTCTCTGAGTCTTAAAATTTCCTTACAGTAAAACAAAAGAAAATAAAAACCTAAATTCTTTTAGACATGCCTTATCTAGCTTTTGGAAAAAATCTGGAAGCCCTGTTAGATTGCTTGACACACAGCTAAATAAACAATCAAGTACTTTTACTTGGAAATACATCTTTTTAAAAATTATTCACTAAAGAAATTTGTGCAGATAGAAGTCAGAATATCACTTCAGGGTGATTTGCCAGAAACGCTTACATTTAACAGAATTTCATTCCACCCTCAGCTACTTCTATGTCCTTATGAGTTCTGAGTTAAAAACTCCTTATAGTGCAAAGTCTTTTCCTTCTTTGTTTAATCTTTTTCTTTTCTATTTGCCATTCCCAAGTTTCGTCTTGAAAGTTATGATGGTCTTTTAGAAGGAAAAAAAAGTATTTTTGTTGCTCCTTTAAAATTATCGTGTCATTACTAAACAAAGGTGTTTTCTTAACTTTCTCTTACCTCCCGTATCCACCTTTTTGTTTTTGGTTTTTTATTGCTGTCAACGTGAGAATTCCCGTAGCACTTCGGTTTTGATGGTGGCACACAGGGAGGGATGGTTTTTAAGTAGATGGCCTTCTATTGTGCATGAAGCCGAGCTCCCTGTTGGCCCTCAGATGTTAAAGGTGGAAATATTTGTGCCACAATCGGCACTTAGCAAAATGTATCACTATTTAGAGCCATAATCTTTTATGGACTGTTTTATTATTTATTGTAAATCTTTTCTTTTTGCGGCCCTGGCTGTTGACCCCATAGCCCATGCCGTCTGAGGCCGGAATTGTCCAGTCACAATGACAGCACTGCCCCATCATATCTTAGCCTGTAGATTTTCTACAGGAGAAAAATAAA
This sequence comes from Eulemur rufifrons, assembly GCF_041146395.1. NCBI lineage: Eukaryota > Metazoa > Chordata > Mammalia > Primates > Lemuridae > Eulemur > Eulemur rufifrons. The sequence goes on along the minus strand of NC_091000.1, from coordinate 32,205,243 downwards.
AATACACTTTCGACATCCATTTCACTTTTTTCCAGAAAAGAAACTCAAATAGATAAAAGTTTTATAAGATTGTCTTTTCTAAGTAACAAAACCCATAAAAAGTAATGGAGGACTTGGACCATTTAAGTACATATCGTCAACTTCCAAATGCTACTGCTGAATATTTATTGAACATTTATATGAATTAGCCAAGTTTTCCAGGTAGCTTGTCTTTGTCCAGGGCCAAAGGGAATATCTTGTAGTAATAGTAGATGGTGATTTTGTTGAGAAAATAAGTGATGATCCCTTCCCCATTAGTTGTTAGTTTCAACCTCCTCCTTTATCTTTTTTTTACCAAAAATATTAACCAGAAATAAATCTTTTTTTTTAACAATTTTGCCTTTTCCTTTTTTGGGGGCTCACTTTCTGATGGAGGGGCTTTTTCATAATAAAATGATTAAAATTGAGGCAGCTGGAGAGTCAGAAACAAGAGCCATACGGCATTCACAGACTGTCTTCTTTTCTGGAATAATTGGTAACCAACTTAAGTTACTATTGAAAGAGGGCACACATGTGCTTCAGAGTACCTTGGAAAGTCTGATTTATTTCATGGATTGTTTTCCTCCCTGGGAGGACGTGTCAGGTACCTCCTGAAACTTCCCTCCGCACCACCCACTCCCATCAGTGACAGTCCCTGAGCAGCATGAACAAGGTTCCAGCCTCACCACCACTTGCCAAGGTGCCTTGCCCACCACAGAGCCAGGTGGCAGCTTGGAATGGATAGGACACTGCATTCTATGGTCACCGTGAGGCCAGGGAGGGGGGAAAGAGCTTGTGGAATACCATCTCAATGTTCCAAAAATGACCTTGCTCAGCTCAGAGTTAAAAGTGTAGCGTCATTTGTCCTTTAGAACATGGGCAGAGAGTTCAGGATGACCCATGTCATTGGAGAGCTGATCCTATCAAGCAAGCGCATGCTCTGTAGGGAATGCTCCAAGCTTAGTTTTCCTTCCTTCCGGAAACATGATGCCAATCTGAGCAGCAGAAAGATTAATATACAGATGTGTATGTAGCCATAGTGTTACCATGAGCTTCATATGTCTGCTGAAATAGTTATCCTTACTTCTAATGAAGTAACGGCTTGGTTACCCTTCATGCTTCACTTAGACTCAGTAATGGAGATGAGCTTGCCCTCCAAAGCTGTGGGTACAGGCAATGGAGAATGTTTAGAATGGTAAATTGAACCCATGGGTAGCAGAAGTTTTAGCAAATTGGGCATTTCTTAACTTCTAGAGAGAAGTAAAGACTAAAATCATTTTCACTTGCTCTGTTTCTCGTTGAAAAATTTTTTCCTCGGCTACCCAGGATCCTTCATAGTGAAAAGCTGTTACCCACCCTACCTCTCCCTTCCACTGCCCCTTCTGCTGTCTCTTCCTTTTGCTCGATCTGTTCCAGGATTTCTGGGTCTCTGTTGTCCGTGAATTCACTAGATGTTAAGAGACCACACGAAAGGCAGTGTGGCTGGGCAGGTAAGACCACAGACAGTGAAGCCAGCCTACCTGGATTCAAATCCTGGCTGAGCTCGTGGGCACGGGCAATAATTACTTAACTTCTCTGTATCTAAGTCTCTTCATCTGTAAAATAGGAATGAGACACAGTAGTCCCCCCTTATCCACAGATGATAATGTTCCAAGACGCTCCTGAAAGCATGATTAGTCCCAAACCTTATGTTATACTGTTTTTTCCTATGCATATATACCTGGTAAAGTTTAATTTATAAATTAGGCACAGTAAGGAATTAACAACAATAACTAATAATAAAATAGAACAATTATAACATACGGTAATAAAAGTTATGTGAATGTGGTCTTTCTCTCAGAATATCATATTACACTGTACTTCGGGTGACTGAAACCGTGGAAAGCACAGCCACAGACGTGGGGGGACTACTGGAATAATGGTAGCTACCCCCATAGGGTTCTTGCGAGGACTGAGTGAAGTTAATACACACAAAGCACTTTAAAACAGTGCCACATACTTAGTGTTACTTGCTATTTTTTATTAGCGTGTACTATGTACTAAGAACTTTACCGTGAAATAACTCGTTTTAACCCTTACAGCACTCCTATAAAGGTGATGTTTTTAAATCTCTTTTATAATGATGAAACTGAAGCTTAAAGAGGTTACTGAGTTGACAGAGGTCACTTAGCTGTTAAGTGGCCAATATGGAATTCAGACTCAGATCCTTCTGATCACAAACTCTGCTAAGCCATTGTGCTCCCCACATCCTGGCGTGGACGGATCCAAATGCAGAGCAATGTGGCTGTGTGCTTGGCCTGAGACTGGTGCTCTGTTAACCTGATAACCTTCTCTTTGTAGATACGACGTTACACCAGGCTTGAAGCCACTTTGACTTCTGAAAGTTTCTCCATTGATTCTTCGCCCCCATAAAAACATTGCCAGCCCTTCTGTGCATTTGTTACATTCAGCATGACTCCCTTCTAATTCTCTGCTCTCTCAGAAAAAAATCTTCCCTTTTCTATGCAGGATAAAGCTGGCACCAGGGTAGAAAATTGTTGGCATTGGTATTTCCCTCGGTGATTGTCTCTCTTTCAATTCAGTTTTCTTCTGAGCAGCTCAGTGACAATAGGGCCCCACTCCTGACATCAGTGGGACTCTGCCCTGTTGAGAGAGCCTGGGAAGATGCAGGGCCAGCCCGTTACCACCACTTAGCAAAACCCGGGAGGCTATTTCCAGCCTACAGCAAGGCAGCCTCTGTCTGCTTCACCTAGAAAACGAGGTGAAGATTGTTTTTAAATGTTTTTAAATGGTCTTTACTTGCCCTCTCTTTTAAACTCTTCTTCAATCTGCATGTGTCACTGCTGGCTTGCAGCATTGGCCACCATGTCCCAGTTCTGCTGCATGCCTCGTCTTCTGCAAGCCCCTCAGGCCTCGCTGTCCACTGCAGCCAGACAGAGCTTCCTGAAGCTCCATTCTGTTGCCCCCTTACTTAAGATGCTGCAGTGCTTCTACTATTGTTGGGACAAAGCCGTGATCCCTACCACCTGGAGTCCAGCCTCATCTCCCTCCATAACCCTCTTACCATAGCCAGTGTTGCTGATGGTTATGTTCCCGGTGCCCGGCATGTCATGGGCACTCAACTAGTTCCTGTAAAACTGAGAGAATGAAGGCAGTACACATGTTTCTCTATGGCAGTGATATTTCTAGACACTCTTTAAGGGACCCTCTTGGGATCCTTGCTGCCCCCAAAGGGAGGTCTCTGCATTTCAGTCCAGGCATTTCCATGAGCGCCTCTGAACGCTCAGATTTCAAGGTAATTTCTATAGCCAGAATCACGGTTACATGAAGACTTATTGGCTGACTTTTACCCTGTGCCCACGAGCCTTCTACCTGTGGTGTTTCCCATGTGCACTGTCCACTCAGGCACGAGGATGTCACTGTCGCCATGTGTATGATCTTCAGAGCTAATGATGTGGAAATCGAGAAGTCTTACACCCTGGCTTCACCAGCAACCCTCCAGTGCCTCAAAGTCCTTTGCTCCTTAGCAGTTTTCTTTATGAAAGGGTTGAAAATTAGCCTAATTCTCCACCCCATTTCCCTGCAGCTAACTCTTCAAAATCAAAGTGGCCTTTTCTTTATTCATTTTGTAGAGGCTTTTGTACAAAGGAAACTCAATACTTTTTGCTAACTTGTGTGGAAAAGTTGATTAACTTATGCTTCCTTTTGGGCTAAACAGAGATACAAATTTTAAAAATAGCTCATATTTATTGGTAACTTACTGTTTGCCAGGTACTATGCAAAGCACATTTCAGAAACTCTCTTATTTAATCCTCACAGCTCTTCTGTGAGGTGCAGATACTGTTATCATGCCATTTTATAGACAAGAAATGAAGGCTTGTAAAAGTTAAATAATAACGTGCAAGATCACACAGCTGTTAGTGGTGGAGCTGCTTACTCTGGAGTGTGTGCATTGCCGCCTTGCTGCACTGCCTTACCCTTTAAAGAGTCCCTGTCACTTGCAGGTTAGGAGATGTCTGGTATAAAATGACAATGTATCTGCCCCTACGCTTCTCTCTACTTCTCATCTCCTATTAGCCTAGAGCCAGTTCATTTTTTAAGCCTATTTAAACTTCTTGTCTTTAAGATCTAAATAAAAACCATGCCATACAAATTTGCATTAAATCTATTATAGCTTAACAGTCATGTAAAACCATATATATATACACACACACATATATATATGTATGTATATTTGTTGTTGTTTTTGTTTTGTTTTAAGAGACAGAGTCTCACTGTGTCAGCCAGGCTGGAGTATAGTGGTGCAATTGTAGCTCACTGCACCCTCAAATTTCTGAGCTCAAGCAATCCTTCCACCTGAGCCTCCCAAGTAACTGGGACTACAGACGTGTGCCACCACACCCAGTTAGTTAAAAAAAAAAAAATTGCATGTGTGTGTAGAAACAGGGTCTCGCTATGTTGCCCAAGCTGGTCTTGAACTTCTGGTCTCAGGTGATCCTCCTGCCTTGGCCTCCTGAGGTGCTGAAATTACAGGTGTGAGCCAACGCGCCTGACCTAAAAGTATACATGGACCCGGATGTGGTGACTCATGCCTGTAGTCCCAGCTACTCGGGAGGCTGAGGCAGGAGGATGGCTTAAGGCCAGGAGTTGGAGACTACAGTGAGCTATGATGGGGCCACTACACTCCAACCTGAGTGACAGAGAGAGACTCTATCTCTAATATATATATATATATATGTATGTAATCCTGTCTCTAATATATATCTCTTCCATTTTCATCTTAATATTCCCTTTTAATATTTAATAATAGTAACCATCGCCTTGTGTTGTGGGAGTCCTAGGCTGTGTGCCCTCAGATCTGCTGTTCCTTCCCCTGATGTACTGTTTGGCTGGGGGGAAGGCGGGATGGGGGAGTGATCCCTCCATGCTGTGGTTCCCCACCTTCTGGGAAGGCTTAGCCAGTCAGAGGCCCTGGTGGGAGGTGGGGCGGGGCCTACGGAAGAACTGGGTATTTCTCCACTCTTTCCTGTCTCCGCCACAGCTGCATCTCTAGGGCTGCAGCTCCCACCAGGTGGCCCTAGACGCTGGACACCATTTACCTCCTCCTTCTGTCCCTCCAAATACCAGGGTGGTGGTGGCCTCCTGCTCTTCCTGTCTCTGAGCTGTGTTACTGCACTGTGGACTTTCCACCACTTGGATACCCCGTTCCTGTGGGTGCATTTTCTCAGTTGTAAATAAATAGAGCTTTCTGTTTTCTAGGTTGGACTCCGATGAGTCTACTCCAGGATTCTCACATGTGATCACAATACTTATTTACAGTTTACTTTAGAGGCACAGAAGACAGACCCTGTGATGGGGTTAGAATCCTCTAATTAAAAGCATCCAAACCTCTGTGTTCACTGTGGCAGTAGTATGAGGGGAAGCCCTGGCAGGACGTCTAGTTGACCTGGTTCCGGTTCTAGCTGGGTCACTAGAGCAGCTCAGGGTCACTCAGATCAGGGCTTCCCTTTCATGTTAAATAATGGCTCCCTCCTGGTAGCCCCATTTTCTGGCTTTCACTCTTTCAGAACCAACACAATTCCAGGTTGCAATTTCAGTTTCTGTGGGGACCAGTGAGGTGTTTCCTTCAGTGTAGTAGCCCCTGGCTCCAGCTGTCTGACCTCCTCATGTGTGCTGTTGGTTCCTGAGGGGTCAGGTGACGAATGTGGGTGAGCCAGGGCAATTCCGTCTCCACCTGGGAAAATCCACACACAGTCCCTTTCTGATTCTCACCCAGGCAGTTGGTCCTCGTTTGCTCACAGCACACTCACAGAAAGTACAGAGCAAGAGTAAAACTTACTGCTCAGCTGCCCTCCTCTGAGTTTAACAGTGTTTCAAAGATGATGTTTTATATATTCACCCCAAATATAAAACCAATAGGCAGAATGTACAGATGGCACTTGTCTGATGTAATGTCTTTTCTCTTTCTCCATTTTAAACATAATCTTCTTATATTCTCTAAACACCATTTAAAACAACAACTTATCCAATATTGCATATGTATGTATTTGGGGCCAGATGCTCTGGGTGTCTTAAATAACTTCAATTTACTAAACCTCACTCCTCCTCCCCCACCCCAGCCCTTTCTTTTCAGAAGACACATTTAGACAATCACCATTCACCTCTAATTCAAAAGATCTGCTGCCCAGTGAATCTGTGCTTCATGGAAGAATATCTGCTCCAGGTATGGAAACATTATTGACTTTGCTTCTCCTATTAGTTGCTCAAGAATTACTTTTCTGAACCATGTGAATTTTCAGATTCTTTCGGCTTCTGTGTTGTAGTTATTCATATAATGTTAGGTTTTAGAAGAGCGAGAAACAGCCACAAAAGTGTATTAAAATAAAATGTAGGCAGTAATATACCTCTTTATTTTTGCTTTAAGAGCTTATTGTTCTTTACCTGCTGATATTTTGTCTGTATAGTCAATTTCTTTTTCTTTAAAATAGCCAAGTATGACCTAAAAATAATTTGCTTTACACATTCTCAATATTTCAGGCCAGCAGCCAGGAATATCAGGGAAGGTAGGTCGTGACCCCAGTGGGGTGTGGGCCGCCACAAAGACAACTTTGGTTTCCATGGAAGCAACACAACTCATTAAGAAAATCTTGCTGCCCAGGTTCCATCTCTCTTCTTAGCCATAGTATCTACGTATGTCCATCTAATGCTCCTTTTTGCCATCTCAGCCATCAATACATCATTTCTTAACCATCCTTCCTTTTTCATTTCTCCTTTCCATAGTAAAAGGAAGGATGTGCTTGCTGTCCCCTTATCAACAGCATGACCATCCCTCGGGGCTTATGTGTGTGTTCTCAGTGTTACTATGAAATAAGAACATCTGAGAACCACTGCCCTGTAGTCCATACTGCCTACCCGCACCCCACACTACTCCCTCCCCCAGGCCAGCAGCTGGGAACTTCCTGCCAGTTGTTACCTTTGTTCCCAGCTGTTGACAGAATCTCAGAAGCACTCGGTGGCCTCCATCCACTTCCATTTGTCCAGGAGAGCAGAGTGGGAGACCGAGCCCACGTGTGTGTCAGTGGGGCTCACAGCAGGGTTGTTAGGCCCACATCAGCTTCAAAAATAAAGGCCAAGTGTCCTCCACACATCCAAGGAGCCCTGTTTCACAGGGTACTGGAGATCTTATTAATTTGCAATATAGGAAGAATCAAGTAACATCTGAAATATTGGCTCAGGGTGTCACAGGTCATTGGAAGTGATTTGTGCAAACAGTGAAGGAAAAGCAACTCTTTGTTGTTCTTTAGTCTTATGATGGCGGATCTATCTCTTCTCATCTCCACACATCCAGCCAGAGTCCAGATACCTGCACGCTTTTTAGCTTTGCAGGCAGGGCTTTTCTATTCGACCACTAGAAATAACATGCTTACACAACAACACGTTACATAAAAGCTGGTTCTAGAGGTGGAAGGAAATTCTGCTTAGTTTAGGTCTTCATACTCAAACGAGCTCTTGGAACCACTGTTTACTTCCCACAGTGTCATTTTGAATAGCCATCTCCCTGGTCCCAAAATTATTGCCCTGCTGTTAAGTTGATGGATTGTGACTTTCTAATGTCAAAATAACTGCCTAGGAATTGCATGTCAGAGTGCTGTGACCCGTACGGCCAGCATCCCATGATGTATATACAAACCCTGCATTGCCGGCTTAATGTTTGGCTTGGCCGTATTTAAAAAAGGGTTTATTGCTCAAGTTAAAACTCGACCTGAAAGAGTGATTTCAGTATATGTTTAACTGTGCGTAAGCCGGGGGGGGTTGTGATTTGCTTGATAGACTTAGGTTACACATTAGATAAACTCACACTTAGAAAGCTTAACTCTTATTTTGAGGAAAAGGTCAGCATAACTGGGATTTTTAAAATGTAAATCCACCCTGCTGAAGGATAATCAATCTACTGTATTTCAACAAAGGCTTTCTTTAGGCAGAGAAAAGCAAGATGACTGTATTTGCATTTTTCTAAAATAAACAGCTAAAAAGGGACTTTTAATTTTTAATAAGCAAGGTGAAAATGCTTTGGGAATAGAGTTAATATTAGAAAAATTCAAAATGATAGGGACAACCTTGTGATCGTGACGTTCTAATAACGTAAAGGCAGTTTTGTAAGGAAAGCCTCAATTATTTGGACTAATTGTGCAGAAGACCAATCTGAATTAACCAAAGTTAGCAGTGTGGAGACTTTTAAAGAAAACTTACCTCTTTCAAGTCTGGACAGTGATAAATGGCCATTTTATACCTACTCCAGGTCTTTAATCCCTTAATCACAATTCTGAAATTCAAAAAACCCTACCTATCAAAATTTTTCGAATAAATCATTTTGTGGCAGAGCCTAATGGGAGGCTGTTTTTAGCCTTTATGTGTTACCAGGGTGAGATTCATACATTTTGTTGCAGAAATATCAGTGTGTGCTTAATTATGAAGTGTTGTTCCAGGTCCACTGGGATGTTACATACAATATGTTGTATATACCATATTATCATCCTGAAATCAGAAAAAAGTATGAATCCCAAACACATCTGGCCCCAAGGGTTTCAGATAGACACCGTGGACCTGCATTTATTTTAGTATTCTGCTAAATGCAGTGCTGGGGGCAAGGAAATTGAAGCTACAGTTGAGGATATTAAAGTTCCGAGGCATAAGAGTCATGGGTTCTTACAGAAAATTTTGGAAGATGACTTGGGTAGTGGATTGCTAAACCCCATTGGAGAGGACAGGGTGGGGTGGCGGGTGGAGGGAAGGGGGTGGTGCAAGGGACAGGAGCCCAGTGGCCTCTAGTTCCAGGTTGGCATTGTTAATGAGGGCCTGGGTTAGAAAGCAAAGGAGGAGGGCAGTAGGAGAAGCAGCCAAAGGGTGAATTGACTGGCTGGGAGACTGGTTAGCTTTGCTCTAAGCAAGTTGAGTTAGGGAATGATGGTAGCTGTGCAGAAATGGGGAAGCCAGGATGGAGATGGCTGGCTTAGTGACCAGGTAGACAACAATCTGTTCTTAGTATGTAAATGAAAGCCTCAGAATCCTTAGAAATCTTCTCTTAGGTAGTTTAAAATGTTACCATTAAAATATTGTTTCTACTCTTTATTTACTTAGCAAATCTCTTCTTTCCACAGGTAATGCAAAGGTAAATGTCAGCCTAGAGAATTATCTCAGATTCCCAATTAGTAGAGACCATAATTAATGAGATTTAATGTGCCTAGTTCCAGTCTACAAAATCTCTTGCAAGTGCTGAAAACACATAGCATTATTTCAACAATATATATTGTATTAGTATATATTTATATACCTCCCGTCAGTGGGTTGAAGCTTTTTTCCAGATGCCTTCAGAGTAAGACCACAGGGCAGGGGAGGTGCCAGATGCAAGTATCGTTTAAGGCATAGCAGGTGCTGGGCCAGGGGGATCCATGGTAGAGTGTTTAGTGATTGGCCTGTGGGAGAATGAAGCCAGCAGTGAGGGGGATAGCAGAGCAGGGAGAGGTTGGTCCAACTGTGTGGACTGTGCAGAGATCAAGAATAGCACAGTTAACTAGACATTTGCCTTCAGCAGATGGTATCTGAAACTCACAGCTGCCACCCTCCCAGAGAAACAGAATAAACACAGAGCTTCGCGGTGTCCTGGCCTTGGTTGTTGCCAGTATTTCTAGATTGACTGTCCTGAGAACCAAAGAATGTTCAGGAGCCAAGACCTAACATTTTCACTTGCTGCGAATGTCTTAGACAGAGGTAACATCAGGAATCCTTAATAAAATGATGAGTTAAAAACTGCTGTCACTTTATGCTGGAGAGATGTGGGGACAAAATATCCTTAAAGCCATAAATAGATTACTGAGTACACCCTGGGTGGTGGTGTTGCTGGTGATGATTTTACAAAAGAAATAAGAGCTTTTCCTATTTTGGGGGAGATAGAAATTACAGACCATGTATAATTTAATGTACTTTGTATAATTTATGGTTGTCTCACTTTGTACAAGATTGGCATTAAAAGTAGAAAGATTCTGAGTTCAGATGTTTTTCAGAAGACTCAGGCAATTCTGTATTAAGAGTAGACCCATTACCAATGTACCTGCAGCTGTTTATGTTTCCCATCATCTTTCTGTAAGCAAAGGCTATTAAGAGAAGAATTTATATCTCAGTACCGCTTTTAAACAATGCGGAGCCTCAATTCTGTGTTATTATGATTTTGAAGTCACAGTATGTTTGCTCTGTTTTAAGCCAAAAAACAAAAACACAACCAGAGCGAGTGTGAAGGAAAACGTGGGTCTCCATGGAATTCTTTCATAGTGTTTGGAGTCACCAATGCTTCTGTTTGTTATTTCAGATGGAGCCTGGAGTTAAACACATCAGCAATTATATTCGTAAATCCCTACCCCCGTTATTTTCTAGCTTGCCTTAAAAAAACTCTTCTTGTTGTTGTTTTTAACATGCAAACAAGAAAAGAACAACATCAACTCCCCTCACAAAAACAAGGTTCTTTTGGTAGGCAGGGGGAAATTTTAGTTCCTATCAGGACTTGGTATACCAATCAGGATTTGATGTTAAATCAGAAAGCTGGTTTGGAATTGTCTGCCTTGTCCCCAGGCCTATTCTTGGTCCATTTTCTTCTCTCTGCTCTGCCTGTCAATCTAATATACTATGTCATATACTTTTTTGAAATCTAAATAAATGATGCCTTGCATTAGAGTGCCACCTGCAACTAACTCTTAGCCTGACATGCTCCTAATATGAATGACCTCTTTAAGACAGTTGGCTTAAAAGATATGTCTTAATGTGTGCATGTCACCTTCCTTTGTTTTAGGACTTCCAACTCATACCGAGAGAGACAGAGCGAGAGAGAGGGAGAGGGAGAGGGAGAGGGAGAGACGGAGAGAGAGAAGCGTCTCTGGATTATAGCAAAGTGTTTCCTTCAATCCTTTCTTAAACACAGCAGATTCTTTTTTAAATTCAGACTAAGTCATAGATAAACAGTACATTGGGTGTTGGTGTGTATCGTTTTGTAACTTAAGCTCCTTTTTAATGAAACAAATTCATTTTGTACAGAGAAGGAAGCTAGCAGATATCGAGGATCTCCTAAATTGTCAGGCACAGGACATTTGCCAACTTGTTTTTAATTCTGAAAACAACTCACTGAGACATAGGAATTATCCACAATTTACAAATGACTAAATGTAGGTTCGGGGAGATTTAATAATTTATTCAAAGGTGTAGATTTGTAAGTGGTAGCACAAGAATTCAAGCCCAGGCCTGCGCAGTACGTTTTCTCTCTTTCTGCCCTGTCATGCTGCCTAGCAAGTCAGATGATGTGTCACCAGGCGGTGAACAAAAGGAGCACATCTCCCTGGTGTTTGCCCACACGTGTCCCTAGCAGTTGGCATTTCAGATATTACGATGGGGCTGCCTTCTTTTAGTTAGGAATAAAAAGTGGTCCCTTAAGTAAGATACTTCAAAGAATTTATAAATATTTACTGTTTATTAATATAATTCTAATTTTATATTCTTCTTTCTCTGCCTTTTCTCTCCTCCTTTCATGCTTTGATATCTGGTAATATCATAGCCACGGGAATGTTTCTTTTAGTTAGGACTTCAGTAGTTTTAATGGATGTCTGCCCCATAGAAATAGTTTTATGAAACTGTGTTAAAACACAGCTTTGATTAAATAAAACATGTAATGCTGAATGAAGTGGTAATCTGGTCAGGAGCGCAGAAGAAAAAGTTCTAAACTGGGATTCAGGAGAACTTGGCTTTAGTCCTAGCCCAGTTTCCGGTGAAAAGAAACTAGCAGGTCTTCAAGTTTCTTTCGTATTCCCTCAATTTCAGAAGTTCTGCTGTCTGTAATGGCACTGTAACCTCAGCCCAGGTTCTTTTCTTTTCTTCTTAGGGCTCAAACTATATATTGATACAGGGGAAAAATCAGAGTCTAGTCTGGGGGCTTCACCCCTAAAATTCTGCCACCCCCACTGAGAGTCAGGGAAGAGACAAGTCACCATAAGTAGTTCTTGAAAGACACAGTATTGGGGCGTGGTAGTGGCTGGGAGGGGTGTGAGAAGGGTTTCTAGGAAGCCGGGGTGTTCTGTTTCTTTATCTGACTGCTGATTACATTCATAGGTAACTTTGTGGAAATTCATCGAGCTGTGTACCTGTGACAGTATTTCTGCATTTGTCAAGGCCAGTTGGCTTATTTACAAATAGGTGGGTCTAGTTACCAAGTGGGCACCTTCAGGACATAGGTAGCAGTGCACGTTCACTTCAGACTCTTACAGGGGATGATGACAATAGTCTTTCAACTATGCAACTTTTAGTTTGCAGGACCGTTTCTATTTGTAACACTACCTGGTTGCCCTAACTAATGACCTGTAGGTTGATGTATCTTCCCTCTGTTGTGTTTCAGTTCTAAAAACTATTTCACACTGCTTGTAGCATTTCTTTGATGTACTTCAAGTAGATACACTGTAGTCTGTGCATCTGTTTACTAGAGGGAGAAAGTTTCATAGTTACGGATTTTCCTGATCTAGATAATGTTATCTAAGGCTAAAAATTGTGTGCTCACATCTGTCTCCCACCAGTCTAGTTTGGTCTTAGAGCATAGGTTTATTCCAAAGGGGAGCTGTTAACTCCATTAAAAACTATTTGTAGAGATAGGTCTTTGATTAGGCACTGTCAGCTTTGTGTCCAAGTTAGCTCTTCTCAAAAATTTGACTAATTAGATTAAATTGTTGGTCTCTACAGACCAACAATTGTGGGTTCACACGCTAAAGTACAGGCAGACTTTTTTTCAGGATGGTACCTTTTCCTAAGAGATTTATATCCAATTTAGATGCCTCACCGAAGTTATCTATAGAAAGCTGCAAAGATAAAGAAAAAAAAAAAAAAAAACCACACAGCACAGTGACTGTTTGGCCAAGCCCTTTAATCTCTGCCCATATGGCACATGGATTGAGTCACTTGGTATCAAAGGTAATTATCAACACTTTCATGTTTGTACTTGGTGGGAAATGGTAACATCCAAAAGCCATTTTAAAAACCCAGTTCAAGGACTTTGTTTCTCAGGCACAGGTTACTTTGGCCTTGGCCTGGTGTCTACCTCTGAGCAGAGCAAACTTACATATGCTCCCACAAAATATCCAAACACCCTTTGTAAGGCCTCAGTAGTCTCTGTGGTTGCATTTTTACTTTTGCAAAAGCTATTCAGATGCCTTGAGAATGAATAGTGCTATAAAAGGCCAAATTCTTGAGTTTAGGTAATGGATGATGGAGAATATTTGTTTGAAAATTGCAAGGTAGTGACCTTGGCTTCAGTTTGGGGCTGGCTAATTCAATCTACAAGGCCTTTTCTATATATACAATATGTTCTTCCATTCCTTTGCTATCAAAAATACATATTCTCATTTCATGCAATTTCTTCTTTGTGTTTATTCCTTTTCAGGGCAGCCACTGCCCTCCGGTTACTAGGATAGAAAAAAAAGAAAAGTCATTCTACTCCCAAACTAGACCATCTATTTTCATTCAGACAAATCCATTCTGTATTCCCATACATAGGCCAAATGAGAGTGCATCTCTGTGGAAAGAAAGACACCCCCCACATCACACCATCACTTTGTTTTGATGTAGTTATTAGAGTGACAGGGGCTTCATTGTTTTTCCACTGTTTTTCTTCATTCTGTGTGTCTCCATTAGCAAGATACTTAGCTTTTCTGTTCTCAAGTTATCATTCAGAAATGAAAGATGTTAACTAGAAGTACAGAAGTATGGTCAGTCTGTGCATTTGCTTAATATTAGGCTCACCACACCATCTCCAGGTGTTCCATTGAAACATCCCAATTAGAGGTCCCTGGAACTCTTTAAATTCAAAAGGGTCCCCAACTGAACATATCTTTTCCCCTGCCTCCCACCTTCCTTATACCTCCCCTCCAAAAAACTAATCAATCAATTAATTAAAACCCTCTTTGCCTGTTTTTTGTATCTTAGTAGATAACATCATCATCATCACCCACCATGGCACAAACTGTAAGTCTGGACACTTACGGTTAAGTTTGGGTTTTCCCAGAAGCACATTCTGAAACAAAGATTTGAGTGTAGTTAGATTTTTTTTTTTCTTAGCAGGTGAGGCCAGGAAACAGTGGTAGGGGGATGGGGAAGTGAGCCAGGCAAAGGCAGGCAGCACCTATAAAGTGTACATTATCAAACAGGTTACCAGCGTGGGCAGCTGGGGATTCATTTCCGCAGGGAGCTCTGGGAAGCTCTGCAGGAAACATACTTCAGAGTTCCCACCTGAGCGGGTGAGACAGCTGGGATATTTATGTAGTCAGTCGTTGGTTAAAGCTGCTCCCAGGAGAGGTAATTCCTCCACACTGGTGCTACCCCGCAGGTGGGCCACGTAGGCTTCACTGGCCACAGAAAGCCCTTGGGCAATAAATACATGCAGGTGCCGGCAGTTCAGGCACTGTAGTAAAGGCAAAGTGATACAGGTTGAGTATCCCTTATCTGAAATGTTTGGGACCAGAAGTGTTTCGGATTTGGGATTATTTTTGGATTTCAGAATATTTGTATTATACCTATCAGTTGAGCATCCCAAATCCTAGAATCTGAAATCTGAAATGCTCCAATGAGCATTTCCTTTGAGTATCCTGTAGGTGCTCAAAAAGTTTGGGATTTTGGAACATTTCAGATTTTGGATTTTTGGGTTTGGGATGCTCATCCTGCAATTGGGGAGCAATCTGGAGAACAACACTATCTGCTACACCATCTTTCATTACTACCTCTTCTTCACCCTCCACTTGTGTCTTGTTGCCATGTCCTTCTGCATTGATCCTTCCTCCTAGATCTCTCCTAATTATATTTTTTTCTTTCAATTCCAGCTGCCAATAACATTATTCAAGTCTTAATTACTAGTTCTCTGGATTATAACAACAGCTCTGGCTGGCCTCCCTGTCTTCAGTGTCTCCCCCTCCAATCTCTTCTCTCCATCCTGCAGTCAGACTGATCTTTCTAGAAGGCAGATCTCATCATGTCACTGCTGGCCCTAGTGGCTTCCCATTGCCCTTAGGATAAAATCTAAACTTTAACTGATACACATGCACTCATAAGACTTTGATTATAATACAGATCTGTCTTTTACCACAGGTTAAATGGATCCATTTACAAATATGAGATATACAGTAAAGCCTTTTATAAATACAGTTGGTCTCTGTCTAATGCGGGTGCTCACACTACAATAGTCCCCCCCTTACCTTTGGGGGATATGTTGCAAGACCCCTAATGGATGCCTGAAACCACAGATAGTACTGAACTCTATAAATAGTATGTTTTTCCTGTACATAATACCTATGATAAAGTTTAATTTATAAATTAGACATAATAAGAGATTAACAACAATAACTTCTAATGAAATAGAACAATTATAATAATATGCTGTAGTAATAGTTATGAGAATGTGGTCTCTCTCAAAATTTCTTATTGTGCTGTACTTACCCTTATTCTTGTGATGACATGAGATGATGTGATGCCCACGTGATGAGATGAAGGTGGGTGAATGATGTAGGCTTTGTGACGTGCATTAGGGTACTATTGACCTTCTGATGATACGTTAGGTCAGGAGAAGGATCGTCTGCTCTGGGTGATCCTGGATCATTGAGGAGTGATGATGTTGATGGCTAGATGTTGGTGACTAATAAACAGGTAGTGTGTACAGCGTGGATATGCTGGACAAAGGGAGGATTCAAATCCCTGGCGGGAAAGAGTGGGACGGTGCGAGATTTCATTGCACTACACAGAACAGCTACTCATAGGTGTAGACTTATGAGTTATTTATCTCTGGAATTTTCCATTTAATATTTTCAGACCTTGGAAAGCAAAACCTTGGATGGGGGACTACTATACCATGAAGTAATTCTCCTCTTAGGATAAATTGGTTTACCTCCTTAGGAGAAAGATTGCAGGGCTCTTGTGTTCCTTTTTTTCACCTTAGATGTAGAACTAACTGCCAACCACCAGAGAAGCTCTAGGGCATTTATTGGGGTGAGAGTGGGAGATGGAGGTATAAGAAGGCTCTAGATGGTTTGATGTGAAAGTCTAATATTTAAATTAATGTGGAAACCCAAAACTGGTTATCATATATAATAATCAGTTTCTTAGCCATAAAATTGCCTATGTCATTAGTCTTATTAAAAACCTAGGAATTATTTCAAGTAGAATTTTTCCCATCTTTGAGCTAAACAGATGTTTTAAAGAACTCTTTTATCAAGTGATCTTCTTTTTTAATGTAAGTTATTTTATTGAAGGACAGTTTTATATTTTGATCCAAATGAGGCAAAAGTTCACAAAGGAGTCTTTCGTAAATACTTACGGGAAACTGAGATAGATTTGAATTCATGCCTGAATCTTTATGGAATTTGAGCAGCCATAAAATGGAAATATCTTTTTTCTTTTAAATTATTAAAAAATTGTATGTAGCTTTTCTCTCTTGCTTGGGAAATATCACACAAATCTTCTGACACTTTCCCAATTGTTTCTTACACATGAAGAAATAGTTTTCTACAGCTGATAGACCTCCCTGGTCTTAGACCTTTCTCCTCAGCTCTGTAAGAAACAAGTAACTCCCTACTGCAGATGGAGATCACCACATGTACACAGCCGTTTCTGCCCTTAGCCACCTATACTCTCAAATGCCCTTGCTTTCTGTCTCATTCCTTCTCTTTTTCTACTGTGAGCCATGGTGGAGTTTACATAAAGCAAGATTTACATTAAATGCTCTGTTAAGAACATAAATGAGAAATGAGTTCTCTCAGTTGCAGAGAAATACATTATTTTGTGAACTTGGATGCTGATGTCTCATTCTAGCAATTTAACCTACAAATGGATTTGAGCAAGTACCTCTAAGGTATATGGACAAGAATGCACTTTGCCCCATGAAGACCTGAAAATAAACTAAATGCCCATAGGGAGGGAACTGGTGAAATAAACTATGGAATATTCGATGGAAGTCTCCACAGCCATTAAAAAAGAATGAAGGAGATCTGTAGGAATTTATTTGAAAAGATGCCAAAGACATATTGTTAGATTAAAATAAGGAAAAACTGGCTGCAGAAAACAAGTGTGGCATGATCTCACTTATGTTTTTTAAAAAGGCAGTACATTTTATGTGTATATAACATACTGTATATGCATAGATAATTTCTGAACAGATAACTATGAACAGTGGTTACCACTGACTAGTGGAAAGGACAGGGTTTGGAAGAAAAGGGCAGGAAATGAGATGTTTTCTTTTATTTTTCAGTTTATATCTTTTATTCTGTTTTGTCTCATTAATTTGCATTACTTTTATAATTTTTAAGAATTAGAAAAGGTAATGTGGGAGACTTAGGTTGTTCAGATCGCTTTTTTTTTTTTTTTTTTTGAGAAATAGCATTTACACATATGATTTAGAGCCATAGTGAAAAATCTCTAGATTAAGTGAACTATGAAAAATACAGATAAAGCAACAATTCTTAGCCATCTGCCTTAAGTGAGGTCCCCCAACTAGAAGCCACAGTTAAATGAGTTTTTCATACAGTTCATGAGAATATAAAGCAGTTTACAAATCCATATGAATTGATATGATACCATGATTTGCAAAAATGTGTGCATACAGGAAAAAAGATCAAAGAGCATAAATGTAGAAATGTTAGCTCTACCTCAGTTTAGTTGGGATTTCAAGTGATTTTTACTTATATTTTATGAGCTTCCATTTTTATAATCAGAACACATCAATACATTCTTTTTATTTTGAACAAAGGAGAAACTGTCTTGTATAGTCTAGTACTGAATGCTTGACACCAGATTTTTCTGGAAATTTCATGAGGATATGCCTGGAGGTTTGCATAAGATCAACTGTGGCAGTTAAATACGACTCCAGAAGAATAGTAGACCTAAAAGCAACAAAAGTGAATGGAGATATTTTCAGCTGGAAGATACGAAAATGTTGGAAAAAAACTAATTTCAGAGTAAGGAATACTGTTTTAATGTCCTGTGTTTATTGGCATCTACCGCCTTCATGATTTCCCCATCCTCTGTTATATGCACCCTAAGTTACCTTTTTCCCATTGGGGCTTTCCAGTCAAAATGACTCATCCAGCTGCAGAATCTAGTTTCCCGCCATAAGTATCCAGGAATGAGTCACCCAGATCAGTTGCTTCTTTTTTAACTTCAATGGAATTAGGCTCAGGGACATTCAGTTGAAAGACTCATGAATTGGTGTGTTGGGGGGGTGGTCCTGGGAAAGGGGCTGAGGAGGTTATCAGGGAAATCAGCTGTATTATAGGAATTGGAAAGAGGCCAGGAAACAGGATAATTAGGGAGTGGGATAGCCCGGAGGTAGAATGATTTACAAAAAAGATTAGATCCAAACCCGGGCTGTTGGTCTTTTTTAGAGTATGGAGGCAGGAATTAATTGGTTATGTGGACTTTAGGTAATCATTTTGTGGCAAGATGACTTAAAAAGCGAGATGACTCATCCCAATTATTTTTTGCTCACTAATTTTGTACGATCTGTATAGGCACTTGCCCAAAGAAAAGCAGGGGAAAAGTTTACTTAGAAAAGAGAAAAATGTGTACTCTCACAAATGCTTTTAACATGTAGGCATGGTTTCGGTATGTGAAAGTTATTTTTGACACTATTTTTGGTCAAATTGTTTTTCATTTTTATGAAAAATGTTAATTTTTAAAACACTCTGGTCTATCTCCCAACTGTTACTTTTATCACTCGAAAATGTGGTATTTTAAAAATATCATCACTGGTGTCATACTAAGACTTGCCTTGGATTACATGCCTTTCATAGTAATTAATGTTTTTTAAAAAAAGGCATTGGGACATGAAAAAGAAAAATGAAAGTTCACCAAAATGTTCATAGCAGTTGTCTTTGGGTGGTGATAGAAACTCTGGTTGAGAGTTTTATTTTGATTTTTTCCGCTTGTCTATATTCTTCTAGTTTTCTATAATGAAAATGAAACATTTTTATAAAAAGAAAAATTAAATTTATTAGAGGGAGTAGTATGTTAAGGAACAAAGATAACATCCATGATACTTTGAGTTATAGGCCATAAGCTTAATAATTATTGTGGCCACACAGAGGTGTTTGTCAGAAGCTCCTAAACATCTTGTGTAACAAACAACAAGCACATTTTAGCAGAAACTTTAAGGTTACATATCCTATAAGTTTATTGACAAAGAGCTATGAAATCCTCATATGAAATACAACTATGACCACCGTTATTTAAATACATATTTCAATTTGGAGACTTAACTAAGCTTACTCAAGGAATCGTTGAAGTTTGAGGATGGATACTTACTTTTAACCTTCCAAAAGAGATTAATGAGTTAAATTTATCTTAAGGCACCAGCTGTTATAGAAGAACTGCACACCATTTTCTCTAACTTGGTTCTTGAAAAGAAAGTATTCAGTGGAACAGTCTGTTGCGCTGTTGCATTGTACCATTGGTCTCACAAGTATCATTGACTTAGATATAATTAATAAAAAAATACTAGCTGCTGGTGGGGGGTATTTTCAGTAGTTATATCAAGAAGTATAATGAGCATTGAGGTTTCTGTTATATCTGTTTAATGTCCTCATGGAAGAGGTCAGTTAGAAAAAACGATCTTGGTGGCTCCAGACAGGTTCATTGCCTTTCCCCTTAGATTATTTTCATTCTTCTCCATCATTGTCAGAGAATACTGGAATGTTACGAAATGAAGACTAAATATAAAAGAATCTGAGTAGCATTAAATATTTGATGAGCAGTGTGAGAAGGTGGTGGGGTGTGTGTACCACTGGGTGAAAAGACAGTCCATTCATTCATTCAACACATACATATTAAGCAGCTTTTATATGCCAGGGGTGCGTTTTGTAGATGTTTTCTCGTAAGTACTCATTTAAATAGTTATTTTTAACTGATTAAGAAGAAAATTTAAATGAGATAAATATTGGGCAACACACCACCAATAATTAACTGATTATTAAAGGGATATTTACAGATTGCATCCACTATAAAAATACTACTTAGCAAATTAACTTTCTTTGCTTTCTTCGGTCCTGAGGAACGGCAGTGGGCAAAACAAAGTCCCTATCCTTATGAGGTTTACACCCTAGAGGGGGAGGCGGCAATAAAGAAATTTTTATATATAAATCATCATCATGGAAATAATAATAAGGAAAAGGGGGACTTGGAAAGGGGCCATCTAGGTAGGGTGGCCAGGGAAAGACTCCCCAAGGAGGTACAATTCAAGCAGCTAGCTACCTGTGCACGTGTGGGAGCAGTTCTGTTGTGTGATGTGTGCGGGAGAGTGTTCAGGCAGAGGGAGCAGTAACTACAATGTCTTGAGGTTGGGGTTGGGGGAGCTTGGTTGAGTAAGTGACAGCAGGAAGGGAGGGGAGGAGAGAGGGGAGGAAGGGAGAAGCTTCTAGGGCCTCCTAGGGAATAGCAAGGACTTGGGCTTTTATTGCAAGGATGCCAGGAACCATTGGAATGTTTTGAGCAGAAAAGTGACATGATCTCACTTCCATTTTAAAAAGTTAATCTGACTCTTTCTTGTTTAATCTTTAAAGTTCAAATAAAGTCCCCTGAAAGCTTAATGGGAACAGAGAGGCCCTGCATAGAGACAAGAGAGGCAAAGTTAATTTGCTAAGTAGTATTTTTATAGTGGATGGATCTGTGCATATCCCTTTAATAATCAACTAATTGTTGATGGTGTGTTGCCGAATATTTATCTCATTTAATTTTTCTTCATAATCAGTTAAAAATAACCATTTAAATGAGTACTTATGAGAAAACACTTACAAAACGCAATCTAGTAACAAAAAGGTTCAGAACGTTACAGAACTTGAAATCAGAATTTAAAAAACAAAAAAGTCCCATTATTTAGAATTTCTTCTAGAAAAGAGAATTTACCTTCATCAGAAAGGTAAATTTAACTTCACACAAGAATTGCTCCAGCATTATTTATAAAAGAGCTACGTTAGGGAACTATGAATTTGCCAATAAAACTGCAAATTACTCTAACAGATGCTTACAAAACGTGCCTAGAGGCTATTGTCTGTGTGTATTTTGCCAGTACGGCCATTGAAGAAGTGATTTACAATCCTAAAACCACTAATGATGGCATTTTCTAAACGTTATACCAAATTGTATTGTGTAAGACAATAATATCTGTTATTTACGACAGAATTCTTAAATATTTGTTATATACATATAATACAATCGAAAGAGCTTATATTTGCTAGTACATAATATGTAATTAAAGTGAGGGCTTTTATTTTGCCCCATTGATAGAAATAGTACTTAATAAGGAATTTCTTTGCCTTTTGTATTTAGAAACACTGCTAAATACTAAACCATCAAAAACCTAGTTACTAGGTAAGATGACCACAGCCTCAGAAGGGCACAGGTACAAGATGACTTTTCAGCTAAATATACCACCTCCCACCTACCTTCAGTAATCTTCAGATGTCAAAAATCACTTTGAAAAAATATTTTATTTGGTATCCATAATATCTGAGAAAACAGATTCTCCATAGACTTTTCACAACTTGCATTATAGAAATCCATTGTTCAGCTAAATGTTTGTTTTAAATGGTTTTAGCCGCCAGAATAGAGTAGGTGATTATCTAGTCTAGACCTGTTCGTGTACCATTCTTCATGCTGAGATAGGGAGTGGGACTAGGTTTCAGTAATAAAGTAGGCAGTCCACTTCTTGCTGGCAGGTGTGAGGTTGACTACTTAATGCTGAGCCAGAGAGTGAGTCTGAATTACAGTTTCCTCTGGGATGATGCACATTTCAAAATTCACTGGGGTGAGGGGTGGATGGTGAAGTGCGGAGAAACCTTCACAAGTGATTCAATCACACCCATTTTCTCTACTATGTATGTGTGTGTGTTCGTTTCCTTTGAACATATAAGAGCAAACTGGTCAAGATTTCTAAAAGGACTTTGCCATTTTAAGTAGAAGTTTCCACTGAAGAGACTTTTTAGAGTTTAAAAAAAGAAAATTCTTGGTTGACTGAAATGAACAGATTGTTATCCGGCAATGGTGGCCCCTCTTCTGGGTTGCACAAGCATATACTAGAACAAGTTATAACAAAAAAGAAATGAAATTAAGGAAAACTACATCCATTTTGAGATGTGCTTTTTTTTTTTTTCCTTCTTTTTTTAGTCTGTATAAATAACCCAACCAGGAGGATCATGTGTGCTTAGCACATTGTGAATGCATTTAAGTCATTTTCATTTGATTGGGGAACTGAGATAAACTTGCAGTTAGACCTTTGGGAAATCATTACTGGCTCAAGCTAAATGATATTGCTGTCTCTATTAAGTTATTAGAGTCTTTATTAGAGTCTTAGGGAGTCATATACACTGATTTATAAGGAATCCTTTGATCAGTTGGAAAAACTCCTCTGCTTAGAATGAAGGCAGAGAAGATGCCTCCCTGGTCAGATTGTGTGGTTGACGTTCTCAAGATGATGATATTAGCTCTGTGCCTCTCAGACTATATCCATGACACTTTTTAAATCCTTTTGCAAACAGCTGGATTCCAATACCACTGCCTTTATTTGTGCAATTGAAGAACTAGGAGTGATTCTGATACACTGTTTGCTAGCAAAGAAGTTATTTTCTTACCCTCTTGATGGTGGTAACCAGCTTGAGCTCATTTTTTTTTTTTTCAAATTGCTGAGTTTCGTGGGATTAAAGAGATTTCTAAAAGAAGGAATTTTAAATCTGCACTAGGAAAAGGATATTTATCTTTGTTTTGGTTTGGTTTTAATAGACTTGGACTCTTAACATAGTTTGTCATAACAAAGTAGGAACAATGTGCTGAAATGGTGGCTTTCGAACTTCTTTGACAAAAACCCAGAGTAAATTTTACCTGTAGTTTGTGTATAGGCATATGTGTGTGTTAAATGATCATGCAAAATGTATACAGATAGGTTGATCGGTAAGTAGATAGGTGATGATGATAGGAAGGAAGGAAGGTATGTGTAACTGAAACAATCCACACATGTGCCATGTCTAACATGTCCTAATCTATGCTATTTTATTTCATCCTTTTTAAAAAGTACTGGTTGAGATCCACTAAATTTATTTCATGATCTGCCAGTGGGTCATGCACATCACTAGGCTAACCACTAAGGAAGCCTGGAGTCCCCAGCTTTGAGTTCCCTTCAGATAAACCTGAGAATTACCTCATGCATCCCAACTACCATGTTTGTGCCAGATGGTTTGGTTTTGACTGAACAGGTTGGTTTGTGCCAAACAACTTGTGGATCCAAACTCCTGTCTTTATTGAGACGGTTGGGTTACTCCTGAACCGGACCTTTGAGGCTGTGCCCGACTATACTGCAAACAAACAAAGCAAAAGGAACCCAAACCCTTTCCCGGTGTAGTCTGATACTATTTTGCTTTGTATCGTACTGGAAAGAGAAAGTAATAGTGTTTTACATTTGAGTGAACCTCATTGAAGAGCAATGTCTCTGAATTGCTTTTCAAAATCTTAAAGTAATGATGAAGTGAACGTAATGGGAGGAAGAAAGTAGCTGAAATTTTTTTAAAATTCTGCACTTAGCCATTTAATTGAACTCTTAGAGTCCTTAGTATCTGAAATGTCTTTGGTTATGCACCTTCTTGGATATAGGTGACTATGACAATGCCCAACCTTTGTTTTTGTTCAGCGTATTAGATAAGGGACAAATGACCCCCTCTCTCAGTATGTTGCCTTTGACTTCCATTTTAAATATGATCTCGCTAAGGCACAGCAGATCCCTCTCCTGCCCCCACTATGAGCGGTAGAATGCTCAGGTTGAAACAATGGTGTTTTCTGGTTGCTGGAACTGATGGGTGGCAGGATTCAGCCCGGCTTTTAAAAGCATATGTTCTGAAAGAGAAAAGAAGACATGTCTTGAATTCCACCCACTCCAGAAATCAGCAAAGAGAAAAATTCTCTCAAAACATAATGTAATTTCTATCCCACCCTTGGGGCATTACTTCTGCTTTGTTGATGAAAATGAACATCAAATTGATTGGCCTCCCACGCCCTGACAATCATTAATTATGCCAAAGGTGCTGGGGCTGAGTAGAGTGATTTGAAAGAAATGCAAGGTGACAGCTTTTTCCTCACTCTGGGGTCCCATCTTGGAACAGGTGACGGGCCTGATGGATCTTTTTACAGTACACGTCTTCCCCACTCTCTCTAATAGGAAAGAGACTGTGAAGAAACTATTTGCTTTGAATCAGCTGATCCCATGGAACATGGAAAGGTTTCCATTCATCAAAATAGACCCTGTGCTAAGTCTTATGGGGGTATCAAGGCAGAAGAACTTGATGGTAGAGCTAAAGAAGTTTACATATTTGAAAATATCTACAAACGTCTCTCACTTATTATACATATATAATATCCAAATGTCTGCAGATACAGTGCTAGCAACATATACATGCTAAAGGAACTGGAAGTTTTTAATAAGGCAGTGATCTTGATTCTGAAAGGGTCAAATTCTCTGCTACCATTAGAATTTCTATAAAAGAATCCTATTCATTCATAGTGAATTTTTTTTTTTTTATTTCACATAGGCAATTATTTCCATCTTAACCTTGGATAAAGGAAGTTGGACTAATAGTTAACTGTGCTTGGAATTATGCCTATGACTTTTTTACTACCCTGTGAATTTTCTTATTGAAAGCTCAGTGAACTTCTTAATTTAAAAAATAAGAATCAGCTCATGCTCCTTGCCCCTGGCAGTCACTAGGGCACTGCTGTCATCCAAAGTACATTAAGGACCTACCTGTCTGTGTCCCCACTAGAATTTAAATTTAGAATTTAAGCAGAGTCACAGTCTCTGCTTTCTCAAAATCTGCAACCTAGGATACATTATATGTACGTTTCTCAACTAGGAGTGATTTTGTCCCCACAGAGGACATTTGCCAGTGTCTCATGATATTTTTAATTGTCTTAACTGGGGGCAGGTGCTACTGGCATCTTGTCGGTAGAAGCTCGGGATGCTATTAAACAACCTACAAGGCACGGAACAGGCCCCACAACAAAGAATTATCTGGTCAATAGTGCTGAGGTTGAGAAACCCTGAATTAAGTGTTGGCAAATGTGTACATAAGGGCATATTGAAAACTAAGACTCAATGACCAGATCTCTAAATTACATGATACTGCTTCAATTGGGTCTAAACATGTATTTCCGGAAGCTTTTCAAATTTCTAACCTATGGTTTGGTTACTTAATAGCTCTATTAATACTGGTACTTATTTTATAAAAACAACTAGGCAATTTGATACTACTTCAGCGTAACAGTGGCCTAAAAATTAAGTATCAAACATGACAGAATCTCTGGAAACTGAAAATATGCATTATAGAGCAGAGGTCCTAATTCCTATAAACTGAGCATACTTGAAATGGTAAAATAAAATTATTATATGAATAACTTATGATAAAGATTCTATGGCTGTAAAAATGACAATGTTTAAATAAGGTAGAAGCTTATTTCTCTCTTATGCTGCAGCCGGAGTTTAAGCAGCCCAGGGTTGATGTGGCAGCTCCAGCCACTCAGGCTCCTTCCATCTTGTTGGTCCACCATCCTTGGCACACAGCTTCCATTTCATGGTCTAATATGGCTGCTCCTGCTCCCAGCATCACCTCCACATCCTGAACAAGAGGAAGATAAGAAGGAAGCCGTTTAAGGGCATGACCTAGAGGTTGTACACATCACTTCTGATCATCCTGTTGTCTAGAACTTGGTCACATGGCCAAACCTAGTTGTTAGGGAGACAGTGTTGAGCAGCCATGTGCCCAGCTAAAACTCAGGGGTTCCTTTATTGAAGGAAGGGGAAAAACATGGATGTTGGAGGTCAGCTAGCAGTCTCTGCCTCAGATATCCGGTTTCAGGTTAATTCAAGACAGGAACTCAAAGACTGGTTAATAATTCCAAATGACCTTTAATTGAGATAGAGATCGCAGACTGTGACAGTGTCTACAGTGGCCTGTTATTTCACTCTGATATGTTAATCTTGAACAGTTAGCCCTCTGTGTCTGAACGTCCTCATTTTCAGATTGCTAATGATAATAGCAGTCTGTTAGTACCTAACTAACAGTACCTAACAATTAGTTAGTACCTAACTAATAAGGTGGTGGTGAAGATTAATGATGTAATGTATGTAAAACACCCAGAATGGTGCCTACCACATAGTGTGTACCCATAAGAGCTATAAATATTGCTGTGGGTGATTGCTACACCTGACTGGCTGATATGTTATCAGCTGATTTAAGCCTTAATTTATTAAGCACATAAATGTCTGTTAATTTCATTTGGTTTTTATTTTATTTTATTTTTTCATTTGGTTTTTAAATCTCAATAAATATTTGTCACTTTGATCTAATATTGTGGTAGCCACCCCTACCCTCAACCCCAATAAAGTATCAAAATGGGAGATTTGATGTGAAAATGAAGAGAGTACTAAATTGAAATTGATGTGGGCCTGAGCCAACTCATGAACCAGTGGATTTCCCAGCCTCTTACATCATACCACATCTGTGAACAAGCTAGAAAGAAATTCAGTGTAGACACTAAGCCTCCAGCTGCTTTGTCAACTTCAGGTAACATCACCTTGCATTTGTCCTTTTCTCAACAAATGTCAGAGATTTCTGGTTTGACCCCACAGAGTTCATTAAATTAGTGATAATTCTTTGGTTACCCCTCAGTAATGGCATTAAAAACTCCTAGTGGAAAAATTGCAACTCAGAAGGTCTACAAATGGCAGTAGCTGTGTTACCTTTACACTATTTCAGATTTCAATATCATGTAGTAGATCTCCTTCCCTAAAATTCTGCCTCATCAGCTCTAATGAGCAACATGACTAAAAAACAAGGTTAGAACATCTTTAAAGTTGCACACATACATACACACGTGTGTAGAGAAAATCCTGTGTTGATGGCAGGATAGTTTGGTCCCTAATGCCCACATATTCAATGTTAGGTCATTTTATACTTTTTACTAGTGTAAGTTTTGAAAGCAGGTCAGTATCTTACCTGCATTTAAAGTGATAGAAAGATAAATCTTGTATATTGCTTGAAAGGAGCAGGATGTATATGCTATAGGTTATAACCTCCTCTAATGTGACCAGGAAGACAGTGGGGAGAGCCACACTCCTGGACACAAACTTTTGTCTTGATTTTCTTTTCAAAATGTTTCTCAGTCTCTTTGGTCCTCACAACATAAAATTTAGTAGGATGATTCTACATCCATTTAATCTGAAATTCAGTGAGGGAGAATGATAGTGACTCATTATACAATTCATATTATTTTTATCAACAGAAAATGATAAAACAATTCTATACAATCATATGGGAATGAACATTATTTGGACTGACTTGGGTCAAAATATTTACGGGGCTAGCTAAAATTGTAAGCACTCAGAGGGAGTGTGGATTTAACAACAATACAATGAGTATTTCCAGAATTAATCATTTCCATTTATAACACAGAAGCTTTGGTCTTTTAAAACTCAACATATTACAGTATAATACTCAAAAATTATTCAAGGACTTGAAGAAACAAGCCTTAGAGTGTTAGTTCCTCCAAGCAAAAAAAAGCAGGATTCCACTCTTATACTTGTTCTTCATAAAATAAAGAATGCAGGAAATAGGCATAGAAGGGCAGATGGGAGTGAAGGTGTGTAGCCACACACCGGTGAGCAGGCTCCAGAGGAAAGAGGAAGGTAGCATTTGTGGAACGGGGTATGAATAATCTCTGGAAGTTCGGAGACTTCACAAACCTCTGTGGCATGACTCATGGTTGTGACCAGGTGAGCAGTTGTAACATGATAGGGAGATAATCCTCTGGCTATTATGACACGAGAGCAGGAGAGGGAGAGTGTCCGTAAAGGTCAACATGAAGCTTTCTAAAATAACTTCACCCAAAGGCAAAGATCTTGTTTACCTTTAAGAGCAAGATCCGTACTTACTTTGCTTTATAGTCTCTTTTATCCAACTCAGAGAAACTCAGGTTCTGATTTGAGCCCGATGCGATTTGTTTGTGGGAAACTCTTGAAGACCCCTAATTTTTGTTTTGGAATATTAGATTTTACTAGAACTCCATTGATTAATAATTATTGCAAATGTAGTCCCAGAATTGTACAACTCAGAGCCACTGGCCCTAAGAAACCAAAATTCTTTGTAAAGCATTAACACCCTGCCTCTGACTTGGCACAACCCTAGGGAGGAGAGTCCCAGTATATACATCTCTCATCAGTGTATGTGGTTCAGTTTAGTAGCTGTGAAAGGGAGATAGTACCTACCACATTAGCTTGTTGGGAGGAGCAAATGATATAATTTATGTCAGGTACTTAACAGAGTGCTAGGCACATCGTTAGTTCTCAGTAAGTTTTATTATTAATGTTGTCACCATATTTCCTGCACAGGGGTTAAGAGGGTAAATAGAGAGGAATGACACCAAATTTTCAAAGTTGGTTATAAATTCTGTTTGCAAGTGACCAGATAAGGCCTCCCTCTCCCTCTTCCCCGCCCCGCACCAGCTCACTATTCCTTGCTCCTCACGGTTGCCTTCCTCCGTGTTACCAGTTTCACCTGCGTCCTTCCAGAGACATTACGTGCACAAACAAGTGAAAACCCATCTACTTATATTGATATTTATTTTAGGAACATTTATTCTTAAGCAGCTCTCCACTTCAGAGAGTAAAGAACCTCCTTTCAAGCTGGTAATTGAAGTGGGGAAATGAAGTACCAGTTACTTCCCTCCACGGTTCCAAATGGCAAGGTTTTTTACCCTGTGGAATGAAATGGTTACGTTTTTCCTGATTTAACAGAATATAAGCAACATTAGCATCCTTTCAATGGGGTAGACACTGAAGCCTGAAGGAGTGTTCTAGAGTCAAGTTGGAGCTTATCACATGGGCCATCTTATCTCACTAGAGATAGTCGTTTAACTATGTGGATGCCTAGAATCAACAGCCAATTTTCTTTTATATATTTTTATATGATTTATTAGCTGACTGGCCCCACATTAAATTAGAAGGGAATTAGAAGCCTTAGTTGAGGAGCTACTGATAAGATACCCTACTCTGGCTGAGCAGATACAGCAAAGGATTTCTGAAAAGTTACAACTGCTTCCATTTCCCTGCTTTTCAGCTCTGCCCCACACATACGTGAATCTAATCTAGGGATTTAGCGGGTCCACATTCTGCCATTTAAGGCAAAATGGGTCAAAAGAGAGTACTTACCATTATTATCATTATGTTGCCTAAGGATGTGGTGAGATTTTCATAGGTAGATGCAGCGAGAGAAGCAGCAGCCCCAGCTACTATCCCCGAGTAGCTGACTGTGATTCTGGGGCTGTTGGCAGGCACACCTGGCTCATAGAGCTAGTCTGAGCATCAGAGTTTGCCATTTGGGTCAAATCTTCGCTTTGGAAGAGGAAATAAATGTGCCAGTCCATTTGAAAGCCCTGTCTTTGAAAACTAACTTTTTAACCCTTGGTTACATGGTTACTTGTGAGACAGAATTTGAGATTTGTTGTTATTCAGTGTTCTCTTCTGCTGTGGATGTTACTGGTTTCCTTAACAGCTGATATAGCTCCACGAATTGGGTCTTGACAGGTAAAAAGCTTTTCCATCAGCCTTTACAGGTATTGGGTATGTATGTGCTTTTTAAGTGAGAAATGTAAATATCTCTAGGAGTTTTGTCTGATGTCATATCTGAAAGATTAGAATGTGACCACATTTTCAGCTCAGAAGACAGCTACAGGACCTTGAAGCAAATTAATACACTGAAAAAACAGCCACACACTGTTGAAATCAGAACATGGCAGCATTCCAAATCCAGAAGGAGCATTTGTGAGTTCCTGTATTAATATTAAATGAAAAAAAATATTTGTTCATGCAACATTAAGGTTACAAATGTTCACATGCCAAAATCGGGAAATAGCAGAAAATAAGATTCTCGGGGTGACATCTGTTCTCCACTATAGTACATGTTCCATAATACAGTGTATGGTTTGAAGAGTGATTAGTTATGCAAAGCCTTTAGTGTGTAGTGTGATTAAGAACCTGAACCCCAGCTTGTAGGGAGACAGGGGAATAAAGTGAAGAGGGAGCCCAGCTAAGACTAATTCTCTCCCAGTCTGGATTTCATTGTATGATCATAGGCAAGCGATTAGCTTACCCACACCTCAAGTTCTCTATGTAAATAGAGATATTTACATTTCTCACTTAAAAAGCACATACATACTCAGTACTTTTAAAGGCCGATGGAAAAGCTTTTACCTGTCAAGACCCAATTCATGGAGCTGTATCAACTGTTAAGGAAACCGGTAACATACACAGCAGAACAGAACGCTGAACAACAACAAATCTCAAATTCTGTCTCACAAGTAAATTAGAAGCAATAATATGCCTTTTTCTAGTTCTCCCTAATTCACAGAAGGTGAGGAAAAGATTCCACTGAAGTGAAGTCTCTAAAGAATGTTGAGCCTTCACCATCAAAATTAGAGGTAGTGACTTTCTGTTACGGGATGGGAAAGGGTGCAACAGGGACAGGCTAGGACTTCTCAGCCACGTCTGCTTGGAAGTTATTTACATTCATTTACATATATCATACATCAGTGTGTGTTTTCTCTCGTTTGCCTGTAACTAGTGAAATTTTGATCAAATCAATAAATGTCTATTATATTTAAGATCTATGTAAAAAAAAAAGGAATAGGAAAAGATGTTTTCAAAGATGATCAAGTCAGAATGCATGAGAAAAATAAACACACACAACCGATAGCAATACAGGGCACATAACTAGAATATGTTGCATTTCCACTCAGGAGTAAGGTAGTCCTGCCATACTTCCAAATTTATTATTTGATCTTTAGTTTGATTTGTAACTAAAATAATGCATTGATATTTTTTCTATTTAATTTATTTGATTTCCTTTTCAATTTGAAAATTGAAATGGAAGGAAGACGTATTTTTAAAAATACATATTTCTCTTCCTTTTGTTCATCTGCTTTGGAGTTGTATCATTGAGTATTATCCGTTACTTAGAAATATCCCTAGGCTGTTGGATATTTACATTTCTGGTCTGTGAGCCAAAAATCCATTTCTTACTCTTTCCCAATCCTGAAATGATTAAATAAAAGTGGCTTAGATTTTTCATTTATTTATATTGATAGTAGCAATGCCCTAACTTTTACATGCAAGTTCAGTTCTTCAAACTCTTTGTCAATAGGGTATGCCTTTGAAGTAGGATTAAATTTATATCAAACTTTCCAACTCTAATTCCACTCCATTCTTCAACAGGGACATTTATGTTCAACTTAGCCGATGAGGCTGTAGTTTGATCTTAGGCTATGAAATGCAGTATTAAACGCATATTGGCCTTCTTGGTATCAGGTCCAAAATGAGGTCACCAGCTTATAAAAATCTTGAGGCCAGCAGCTATCAGCCTTTTTCTACTTTGACACAGGGATTAAAGGTTCTTTGCAAAGAGGGTGACTTACCCCATGGACACATCTAGAGATGTGTGCAGTATAAAGGAAGCTGGTAGAGTACATACTCTTCCTAGTTGGGCATACTGGGTTCCATTCCTGGCTCTACCTCTTACCAATTCCTTAATCATCCTGAGCTTTGATTTTTCTCATCTATAAAATGAGGACAATGATGAAACCAACCTTAATCTGTTGTTATGAGAATTAAATGAAATTATATAAGACCCTTAGCCTTAGCACAGTACCCAGAATAAAATAGGTGCTAAATAAATCTTTAGCTATTCATATGTATAATTCCTCATTCAGCTATATCTAAAGCCACAGTTTTCTCCCCCGTTAAAGAAAGTATATGGCTATTCATATTATTGAGAATGATATTATAGAAATGGCCTATTTTGTTTACTAAAAACTGTAATGTGTGCCAACTGTGTTGCTTATTATTATTGATAACAAATTACTAATACTACAAATCATTATGACATATTTTATAGGAAAATACTAATAATCCCTTCCTTCCTTTCCTGGCTAACAAAGTACTATGATCTAAATGTTTATGTCCCTCCAAAATTCATGCATTGAAATCCTCACCCACAAGATGTTGGGGCCTTTGGGTTGTGATTAGGTCATGGAGGTGGAGCTCTCACAAATGGGATTAATGCCCTTATAAAGGAGGCCCAGGAGAGACCCCTCTCACCTCTTCCACCATGTGAGGTTAGAGTGAGAAGATGGCTATCCAGGCGGAAGAGGGCCCTCATTCTGCTGGTGGTTCTGTTTTTTATAAGCTACCCATACTGTGGTATTTTGTTATAGCAGACTAAATGGACTAAGACACAAGATATTTCTCAATCCTATGTGATTCCCCCTGGGAAATAATTAAATAGATCAACAAACAGACATCTCCACCATATAAAAACATATAACTCTGCTTAATCAAATAGATAGGCTTTCTGGATCAAGGAGAAAAATATTTGTGATCAGTGTTGCCTTAAAATGTTAAAACTGTCATCAACTGACATAAATTTTATAATGTGCTAAGACCCAAGGTCAGGAGAAAGGCAGAATAGAATAGTTATATTTTCTATTAATACAGAATTCAATAGGTTGGGAACAGAGAAAGAAGACTGACAATTTGAAACTGGCTGTAGACATACAAGAATATTGCAGTGTCTGGGAGCTGATAAGGGCTTTAAGGAAATTTAGAAATCTTTAAAGGAATGGTTGATATGATCAAGCCTTGTCCATAAGAAAAGAAGACTAGAATAATTGAGAATACCCATGGATTCCAATCTTAGTGAAGAGAACTGCAGAGCCCCTAGGGGCTTACTCTTGCAATATTTGGAAATGACTGTGACTTGAATTTTAAAAAGAAACATATTCAATATTTTTAAAATACTGCGTACATGTGACACATAGCACATCACATAATTTCAGGAATAAATGAACATTAAAATCTTAGTATTTTAGAAGGTGTTTTAGAAAGTCTAAATTTTCAAATTTTAGACTATTTTAGAGAGGTTAAATTTTTTTGTGATGGTCTGCTCTTTTGTTTATTTTATTTACTCATTTATTCAATAAACATATTGAGCACCTAGTTCAACAATAAAAAGAGTAAAGAGGGAATTCTCCTATTTGCCCAACAATGATAATGTTTTCCTTCAAGGTGTTCTCCTGTGTGCCCATACTTTGTATTAAATCATAGAAGAAAACCATTGGATTTAAAGATTTGCTATCACCTAATACAGTCTTAAGGTAGACCTGCACCTGAATGCCTGTTACTTTTCTTCACTGGGATAAGTTGAAAAAACAGTCATTATAAGGTCTTACTCTGGGGCAGGTAAAAGCTGACCCAAAATAAGTTTTATAATTAAAATTTATATAATTGGTGCTCAGATTTTTGATATGCAGCAACCCAACAGATGTAAAAACCTAGGAAGAGGCCATAGAGGAGTTGGACACCAGAAATGAGGCAAAGACGCCAAGTTCCACCATTTTCTTTCCAAGTAGGTTCTAGGGGATGCATTTGGGTTGCCCCAGTAAAACTCTCTTTAAATTTATGTAGCCATAGATGTTCTTCTTTATGGTTGGTAAATTTATAGTGGAACAAATCAAGATTGTAACAGAAGATTCGTCTCTGGTGAAATTAAAACTGTCACCTCTTTGATCTTGTAGTATAATGAAATAAATGGTTAAAAGTATGGTCTTTGGAGTCAGACAGACTTAGGTTTGGGATAAGCTGTCACTTACCAACTGGGTGACCTTGAATTCAACCACCCTAATCCTGATACTCTTTTTTTTTTTTTAATTCTAAAATGGGAATGCTAATAGTACTATCTAACACATAGTGCTGTTATAAGGTTAACTATATGTGTGAAATGCATAGTATAGTGGCTAACACAATGGTCAATCTTCCGTAAATGTAAGATATTGTTTTAATTATGCATTTTTCTCTTTAACATACTTTTAACAAACTCTGATGTTGTTTTGCATAATGGAGATAAACTGCCAAAATAGTGTGAAATTAGTTATATGGTTTAAGTATTTATCTGTGGGAATTATGTTCAAGTTAACCACAGAAACCTAACCAATTGTGGATCTTTTTTTCTCATTTAATATGGAATTCACAAATAGGCAATATAGGATTGATATAACTGTTTGAGGAAGACATCAAGGACCCACCTAATTTTTTGCTCTGCCACCCTTATCAGTGGTTTTCATCTTCATTGTTGAAAGAGGGCTGCTCTACCTCCAGACATTCAAGGAGGAAGAGGCCAAAGTAAAGGGCCTGTTTACTAGACTGTCTTTATGGGGAGCAGAGGGGGGTGAGAGGATCCTCTGTAGGAATTTCTATGTATATTTCATTGTCCAGAGCTGTTTCATGGCCAGCCCACATACCTTCCTTCCCAGCTTCCAGACACATTACATTGCCATCCTAAAAAAAAAAAAAAAAAAAAAATTTAAAAATTGTAGTTCTGTTGGATATTGAATAAGTAAGTAATCATCAGTATCTGTCACAAAACCAAAAAAAAAAAAAAAAAAAAAAAACCACTCCCAGTCCTGATGATTTTTCTGAAAAGAAAAAGATTTTTAAACATTCTCAACATTGGGACATGCTGAGGGTATTAGCTAAGACTTCAAATTCTACTGTCATCATTAAGAGAGATGGTCACTGGTCTATGTAACTGGCAAGATAATAACCACATCCTTTAGATGTGATTCCTGACAGTCAGTATTGTCAGTTTGCTTCTATGCTGCAATGTAAAATTAGGTTGCCATTTAGTACGACAGTCATGATCTTGGAGATGCGACTGTCTCGTTTATGCAGTAATCTCTTATTGAGGATCCCACTGATCTTGGGAATAGAAGTAAAGGAAAAATGTAGAAACAACATCCAAATTTTCATACATGGATTTTTTTTATCGTTATATAGAGGTGACAGATATCAGTTGGCTTGCATTCTGGCAGTGATTCTTTACATTTGCATGCTTAGAGAAGGTCCCCATTGTGCACAATTTCTATGTGATCACCCTCACCGGAATTAGGGGTACCTGGTCCTAGCCATTTTCTATTACCAAAGGAATCAGGTCCTATTTTCTACTATTGATTTGAAATGACCTGCGTAAAGAACCAGATGTAGAAAACATTTACGGTTCTTTACCAGCTTAACAGATTACAAGTCAATCAGTAAGTATTATTTAGGCTAACTGTTGCCCAGCACTAAGCAAAAAAATGCCGCCCAGCTTTCCTGGGATGATCCTTCAGAAGCAGCTATATTAAGGAACCAATTCCACAAACCCTTGTTTGTGGTAGGCTTTGGCATCGATTTCCTGTGGCTTGGAGGAGCTTGAATGAGACCATAGGTCTGCCTCTGTTCTCCCAGGTTCACTAGCCAGGTTACCTGGGGTAATTATTTAAATTTTCTTGGCCTCAGTTTCCTTATATATAAGAAGTGAACATTGAACAAGACATTCCTCCTTGAACTAAGGTTTGGGGCACCATGGAGACTTACTGTGGAAACTGTTACTCAACCCCGTGCAAGTTGTGGGGTGCCTTGGGGTTCCGTGGGGTGGGAGAGGTCCGGAAATTTAATGCTTCGTTTTTGAACTCCTAAAAATAAAGGAGTTGGATCTGAAGACACCTGAGTCCTCTACTTAATCTGATGTTCTGTCAAGCAGAGCTGACAGAGCTCCCTCCCAAATTCTCCCAGATGAGTTTAAATTACTGAAAATTTTTGGAGAAAACTTTGATCAGTTTCATCTTCCCAGGACCTGTGCACGAACCTTCCAAAATTAGTAATGCAAAACTGTACTTCGTTAAGTTTTTTAAGCATTAAAGTTTGAAATGAGCCCAAAGAAGATCAAGACTGTGAACTCTTTTATGCCTAGGAATCTCCACCAGTGTTTCTAATTGGGTACAGATTGACAAAAATTGTATATAAATTCTACTATCTTAGCAGTTCATTGAATTGACATATTAACTAGCAGAAAATCCCATACTTTGGGAGAATCTTTGTAATGGTCTTTAAAGGGAAACTTGTTTACACAAAGATCTGCAGAGAGGAGGTCATAGGGAACCTAATGGGTCTGTTAGGACCTGCCATGAGCAATACCTCTGGCATTGCGCAGGGCCAGGAGTGATAAATGAAAGGGTAGGACAGGTCACCAATGCCAGCCATCTGATTTGTGGCCACTTTTCTAGTACAGCCCCAATGCTGCAAGGTAGATTCTTTAAGCTGAAAATCCTAAAAGGGTGGATGTTGGCAAGTTACCCTAAATTGAAATGACCCTGAAAAAATTAAAAGGTGATATAGAAGAGCTGCAAGCACTAGAACAAAGATATTAACCCCCAAAGAGTTATAAAGCACAGCTAACTCTGAATTTCACAAGCAGCCCTCAGAGGGTGGTAGCTTGTTTCAGGCAGAGGTAGTGTAGAGCCCATGAAACCAAAGGATAGAGCCAGTAGGAGTAGGGTCTAACCAGACAATCACATGTCCTGCCTGGAAAATGACCAGGGAGGTTTTAATCTATCCAGGAGTACAGAGAATTTCAGAATTTCAGTTTGAGTTATGGCTCAAAACTTCCCAGCCTTGATGATAAAAGGAGGAGATGATCAAAAATACCATATGTCACAATGGAAAACCCAAGTGGCCCAGAGCCTCTTCTTCGGTGGCCAGCCAGCCGATCTGGACAGTTATTTATGAGTTGAGGTCATGTTTTGGCCAATCTTTTGCTTACAACTTTAACCAAATCCTTCTCTCTTAGCATTTCTCTTGCCAAAGTCAAGTTGAGAGATGGTTCTTTGAGAGGATTATTTTGTCGGGTAATACAGAGATCTCACATGGTAAAATGCACCAACAAAGCCAAGTGATATACCAGATGCAGGGCTAAATGGTGTTAAAATTGAAAGGAAACAAACTAAAGCCCTTTCCTTTGTCCCCCTTGTTATTTGAGTTTTTGTATTTTGAATGTTTGTTCTTTTGTTTTTGTTTATTTATTTATTTATTTATTTTACAAAAAATGCTCCCTAAATGGCAGTGAAAGGCCCAAGGGAACTTTCTTAAGTAATAACTAGCTTACCTCAGAGGGGTAAGCTTTTAGGACTTTACCATTTGATCTTCCTCTTGTTCCTTCTTTATTCTAATTCTCGACACTTTACAGTTTCTAGCTTCTCTGTGCCTGGAAATATTCTAGGCTGACACTTTAAATTGTTGCTAAATTTGCACATGTCCACTTGTAAGCAAGAGTATTAAACTCAGAGCCAAAGAACAGGAGAAAGAGAAAAATCCCTTCTTTGTTTATTGTAGACTTTGGCCTTGATTTCAAATGACTTGGAGGAGACTGAATGAGATGGTGGGTCTGTCTCTGTTCTGCCAGAGGCACTAGCCAGGTTACCTGGGGTAATTACTTAAGTTCTCTTGGCCTCAGTTTCCTCATATATAAGGAGAACATTGAACAAGATGATCATTAAGGCTCCTCCTTGAACTAAGGTTTGGGGCAGGATGGAGGCTTAATTACTGGGGAAACTGGTACTCAGCCCTTTGCAAGTTGTCGGATCCCCTAGGGTGGGAGAAGTCCTGGAATTTAATGCTTTGATTTTGAACTCCTGAAAATGAAGGAGTTGGATCTGAAGATAGCTGGAGTCCTCTACTTGATCTGATGCTCTGTGAAGCAGAGTTTGATAGAGCTCCCTCCCAAATTCTACCAGATGGGTTTAATTAATGAAAACTTTTGGAGAAAAATTTGATGGGTTTCATCTTCCCAGGACCTGTGCATGAAATAAGATGTGTCCCCTTAGATCACTAGGTCATAGGAAGCAGTTTGTCATACTGTCTCTTGGCCAGTTAAGGCCTCATAATTATGAATGAGGAGCCTCAGTTCACCATAAACGGGAAGAACTGAGAGCCTTGTATTGGGACTGCTAAGATGGGATCATTCTCTCTACAATGTGTTCCTGTTTTTCCAGCTATACTTTAAGGACAAAAGTGCTTAATCCTATATACCTATTTGCTTTATTTGAAACAAAAACCTGTTAAGGAAGAGAAAAAAACCAAATCATATTCAAGGCAAAGACCACAGGTGAATAAGTAGAGAGATAAACATTTGATTGCATAATATGGAATAGCCAGGAATTTATGGATATCCCAGAGTATAAGAGTATGAAAAGAAATGTCTTCTAAGAAACAAAATCCTATGAGACTCTGTATAAAAAAAGAGATTGTCATTAGACAAGTATCTCTAAAAGAAATGAAGAGAAACTTAAATATACATTCACAGCTACTAAAAATAATGAAACAAATACTAAAGGATATGGGAATACAAATGAAGAGCAAAAATTTTAAAATAATATCTATACTCCAGGCTATTTTGTGACTTTGGAACTGATTTAAAAGCGTAATGGATATATGTATTTTCTGTTGTATATGTTATATTATACATCATAAAAAAATTTTTAAAAGGTGAGTGTCTTAACCTAAAAGAAGCTTTTAAGGGTTTTTTGTTTTGTTTCCCCCCTTCCCAAGCAGAGGAAGATAATTAAGATGGAAATATGTTCAGCTGGCTGAAAAATGATGAATGTGGAGAGTTCTTTACAGGATGCTGGAGTTTGGGAACAAAGCCTATAACCTAACATCCAAAGTCCTAAGACCAAGAGTAACCATGGGAGAGGGTTTCAGTTAAGAATATTATAAGTAATAACCAAACTAAGTGGCTGAAACAAATGAAACTTATTTTCCTCACAAAATAAGTCCAGAGGTGGGTGGTTGCTGGCTTTCATTCAGATCTGAGAAATGCCATTAAGGACCTATACTTTTCCCACCTTTCCCTTCCTCCCTTCTTGTTAGTTGGCTTTCATCCTCATGCCTCATATTCCCAAAGTGGCTGCCAGAATCCCAGGCATTTCCTCTGTACTCAGTCCAGAAAAAGAAGAGAGCTAACACTAGGCATATCTTTACTTTTATCAGAAAAGCAAAAGCCTTCTCATTGGCTAGAACTTTAGCACGTGGCTACCCCATCTGCCTCTGTAGAAGACAGGGAGAGGAAAGCTGAGAATGACTATTGTGTTAAACAATCCACAGTTTCTGCCAGAGAGTTTGTCTTAAAGAGAATCATCTTCTGGCTTGATGCTACTGGGAAGAAGTAAGAATACAGAGGCATGGCTCAGGGCTGCAAACATATCCACTAATAGAATCATGAAAGCAGTTCTTGGGTTGAGTTAAACCACCTATTCAAAATGCAGATTTTTATTATGAAGTGGCCATAGACCTTAATTAATGCTAATAAATTCTCGGTCTTTTTCACTATAAAATAAGGGTAATGTTTATGCCCTGCCACATTCGGATCCTTTCATTCAGTCATTCATTTATTCAAAAGATATATACTAAGCACTTCTTATGTATCAAGCATTGGGGCTAATGCTGAGGGTACACAAATAAATAATGCAGAACCGCTTCCCCCAGCGACTCATGTTCTAATCAGGAAGGGCGGCCAGGGGATGTATTGAGTGTTAGACTATGCAGGGTGCTCTATATACAGGAGGTGGATGTACAATATAGAAGATACGTAAATGAGTGATATAATAGGTAAAGTAGTACAGCAGAAGTATTTGTAAAAGAGCTTTGGGACAGAGAAGGGGAAATGACTAATGCTACCTTGGGAAATGGGGAAGGTTTTACCCAGGAGATGAAATCTGAGATAGGGCTGGAAAATAAGTAGGAGTTTGATATACAAAAGAGATGGTGGTGGGGAGTAGCTTTTGGTGGAGGTTAATTCAAAAGCATTGACAGATTAAAAGGGAGTAGTTTGTTCCTGAAAGGTTGAGCAGTCCACTCTGCAGAGCATTTGGGTGGTGGGAAGTGGCCAGAGCCAGGCTGTAAAGGACCTCAGAAGCCATGGGAAGGAGTTTGGCCTTGGGGAGCTGTTGGAATACAGGGCGAGACATAATCAGATTTGTGCCTCAGAAAGAACATTCTGGAACCCATGAGGTGAGAAGAGGCTGTTGGAAGGCAGAGAAGCTGTTCTGGAGGCTTTTGCAACAATCTTGGTGACAGATGATGACTCAGTTAAGGCACTGGAGTCCAGAAAGCTCTTTGAGCTAAGATGAACAACTTCTGACGACTGGTTGGATGTGCTAAAGATAAGACGTAGAGGAATCAGAAAAGATTGTGAGGTTTCTCACGTGGCACTTGGGTGGCATCATTAACAGGAAATGCAGGAGAATGTGGCATCTGTTGAGCTCCATTTCAGCTTCATCCAGCTCCATGAAAAGAGGAGCAGGCCTTACACTTCGGTAGTTGTGTTGCCGAAATAATATTCCTCTTCCCAGTGCCCTGCCCCACCTCACCCAGGTGTGATTCAAGATCAAGTTCTGGGATTAGGCTCAAAATGGCATGTGGTTGCCTTGTTCCTACGTGTAAAGTGTAAACAGATTGTGCAAACATCGAGTGGGGAGAGGAGCCACCCTGGACAAAGCCTGGGGTCCAGGCGCAGGGCTGGGGCTGACCAGGATGGGCGCCCCCGTAAGAATGCCACCTGCCTCTCCGCAGCTGCAGGTGTTCTTTCTGCTTAGCTGCAGCAGTCTTAGCAGTTTTCATCGTGTTCTAAAACCAGTAGAGGGAATTGGACAGTCTATGATACTTAAGCTTCTTGAGTACATGACTAATACTTGAAAAAATTGTTAAGAGACTTCTTTCTTTTTAATTACGTCTACTTGTTTGATATGTGCCCCAATTAATTCATTCTTGTAGTGAATGTATTAGAAGACCCTGTACTCTCTTGACCTCTCCTTATAATTATTACTGTCATCCTCCTTTGAAGCACTATTTTGATTACACACTGTAAAGGAGCCACTAAAATACCCTCTCATTGCAGCGTGGCTGAAACACTCACTGCTTGGACTCAAGGACGGTCGTCTAAGAGTGGTTCTTGTTCTCAGAAGTTCAGTTGGCCTGTTGCTCCCTTTTCACCTTCCCTTCCCCCACAACTTAAAGGTTTTTAGTCACACATTCCAATTTTAATAAGACTAGCTCTTCCCTCTGAGGTCCCAAGAGCTGTGTTTTAACACACAGATAAATCAATATATGTGCTTTATCAGTGCTGGGCTTGCTGGCAGGGGCCTCATAGCAAACATGATTGCAGTTCACCATCATTCCACCTCCCCCCCTTTCCAAACACATTCTGGTTGGTTTGTTTGTTTCTTCTTTCCTTAGATGACTCTCTGGCAAGGCTTCGTTCAAATGAAAATTGATCCAGTTGACTCATCCAAATACAGGTGGAAACCTGTGTTTGGAAAGCAGTTTTAACCAAATTGTGGAAAATAAAGTTCTTTCTTCTGATGTTGTCTCTGACCAGTGTTCTGAGCATTTTCACCTGCCTGGATCTTAAAAAAAGTTCTTTCCACCATTTAATTATCACCACATGGTATCCGGTTCTATAATATAGAACTGTGCTTTAAGAAGATTCACAATAATTGACCGAGGTAAAGGACAAGATATTAACTCAGTATATCATTTGTCTTGTTCTTCAGAGAGAGGCCGAAAGGCTTATTAGTGGCCTATTCAAGTGTCCTTTTGGAAGTGTCCCCTTCCCTCTTTTTGGTGCTCTCTGTCACCTGTCTCATTACATTACTGTAGAAGGAATGTGTGTATAATCCATTACAGTTCAGTGAGAAGAAATGTGGATAAGAAAATTAAATATAATCCTATAGATAATAAGAAAATAAACACATTTTAAGATGACAAGGGAATGTATTAACATCTGCTTATTTCATTCATGGCTGTGAATTATGTGCAGATAACTTGTGGTACTCAACTATTTTCCCAAATATGATGAGACTTTGGGGAAATTCTAGTTATTCATTCTCACATTAGGGAATTTTATGTGGAGCAGTATGCAGTTATCATCACTGAGTCTGCTTAACATAAGTTCCTCATTAAGCATTTTGTAAAACCTGGAAGAGAGAGCAAAACTTTTCTTCATGTTAATAAATAACAGTGAAAATGTATTGCCTTTCAAGGGATTGAACCGTTTATTTTCACATCAGAATTTGAGGTTTACATTTCTTTATTTACTGTCTTGTGGCAAGATTCTACATTTCTAAAATTTTTACGTGCAGTTTAGCCATTCACTCATCAAACAAGTATTTGTTGAGTACCTACTGTGTACTGGGCCCCGTGCTGTCAGTCTGCTAGAGGGTTAGATTGGCTGGTCTTTAGTGGTGAAAGAGAGAAACACTGGGGACTTGACTGCAATTGGAATCTGCTTGCCACTGCGGCTTTCAGGAGTGTCTTAGAGATAGGAGGTGAGCATGAAGACCACTTACAGGGGCTTATTTGCATTCGCTAGCCACACTCTTCAGAGGGAAGTCTCTGCTAAAATCCTGAATGTCGACTAAAATGAAATGTGTTCATTTTGCCTTGTTTCTTCCTCACGATGCTTTGTTCTTTTGGCCCAGAAACAGAAAAGATAGTACTAGAGGCAGGAAACGGATTGCCATCCTGGAAATTCAATGACCAGCTTTTTCCCTGTGATGTGTGTGGGAAAGTGTTTGGCCGACAGCAGACATTGTCCCGACATCTCTCACTGCACACAGGTGAGTCAGGGCTTCAGCTGTAAGCCCTCCACACTCCGTCACCAACTTCCCTCTTATCAAGAAGCTGAGTTTCTGTAAGAGGAGTATTACAGGAATGACGGAAACGTGTTTATCCTAACCTTTTCAAGCCATTTTACTGGGCATGTTTAAAGAAGACCCTCGAAAGGCTTTTTTATTTATATTGAAAGGGCTCATTGAATTCCAAGTAACACCGATGAGAAAAGGTACACATTTAGGCATATCCAGGTAAGATTCTTGAACTCTATAAAGAATTTATTGATCTCATCTTGAGGCTGCAGGGGATGGGGACTCACCCCATCTTTTTGGCTCATCTTCTTGTGTGTGGGAACAGTGGGGAAAAGAGCACCTTGATGGAGAAAGTTTCTGCGTTTGTTTACATGTAATAGTGGAGAAATATGGTTGGTTCTGAGGGTTGGGAAAA
This sequence comes from Eulemur rufifrons, assembly GCF_041146395.1. Taxonomy (NCBI): domain Eukaryota; kingdom Metazoa; phylum Chordata; class Mammalia; order Primates; family Lemuridae; genus Eulemur; species Eulemur rufifrons. Next base: position 32,162,150 of record NC_091000.1, on the reverse strand, counting down.
GGAAAGCAACCAAGTCAATGAAGTATAAAGGAGGAATAAATAGTAACTTAATCAGTGTAGCAAAAATAAGTGAAGACAAAAAAACAGAAGGTGAAATCAATAGTAAAAGTAAAACAAGATGGAAATAATAAAATCAAGCATTTCAGTTTTTACATTGAAAGTGAAGCCTTTAAAAAAATCCAGATATATCTTGTATATAGGAAACACAAAAACAAAATGAAAAGTTCAAAATAAAGGTTTTTTACATCACACAAAATAAAAAAGAAAGCAAGAGCAGGAGTATTAATATGACAGGATTAATTTCATCCTTTTTTCCTCTTTATATTTTTAATCTTAAATTCCACTAAAGACAAAATTTAGTTATATACTTAGTCACAAAGAAAAGTGGAGTTTTCATAAGGCCACATTCTCTGAGCATTCTTAAATGAAATTTAAAACAACCAAGGATCAATAAAATATCCTACCTAATTGGATCAAAGAAAAGGGAAGAAGATCAAAATTCAAATAACAGATATCTAGAAGGAGTGAAAAAAGAACACTTCATACCTAAACCTGGCATAAAGGGCTACAGCACTAGTCAGAGGAAATTTATAGACTTAAATGCTTTAATTAGAAGACAAGAAAGACAAAAATAAAGGAACTAAGCACTCATCTCAATGAATTAGTAAAAGAACAACAAAATCTAGGAAGAAGACAGCCATAAAATAGGTAAATCTCTTTAAGCCTGATTAAGAAAGGAAAGCAAAAATACTCAAAATTAGCAATGAAAAAAGAAGCCTAATCATCAATGTAGATGATATTAAAGAATTATTAGAGAAAAAGGACACCTCTATGTCAAAAAAAAAAAAGAGCTAAAAACTTAGATGACAGATAATTTAAACATAATTACCAAAATTGATCCAAGAAGGGGGAGGGAAATTTGAATAAATCAGTTACCAAAGGGGAATTTGGAAAGATGAAGGAAATATTATTAATGAAGACATCAGGTCCAGAAATTTTCCCAGGTGAGTTCTTTCTAACCTTTGAAAAGAGGAAATTCCAATATTATTAAACCTTCCCAAGTGATAGAAAAAGATAAAGAGCTCCATAGTTCACTTTACGGAGGAAGCATAACCTTAATAGCAAAACTTAACAACCTCGCTTATTAATACAAATGCATACATTGTAAAGAAAGGGCTCTATTTTATCTGCACTGTCCCCCCTCACTCCCACCCAGCCCTGCTGAGCTGCCAGCCCTTCAGCTGTTAGGGACCACCTATGGTAATAAGGAAGCCTGACATTTTGTAGAGAAAAACTTGTTTCCATGTTCTTCCCTGTGAAGTAAATGGCAGGTATTGTCTTTAAGCCAGGCCCAGTAATACCAAGTGAGCATTAAGGGTAGAAAAATGACATTGTTTTTTCCTTCTTCATTACCTTTATCTGTACAATGAAAGCAAAGCCTGCTCCTTTTACTTTAATTTGCTTGATTAATCAAATGAATTCCGAATGCCACTCTGGAAACGATCCTGAAACATTCGTCAGTTTTATGAGAGGGTTTCCATTAGGATATTAATTGAAATTTTTTATTTTATTTATATGAAATGAAATTTCCAATTAAGTTATTTCACACAGCATTTTTTTTCCCCTTTAATTTCATTAGTATTTTTATTTCTTGGCTGACCCAGGCCTGGAGCTTAGGGAAAATGATGGGGCCCCTCTTACACTGCATTCCCCTTGCTGTGCACAGCACTCCTCCCCCAACACACAGGGGTGCGTGTGCACAAACTCACACACACTCACACGATATTCTTTTGGCCCCTGTGGGGGTCACCGTATCAGGAAGGGGGACTGTGGGTGTCCAGGAAAAAGCAGATTGTCTAGTTGCTCTGAGACTTTATTTTATATTTAGAAGTATTAATACAGGAGTGACCTGCTGGATAAAGACTTTTAGATACTTACAATTCCAAGGCATTACCTCTGCCCCCATTTGGAATGATATTTGAACCATTTAATTCTGAAACCTTTAACTGATCTCTTGTAAGGTGTTGGAATTTCATTTTTTTGAGAGCCATTTGGGTTTTTTTTATTTTTCCTGTTTCTTCTTTCCCAGAGGAAAGAAAATACAAATGCCACTTGTGCCCCTATGCTGCTAAGTGCCGTGCAAACCTGAACCAGCACTTGACCGTCCATTCCGTGAAGCTGGTGAGTACAGACACCGAGGACATTGTCAGCGCCGTCACCTCTGAAGGCAGTGATGGGAAGAAACACCCTTATTATTACAGGTGAGTTGTGGACGGAAAGTGTTACTCTGGGTATCTCAGACTCCTGGCTTCAACACCCTCTGCCTGTCTGCTAGGGGAATACATCATGAGCCCCCTTTTCTCAATCACAGCTGACCGTCATTTTGGTATTTTCTTTGCTTAGATTGAACCCTGCAGTGGCACAGACTCTGCTTTTGGCGTGGGTGGCCCTGGTAGAATTAATTGAAAGAGAAATGCTCTTGGAGGTGGCTCCCTGGGGTGGAGGTCCAGAGAATGACCAGTCTCTGGGGATGGTTAGCTTTTAGGTCTCTGCAGCTCAGAAGCTCCCACCTGTGAAACTATGTGCCTTGCTGCTTCCTGAGAATTGTAGGGGGAAAAACGAGGAAAAATAAATCTGAGAACCCTGAGGAAATAGCCCAGAAAAAGCATTACATATTTTTCCCCGGCTGTGTTTCCCTTTAGTACCTGGATTTTATGTTTTCCTTTCATATTCAGCCATGAATCAATATTGGTTTGGTCACCATGAAACCCCAAGTTTCAGGCTCTCTACCAAATTTTGCCCCAGAGAGACGTCACACAGATTGGCAGAAACTTGCTTTTGCACAAAATGTCTCCTTGGATGGGTGGCCTCTATCAGAAGTTGTCACAGATAGGGCTGCCTCTTGCTCGGAGTGCCATATGACGCCATTAATGTGTTTTCATTACTACAAAGGAGGGTTTCCAGAGCCAGAGAGAAGCTCATGTAGTATGAGGTGCTCTCTGGGTTTATCAGTGGACCAGCACCACCAAATATCTTGGCAACATCGCCCCATATCTCTTTGCCCAAAGGAAGCACTTAGGTGAAATGCAGCATCTGGAATCTGTAGTTTTTAATTAACTTTATGATTGTTTAGCATCATTACAGCATGTATGTGATTGTTACATTATGCTGGCCCTTAATCTGTTTGGCACAGTGACCACTTCAGAGGCATCCCAGAAAGCAGAAGAATTTTCTAGTGCAAAACCTTTTGGTATAGAGGAAATGTGCGTAAAATTCCAGTTCTCTTGAATATGCCACATATAAATGGGTAGCCTACATTTAGAAGCATGTATCACTCTTCTCTCTCCCCCTCTGTAATTTCGTCCTTTCATATAGTTGTCACGTGTGTGGGTTTGAGACCGAGCTCAATGTCCAGTTTGTCAGCCACATGTCACTCCACGTGGACAAGGAACAGTGGATGTTTTCCATCTGCTGTACTGCCTGCGACTTCGTCACCATGGAGGAAGCGGAGATAAAGACTCACATTGGCACCAAGCACACAGGTGACCATTTCTGTCAGTCCTTCTTACCCTCCTCTTCCATCCCCTGCACCACAGAGTGCCTGCCACATGGCAGAAGCATCCTCGCCACCATGAGACTTTGACATGTCCTTCCATGGAAAGAAGGACTTTCCCAGGAAAAGAACTACATTTCCCTGTAGTCATAATGCTGTTGCCTGGCATGCCTGTGCCTCACTGCTCTGAATGACTTACAAGTTCGAGTTCAGTGAGAGATGCTGAGCTATTTGCTCGTTCCTCATCCTGGGTCCTCTTCCTCATCCCCATGCCTAATAGCCACTAAGCTCTTACAGTGCCTCAGGCTCATGCCTATGCACACTGCATCTCATTTAAGCCTCACAGCAACCCTTCAAGGTAAATACTGTTGTTATCACACTATACAGTACACGTAGAGAAACTGAGGCTTCACAGAAGTGGGGTATTCCATCCAGGGTCAGCAACTGGGATGTGACTACTGAAACTCAGCCCAGAGTAGGTTTCGTTCCAGAGCTTGCTCTCTGCATCGTTGCTGTTCTGACAGCCTTGAGAAACACTTGGCAGACCTTTGAACCTTTCTGTTTTGCTATGTCAGGGCCCAGCGCCCCTACCTCTGTGGGCTCGGTTCCTCTCATGAACCTGCAGCCCTGATGTTCTCCATATTGACGCATGGCATGTGTGTTCAGGAGCAAAGAAAACCAGATCCTCCTGAAACAAACCGATCACTTCTAGGCCATGGCCAAGACTTCGCCAGTGCTCACCTTTCATTTAAGCTTCTTGCCATTCTGGTTAGCTTTTTCCATTTATTGATATTAACATTTTGACTTCACCATGCAATTATACTCTCACAAGTGATGGTTACAGATGACACCAGCGTGGAGTCATTAAGTGAGAGTGAGGAGCGCTCCCCCTGCATTTGCGGTGCTTACAAATTAAGAGCTGATGTTGCTGACTGCCAGCCCTGAGTGTTGGGTCAGCCTCTCACATCACCGGCCCTTGAAGGATTCAGGAAGGGGAATTTCCCTGACAGTTGTGCTGACGATGTGCACAGCAGAGAAGGATCTCTCTGTACTTCTCTGCACGCTTTGGCTCAGTGGTGCCAACAGCAATAAAAGCTTGTTTTTGTCAGTAAATTGAGCAGCCATGACTTGGAGGTCTGCAGAGAGCCGTTATGCTGACTGAGAAGGTGCCATTTTTACAGTCAGTTGTCTGACTGTAACCACATTAGCCTGTGGGCAGCAGGTGAGCTGGGAAACCCACGTTGAAGACAAATTAAATTCAGCCTTTCTGGAGTGGGTAATGGAGGAAAAGGCCAGCCTGTCTTCCATTTCCACTGGCTTTTCAGATACTCTTTTTTTCTTTTTTCTGTTAAACCCTTGTTCTTCTAACGCTCTTCACTCCAAAGTGTGCCTGAACCCAGCTGAAAACCTTCCTACCTCCCACCCACTCCCTAATCCCATTCTACCATAAGGACACTATAGAAACCATAATGGCTGGGAAGAGGCTGAACTTATCATCATTTCATTATCATCAATGCAAACTTCACATTTACAACTAACCAGTGCAAACATACTCACTCCTAATTGCCACAGTGAATATAGCAAAGATCTTGTTTCCTCTGCAGTGACAGGGCACCTTGTCTAGCTGGGAATATTCTGCTTTGGTAGTACAGAGAGCCAAGAGTGAAATGTATTAGTTTCTTCTTTAATTCAGTAGAAGCCTTCAATGCTGCTGCTATTAGAATAAGGTTAAAACCTATTTTATAAGCCAGGACCCTGCAAACTTTTTTTAAGAGACCAGACAGTAAATATTTTAGGTTTTCAGGCCATATAATTTCTATCACTGCTACTCAACTCTGTCATTGGAACTTGAAAGTAGTCATAGATGATATGCAAATAAATGAGTGTGTCTATGTTGCAATAAAACTTTATTTACAAAAATAGTAGGCTAGTTTGGGCCCAAGGGATATAGCTTGCTGACCCCTGTTATAAGTTAAAGATCTCACAGGGAGAGTTTTCTATATTTAGTGCTGTTTTGAGCTATTTGAATTTGACCCAGAATATATCAATCTAAATCTATAAATGAATAAGCTGTATTATTGCACAGTTCTGATATAAAGCGTGTGTATATATATGTATATAAAGCATATGATATATATGTACACCATGTAGCATATATAGCAATATATATTCCTAAGAATAGGGAGCTTGTCTAAGTCACTGCTTTTATCCCCACTCACCAGTGTAAGTGGGGAGTAAATGTTCATTCAGTAAGTGAATACATATGTATACAAGTTCATGTACATGTATTTGTGCATTCTGAATAAGAAAATTGCTCAGACATGGCCCTTGCTTGAACCTTAGAGTTCTGCTGTCTTATTTCTATACTCTATGTGGAAGAAGTTACTTGATATGGGGAAAGTACACATTGAATTCTAGATCTGGGTTCTAGACCCCATGTAACATATATAGCATTGTGAATTTAGGAATTCATATCACTTCTCTGGGCATCCATCCATTCTCTGAATTTTTATTAATAGATTTGCAGGAATATGCCCTACAGGCCTACGATTCTCTAATTCTACGAGACTTGCGCTTTAATTTGATTTACCTGTCTTAGGAAAAGGCACCTATGATTTCAGGACCCTAGGAAATCCGCAGTGCTGTCTTGTTACTAATACTCAAGTGAAGTTGGGATCTTCAGGATGAGCTTTAATCAACAACACACATTTACTTAGTCTCCTGTGAGCCCATGCTTTCTCACACTCCCTCATGGGTTGCTGTTACCTAAGGCACACCCGTGAAAGGAATACTGAGGGGGTCTCTGAAGGACTGTCATCTCTTGAGATGTTTCTGCATAGTGACCTCTTCTCACCCTCTTCTCCCGCTTCCTGGCTGCTTATCCCTGCAGGAGGAAAATAGCCCCTCTGGTGCTTGGGACCTCTTCAGTGCAAATTTTGCTGCAATTTTTAAATGTTGCAGAAAGTGGCATTGAGGAATCTGAATAGCTATTCGAAAAATAAAACCATCAATACCTCACCTGACACTGATACCAAAATAAGTTCCAGATGACTTACAGAATCCCTGTTAACAAATCAGCCCTAGAAAAGCTTGAAGAAAATAGAACAGAATTTTCATCAGACTTACAGAGTGAGGATTTGTAAAAGCTTAAGTGATAAAAAAAGAAATCACAAACAAAAAGCACTAAGAGATTTGACACGTAAAAATTTCTTCTGTTTGCAAAGGAACAAAAAAAAAAAAAAAAGGAAAACCAAAATCACAGTCTGAAAAATGTGTTTATAAAAATGACAAAAGGTTAATAATATAGTTACTACATAGAATATTATATAAACAGGTAGGAGAAACTTTAGGCGTGTAGTTGAAGCATTGGCAAAGGACAAAAGGACATGAACAGTCAATTCACAAAGAAATAAAAACTAACTACTTAACATGAGAAACACACAACCTCACTAGTAGTCAAATTAAAACTCAACAGTGGCTTCTGTTTCACCTGCTAAGTCTGGAGAACATTTTCTAGTGTTACGTACTGTCACCAGGATGCTGCTGCTCTCGTGTTGCTGTTGCCCTGCAAAGTGGTAAAACTCTCTGGAAGCTAATTACGCTATATATACCAAGAGGCTTAAAAATGTAATGTCTTATGACCCAGTAATCCCACCGCTGGGAATTTATTCAAGAGAAAATATTCAAATTGTGCAATAATGATTTTAACTTACAATTTAATTTTATGGAAATAAGTAGAATAGGATAAGTCTCCTCCATGGATATAATATCATCATTTACAACTATTAATTCCTAAATATTTTCATGAATTTTTTGAGAGACCCAGGTATCTAAAATAGCATGGGAAAAATACAGTACGTTAGTTATTGTTATTATTATATTTTATAAGCATTATATGTTGTAAATAGAGTAATAATATATAATATAATGCTTACCATGAGCCAGACATTCTTCTTAGTGCTTTACAAATACACTCCCATTGAATTCTCACAACCACCCTATGAGGCAAGTGTGGGTATTAGCCCCATTTTATAGATAAGATAATTAAGGCACAAAGTTAAGTACCTGGTCCAAGGTCATACAGCTACTAAGTGGTACGGGTGGGATTCAGACTCAGATATGCTGGATCTAAAGTCCTTATTCTTAACCACTGTGCAATTAAGGGCAACAATTTAAAAATAGAGATGCTTACATTTTTAAGAATGAAAAGAAGAACACCAAAATGTAATGGCTTTTGTATTGAGGCATCAAGGTGATTGGTAAATTTTTTTGGTCTCAATTTCCATTTTTTTAGATTATGAAATATTTAGAGTTTCTTTCTCATTAGATTTCTCTTCAGCTGGTTGTCCTAATGTGTGAGGTTGTGTACATCACCTTGGATCTCAGTTAGCCTTGGGTGTAGTTGGCAAAGGCCACATGGCTCACTCTCTACAGACAAGGAAGAAGATGAGGACTGAACGTCGGAGAGGCTGTTTGGATAGGATTCCACGCAGTCACAGAGTGCCTGACACAGCACCTCATATCTTTATAAATGTATTCATTTAGGTAGCTCTGCCTAGTGCCTTAAGCCTGAGGGTACTTGAATCTCTTTTTAAAGATGGTAATTCAAATGAATGTGTTTTAATTCTAAAAATGAATTTAAAATAATCACTTGCAACACACCAGTCTTAGAAGATGGATTTACAATATCAGGGATTCAAGGCCCCCACTGGAAATGTTTTGTTGTACTACAAAATGTGACTAAGCTGGTTAAACACGTAGATAAGGCGCTGGCAATAATGACACTAGTTTCCACATAACTTCCTTGTACCAAGGGAAGACTCTGTATTCGAAAGGCATCTACCATCCCTGCTCATGGTCATTGACTGAGGTCACATACTGTCGGCCCAGGAACCCAGTTCAGTTCTGATAGGAACAAGATTTTTTAAATTCCGAACTGAAGTAAGAATTGTCTACCCTGGACCCTGAGTGCAGTTCTGACAGAAACAGAATTTGAAAATATTGTAAGTGGGTAAATATTTCTTCCTTTCTCTTTTAAAAAAAATTTTTTTGGCCGGCATGGTGGCTCACACCTGTAATCCTAGCACTCTGGGAGGCCAAGGCAGGAGGATCGCTCAAGGTCAGGAGTTCAAGACCAGCCTGAGCAAGAGCGAGACCCTGTCTCTACTAAAAGTAGAAAGAAATGATCTGCACAGCTAAAATTATATATATAGAAAAAAAAATTAGCCAGGCATGGTGGCGCATGCTTGTAGTCCCAGCTACTCGGGAGGCTGAGGCAGGAGGATTGCTTGAGCCTAGGAGTTTGAGGTTGCTGTGAGCTAGGCTGAAGCCACAGCACTCTAGCCTGGGCAACAGAGCAAGACTCTGTCTCAAAAAAAAAAAAATGAATAAATAAAATAAAAATAAAATAAATTTTTCTTTATTTGGGTAATTGTTCACTCTAGAAAATTTTGAAAACAGAATAAAAGTAAACAAACATGATACTGATCATTTTGAGCTGCAGATGTAACCCACCATTACAGTTCTGTTTACTTCTAGACTTTTTATGCCTATGGGGGATTTATTTTTTAATCTCCTAATAAAGGAAGTTAGGTTGTAGAATTTATAATCATTAGATTGCTTTATTGACTGATTTGAAGGGAACCGAAAAACAGTCTCCCTATATTTTCTACTCTAACCTAAAACCATGGAGTCACACTGAATCTGTAAGTCATCATAACAATCCCAGGTGTCCTGAACTAGGAACAAAGTATGGCTCTCCACTTATTTGGAGTTTATAATGTACATCTTTAACTTATCACAATGTAACTTCAGGTGATTATACCATTTCATATGTGGCATAAGAACCTCACAATCCTATATTTACCTCTCTCCCTGCCCAGCCTTTATGCTATTCTTGTCATATATTTACTTATATATGTGTTATAAACACTAACATATACTTACTTTTGTTTAAACAAAGTTACTTTAATCTCTTAAAGATATTTCCATAATAAGAAAACAAATCACAAATTTACCCATGTGCTTATCATTTCCAGTGTTCTTCATTCTTTTGTGTAGATCCGTTTTTACATTTGGTGTCATTTTTCTTCTGTCTGAAGGATTTCTTTGAACATTTCTTGTAATGTAGGTCTGCCAGTGATGAATTCTTTCACCTCTTTGAATGTGAGTGCTTTTTTTTTTCTTTTCTTTCTTTCTTTCTTTTTTGCCTTTGTTTTTGAAATATATTTTCACTGGGTATAAAATCTCAAGTTGACAGTTTTCATTCGGTACTTTAAAGATATTTCTTCACTGTCTTCTCACTTGCATAGTTTCCAGTGAGAAATCTGCTGTCTCCCTCTGCACATAATGTATCTTTTTTCTTCTGGCTACTTTTAGGATTTTTTTCTTTATCACTGGTTTTAAGCAATTTGATGACGTTCTTGGTAAAGGTTTCTTCATATTTTTTATGCTTGGGGTTCATTAAGCTTCTTGGATGTATGGGTTTATGATTTTCTTCAAATTTGGAAAATTTTTGGCCATTTTAAATATTTTTTTCTGCCCTTTCCACTCCATCAAGGATTCCAGTTAAACTTATATTAAGCTGCCTGAAGGCATTCCACAGTTCACTGGTGCTCTTTCCATGTGGGAGATTCTTCTTTCTGTTTCATTTCAGATAGTCTCTCCAGCTATTATCATCAGGTTTACTAATCACTCTGCTGGTAAGCCATCAGTGTATTTTTCCATTTCAGACATAAAATGGTAGGTTTCACCTATAGAAATTTGGATGATTTTTATATCTCCCATGTCTCCACTTTGAACATACGGAATACGGTTGTAGTAACTGTTTTAATGTCCTTGTCTGCAAATTCTAACAACTGGGTCAGTTCTGGGTCCCTTTTGATTGATTATTCTCCCCATTTTGAGTTGTTTCTTGTTTCTTTGTACATCTGATAATCTTTGTTTGGATGCCAGACATTGTGTTTTCAACATGTTGGGTGCTCAATATTTTATATTCCTATAAATATTCCTGACCATTGTTCTGGGATGCAGCTAATTACTTGGAAACGTTGATCCTTTGGTGTCTTTTATGATTTGTGAGGCAGATCTAGATAACTAAGGAGTGATTCATCTCGGGTTTACCTACTGCTAAGAGACTTTCCTCAGTTTTCTACCTAATGCCTTGTAAATTATATAATTTTCCATCTGGCTTCTGGAAACAGGCATTGTTTCCAGCCCTCTGTGAGTGCCAGGCACTGTTCTCTAACCTTTCAGGTGGCTTTCTTTCCCTCCAACCATGAGTGGTTTCCTCACCTCATGCTTTGATCCATATTTTGCTGAATACTTAAAGGGGGCCTCTGCATGTCTCTGGAGTTCTTTCTCCGTGCTACTCTCCTCTCTGGTACTCTGTCCTGCACAGTCTGGTCAGACCCTCGGCTCTATCTCCTCCACACCAAGAGTCCAGGAATCCATCAGACTCTACCTGGTTCCTCCTCCCTGCACTGCAGCCTGGAAGGTCTCTCAGGACAGGAAGCTGATCAATCAAAGGGCTCACCTCTTTTGTTTCCTGTCTCTTAGGAACCACTGCTCTTCCTTGCCTAATGTCCAATGTTGTGAAAACTGTTGATATGTTTTGGAAGGAGGTAGGTGCCCTGGGACTTGGGGTCCCGGTGTGTGTGTTGGGAAGCTGCAGGCATAGCCTGTGCTCCCAGAATGGTGATACCTTCCTGAAACTCGGCTCCCCACCCTCAACACCTGCTCTAAGAGTTTTCGTCTCCGAAGTAACAGGCCTGGGTTATATTTCTATTTTTCAGGGGAAGACAGGAAGACCCCCAGCGAATCGAATAGCCCCTCTTCATCCTCCCTCTCAGCTCTAAGTGATTCAGCCAACAGCAAAGACGATTCAGACAGCTCCCAGAAAAACAAGGGCGGGAACAACCTGCTGGTCATCTCTGTCGTGCCTGGGAGCCAGCCCTCACTGAACAGTGAGGAAAAGCCAGAGAAAGGTAAGGAGGAGGTGGGTGTGGCCTGCTCATCTCTCCCCACTCCAGGATGACCCATTTTTGAGAATAAGCCCTGGAGAGGAGCCATGTCCGAAAACAGATACTAGGCCCAGGATACAGTATAATATGCATCATCTAAAATTTGCATTTCCTTTTGGCTTGATTTGCATCTAAATATGGGGTAGAAGGTTGGGGAGGTTGACTTTGACTCCAAAGCTGTATGTTTAGCTCCTTTTAGCTTGGAGCTGCAGGAACAGTGCCTGGAAAGCAGAGCTGTCAGGTGGTGCAGTGGGTAGGAGGAAGAAGGCCTCAGCTCCGCTCCTGCCCTCCTCTCCCCCTCTGCCCCATGCGCCTCTACACCTCTACAAGCTTCGGTCCTTGCAGGGTTCGAATGCGTTTTTTGCAACTTTGTCTGCAAGACGAAGAACATGTTTGAGCGCCATCTGCAGATACACCTCATCACCCGGATGTTTGAGTGTGACGTGTGCCACAAGTTCATGAAGACCCCTGAACAGCTGCTGGAGCATAAGAAATGCCACACTGTCCCCACCGGTGGGCTCAAGTAAGGAAAGCAAGTACAGAACCTTTTACTGCGTTGTTATTAAACATCCTTTCCCCTTCCCTACCTAGCCCTTCCCCTGAAGGTTTTGGGGGTCAGTGGAGAGGGTGGGGGAGTTTGGTGTGAGGGGAGTCAGTCAGGAACCTCTGCTGCCTGTAACTGGGTTGACTTCGACCTGTCCCCTGAGGGGATCAACAGTGTCAACAGGAGAGTCCATTGCACAAATATTCTGGGATTCAGGGCAAGGAAGAAGACATGCTGGATCACCCAGCATGCCGGGTAGACTCATCCCACACTGCTTGAGTTTTGTTCAGGCTCGATTTTAATGGACTTAGGGGCTCATGTCCCCAAGTGTAGATCATTTCACCGTCACTGCAGTTCACCATCTCTATTTTTTAGATGGCTTGCCGTATACCTTGTAAGTAAGCATTATAACCACCCCACTCTCAAAAATTAGACAGTTTGAACAGGCAGGAAGCAACATTTTCATGCAAAGATCCCACGCTTCATGTCTTCCTGCAAACATGCTGATGCCTCCTCCAGAGATCTGGGCAACGAGCATCACCATTGACCAGTATCGCAAGAAGCCCTCTGGTCACAAGTGAGACCGTTCAGTTATTACCAAACATACAGTGTGCTTGGCTTGATTATAGGCGCTAAAGGGCACACAAGAATAAAACACCCGTTTCTACCCTCAGGAAATTTATGTCCTAGCACTATCAGAATTTAATCTGCACAGTGATTCTGAAATCAGAGGCCCTGTTCCCAAGGCACTCACGGTCTAGTAAAGAGAAAGAAGCACATGCGGTCAGGCACAGAAAGACACACAGTTTTCAAGGCATAATTATTCATTTTTAGCTGAAATGATCATGTAGTTAAAAGAATGAAAAATTACATTTTACTTAATACGGGGGGGCGGAAATTTTTGTTTCAAGACATTTTCATTGTTGAAACTGACAACCTGCCAGAGAGGTGGCATGACTCCCTTGAATGGGTGAGGAAGGGAGAGACCAAGAAGGACCCCGGGGCATCGAGTGTTGGGGGCGATGCAGGGTTGGCCCCCCTGGGCTCTGCCTGGTCAGGGAGACCCTCCTCAGAAACCTCCCCCAACAGAAGAGTCAGGGAACAGTACCCACTGCTGAATTCCATTTTGTTTCACTCTTGGTGGGAGGGGGAGGGGGGCTTTAAAGGGATTGGGGAGGGGGTGATTTTAATTCAAGAAAACCTGTAGATGGGAAGTGCCTAGGAAGAGCTTATTTGGGGATTTAATTTGCTTTGTTCCGCCCCCCCCCCCGCCCCGTCCCTTTATAAATATTTGTGTGTTCTTATTTTAAAAAGAAAAAAAGAACCATGTTTTTCTGTGGTTGGACCAGTGCTCATTGCCCTTCCCAGTAGCGCAGTCACACCCGTTAAGGCTGCAGCCCTGCCAGTTGTGGCTTTGCCAGTTCGCCTCTCCTCAGGGACCTAAGAAGTCCCGAGCCTCTGAACCCCTTGGGGAGAACGCACAGTGAACCCTGATGCTTGTGCTGGTACAGACACTTCCTGTGCGGTGCTAACCGTCCCCTGTGTAATAGTTTATGTTCTAGGATGACCAAGTAGAAGAATACTTTGAAAAAATTGATAATGCCTTCTGGCTATACAGTGAGTCTTTGTTTTGTTTTGTTTTGTTTTCTTTGCCATGTCAGAGAATTAATTTGCCTGAGAGAGTGTCTTTAAGATAAATAATGGGAGCACGAAAAACCCTTAGCACTTTGCCTGAGCAGCGAAAGAAAGATTGAGCTGTGGGTCACAGAAATGTCCTTAAAATGAAACAGACTGCCAATGTCTAAATTGCTTTTCTGTGATGGAACTGCTTGTACTCTATATCCTGTTGATAATGCAGATCAAATAAGATTATACTATTATTTTTCTTTTGCCGTAGCTCAGGACAGTGGTGAGTTTCAGACTCCTCTAGGTAAGGCCCAGCTTGGCGTAGGGGTTGTGTGTGCACCTGACCTGGGAATGGGCTTTATATTTCTCTCGTGTGCACTCTTCTGTGAGCTGAGGTTCCAGGGCTAACGGCGAGCTTGGCGCTGAGGAGGCAGTACACGGTGCACTTGGTTGTATTGGGCTCTGCTGAACACCTCTCCAAACCCTCTGAGGACAATCCACTCCTGGGCCCTGCCCTGCAGGAGCCAAGCAAGAGTTGAGGCAGCCACTTTTGCATTTGCATTCTTTTTGGAAAGACAGCAAACACGCTACAGTTACCATATAAGCCACCAACTCAAGCCTGGCAGCTTCTAAAAGAGAAGCTCAGCAGATTTTGTTAACATACCTTCGCCACTCCTTGTGGCCCCTCTGGACAGCCAGGAGGGCTGGTGGTGGCATAGCCTCACTGTAGAGGACGGAGAAACCAAGCCACAGGGAGCCCAGGCTCTGTCCTAGGGTCTCCAGCTACAGCCTGATAAGGTGATGGAGCTGGGGCTAACATCTGCCTTTCCAGAATCTACCTAAATTTCTTGTAGAGACCACTCCAGTAATGAATCAGCATGTCCTGAGTGCTTACCATGTGCTGAGCACTCTAGCAAGCACTGCAGAGAATGCAGAAGAAATGTCAAATACGGTCCTGCCCTCTGAGAATTCATGATCCAGTTAGATTATTATTATTTCCATGGCATAATAATGTATTAATAATGTCTTCAAGCTCCAGATAGCAGTCGTCTCCCTTCGTCCCCATCCCTCATTAGCAGATGGGCTGATGGGTGGGCTTCCTTCTTCTCCCGTGCCCCTGCCGTAGCCCTCACCTTCCTTTCCTGACGAAGAGCCAGTGCTTCAGGAGATACGTTTCACAAGTACATAGATGTGTGTACACACACACTCACACACACACACACACACACAGAGACACACACAGGCCTTCTCATCTTAACAAGCCTTTAATAAGCACGATTCTGACCCCTGTGACTTTCTGTTTGCTGGAGGTAGCGCTCCCCTTATAAGCTGTTCTTTAAAACCTCTTAGCCTTTCTGCGTGTGCTTGGTGTGGTGCATGAAAAGTCGATTCTCTGTGTTGCTCCCATCTAGAGGGGAGGTCAGGAGGTTTAGACCTCCGTGCTGTCTGGTGGGGAGCGGGGAGGGCGGAAGGGGCGGGGTGGGGCCTGGAGGGGAGCACCAGCTATTTATTCCTCACACTCTCTCTGCTCCCCTTCACGAGGGCTGGCACTGCCCGCTCCGGCCCGGAGATCCTGCGTAGGGTGAGCGGCCCTCGCCAGAGCTGCTCGGGCCTGCTCTAGCGGCAGCAGCAGCCAAGGAGGGCCACCCCATCCCCGAGACGCGGCCGGGCTGGGCTGGGCTGGGCAGGCCAGGCCTCAGACGCTGGAGGGGGGTGTGAGGGAAGACCGGGGGGAGGGGAGAAGCGTGGCTGCCGCCGAACCCTCCCGGCTGAACCTCCCTTGCGCTGCTTCCCCCGGCAGGTGCCCATTCTGCATTTATTCCACCAACCGCCCCGCTGCCATGGAGTGCCACCTCAAGACCCACTACAAGATGGAGTACAAGTGCCGGATCTGCCAGACGGTGAAGGCCAACCAGCTGGAGCTGGAGACGCACACCCGGGAGCACCGCCTGGGCAACCACTACAAGTGCGACCAGTGCGGCTACCTGTCTAAGACGGCCAACAAGCTCATCGAGCACGTGCGCGTCCACACCGGGGAGCGGCCCTTCCACTGTGACCAGTGCAGCTACAGCTGCAAGCGCAAGGACAATCTCAACCTGCACAAGAAGCTGAAGCACGCCCCACGCCAGACCTTCAGCTGCGAAGAGTGCCTGTTCAAGACCACACACCCTTTCGTCTTCAGCCGCCACATCAAGAAGCACCAGAGCGGGGACTGCCCCGAGGAGGACAAGAAGGGCTCGTGTCCGGCCCCCAAGGAACCGGCCGGCCCTGGGGCCCCGCTCCTGGTCGTCGGGAGCTCCCGGAACCTCTTGTCTCCCCTGTCGGTCATGTCCGCCTCCCAGGCTCTGCAGACCGTGGCCTTGTCAGCCGCCCACGGCAGCGGCTCAGAGCCCAACCTGGCACTCAAGGCTTTGGCCTTCAACGGCTCCCCTTTGCGCTTTGACAAGTACCGGAACTCAGATTTTGCCCATCTCATTCCCTTGACAATGTTATACCCCAAGAACCACTTGGATCTCACATTCCACCCTCCCCGACCTCAGACTGCGCCCCCCAGCATCCCCTCGCCGAAACACTCCTTCCTCGCCTATCTCGGACTAAGAGAAAGAGCAGAGACTGTCTGAGGGCAGCCATGTTCTGTACCAAAAACAAAGAGACAAAGACAAAAAAGACCTACAAAACTTAAACACAACCCCAGCAGGTGTATTTTGCTGCAAAACCTACAGACCCCCGTGGGTCTGAACCACGTGTACTGTATATCTTTAGTAAGGAATAGAGAATTGGCTCTGTGTGTATACCTATTGCATTGACCTGAAAGCTGCTTTATCCAGTCTTCAGAGAGGTGACCTACCGCATACTTCTACCTTCAGAGGCATGCCCCCCCAGCCGCCCACGCCTACTCTCGGCCCTTCTCCGTACTTTTCTCTGAAAGGAATTCTGTCTTGTTAAACCCTCAAGAGAGTGTCCTTAATAGCAATCAGCACTTGTAAGCTTATCTACTGGTGCATTTGGTTTTCTGTTGGGTGAATGGGGTGTGTGGGCGTTTGTGGATCTGAAAGAGAAAGCCGTGTGTCGTGTGCCATGACATTTCTATTGCACCTTCTTTGTACTGGGTTCTTTAACAGCGATGAACATTCTTTTCCCTCCTGGGTTGTTTATCCTCTGCAGTCTCTCCCTGAGCTCCTTCATCACCTTTCCCTCTCTATTTTACAGCTACAGAGTGGTAGGGCTTGGTGCTTAGTTGATGAAGGAATGGTAGACATCTACAGTGCTGCTGGAGGTTTCCGACAGAGTCCTGGAGACCTTGCACTCAGATCTTCTCTCGTTTTGAAGATGCAAGGAATCGAGTGACTGCTCTGGAAGAAATATCTCACAGCACTGCAGCTAACATCACAAAACTTAAGTGTGTTTTGTGCGTGTGCCCACACATAGACAATGTGTATGGCGCACACACAGTGCATCATTGTTTTAAGGGCAGATTATATATATATATATGTGATGTATTAATTCAGTGGTTACCATTTGTTTGCAGGAAAAAAAAATTGTATGAGTGCAAATTTTATGGTTGATAAATCCAGCCAAGGAGATTAAAAGGGGTTCAGATAAATTCTGGGTATAAATGCTCAGACTAAAAAAAAAAGAAACGGCAGTTTTGCACAGTGCTATGGTCTTGCACTAGTTTTTGTTTCTAATCTGAAAAAAAAAAAGTAAAATAAAAGGAAGAAAATGTACCTTTTTTATGGAATGAGTAGACTGTATGTTTGAAAATTTAGCCACATCCTCTTTGACATATAATGACACAACAAAAAGGTGCTGTTTAGTCCTATGGTTCAGTTTATGCCCCTGAGAAGTTTCCATTGTGTTTGCAGATCCTCTGGCTATAGCGATATCCTCCATGTTATTAGTAATTCTGTATTCCATTTTGTTAACGCCTGGTAGATGTAACCTGCTAGGAGGCTAACTTTATACTTATTTAAAGCTCTTATTTTGTGGTCATTAAAATGGCAATTTATATGCAGCACTTTATTGCAGCAGGAAGCAGGTGTGGATTGGTTGCATAGCCCTTTGCTAATCTTAAAAAGTAATGGGTGATTTAAAAAGCAAAAAGGAAAAAAATCTTGGGCTGAATATGTTCATTGCTTGTATTTTTAAGACAACAGAATTTCCAGTATGAAACAGGCTGAAAGAGCAGGAAGGAATGTGCTTTGTATAATAATGGGAAGTTTGGAATATAAAAGTTTATATATTATTTATCTATTGAAGAACTGGTGTACAAGAGGAACACTTTCTTACTGTGTTGCTGTTTTCCATCATGTGTTATCCTAGAGTTGGGATTTTCTTTTTTATCTGTTTCACCAGGGGGAAATAAAACCATCCCTAATTTTCTTCCTCTAGTCAGTTTGCTTCACTGAAAGGCCCCTGGATATTAATACAATTCTACAGGAAGCCAGAAGACTGTACTGTCTTTCTACACCACAGTCCCTCCTCCCCTGCATTCCTGCCCTTGTCCCCCCAGACCAAGCAGGGGTGCTCCACCTCCCTTCCCCAGTCATCCAGCCATGGATGGGGGGCCTGCTTGGTGCCCTGGCAAACCTGTTTACACTAAGGAGATGTCCATGGGGGCAGGGATGCTGAACTGGCCAGGGCAGGAAGCTCCCACACCCTCAGTCATCCTCCAGCAGAGACCTTTGCTCTTGGCTGGGTTTGAAGCATTGTTCAACCTCGCCATGTCAATGTCTCAGCAAAAGACACTATATAGACAGTTATGGACAATACACTCCAAGAATACTGGGCTTATGGGTGAGTTGGGTTCTTTTTGAAAGTCATGTCTTTATCCCCATATAATGGAGAATGTGCCATTTGGCTAATAATATGTTTTCAAAATTACAAGTTCAGTGATGACAGGAAAGACGGCCATGGTGATCCCACAGAGGCTGGTAGAAAAAGGTGAATCACACTTAAGCACCAGCAGGTTAAAAACCTGAAAGGGTGGCCCTGACAATGAGGACTGTAGCTTTCACAGCATGCCACTTGTGCAATAGGGGGTCCTAGGGTTGAGACTTTGAAGAGCGAGAGGGGTGAAGGAAGGAGACGTTTACTGCTCAAATGCCATGCATTTCACTGCTTGCCACTGAACTTGTATTTGAATGACTTAGTAATGCTTAATATAATTGGGCAACTTTTTTAGCACTTTGGAAAGAGTCATCAATCTTTCTGGTAAATTATAAAAGTTTTCTGAGTGAGAAAGGTGTGTTTGGAGTTTGTTTGACTTTTTATATTATTATTGTTATTAATAAAGGAAAAATCTACAGCATTTTTCAGACTACACCTAGATAATACATACCCTCGAATTTGGTTTGCAGTTTGATACTCAGGGAAGGATGTATTCCATAGATATCCTTTCCGTGTAAAACACTAACATCTTTGAGAAATTCATCTACCAACTAACTCCAATTCTGTTGTCACTATGCATTCTTCAATGAAAGCTAGCTTATTTTTCCATATAGTAAATGCAGTTAGGGTTCTCAGCACTTTCTTTCTTCTATCCTTTTTTTAACTCCTCATATTATGTTCATTCGGATGATCATACTGTCAAGGTTTGTGTACATTACTGAAAATTTGTATTGTATAAAGCTTTTTGCATTACAAGGCTGTACAGGGTCATTTTGACAGTAACTGGTATATTCCTTTGCATCTTATGTTGCATTGCCAATTTCTAGTGTATCCAGTTTGAAAGTATAATATACTCTAATTAAAAAAAAAAAAGGTTGGCTATACTCTTGTTTCTTTTTCTTTCTTGGTTGCCATCCTTGACTACCTGTTAGTCTCAGGGTTTTGTCTGTCTTACTTTGTTCTGTTTTTTTCTCTTTTCAGTGTATTTTAATCAGATTATGGAAATGTCCATTCTTATAACTGTTACAAAATACAAGTTTTGAAACAGCCATGGTTACAGTGCAAAACTGTTATTATTTAAGTCATTCATGGCCATTAAGGTTGAGAGCATATCCATCATTCAGGACAGTGGCAGGCTGGCTCCTTCCTGAAATTATTTGGTGACATTTAAAAGTGTTCACCAGCCGTACACTATCCTGCTAAATATCATTTTATTGGCCCCATAGCCAAAGTGGAGGGAGTTGGGGGAACAGATGAATAATTCCGTTTATCTTAATGAAGTTGGGCGACTATGAGGTTTTAATTAGGGGAAAAATTGTATGTTTTGAAAACTAATAATCTATCCAAATGCAAGTACTAATATTTCACCACTCAAGAGAAGATACTAGAGAAAGAAACTAAGACCAAAAAAAAAAAAAAAAAAGGAGAGAGAGATGAAAAGCACAATGATAAGTTAAAACAATTTTTTAATCCCTTTTAAAGTTTTATCCATTTGAGACCTTTCCGTGAATCTGTGATGGCTGATAAAACTATATAAAGTGGCAGAAGAGAATGTTTTGCCTGGTTTGTAATTTGCATTCTTATAAATATTACGTCCTTTGCTTATTTCAAGAAATTGTGAACCACTTTGACATTTAAAAAGATCAATTTTAGTTTTTAAAAAATAAGATAATGTAGAAGTCACTTTGAAAATGACCAGTCACTAGTCAGACACTATTTTCTCCTTCATTTTTTTCATCCACTAGCTATTTTGTAGATGATTGAATCAAGTTCTTTGATTCAGATACCATTTTGTTTTGGGGTGGCTGGTATTTATTGAAAATATTAAAATAACCCAGACTTCTTTGATTTTTGCTAGCACAACAAGATGGAGTGGCTTCTCATTTTGTATACACATTTTTTTTCTTAAACTCCACAACTACCTCACATTTCCCCTGTGGTTGACAATAGCCAGCAATATAAAGAAAATAATCATTAGTTTGGTAATCATTTCCCCTGAAATGAGCTCCCCATGACTTGGAGAAATTCTGTGGGAACAGAGCCATCAGGACAGAACAGATCATATTCCCTCCCACCTCGGCCCATCTAGAAAACACTCCATGTTGACCTGGGTATCTCCAAGCCAGTGATGTGGCCGTTGTGTGGATTTGAATCCAAGATCATGGCCATTTCTCCTACTATCATGCTACATAAATACATCTTAAGCTGAGACTCAAGGCCATGTTTCCTACGATTGAAAACACGACTGATTGATCATTTGGTGCTCACCAACAAACTATGCTTGACCATTTAACAGAGCCGCAGTGCTGGCCACAGGGGAACAAGGAGAAATATCAAGACTTGCTGAGCACATGTGTCTCCTCCCCACAGCCAGAAGCATCACATTAGAACTCTTGCCAGCCAAAGGTCACGTGGGGCTCGTGAACAATTTGAAGGGGAAGACACATCTCATTAGCTGCCTGAGTGCTTCCACCCCGTGGGGAGGAAGGAAGGACAGCAGAGGGGAGCTCAGCTCATGCAAGAGGGTAGGGAGGGAAGGAAGGGGATAGCCGCTAAGTGATGTCATCCGAGCTTCCGGAAGACAGAGAATGCGGAACTGGATGACTTCCCAGCAGCACCTTATAACCTGTGAGCAAAATCACAAGGTAAAAAGGTACCCTTGGAGGTTCAGGATATTCAAGATACTCCAGCCAACACTCTTTCTTACATCACTCCCTCAGAAGACAGGCGTCCCGCACAGAATGGGGCTTATTTTGTGAATAACTACAATTTACTAACCAGGAAATGCCCATAAACAGGTGGGGGGAAGTGCAGTATGGTAACTCCTGGGGATGAAAAGACCCCATTTCCCCTGTCCAAGGTCTGAATGGTCTTAGGTATTAATCAAGATCCCTTCTTCATGAGGTAATAGATCTCCATATTTTTTTCTTTGTAATTGGATCTGTAAAACAGAAAAATACAAATCCTGCTCACGTTGATAGGAGCTGTAAAAGGGAAAGGAAAACTAATCACTGTATCCCCTTGAAATTTCTTTTTGGTACAGTTAAGTATTAGTTTATTAGTTCTTGGTTTTCAGTAGAATTATAAACTTGGAACAGAGAAGCTACCTTAATTCACACTTCAAAATCAAATTTCCCCCACACCAGTCCCTACAGGTGGTTTTCTACCATGTTGAGTCAGAAAATCTGGATCACTTCTGTAATGTTTTTCAATCACGAGGGACATTACCATGGAGTCTGAGACTGCCTGAGTTTGCAGCGTGGCTCAGACACAAACCAGAGTTGTGATTATGACATACCATTAAGGATCTTATAAAAAGAGCGGCTGAACTAAACCATCTCTAAGACCCCTTCCCACCCTAACAGACAACATATAATAATCTGGGATTCTACTACTCTTTCTAAACAAGAAAAAGCCTTCTGAAGCAGACGTGATTGCAAGGCAGTTACAGCAAAAATGGCACCTCAACATTTTCAAGCCACAGCGGGCTCAGTAGAGGAAAAAAAAAACTAAAAAAAAATATTTTTCTGCCCACTTCAGAGTTTGGGAGGTCTAGAGTTTTTCTCTCCTGATTAAAGCTAAATCACCATGCTTGGATTGCCGGGAGTCAGCCTGAAGTTGGCTTAAATGTATTTTACCACACTTTGAATACTCAATCTGGTTCGATGAATTAGGGGTGAGCCAGGTGGAATGGAGAGACTCTGTCCTGCCCACTGTCACCTCCCCAGCTCGCCTCTGACTGCTTCCAGCCTCCTCCTCAGGTAGCTAGGCAGTTGCGACCACTGAGCTTTCAGATGTGCACTGCAGTACAGTCAATGGTTTCTTTTAATAGATATAATGAAAGACATTTTAGTTTTAGCATAATGAAAGAATACACTAAAGACTGAGGTAGCAAGGAAGCCCTGGGCAGGCAGACTGCGGGAGCTACTCCGTGAAGCCCAGGTGAGGTGCTGTCCATCACACCTGACCATAGCTGGCTGCTGCAGCAAAGGCTGGGCAAGAAGGTGAGTGTGTGAGGTGGGAAGCGACAGGGTCCAATGATTGCGAACACTGCTGTCACTTTAGCCTCTGGACCAATGTTGGCTATGGCTGAAGCCCATGCCCTCCCACCCTCCCGAGGACTGATGGCACGAATGGAAGAGCGGGCACATGAGGAGCAGGTAAAGGCCGTTCTCACCTATGGGGCAGGGTCTCTTTAGCATCCTCTCTTCTCGGGATTTTTGGTTTCTCTGATGGGATGCAGCTCTTCTAGGAATCCCATAGGGGGAAGCCACTTGCCAGACCCGGGGACTGCCTCCCACCTCAGAGAGCCTCCTTGGCTCGGGGAAAGTCACGTGAGAGCTGGAAGCGGGCAAGGAGCGGAGCCACCACCCAGGCCTCTGGGGCCAGCCTGAGCCCCAGCAAAAGGCACCCTGGTGGCTCTCAGGCCCCAACTCACCATGAACAGGGGTCCAACAAAGGGGTTTGGGGCCACGCTCCAGCTAGGAATGAAAAGGTTAAATTTGTCTGGCGTTTCTCTGTGTATATAGCTCCCTCAGGAACCTGGAGCTACCCTTATGGAAAACAGCTAATTGAAAATTAAAGTAGCCCAGATACGGGTTTTCTCTCTTTCTTTCCATCTCTAACACTCAACTAGCCGTCCTTTTACTAATGGAAGATTAGAGTAAACATGGACTGATGGATGGGTACGTAGATACATAGAATGTGTCTATAAAGAATGCATAGCGTGCATACATAATAAAGACAGAAACATAATAAATATGTCTGTGTGTGAACATCCAGAAGGAAGGTCATCAATTTTACTATTCTGGGATTCATATTAAAAGACAATATTTTTCATTTTTCCTTTGTACTGCAGAAAATAAAAACAGGTTGATGAAAGAATCTAACGTATGAAAAGAATAATTAGGGGTCAAAGAAATCTCATTAATCAGAATATCCCCTTGCTCATCTTTTCTACAATTAAATAAATGGGCAGGGCAGCAGGTCACCACCATCCTATCAGTCAAGGTCCCACCTCTTTATGGCATCAGACAATAGATAGAGCAGCAGCAATAGCTAAAATACGCAGGATTCTTAGTTACACAAAGAGGCCATGTATCTTTTTAAATGGTCAGAATAATAATTTCCTGCTGAAGGACATTACAATTTGGCTTGTCTGCCTGTGGATAAGATGCTAAATATGTGCACGCATGATTTTGTGCCACAGGATGCTATGTTTAAATACAAGCCCCTCACATGACCCATGATCTATTGCCTCCCTCATTATTCTCCCTTCCTGTTCTTCACACTCCAAAGTTTCCATCCAAGTTGAACACATTCTAAAGTAAGTCCAAGCCGACCCTACCAACCTCTTCTCTCCCCCAGACTCCCCTTCCACTCTAACCATGATCAATGTCTCCCTCTCTTTTCCACTTATTATTGAATGAGCAAAAATATGTGGAAAGTCATGTGCTAGCAGCTGAAAAAGAATGGAGATAATTAAGATACATTTCCTAGCTTTAAGGAGTTCACCAACCAATGGAAGAAATGCATGTCTGAGCAAATGTATTATCTATCATAGTAGGACAAATACACATAAATTGCTGTGGAAATATTGAATAAAGAGCTACAGATTCTAACAGGAGTGGGAGGAGGCTTTACGGAGGACGTAGCATGCAAATTGCAATCTAAAGAATGAGTGGGATTTTCATAGACAGAAAAAGTGGGGAGGGCATTCCAGATTGAGAGAACAGCTTGAGCAAAGGCAAGAAGGTGAGAAATTGCTTGGTGGATTCTGTTGTGCTAGAAGATTACAATAAAACCAAACAAAGCCAGCTTGTGCAGGGCTTCCAGTTCCTGTCAAAGAGACTGAATGCCTAAACTACTCTGTAGTTAGTAAAAGCTAACAAAAAATTTTGAGAACAGCATGATTGGACCTGTGTTTTAGGAAGATAATTCTAGCAGCAATAAGAAAGTGCTAATGTTTGAATGCATCCCCCAAAGTTTGTGTGTTGGAAACTTGATCTCTAATGCAACAGTGTTGAGAGGTAGGACCTCTAAGAGGTGATTAGATCATGAGGGCTCTGCCCTCAGAATGGATTAATTCTTCTATCACAGGAATAGGTTCATTACCATGGGAGTGGGCTCCTTATAAAAGGATGAGTTCAGCCCTCTTCCCCATCTCTTTCTTTCACGTGCTCTCTTCCCCTTCCACCTTCTGCCACAGGATGATGCAGCAAGGTGGCTCTCACAAGATGTTGGCCCCTTGATCTTGGACTTCCCAGCCTCCAGAGCCATGGAGATTTATTATAAATGACCCAGTCTTGGGTGTTCTGTTATAACAGCACAAAATGAACTAAGAAAAAAAGAAAGATTCAAAAGGCAGAGAGACGAGGTATGTTCAAAATGTCCTAAACTGAACTCATCATCTTTTTCCAAATACGTGCCCCTTACCATGTATTTCTTAGTTCCAATAAAGGCACATCCATCCTCCAAGTTACCTAAACTGCAATCCTACAAGTTACCTAAGCTGTAAAACTTGGCGTCAGATTTGTCACCTTCTTTTTTTTTTTTTTTTTGAGACAGAGTCTCACTCTGTTGCCCAGGCTAGAGTGAGTGCCGTGGCGTCAGCCTAGCTCACAGCAACCTCAGACTCCTGAGCTCAAGGGATCCTCCTGTCTCAGCCTCCCGAGTAGCTGGGACTACAGGCATGCACCACCATGCCCGGCTAATTTTTTCTATATATATTTTTAACTGTCCATATAATTTCTTTCTATTTTTAGTAGAGATGGGGTCTCGCTCTTGCTCAGGCTGGTCTCGAACTCCTGAGCTCAAACGATCCGCCCACCTCGGCCTCCCAGAGTGCTAGGATTACAGGCGTGAGCCACCGCGCCCGGCCAGATTTGTCACCTTCTATCTCTCCTCTTTTTTCTTCCTCTTTCTCTTTGGACAGCTAATGCAACACAGAGCTCTGCCTATTTTATCTGTCAAATGTTTCGTGGCTCTATCCTGTATTTTCCATTCTTAACATCCTGGTGCAGGTTCTTAGCAAGTTCATCAGGTGTATCACAATAGTTTCCTGCCTGAATAGGAGGCACTTGTGTAGAAAGACTGTGAAAATATATTCCAGAGCTCAGAAGAAATTTCATGGTCAGACTTGTAGACACAAAGGTGATATTTGAAGACAACAGAGAGGGTGATAACGTGATAGAAGCAACAGCAGCACAACAACAACAACAAACAGAACAAAGACAGAACCTTGGGAGATGCCAGCTTTGATGGAGGAGGCAGAGACAACACAGCATGATGAGAAAAAATGATCAGAGAAGTCATAGGCCACCATGACATTGTTAAGGAATCCAAGGATAGAGAGACTTATATGAAGTTGTACAGAAGGATGAATAGGGTGAGGCTGAATCTCATAGCCTTTACCAATTTGATGGTCCTTGGTGATCTTTAAGAATGCAGTCTCAATGGTAGGTTGGGAGTGGAAACCAGATTCCAAGAGGATAAAGAATGAGTCAGTGGTGAGAAGCTGGCAACAAGGAGAAAGGTATACCCTTATATTAAGTTTGGTAGTGAATGAAACAAAGTTCATGCATACCTAGCTCTTGCCAAAAGATGACAAATCTTCTCTTCTCTATAAGGAAATCTAACCTTTTCCCATTTCCTACTTCACATTCTGTTGAAGAGGAGAAACTGCTGGCATTATAATTGCCAGCCACACTCCAAACCAATTTTCCATATCTTTTTGGTATGAACTCATCCTTTGAAGTGCAGGCTGTTTGTCTTCATACCGTCTGCCATTGCCATCTGCCAGGACCCAGTTTCTATTAGCCAAAGACATCTGCAGGAAACAGGAGCCGAATGTGTTACCAAAAGTTTGGCACTTGTCCCTGAGGCCACATCAGAAAAATGAAGACAAGTGGTTTGAGGAAAAGGAGAGAGAAGTTTATTAATTTGCTGGCAAAGGAGGAGGATAGTAGACTCTCATCTTAAAGTGCCACCGTCCTATTTATAAGCAGAAATATAGAACTTTTAAAGAGAGTTTTCAGCTTTGGGCTATGGCTGTTTAACTACAGACCTCCATTGAAGACAGTCTCATGACTTCTGCCCAGACAATTCGATTGAGCTGTCTCCTGTGGTACAAAGTACAAAGGACGATGCCCTGCCCCTCTGATCACTGGCCTTGGGCAGGAATGCAGGCATTAATTCCCAAAAAGAGTTGGGGGGGGTTGTTAAAGAGATAACTTGTAATACATTTTGCCATTTTTCAGACCCTTACTTCTGTTACATATTCCCCACTGTCAATTTTACCCTTCCGTATCTATGGGAGGAGTGGCAATGTAGTCATGGAGCTAGTTCCTGCTGAATTGGTGTGATGTTTTGGATGGAAGGTTTGTACTTGTTTATGCCATTGCAAAGCTTTGGTGGTAGATTTACAAAAAAAAAAAAAGAAAGAAAAGAAAAGAATGCAACAGATTACCAGGTGAAAAGGGGCATAATCAACAGCTACAACTGTGAAGATTGACAAGGCAAAATGGAGGATACCTGATAAGAGAGATTTTACCCTGCTTGGTATCTAAGACACCAGTAGGACTGTGAGTCCTGACTGTTGCCTTGTACATAATGTCTGATACAGGGCTGGGCAAGAAAGAAACATGGACCTCTGAATACAGATTTCTTGTTTATCATGAACATATAATTTAAATTCTTTCTGTGAGTCAGGCAACCCCAAAGCATGGGCAGTCATAAAGCTCTGCTTTAGTTTTTCAAAGGCATTTTGACAGTCTGTGGTACAGATCAGGGGCTCCACATCTGTTCCTTTTAGGGCCTCATACAAGGGCTTTGCTATTAGTCCAAAGTTTGGGATCCAGATGCAACAGAACCTTGCCATTCTTAAGACCCACACAGTTGCCTTTTATTTTGGGGCACCTTACGATTCAAGATGACTTGTTTCCAGTCTAACATTAGGTCATGGGTTCCCTTACTAATTTGGAATCCCAAATAAGTAACCTGCTATTTGCAAATCTGTGCCTTTTGGGGTGATACTTTATAGCCACACAAAACCAGATAATTTAGCACAGCCACTGTATTTGTGAGACAATCATCATAATCAGGGCTGGCTATAAGTAAATCATCTACATATTGTAATGGATTCCCTTAATCCAATTGCAGGTTCCACAAGTCTCTCACCAAGCTCCCACTAAACAGGGCAAGAGAGTTTTTAAACCCCTGTGGTAACACAGTCCAGCAGTGCTGTGAGGTCACCCTAGTCTCAGGATCCCACCATTCAAATGAGACTGAGTACCATTCATAGTCACTTGTACAATATCATTAATGGCACATAGATCCTTCATGAATCTATACTTATTGGTATGGGGGATTTAAATTCTTTCTGCACATCCCAGGATCCTATTGGCCTGTATGGCCTTACTCACTTTTTGGTAGACCTCAGGAGGAATAGAACTTGCTTCCTCTTGCAAATGCTGCAGTTTTAGTTGACAATGTGCAAGTCCACTGAGGCCCAAACGTCAAAACAAACTGCTCTGCAGTGGCAACCTCCTGTGTGCTTCACCAGGCCCTAGTATTATTCAAAGCCAGCAGGAGCTTGGCAGTGCCCTTGGAGGTGAGCTTCTGCCACCTCTGGAACAGCTCCCGGCACTCCAACTGCTTGCCCAGGTCCACTGAAAATATCAGGGTCACTGGAGTCAATGATGGAGCAGCACTAGCTCTGGCGGCAGCTCCCCAGGGCCTGCCTCTTGGGCCCATGGTGACAAGTTCCTCAGGCACTGCTGCCCAGCCCCCGCCTCCTGCCTGGCTCACGGAGTGTCATGCACAGCTGGTGCCAGAGGGTCGGGGTGGGAGGCCCCAGACCGCTTCTGCCCACCCAGCTTGATGCTAATCAAGTCCCCACTGTCAATCAGACCCAGGGCTCCTGTAGGGATATTTGGATTGGAGCCACTAGTGAGGTATAGGGCCCTGGGCCCCCTCCTTCATCATCTGAGTCCTAGACTCAAAAAATCGTTTGCTTTCTTGGGGGGGGGGCTCTTGTTACTGGAGCCCTTTGCAATTTTGGACAATGTTCTTTCTAATGTTCTTCCTTTTTACAAAAAGCACACCAGTTGTACTTCAACCTGAGGTGACTTTTTTGCCCTTTCCTTTTGACCTTCCTTTCCAAGGGACCCTTGGCTGGTGCAGCTAACAGCATACACATAGATTTCAGTTTCTGTTCTTCCCTAGTGTTATGCATAATACTTTAAAGGTGATATCAACAAGCTGTGATGGATTCATGCCAATTGCCCCTTCCACACGCTGTAGCTTTCTCCTTATATCTGGAGCCCTCTGCCCTATAAAAGTCACATTAACCATGTACATGTTTTCAGGGGCCACAGGATCCACATCTGTATACTTCTGATAAGCCTGATAGATGTGTTTCAAAAATTCAAAAGGATCATCTGCATTAGGATCCCATTTTGTGCAAGTCCAATAATACCTTGCTGGCTGATCTGGCATTCAAACCCCTATCTGATATTGCCGTAATGGAAATTGCCCTGCCCGGGCTATGGGTGCCCTCTGGCCGAATTGAGTTCCCTACTGAGTCTTAGAAGGAGAGACCATTCCCACTCCTGGGTCATAACCTAGTGGTTGTGAGACTGAAGAATCGGTCCCAGTCGCACCCTCCCTGGCCCCTCTCGTGGCGCCAAGATGGGGGCAGCTGTGGTTGGTGGTAGCGGCAGCAGCTGCCCCATACCTGGTTCCACGTGGGGCCGCTTCCTGGGCTGGCTATGCACCTCCAGTGGGGGGAAAGCTGCTCCCATTAGTGCACTCCATGGCCACGCATTGGGGGCCCCAGCAGTGCAAGCTCAAGTGCAGTCGAGCCCGTGGTGCCTTTCACGGAAGGTGAGGAAATGGCAGTGGGGGAGCTAGTTCATGAGATATAACCTGGTTAATCCCTCCTCAATTTTGTCACACAGCCTTGTAGCCTCTTTA
Organism: Eulemur rufifrons; assembly: GCF_041146395.1. Classification (NCBI taxonomy): domain Eukaryota; kingdom Metazoa; phylum Chordata; class Mammalia; order Primates; family Lemuridae; genus Eulemur; species Eulemur rufifrons. The sequence goes on along the minus strand of NC_091000.1, from coordinate 32,132,542 downwards.
TTATGTGATTGCATGAAAGACTGTACATATGGGATCTAATAACATTTACCTGTCCTTTGGTAAAATAATTCCAGTTGTAAGATAGTATGATAATTTAAGGTTCCATTCAATGGCCACTTCTCCTCTTACTCCAGCATGTACATTGGATTACAATAATGCCATTCTCTTTTAGGCATAGACTTATAGCTATAAGTTGGCCATTCAGCCAAGGTTCTCCCCAAGGGGCTTTCAGATGAAATAGAAACAGAGCCTCACTTGTTGACAAACAACAACAATGAACACAACATGACAAGTAGACAATACAAGGAATTCCCAAAGCAAATCATCTTAATGCCAAGGCCTTGCCAAACAAATGGGAATCAGACAAACAAGAACCAAATTCTCAACCAAGAACCAACATCTCCTAATCCAAAAGAGAATGAATTCCCCTGGTTCCCTAGTTACACTCAACCGTGACTTCCACCCCTACATGGTGCCTCCAAACACAATGCTCTGCCACAAGGGTGGAAGGTTTGAGAACCTTCCCCAAATGGTGAAAACAGGGGTCTCAGTTTGCACATCAGAGAGCTTACCAAAATGGCCAAAGCGTCATGACACTTCCCAAATCCATTTCCTTTTCCCCAACTTAGTTCAGGCTGCAGGGAGCTGCACCTAATTCAGGATGGTGGGGAGACAGGAGTTCTCTGAGCTAAACAGGCTCTGGCAGCTGCTGGCACTGCCCCTTGCTCTCTTGCCTCGCAAAGACATTGTCCCTACTGGTGAAGACCCACAGCTTGACCTGCGGCTGCTCCCCACCTTTTCCAGCCACAGCAGTAGTCGTGGGGTACCATTCCACCAGAGCACTGATGGGCCCAAACTGCAACACCAAATTCTGTGACCAGAAGTTTGCACTTGTCCCCAAGACTGCATCAGAAGAATGAGGACAAGTAGTTTAAGGAAAAGGAAAGCGAAGTTTATTAATTTGCTGGCCAATGAGGAAGATGGTAGACTCTAATCTTAAAGTACCACCATCCTATCTATAAGCAGAAATACAGAGCTTTTAAAGAGAGTTTTCAGCTTTGGGCTATTGCTGTTTAACTATAGCATCTCTGGTGAAGACAATCTCGTGACCTCTGCCCGGACAATTCTGTTGAGACATCTCCTATGGCACAAAGAACAAAGAACACTGCCCTGCCCCTCTGATCACTGCCCTTGGGCAGGAATTCAGGTTTTAATTCCTAAAACGATTGGTTGGGGGGGGGTGGTGAAAGATTAAACTTGTAATACATTTGCCCCTTTTCAGGCCCTTACTTCTGTTACACATGGATAAAATTTAGTACTACTTCTCCTAAGCACAAGAGTCCAGAGCAGTGCAAAAAAAACATCAAGGGGTAGAAAGTCCCCCTCCCCCTCCCCCTCTGCTGTGTCCAAAATTATAAAACAAGGATTCTGGAAAAATGAAGGCTTAGAAAGTAAAATGATAAGCCTCTAAAAAAAAAAAAAAACATGATAAATATGGCCAGAGAGTCTAGACTCAGTCACCAAATTCCAGAGTGTTAGAGCTAGGAGGCAAACTGTGAAGCTTAAAAGAGGTTATTTATGTTGGAGCCCTGGTCACAGGTTACCCTGACAAACTGGCCCTTTCTGATGCACTGCAAAACCGACCTTTGTGGAGGAGAGTGGCTCTCAAGTCCTTCTGGGCTGCATATCGTTTCAGCTGGGGAGAAAGAGCTGCTGCTCAATGATCCTGCCCACGCTTGCTGCCACCTCACCAACAAGAAAAAACAACCCTCCTCAGACAGAATGGGAAGAAAGGTACTTGGCTTTATGAGATAGAAATGAAGTAATCTGTTTTTTATTAAATATCATGAGAAAATTATTAATTCATGCCAGAAACACAAATATAAACATTATCATATTGAAAGAATTTACTCTGAAGGAGACCATCTGGCAGAGCCTCGCAGACCACACTTTGAGAAGCAGAGCGTATGTGTCACCACGGCGGCTTCTTCCATCAAAGCGGCAAATCCTGAGGAAGTGAAAATCTAAGGGTTTTGAGGGGAGTGCTTTGCCGTAATGACATCTGCTAGATACTTGTCACATGTTCTCTAGCGGTGGGCCTGCTTTTACAAATGCTGTTTTATGGAAACCTAAATTTTAAAAACAAGAGGTGGTTATTATTTCAGATTCCTTCCCCTTAAAAATGGATTTTTCTTTGGGCACTGAATTCCAGAAGGGTATTTCCATACAAATGTGTATAGCATGAATTGCTTACCATAAAGGTTGAAGAGAAGACAAAGGGGAATGTGGGAAACCCGATAAGTTAGAAGCCACAATTAATTATAGATTAACCGAAAATGAAACATACAGCATCCTGGAATTATAAAGCAAATGTATGGCTCTTTTTTGGCAAAATGTCGTTTTGAAAACCTCACACTGTCACATTTCTTTGCAGAAAGGAAGAGATGTCTATAATTTGGAAAGCATTTCTCTCTCTCTGGGGATGGCTGGAGCATCGGTTACATACAAAGTGGAGGAAACCTTGCATTCCAGAAAAGAAGAAATGCTGATGGCAACGTGAAGAAACACCCGACTCCCTTGAGGATCCCTGTGAACTGTTATCATCTGGCTGCCCTCCGTTGTCAGTGGACTCCTGAACTTAACTTTGTTTGCATCTCCTGTCTTCGTTTGCTCAGAGATGCCAGTGCTGGTTAAATATCTGTTCCATGTTGAGCGTTTCCCAAATCTCCCTGCTGTAGGTCACACAACACCTCCAATGGGTGGACCTAGAGAATCTATAGAAGATACTCCTCAGGGAAGAATAGAAAGCTTCTGGAGAGGCCAATAGAGCTTGACCTTGACAGCTTTTCAGTACTTGAGAGTTCATTCCCATCTTGGTCTACCCAAGACTATCAGGCACCCACCCACCAAAGTTTCATCATTATGTATGGAGTCATCTGAAAGTGCTGCATTAAACACCAAACTGTATTACTGTGACATACTGAATTCCTGCTTACTCAGGCAGAGCCTATGCATGTCTCAAATTCCAGTGAGACTGGCAGGATCTAACACCTAGGAGCTCAGTAGTTTTCAGGGGTGTTGGGCTGCAGCAACTCAATCCATAACAACCATTTAGTCAGGAGAGTGAGTAATTCAGATTATACAGGCAACATATGTTTACTGTCTCATCCCATCAAACACTTCAATGTGGACAGTAGACGTAGAAGAAAAAACCCTCGGGCAATCCAAATCTCCTGGGAGAATTGGGACCCTCAGTGATTATTCCTCTATTCCTTACACTTTTAAAAGCTTAAACTGTTTTTAGTACTTTTTAAAAGGTAATACACGTACATGATAAAATACAAACTAATACAATGAATGATCTTGTCTCAAGAAGAGAGTGAAAAGACATGATTTTGTTCGCATCTTCTGCCTTCATTTATTCAGAAATGCTATTGTTGTCGGTTGAACATCAGTTCATTTTTGAGCCTTCCTCAAATCTTGTCCCCCTGTGCCACACATCAACTCCAATGGGTACATCTAGAGAATCTATGGAATGAGTTACTTCCCCTGGAGTAGCGAACTTCCAGGGAACTCGGCAGAGCTTCACAGGCCAGATCTTAAGTGAAGAGTCCTAACCTGCTATAAGCTTAGTCACTGACTGTGTTGTCTTTTCTGTCCAAATCTATAGCCTCTTCATCACAGCTCGTCTGGTAACATATTAGATTACCAAATGAGTGAACAAACTATGTGTCTATGTTTCTTATAAGCTATCAGCCATAAAAGAGAATATTTAGGTAGGTAGATGACAGATGAATAAGATAGAAAGAATAAGAGTTATAGAGAAATGGCAGGACATTAGAGTATTGAATTCCATTTCCTTATTTACATAAAAGAATAAGAAACTGTGGCCTGAATAGGTGGGGGAAGGTACAAGGAGAGAGAGGCAAAGAGAGGAAAATATTTGCTTAATTATTGAAAATAATAATAATCGCTTATAGAACTCATATTAACCCAAGGCAGTCTTGTGCTTCAGTCTCAACACCAAATCACAGAACAAGAGTCCCACAGAAAAAATGTAATTATCAGCAATGCAAATCTTAGTTTCTCCACAAAACACCAAAGAGGGGAGCACATTTCAATATACACCCAAAGATCTTAAAAATCTTCGTTAGACATTTTTCTTTCTTAACTGGCACTGAATCTGTCCAAGTCTTACTCTTCTCTCTCTCTCCATAACCCCTTAAAATTCCTCCCAACACTTAGGCAACACAGTCCCTTTCGTTTCTTTCTCAGCACTGTAATGTGTCGATCAATTTAACCTTTCCGGTTTCTTCCTCCCCACCCCATATCTTAGAACTAAACAAATCCCTGAGCCCTCGGATTGAAAGAGCCCATTAGTTCTGAGGAGGATAAACTTTAAAAATAAACTCATACTTAGTGATATCAAAATAAAACTCCAGAACATCACAGTGAAAAAGACAATCCTAAAAGGCACAATAGGATACACAGAGATCACCTACAAGGGAGTGAGGTTCAGATCAACAGGAGACTACCAATCAACCATAGCAGTTTCAAGAAAATAATGGAACGATAGCTTAGAAATGATCAGGAAAAATAGATTTGAACTTAGAGTTCTATTACAAGCCAAACTAACACTAGAGAGAGATTGAAATAAATGCTCAGACACACAAGCCCTCAGAAAAATTTACTGCCCACTGTCTGATGGAGAAGGGAGGGAAAACAAAAGAAAACCTACCAAGGATGTACTCCAGCAAGAAGAAAAATGTATATAAAAGGTAATCATGGGCTATCAGCAGTAAAGGGGAATGTATTCGTGTTTTATTTTTATAATTAGAAAGTAACCTTTTTTCAAAGGTTGGGGAGAAAAGAAGGTAGGAAACACTTTAAATTTAATTCCTTACCTTTATTTCCATCCCATTTTACCTTTGCATAATATCTCATTAGCGTTTACAAAATGCTTTCAGATAAACTGTCAGTAGCCAGAATCACAAGACCTACAAAAGTATTATTTTAAGAGGAAACCATGTTAGGACAAATATTAATTCTAATATATTAGAGGACTCTGGCTGCTAGGGTGTGGCAGAAGGGCCACCGCTCTATCCAGGAGACCTTCTAATGACAGAGCTTAGCTCCCCAAAGGCTTCTCTAGAGAGGCCCATTGGTGCCATTGCCTATGTCATAGGCCATGAATTTAGGGCTTGGAATCTCTCACCTGAACTTTTTTACGCCATCCCTGGTGTGTGCCAGAAAAAGGGCAGCTGCCAAAAAGCAGACATTTTCCTGTCTCTAAAAATAAAAACGCTGGCAACACTTCAGGCCCCCGTGCCAGGACCTGGCCCTTCCTGGAATAAACAATAGGTGGCTGAGCTGATCGGATGCAAATATTGAGTCCTAAAGTTGGCCTAAGTACAGCCTGAAATGCCTAGATCAGGGCAGGTGCAGCTCCAAAGCCAGGAAGCCAGAAGGGGCCCTCCTTCCTCCGCAGCCAGGGCCCAGGTGTAGCTGAGGGGCTTCGGGTCACACCACAGACCTTGACCCAGCTGAGGTCACAGAGCCCCCATCAGGTCCTGTCCGCGGACCCTGGGGTGCACAGTGACAGGTCTGTGGGCCTGTGGGATTGTGTCCAGAAAACACTCCCTGCAAAGCAAGGACTTTCCTAAGCATCCCTCTGCATTCTTCACTAGGGCTGTGCTCATCCCTTGTTAAAACCTCTCACACCCAGGCCCAGCCGAGAGCCCTCACCTGCTAGACACAGGCCCAACAAAACCGCCTTCGTATAGGAATGCCATAATAACAGGCAGCGTTCCCACTCTAATTGCCTCCCAACTCGTCAAATGCTGCTACAGCACATGTTCAGTTCCCGTCCTGCCTTGTCATTAGGGTTCAAATCCTCCTAGACCATAAGTTTGGCTTTTTGCTGGTTTGGGGACTTAGGAAGGCTAAGAGGGGGTTAGGGGAGGAGACAGGGTCTAAATATAGCAAATATTTACAGGCATAATCACTCCATAAACATGCTGCAGTGGAACAGAGTGCAGGGCCAATCCAGATGACAGATGTCACTCACCCGAGTGTCAAATCATAAATAAAACTGAATGAGCCCATTTTCCCACAGAACCAGGGTGACGCCTGCTCACACTATAAATATTTAGGAAGTCATCCTCCTTCAAAGACTTTATTTTTCTAGGTAAGTAGACTTTAATGAAAAAATTAAGCAGGGCTTTTCCTGTGAATATGGAATAGTCGCCATAGCTTTTCAATGGGTATTCCATGGAAAGGAAAAGACAAAAAGAAAGAAGATAAGGAAAACCAAGCCCGGGTCCATGAGGCTGCCGCATGGAGCTCTCATTTATGCCAGTCAAGGTTCATTCTCATTCAGAAAGTGACAGCTTTCTCTGGAGTGGCAGAAACCAGAAGGATCACTATCAGTCCCTGGCCTGTGTAATGAAGGGAGCACAGGCAGATCCTTGTCACCCAAATTCCGACTCTTCCTACCACCTCTGCTAGGAGAGACATTCTCCTTAGCACTCACACTCTCTCAGTTTGTCTCTTAGTAACAGAAAAAAAATGTACACCTCACCCCATCACCATGCTCATTTGAAAAGAATTTGCAAAATGTGAGGATGTGTGCCTGGGTGTCTCTGTGGGTGTTTATGCAATGAAGTCCACCACTAGCGCCCTCAGCTGCCACTCCTGATTGCATTATGAATGGCACCTCAGAATCCCCCCAGCATCAAGGAGCTTCTACCATGCTCAATGCACTGCTGCAAAGAGCAAACACATCTTGGGTGCCCAGGAGGCTCCAAGGCAGGGCTGCAATCTTGCTGGACCTGGAACTTCCAAGCCATTGTCTCCACGACAATATGTGCTAATTTTCATGTCTCCTTGCAGCTTCCATGTTATTCATCTCCTAAATGCACCAAAGCCCTCGCCCAAGTCCATCAAGCCTGCTTCTTTCCCAGGGATGGCCTTTTGCCTGGGCTCTCTTCCCCGCCAAACCCCTGGGGTGGCCCCTACTCCGTCAGACTGAACTGGCACTAATGGGAAAAGTTGACGATGCTTTAGCTCCAGCCTCCAGGAAGTCTTGTTCCACGAAGAACAAGAGTCTCTGCTTTTGTGAAATGAGTCACAGGCTGCCTTGACCGTGCCTAGCTGGGGAGGCCAGGGCTGCCATGTATGGTCTGTGCTCTGTGCCACCCACCTCTCCATGTCAGCCCAAGTTCTTTGCCAGGACAGCCTGAGTCATAAAACTCAGCACATTCCTTAGGCGTTGGATAGTCTTTCCTTGTTATTACTTTGCTTTTGTTTTATGCAGCACCTGGTTTCATTTTAAAAACCCAAATAAAAATCACACGGTCAGGGAGGGGGTGGGGAGATAGGCAAAAAAGCAAAGGAAAAGAAAGAAGGGGGGTTAGGGGAAGGAAGAAAGGGCTCGAACTCCCCAAACAAACAAGTTTTAGAACAAAACAGAGCTGGAACTGCAGGTGAAGGGCAGGAGGCAGTGAGTACTAGCCACGAATGAGAGTTTGACCAAAGTCCTTTTTGCTGTATATGATAAAGCACTTGATATCAGGTCTCCTCCCCACCCTCCTATCCCCAAATTAGACCACAGAACCTAAACAGTCACTGCTGTACTCACAAGTCGTGTGACCTTCCCCATGCCCCTCCACTTTCTGAGTCTCCCCAATAGCCCGACAGACTTATCTTTGATGAATTCTAAGCAACACTCCAGTTACAACACTGTGATTCCATGAACCTGCCGCTTCCCTTTTTCTTGGGCCACAAACCATACCCCATGTGTAAGGGAATATTTTTCCACAAACTAACATTTGTTCTTTGCCTTTGGGGGGTAAGGAATGGGAACAGGCAAGGGACATGAGGCAGACCCGACCATATCAATGCTGCTGGTCAAATTGAATTTTTGTGGGCAGGTGATTTTTGTAAAGCTGTTAACATTGCTTTTTAGAATTAAAACAGGATTCTAATAGGCTATGCCTTGCATACAGTAAAAAAAAAATAATAATGAATGAGTGATAACCATTGCCACGGAGAACCGTATTTTCTCTTGGACAGTTGGAGTAAGTAAAGTGTAGTAATTCCAGCCTGAGACCGGGATCTTTAGGGACTAGACTCAGAACTTAACCAGAGGCCTTTACCTCCCTCTGCCTGGGATTCTCCGACGTGGCTGGCCGGGGTAAGAGTCCTGGCGGCTTCCGAGTGGCTCCGGGGCTGCATTTTCAATGCACGGTTTTGGCGAGCTTAATGGAAACCATACGAAGGGCTGCCGGGAACCAGACCAGATGGCTCCCCGGGAATGTATTTAACCCAACGTAGGGCTAAAGGACAAAAACAATCACTAGGAGTTTGGGGGACGCGAGGTAAGGGTGGTGGTAGTGCGACTTTTAATTATCTTTTCGATTCAAGAGAAATTCCTAAGAGAAGGACGGTCTCGGTAAATGGGGGGACACGAGAGCAGAGGGCGGAGGGGGCAGCAGAGCGGGATCAGGGAGGAAGAAGGGGCAGGAGGCGGCTACTTCCCCGAACCACACGCTGTCCCCGGCGTCCCTCCCCAGACAGCAGCTGCCGGGACGGCGGCGAGTTCCTTCCCGCGCCCCGGGTCACGGCGCAGCCTCGGTCGCTCCCGCTCCCTCCCTCCAGCGATCCCCGCCGGGCGGGGGCGGGCAGTCGGGGGCTGAGTGGGGACCCACAGCCGGAGGAGGATCGAGGATGCGGGGGAGGAGGGTCGTAGTCGAGGGTGGGGGATCGGAGGGAGAGGAGGCTGGCGGTACTGGGAGGAGGGGGATCTCCAGGCGGGGACATTGGGGCGGAACAAGGAGGATCGTGGTGGGGGAGTTGGGGGCCCCCGGGAGCGAGAAGGGCGGGGGCGCGCCGGGCCGCGGTTGGGGCCCGGGGCGCGGGGCGGGGCGGGGCGTGGGCGGGGCCCGGGGCGCGCGCAGCCTCCCGAGCGGGCCGGGGCGTGAAAGGCCGCGACTCCCCGCCCCCGGCCCAGGCGCCCGCTGCGCTCGGGTCGCCCCCGCGCGCCCGACCGTCGGAGCCAATTTGCTTTCAGGCGGCGCCTTGCGCGGAGGGAAACCTGGCGGTGGAAGCCTCCGGCTCTTCCGGGTGATTGCTCCGAATACCAAGAAGCCTTTCTCACGCCCCCGATCCCTGCCCCGGGGCTCCAGGACACCCGGGAGTTGGCGCTTTGACGCGGGAGCCCGCGACGGTCGCGGCTGTGGCACCGTTTCTGTGGTTGTTGCAGAGAAATGTGGCTGCAAGCACTTAACGAAAAGCAAAACTAAACTTAATGATTGTAACAACTTTTGTCCCCCTCCTCCAATTAAAAAGGAAAAAACTTGAGCCATGAAGCGTAGGAAGTGTCCAAGAAAGCCAACCTGCCGAGGGCCAGATGTCCCCGGCCCCCTCATACCTCAAACAGTCGTTTATCAGGCAAACTCCGGGCTGCCAGCTTTGTGGCTACGTTTTCCAAGTCAGCTAAAAAAACGACAACGGTCCTCGCCAGCAGTAATCGGAGTATCGATCAGTTTCTGAGTCTTCGGATGAGCCAACCTTGCTTTCAGAATCGCGCTGTCCCTGAAACTGGAGAAAAATGGCCTGGTTGTCAACACTCGCTCATCCGCAAAGGGCACTTTTCCACAGAATTGGGAATTAAATTGCCTCTTCCAAACCAGACATCATTCATGAGCAGGAGTTGGGATTTGCTCCCGCACTTTCTTCCATCTCTTTTAACCTTCCTATTTCAGGAAGGCCAGATCAATACGCAGGAGAGGAAATAGGGCGAGGACTCCGCAGTCACTTGGTCCCACTGCTGCGGTGCCCCGTATTCACTCCCTACCATTCCTTTAGTGCCCACATTCCTGGGTGTAAATTCCCTGCTTTTCAGTTTGCATCATCAACTTCTTCAAGATAGGACACGGGAATATAGATACTTAGAGAATGGTTACAAGGGCACTAGACATCAAGCAGATACTTTTTAAAGTAAAAATATTGTTAATGACGATTGAATATTTCATGCAATCCCTACTTGTTGCTGATGCAGGAATTTGCATATTTTTACATCTCAGTGCCTGTGCTCCTCCCCCCAAATATGTCATCAATTAAAAATAATAAGACTTGCCTTGGCTCAAAAATAAAAGTCATGATTTATTTTGTGGTCTAGGTCCAAGGTTTCCCAAATTAAGTGCCCCATATTGTTTGGGGTGTGCGCATGCGTGTGTGTATACACTTTTAGCCTGTTACTGTATCATACAAGAGCAGGATGTAATGTCACTTATTTTCGGGAATGGCTGACTTAAAAAGAGGCTGCAGTGAGTAGAGACAAACCACTTTCAGGGAGGGTTGGGGAAGCACCTTAGAGAGGCAACTGTTCCCCAGAACAGCTGCGGACGCTGATTGGCAGTGGAATTGCTTGGCACCAGCACAACTCCATGTAGTAACAGGGATTTATTTATTTAACAATAGCTAATGATTCTCCCAAGTAACTCCCGGGAGGCCAACTAGAAGTAAATATACTTTCAGGAAATCATCTACCATTCCTCGAAGTAAGCAGCAACCCTATAGTGAAGGGAGGTCCCAGACTGCCCACACAATATAATTTTCAGTGGACTGCACAGCTTCAGATGCCCCGCAAATAACTCCCTCCACTGTCTGCCACAGCACTGCCTTCCTGTGCCTGACATGCTCCCTGGAAAAGTTATCAGGTCCTAAGGCAGAAAAGTCAAGAAAAACCGCACAATTTCTGGAGGACCACCATTAAAATAGACTAGCTGCCTGGGAACCAAGGTGCGCTATCTAGCCCTGTCCCATTAGTTAAATTGACCAGATTGCTTGTTGTTGCCCATAGACCAGCATTTTCAAAGTGAAATATATAATAAAACTGGTGGTTCTTGAGATGATGTTAGGTGGTACTTGAACAACATTTTTTATGTTATTCTCTAGGTCAGGGTTGTTTTTTTTTTGATTCTTCTTCTTCCTAATGCACATAACTAGCATATCAAACCAATGGTATCACAAATACAATTACTTAGGATGAGTCTGAGTTTTTTTTAAGTCAATTTAAAGAGAAATCTTAATAAACAAAAGTAATTGGATAGCAAAAAGTTGTGATTTTTATAATAAATGAAGTCAGAAGGGCAGACACCAGTTTGTTTTCTTTCTTTCAATGTATTCTCTAAGAGTCTCTGCCAGAACGCCAAGACAGAAGAATCCCATTTTAACATCCTGTTAAAAGTTACTGGGTTTTGAGAAAGTCTGATCAAGCAAGGCAGAACCCCTGGTCTGGAGGGCCATATTAGGGCAAACAGGGACAGTGGACCTGGGGTGGCAGGACAGGCACATGGGGAGGACACTGGGCACCCAGGGTGGGTCCCTGGTAGACAGGACAAGCTGAGAACTTACTGCCTTTTGTACAAGAGGCAGAATCCAACAAATCACTGATATTACTGATAGAAAGTTGGACAATAAACAGAAATTCCAATCCCTGTAAGCTTTTTTGAGGCTTGTCTCCAAAACGACTGGAGAGATCTACATAAGAAGCTGTTCTGATGCTTTAAGGAAGGCTGCATATCTTATCAGAACAGCTCTGCTTTTCACCTGATTATAAATTAGGGAATACTTTTATACCAACTCTAAACATACACAGGCCACCACCCCCACTGCCATAGGGAGGCACCCTGAAGCCCACCTCCTGACTTTCCCCCAGCAATCGATCCCCTGATGGATAACAAGCAAAAAGAGTCTTACGAGCTTTAGGATGTCTTTCCCTCGTAGTCCATAGTTCATCAGGGTCCCAAGTGCTGGCATTTTAGGTCTCACACCTATAGTGAAGAGACAGCCAATGTGTAAGTGTTTCTGGCAAACAGAGCCTACCATAGTGTGAATAAATAAAATATAACGACATTCTAAAACCTTTTTTGTTTAATTCAATTGTTCTAAACCCTCACATACACACCTCCACCTCTGCCACCACCATGAGTAGCAAATGTCTGTGTTGGATTTCTCCCTCCTGTTATTTCTGCATCCTATCTTCCTTACTGTTAAGAGAGATACAGTAATCCTAGCACTCTGGGAGGCCGAGGTGGGAGGATTGCTCGAGATCAGGAGTTCGAGACCAGCCTGAGCAAGAGCGAGACCCCCGTCTCTATTAAAAATAGAAACAAATTATCTGGACAACTAAAAATATATATAGAAAAAATTAGCCGGGCATGGTGGTGCATGCCTGTAGTCCCAGCTACTCGAGAGGCTGAGGCAGGATTGCTTGAGCCCAGTATTTTGAGGTTGCTGTGAGCTAAGCTGATGCACCCTAGGCAACAGAGTGAGACTCTGTCTCAAAAAAAAAGAGAGAGAGAGAGAGATACAATGAGGTGACACAGTAGGTGGCAGATGGGAGGGAGCACAAATGAAAAAGGCCTTAAATGGCCTCAGACTCTGGAAGGGATGAAAAATCACATAAAGATCATGATTAAAATAAAGAAAGAAAATGGATATAAAGTAGTAGTTTAGAGTGGGACTTACATGATTTTTCATAATTTGGAGGTGCCCGAGAACAATCACCAAAGTCCCAAATTTGGTGTGCCTGTAAAAAGGAGGGAAATAAATACCAACCACTTCCACAATAATAGAAATCTAATCAAATTCCTTTTCCGGTGTTATCCCCTGCTTCCCTCCCATTCAAAAAGCACTTTGATGCTGCTGTCAAAAGCCACCACTGCGGGTGTGGTGGCGTGAGCCTATAGTTCCCGCTACTCTGGAGGCTGAGGCAGGAGGATCTCCTGAGCCCAGGAGTTGGAGCACAGTGAGACTCTGTTTCTAAGAAGAAGAAAAAAAAAAAAAGAGCCACCGCTGTAGTAACAGACAGTAACAGTAAAATGGAAAGACAAAATCGGGGGAAATATTTATGAAATAGGCTAGGCAAAAGAGTACAATCCTAATATGCAAATAGCTTATGCCAATCAGTTAAGAAAAAGCTAAAACCTAATAGGAAAATGGACAAAGGAAATACACAGTCAATCCTCCTTATTCATGGATTTGTGTTTGTGAATTCACCTACTTACTAAAACTTATTTGTAACCCCAAAGTCAATGCTCACAGCACTTATGAGGTCATTTGCAGGCATGCACAGACTGGCAAAAGCTTGAGTCACCTGACATGCCCTTTCCCAGTTGAGGTCAAACAAGGTGAACAAGCCCTTCTTGTTTCAGCTGTTATACTGTAATCAGGTGTCCTTTCTGCAGTCCTTTTTTGCTGGTGCCACATTTTCCACATTTTTATGCATTCTGTTAGTGATTTAGCTGTTTAAAATGTCCCCCAAGCATAGCACTGAAGTGCTGTCTGGGGTTCCTAAGTACAAGAAGGCTATGATGTGCCTCACAGAGAAAAGATGTGTGTTAATTAAGCTCCACTCTGGCATGAGTTGTAGTGCTGTTTACCACGAATTCAATGTTCATAAGTTAACAGCATGTATTAAAGAGTCTTTAAACAGAAATAAACATAAAAACAAAGTTACATAGTGATCCTTTGACAAAAATGTTGTGATTGGAGGCTCCCAGGAACTTAACCTTATATTTCCTCTAGGAGCAATGGTTCAATATTCCTTAATTCAGTGTTCATGGTGACGTTACAACACATAAGTACTATGACTAACGAGAATCACCTATGATTAATGTGTAATTTGTGAAAGACTATGAATAACTAATAAACAAGAGAAGATGCCCAACCTCACTAATGAAGAAATTAGATGAAAAAAAATGAAATATCTTCATCTATCAACTTGGAAAACATTAAGATTACTTTTTAAAGCCAGTGTTAGAGAGAATACACGAAAACAGGCACTCTCATGCACTGCTGGGGCATGAGGCCAATTTTGTGGAAGACAATTTGGTCATATGCAAAATAAGCATACCTTATGACCCAAGGATTCTTATGAGAATGTATCCTGAAGAGGTGATTTTACAATTGCAAAAATGTATATTCAAATTTTATTCATCACAGCATTGTTATAATAGTTATAAATTTCAAAAAACCTAAAGCCTGGGAATATGGTGTATGTTAAAATTATGAGGAATATAATTTATCCATTAAAGGTGATGACAAATAATTATGCTTATTTTTTTATTTTTTTAATTATGCTTATTAACACTGAAAGATGTCCATGAAGATACTGAGTGATAAAAAGCAGATTACAGAGGACAATGCCCACTGTGATCTCACCCATATATACTGCATGTGTATGTGCATGTATCTTTATGTATATGTAAGTATAGAGAGACATTTGTAAGGATGTTCACTAAAACAAAAATGGTGATTATCCCTAGGAAAGGGGAAGGATTCCAGATGATTTTTAGTTTTGTTTTCATTTCTCTGTATTTTTTGAAAGTTTACAACCAGAGAAAAGCTGTTTTTGTTAACTGTCAATATATTACATATAATTATTTCCATGCATGGGAAAGAGGAAAAGTTGGTGACTAAGATAAAAACACAGCATCACCAGTTGTTTACAATTTGTAACCTTGGCTATCTTTGTTTCCCCATCCCCTAATAGAAAGCTACACGCCTAATAAGCACTCAGAAATGTTTGGTGAATGAGTATTATGTTTAAAAAAACCAACTCCTTTTGTTTTGCTTTTAATGAGTAATATGCAGGGTGCAATCACTTAAGCTCTGTGCGGGGAAATGATCTCTGAGAAATGTTGGACTTACCACTCCATGTTTGACATCAAAAGATGTTTTAAAGGGCCTGGTTATATCAGGAAATAGTCCTGTATGCAAATAAAGAGGGAACATCAGGATTAAACACAGTGTTAGAATAAAATTTCTTACACTCCCATTTAGGCTATTACCAACAAATTGGACACACATTAACATCTGACCAAAATGACAGCTATACAGGAGGAATAAGTTTTGGTGTTCTACAGCACTGTAGGGTGACTATAGTTAACAATAATTTATTGTATATTTTCAAATAGCTAAAAGAGAGGATTTGAATGTTCCCAACACAAAGAAATCATAAGTGTTTGAGGTGTTGAGGTGATGGATATGCTAATTACCCCAATTTGCTCATTACACATTATATATGTAAATATTTTGAAATATCACACTATACCCCAGAAATATGTGCAATTATTATGTGTCAATTAAGAATAATAATATTTTAAAAAGTAAGCATCAATCAGGTAAGATGAAATTATGACTAAAAGTTAAATACAAATTTAACCTTCTGGAGCTTTTGGGAGGGTAAACATTTTGTGTCTGAAACATTCTTCTATGACATACAGATTACCTCTTAGAATCAGAGGAAACCAAGACTATACTGAAATTCCAAGGCTGTAAATTGTTGTTAAGGTCTTGAGAAGCTTAGGTATATTTTTGAACAACTTATTGAGGTATAACTTATATACCATAAAATTGACCCACTTCACATGTACAGTTCAAGGATTTTAAGTAAATTTACCAAGTTATGGACCCATCACTACAGTCTGGTTTTACCATATTTTCATCCCCACAATACAATCCCTCATGCTCTTTAACAGTTAATCCCCTTTCCTACCATCAGCACCAGAAAACCACTAATCTCTTTTCTTTCTCTATAGATTTGCCATTATTGAAGCCTTCATATAAATGGACTCATATACTTATGTGATCTTTCATGTCTGGCTTTTAAACTTAATATAATGTTTTCGAAGTTCGTGTACATTGTAGCTGTTTGAGTATTTTGTTCTTTTTTATTGCTAAATAGTATTCCATTGTATGAATGTACTAGATTTTGTTATTCATTCACCAGTTGATGGACATTAGAGTTGTTTTCAATTTTGGCTACTATGGATCATGCTACATTGAACATTCATGTGCAAGTCTTTGTACAGACATATGTCTTCATTTCTCTTGGGTAAAAAAACCTAGGTGTGAAATTGCTGGATCCTATGATTAATTTATGTTTAACTTTTAAAGACCACCAAAGTGTTTTCTAATGTGGTTGTACTATTTTATATTCCCATCAGCAATGAATGAAGTTTCCAGGTTCTCCACTTCATCATTTTTTATTGTCTGTTTTTGTGATTTTAGCCATTCTAATGGGCATGAAGTGATATCTTATGGTGTTTTTAATTTGCATTTCCCTAGTGACTAATAAAGTTGAGTTCACTGGTGTATTTTTATTAAAAACTGTAATATGATAGACTCTGGTCACTAAGGATGAGTCAAGGGAGAGAAATAGCCTTTGACAAATATTTATTGTTATGTGTGCTATTTCATGCTAACAAACATTTTGTAAACAAGATATCTTAAGTCAGAGTCAAAAAGCTTAACAATTATTTAACTACATTCAAGAAAAACCCACTTTTTCACAGCATAATAAAAGCAGGTAGATAAGAAGTTTATCCTGCACAATTAGCTCTGATTTTTCTATGCCGGGTGAATTCTTAGCCTTTCAAAGCTCTATAAGACTTCTCCTACCAGAGGCTTAATTAGCTTTTTGTTACCCTTCCTTTCAAGAATTATGCTAGATAATCATTAATTAGTAAAAGATATGATTCTATAATATTAAAGTTTTACAGAAAGTAATTTTGAGGCATTTGATGTATGGGGAAAAAAAAACAGACATTAGAATTTGTGCTAGACCATAGTATGAGGTATTTACAAATTTGTATCCATATTTTAGCCAAACTTGGTCATTTTTCTAACTGAGCTAGGAATGTCTCTTATTTTCTTTAATCTATTTGTGGAGAGTAACACTAGTAAACTCACATATGTTGGAGTATGCTTAGCTAATGATTTTTCTTTGTGAGTTCACGGTTGACAAAATAGAGCCCACAGTGCAACTTGACCTTGGCAGTTTCAGCTACCCTTTTAATTAAGGACATTTAATGTTACCCTAATTTGCTAGCATGTATCCACCTCGCTGCTCCCACTTCCCAGTCCTAGAACTGTAACTGAATTGGGCGATTTTGTTGATGAAACTATCTTAGTAACTGCCGACAAATTCTACCTTTAGATATTAGGTCCTTAAATGTTGTGCCAACCTTGATGGAATGTTACAGGTATTTGGTTTTTAGAAGTCCAATGCTCTATCTATTGCACCACAGAGCCCAACAGGTATTTGGCTTTTAAAAATAAATTATCAAGAAAGCAAGTATAGGCTTGTGAGTGTCAGCTCTTGCAGAATCAGAGAAACTCAAGTTTGGCAGTATTCTTCTAGGTCTTCTATTCCAGTCATTTAGTCCACCTACTGGGTGTCTGTCATAGTACAACTGTCAGCCTTATTTGTGATGCAATTTTCTTTTAGTAGAGCGGGAATAATTTGAATTCCCACCTACCTATCTCTGAGTTTCTTGACACTTTAAGTTCCTTGAAATGAAGTTTCGTAAATACAGAGCATAATGACGGAAGGTGAAGACAAACTGTAGTCCATCTTTTTTGAGTACCATGGTCTTAAATGGTATGTATACAAAGGAGGAGAATTTAGATTAAATATTAAACCACGGACACCTGGAGGGATCCAAGATTTACGAGTTGTTTGCTAGTGTAGATATCTTTATGGATACTTTTCTGAAGATAGGGCCTAGAGCTTTCTTCAGATTTTTCAAAGTGCTTCAAAAATATAAGGTATCAGTGTCTCAGAGAGAGATGTGTTAACCATTGGGATAGATTGTAGAATGAATCTCTTTCCTGACAGATTTTTAAGAATAAGTGATTCAATAGTCTATATATATATTAGATAAAAACTATTCTATCAATGTTAAATTTCTAAAGTGTGATAATAGTACTGTGGTTATATAAGAGAACATTCTTATTCATAGGAGAAGTATTTAAGGGTATAGCATTAGGGTATGTTTACTGTACTCTCAAATACACCAGCAAAGAAGTACATACAGGTATCAGTATATAGAGACAGAGATAAAGAGACATGTTAATAAATGTGGCAAAATGTTAACAATTGATGAATCTAAGAGGGAGTAGGTAGGTATTGATTGTACTATTCTTTCCACTTTTCTATGAATTAAAAAAATTTTCTCACTCTAGCCCGGGCAACAGAGTGAGACTCTGTTTCAAAAAAAAAAAAAAAAATTTTAAGTTGTGAATAAAAGAATAAGGCATTCATTTATCTGCCTTAACTTCATAATTATAAGAAAGCAGTGCTATTATCATATCTTATAGATGGCTAAAACCAGGTACAGAAAAATCAGTCAGCAGCATCCCAAATTACATGTGAGCTATAAGCAAGGACAGAATTAAAAATAATGCTTCACCTTTTTCCTATTCTCTCCCCACGTAACTCCAGCCATCTCATAGGCAGACGCATGGTTTGTTCCTATGAGCCTACTGAAATCACTGCAGTGCCCATCATCGTGCTAACTTTTAAGTTCACAGGCAAAATCAATTGCAGCCACCTCCTAGTTGATGTTATGCTTGAACAGTAAAGTGCACGCAGAACAGATGGCATCTTGTGACCTTCTTAATAACAGGCTTGGCTGCCAATGTTCCCTTGTGTCCAGTCTCTGCAGGGAATTTGGAAACTGTTGCCTTACACTTGAATATTTTCTGGCAAACACATTTAACCATTTATTAGTCTGTTCCCTAATTTTAAATAGAGCAAAACAAAACAAAATTCCCGACACCTGGAAGGGACATTGGTATTTCCTGAGTCCGGAGGTGCATCCTGGGATTCTTTGGGGTGTGCTGGCAATCTTACAGTGTAGCTGTCATTTTTAGTGTGGTGAGGACCTCGATTCCAGGCAAAGTGCTTATCACTCTACCCAGATTTATTGGTGGCCAGTGGGATCTTTTTTTTCCTTTCTGTAGTTTCAAAGAAATATACGCACTTGTCACAGCAGGGCATACAAATTAGCCAGAAAACAAACTAAATGCCTATACTAGAAGGTTCCTCCGCTGTGAAAGCTCATGCCTGGAGTGAATGTGGGGCGCTTGTGGGGAGTGAGGCTTGTTCTAAGTCACCGTGAGTGTTCTATCTGTCACATACCCTGGGCAGAGGTGGCTGTCAAGTTCCACAGTGAAATGGCAGAAGGAGAGTGAGGCAGTGCTTAGGGGAGGAGCAGTCTGTCTGTCTGACCCCCACCCCTCAACTATCCCACAGAAGCAGCTTTCCTTTGTTGAAGGCAAGTAAGGGTGGCCCTAGGGAAAAGCAATGAAGATGATCCTGAGGGTAAGAAGCTGTGGGGAAGGCGGTCTGCTCACAGCTACAATTATAACACATCTGGTTTATGTTAAGTCCTGTCCCAGGTTCTGGGGATATAAAGACAAAGAAGAAAGACAAGTTCTTGCCCTCATGAAGCTTATGTTATGAGAAAGAGATAGTAAACAAATACCATAATACATAGAAAGCAAAGCAGACATCAAGAAAGAAATAAAGAAGGTGAGACTGTGAAGAACTTAGTTTAAACACGGTATTCAGGGAAGGCCTCTCTGAACAGGTGACAGCTTTTGGCTTGTATTGACAATTTTATCCTTGGCTTCATGTTACAAGGGAGTTAAAAACTCCCTTCATTAGGGAGTTCTAGCAAAATTAACACTGATAATCCAAAAATTAGACATGGAAATGAAAAAGAAGTGCAAGGAGCAGGTATCATTTGGGTAAATTCAATAATTCTGCCTTGATTTACTGTCACCTCTAAATGAAGAGAGGAGCCATCAGTTATATTAAAATGACCATTTGAGGAGAATTTCTGAAAAAGGTAAATTGATGTCATCATTATGAATATATATGTGTCATTGCTACCTTTCTTCCTACCAATACTTTACCATAAAAATTGGAGATGAGATAGGAAAACAAAGTAACACCGGTTGTAGAGTGGTAAATTATCACTTTTGCTGCTCATGTTATCACCCTGCAAACACTCACTCCCACCCAACTGCATCACGGCTCAGCCGCTCTGGCAAGCCACAGGTGATTAGTGAGGTTAATCAGAATTCTGAAGGGCATAAATATCAATGTGAATGTAATAAGATTGTACTTTGTGCTGCAGATCAGATGCACTGTCACCTTGACTTACTATGAATGATGTGATCAGGCTGTTTAATTTCCCATACACGAGCTCAGACTTGTCTCCAAGCTATGCAGAGTGTTTCAATTTTATGTTCTTTACTGCAAAGGGGAAAAAGAAAGTCTTTCCTGAGTTTAGCACTAGCACAAATGGTCAGCTGTCCTGTCCTCTTGCCTCAGCAAACCACAGAGGAACACATAAAACCCATCTCAGATGTACTTTTCCCATAAAGTCAAATTGTATTAGGAAAGCCAGCAGAACAGTGATCATCCAAGGCAACCACTAAAAACCTTTATCTCCATTATTTAGGAAAACCTCAAAAGGCTGCAGGATAACTTTTTCCACTATCCGCTGTCCCCCTCCATCAAAACTTTAAATACTACAGCAAATAGGCAAGCATTACCAGAATATTTTATAAAGTGCTAAAAATCCCAATTTGAGATTATAATCATTGGTCTTATTAAACCTTCAAAGAATCAACCCTGAGAGATTGAAATTATATGGAAAAAATCTATTGTGTTCCCTTCTCAAAATCAGAGTGTGTTCCCTGCCACAGTGTGCAGTTGTCGCCAGGATGCGCTGCCTAGCCGAGGAATCCATTGCTGAGCCCTCTTGCATTACACTGGAATGTGAGCATCAGGAATGCATGTCACTTCCAGGCTGAAGTGCAGAAAGAGCATGTGTGCCTTCCCTACCCTTCACCTCCCACCTGCCAGATGGAGACAAAGGACTCCAGGGCCCCAGGGGATGGTAGAACCCCAAGGGGAAGGAAGTCATGTCCCTAAATCACCATGAAGAAAGTCTACCTGCAGAACAGCCACCTTGGCCCTTGTATAAAGAAGAAAAAAATCTTTTATTGTGGTAAGCACCTGGAATTTGGGGAGTTATCTATTATAACAGCTAGTGTTAACCTAATTTAACTAAAACAGAGTGGAGGTGGCTACAGATGTAAATATAGTTTATGAGTTGATGGCTTATATTAAGCTTGGTGCAAAAGTAATTGCAGATTCAACATTGTTGAAATTTGCTGTTTGATATTGGAATATATTCTTAAATAAATGTGGTTATGTTATACATCATTTTAATGCACATTTCTCTCTGTTTTTTTGCTAATGACATTACTTTCTATTTATTTTATATTTATTTTATACCATGGAAATAATGTTAGACAAGAAGCAAATTTGAGCGATTTTCTTATTTGAGTTCAAAATGGCTCATAAAGCAGTGGAGACAACTGACAACATCAACAACACATTTGGTCCAGGAACTGCTAATGAATGTACAGTGCAGTGGTGGTTCAAGAAGTTTTGCAAAGGAGATGAGAGTCTTGAACATGAGGAGCACAGAGGCGCCCATCGGAAGTTAACAACAACCAATTGAGAGCAATCATCAAAGCTGATCCTCTCACAACTACAAGAGAAGTTGCTGAAGAACTCAACATCTACCATTCTATGGTTGTTTAGCATTTGAAGCAAATTGGAATGGTGAAAAATCTCAATAAGTGGGTGCCTCATGAGCTGACCAAAAATCAATATAATCCTCGTCTTCTCCTCATGTACACAACAGCGAACTATTTCTTGATGCGATTGTGACATGCAACAAAAAGTGGATTTTATAGAACACTATGTGATGACCAGCTCACGGCTGGGCCGAGAAGAAGCTCCAAAGCACGTCCCAAGGCCAAACCTGCACCAAAAAAGGTCATGGTCACTGTTTGGTGGCCTGCTGCCAGTCTAATCCACTACAACTTTCTGAATCTTGGTGAAGTCATTACATCTGAGAAGTATGCTCAGCAAATCAATGAGATGCACTGAAAACTGCAATGCCTGCAGCAGGCATTGGTCAACAGAAAAGGCCCAAGTCTTCTCTAGGACAACACCCGACCACACGTCACACAACCAACGCTTCAAAGGTTAAACAAATTGGGGTATGAAATTTTGCCTCATCTGCCATATTCACCTGACCTCTTGCCAACCGACTACCACTTCTTCAAGCATCTCGACAACTTTTTGCAGGGAAAACACTTCCACAACCAGCAGCATGCAGAAAATGCTTTCCAAGAGTTCGTGGAATCCCGAAGCACAGATTTTTATGCTACAAGAATAAACAAACTTATTTCTCGTTGGCAACAATGTATTGCTTGTAATGATTCCTATTTTGATTAGTAAAGATGTGTTTGAGCCTAGTTATATTGATTTAAAATTCACACTACAAAACTGCATTTACTTTTGCACCAACCTTATAGTTTTGGTTTCTATTCTTAGTTCTTTGGTGTACCCAGTAAAGCTCAAATTACATTATCTAGAGCTCCAAGCTCTGGTGGAGACCAGAAGTTTCATTCTGGGACTAATATGAGGAGAAAATTTTTTTTGCCTTGGAAGAACTGTCATTTTTAAGAGCAACATATCCAGAGGGGGACATGGTCATTTTCTTGCCTTTATTAGGCAAATGGAAGCCATTTGGGCTGTAATCAAGACCTTAAAGGTAGAGGAGAGTGAGATAAGATCATGGAATAGGAGTTTTCTATCATCATCTCCCCCTAGAAGTATTGATTTTGACAACCACCCACACATGACAGTACCTTTGTGGGAGCCCAGGTGTCTAGTAGAGAAGTTCCAGCACACTATTGGAATAAAAACTCCAAGAATAGATGCATCAAACAGGGTAAGAAGAACAATTTCCCTTTACCTTTGTCAGCCTTCCCCCAGGGCAGCACAAATCCATGCCAAGAGACAGCTCCTGAGCCCATGATGTCTTCCACGGGAAAAAGTGAGAGTGTAGTGAATGAGCACCTGGCTTCTCCAGGCATGCTAGACACTGCCCAAGAGGCCCACTTCTTTCTCACCTCACACAGAATATTGAGGTAGTTAGCACAACTGAGTGGTTGAGGAAGGCTGAGAGCAGGGAAGACAGACAGGGGCTCACAGCAACCAAGGTTTGGAACTCAACAAACAGCCATGGATCCTACTTACTGCTTCAGGGACTTCATCAGAATGGTCACCCGTATGCTGCTTGGGTTGCTTCACCTGTAGACCACCCTAACTGACCCACAGGCACTGCCACTGTCCCACGTGTAGCTGGTTCCCTATCCCCACCCTGTAGCTGGTTCCCCACATGCATCCCTGTGGACAGGGCGGGTAAGCCTCTGCTAGATGGCATGCACAGACAGCCCAACTCCATGGGATTGGGAGAAATTTGAGCATTTCAGGGCACCTCCCCTGGGAAAACAAACAGGAGGCTCCCAGCATCTGGCCTGGTTTGGCAGGATTGAGAGAAGGCATACAATCTTAAGAATTCTCTCCAAAGAGGGAGCAAGAAGCATGGAGCAGGTGCATGCATAGAAAACTTCTGAGACAGAGCCTCAAAAATCCCTTTCTTAGCTGACTGCTGAAGGTTTTCTCTCATGAGGCCAGTCAGGAGAGATTGGAGGACATGACTGTACCTTCAAACATGAAGACAGAAACTCAAGACTTTAGGGAATATGAAAAATCAAGGAAACACGATACCACCAAAGAAACACCAAAATTTTCCAGTAACCAACCCCCGCATGAGATCTATAAATTTCCTGACAAATAATTCAAAATAATTGTGTTAAGGAAGCATAGCAAGCTACAAAAGAACACAGACAATTCAGTGAAATCAGGAAAACAATATATGAATAAAATGAGAATTTCAGCAAAGAGATAGAAATCAAACAACAAACAGAAGAGGTAGGTCAGAGGATACAAAGTAGCAAATATATAGGGTGAACAAGTCTAGAGATCTCATATACAACATGAGGACTGTAGGTAATAAAATTGTACTGTATATGGGATTTATGCTTAATAATTAGATTTTAGCTACTCTTGCCACAAAAACAAAAAAAAGGATAACTATGTGAAATGATGTATATGTTAATTTTCTTCATTTAGTAACTTTTTACTATCCATATGTAACCCATAAAATCGTGTTGTATATAGCTATACCTCAGAGATGGTGTGGATTCAGTTCCAGACCACTGTAATAAAGTGAATATCAATAAAGTGAGTAACATGAATCTTTTGTTTCTCATTACATATAGAAGTTATGTTTACAATACACTGTAGTCTATTAAATGTGTGATAGCATTATGTCTAAAAAATGGACATACTTTAATTAAAAATATTTTATTGGGGAAAAAAACACTAACATCTGAGCCTTCAGCAAGTCATAATCATTTTGCTGGTGGAAGGTCTTGCCTCGATGTTGATGGCTGCTGATTGATCAGGGTGGTGTGGTTGCTGAAGTTGGGGGTGGCTGTAGAAATTTCTTACAGTAAGGCAACAATGAAGTTTGCCACATCGATTGACTCCTCCTTTCACAAAAGATTTCTTTGTAGCATGTGATGCTCTTTGATAGCATTTTACCCACGGTAGAACATCTTTCAAAACTGGAGTCAGTCCTCTCAAACTCTGCTGCTGCTTTATCAATTCAGTTCATGTAATATCCTAGATCCTGGTGTTGTCATTTCAACAATGTTCAAAGCGTCTTCACCAGGAGTAGATTCTATCTCAAGAAACCACTTTTTTTGCTCATCCATGAGAAGCAACTCCTCATCCATTCAAGTTTTATCATAAGATTGCAGCCATTCAGTCCCATATTCGGGTTCCACTTCTAGTTCTCTTGCTATTTCCACCACATCTGCAGACATCCACTGAATTCTTAAGCTCCTCAAAGCCATCCATGAGGCTTGGAATTAACTTCTTCCAAACTCCTATTAATGTTGATATTTTGACCTCCTCCCATGAATCACGAATGTTCCTGATGGCATCAAGGATGGTGAATGCATTACAGAATGTTTTCAATTAACTTTGCCCAGATCCATCAGAGGAATCACTATTTAAGGCAGCTCTAGCCTTATAAATGTATTCTTAAATTATAAGACTTGAAAGTCAAAATTACTGCTTGATCCACGGGCTGTGGAATGAATATTGTGATAGCAGGCATGAAAACAACATGTATATCCTTGTACAGCTCTATGAGAGCTCATGGGTGTCCAGGTGCATTGTCAATGAGCAGTAATATTTTGAAAGAAATCCTTTTTTCCAAGCAATAGGTCTCAACAGTAGGCTTAAAATATTCAGTAAACCATTCTGTAAACAGATGTGCTGTCATCCAGGCTTTGTTGTTCCATTTTTAGAGCATAGACTGGGTAGATTTAGCCTAATTTTTAAGGGACCTACAATTCCCAGAATGGAAAATGAGCATTGACTTCAACTTAAAGTCACCAGCTGCATTGGCCCCTAACAAGAGAATAAGCCTGTCCTTTGAAGCTTTGAAGCCAGGTCTTGACTTCTCTCTAGCTATGAAAGTCCTAGATGGCATCTTCTTCCAATATCAGGCTGTTTGATCTACATTGAAAATCTGTTTAGTGTAGCCACCTTCATCAATTATCTTAGCTAGATCTTCTGGATAACTTACTGCAGCTCCATCAGCACTTGCTGTGTTTTTTTTTTTTTTTTTTTTGGATATGACACCAATAGCAAAGGCAACTAAAGCAAAACCAAACAAGTGAGACTATATCAAACTAAAATGTTTCTGCACCAGAAAGGAAATAACCAACAAAATGAAAAGACATCCTACAGAATGGGAGAAAATAATTGCAAGCCATATCTCAAATAAGGGGTTAGTATATAAAACATAAAAAGAGCTCACACAACTCAATAACAAATAAACAACTTGATAAAAAATTGGCAAATGACTTGAATAGATATTTTTCCAAAGAACACATACAAATGGCCAAAAAGTGTATATTATTAAAATGTGCTCAACCTCACTGATCATCAGGGAAATGGGAAATGGAAATCAATACCACAATCAAATATCACCTCACACCTGTTAGGATGGCTACTATGAAAAAGTCAAATAATAACAAGTGTTGGCAAAGATGTGGTGAAGAGGGAACTCTTAGGCACCGTTGATGGGGATGTAAATTGGTACAGCCATTATGGAAAATAGTATAGAGGTTTCTCAAAAAATTAAAATGAAATTACTATATGATCCAGCAATCCCACTGCTATATATCCAAAGGAAATGAAATCATTATCTTGAAGAGATATCTGTACTCCCATGTTCATTGCAGCATTATTCACAATAGTCAAGATATAGAAACAACTTAAGTGTCCACTGATGAATGGATAAATAAATGTAGTATAAACATGTAATAATAGTATTCAGCCTTAAAAAAAAAAAAAAGAAAGAAAGAAAATCCTGCTATTTAGGACAATGTGGACGAACCTGGAGGACCTTATGCTAAGTGAAACAAGCCAGGCACAGAAAGACAAATACTGCATGATCTCACTTATATGTCATATCTAAAAAAGTCAAACTTATAGAAACGGAGATTAGAACGGTGGTTACCAGGAGCTGTAGGGTGAGGGACATGGGGAGATGTTGGTCAAAGGGTACAAACTTTCAGTGAAAGACAAAGAAGTTCTGGGGACCTAATGTACACCACAATAATTATGGTTAATAAAAATGTATACTTGAAATTTGCTGAGAGATCTCAAGTGTTTTCACTACATGGCCTCCCCCACCCCTGCTCCTACACACACATACATACACATACATACACACACACACACACACACACACGGTAACTATGTGAAGTGATTGATATGCTATTAGCTTGACTGTGGTAATCATTTCACGATATATACATATATCCAAACATTATGTTGTACATCTCAAATATATATAATTTTTATTTGTCAATCATACCTCAGTAAAACTGGGGGAAGAAAGAACCTAAAAGAAACACAGCAACTTGGGCAAAAGGGCTCAGAAAAACTGATCATGTTGCACTTACCTTTAACATCTTTAGTCCCTTGGGTACTGGACTGGCAGAGAGGCAGATTCCAGGTAGACCTGTTTGCCAATAACGTCCTAAAGAAAGCAAGTAGAAGAAACAATTTATAAGTTTATGGATTTATAAATCATACGAAGCCTATGGATTTAGAGGGATTTCACTCATTTTTTTTCATCTGGCTTCTTAAACTTCTTCTGTTTCTCTTCCCTCTTTCCACACTCCCAACCATAACCCCACACTCCCATTAAATCAACCCAAATTGGACTTTCTCATTGCCTTTAGGGATTTGTTTTCTGAGTTGTCATAAAATGGTAAAATTTTCAACTTCTGTGTATGAAAAGCTCAAACATTAAGTTTATATGTATTTCAACAGGATTTATGAGTGTTTCTCTAGGGAGTTGTTTTCAAAATAAGATAAGTGCTATGAATGGAATATGAAAGATTACAGTAATTATGCTTACTTCCAAATAAAACTGAAAACTTAATTATCAGTGGAGTCATTTCGGGACTCATAAATGCAATGTCTATCCTTTCAAACACATCTGCATCTCCATTTCCCTGAATCCAGACATAACACCCTTTTTAAGCAAGCAGGAGTTATTTTGTACAGAATGAACAAAGTTGTCAATTCCTAAAGTACAACACATGGTGATAATTGTTTTATGACCTCTGATTGAGGGAGGAGGGTCTCCAAGCTTCAGGAACCTGTAAGTTGGTGTATGAGGTAGGGATAGAATGAAATTATGTCGGCCTGAAGAGTCCTAAAATGCTCCTATATGTGTATTCAGGCCACCAAAAGAAAACCAGTCCTAATCATCCCTGAGACGGGCTGGTGCCCCACCTTGCATCTTTCTTCTTCTAACCTACACCATCAGTTAAATCACCTGAAGGTATTAATTTAAATATGCAGATTTATGAGCTCAAGTCCCAGTAATTATTTTTCAGTAGATTGGGACAGATGGTTCTGATACAGGTAGACAGTGGGTCAATTTCCTGACTTTTAATGGGAATCACTTTTTTGCTTCTCTTTTTTTTTTTTATTACCAAACAGTTTGGTTTGGGCTGTTTTGTCTTGTTTTTTAATTTCATATAAACAGAATTATACAGCATGTAGTGTATCTGCCTCAAAATGTGTACATTATTGAGTGTAACCATAGTTTCTTCTTATTCATTGCTATATATTATTCCATTGTATGAACACACCACTGTCTATATATTCTGCTGTTGATGAATAGTGCTTATTCTACAACTCACTTGTTTTTGGTTTTTTGGCTACTATGAAAAATGATGCTGTGAACATTCTTGTACATGTCTCTTGGTACGACATGTGCAAATATATTTCAGTTGGATATATACTTAGGAGTAAAATTGCTAAGTCTTAGGGTATCCATAGAGTCAACTTTAGAAGGTAAGACCAATTTTCCTAAAAAGCTGTATCAGTGTACATCTCTCTAGCTGTATATGAGAGATCTCATTGTTCCACATCCTTAGCAACATTAAGTACTGATGGTCTTTTAAATTTTGAACTTTCTAGAGTAAGTTCATTGTGATTTTTTTTTTTTTTTTTTTTGAGACAGAATCTCACTCTGTTGCCTAGGCTAGAGTGCTATGGCGTCAGCCTAGCTCACAGCAACCTCAAACTCCTGGGCTCAAGCCATCCTTCTGCCTCAGCCTCCTGAGGAGCTGGGACTACAGGCATGCGCCACCATGCCCGGCTAATTTTTTCTATATATATTTTTAGTTGTCCATATAATTTCTTTCAATTTTTCATAGAGACAGGGTCTCGCTCTTGCTCAGGCTGGTCTCGAACTCCTGAGCTCAAAGGATCCACCCGCCTCAGCCTCCCAGAGTGCTAGGATTACAGGCGTGAGCCACCGCGCTCAACCAGTTTTTGTGATTTTAATTTGCATTTCCTGATTGTTAATGTGGTTGAGCCCTTTTGACATGTTTACTGGTCCACGCTGATATGGGCTAAGCATGGTGACTTTCTTCCAAAGAACAAGGAAATATATGTGTGTACACTAATCTGTGTACACACAGTTATCTATAAATATTTTTATATGTAACCATCTATATATATTAAGCTAAACATGAGTTCATACAGATGTATCCAATTCTAATCCATTACTGTATGGATTATTCTGGCCTCTCCCCCTTGCTTATCTTTAATCTCCCACTCCAACAGCAATACACCTGGCTCCCACAATCTGCCATTTATTAATTGTTCAATTCCACCACGCACGTATAGTGCTTTTAAGAATTGTTACTCAAACCCCCATGGGCAACAACTTTATCAACTATAGTACAGTGTTTATGTACATTTCCTTTAGTCTTCTAGCCTTAAAAATTCCACTTATTTCCAAAGTTACTTAGATGAGCACTTTATTTCATACATTTGTAGTACATCTAGATTCTGTATTCCATCCTGGGATCCTCCAACTGGTATGTAATTTTTTTCAATTTGCATATATTAAGGTTTACTCTTTGTGCCATAAAGTGCTATGGGTTCTGACAAATACGTCATGTCTTATAGTCACCATTATAGTATCATACAGAATAAGTTCAACAAACTAAAAAATCCCTGTGCTTCACCTGCTCAACTCTTCCTCCATCCCCTGGCAACCACTAATCTGTCACTATCTTCATTTTGTTTTGTCAGAATGTCATATCATTGGAATCATACAATATGTGACTTTTTTCAGACTGGTATCTTTTATTTAGGAATATGGATCTAAGATTAATCCATGCCTTTTTGTACCTTGATACCTCATTTCTTTTTATTACTGAATAACATTCCATTGTTTGGAGGTACCACAGTTTGTTTATTCATTTACTTATCGAAGGACATCTTTGGTTCCTTCTCTTAATAGTTTCTGGCAATTATGAATAAAGCTGCTATCAACATTCACATGGACATAAATTTTAAAATCAGTTAGGTAAATACACAGGAGCATGATTTGTGGATCATATAGTAAGATTATGCTTAGTTTTGTAAGAAACTTCCACCCCTCTTTCTTTTAACAAAACTCCCCGTTGTTTCCTTCAAAGCACAAATGATATATGTTTCCCTGGTGATCATTTCCCTCACTAGACTAAAAGCTCCATGAAGGCAGGGGCTGTCCTGTATATGTTTTGATCACAGATATAGCCCCAGACCTACACGTAGACCTTACACATAGTATGACTTTAATAAATATTTAATTAATAAATGAATAAATAAATAAAACACCGAGACAATAATTTATATGTGAGCCATATTCTTGCCTTAGAAATTCCAAAATGCAACTCTTCCCTTATTTGAACCTAGGCAGACAACTGAGATTGACACCAATATTTCATAATGGCTTAAGTTCTGTGACATACTGATCTCCATTCTCCAAAGGAGAATTCTCCAAGGATCCGTCTTTTTGCATGTGTATGAATTTCACATATTTGCTGTTAAAACTGATGCAGAACTAAATGATCAAGACTCCTACCAAGTTTCTTCTGTCTTATACATTATGGATATTCAGTGTAGGTGGTGAATAAATATGATGAATAAAAAGTATTTGTTTTTTATACTTTAATATTTTTCTGACTTACATTTTAAATGATCAGTCATTTCATACTCTGTTCCAATAATCCTCCTTGGACAATTTTGATTTTATAGCAGTGTAAAAATGTCTGTCTATAGACTTACAAAATTTTAATCAAACAGTTTTTGCTCAGAACTTAAAAAGACATTTGTCCTCGGGGCTAAAATTAACCATGAAAAAGATTAAAAACAAAAGCAAATTTAGAATATAATCAGTACTTTCAAAATGAGCTCAATCTGCCCTCCATCTTCATTTATAACACTTGCTTCTTCTTAGCCTCTAATAGAATAAGTAGTAGTTGTGCGAAAAATATATTTACATTTCTGAGATCCCAAAAAATGGATAAACCTCACAAGTACAGGCTGCCTTGGTTGGAATGATTCACATAATGATCGCACTTTGAATAGGAAACAAATTCAAAGTTCTGTGCATTTTCACCAGATGTCATTTTTCTACATTTTTTTCAGGGTTATTAAATACAGTACTTTCTTTTCTGTAGTCACCCATGGTGACTGGGTCTGTTTGGACACCAGCTTTCAAAGACTATTTTCAGAAAGAACCCCAGCCGTGCTCAAAGACTCGTGTTATGGTTTGAATGTGTCCCTCCAAAGTTCATGTGTTGGAAAGTTAATCCCCAATGCAACAGTGTTCTGGTGGGGGAGGGAGGGGGAGGCGACAATAAAAGGTGATTGGATCATGACAGCAGAACCCTCATGGATTAATCATGGGAGTGGGTTCGTTATCTTGAGAGTGAGTTGTTATAATGCAAGTCTGTCCTGTGTGCTCACTTCTGCCTTCCATCCTTCTGCCATGGGATGACCGTGCCAGATGCTGGCACCATGTTCTTTGACTTCCCAGCCTCCAGAACCACAAGACAAATAAACTTCTATTGTTTATGAATTACCCAGTCTGTGGTATTCTGTTATAGCAGCAGAAAATGGACTAAGACAACTCCCCTATCTGGCCAAAAGGTACCTCAAATATCACAGAATTTGCAAAGGGACTTTCTAAGCTAATTGAAGCGTCTACATACTTTAGAGCTATTAAAAATGCAGAAACTATAGTATGTTAGAATAAACCGGACAAGGCACCCAGTTGGAAAGTACTTCTGAGTCATTCTAGCTTTAAGCACTTTGTTTGAAAAGACCTGGATTTAATAGGATATTACGTGGGTTATTCCTCACATCTGAAGTTGGAGCCAAGAATCCAGTTGATTTTCAAATAGGTTTCCAGAATTTGGATAAGGTATTTACCAATTAAGATACAGAGGGACAAATGTTATAACGGAGTCCTCACATTTTTCCACATCCCCACTTATACTTTCTGTCCCAAACTCACTGAGCTCTTTGCAGCTCCCTGGTGGTTAAACACTGCTTGGCCATTGTGCATACTCTCTCCTCCACACAAGGTGCTTTTCTGCTGCCCACCTTGCCTGCCTTCTAAACCAGCTCAGAGGAAATCTGCTTTTCAGACATAGAATAATCCTTCCCCCACCTAGACACTGATAAAGTCTTCTTCCCTTGCACTGATGACTTATTTCTATTAGTTGCAGTTACTGTATCAAACTGAAATTAAATTTTTGACTGTGGGCCCCTCACAGGGCCTGGCTTTCAGTAAACACTCAGAATGTGTATTGGGCCCTCAGTGCTTGCACGCACTGATAACCACAGGTATGGAGCAGAGAATTGAGTCGATTTCTTCGTGCTTTAAGGGAACTTTTACATTCCTGACAATGGGAAAACTATACAAAAAACAAAATGAAATTCTCAGGAGCACCTCTTCGCTGAGAACTCCAAATATCTATAACTTAGTCAAATCTGTATACTTTCCTGAGTAGGTAGTCAGGTATAATTTCAGGAGTATTAAATAGAGATTGGAATCCTAATTTCAGCTGGTCACTGACTCTTAGCTCTTTTTCCCACTGACATTTAAACAGGAAAATAGGCAGGGTCAAGGTCTGTGAAATCTCTCAGAGTCTACAATGCTCTCTTTCTTCTGATAGCACTCTTGTCTATTTATAGTTATATTTCCAGGTGCAAATGACAAAGAAATCTTACTGTTTACTAAGCTCAGGCTTATGCTGTCCTGCTCTAAAAGAAAACCGGCTGCACGTGAACTTGTCCAGTTGTTTTTTCCGGTAACTGCCTGCATATGTTGTCACAGAAGAATCTGACCACCGTGTTTCATTCTGCCAAGATGCTCCAGCCTTGCGTCTGATCAGCTCAAACTCTTGGGAAGTAAGAGGGCTAAACGGCAGAACAATCTGTGGAGTCAAGTAGAAGAAGTGTGACATAGCTAAGGATGGCCCTCTGTGAATGACAACTTTTCAAGCCCTCTGCATAATGAAGAATTAATTTCCTTCCAGTAGCAGGAAGCAATTGACTGGGCTCACCCAACTTCTTAACTCCAACAGTTTACAGAGTGCAGAAGCTTAACTGTCTTAGATATAGTTGCCAAGCAACAGATCACAAAATTCCACAAATACTACCCACCCCCAGTGCCCCCAAATTTTAACTAACAAATTTGCAAGTGATCTGACTTTCTGGACTTTGCTCTAAGAAATTGACTGCTTCATACTTTTGGCAAGAAAATTGGTGACAAAATTATCTGGGTATTACTGTTATCACAAATAAAGCAGTGAATGCTAATGATGGTGGTTTAAGAAGTGGAAACAAGAGATAAAAGGACAGTGCCACGCATTCATTTCCCCTAAAGACCCAGCCTCCAAGTGTCTGGAAAAGAACATGACCCACTTGTGATGTCAACAATAGCAGGTGACTCAACAGCTTCTCATGTGTCATAGAGCAGTGGAGTGCTCCAGCTGGCTGCACACTGGAGTCACCTGGGAGCCGTTAAAATAAGCAGGAGCCCAGGCCCCGACCCAATGGATTCTGATTTAATTGGCCTGGAGTAGGGCCCCGGGCACTGGTATTTTTTAAAAGCTTAATCCTGGAGGATTCTAAAGAGCAGCCAGGGTAAAGAATCAGGGTCATGGAAACGCCACAGTGAGCCTGTTTTATGTTGAGAAGTTGTAGCATTCGATCTTCTATTCACATGATTGCCTCCATCCTTCACTAATGATTACTCTAAATCCAGTTAGTATGTGTGCCCATTCTCACTGTTCCTGATTAACGAACAATTCAGTGGCATTTCGGTGGCAAATCAAAATGAAATGGATCTTTCAGTGTTTGTCCTTTCTATTGCCAACTCTTGGAGCAGTAATTCTCAACCCTCTGTTCTCATTCCAGTAACCTGTGGAATTCTTTATAAATACAGATGCCATGAACCACCCCAGGTGTTGATCAGCAGCTCTCCTAGCAGAGCCATCATCAGCATTGAATGAAAGAATTTCCGTAGATGATTTGATCAACAGCGTCTGGGCTCGTTAAACAGGCAGGGCCTATGTCAGATCTGAGGAGAAGCCCAGGATTCTGCATTGTTTCCCATTTGCTTTTATTTTACTTATTTTTTATAGACTTAGCGGGTACAAGTGCAGTTTTGTTATGTAGATATAGTGTGTAGTGGTGAAGTCTGAGCTTTTAGTGTAAGCATCACCCGAATAGCGTACATTGTACCCATTAAGTGATTTTTCACCCCGACCCTCCTCCCAGCCTCCTACCCTCTTACCCTTCCGCGTCTCCAGTGGCTATTATTCCGTTCTCTATGGCCATGTGGACACATTATTTAGCTCCCACTTATAAGTGAGAACATGGGGTATTTGACATATACTGTTACACGTGTCTGATGCAATTGATCTTTGAATACAGAGGACACTGCTCCAGGAATTGAATTTAAAGTCTTTTGACACACTGCGTGGTGTGTTTCTCTGAGAATGCAATCATTTGCAAATACTACTTAGCACGTCCCATTAGAGATTTCTTCCTTAAAATGTTGAAATTTGGAACATAAGCACCTTTGTCCTAGAGAAAGCATTAGCCAGATGTTTGCCGACTCGGGTGCTTTTTCTCATGGAGTTGAAGGCTTTGTGGAGAAATCCAGGTGAGATTAAAGTGGCTGGAGACAAGGAAAGAACATGAGGCTGCCTAGGTCTTTTCAATCCACCCAGTAGCAGGTAACAGCTACTTATATATTTTAACCTTTCTCCACTCTATTAAAAATGGTGAGTGTTACTTTAACTCTGCTAGAAATATGTAATGTTTTGAGGCAGGAAAATAAATTGAGCAAATTGTGAAAAACTATTTGTTGAAAACATCTTTAAATTTTCTTCTCAAATTATGTGGTAGTCTATAAACAAGTATAGAATAAAATAAAGTCTTTCAAAAATGCACTATGGTATAAGTGTACTTCGTTATCACTTTCTTGTTCTCTATAATATTTTTTTCTCTCACGATCAATTATGATATCATTTTAACAATTATAACCTGAAGAACCAAAAGTAGTGAAACTTAATTTAAGTGAAAATGTCTACTATTGGGTTTAGATGGAATCATGGCTTAGTGCATCAGTCTACTAGATGTTGAACAAGTCTGTTAAAGATATGTCAGACTGCAAATTAGAGAGTAATTGGAACAGACTAATTGAATTTATTATCGTAAGTGTTTAATCTGTAAGAATTCTAGAGGCCCTTATACTCCTTCTTTGACCTCACGTTTTATCAGATACTTCTTTTCTCGTGGATACCGATAGTCAGTGCTGGCTTATATGGTCTGACTTCCATGTCGGAGAATCTGCACTAAAAACTTCCTTCTGTAACTGAATTATGGCAAGCTGTGTTGTCCAGTCCCCAGTATGTTAACTGTAACAACAACAAAAAGAATCAAAAGCACTGTGACAAGGAACTCTGGATTGTGGTGCGGTTTAGTGGCAATGGGAGCTGAGTAGCCTCATACCAAATAAAACCAGCAGGGGGCGTGCATGTCACCTGGTCATGGGAGCCTTTCTCTAAACACAAGCTGATTATTCTAATGAGGTTGTTAGTAGGTATTTGTTAAAAAGGTTTCATGGTTATGTAAGTTTGGAACAAGGTGGGATAAACATGATTTTTTTTTTTTTTTGCTGTAAGACTTCTCAGAGTCCTTAATATTTCAATTTGCATTATACATCTTTCAAAGGGGCCTAGATTGTGCAGCATGGCCTAAACTTGCTTGATCACAAAATTTATTTTGTTGGAAGCATCTCTGAAGA
The DNA here is from genome assembly GCF_041146395.1 of Eulemur rufifrons. Classification (NCBI taxonomy): domain Eukaryota; kingdom Metazoa; phylum Chordata; class Mammalia; order Primates; family Lemuridae; genus Eulemur; species Eulemur rufifrons. The sequence goes on along the minus strand of NC_091000.1, from coordinate 32,096,981 downwards.
TCGCTGTTCTGTGGAACAGTCCAGGAACTGGAAAGGCTAGAGGTCTCTATAGCTGAAACAATGGCTGGTCTACAGTTGTTGAAATTTACTAGATCTTGACTAGATCTCTAGCTTAAAGCACAGACAGGCTGGCAAAAGGATAGATCAAGCAGGATTTTGTTTAAAAATGGAGAGATAACATCAAACAGTAAAGTACACACCCATGTAACTACAACCCATATCCAGGATTCTAGAAGGCTCTTCCATGTCTCTTTCCAGTGAAAACAGCACACACGTACACATATATACACACACAAATGTATACCCCACAATATCTAGTAACCACTATTTCAATTTCTATCACCATAGACAAGAAATGTCAGGCTATCTTCAGTGAAGGCAGAAACTTACTGATGCCATCGCAAGATGAAACCCAGGAAAAAAACAGGTAAAGACCAGAGAAGGCAGAACTCCCTTGAGAGAAAGATCCCATGTGAAGCTAAAGCTTCCCTCTCAGCCTGACTCTGTCTCCTCCCCATAAGGTGCCAAGTTCTGCTATCTGGATGAGTGTGGCTAACATCTGGATGAGCATATATATAACTAGTTAATAACCGAGTATGTCGATTATAACAATATTAATTCTTAGTCCTTGATCTTGGAATAATTTCTTCATGCTTACAACCAACTGTGTGATTTGGAAATTTTTAGTAACATATCAAAAACTGTGTGGTAGGTGGTCTAAAGGACACAGGAAGCAAGGAACCAGTTGCAACAGGACATGGTGGAAATAAAAGAAAGGTAAACTGTAAAGGAACAGGAAAAGGAAATTGATAAAATTAGTGAGGAAAAGCCCAAAAGGAAGGATCTTTTTTCTTTGCTTTCCTGAAATTTATTTTTGGCTATGTTTACTATTTGAAAACTGAAACTGATTACCAACAGTGTGTACATTGTGATCCCATAAAAAGCTGTGTGTGTGTATAAAAGAAAAGGCCTAGAAAGCTACATATAAAATGTTAATACTTACAGCTGAGTGAGAAGATACACATGATTTTTTTATATCCTACATTCTTTTCTTTATTTTCTAAACTTCTTAAAATGAGTATGTGTAACTTATTATCAGAGCCAAAATGTTATTTTACAAAAACTAAAACAAATTGAATGCATCCACATATAATCAATCACTCAGATCTTGCAAGAACTCTCTTTTGGGTTTGCATTTATTTTCCACTTCTTTCTAGAGTTTAGGCCTTGAGGAAAAAAAAAAATGACTCCAAGGCAAAGAGATTGGAACCAATTCAATCAAATATGATACTTAAACTTTCTCTCTCTTTAGTTTTGGGTCCAGTAATCAGAGAAAGGAGAAAATAAAGCATACAGCCGTGTGTGTGTGTGTGTGTGTGTGTGTGTGTGGTGGGTAGGGAACAGAGGATAGGAAAATAGGACGGAATGGATATGAGAGTCTACTGAGGAAAGGACCAAGGTATATAAGTGAGAAAACTTGAGTGAATGGTTGTTCTTTTTCAAGGAAATCTTGTGTATCCATAAATACAATGAAGTAGTCCACAAATTGTGTTCCACACCCTCAAACAAACAAAAAGTCTCAAAATAACTGAAAATAAAAAATGATTCATAGTCATGATCAGGACCCCATGGATTTCCCAGTGTTACCTCCTGGGACAAACAGCAAGTAGAAATAGCTGATTCCTTCAGTTCGCTCCAGGAGTGAGTGGGAGAGGTCAACTCCCTAGTGGAGCCAGCCCACGTTTCCTGCGCTACAAAAGTAAGCCTTTGCTGTACAATTCTGCTTGGACGACAATCTCTGTCTTACACACAACACATTATTAGGATAATCAAAAGTCATTTCGAAGGATATTTAAGAGGTATTTCAAAGTATTCTTGCTTAAGTAACCTGAGTCTCATGTAACTAATAATAATAATACTTGATTAATATAGAAGCACACACATAGCAGGCACTTTCCCAAACCTTTTTTATTCATTAACTCATTAAGTTCTTATAACAACCCTACGAGGAAGGTACCATTGTTACCCCCATTTTACAGAGGAGGAAACTGATCTACAGGGAGTTTGCCCAATGTCACATTAGGAGGTGGTAGAACTGGAGCTGAAACTCAGGCAAAGTGACTGCAGAGTCTGGATGTTTTAGACTCCCGAACACTGCATCTTTAACATGCTTCACTCTCCTTATCTGTCACCCTCCAGCTATTTCTGCCTAACGCCCCCTTGGTCTGGTCCCACACTTGCTAACTACTCCCCTTCTCTTTAGTCCAGTCCAAAAATATCCCCAACAACCTGTAACAGATTGACTTTCATATTCAAAGAAGCTTCTAATGATGACCTAATAAACAGGCCCTGAAGAGCAAGACCGAAGAATGAATGATAGCCTTTATTTATTTTTTTAAATGCAAACTGCCTTGTGTTCCCAAGCTAAGGTCTGTAGACTCATTTATAGGAAAGACGCACACAGCCTCCTGTTACAGGCAGCATTTAAATACCTTGAAGATTCTGAAACCAAGTTTAAGAACCATACATCTAATAATATCAATTAAATATTAACATACAAAACGCTCACTAGCCCAGAAATTATCCAAGCTAAGAGGAGAAGCTCTAAGAAGCTATCTCCCATGGTATATTTCCTAATTATGGTCCCCCCTAAAAATCTGTTAAAGAGAAATTAATCTTGGTGAATTACAGTTTCGTAATGCTTGAAGGCAAGTAATAGATTGATGAACTCCTCATAGCTTTCAACAAGCTGAATTCTACCTGGAAGCCCATGGTGGGCTAGGGGAAAGGCACGAAATTACAATGTTAAAATGATCAGTTAATGGGTATATGTTGGTGAACAGAGATCAGAGGATAAATCCTCCTGGGACTGAATGGATAGAACCTTCTTTCCCTCCCTCTTCACCAAGGGGAGTTTATTTGCCTGTGTTGTTGGCTAGTCAAATACACATCCAAGTTCAACTTCCTTTTCTCTGTTCTCACTGCGTGCTGATTTGGGGTCCACAAGGTTAGCGATGCACAGGAAGGAATGTGGCAAGACCTGGGAACAGACTACTCTAGAATGATCAAAGTTAATACTTCACCCCACCTCCTTTGGACATTTGATCTGCATGGTGACAGATTTATAACGTGCACTGGTATTTACATACCTGTTTCTGCATCTCCAGAGTTACACTGAGAGATGCTTTGAGCTAAGAGATGCACAGTAGTGTTTTGTCCCTGCAGAAATGTGGGCATCCTAACAAACGCCTTTTAGGATACTTAGAGAATTGTATTAATTCAATATATTCCTGCCCTTTGATTTGCCATTCTTTGAAGGGACTTTTCATTGTGTGACTTTGCCTCTTTGTCTCTGTGGCTACTCACTAGCTTTGCTCAGAATTTGTTCACTCATCCATTCATTCAATAAATATTTATTGCACATCTACCTTGGGCCACTGAACAGAGTCATTTATTATTTCCTACCACATTGATTTACTTCCTGCAAATATTAGTTTGAATGATACACACCATACCTATGGCATTTCTTCCTGCCACCCTGCTTAGGATTAGTTCACTAATCAAAAGATGTTTAAGTAAAAAAACTAGTAAAAAGGCAGAATAAACAGCATAAAAATTTAACTGGGTATACCGGAAAGTAGGTCAACCATGTATAGTGAAGTATCTTCTGTTGTTTTGAGATACAGATACCTAGTACAATTTTTGAGCAAATTACTTAGGCTAAATTGTTTTAAGCTAAAAATTCGTATTGCAAATACCATATGATAGAGTTTGATGGTAGAGAAGCTTAAAATACTTTATAAAAAGTTGAATAGCACTGAGGTGAGTTTTATAAAGGCAGAAGACTTTACATACTCTGCCCCTTCCCCACCCTCTGGTGAGTGTCAGATATTATCTGCTCAGGACAGAACAGCCTGCAGTGGCCAAACGTTTCATAATGGCTTTTCTGTTGCTCATGGCTAATTGCTTTGGAATGCCTCTATAATTACCTGAATCCCTCTTGTGGGAACCCAAACCCCCAGACTTATAAAATTTAGCTCTCTGGGATATTCAAAGCCAAATACTGAGTACAAGACCAAAGTATGGTATAAACTGTGGAATATCAAAGCAAGCAAGGTACTCCCAACAAATCCATTAAAGAGAAATTAATCTTAGTGAATTATAATTTTACAATCTTCTCTAGAAGTTTCCTTCTCTGTGTCAGGCTTAAATAGATTGACAGCTATATTAGTTTCCTAGGGCTGCCATAACAAGGTACCACAGACTAGGTGGCTTAAAATGGCAGAAATTTATTGTCTCACGGTCCTGGAGGCTGAAAGTGTGAGATCAAGGTGTTGGCAGGGCCATGCTCCCTCTGAAACCTGTGGGGGAGTCCTTCCTTGCCTCTTCCTAGATTCAGGTAGTTTGCTGGCAACTTTTAGCATCCTTGTCTTGCAGCTAAGTCACTCCAGTGTCTGCCTGCATCGTCACTCAACATTCTCCCTGTGTGTCTCTGTCACATGTTGTCTTCCTACAAGGACACCAGCCATATTGGATTAGAGGCCCACCCTACTCCAGTAGGACCTCATCTTAACTAATTACATCTAAAACGACCCTATTCCCAAATAAGGTCACATTCTGAGGTACTGGGCTTTAGGACTTCAACGTATCTTTTTGGGGGGTGGACACAATTCAAACTATAGCAGCGATAATATGTAACAGGCAGTAAAATGTTCTGAGATTCATTGAGTAAAATGGTCTCTGTAGCCTCTACTATTCCAAGAGCCCCAAGTGACTAGCCCAGTGGGAAGAAAGTTTCTGGAACCAGCAGCATCACTGCTTTTTAAAAAAAGGGAGTGTCATTTCATAGATTCTTGATCTGAGACAAAGATATAGTATATGTATCAGATCTCTAGGAAGCAGTAGCATTTCTAGAATGAAACAGACTGATAACTTTATAAAAGAGGAATAGGAATAATTTAGAAGTTTATATGTAAACCATATATCTGATAAGGGGTTCATATCTGGAATATATAAAGAACTTCTACAACTTTATAACAAAAACCCAAATAACTTGATTAATAAATGAGCAAAGGACTTGAGTAGACATTTCTCCAAAGAAGACATACAAATGGTCAACACACAGATAAAAATATGCTCAACATCACTAATCATTAGGGAAATGCAAATCAAAGTCACAGTGAGATTTCATCTTGCACAATTTAGGATAGCCACTATCAAAACGGAAAGTAACCCTAACAGAAGGCGTTGGTGAGGATGTGGAGAAGTTGGAACCCTAGTGCCCTATTGGTAGGGATGTAAAATGGCTCAGCTGTTACACAAATCAGTATGGAGGTTCCTTAAAACATTAAAAATAGAACTACCATATGATCCAGCAATCCCATTGCTGGATATAGAACCAAAGGAATTGAAAATAGGATTTTAAGGAGGTAGTCACACAGCCAGCATTATTCACATTTGCAGCACTATCCATGAGAGCCACGATGTGGAAGTAACCTAAATGTTTATCGACAAAAGAATGGATAAAGAAAATGTGGTGCACACATACAGTGAAATACGACTCAGACTTAAAAAAGAAGAAATTCTTGTCACATGCTACAACCTGGATGAACCTTGAGGGTATTATGGTAAATGAAATAAGCCAGTCACAAAAGATAAATACTGCAAGATTCCACTTACACGAGGTATCGAAAACAGTCAAACTCATAGAAACAGACAGTAGAATGGTGGTCGCCAGGGGCTGGGGCAGGGGCGGTGGGGAGTTTGTCTGGTGGGTGCAGCGTTTCAGTCATATAGGGTGGGGGTGGCCCTGGGGACCTGGGACACAATAATGTGCGATTGGTTCACCCTATTGCATGCTGGGAAATTGTATGAGAGGCTGAATTTTATGTTACGTGTTTTTTTGCCACAATAAAAAAAAGATGATGGTCAAGAGACACATTTTTCTTAACAAATTGTTTCTAATCCATGTAATGGAGAGAACACTGAGTAAATACTAGCTAAGAGAGGTCAGTTTGAGTCTAAGACACACTGGCTGCTTAAGCAAATCGCTTCTCTCCTCCGAAACTCATCGATCTACCTACCAATTCATTCTGCGGTGGAAGCATACGTCACTGCCTCTCCACCCACGGGCCCCAAGACAAAGCGCCTTACAAACTGCCCTTGCTGAACAAGCAGGAACCATATTTGTACTTTATCGTCCCACCTCCTGAGACGCAGACTGAGGTGGGCACCTGATTCTGGGCAAGCTGTCCGTAGATGCCTCTCAGGGGCCCCTCTTGCCTCCACAAGATGAACAGGCTGATCAGATTTCTATCATGGAACCAAGAAAGTGTGAAGTGTTAACGTGGGAACTTAAGGGGTAATGTGGTAAATATGGAGAATAGTATTGTTTAAATCTAACGTATATAATGTATCACATTTAGGAACAGTGAATTTAATTTCTTAATATCCCTGATGCTCAATTTCTTTTTCTGTAAAACAAGGGTGATAGTATTTTTTTTGAGGGGCTGTTGACAGAATTAGCAACCGTGTGTGTGTGTGTGTGTGTGTGTGTGTGTGTGTGTGTGAAGCTGGAGATCACGATTCAACCTAAGGTGACACGACCAGAAAAGGAAGGACAGCTAACTACCCAGGCATCATTTGCAGGACTTGATTTATATTTTGAAAAGTGGGCTTGTGTGGGGAAAGCTTTCTGCAGAGGTCGTGTACTTAGGCGCTGGGGGAAGAGACAGGAGAGCTGAGGACACTGAGAGATGGTAGTAGTTGGTCCCTACCCCAGCACAATGGGCTGATCTCTATGGGAAGAGGGGCGAGGATATCGCACCCTGGAAACAGCACTAGTTTGGCAACTTAAGAGTTTCACAGTTGGGGAGCATCTACGCAGGCTAACGTTCTCCTACAGGAACAGTAACAGCGGAAACAGTGGCGGCCCAACAGAAGCCTGGCAGGACGAGGCTGCACCCTGGAGTATGAACTCGTTTGTGAATCATTGAGAAACCCCCGAGACTTCCAAAAATACTTGCGGAAAGGACTTTTCAGGGGACTGAGAATCCTGCATGATGTGATGGAATTCTGAGTCAGCAAAACTTGGGTGTAAATACCAACATGACTTTATTCATAAGAGAATGCTGATCCTTGAAATAATTGGTCTCTACATATGAGAAGATTTAGCATTTAAGTGTGAGCCCTATAAATGGCCCTACTGTCATCCTAAGATACTTCTCTGTAGAATTCTGTCCACACCTTGTGACAACATGGATGAACCCGGAGGACATTATGTTAAGTGACATAAGACAGAGACACAGAAAGACAAATACTGCATGATCCCACTCATGTAGAATCTAAAAAAATCATAGATCTCAGAGAAATAGAGAATAGACAGTGGTCACCAGAGACGGGGGAAGGGAGAGTGGAGGGGGAAGATGTGGAGAGGCTGGTCAGCAGACACACAGTAACAATTAAATATTACAGTAAGAATAAGTTCTGGTGTTCTAGTGCACAGGAGGGTGACTGGTTAACAAGAAGGTATTGTACATTACAAAATTGCTATAAGAGAGGTTTTTGAACATTCTCACCACAAAGAGATGATAAATGCAGGAGGTGATAGGTATGCTAACTACTCCAATTTGATTATTATACAATATATGCATGTATTGAAACCAATCTGTACTTCCATAAAGATATATAGTTACAATGTGTCAATTCAAAATTATTTTAAAAATTAAAATTCTATCCACTCCTCAAGATTGGCCAGGTGGAAGTTACACAGCTTTGAGGATGAGGTCACATGACTTACTTTGTGTTAGCTAAAAGCAATACCAGTTTGGATTGAGCATTTGCCCTTGCTAATAGTTTACTGACTTACATGTGCCCCCACCTCACTCCATCAAGAAGCTGAGGAGGCTAAGTAAAATAATTGTCCCAAGGTTACCTTTATATGTCAAATATTTAGCTAAATATTAATTTACTTTGACTCACATCCTCTACATTTTATAGTATAGAGTTAAATTTTTCTGGGAAAAAAGTATTCAATATGTTATTAATATAACTGCCTTTGTGCCACTCTAATATTTTTGTTACCAAACATACTATGAATGACAAAAAAAAAGCAACCCTATGTAAGCTTCATGGGACAGGAATTATGACTAAATATTCATTTCAAGTGAGATTAGAAAAAGTTCATAAATTTAGTAACCAAAATACTATAGTGGAAAGAAAAACAAAAAGGTGAAAGAGTCCTTTTTTATTTATTTTTTTAAGAGACAGGGTTTCACTCTGTCACCTAGGCTGGAGTGCAGTGGCCCAATCATAGCTCACTGCAGCCTTCAATTCCTGGCTTCAAGCAATCCTCCCACCTCAGCCTCCTGAGTAGCAGGGATTACAGGTGTGCGCCACCACGCCTGGCTAATTTTTAAATTTTTGTAGAGACAGGGTCTTGCTCTGTTGCCTAGGCTGGTCTCAAACTCCTAACCTCAAGCGATCCATCCACCTCAGCCTCCCAAAATGTTGGGATTACAAGCATGAGCCTTTTTTTTTTTTTTTTTTCGTTTTTTTTTTTTTGAGACAGAGTCTTGCCATGTTCCCCAGGCTGGAGTACAATGGTTATTCACAGGCATGATCATAATGCCCTACAGCCTCGAACTCCTGAGCTCAAGAGATCCTCCCATCTCAGCCTCCCAAATAGCTGGGACTACAGGTGTGCACCTCCATGCCTGGCTTAAAAAGTCTTTCTGATTGTTCTTTTTCAAGGACAATTTCATTTTGTTCACCACTGTCTTGATCTCACTTGAATAACAACACGAACATTCAGTGAGTGTTGGTGCCAGCCACCACTCTGACAGTCTACCTGAATTACAGCAGCACCCTGAGATAAGCCCCTTCGGTTATAAGAATCCAACTGCGTGAAGAGTTTCATAAAGTGTGGCTTAGGAAGCATTTATGAAGCCCCATATGGACTTCCTGGCTTCAGGAGCATCAAAGCTCCACCATCTGCACAAGCATACAGATCACAGGAGTTACGTCTCTCCTCAGAGTTCTTGTAGCTTATGAGTTTTTAACAGTAGCATCATGACTTCTACGATGGAACAGGTTGCAATGTTTGAGTATTATTCATTGATTTTTCCTGTTTTCTTAATGCATTACAAGTTGAACTACATAAACATTGAATATATATGACATATGTTGTTCATTAGCTGTTGTCTTAAGTGTACACTATTAGCTATAAAAGCTTAGGGAAGGCAGGTAAATAGCCATATTATAGAGTGATTATGAAGAGAAAATGCCATGTTAGGTTGTACTGGGATAGCTAACTATTGAAATATTTGCAGTCATTTTAATGAGACTTGATATTATTTCAGCAAAATTCTGCCAATTTTGGAGCTCAGTTTGAAACACAGTATATTTTTTCCTACCTAGAGAAATTAATGGTAATTATGTTGACGACAAACCAAAGCCAACCTATGAGATTTTTTTCAGAAAAGAACTATCTTTTTAAGATAAAAGGAGACTGTACCTCATTTGATCCTCACAACTCTTAAGAGGTAATACAGTGCCAAATACTTATTTAGCACTTATTATGTCCAGGTATTGTAAAATAGTTCTTTCAACAATTCTGGGTGGACACTATTGTCATCTGCATTTAATAGTGAGGAAACTGAGGCACAGGGAGTAGTTTGGTTAATCTGAAATTAAACGATACCAGTCTGTTTTGCAGAACAAATAACTGTCCTAAATGTCTATGTGTAATATTTACGACAATACCTATCAACTATTGAGTGCTAAGCACTTTATAATTTCTCATTTAATTCTTCCAACCATCCTGTAAAGTAGCTATTACCTTAATTTTACAGATAAGAAAACTGGTGCATACAGAGGAATAACTTGCCAAAATCACATGGCTAGTTAGTGACAGAGCTGTGATTTGACCCCGCATGTGTCCAAGTCAAAACCTATGCTTTTGACCAGGTCAGGAGCCCAGCATAGTAGAATCACAGATGGAGGAAAGGGGTTGGGATTTCTAATTTGGAAAAAAAAAAAGACTATAAATATTTCATTATATCGCCTCTAGTACAGCAAATAACAGAAATAGAAATGAAAAATATCTTAGAAATTGTTCTCCTTATGATGGCCAATGGTACAATGACAACATGAGAAGGGGGTTTTCTAGTAATTTTTATGACAACATTTATAACATTTAGAAGTAGTTCAAATGAGAAGAAATGCAGTTAAATTCAGGGCCAAAAAAATCCCCCTTTCTACCTTCTTTATAACGCAGTGTGTGTGCCCCACCGTTACTTATATTGTACCACAAATGACAGGAGGTTTGTTATTCCCTGTAATATTTCACTAAGGGAAATCATGAAATTCCTTCTCCGAAGTTTCTACAAGCCAGTTTTTCCTTTGATAGAGTGGTTTAATGGTGGTGGTCCTCTCTAAAATCAGGAAATGTGACTGGATAACCTTTCAAAGTTCCTTCTAACCCTCATATATGTTATAGGTATGCCAAAACAGTACCAAAAATCTTTCAAAAAATGCAAAGAAATTGTTAAAATAATACTCAAGAAATTTGATTCCTGTAGGGTAAGCAATAATGCAAGCTCACAAACTGTGTACAATATTCTAAACACTTCAGAATAGAATATATTTGAAGTGTCCGTGAAGATATTTTGTACAGTGGAGAAATTTTATGGTTAGAAATCATTGTATTCAAATGTACATAGTTATAACTACCATCAAATAGTATAAGATATATTCAAGTAATTAACTAGAAAAGGTGCTTTATAGGCAATCAAAATATCACAAGGTCAAGATGGTAGTAACAAGGCCATTGGAGAAAATTGAAATTACATGTAAGGTTTGTACAGCTTTGGGTATCCATAACTTTAACATACTAATGACAGTAAGCAGGCTTTGAGTGTCTCCTGTATACCATCATGATGGCTAAATGATTTTCCTAAGTTATCTCATTTAATCCTCACTAACCATAGAAAGTTATATGCCAGTTCCATTTTACCAGGGAGGAAACTGACACTTATATTACTTGTCCAAGCTTATCTAACTAGTAAGTGACTGACCTGGGTTTGAAGTTTAATCCCACACAGTCCAACTACAGAACTCGAGCTCGTAACCACTGTGCCATGCTTCCTCCATAGGACAAAACTTGTTCTGCACCATCAAGAAAAAAGGAGATTTTTAAAATGCTAATATGAAGTTAAATGGCCAAGGAAGAGAAGCAAAAGTCCTTTGATAAACTTCAAACTGAATAACCCTTGAATCATTCTGACCTCACCTAGGTCTTTTAGGGGTTTACTCTAACACTTAGGGATTAGTGGACCCACATTATCTACAGCTGATTTTCCCAGTTTCCCTTTGGCTCTCCTATCAATCACAGGGGTGGGGGGGTTGCAAATCCAGAAAAGTAGACTTTAAAACTGTGTTCACATCATTACAGTAATCCAGCTGTTTCATTACTCATGTACATGGCCATTTAAGAAATTCCTAGAATAACAGTCTGGTACACTAAATGTCAATCATGATTTTCAGCTCTTAGAAACCCACTATGGATTGTTCTGGCCTCAAGGAAGACTTCAAAAATGTGATCACTATTGTTTACATTTTTCTCTGGAAACTCAGTGAATATAGAATCAAAGTAAGCATTTTAAGGTGCATGATCTTTTCTGTCCTCCTCTGCTTTCTCTGCTCCTGACTGTTAAGAAACTACCCTACAGGCCACCATGCCAGGGTATAAGAATCAAAAGAAAAGGAACTCGGTTAACACACAACAGGTACCTTATAAATACTGCCTGACTGCCTAACCTTTGCCATCCATATCTAACTTCCTTCAAGTTTTCAAGCATGGTTCACAAATAAGGAAGCCAAGGATACCATAAAAGAATTACTGAAAACATAAGCATAAAAGCAATTTCTTAACATTAAAATACTTTATGAAACATATAAATTATGATATTGGGTAAATTTTATTAGTCTCTGCTTTTAAAAGTTTTCAATAAGAAGTCTGCTGCTAGTCCTGGGGACAGGGCTCCAATGAGAACCTTTTTTTCCAGAAGTGGAATCTGTTCCCGGACCATGGGATGGGTCCTGAAATGTTCTAACACACTTTCCTGAATGAGATTCCACATCCAAACTTTCTGTTGCTTCTGTCGTTTGGCAGTTAGCTCCCCACTCGCAAGCATTAGGTCCTGGAATTCTTTCATTTTATCCCACATTTCAGAGATCCCCTCTCCACTTCTGGCAGAAATACGAATTACCTATTGAAAAGGGAAGAACCAGATCATTTTACTTAAAATGATAGAAAACATTTTCATGGGGACTCATATTTGCCAATTAATTCTTGTAGTCCATGGAAACAAGGCAAGAGACAAGAATGGGATTTCATCGCTGTGTCAAAGTGAATATACTGTGGATAGCAGAAATAAAACACGGATTCAAGGTCAAATATTTTAGCCCAGAGATTTATTTTAACTTAGAATTACTCAGATGGTTAGGGACAGCATGGAGGACTTGTCAGAGTCACAGCATAAGAAGGGCAGTACTAGGCACATTTTCCTGAGGCCTGAGGGCCAGAAAACAAAGCTGAGAAAATAACCCAATTCCCTCTGTCAAATTTTCCTAACTCAGCGAGTGGCAGAGCTGAGCATCCAGATCATATATATTAACGTATAGGTGGCTCCAGACTCAACACAAAGTGACAGGGGAAATCTAAGAGATGACTAAGCTAAGTCATCACTGCTCTCAGTATAATGACTAAGCTTATTCTTTCATAACATAGTGTCCTCCTGCAAATAAAGCTGCCCACATCAATATTATTGCAGCACTTATTATAGGATTTTTCATTACTTTTTCTTCCTTATTGAAAACAGCACCCAACAAACATAATGGGAATGGACGTATCCCATCACAAGACTTTCCCCTCTTATTCAAATTCCAGTATAGATAATCAAGTCATCAACTGCTCCATAATCTTAAGGATAGTCCCTTTCAGAATGGATTTGCTATCACTTCCAAATGGCTTCAATCAAGCATTAAACAATCTAATCTATCACCTCATACCTAGTTTTTGACATCTAGTGGTTAAAGGATTACATTTCAAATCATGACTATACACTCTAGTTGTGTCATAATTTTTCAAACTGTACTCTTCACATACAAGCAAAGATTGATTATATGTCTGGTTTGGGACTTACATCCTCTCTTCTAATGTACACAATCCACTCAGGGTGAAAAATATAAAACGGAACTCAAGCTAACCTTTGGTTTCCAGACTTCTGAACGCTTGCGGAGTAATTTCAGTGCACTCACATACTCTGCCTGAATCCTTCGAGCTGGCACGATCAAGTCTCCATCAGATTTAGTTACGGCTACCAGATCTGCCATCTCAATTATACCCCTTTTGATACCCTAAGGAGAAAAAGGAACTGATTTATCAGAAACATTTATTCACAATCAACATAAAAATGGGACAACCGGTCAATGCTAAGACTTTGAGAGTCATATACTTCATTAACTATTACAACTTTTTTCCTGCATCTTCCTAAGCTCTGGTTGCCAGGAATCATAGTTATTTGACAAAAATTACTCAAAAGCGCTGGCTCTTGGGACTATGGAAGTCATTTGTTATGTCTCTTCCAAATTTAGAGACTAACATATTGAAATACGTTCAGAACTAGAGTAAATATATCATCAACACATGACATGATTGAGTGGCAGGAGACAGTTCACATTGTGTCATGATGGATTCTGCTTCTCACGAGCTAGCACTGCAGGATGCAAAGCCATCCATCATTAATTAGCGTGCTTAAAAAGAAACAGACATATCATTAACATCTGTATTTCTAGAAACAAAGTCTTAGAAATTTTCCTTAAATGTATATACCATTTTTTTTTCAATTTGCATTTGAGGAAAAATAACCTGAGAGCTAATGCCTCAATCTCTTGACTTAAATTATGTTGCATAAAAATTCTAGAAATAAAGGAGGAAATTCAAAGGCCAAATCTTATTTGGGAAATATAGATTTTTTGACCTAAGATTAAAATTTCTTTTGAAATATTTTTAAACATAACTTTCAATTATTAAATCCTAATAGCTGTCTCTAAATCACAGCAGCCATAGTCTACTATCAATATTTTTTTTAATTCTAAAATTGAAAGGGAAGTGCTGTATAATAAAGACTTTCTCTGGTCTTTATTCAGGTTCCTAGGATGTAACCTCCAGGTTCCCTGAATTTCTTAAGTGGTAGGAGTACCTTTGGTATTCACCGTGGTGCCTGGGGCCATACCTGATGTGATGCAGTGAGATCACTCAAGATGGGGGACTGACCACCCAGGAAGACCTACCATGTGTCTACCAGGAAGACAGTTGGGGCCTTGTGCCATGTGACATCTGTCCAGCTTCCATGTAGGAGACAGGGGCTAGAGATCAAGTTCAAGTATGTAACCCATGATTCAATCAACCATGCCTACATTAATGAAACCCCAATGAAAACTCAGTACACCAAAGCTCAGGGGAGCTCCTGGTTGGTGATACATATCAACATGCCAGGAGAGAAATGTATCCTGAGGACACAGAAACTTCCTGTTTAGGACTCTCTCAGATCTCTTCATTTGGCTGGTCCCAATTTGTATCCTTTATAACAACTATAATTTCAATATAGTACTTTCTTGAGTTCTGTGAGTCATTCTAGTGAATTATTAAACCTAAGGGGCAGTTGGAACCTCTAAGTTTGTAGCCAGTTGGTCAGAGGTGTGGGTGGCCTGGGAACCATGGAGCTTGCAGCTGGTGTCTGAGTGAGGGGAGGCTTGTGGAGCAGGGTGCCTGCACCCTGTGAAGTCTGCACTAATGCCAGGTAGGCAGTGTCAGAATGCATTACAGGGGGAGGGTAAGAATCCCATTATGCAATATATAAACCATGATAGCAGGATCCCAGTTAAAAACAAAGTGATACATTATGAAGAACTTTTGAACCAAGTGTACTAAAAACACCCACGCAACTCTGGTCTTCTGTGGCTGGAGCTACCCCTGTATTCCAGTCACTCCCCTGTTATAGGTAGAAAGTTTAATATGTATGATTACCTCAAGGTCATACATTCTATTCCTATAAGCTGACAAAAAATATAGAGAATCTGCCTTTGACTCAGGTATTTTAGCCAATGTGAATGATGTTTCTTTCTCTACACTATTATCAACTTAATTCACAAAAACATACAGTGGAAATTTGTACTTTCAGAAGATATATTCTTTGTACTTGGGGGAAAAAATAAAAATAATTACCTGCAATTCATCTCCTCCTGCTGGTGGCAGTAGTAAAACAAACATGTCAACCATGTCAGCAACTGCAAACTCCGACTGACCCACACCTGAAATTTTAAATGACAACTGTATTCCCAAATATTCAGTATCAGACTTCCTCAACTACACTGACCACCACTTCCACTCCACTTCACTCACTCATACTCATGGTCACCTCCCCCTTAAACACAGAACCTCTGAAGAAAGTATTAAATGTCACTATCTTACTCTCTGAGCAAACCTGGAAGCTACCCTTCCAGCTCTCTCCCTCCTTGGTTCCCATTAAACCTATTCTTGGATTGGAGAACCCAGAACCTCCATTCTCTCCTCACTCTCACAGCTCTTCCTCTGCTTCCCTTTCATCATTGAGCAGCGGGAACACTATGACTCTAATCTTAAGTCATGCTTGCCAGTGTGTTCATCTGGGGACTGGATTGTGTTCCCCTCTTCCAAAAAACTTCCTATGTTAAAGTCCTAACCAGCAAAATAACTTTATTTGGAGATAGGGCCTTTGAAGACATAATTAAGTTAAATGAGGTTGTCCTCGTAAGAGGAAGAGATACTAGGGGAGCGAGTGCACAGAGAAAAGGCCATGTGAGGACACAGCACGAAAGTGGTCATCTACAAGACAAGGAGAGAGGCCCCAGGAGAAGCCAACCCTACCACACCTTGATCTTGGACTTCCAGTCTTCAGAAGCGTGAGAAAATAAATTTCTGTTGTTTAAGCCACCCAGCCTGTGGTATTCCGTTTTAGCAGCCCTAGCAAATTAATACAACTAACCTTCCATATCTGCCCCGTATTTCCTCCCATTGATCTGAACCAAATTCCAAACCTGAAGTGTGAAGCCATGAACTACGCTAGTAACTGTTAAATCAGGATCTCTCACTCAGCCCTTTCTCTTTAGACAGTCACCTGGACACCTAGAGAGACTTCAGACTTAATATGGTTAAAATTAAACCCATTATTTTCCTCTCTCCAATTACACTTTTCCCACAGTATTCTCCATTATCTTTAATTCCTCTTCCTTCTTGCCCTCATAATCTTAACATGGATAAAGTCCTGCCAATTTACCTTCAATATTTTTTGTAATCCATTTCACCTTTTCCATTCTCACTCCCTCCGCTTGGTTCAGACCCTCCCTACCCCCCGTCTCTGTCTGGGATTACTACAATAGTCTCCTACCTGCCTCCCTGACTCTACTCTAGCCTTTCTTCTAGTCATTCTCCATTCTGTGGCCAGGGATCCTGCCAGAGTGCCTATCTGGTTTTCTCACTCTCCTGTGTATCCTGCAGTGGCTTCCCACTCCTTTCAGGGCCAACTCCAGACTCCCTGGCATGGCACACGAGGTCCTTGGCAATCTGGCCCTGGCCTACTGCTCCAACCCACCTCCCTTCTCTCCCTGCCACCACACTCTGTGCTCTAAGCACCCTGAACAAACTGCACTTCTCTGGATGGGTCGTGTTTTCTCACTCCTGTGCATCTTTGCAAATACCCTTCATCCCTACTTTGTTTAATTCTTCCTTCACAACTGAGTTAAGCTGTCACTTCCTTTAGGAAGTCTTCATTGAGTCTCCCAAATCTGAGTTAGGTTGTGTCACAAACATTTATCACACAATACTATTATATAATAGAGTGTCTCGCCATAAGAATATGAATTTCTTTGGGTTTTTATTTCAGTTTCTTTATTGCATGTAACTATATGCTAAGGATATATAAATAAAACATAGCTCTGTTTTCAAAAGGTATGAACTACATTAATTTTCTTAGACATGAAATGCGCTTAAAAGGTGTTACATTGAAATATCATTTACATGGGTCATCCTCATGCTTATAGTTCTCCTCTGGCACGTATAACATACCACCTGTAGGACAGTTATCCAGGTACATGGCTTATTTTCACTCTTTAAATGGTAAGCTCTTTGAGGGTAGGGATTATAGCCTTCTGTGGAATATTGGATAATATCTTATATTTAGTTACACCTTTAGCAAATATCTGCTGAATGAACAAAATGAAATTAGTTGTCACTCATCTTTATATAGTATTCACGATAATCGTTTATTGTTTTTAATAAATATCATATCACACTCACCTACAGTTTCAATAAGAATGATGTCATATCCTGCTCCTTCACACAACAGAATAGCTTCATTTGTTGTCCTTGTCACGCCGCCTAACGTCCCTCTAGTAGGAGATGGTCTGATGTATGCATTCATATCTCTTGATAACTCAGTCATTCGGGTTTTATCCCCTAAGAGTGACCCTAAAACACAGTTACATTTTATAATTGTGGAACAGTTGTAAGGGCCAATTATCAATCAGCCGGTTCCTGGGAGGGAAGTGCTTTATGCCATTTCTCCCTAAATCTTCAAATTGTACTTCATATTATTGAGCGTTCCTCCAACTCACTGTGTACAATGATGCCAGATTAATCTTTGTAACATTTCAAGCCCCTCAAAACCTATAATGGCTTCCCATTGACCAGAGGTTCAGATCTGCATCCTTCACCCCTACCCTGCGCCTATCCAATTCCAGCTTCCACTAGTCCCCAAGTCAACCCTCTGCTCCAGCCTGGGGGGTTTCTTTACTGTCATCTTAGTTTTGCTGTGTTTACTTCCTGCCCTGTTTGTGCCCTCCTGCCAGAGGCATCTCCCCTGTTTTTTCACTGTTAATTTACTATGTGCCAAGTCTATGGTCTGCATCCTGGCTCCACCATTTCTCGCTCTTCAATTTTAGGAGGTCATTTTAACAACTGAACCCTTCTTTCCTCAGCTATGTAATAGGGGTATAAGCCACTGGGAGAACCAAATGTAATTATATACAGGAAAGCACCTCAAAAACTGTTGATAACAAAAACACAGAACTCCTCCACCTTACAAAGATCAGTGAAAGTCCCTGCCCCTTCATAGTCAGGAAACTTTTCACCCCTGCCCATCTCTGTGAATGTCTATGGCACAACTGTTCTGCGATCTGTGCCGGCATCCTGGAGGGGCAAAGAGAACTTCGGCATCCCTCCCGTTTCTACTAAGTCCATGAGCACCCTCTGCTCCCCATTCGTTTGTTTGTACAAACGACATTTTCTCAACCTTACATAAATGCTATACACATGTACCTTCAAGCTGCCCCTTCTGCCCCGTCTGTTGCTTCTAATCTATTCCCTCCCTACTTAGAAATTTTGGAGTCTTCAATGAAAGCACTGAAAGCTGAGTTAATGGATAGAAAACTATTCATACAACATATTTTTTGGTTTCATATCTGTGTGTCTTATATCTTTCACACAGTAGTTCCCACTAAGTGCAATTTTCTCCAACTAGGAGAAATTTGGAAATGTCTAGAGAGAGACATATTTACTTGTCACATCTGAGGGGTAGAGTGCTACTGGCCTCTACTAGGCTGCTAAGCAACCTTCAATGGACAGGACGGCCATCCACAATTGTCCCAAAATGTCACTAGTGTCGAGGTTGAGAAATCGTGCTTTAACGTAAGTTCCTTGCCTATAGGACCGTGTCTTACAAATGTTGTACACTGAATGCTTACCAAGTGTCCACACTAGGCACTCATTTTAATACTTGTGGAATGAAACTGGTTGTGTTGTGTTCACTGTAGTATTTTGACAAACATTAATACTTGAAAATACTAGAAGACAGAAACCTCTGAAACCGCTATTACCTTTTACTACTTACTTTGCTTTAGCCACATACTAACATTTGTAGGTGCAGTACTGTTCTAATCTGAATATTTATTTTCACTCTGCCTAAGAGCGAATTTTTCCACATAAAGTTGATGCTGAAGATTAAGAAGTTCCTTAAAGATATGCTCTTTTCTCTTATGATTCCAGTTTAGGGTCTTCTCATAGGTTCTAATTCTAGAGCATATACCTATCCCATACCTCAACTACCTTATTAACTTTACATAAAACTTTTTTCTGAAGTAATTGTCTACATGAAATCATCTCTGTGTAAGTCAACAATCTGCCAAAGCTATACCTTAAATTATTATCTTACAGATCCTATCACACTGAACTACACATTATGAAATTTACTCTGACATATAATTGTCTTTGCCAGTGAATCTAAAACTATTACTTGCAGACCCTCAGGGAGGTCTCAAAGGTATTACAGGGGGTCTGTGAATCCAGATAATAAGAATTGATTGTAGACCAAAAAACTAATGCATCTCAAACTTTAATGTAATACCATTTTTCAAATATATTATATGTACTGATGCAGGAAGGTAGAATTTTGTACTTATAGTGTTCTGTTTATCCTCATGTATTTTTTTCTTTCAAAGTCTACACATTTTTTACCTCATTTTTTGTTTGTGAAAGGTTAGGAACTACATAGCTATACAACTTTAACCACAGACTATCTTATGACATCATTTCTGCTACCTATTATTATCTCAAGCTATTATTTTCTTTTTCCATTGCAAGTATTCTAGAATATTATGAAGATGGAGGGGGAAAGGCCTTCTTACCTATATAAAAATGAAGGCCACTTATCAAAAAATCCTTTATTGAAATTCTTTAACAAAGTTCTAAGACTGTAAATAGACAATACATGCACATGGATTTAATCTTGAACTTGTGAGTATAAATTTTATTTTATAGTTAACTTTTTTATTATAGTAACTCAAAAACTTTGAATGATCTGAGTTACATTTCTTGATAGGTGGTGACAGGAATTGTCTACCTCTCTACGGACCTAAGGCCCCAAAATATGATTACATCATCACTCTTTACTTTCTGTATTAAACCCAGAGTATACCACAACACACAAACCAAATACTTCCACAAAGCACCCCGGACTTACCCCTTTACAACACACATTATATTGTAATGGTTGTGTTTACTGTTTGTTTCCCTCTTAAGATGTAAAGCTCCATAAGGCCAAGAAGACTGTGTCTTATTCGCCATTATACAACACAGTACCTATCATGCATGATGCCTCACCTATAGTAGGCACTCAGATACTTAAGTGAATAACTGTAATATGAGAAGCTTAAATCACAAAGAGGGGTAAGGGAAGAAAAACTATTCCTGAGTATTTATATACTAAGCTTTATGTTTTCTTTAAATGATCCTTTAGGGAACTAAATTTATATTCATTTTATCTCTGATGAGCTGCAAATTAAACTTTGAGTGACTGTATGACCTCAAATAGGAAAGTAATTGCTGAGCACTCTGCAATCTACAATGTACTATGCTAAGTGCTGTAAGGAGAGCAGCAATATATTACATGGTCTCTCTAAAAGCTTTCTGTTTAACTGAACATATAATACAAACAGATGACAAGTTATAAACAGCAGTAAGATTTTTTTTAAGCTTAAGAGATGTTACAATATGAGGAAAATAATGAATGGGTAAAGACCCATTTTCTGAATTGCACAGCTGCTGATGCTGCCAGGAAAAACAGGAGGGAAGAGGGGCCTAACCTTCGACATGAGAGCCAAAGGGCAGAAATTTGTTTTTGATCATCTTCAACTTCTGGCACCTATTATCCCAGTTCTTTAATTACCCATTGAGCTACCCACAAGCTGACTTCTGACAAGTCCAATGCTCCCAAACTACCTCCCTCAGCTTCTACCTTACTCTGCAGAACTCTCTTCCTTCAGTGAGACCAAACTCAGCTAACAGAGGTAACCTAACTGTGCAGATTCCCACTAAATTGCAACAGAGAGCCCCTACAGCCCTGCAATTTAAAAAGCATTAGCCATACTTACCACCACTAGTACAAGAAGAAGGGTCCACAGCCAGCACAGATAATTTGTGCCCTCTCTCAGTAAGCATTTTTCCAAAATATTCTATAAATGTTGATTTTCCAGCACCAGGGGGCCCAGACAATCCTATGGTGGAAAGAGATCTTCTAATTTAATGAAACAAATGAAATCAGAACTATGATCCATTTTAGCGAATAAAATATTAGACTACCTCCTATTTCCCCTAATTTATTAAAACCATCATTAATATATTTTAACATGTCCAAAAAGAGTAAATGAAAACCTATTTCTTTATCTAATTTCTGAGTAATGGGGATATAGGAAGGAAAAAATTCTGAGTTCCACATGTTCACAAAATTCACTTTTAAAAATAACATGCTCTGCCTTTGCACTATAACACAGATCTTTTCGGACAGACTCCATTGCCCATGTTGTTAATGTGCTCAATTTCTACATCTGCCCACCTCTCATCAGGATCGGTAATTATTCCACCTCCCCCAATTCTGTACACTTTGTCTTCCCACTGGAAAAACCACTCTAGAAATACCCGGTGATTAAGTAATTTTCATTTTTATATAAAAGATCACTTTTTTCTTCATCTCTCTCATAACTCAAAGAACATAAACTGAATCCTGAAAAAAAAAATAATTTGTGTTAAGAAAGGCAGAAAGCTCCCCTACTTGGAGAGCTGACACAGCATGGCGGGTAAGAGCACAAACCCTGGAGCTGCTCAGCCAGTTCTCCTAGTTCTGTGATCTTGGGCAAGTTACTTAACCTCTTTCTGTGCCTTAGTACCTTCCACGATAAAACAGGTGTAGTAATAGTACCTATCTCTTTATGTCGTTTTAAGAATTAGATGAGTTAACAATTGCAATAGCTTTAGAATAGTGCATGGCATAAGAGATATATAAGTGTATGTTCAATGAAATATATAGAACATAAGCATTTAATTGTAACTATACTTAAAAGTAGGTACAGTATTAATGTATGGTATGTCTGGCTTCTTACCACAACTCTCAGGGCAGGTCCTGTCTTAAACACCTTTAAAGGTGCTGAATAAACATTTGTTGCTTTTATTTATGATGGTGATTAAAAAACTGCAATAAAGACACAGGTTCATCCTGGCTTATAAGATCAAGATGAAAGAGCCAGAACAGCACTACAAAGTTAGGTGTGAATTGCTAGTTAATTCCAGATATTTCTAGGACATTTTCTCTTCAAAGATTCTCTAAAACCTATTAAGTAGACACTTTGTCATAACTAGAATTTCTCTTTGGGAGTTTGCTATTTTCTCTGTCTACAACACATAAAGATTATTAATACCCAATGCAGTACTCTCAAAATGACAGTCCCTCAGTGAGGGCAGAAGGAATAAGAAGTTCAAAAAATGTGGACCAGTACAAACATTGGTTGTTAGCTATTTTAACATCATTTTTAAAGCATTTATGCCTATTACCCTAAAAACTAGGTTTTAGTCCCTGTATTGCCAACAAACTGTGAGATAAAAGTAATGTCAGTGAATTTTTAAATGTATTTACTCATTCCCCACACAATTTCTGCAATTTGACCACCATTTCAAGTTGTTTTAGCAGAAGGGCTGGTTCAAATTACCTAGTTCACCATCATGGGACATGATCATTCCACCTGAACTGCCATGCTTAATTCTTGCTGGTCAAATATATCTAAATTGCTTTAAAATGCACAATTTCAAAAATATAACAAGCTGAGTTGCAATCACAGAGCCAAGTCAAATTGTTCAAGAAATCAAATGAACATCTAATGTACAGATAACAAATAAATATGATCTCTTTTTAAAAATATTTTGATACTGAGATGGCTGAGTTTAGAGCCACTCCTAGAAACTCAATAAAAAGTATCTGAAAGATGTGAGACTTACCTATACAAAGACTAATGAAACACCTAAGAAGAATTGTGAAACATGATAATTATAGTTGATATAACCACAGAAACAAGCAATTCACTTGAGACTATTAAGCAGGACTACCGAAAGGAAGGAATGAGCTGGTTAATAATTCTTCCAATGCATATTCTATTTTGAGAAGCAGAGCAAGACTCTTGCCAAAATAAAAACCTTACATTATTTCTTTAAATACAGAGCCTTGTTTCAAACGGTCATGGCAATATTTTCAACCTAACAAGACTAATATTTGCAAAGAGGGGGTATTTAAAATTCAACCAAAATTTTTGAAAAAAATTTAGATTGTAAACTCTTTAGACTTATTATAGGATACAGACAAGTTTTGTTTACTGAACAAAACAAAAAAAGACTGACCTACTCGAAATGCTAGTGGTTTTCCTTTATTTAATTGCTCTTGTTCTCTGTGGTAGACTAATACTTTTTGAAGAAGCACCTGGGCTAACTCCTTTTTCCTGCTGTGAGTTGATTCTACAAGAGTTATGGCCTCTGCTAAGCAGGCCCTTTGCCCTTGGATTAAACCTGTATAAAGTTTATCCACAAATCTTTGTTCTTTATCAGAAAGTTCTTCTGTGTGGTCCTTTAAGGTTGTTTGTACACATAATTTTCTCTTTAAACCATTTGACAGCAGCATCAACTTTGTACAATGGAGTCCAAGAGAATTAAATGACTGAGCACACAGGGTTCCTGATCCCAGATGAGTACGTGAGGGAAAGATGCAGCGGTAACATCGGTAAGGTGTCCTTAAAAGGCCTTTTAGGAAACGCTGGTGGGGATGTCGCAGCAGCATGGGAATATTCATTTTTTGTTTGTAACTGAAGAAAGCACTGGACGCGTTTTGGCTCAATGTGATTTGTAACCTCCCTAGAAGAAAGGAAAACATATTTTGGCCAGTTCAGTATACAACTGAAATACTGAAATAGTAAAATTGAAAACATAGTGTTTTCTCCATATTTTAAACCACACATAATCAGAGTTCTTGGTAGTACAAATGGGGGAAAGTTTTCTTACTAAATTTAAAAGAGAAGACTCCCTCTTTGGCCATAGTTAATATTAGCAGTAACCTAAATCATGGAACTATTAAATATTACTTTACTGTGAAGTAGAATTTACATTAAAATTTTCTCCTAAACAAAAACCAAATGTGTAAAACACCATTAGGGTAGAAATATTATGTCATGCTTTTTCTTACATTCATCTTAACAATTTCTTCGGGTCAATATACCTGATTCAAAAGCTCATAATAAAGGTTTTTAAAAACAAATCCCTCTGATAAAGAGGAGGCATGACACCATATTTTCATAAAATTTTACACACACGCACATACACACAGACAGAAGGAATATATACATCAATGTGTATATAGCTTCATCTACAGAAAGAGTGACATCATGGTGTTTTTATGTTGTTTTTTGGCTGAGCATATTTTTCTGATTTTTTAAAAACCAACATATGTTACTGTGGTAGGCAGAAAAACGGCCCTGCAAACACATCCATGTCCAAATCTCTGGAATCTGGGAATATGTTAGGTTATGTGGCAAAAGGGAATTCAAGTTGCAGATGGAATTAAGGTTGCTAATCAGCTGACCTGAAGATAAAAAAATTATCCTAGATTATCTGGATGGATCCAATGTAATCACCAGGGATCTTTAAAATGAAAAAGGGAGGGAGAAAAGAGCAGAGTGACCTCACGTTAGGATTCAATCCACCCTTGCTGGCTTTGAAGAAGGTGTTAGAGAGGCCCAAATCAAGGAACGCGGGCAGCCTGTAGAAGCTGGAAAAGGCAAGGAAACTGATTCTCCCCTGGACCTTCCAGGATGGAACAAAGAGCTACTGACACACTGATATTAGCCCAGTGAGACCCACATCAGAGTTCTGACCAAGATGATGAATTGGTGTTGTTTTAAGTCACTAAGTTTGCGGTAATTTGTTACAGCAGCAATAGAAAACTAATACAGTTGCTATGGTTTTTTTTTTTTTTTTTAAAAGCAACCCCCAAAAATCTTTTCTTAACGATAAAATTAAGAATTTTTAGAATTTAATGGAAAATATCTAATAACTATTAATGATTTAATTATCTTTGCCATAACCTTGCCTCCTTATACATTTAGATTTCTTCCTAACATGAGAATCAAATTTGATGAGTCCTTAACTAGTTATTGCGACCATCAGTGTTACAGCCAATGTATTTAATTTCTAAATTATACATAAAATTAGCACATATACTAAAAATCCTAGTAAAAGGAATTATGTGCAAGATGAAAAAGGTGATAATCACATCTTAGCTATTCTTCTATGCACTGATATTTTATCAGAATTATAGATTTGAAGTTCAACAGTACCCTGAAATAACATGATGTGCATGAGCTAGCAATCATTTTAGGGCATGGTTGATTTTTTTAAAACATCTATGTGCTATAATAAAAATTAGGTGTCTGGAATGCATATCTTCCACTTTTTTGCCTGACAAATGCCTACTCAGTAAACTAGAACCTCCTCTGGGACACATCTTCCCCTTCCTTTTCCAGGTAGTTAACTGTTCTATTTAATGATCCACAGCCTTTTGTTCACACCCCGGGTATAGTACTTGTCTTCTTGTTTTCTAATTTATTTATTTATAGACCTCTCTCCCTAATTCTCATCCCTTACCTCAGTTGATGATCCTCCCAGAGAAAGAACAATATCTTATTCTTTATTTCCTCAGAATCCAGCACAGTGCCTGGTATACTACTGTATATTTCAATTATTATGTTTCGCTAATTTTTTTTTTTTAGGTTCATGAATGTATGTTGCCTAATATACTATAAAGAAAAGTCTGGGTAACAATCTTAACCTGTGTGATCATGGAGAACCTTTACTAGAAGCATGCTGCCTTTGAAGTTCCATGTTTTGAATCAAGGCACCTTTGACATCTAATCAATCTTCCAAAACAGAAATACAGAAAGATAAATTTGTAAGGAATCCAAACTCAATAGCAAGAGCTTTACTAGATGAAAATATGTCAATTTATAATAATGTTAGCAAATAACATTCTCTAAATAAATGAGATGAATAAAACTTGTCTAATAAAAGTATTCCAGATTGCTCTAACATTTAAAACAGTGGTTTCTTACAACTTAATTGCAATCTTTCTCAGAAAATTCAGGCCAACCATCTGACAAGCTTATGGTTTATACTGCAGGCTTTATCACAATTTGGGATTGCAAAGTTCTCTGTCTTTTGATGCCAATACAAATCTTAAAAGGCCTTTAAGTGAAAAGAACCAACCAGGGAAAGGATGATACTCTTTTATTCCATTTTTTCCAGAACAAAAAGCTATCCAGATGTATATAATTTTCAGTTGTGATTTTTAAGCCTCTCCCTGGAGGCTGATTTTCTTGGTGCCTCCAAACCCTCTGGACCACCCAAATGGCAGAGCAGCAGCTGCCACCTTTTACTGAGTGCTGATTATGTGTGAGGTATGGAGCATGCATTTCTTCAGCTAAATCCTCACAACAATCCTGCAGTGAATGATGTCTTATTTTACAGGTAAGGCTCATCAATGAGGTTGATAGACCAAAGCCTCACAACCAGTGGCAGAATTTGGGAAAAACTATGGATTTCATAAATCCAGATCTATATGGTGTCAACTCCAGAGAAAAAAATAATCCTTATATTTGAATATGGTATGATTATGGCTGGCTGTTTATCTTTTTAATTTTTTAAAAGAAAATTAAAAATTAGTTTACATTTCCCATGCAAACCTTATTAGGAGATCCCAATGTGTTAGTTGCCAGAACAGACTAAATTTTCAATATTGTATTTTTAAATGTTTTTCACTCCACAGAGAATTCACACCTGATAACTAAGTTCATAACATATTTAACCCCATTAATTTAGGCAATCAACCAGATTTTAAAGGAGCTCATAAATTTTTTAAAGCCAATATAACAGCCTAGTATGAGCAAATTTCTACCCTTACATACAGATCACAGGCAGAATGGCAAAATCAAGTATGTAGATAAGGGGAAGGATTTCCTAGCTGCTCATGACTAAGCATCTTTTCCTGCTTTCTTATGGAAAGAAATCAAAGAACTTGGCCAATAATCAAATTAGATTGTTTCAACTAATTTTCATGATTCCTGATAGTATGGTTTCTTCCTACACTTTGTAAGCTAAACACTACCAAAATACAAGAGAAATTCTCCAGCATTTACGACATTCATTAAGATACCTCAAAGCATCGCCATGTCTAGTAAACCAGAATGTCAACTTACCAATACATAACGAAAAGCAAAGGGAACAAAAATACTAAAATGGGTTGGTAAGTACATCCCCTCAACTGCAAGAAGGGTCACGTGAACATTAGCATTTTAAGATTCACATTTGTTTTCCTCAAAAATATCTTTCATATCCATTCCTTCCTCTCCATCCTCACTCCCTTGTTTCTCTACTACTGAGTTTCAAGCTTTGATTGCAGTCCATAGGAAGAAATACATTTACATCAGTCAATACACACACATACAACTGAAACTAAGGTTTCACAATACTTACCCCATTACACGTCATATGCTCTAATACTGTCTTTTTAAATCTTTTCTAATGCAGATTGCAACCCATCAACGGGCACAACCTTAAATATGAAAAATTCCCATCTGCCAGAGCCACCTCTATGACCATTATTAATTCATCTTCCATACTACCACTTATCCAAAAGGTTCCCTCTGCCTTATCTGTAAAAAAGAATATTTTTCTGTGATTGAGCCATTAATTCCTTCAGCAAATACTTACTGAGAACCTACTACATGCTAGGCACTGTGCTAGACCTTGGAATACACTGACACATAGGTCAGACATGACTCCTGACATCATGAAGTTTACAATCCAGCCAAGACAGTCATTACATAAATATTTTCATACCCTGTGAGTGCTCTTGTACACCTTTCCAACTTAATTCATTCCCCTTTTCCACTTTTACCACATGGCTATAACTATTCTGATGTCACACAGGGCCCAGAAAAAGTTACACTCTTTTATGCATCTTGGCCTTGGTTCATGATGTTCCTTCTGATTGGAATGCCTGTCTCTTCTTTAACCATCTCACAAATTCTGCTCCACCTTCAAGAATCAACCCAAATGTCTCCTCCTCTATAAAGAGTTCCCTGGCCTCCTTTACCGCCCATTCAGTTGTCACCCCTATCTTTATTCCATTGTGTAGTGGCCACAACTTCTATTATAGTGCCCACCACACTGTACTGTGTTCCTTTTTAAGAGATGTCAGTCTTCCCTAGACTATGAGGTATCTTGTATCCACAGCACAGTTTATTGCTCACAGAATAAACGAACGAATGTATGCCATAATTTTGCATGGGTCAATAACTCCATTACACTGATTACTCAGTTAATTGATGTCTTTAAAACATACATTTTCCTAGATTTTACAGTAAATATATATTTACTTTAAGGACTTTCTTTTTAAAGTCTGATTTCAATATATGGATGTTTTCCTTCATTAAAAATTTGCTCAGCAGCAGCCAGTCTGACTTGGGATATTTGTCTTGAAATTGATCCAATGAATACTCTCAATTTCAATAACTATTCTGGCAAGAAAAAGTATACAGGATTTCCAAAATCAATACATTAGGTCAGTGTCTGCAGCACAGCACAATTCATACAGGCAATGCAGTGTTATGCCACGTGTTTCCATTTCTCACTGCTAATCACGTTTGATTTGAAGATAAGCTGTCAGATGCCATTAATCTGTTTACCATCTCCCACCACCCCCACAGAAGGCTTTACTGTCTCCTTTTTAAATTTCAGAGAATTCTCATAGAGTAGAATGACTTTTTAAATAAGCAACTTTTAAACAGATTTTAAATAGGTCATGATTATTTATGAGTAATACAGAACACGTACTGAATTCACGAAGGGATTCTCTACAGTTCTGTCCACTTTACTTTTTATCCTTTTCAATAACACTCAGATTTCCCAATTTCTACTTTAATGTTTCAGTTTGCTTGGGAAGTCTCTATTTTTCTAAATTCCCTCATCATGAAACATTTTGATTTATTCCTGCTGCTACCACCCTAGTTCAAATCTGCACTTGTTTTAGGAAGCTCTGAGACCAATTATGGTGCCTGGCAATCTTTCATATCATCTAAGTTTCTTCATCTGCAAAATGAAAACATTAAGACCTATATATCAGGGTCATGGTGAATATGAAATGAGATAGTGTGCATGACAGGGCCTGGCACAGCACCTGGCATCAAGCAGGTGCTAATTACCTCTAAGGAACCTTTCTCTTTTCTTCTCTCCCCCTCTGGGACTTCACAACAAGTCTCATCCTGAATTGGGAAACTCTCAGGCCCTACCCCAGACCTTGTGAATCAGAAACTCCAGAAGTGGGGCCCAGAATCTGCTTTCATACACCCTCCAGTTGATTCTGATGTATGCTCAAGTTTGAGAACCACTGTTTTAGGATAAAGTTTAGTCTTCTTTGTGTAGCATTATAGGGTTTCCCCCTAACAATTTTCTTCCATTTCTTTCCTGTGCATGCCTTTCCAGACCTCCTTTACAGAGAGTTTACTCATTATCTTTTAAACCTGTTGCTTACTTTCCCAATTCTGAGATTTTACTCACCTGTTCTTCACCCTCTGACACCTCTCCTATCCTACTCAGCTTAAATTCCAGTTTTCTTAAATTCTTTCCTGACAATCCCAGTCTCCAGAACTTTTTTCTGACCTCTAATTCCATTTCTGAACACTGATATTCTTCAACTTACGACGGGATTAACTCCAGGTAAGTCCGTTGTAAAGTCAAACAATCATAAATTGAATCATCTTAAAGGAGAGAAGGGTTGTCTGTACTCAGGTGAAAACAAGCACAACTCACAAACTAGTTCCACCTGGCCCACACAGGCTTCGTGTTAACTAAATTGGTTGCCAGTAACATTAAAAATAAATAAAAATCACATAAAAACCATAAGATTTTTGGCCTGTGTTGGAAAAAATCAGAAAATCTGTGTGTGAGGGACATTTCCACATGGCAAAATCAGCTGAAAGGTAAATGTTTCAAGTACTCACCAGCTCCTTCCATTCCAAATATAGGTGTTCTTTAGTTATCTTCAAATATCTCAAATGCTGACTTACATTCTTATGGTTATGTAACTTTACACCTTTGTTTTGCATCACCTGATAGAATACAGCCACTAAAAAGAACTGCTCCTGTCTTAGTCTTTTTAAAAAATTCTTATTGCCCTGGACAAAAATATTTAGTGTTTACTATGGAAAAGAATATTCTGGACATTGCAGACAACCCCAAAATGTTCTACACAGTTCTTTTGGAAACTGTGGTTTTCTACCAACATGGAAAAGTTTTATTAGTCTGTTTATTTGTTTTCCAAAATATATGTATTAGGGAAACAACTCTCAAGAAATAAAATAGGAAATTTTTATCAGATTATTTTGGCTTAGGTTGCCTTTCATTTCCTAATGAAAAATACACATTATCTGAAGACAGCATGTCCTCTGCCAGCCCCTGCCTGGCACAGTTATTTGAGAGACTCTAGATACTGCTGGTGACTCTAGGTGTGAACCTACTTTCATATCCTGGATTTTATTCCCACCAAAATGAGTTTTAATTTCCCTCGTCGGTAGCAGCCACACTACACTCTCGTGCCTTTCCCCAGCCCCAGGTTAACCATTCACCAGGTTTGGTGGCGACAATGCAAGAGCCACCTTACAGAAGCTGCCTTACTGTGGTACAAAAGTAAGTTGACAAACCTGCCCAAAAGGATGAGAATTTTAAAACTGTTTACAGGGCTTTTCTTGTTTAAGGAAAAAAACAAACCTTCTCTTTGAACCCATTTGCCGACGCTTGCCCGTCCACACATTTTCCGCACCCCCAACATCATCCATTTAATTACAGTCTCCTTTTCCTTCCCCCTCCCCCAGTCCTCCAGGGGGCGCCCCCGACGACCCGGCTCGCCCCGGCAGGCGGCCCGAAGCGGGAGCCCAGCCTTGACTCTCGGACGTCGCGCGCACACCCCATACTCACCCTCCCGCAGCCACGGAAGTGCCGGCTGGCCCCGCCCCTTCCGCCAGGTCCGCCCGCGCAGGCGCAGTGCCGGCTGCCGGCGCGCGTGGTCCGTGAATCGCGCAGGGGCCGGACAGCGGCTAGGGGCGCGGCCGGGCTCCCAGCGGACGTGGCTGCTGAGTTCCGGCGCGTGGCTGACAGTGTGGGAGCGCAGGGGCCTCCCGGCCTGCGGTGTAGTGGGGACGTTCTCTTGGAAGTGAGGGGAGGGTGGGCGGTTTATGGCCTTTGGGGTAGCTTTTGCTTTTTTCTAGGTCCGGGTTGACTCTTTGGCCCTTCGCGTTGCCCTCGAGTCGGAGGCCGAGTCCAGCCCTCAACCCCCAGCAGCCTGCGGCGGCCGAGACACACTGGCCCCGTCTTCCGATCCCTGGAAGCTTACATTGTGGACTGGTGGGCGAGACGCGTAACATTTGACAAATTGGTGAAATTAAACTCAAACTTCGCAGTTTGCAACCTGTTGGAATAAATGCTCAACTTTATACTTTTAAGTTTTTTAACCATGGCGTGGTTTTTAAAGGCTGAAGGACCCACAGATTGTTACTCTTAAAAGGCACCCGTTCATACTGATTAATAGTTTTTAACTTGCACCAAAAGCCAAGACTCGGGCTCACCGCTGCAGGGATGCCCTCGGGAAGTCACCTGAGCGGGCGAAAGGCTCACGCCTGAAATGGACATGAAAACGAACATGCATAATACTTGCCACTTCACTGCGGGGCGGAATGGTAACTGATTTCTTTAAAACCCGTGAGATGATGTAATAAGTAGTAAAACCCTGGTATGCTATTCTAGGATTTTTAGGGAAAACTTATTTAATGTCCCAAATGTTTGCTGTAATGTGAAAAATACAGCATCCACAGGCAATTGCCAGGATCAAATTATGACAAATAAGTAGAAATGGTCATAAATTGGGGCTACACAGTATAATTAAGTATCTGGAACCAAGACTTAAGTCCTCACATATTTGCGTAATTGAGAGGGTTTAGGCCGTCTCAACTATTTGATATAGGTTGATTTTTCCAGACTATAGAACAATAAAAAAATGAGTTGTTGGTCTTCCTTAACATCTTTTTTTATTATTATTTAGACTAAAACACTACCACTTTTACCCCAAAGAGTAATTGTGGACACAAGAGTAGTCAGTTACAGAAAAACAATTCTAAATGAAGCAGAGGACCTACTGGAAAGAACATAGAAGCAGTCAGACCTTGACTCAACTCTGTTACTGAACACAAGCCCAGTAAGGACAGGACCTGAGACTGCATTTCTTTAAGCTTGGATTTGCTCATCTGTACAATATTTTTTGTTCTTTGCTTTCTTTTTTGGTAAGAGTTAAGTTTTATGAAAGCTCAGTTTGCACTACCGTAGAAATGAAGTAGTTTGTTAAAAACTGATTTTTAATTCTTTTTATTCTACAAACTCGAAAACACTTTAGTCCATGTGACTTTTTTCTTATTCGGGTGTTCTCTAAATTGTGTTCCGTGGAACATTAGTCCTTTGCAAAATATTAACAATGCTTCATCGGAAAAAAATTGCTAGCATCACCAATACTGGTGAAGACATGAACCTGTCACTGTGAAGCTATGGGAAGTAGACTTATGTAGTATTCTTGTCAAAAATGTTTAGCCTGAATCTGATAGTGAGGAAAAAGATAAATTCGGAATATGATTTGTTTGGACTTTGCAATAATAATATTATGAGAGACAACAACAAAAGGAAGACTGGTCTACATTAAAGGCAAATGTCAACTGGATAGGTTTAAAGATTTAAAAAATTTGAACATCAAAGTATAATATTATGGACTCAAATTAGGAATGATAATGGTATTGCAGTTATTAGAAGAATCCTTTTTTTCTCAGGAGATACATGCTCACTTACTTAGAAATGAAGTCATGTCTGCACAATTCTTTCAGATAGTACAGACCAAATCCAAAAATAAGTGGGAAGAGAAAGACTATAGAGCACTTGGTAGTTTCAGGTTAATAGTATGTGGGCGTTCTTTTAACTCTTCTGTAAGTTTGCAATTTTTCCAAATAAAAAGTTGGGAACAATTTGTGGCTAGCAATTATATTTTGTAAAACAAAAAACACTGATTATGTTTATAAGAAATTACAAAATTTATTTATGTAGTAGTTTTCTTCACCCTTTAAGGACCCGGAACAAACCCGTTTCTGCCTCCCAGCAGGTGGCAGCAAATCAATACTCGATAGGGTGCAGTAAAATCATTGTAATTTTCTTGCTCTGGTAAAGGTTTTTGACATTGCAGACTGGCTTTCCTTAGCTAGAAGAGCCGAAAGAATATTGCTGCCAGATTACAGGATTTTAATAGCAATTTATCAACTAGTTGGGAGAGTGTATGTAATGTATGTGACTAAATTTTATGTAGTTAATTATTGTTCTTCATTGCTCATCTCTCACAGAACCAAAAGTTCATTCGTTACCCATTTTGTTGGAATAACACTCAGTAAAGCTCACATTATTTTCCATTAATTGGCTAATATCCATCAAGACAACATTTCAAAGTTTATGAAATACAGCTAAAGTATTCTTAGAGGGAAATTTATAGTTTTTCATGCCTTCATTAGCAAAAAGGAAAAAATTAAATCTAAATCAAGTTCAGCAAACTGTGGCCCACAGGCCAAGTCCAGTACCTACTCTGCTTTTTTGTACAGCCTACAAAACTCTAATAAAACTAATTAAAAAAATAGACAAATTACCAGTATCCATAGTCTGAAGATTGTACAGACAGTAAAACATGGGTTCTCAACGAGAGGTGTTTTGCCCTCAAAGAACATTTGGGAATGTCCAGAGAGACAACAAAGACATTTTTCTTCTCTGCACAGCCAGCTGATTCACATCAGAAATGATAGTGGACATATTAGTGCCACATTTTAACCAACTGCACTAACCTGGCACTGCCCTGAGATTGGGGTGTGCTGGGAGCAACTGCGGACAGCTGTTACATACTTGAATATTGTACTAAGAGTTACAGCATATTTAAAATTCATGAAATCATTCCCATTTTTTGCTTTCCTTCCCTTGCAGTCTGAAAATACTGATGAAAAATCAGGGAACAAGATTGTGGGTGTAGTTGACAAAACAGAAAATCTGTTCCTGGACAGCTTTTGATGAATTAAATAAGTAGAAAAATGAACATAGACTACATTTGCATAATGGCATAACAAAAATTCATTGAACAATGCTAATTACCTGGGGAAACCACAGTTTGGAAACTGAATGTAAGATTCTGGTTCTAGCAAGATTACTACTATTTGATGATGCAAGGTTTTAAAGAGGAGGGGGACATACACCCGTCTAAGTCCATTTTGTACCGCTATTATAGAATACCTGAGACCAGGTAATTTATAAAGGTTAAAACAAACAGATTTATTTCTTACATTCTGAAGGCTGGTAAGTCCAAGATCAGGCACTCACATCTGGTGAAGGACTTCATGCTGCATCATCTCATGGTCAAAGGGCAAGAGCAAAGCAGAGGGCGTGGGGGTGGCAAACTCATCCTCATCCTTTCATCAGGAACTGACTCTTGTGATAACAGCATTAATCCATTGACTTAATCACCTCCCAAAGGTCCCACCTCTCAACACTGCTGCATTGGGGACCAAGCCTCCAATGTGAACTTTGGAGTGGACACATTCGAACCATAGCATTCCACCCCTGGCCTCCAAAATTTATGTCCTCACAATGCAGAATACATTCCTTCCATCCCGATAGTCCCAACAATCTTAACTCCTTCCAGCATCAACTCAAAATCCAAACATCTCATCTAAATCAGATATTACCAAGTTTCACAGCCACTTCCACATTTTCAGGTATTTGTTATAAAAACAGCCCCAATTCTTGCTATTAATTTTCTGTCTTAGTCTGTTTTGTGCTGCTATAACAGAATACCTGAGACAGAGTAATTTATAAAAAACAGATTTATTTCTTACAGTTCTGGAGGCTGGGAAGTCCAAGATTGAGGGGCCCACATCTGTGGAAAGGGTTTGTGCTGCATCATCCCAGGGCATAAGGTGGAAAGACAAGAGGGAGGGAGAAAGAGAGAGAGAGAGAGCCTCTCAAAGGTCCCACCTCTCAACACCACTGCATTAGGAATCAAGCCTCCAACACATAAACTTTGGGGAACACACACAACCATGGCAACTTTGCATACTTTTCTTTACTTTCACCGATTTTAGATCTTTTTCATCCTATTATTCTAATAAAATAATTAAAATTTATTTTCTAATTAAAATACTTCTAACATACAGATTTGCCCTAATTGTATCTCTTTCAAGAATTTATAAAAGTATGAATTTATCTTTAATAGACCATTGAAAGGATTTGGGACCATAAATCATTTCTGGCCGGGCACGCTGGCTCAAGCCTGTAATTCTAGCATTCTGGGAGACGGAGTTGGGAGGATCCCTTGAGGTCAGGAGTTCGAGACCAGCCTGAGCAAGAGGGAGAGCCTGTCTCTACTAAAAAAATAGAAAAAATTAGCCGTGTGTGGTGGCATGCGCCTGTAATCCCAGCTACTTGGGAAGCTGAGGCAGGAGAATCGCTTGAGCCCAGGAGTTTGAGGTTGTTGTGAGCTAGGCTGATGCCACAGCACTCTAGCCTGGGCAACAGAGCGACACTCTATCTCAAAAAAATTTATTTCTAATTTTAAAAAGTATTTTTTGACCCTTCAAAAGGTTTTAAGATACTCCTCCCTATAATTAATTTAGCTGTCAATTGTGCTTAATTTAACTGGATTGTTTTTCAAATTTCATTTTGTAAGTAGAGTCCATAAGACCTTTCTTCCCAGAAGTTTTCTTCCTTTTTTTCTAAAAAAAATTTTTATTTAAATGCTTTTTCAATCCCTAGCTTTTACAGTTTTTAACTTCTCACTACTTCTGATCATTCTGAAAATAATTATACCATTTTGATATAAATTTTTTAATTGCAGGGGATGTCTTCTTTTCTGATACTCTTTCTATTCTAGGTTTGAATATAAAGGGAAAACCAAATGTAATGGTTTGGTAACAGCTAATAACAGCTGATATTATTAAACTATTTGGTGGCCGTCGTGCTATTATAGTTTTAATCATTCCTCTTAACATCCCTGTGAGATAGATGCTACTGATATCCCCATTTTACATATGAGGAAACTGAGATTGACCAAGATGCCCAAGATCACATGATATTAAGTGATAGAGCCTGGCTTTGAGCTTAGGTAATTGACTTCGGTGTCCACACACTTAATCATTGGTATTTACTACCTCCCGTTTTGCTGTGAAGTTACTAAAGTAACAGGATTATTTCAGATTCCCCCAACTTATTATGACCTCTCCAGTGTTAGTGTTCTTTCTCTATAAGATGTGATATAATGGCACCATGTTGGCAAATTTTTCAGTGCAGCGCACAATTTCACCACATGATGGTGCCAGTGAGGTGGAAAGCTGTGTGCTGCCGGTATTTCGCACTAGGCTCAGACCTAAATATAAATGTCAACAGAATGTAGTTAAAGATATTAAAAAATAAGTATTAAAAAAAGAGCAGTCATAAATAATTTTAGTCTAGAGTATCTTTTAAAAACATAAGGAATGAAAAGATCACAAAAGGGGAAGAGTAATTGTCTCATAAAAGTTAAAAATAAAAATATAAAAGATGAGCTTTTGTATTCAAAAGAAGTATGTAGGACAGATGTCAGAGACTTTCCACAGGAAGGAAATCACCAAAGGAAATGAATTAAATGAGAGCAGGTGACTTTAAAAAAAATAACGAGACCAGCTGTATAGTGATGTAGCTCCGGGGTCACGTGGACAAGTGTCCCAGTAAGATTCCACAGTGAGTGCAAAGAGGTCAGCAAAAGCCAATGACTAAAAGATTTTAGAGAACATTTACATCATTACTTCCTTTTCTAACCAGGGTAAGCATTTTTTCCCCCTGCAATAACAAAGATATAAACTACGGTGGAAGGAAGAAGGATTGCTTTTCAAAAATTATTGAAGCAAAACTTTACACATTCGTATTACAGTCATTCTCAAAGTGTGGTCCCTGGACAAACAGCATCAACACCTGAAGTTGTTAGAAATGAAATTCGCTGGCCCCACCCAGACTTACTTATTCAGAAACTCAAATGCACCTGGATGTTTGAGAAACAATTCATCAAAGCATAATTAATAATAGAAAGATATTGAAATTGTAGTCTAATATTAAAGTAATATTAAGTAAATAATGGCATATTATCAAGGCATTCCGACACAATTCTGTTGAATAATTTTTAATGATGGAAAATGGTTATGACATAATAGTGGAAGAGTCAGAATATAAAATTGATCTCTATTGTGTAAAAACAATTCTAGAAAAAATATTAGGAGGAAACAAGCAAAACTAGTTAACAGTTGTTGCCTTGGAGTGATGAGATTACAGGCACGGCACCTTTTTCCCCCCTGCTTGTTTACATTGCAGGTGCTATTTTCAAAATTTCTATGAGAAACCATTTTATGCTTATAAAAAAATAAAATGTCTTATCAATATGATTAAGGAGGAAGGGGGGAAGAGAGAGACTGACTTTCCAAAGTCCTATTTGGAGATTACATTCTTGCCATTTAAAAAATATATATGTGGTTACTGAGAAAAAACTGACACAAGTGACAGTCTGAAGCACAAAAAGCCCCCACAAAAACAAACAAAAAACCTCCTACAGTCATCATGTTGCTTACTGAAGAGACAAGGCCCAGAAAGACCATTCCGGCATGGTTGATATGTATTCAGTGTTGAAAGGGGTGTAGGAGATAAAGATTTGACACTGAGAGAAAACAATCTTGTTACAGACACTAACCACATGCTTTGCTCTTTCAAGTGTCAGTTAGTGAGAATATTAAGTATTGTAAAGTAATGTAAAGGAAAATATGTTCAAATTTAGAGAATATACTTAGACATGTTAACTCTGAGAAAGATTTTATTTTATACCTGTGCCATTTGAATTAATGGCCCAATGAGTCAAGTAGGAAAAAAAAAGTCATATAAGACTCTAATTTAAAAGATTAATATCTACTACCTACCTATATTTATGTATATCTTGAATGTTGTATCCTATCATATATATGATTATTTGATTATTTATTTTTGACAGAGACCTGTGGAATATATGCTAAAATTAACAATATCTTAGGTCCTTAAAAACTCAGTATTTAAAAAATAATCTAAAACTTAATAGATCACAGTCTCTAAAAATAATGAAATATAATTAAAATTAATAAGATTTGATTATACAAGGGGAAAACAGCAATCATTTAGAAATTTGAGAGGGAAATTATTCCAAATAAGTCTCAGGACAAAAAGGAAATCAAAACTACAATTATTGATCCTTTAGAACAAGAAGGATATGAAGTAATGAAACTAATGGGATACATACAAAGATGAACTCAAAAACCAACTCATTATTTAATATTTTCATTATTTTAAAAAGAAAGGCTAAATGAACCCAGCATTCAATTAAATAAGTTAGAAAGAGAACTCCCCCCAAAAATGAGAAAAGAAATAAGAAAGATGAAAGAAAAATTGAAGAATTATGAAATAAAATTCATTACTGTTATAAGTAGACCAAGAGAGTAGTGTCTTTAGAGGAAAAATAATTCAAAAATGCCCTGGAAATTTCCAATTAAGACACACACACACACACACACACACACACACACACGCCCCTAATACATTAGGAATGAGAAAGGGGATAGAAACACTTAGATATAGTTTTTTAATTATAGAAGAAGACTTCCATTTCCAATTGTATAGCAGGCTAGGATATTCAGACCAACTCTCCCAGCTGGAGGGAAGAACAACTTAAAATGATAGATAGCACATAATCACAAAATCTTTAAAGCATTAAAGATGTGATGAGATAGTAAGGAATTTCCAGAACATAATCCAAATAGAGAAGAGAACCCAGAGATGTTAGCAGAGCCCTGAAACTGCTTTTGCCCTAAGAGCATGCACCAAACCAAGCAAACTTTGGCTCTAGTGCCCTTGTAGAGTGTGAACAACAGAAATCAAAGCCTAACGTCCACCCAAAGTAAAGCTCTAAAAGGAGATCCCACTTGGGTGCGAAAACTATTTAAGATATGGTAGAAAACAGATTAAGTCAGCATTATAATTACCTTTAGAAGTTGGAGGGGGTTGTGCTTTAAAAGAGGAATGAGGAAGGCTTCTGGAATGCCGACAGGGTTGTATTTCTTGACCTAAGTAGTGGTTATGATTTAATATAATAATTTATTAATCTGTATACATATATTTCATACACTTTTCTGTATACATGTCATATTTCACAAAAAAGGTATGTTGTTATTGTTTTAGTATATACAGCATATTCTGTGACCACAAACCAATTAAGCTTAAGAGGTCAATAACAAAGTAATAATATAAAATTCTCATATATTTATAAATGATCACTGGATCAAAGAAGTCATAATGAAAATTAGAATATATATTGAATTAAATAATAATGAAAATGCTACATAAAAAAAGCTAGTGGGATGTAGGTAAGCTGTATATAGAAGGAAATTTACTGCCTTAAATGCTCAATATAAGAAAAAAGGCTGAAGATTAATGAGTTATCCAACCATCTCAAGAAGTTTGAAAAATACTGGTAAAATAAACCCACAGAAAGTAGAAGGAGTAGCACAACAAAGTAACTATAATCAACAATAAGTTAAGGTATACTTTTAAATAACTAGAAGAGTGGAATTGGAATGTTCCTAACACAAAGAAATGATAAATGCCTGAGGTGACAGATACCCAGACTACCCTGATTTGATTAATTGACATTGTACGCCTGTATCAAAACACCACATGTACCCTATAAGGATATACAACTATTATGTACCCATAATAATTAAAAATAAAAAGAAGAAGGAGGAGGAGGAGGAGGAGAAGAAGAAGAAGAAAGAAGAAGAAGAAAAGTGACTGAGAAGAGCTGGATTTTATATGAAAGAAGTTTTAGGAATAATTTAACCAATCGTTTCACTTATTTTTCCTTTTTATGTATGCACAGAATGCTATAAGATAAAATTGATGTTGAAATAACCCTGAAAAGCTCTTTTAGTAAGTATTATTTTTAGTTAGTAGTGTTTCTTTTCTCAGTGGTGTGGGGATGGCATCTTAGAGGTTATAAAATATAGATAATTTACTTTAAATGTCTCATTGTTTGGCATTCTTGTTATTCCCAATTGTTTGCTATTAAAGATAGATAATGCTTTAATAAAAAAAAAAGAAAGTA
This sequence comes from Eulemur rufifrons, assembly GCF_041146395.1. Classification (NCBI taxonomy): domain Eukaryota; kingdom Metazoa; phylum Chordata; class Mammalia; order Primates; family Lemuridae; genus Eulemur; species Eulemur rufifrons. The sequence goes on along the minus strand of NC_091000.1, from coordinate 32,056,695 downwards.
GAAGGAAATAAACAATCAGAAAACAAGCAGAAATAAATGAAATAGAAAACAAACATACAATGAAGAGGAAAACAAAGCCAAAAGTTGGATCTTTGAAAAGATTAATAAAATTCATAAACCTCTAGCGACAGTGACCAAAAGCAAAGAGATATATTAACAGCACAAATTATCAATACAAAGAATAAAAAATAAAATATAAGAGAGGTTAAAGATATGAATAATTAGATTATGAAAAAAAATTTTGTCGATGCATTTGAAAATTTAGATGAAATGGAAAAATTCTTAAGAAATATATGTAACTAATCACAACAGAGCCAAGAATAAATAGAAAACTTGAATAGTCCTATAACCATTTAAGAAATTGAACCAGAAGTCATAAATATTCCCACAGAAAAAAATTCTTCAAGCCTAGATGTTTTCACCAGTGGGCTCCACCAATCAATCAGGAAAAAAATTTGAATTTTACACAGACATTTCCAGAGAATAGAAAAGAGGAAAGACTCTCCTACTAAATTTATTAGGCTACCATAACTTGGATACCAAAATCTCAAAGACTTTTCAAGAAAGGAATTCATAGCCCAGTCTGAAACATGAGTTTTGATGCATAAATCTTAATTAAAATTCTAACATGTTAAACATATTAATAGCAATGTGTAGAAAGCATAATATTAATAATTCAAGGCCAGGTTGGGGTTACCCCAGAAAGCATATTTGGTTTTAATTAGAAAATCAATTAATATAATTCACATTAACTAATTATAAGAGAAATGCCAAAAGCCAACATAAAATTTATGTCTTATTCCAGAAATACAAAGATATTTTTATGTTGACTATTAGTTTAAGATACATAACCTTGATCATGTTAGGGAATAATCTTATCCCTTGTTTACTAAATTTTTGAAAAATGTAATCAAGAATGAATGGTGAATATCAAATGCCTTTCTCTTTATCTATTCAGATAGTCACGTAGTTTTTCTTCACTGACCTATTTAATTTAATGTATTACATTTATAAGATATAAATGTTGAAAAGGAAGACCAAACTATTTTTTTGTCTTGATGTTATTATTAGCTACCCAAGAAAACTAATTTTAAAACTATTATAATTAATAAAAGATAGTTCGCAGAGATTTTTTGGGTTCACCATGCTCATGGCTTCACCATTTTTTCTCAAAGGAACATATGGGGTTAATAAACTGTGACGATTCTTAATTAAGTCATACCAAGATTTGTGTGTCTCTTCCCAGAAAATAAAGTATACATCATGCGACATGAACAGACCATTTAATATTTGAAAAACTACTCTTAGATGATGATATTTATCAAGAAATTATGTTTCTTGCCATTTAGCACTGACAGGAAATGGTAAAAACATTAGCCCTACTAAGTTTAAACGTTGGTCTTGGAAATGCCCATTGAACATGTCTCAGTGGTGAAGGTATGGAGGCTGGGTGACACCTTGAGCACACAGTTTCTGACCCAGAGGGTTAATAACAGGGTCAGGACAACCCCTTTTGTGAAGAGTAGGGAAGCGGTCCTCCCAGGGACATGTGTAGAAACCTCTCCTTCCCAAGAGGGCTGGACGCAAGGAAAGGCATATTTTAACCCTACTTAGTAGTTGACAAGGAGTTAAAGGAGACCACCATCCCTTGATTGATATCCATCTCCTTCCTCCTCTCTATGACCCGATTTTACAGCCTAGATGAGGCCTAGGGATAGCCGTTCCTCAGTTTGGCGAACTTCTTAAATAGAAAGTCCACAAAGGAGGCCGAATACAAAATAAATTGATAAACATTAATAATTTTCCTCTATAATAGCAGAACCAGTTATGAATCGCAATAAAAATGCCTGATTCACAATACTAACAAAAAATTGTATATGAGAAAGATAGCATCCCAAATATATGGGGGAAAGAAGCATTAATTAGTAAATAGTCTAGGAAAATTTGGTTAGTTAGGTGGGGAGGCCACAGCATCTCGTGAAGCTGGGATTGTCTCTGAGGTTTCTCTTTCGAGGTGTCTTGGTAGAGAACAGGGAAGACAGCAGATTTGAGAGTTCTCTGCTTTCCTTATCAAATTCCTAGATCTACATCTATCCTTATTTAGATAGAGGTTGGAAGGAAATACACAATAATGTTAGCAGGGGCTATCTCCCAGTTTCATACTTTAAATTTTAAATATGCAAAGAGAACATTTTTAATTTTTATGAACAAAAAACTTAACATTTAAAAATAACAGCAGAGACATGCTCTGCTTCTATTCTGAACACAATGACATAGCCTTTTTCTCCCTGCCCCTCCCTGCTAAGTTCAACTATAAACCTTGAACATAACACAAGACACAACCAAAGGAAAACTCTGAAAGTGGAAAGAGGAAGGTGAACGGATTTGGGACCACAGGACTGGAGGACATATAACACCTGTACGCAATTTTGTTTTGTTTTAAATCATAGAAGTCTTTATTTCTGAGGAGATCCAATAGTAGGAAAACAACTTTGTTCCAAAGAATTTTTAAGCAAAAACTAAGACCTGAATTAAAGTTGGCAGATTTAGCAAATAAAAATACAGAGTACCTATGCAATATTTGGAACGTATTTACATTAAAAATATACTCGTTGTTTATCTTGAATTCAAATTTAACTAGGCATCCTCTATTTTATTTGACATCCTGATCTAAACCTAAATGCATTTTGAATTTCTAGAAGTTTGGTGGTTACATTACCACATTATTATTTTAGGACAATGGGCTTTAACCTTGACTGCAGATTACAATCAACTAGGGAGCTAGAATCTCAGGAGTGGGACCCAGGCATCAGTACTTTTTTTAACACGATACCCCTCACCCCTTGCCTCATGATCCTAATGTGCAAAGTTTAGAAAAACTGATCAATATTTAAATATTCTCCATTTCACACAAAGCTCCATAAAATGAATACTATCAAAATAATTACCATACTCTCATTTAATATCTTTAAAGACATTGTCTTACCTTGACAGTGATATGTGTAATATATCTGACATGATCACATGATGTTACCGAAAACCTTCTTTTTTGCTACATTTCGCTGGAAATGTTCAAACTTTCTTTCCTATCATTCAAGAGAAAAGTTGCTAAATGTTATGGTATAAAAAGCAAGCAAAAGCTCTTCCCTAAACTGAGACAAAAAGCAATACAATGTATTTTTAAAATTGTATTATATTTGGTGACACATTTTAATTTCAAAGTAGAAGAAAAGGAATTTAAAAAAAAAATGATTACATTAAAAGTGTGAGCAGTTGCCCTGAAGCATAATTCAATATTTATCAAATTCTTTGTGTATTTTTGCTGAACTCGGAAAGAGTAGCTTTGGTTTCAAATGAGTAATAGTCAACTGTCTATTATAAATATTCTTCATCCCTTTTATACCAAATTCAAATGTGCTTGTTTTGTTTCTTTTCAATTTCACAAGTCAGGCAGACAAGACTGAACTGCTGAATGTTTCTTTTTTGATCTTATGCACAATTTCAGCTGTCAGAATAAATGAGAAATGTCTGTTTATTTAATTAAAAGAATCCCATTGGCTGTGTCAGCCCATCTTCCTCCTGATTGTACAGGCAACTGCACTTATAAAAGGATCAAAAGTTGTAGCTTCAGTTGCTCCTACATTTTCTAGTCTATTTCGGAGAGTGCTTGAGAACATCAGCCAATCTTTTGAAAATGGTTTACTATAAGCCTTGAAATAACTATTTCCTACCTGACATCCTAAATCGTAAGGATAGTTGATGTAGTGTCTCCAAAATATCTCATGATGATTGATGAATTCAAATTCCTGATTGGAACAAGAACTTACCCTAAAGCCAGTAGTCTCCTGGGGAAAGGCTGGCCACCCCGCCGAGAGTTCCCAGGGGCGATACCTGGGGATGACGTCACCACACTCAGCCCCCAGCCTAGCAGGTTCACGGCTAGATTTATACTCTCTCAGGTAAAGATTCATGTTCACGCTCACAGAGACTAATGCATGCACCAGAATGCCAGTAGCACACACAGTACTTGTTAATAATTCTCTCCACCAGCAAATTTCCAATTGAGGTCAAATTTCATTCGCAAGAGGAATAAGCTGATATTAATGGCTAGTGTCACCAATCTGTATAATACCTGACACACCAGTTCCATTTTAGGGTTTCTCTTCTACATTGCTGATCACTAGTTCTGATGGATAGATGCCTTTTTTTCTTTAACATGTGATTAAACATTCAATTAGGTTACAGTCAAGTGTTGTTAGGCAAGGGTATATTTCTTTATCCCTGTGGTGATCTTTATTCCAGAGTTTAGTGATATATTTTTTTCTATATTCTGGGGGAGGAACAGAATTCTGGGGAGGTGTTCTCACCTCTAGAACAAAAACTACATGAGAACAGAAATTGTGTCTGTCCCAGTCACCACTGTACCCTGCCCCACCCCGAGCCTACAACAGTGCCTGTAACATAGTAAGAATAAAAAAGAAAAAAAATTAATTTAATGAAAGAACAAACACATGTTGTCTCCAGACATTCCTGTACTACACAACTGTCATTAGAAAAAAACATATATTAATAGCAAGTACTCGTCACATGTTCCCCCTTGGAAGAGCTCACTCAGGGGTTGCCTTTGACTCACCAATTTAAATTAGACACCCCCTCATTTTATTATTCTCTCTTATCTTCCTTTTCCTTCAGCGAGTATCATAATTGGTAGTTTGCCATTTATTCGTGTTTATTTATTTAAAGTTCAAATCATGCTCCAGGAAAGCAGTTTTACATATAGCTTATTCTATAGCCTGTCTTTATGCTGTGGGCTCCATGATATTAGTAAAAATTGCCTTGAGTGTTATGAGCCAGATCCATCTTGCAGCCACAGGAAGAATACATCACAACTTGGGGACTTTGATGATGAGCTATTTTGCATGGCTGGTAGCCATGCCAACACCTGCAATCACACCTTTTGGGGAAATGCTGCTCCCAGGTGATCATTGGTATTTCCCAGGCTAGCTATAAGAGGAAAGGGCAAGGAAACAATTTCGTTCATGTTTATTCTGTAAATTCAAAAGGTTAACTTATGATATTTTATAGAAATCTAGTCACATACTTAATAATCACTGTGTTCCTAAAAGTTGTTCATCTCAGTTAACAGTTAATGGTACACTCTGCCTTGACTATTGAATTTGATGTATTTAAATGCTATTTACATCTGTGAGTTTTACATTTTGATTGTGTGTTGTGATAGCCAATTCACAGAAATAAATGAGTTACTTTAAAGTAGTTAAGTGTAAAAATAGTGATGAAAATGGTAACACAAATAGAACACTGTAAATGTAAACAGTGAACAGGAATCAGATGCAAATTTAGAATGTGGAGCTGTATTTGCTAGAACAAGTGAATCTGGATGAATACGTGAAAATTGGATTGTATCAGACCAGCAATCAATTTGCCTCTAGTTTCTATTGCATTGTCTGTTACAAAACTTTGTTAAAGAATGGCAAGAAGCCACAGAAGCTTTTGCATTGCTTTCAAAGTACCGTGACCTTTCTGATAAACCGATTGGGTTTTTCCTGAACAAGCACAAAATAATGCTTTCTAATATGAAATTGATAAATGTTGTCATTTAAAGGTGGAGAAGAGACTAAAATTAAAGAAACATTATTCAAAGTTTTACACCAAACAAACACACATAGCATTCATACCCTTGCTAAGAAATTTAGAAACCAGCTATAAGGTTAATGATGGTTACCATGCTCAGAGAAGAAACTTTAATTAGCTACTGGGAATTTCACAATCCAAGTGGACTACATCATGTAATATTAATGCCAAACAGCACACAAGAGCAATGTCTTATCAGGAGTGTGTGCTAGAAGGTATGTGGCTTACACTGGGGAAGAATCACATGTGTGCAGCGTATCAATCAGCGCTTGGCAGAAGTGTGCAGAAGTACATGAATGGGAAGTGTGTGGTGACGTATTGGCTAGTTTAGTGCTCCAACCCCATGCCAGGGAAGGTTTTTCATGTAGTTAGCAATTATTTTGTGAGCCATAATGTAGGCCAGAAAGACACTGACAGCACCAGTTATGTGTTCCACAACAAAATGTTTACTTACTTGGATAAAAATGGTTATCTCAATAATGGCCCATTGCTCCTAGAAAATAGTTGGTGAAAGTAGTCAATACATGCAAACTGTCGCCCCATGTGTTCATGCATTGTGAAGAAATTGGGAAGTATAAGCCTCCTTTTCCAAACAGAAATAAACTACTCATTGAGGTGAAAAGTGTCTACAGAAGTTTTTGAAACCAGGGATGAGATAAAAGCACTTCTTCATGACACCAGTAACACTCTTTTTTTTTTTAAAGTAGTTTTTTCAAGTGGCATATCTCAGTGATATAGTCTACTTCTCAATAGCCTCAGTTTATCATGTCAAAGTGTAAATTTTATCATTTTAAATATTGTGGCTATCAGGGTTTCTTAGGAAGACCAAACTATGGCATAAATATCTTAATTAACAAGTTTGATTTTAACATTTGATTTTTTCATTTATCGGAGAGTCAATGACATCATGGGACGTGCATACATCATAACCAAAAAAGATAAGATACATAAAAAGAAATAAGTCCAACTACTATTCCCAAACCTGCAGAAACATTTTCCAGAGCCAAATGAAATCAAAGTGGAGTAGGACTTTATTTACCATCATCTCTGAGGTTAAAACAGAGGGCATTCCAGGCATTAAGTGGGAATTTTTTCATCCTAGTGCCTGACTTACCACTGAGAAAGAAAACAAACCATACTTTCTTGTGCATGTTTGAGCCATATACTTAGAATCATCAGGCAGAGCTCCTGAGCAATTTTGCCAAACCTGATGACCAATAATGATGATTAGGACTTTCTATTTCAGTAGAAATATTTAATAGAAAAGAAGTTGATTGCAGGTGAGTGCTAATCTATGCCTCAAGCTCTTCATTTTTTAGAGGGTTACAGAAACTTTGCTAAAAAAAATTAATAATATCATCCCTTTCACAGATATGAACTAATAGTTATTAATTGAAAAATGTTATGTTTTGGATGAACCTTGAGAACATTATGCTTAGTGAAATAAGGCAGACATAAAGTGACAAATATTATATGATTTCACTTATATGAGGTACCTAATCAAATTCATAGAGACAGAAAGAAAAATAGAGGCTCCCAGGGGCTGGGAAGAGGCAGGAATGGAGAGAGAGTGTGTAATGGGTACTCAGTTTCTTTGTGGAGTAATTAAAATGTGGAAATTGATGGTGGTCACCGTTGCATAACAATATGAATGTACTTAATGCCACTGAATTGTATACTTAAAAATGGTTAAAATGGTAAATTTTGTTATATATTTTTTCCACAGTAATTGTTTTTATTACTATTTTGAAATTATAATAAAAATGCATTTAAATATACTCCAAATTGTGAGCCTTGTGTGTGCGCCAAACACCCAGTGGCTGGTCTGTGGGTGCTGGAAGCCAGCTCTGGAAATTCTCATTAGGGACTCTTGAAGCATCATTTCTACAGTATGGAGGAAGTGAGAGTGGATTGGAAAAGACTAAGAGAAGGACTAACCTTGAGGAATGAAGGCCAGGAGGTGAAAGTTGAAAGTCCCTGTAGTTTGCTGTGGGGAGACCACTCTCCTTTTAACTGCGGAGACAGGGTCCAAAGAGAAACAGCACACTGGATTTCCTTCTCACCAACAGGAATGCGGGAATGGTGGGCACAGCCAGTGTCAGGGAGCAGAAGCACGGTTACTGCTGTTTGCTTGGTAGCTCTGTATTTATTCTACACTTTAACTCATTAGGCATATTAAAGTGAAAGCCTTTGGTGTGCAATTCCATCTTTAGGCAAAGTAAAAAAAAAAAAAAACAAGAAGCATTTCGGACTTAAAGATAGAAGGTCTTCTCAGACTTTATCAAAGCTGTTGCTATGATTTGAATGTGTCCCCCAAAGTTCGTGTATTGGAAACTTAATCCCCAATGCAACAATGTTGGAGGGCAGGGCCTAATAAAGGGGGATTAGGTCTTGAGGGCTCTGCTTTTGTGCATGGATTAATGCTGTCATCCTGAGAGTGGGCTTGCTACAAAAGCGAGTTTTTGCCCCTTCTTGCTCTCTTGCTTTCTTGCACACATGCTCTCTTGACCTTCCACCTTCTGCCAGGGGATGACACAGCAAGAAGTTCCTCACCAGATGCCTGCACCTTGATATTGGACTTTCCAACCTCCAGAACTGTTAAGAAATAAATTTCTTTTCTTTATAAATTGCCCAGTCTGTGGTAGTTCGTTAGAGCAACACAAAACAGATTGAGACAGGATTTCGTAAAATGGGAGGCCATGGAATATTAATAGATGTTCCATGAAAAAAAGGGTCTTTGGTTAAGTAATTGCTGCAACAGGTTTCTCCACTGCAGAACTTTCCAGAGTGCATTTTGAATTGACAAAAGGATCCTTTGTTTAACGTTGCTGACATTGCCATAGATCATCTTAAAATCAATCTCATTTTTGTTTTTCACAGAGCATTTTGTAGACGTGTTCTGGAGAACACATTTTGGGAAAGGTTGGCCCTAAGGAATCATTTGCTTCTCATTCATGTTTTATGTGATCACTGCAAATATCAGTGGCTCAGGTGTTGCCAAGTGATCTTAATACTTTTTGAGTATTAAGATACGGTATGTTTAATGTTTATTATTTTTTCTTATTAAAAAAGCAATGCAGGCCGGGCGCGGTGGCTCACGCCTGTAATCCTAGCACTCTGGGAGGCCAAGGCGGGTGGATCGCTCGTGGTCAGGAGTTCGAGACCGGCCTGAGCAAGAGCGAGACCCTGTCTCTACTAAAAATAGAAAGACATTATATGGACAACTAAAAATCTATATAGAAAAAATTAGCCGGGCATAGTGGCGCATGCCTGTAGTCCCAGCTACTCGGGAGGCTGAGGCAGTAGGATTGCTTAAGCCGAGGAGTCTGAGGTTGCTGTGAGCTAAGCTGACGCCACGGCACTCACTCTAGCCTGGGCAACAAAGTGAGACTCTGTCTCAACAACAACAACAAAAAAAAGCAATGCAACCTCTTATTGAAGAAAGATTGGAAAGCCCAGATCAGCAAAAAGAATAAAATAAGACACCTATGATTCCACTGTCTAGGGGTAATCACTGTTAATAACTTCCATATATCAATTCAGCTCTCTTATTATAACTGTATACAGATTTATTCACTATAGTGACATCATTTAGTATATTAATTAACCTGATTTTTAAATTATCAGTCTATCACAAACTTCCCCCCATGTCAGTAAATATTCATCCACAGTGCAGTTTTTAATGCCAAAAAATTCTGTGTTTCTAAATATGGCTGTATAATATTAAAATGCAGGTCTAAACTATTGGCACAGACTTTGTAGGTTTAGGAAATCATAAATGCCTTCCTTTTATCTCTTCTGTGTTGCATTTTAATGCAATTTTTAAGAAAGGATTTAATCAGCCCTTCCTAATCCCTCCACAGCTGATCAAGGTTATGTGTATTGATATTAATAACATATTTGCTTCTAACTCTTAAATACTTTAAAATGACTGTCATTTCTGAGACACTTATTAGCAGTTCACATGTATTTATTTATGCATTGATTGTTGTCTCATTCCACATTCTGGACTGTAGTTGGTGGTTAGCAACTGAAATGCCAAGTTCAATACAGAAAACGGGAAAAACACAAAACTCCTTCCAGGAAAGGAATTTGGCCTTTGAATTGAAATCCATGGAGAGCACCACCACTTTCCCAAAGATGATGCTAAGTGTTAATGTTTCCATGGCCACCCAAAACCCTATTTGTAATTATGTTCATATTTCAAAGGCCCTTGGAGATCAAAAGAGATTGACGGCTGCATTCTGCTAGTGGAACCACTGTTTCTCAGGGAGTAAAGAATATCATTGGTGAAAGAGAGACATTTCTCCTTTAGCCTTTTTCGATGACTTCAATGAGGTTTCTCCCCCACCTGTTAGTAGTCAGGTCTCATCTTAACTTCCTGCTTCATCACCACCCAAAGAAATCATAATAGAGTCAGGTTTTCTGTGAGTTTAGCCAACCACATCCAAGTTCCAACTCTTTATCCAGGGGAGAGGGATGCGCCTCTAGTGAAATAATAAACTTACTTAAATTTGAGCACCAAGTGGATCACTGACGTGAAGCTCCTGAAGGCAGAGAATTCAGTCCAAATTAGGAATTAAAATTATGAACATAATCAAGGATACTTTGAAAATAAATTAAAAGATGGAAGTATATCTTTATTTGTAAAATATGTGGGTATTAATTCACTTAGAGATCATATTTCCAAACTATAAACATTTCTAATCTAGTGCAAGAATAAGCACAAATTGATAAACAAAGGATTAAAGACCACACACTTAACAATCAGAGCTAGCCTAATTCTAAAAACCGTTTTGGTTTACTGATCACATTTAAGTTTTCCCATTCAATTTGCCAAATTACTCAGGCAATCTAACACATGTTACAGTTTCTAGGGACATTTCTATAGACTGAGAAAATAATCTTGCATTTCCCCAAAGAGGTCTTTTTATTTTACCCATAAATAAACAATACACACACACACGCACACACACACAAACTTCCATCCAGTTTTATGAATATGTCAAGAGCAATAGTTAACATTATAGCAAGTTAACGTTTTAGAAATTTTCACAATTTAAAATGAAGCCAAGGGCCGGCTGCGGTGGCTCACGCCTGTAATCCTAGCACTCTGGGAGGCCGAGGCGGGTGGATAGTTTGAGCTCAGGTGTTTGAGACCAGCCTAAGCAACAGTGCCACCTTGTCTCTACTAAGAATAGGAAGAAATTAGCTGGACAACTAAAAATATATAAAAAGAATTAGCCAGGCATGGTGGCGCATGCCTGTAGTCCCAGCTACTCAGGAGGCTGAGGCAGAAGGATTGCTTGAGCCCAGGAGTTTGAGGTTGCTGTGAGCTAGGCTGATGCCATGGCACTGTAGCCCGGGCAACAGAGCGAGACTCTGTCTCTAAATAAATAAATATACAAATAAAATGAAACCAAGAGCAAAAGTTCTAAAGGAATATTTGATAAATGCTCAAAAAATAATTGTTAATTGAAACCTTGTTCTTCAGTTAACACATCTCCCAGAAACAAGAAAGCATTTTTCAATATGAGGTCATTTTAAGTGAAAACAGAAATATCCAAAGATATGAGGTAATTTTAAGTAAAAATACAAATATATTTCTATTGCTTTTGTTATGTTTTTTATTTACAAATATATTTCTATATCCTACAAGTGCTTGGTTCTTCCCTCTCCATGTGAACACACACACCCACAATGAGACAAATACTCAAAAATATGCCTTGAACAAATGACCCTTGCTTAGAGTTGGAAAGTATACATGCATGGCCTAAGCAGAATTATTTCTTAAGCCAAGGCACTTAAGGGAGACAAGACTTTTAATGCAAACATATATATTCTGACAGAGACATTTAGATCTGGAAATGACCTAACATATTATCTCATCTGACCTCTTCATTTTACAGAGGAAAAAATATCCTGCCCAGGGAGGCTGAGTGGAGCTGCCCGGGGTCATACAGCCATCTGTTGGCAAAGCCTAGACTAAAAGACCCGAGGCCTCCCAGGTCTCCTGATGCCTAGTCTGGGCTCTACCATGTCCCGTGATCCAATCTATTAATAATATACACACGTTTATAAAATATACAGTGACACTTATTGAAGATGATGTTCCTCACGTATCAGTTCCTCCCAGACACCCTCACCTACCCTTCAGACTGGGTCAGCAACCCCTTATTCACTCCCATAGGTAGATGTATCATTCCTGCCAAGCACTAACCACAGATGTAATGTCACATGTAATTGTGGGATCACAAGCCTGTAAACTCTATGAGGGCAAGAAATGTATCTGGGTTTGCTCACCATTATATCTCAAGCCCCCAGCACAGTATCTGGCATGAAATAGATGCTTAATTATCTATTTATTGAATGAATGGTGATCACTGGTGTCGGTGATTGAAAAAATTCAGGCTATGTTAACGTTTTTCATGCTGGGGACATGGGCAAAGTGTTCTGTGTGGCTTGTGGCTATGATGATGCGTGCCAACACCAGGGGTGCTTCTGACTGGTCCACTGAAGACTATTAGTAATTATTCTACATCTGCCAATAGGAACCTTATGTTATTTTCTCTGTGGCTGTGTTTCCTGTCTTTCAAGGCACAATCAAACCCCATTTGCCTCAAGGTGTGTTTTTGAGGATTTTCCTTTGCCCACATTCCTAGCCAATTACAGAATTCCACAAGATTTACCCAAGATCGCAGACCAGAGCACACATACTGATCCATATCCCCTCCGAGAGCCCATTGTTATTATAGTAATTTAAAATGTAACAAACCTCCAACAATAATAATAATACCAATAATGAAACGGCAAGGGAAACATCCACAGATAAGAGAACCCAACACATTTCTGGAATGTGCGAAGAGAATGGTGAATATGGGGCACGATGCAGCTAGGAGGCAGGAGCCACCAGCGTGTGAGGTGTGAGGGCTACGGCTGCAGGAAGGGGGCTGGAAAGGACAGATAGCACAGCACAGGACAAAGAAGTGAGGCAGAGAACAGAATGACTACTGTATAGAATAGTTCTCTCACCTCTCTCTTGACTCTGGCAGAACTGTTTGCAGAATGGCTGCGGCCCAGCAATTACTCCAAGGCAAAGATTCTTCCCCCACAAACTCTCTGGGAAGAACTAGGGCAGCCACTGTGGGTCTTGGAACCCTGGAGCAAAACTTAGCTCAGTTTGGCACTTAGGAGTCCCCCAACATAATAGCTGTGAAAGGAAACCTGCTGGTCAACAAGACCCTGGCCTACACGCAGAGCTTCTAACCAGCCTTTGTCTTGCCTCTTTCTTCAGGATACATGGACAATTAGAGCTCAACAGACATTTGAGAAAAGCAAGGCACCGTGATGTAGAAAGCCCGAGATTAAAAATAAACCACCACCACCACCCAGAAAAATTTACAGTGGAGGAAGAAGAAATTAAAGAAATAAGAGATGTTTCTGAAAAACTTCTCACAGTGATGATTCAAGAAGCTAGCATATCTATAAAATAAGAATGGGATGCTATAAAAAAAAGAACCAAGGAATAATATTTCTTGGAACTTGAAAACATATTACTTGAAATAAAGCATGCAATGGAAAGGCTGGATGATAAAAATGAGTAAATCTCAGCACAAGCTGTCCTACTTGTGTATTGCTACGGTAGCAAATTGCCACAAACATAGTGGCTTAAAACAACACAAATTTATTCTCTTAGAGTTCTGGGGATCAGAAGTCCAAAATGGGGCCCACTGGGCTAAAATTGAAGTGTTGGCAGGTCTACATTCCTTTTGGAGGCTCAAAGAGAGAACCTGTTTACTTGCCTTTTTCAGCTTCTAGAGGCCACCTGCACTCCTTGGCTTGTGGCTTCTTTCTCCACTTTGCAAGCGGCGGCATAGCATCTTCAAATCTCACGTGCTGTCTCGCCTCTGTGTTCCATTATCACATCTACTTCTCTGACCCTGACTCTTCTGCCTCCCTATTCCTGTTATGAAAACCCTTGTGATTCCATCGGGTTCATCTGGATAATTTCTCCATCTCAAGATCTTTAACTTAGTCACATCTGCAAAGTCCTTTTTTGCCACGTAAAGTAACATAGTCACAGGTTCTAGAGATTAGGATGTGCCTAGCAAAATTGGTGGGAGAGAGACCCACCGCTAGAACTATCATTGTGAATTTCAGCACGCCAAAGATAAAGTAAAGGTCCTAAAAACTTTCAGTGGAAATAGGAAAAAAACCCAAAACAACAGGTCCTATTAAAAAGACTGATAATTAGTCTGGCATTGGTTTCTATTCAGCAACCTTAGATAATAAGGAAAAACTCTATCAATGTCTTCAACGTTCTTAGGGGGAAATTATTTTCAACCTGGAATTCTATGTTCAATCAATCAAGGAGAAGAGAAAATTTAAAATGTTTTCTCAAAGTTACTTTCATGTTTTTTTTTTTTTCTTTTTGGGAAATAACTGTCAGCTGACCTCTAACAACGCGAGGAAGTAAACCAACAAATCAGATGCCGTGGAATCCAGGAAATGCAGGTTCAGTCTGAGAGAGCAGGGAAGGGAAGTCCTGCGAAAGTGGCTACTCAGCCCTCGAGAGCAGCTCGTGTGGGCTGCAGGAGGAGGGAGGCAGCTCGAGGAAGGAGGGCTCCAGAAACAAAGGGGGATTTGGAAGACAAAATAGTATGATGAAGATATTGGTGCAACTTGAAGATGTGGTTCAAGGAGAAAAGCAGAACCAGTAGGAGATGACAGATGGTAAATAGACTCATTAATTACAAGGAATTGGCTTACACGATTGTGGGTGCTGCCTATGCAAGTCCAAAATCCGTAGACTGTGCTGTCATGAAGGGAAGATCTTGGCAGGCTTGAAACCCTGCTGCAGGCTGAGGCCATTATGGACAGGTGGAATCTCTTCTTTCTCTCCCAGGGGAATTTCACCTGCTTTTAAAGTCTTCCAATGGCTTAAATCAAGCCCACTCTCTTTAATCTCTCTTACTTAGAATCAACTGATTAGGGACTTTAATTACATTTTAAAAATCCCTTCACAGCAGCTCCTACATTAGTGTTTGAATAACTGAGTACTCTAGCCTGGCTAATTTGATATACTCAAAAAAGTCATCACGTGCAGGCAACAGAAAAGAAAAGGAATCAGAAACAAGAAAAAAAAAATTCCATCATCAGAAAGTTATGGTCCAAATACAAAGCAAACTAAAATGAAAATGCTATTTTGATTACATGGTGGGACACACAAAAGAAAAATCCACTTGAACTTGACTAGAAACATTTTTCACTGAGGGGCTCAGTCGTTATGACATTGGATCCACAGAGGAGGGGTGGTAAACAGAGCTCCCCACTTGGCTCTGGACACACACTATTTACACAGTTATGACAATGTCAACGCTTATTGGCTTGGAACATTTAGAATCAACCTTTGGGCCAATCACAGGAGACCCGATGATGTGTAAGGAATATGGTGTAAATGCCACCAGCCTGGACATGGTACAAATAGAGGTTCAGGTTAGGAGGAGAAGCTGAAGGCAAGGTATGAACACTTACGTCTTCATCTCAGAGAGTGGGCAGTCATGAGGCGCTGTCTACAACGCATGGAACGGGAACAGAGATTTAAGGTTTGAAGACACAAGAAGGCCAGTGAGGGAAATGAGAATCATGAAATTGCTACACTGGGAGGAGGCAGGAAGGGAATGTGGGAGCTACATGAGTTAGCCAAATCCTCTATCACTGGAGGAAATCAATAAATAAAGTCTAGAGTCAATAAATCAAGAAATAGAAGCAGAAGCTTATTATTCAGTGCTGTGGAGATGGCAACCAAAAGAAAAACAATAACAAATGCTAACAGTGGTTGCCTCAAGGCAGCAAAAATAAGAAAGGGGAGAGTAGTCAAGATGGTTGTTTTGCAATGATTAAGTCTTTCTGTATTATTTGACTGTTAATTAATCAAATGCATGTTACCTTATAAAAAATATAAACAATTGTATTTGTAAAAAAGAATTCTCAAACATAAGCAGAGCTGTGTGATATGTAAAAGATGGCAGTTAGACAGGAGAGAGTGCTGTAGTAAACATACCATTCACAAGGGAATCTGGGGTTACTACCGCAGGTGACGAGAAGCCTCCCAAGATTTGTGTTTGGGGGCCAAGGTGGCAGTCCAGCATAGTAACACACAGAGCTGACCTGGAGATTGGGGAAGAATCCTAGAGAACAAGTCAGTGTGTGATAACAACATAACAGCTGCCCCCAAATTAATATCAGAGGGCGCATCTCCAACCGCCCGGACTCGCCGGCGCCTGCGGCTCCCCCATTCCACCCGCAGTCAGCACAAACGCGACGTCGACTTGACGGCTGTGTGAGGGAAGCTGGGGAAAGGGACCCTTTTGCCAGTGACCCCAATTCTATTTGAGTGTAACCACACACAGCAGGGGATTAAGGCTCTTGTTGGAACTGTCCCAGGTTTTACTTCCTCGTTGCAATTTCCTGCTCCAGAGCTAGATGAATTCTCGACTCTTGCCAGAGTCATTCTCAATAAACGTTTGCTGAACAAACGCTTGCGTACCTGAATGAATGATTAGAAGCCGGAGGAATAGGCTTCCAGGACGGGCTTGGAAACGAGCTGGTCAGCAGTTGCAGGTGGGGGCGGAGGCTGGGAACGTGAGTTGAGTACTTCAGGGGAATGGGGGGGTGCAGATAACAGCGGGGTTTTCCTCTCAGTCTTCTCGTCCTCCTCCTCCTCCTCCCTCCTCCACCCTCCTTTCTTCTCTCCTTGGCTTCCTTTGCCCCCGCCCTGCTCTCAGGCCCTTTCCAGACTCACCCCTCCTGCTCCCTGGTTCTCTTCTGCATTTGCAATTTATGTGCATTTGTCCCTCCTATGAAATGCAAATGATTCATTTCACTGTATTTGCATAATGTTCCCATCATTTTCCTTCTGCTCTTTCTTCTTTCTTGGTCTATACCACCTTTTTTTTTTTTTTTTTTTTTTTTTTAATAGGAATTCCTATAGGATGAGAACAGGTCCCCCACCCCCGCATGGCTAGCTGCTTCATAACGACAGTGACATATCTCATGGAGCTCTCCTGCAGTTGGGAGCAGTTTTCTCCCTTCCTTCCCTCATGTAAGCACTGTAAGTGAGACTTTTTCCAGCAGTAATTCCAATAGGCAGTTGTGCAACCTGGGAAGAATGTCCTGTTCTACTTTAGTATTAATTTTACAGCTGGCCCTGCAAATCTACAGATGCAGAACCACATTTTTTTTTTTATTTTATAAATTAAAAAAAAAAAACCAATGCAGCATATTTATTTTACAAATAAAAAATGTAGTATAACAACTATTTACACAGCATTGACATTGTATTAGATATTATAAGTAATGTACACATGATTCCACATATATGGGAGGATGTACATAGGGTATCTGCAAATACTACCCATTTTATATAAGGAACTTGAGCATCCTCAGATTTTGGTACCTTACGTGTTTGTGTGGTGGGGTCCTGGGACCAATCCCCCTGGGGAAAAAAGAGGCACTGTATTTAGCAGCCAAGAAAATATATAAATAATGATAGACTATTCTCGTCACTTCCATCTGCAATTACATCAAAGCAGTAACTCTAAAAAGGGGCATATTCCATGAGAAACAGAAATGCATAGCCTCTTTTTTTTTTTTTCTATTCCAAACCAAAAAGCAGTGATGCTTCTCTTTCCAAAAGCATAAAAATAGAGTTGAAACAAGAATTTCCCAGGGAACTTCTGATTGTCATTTCCTACAGAGAAACTCAAATATTGAAATGCATAGTCCCTTTAAGAGAGCTAACTTGTCTCATGTATAAATAAACCAAATCATCACTAGTTTAGAAACTTAGGAGCCTATGAAACTGCAATTTTAAAAGCTCAGATACAGCTCAGTAATTTCATTATAAAATTTGCATTCTGATCTGTGGCACAAATTTAAAAGTAATTTAAAAGTGTCTCCAAATTGTGCAGGGTGGTGGTGGGGGAGATGTAAGTATCTCAGCATAATTATATAATCTGGTGTCAAACTGAAATCAAATATAATAAGCCTACTATTTATTCCCAGCTTTAAAAGAGTACCTTTTCATGTTATATTTAACTAAGGACAAATGGAATACTGTCATCAATTTATGAAGCCTTTCCAACAAAACTGCCAGAGGCTCCAGGCTTCCCTGATGGAATGACAACGAGGAAAAGAAGTGGACAGATCCCTGGAAATCGGGTTCTAGCCACAGATCTGACACGAAGGTGCTGGGACGCCTTGGAGAAATTACCTAACTTAGGTCTCAGTGTTCTTCATAGAGGAAGGAAGGGTGGATGTTAGGCTAGATCTTAATCTTCTATCAGTCGCAGATGGTTTTGAGAATTTCTTGAAACCTATGGGCCCATTCATCCCCACTCTTTCAGGGGAAATAAACCTTAGTACGTACACCAAACATTTTACATGCAATTTCAGGGTCTCATCCCCCACCCCTAAAGCCACACGTGTACCATCCAAGGGCCTGTGGGCTCCGTGATCTTTCTGGTCCTTCAAGCTCTCTTCTATCGCTGTATGCTGGGCTGCCTCAACTTAACCGTCAACCATCCTGGGCCACACCCTCCACTCTTTTGGACACTCTATTGTAGTGTTAAGGTCACAAACATTCTTGATAAAATTTTGTTGAATTTAATGTATGTAAATATTCACCTGCCTTCATGCATCTCCTGTGTTTTTACAGAACAGTGTTCTATTTATTTATTTATTTTTGAGACAGAGTCTCACTCTGTTGCCCGGGCTAGAGTGAGTGCCGTGGCATCAGCCTAGGTCACAGCAACCTCAAACTCCTGGGCTCAAGCAATCCTCCTGCCTCAGCCTCCCAAGTAGCTGGGACTACAAGCACATGACACCATGCCCAGCTAATTTTTAAATTTTTTTGTAGGCATGGGGTCTCACTTATTGCCCCAGCTGGTCTAGAACTCCTGGCCTCAAACAGTCCTCCCACCTCAGCCTCCCAAAATGTTGTGACTACAGGCATGCCACCAACATTTGGCCTCCAAGCCAATTTTTTAAATTATAAAAACATTAAGAAGACAAAAGCCATCTGATTTCCCCAGGATACATAAAAGTGATAGGAAAATTAAAATCCTAGCTCCTAGTTTTTAGGTGGCCAAAAAACTGATGGACCTCATAAGCAATTATTTTCATGAGGACATAGGATGACCTCTCCTGTGTGGCCTGCATTAATTACTGTTTATTTTGTCATAAGAGTGTTATGATAGCCGTACTCTCCATGCATCAGGAAATAACATGTGCTTCATATAGAAGTGCTCTCATCCCTCAGTGGATGAGTATAATCAATCCAAAATCTTTGCTCCTAAGCCTGAACTGGTTGTTATTACCAATCAACCATTCAGTCTTGTTAAAGCAGTAATGTCAAAAAAGCAATTTATAATAAAATACTTTGCATTCTACATGTATATGCTCAGGCGTGACTCCACTGAAAGGCATAAGCCGTAATCAGATGATTGCCCGTTTGGGTGGAGTCACCGTGCATGTGCAAGTATGTGGCAATAGTGACTCGGAAACAGCCAGTGGTTTCTCCAGGGCTGAGATGATTTTCCGAAATGGTGAACATTTGCAGATAAAGTTTGGAACAAAACAAAGTACAGTACATCCTTTTCCACATTGACACAGTAGTTGCGCTCTTGGAAAATTCCATGTAAGTACTTTGCATTTAATATAATAATATCGAGTAAAGATTGACGCTCAGATAATGAACAACAGGCAAAGTGGAGGACCATCCTACAGCAGTGCAGCACCTGGCATTCCCACCCTGCCTGCTAAATGCAGTAGCAGCCCCTCTTCCCAATCATTACGACAGCAGAAAGTGCTCCCATAGAATTCCAAGCACTCCCTAGGATGACAGCCACCGAGGCAGGATTTTATGAGCCACAGGAAGGAGTCTGGTTTTATTCTAAGTGCCATGGGAACCTACTGAAAGATTTTATTCTGGGAAGGAACAGAGCAGGGGTAAGAGTTGTGGTAGGCAGACCAGCCAGGAAGTTTTGATGGTAGTCTAGGCGAGAGATGACTACCCTCAGGGGGAGGCTCGGGTGGAAGGAGCAGAGACGGACGGAAATGGGTAGATTAATGATGTTGTTAGGGTGGAGGCAACAGGATTTATTGATGGCATTGATGTGAGATGAGAAAAGAGTTTTAGCTTTAGCAACTGGGTAAATGATGCATACCTTGTATCCTAGGGGAACCAAATGGCTTTTGTCTTCTTAATGCTTTCTAATTTCACATGGCTAAAACTGAACTCATGATCCCCATGCCATGCCCATGTTAAGTTTGAGATGACACCCACGTGGAGATATCAAGTTAGAGGTATGGGTTCCTGCGAGATGCCCTGGCTGGAGACACATCTGGGAGTCGATGGCACATAGAAGGCACCCAAGCCATGGGGTTGGAGATGGGAGGTCACTTTGGGAGAGTGAGGACAGAAGGGTGGCCAGGACAGAGCCTTGGGGACCTCCACCACTATTAAATGAGGCACTCTATTAATTATTCCATTAAGAGAAACACAGGTTTTTGCATTAATTTTAATGGGAATACTTAATGATTGATGACACTGGTTTTGGCTTATGAACAAAAATTTTGGAACTAATTATACTCATTTATCAAAGCACAAGGATGTACTTCTTCATGAATTTCAAATGATTTCCCAATGCATAGAGTACAGATATCATAATCATCTTATGATACAAAAGTGGTAATTAATGTTTAGATTAAGGGCAGTCTACATAAGGGAGGTCTTGGACTCACGTTCTCATAAAAAATTACAAATAAAATCCATTAATCAATATTTATTGGTCACCTACAAAATAGGCAGTGAAATTTTTCAGTCTAAAAATCATTTTCATATTTTCTAAGGGAATTTGACAGGTTCTATTTTCTGAATTAAAAAACAATTTTTAACAGCTTTGTTGAGGTATAACTGTCATACCCTTAGACTTTAATGCTTTTGAATTTAAAGGTGGTTACGGTGAATTTTCAAATAGACATATATAAATTAAAAAACAAGTCCCCCTGCTGGTTTAACCAGACATAATAATAGTAACTACTGCTTCTTGGGCACAAACTCAGGTGACAGGTGTGATGAGCAGAATTTTAATCGTTCCTAATCTTCACAACATCCCTGAATAGTATGTCTCTCATTTTACAGAGAGAAAATCCGGCCTCAAAGGATCTGCTGACCTGCCCAGAGATCAACCAGGGAGGGAGCTCGGGAGCCAGGATTTGGACACAGGTGTCTCTGACTCAAAGCCTTGTCTCTCTCCCTTACTTTGTCCTGCTCCCAGTCTCCTGGAAGATGGAAGCTGGAGTCTGGAATATATATAGAAACTCCCTGCCCATTTTAAAGACAGATCTGTGTCACAACTCATTGGTATTGGAGTCTTGCTAGTTCAAACTCTAAAGCATTTTACTGTCACATGGGGATTAGCTTCAAAGAAATGTCTTAGTGGTGTTACGTTTAATGCCTTATGCTTAAGTAGAATTACATATCCTATAAATGTTAAATTGGTTTATCTTGTCTCCTTCCTCTCAAAAGGACCTATGCTAATTTAAGTCTCTAAATATATTTAAGCAAGTGTGGGGGTGGGGTAGGGACATGAGTTAATGGAACTTACTAGATATCAGTGAGTTATTAATACACAATGAGTGGTAACAGTAGAATCTGCTGTGTATTTAGGCAGACACCCAGGGCAAAGTGGCTGCCAGTTCACCCAGTTGTGAATCATCTACTTCCAGAAGTAGAATAGGAGACTTCAGTGTCCTGACTAGAGGAGACAAAATCACGCTACCGAAATAAAGCCTTGCCTACAGAGGGAAAAACAAGAACGTGGGATGTGAAACTGCACAGAAAGCAACGGCCAAAGTCGTGGGTGAGGACAAAGACTGGCTGAGAATTCCCAGTGTGATGAAAGGATTACCTGGCATGTCCTTTCAGCAGATGCAGTGGGACGTGGGTGACAGTAGGAACTAAAGAGTAGCTCGAGTCCTTGGGGTCAGCAGGACGCTGAGAATCACAGGACTGAGCGCAGGCCTGGTGGCATCCATTCGAGGTAGAGTAACTCTGGATGGAACCACGAATGAAGAAGCTATTTCAGTATCAGAAATCACAAGGTTCAGGAATGTCCTCCCAAGCGGCTCGTCTATAAATTAAGGGTGGCATAGGCAGTAATCTAAGTGAAAATTCTTATTTATAAGTACCCTGAAAGCACAATTACAGAGCAAATAGGATAAAATTTGCAAGATAGTCACATCATCCCCTTCGGTGAAGAATCCACAGACGGGACTCCTGCTGGAGCATCAGGAGAGAACTGATGGGTCTGTTTTAACACAAGCTGTCCTATGCGCTGAGCACTGCTTTGGTTTTTTCTTTCTTTTTTCTTTTTTCCCCCCTTTACCATAATGCTTATTATTGTTGTGGGGATTTTAAAAATTCTTACTGGGTTTCAAATCACCTGCCATATCCCAAGGATATTGGGAACACACTGAGTGCTCACCAGACCTGTACCAATGAAGCTCTCTAGGTATTGTCACCATTGCAGCCAAGTGACTATTAAGCACCGTGTCGCTCTGTGCATGACACCCATTACCACCTCACAGCAACCTACGAGAGAGTGATTATTATTTTTCCATTTTACAAATGATGAGACTGAAGCTCGGACATCGATTCACTTGCCTGAGATGCAGCTAGAAAGTGGCGGGGGCGGCAGGAGAGGGCAAGTCTACAGAACCCGGCGCCCACGCTTCACCATGACGTCAGCAACATCATTGCAAATCCATGCGTGGAAACCAGGTGTAGGTGACTGTTCTCCAGCCTCTATCTGACCCAAGGCCAAGGCAAAGATGAAACTGTTCTGTCTCTCTTGTTCTCACAGGGTATCTAGTCCTGAAGCGTAACAAGGAACTCTATTGCAATTTCTTTTCTTTTCTTTTTCTTTTTTAAAACTTAGTCTAGGGGTAAAGAGAGCCAAGTTACTTTGATTTATTTGTTTTTGAACCAAAGGGGAAATTTATAGATGGTCAGCTTTTCATAAAGTATTCCTTAGAGAAGTTGCTCCCAAGCTTTTAAATAGAATAGGCCCCTGTCTTTTAATTATCACCCTACATTTAGTCTGGATAGATCATGGCCTTTCAGTAGCTAACACTAAACTTCCAGATCTGTTGAAGAGGTTTTTCAGCTCCAGTGCTTGGAGGTTTCCCCACAGCACCCTCTTTGGGGACCCCTGCCCTGAAAACTACCTAAAAATTATAAAACTGTACCTGGTACCAGACTCAATAAAAAATAGACCTTTCAGTAAATCTCCTACAGTTTGTGCAATCTCAATTCTCCTAGAAAGAAAACAAATGTTTGTATAACAAAGAAACCAATTAGCATTGTGGCCAACCACCCATCTTCTATGTTGGCTGAAACCTCATAGTAATAAAATCTGAATCTGGTACATTTGCAAGGCACTCAGCAAATTATTTCTTTTTAATGTCCCGCTCATATGAGAAAATGCAGGCATAAAATAAAACATATTCTTTGAAAGAAACACCTCCTGTTCTAAATGACCCAGCTGGCATTATATTAGCCCAGGAAATACCGAATGTTCCGTGCCCATGGTCCCCAGAGCTGGCAACGGGCAGCTAGCTTATCAGAGATTCGCCACTCTTTCTGTCGCTTGCTGCAAAAGTCCAACGTGCTTTAGGAAGAAGAAGGTCTGTCCCCGCATCCTGGAGCCGCTGATGGAGATGAAAAGATCCTGTATCCCTGTCACCATATTGCTCTCCTGCTTCTTTCTCTGTGACCTTCTCACCGCCTGCCATCCTTCCTGCTTGCTGGGTGTGCACTTGTTCGGAAAGCGGTAACAGCCGGGGAAGCAACTCGTCTACAACCTGAAATACAAGAGAGAGGAGAGAGACGCTGGGAGCCCAGGAGTTCTAATGCAGCGTGTTTCACCAGCCTCACTCGCTTCCCCCACCCGTGCTCCCTCTTTCTCCAGCTCCTGCTTCATTGAACACTATCACAGCCTCTGTGAGCTGAGCTAGAAATTCTTCAGAAATCCTTCTAAAACTTCAGGTGTCGAGAATCTTCAAAGGACGGAGCTGATAGCAGAGGGATGTCTGTGAAAAATACTGCGCTCTGGGGCCACGCCAGCCTCCGGGCGCGCTGGGAGAGGAAGCTCTTCGCTTTTCGTTTTGCTCCCACTCGGCCCCCAGGAGGGTGGTGCTGACTCCCCCTGGCTTTCTCTCCCCATTTGTCTTCCTTTTCAGACCCTTGTGCTTCTGGATTCTTGATGGTTCCGGTTTTGTTTCTTCACAACTGTGGCTCTGCCCAGCCCTGACCCTCGTGCCACTGGAAGCTTTGCAGGGTCTCCTACATCATCCCCTAAAGGATTTGAATGTTGGGGAAGCTAAATTACATCCTTCGTCCATTCATTTATTCATTCTTTACTCAGTGCCTGTTATGGGCCAGGCACTATCTGATGATACAGTGATGAACGGAAACGTTTAACGCCTCTCAGCCTTCCTCTTGATTTTTCGCTCTTCCACTGACTTTCACAACTCTACTCCGTACTAGCACCCCTCACGGAAGGCAGTGGTTCAGGATTTATTATCTCTGAGAATTTTGAGAGGCTTGCGTGCATTCTTACATTTCTCTGCAGGAGGCTATGACGAAGGCTGAGGTCATTCACACTGAATGTGCTCTTAGCTCTCATCTTAGCTTCCCAGCAACTTCCTTTTGGCCTCTTGTCCCTAGCTCCATCCTTAGTCTGGACCACACAGGCCCTCATTCCAATGACGGCCATTAGTCTGAGAGAACGTCCCCAGGACTGCTTTGTCAATCCTCAACTCTTGGAACTTCACCGTGTTCTTCTTCTCTGATCCTGTCCCCCAGTTCCAGAGTCTTTACGTAATTATGGGGACTGGAGCCAGTCCAGGCCCGACCTCAGCTATGCACACTGATGCTTCTTGACAACGCTTTAGTTTATTACTAGTGGCCTCCTCTCTTCACAGCAGCTGCTCTGACCTTAGCATTCTTCTGCAGCCCGGCCTTAATCCCCTCTGCGTGGACAGCCTCACCAGGGAGGCAGACATCCCCTAACTGGCACGTCCACAGCTCCTCGTTCCCGCACAGCCTCCCTGCACATCGACGCATTTCTCCAGCCACCATGTGCTATGCCTCCTTCTTCTCACCAGTAAACTTTTCTAGAATCAAAATACTCTTTGCATCTCCTTTTTCCAGTCCCTTATGATTTGGCTTTATGTGCCACCCCCTAAAAACTTCTAAAGTCATCAAAGTCCTCCTAAGTGTAAATCTTTTCTAATTTCCATCCATCTCTCTCCTGTACGAGTCACGCTGTGAACCGAACCCTCCTTGTTGAAATGCCTCCCTTGGCCTCTGTGGTTTTCCCTGCCCCTCCCTGCTCCTTACGTGTGTGCTTGGCTGTTGGTTTTCTCTTGGACTCCTGGTCTGTCTGATCCTCTGCTTGAGATTCCTAGGAGATAAAATCCTAGGGGAAAAAATCCCATTTCTTAGTACAACATACATAAGATCTTTAATGACTTGGCCCTTTCCTACCTCTCCTTTCTCTTACCTACCATTGTGCCTAGTTGGCCTACACTCCACTACACTGAATTACTGGCTCTTCCCAGATGTGCCAGGTTCTCTCATTCGTGCCTCTTTATTTTCTGCCTGGGACACATTTTCCCCTCCCCACCTTTTGCCTGTATAATACCCAGTTAGCACAGCAACACTGAGCTCTGTGGCACCCTCTCCTCTAAGTCTTCCCTTACTCTTTTGGGCTGGGTTCCGTACCTTTCTGTGCCCCTTGCTAATCATGGCACTGTGTCATCTTTGTTCATTTACTATTTACTAGTCCACCTTTCCCACTAGAGTGCAGGCTGACGTATGTTCACTTTCATCACCTACCACAGTGGCTGGCACAAGATTGGTCGCAATAACTCTTAACAAACAGAGTCAGTGAGAAGGCATCGGTGGCTCCCTGGTAGAATTCTTGCCTCCCATGAATGGAGACGACCATTATCTCTGTGCTAAAGAGATGATCCCAGTAACCTCCAGACCTGCATTTCCTACAGCCTGTTGTCTCAGTGCCAGGTCGCCATAATCACCTGGTTCAAGGATAAACTAATTTAATTACCACAGGTTAATACAGGGGATTTAAGCTTCTTTTGGTTTTCTGGTACTTTAAAAATCTTTAGTGAACAAGTATTGTTTTGGTTAAAGGAAATTGATTTAGCAAACAAATATTTTTTTTAAAAAGTCAAATATTTTCATACTGTGTTAAACCTCGCTTGCAGGTAACAAAAACTTAAATCAAACTACATTAAGCAGAAGAGGGGATTCTCTGTGAAGATTCTGGTGTGTCCAAGGATAGTGAAGAACAGGAATGTGGTAGCGCTTGGTAAATCCTAGACCCAGCCACCAGGGTGCCCTGGGAACTCTCTTTTCTTCCTTGTCTCCAGCCCATATAGCAGGAGAGGTGGTAGGGGACAGTTCCCAAGGTTTACTATATCTCCAGCCCTGCAGAGAATCTTCTTTATTTCCAGCCCCAGAATTCCCAAAAAGCAGCCTCCCAAGTAGACTCCCTCACAGTGGCCAGGGTCCGGGGGGATATGGTGTTATGCAGCATGACAAATCAGTCTCCTGTGGACTGGGGGGGACATCTTTAGAAATTGGTGGGGGGTAGATGCTGGGATATACCCAACAACAGGAGTCTGTCACACATGCTTCCACTCAGACTCTTCTCTTGCCCAGAAATTTCTCCAGTGAGCAAAATGCTTCCCATCCTTCAAGGCTCAACCCGAAACGTCACCTCCTCTGTAACACCTTCACTGGGCTCCACCCAAACAAATCTGAACTGCTGCTTCTTCCCTTTGTGTTCTTCAGTCTACCTTATTTTATAGTAAGTTTATATGTCTGCAAACTAATGCAAGAATATAGTAGAATTAATTCTAAAGTCAGATCTGAATCGAAATTCTGATTCCCATAGTAACTAGCTAGCTGACTTTGGACATGATATTTAGTTTTGGAGCTAGTTTCCTCATTTATAAGAAAAATGGCATAAGGAGTTGAGGATAGAGTAGTATCTCATATATTCTTGTGAGGATGAAAGAAACAATGTCTGGAAACTCCTTACACGGTGCCTGGAATGCAGTGGGCTAGGCACTCGTGAATTGCTGGTTTTCTTCCTTCAGGTTTCTCTCTCTAGACTCTTAAGTTCCTTGAGAACAGGATTTCCCAGTGTTTATTAAATATTTCAAAGGTAAGTAGGTCTTCATCAAATGTCTGTTGACTCCATTTGTCTTCCCAGCCAGACTTAATTAGCAATATTAGCATTTAGTGAGAGGTTCCACATGCTTTGCATGTACTGACTTCATCTTCAGGATAACCTCAAAGGCGGGCTTTATTGCCTCCGATTTTATAGATAAGAAAACAGGTGCAGAAAAACTAAGAAACTTGCTAGAGGTCAAATACTATTAAGTGACAGAGTGAGGCAGTAGCTCCAGGGCCCTTCACTTCTAATTGTCCCAGCTACTGGTTTCTTACTGGCAGAAAATATGTCTATTCTGAAACAGTTCACATTGCTCTTCATTGTTGTTTGAACTAGCTTAATTTTTTTCTAGTAACCTAAACGAGTAGTTGATTTTTAATTCCTTTAATTAAAATTTTACAAGAGACTTATAGCCTTCTATAACTGATGACAATGGTCTTCCTAAGATTTTACCATACAATTAATTGCACTTTGAAGGGCCCACTTATGCCCCATGCTGCAAACTTCAGAGGTCCTCAGCGGGTAGGTTTGAATCTACTGGATGATCTTGGTGTTTCATCTGAGGGATCTCAAGCTGGCTACCAGCATTGCTACACCCAATTAACAGCTTGCATAACTGTCCCAGCAGGCAACCGCGGGAACTCAAGGAAAGCAAAACAGAGCTTTCCACTAGGAAAAGGGTGAGGAATCCTGACCTGAGCTCTTTATTTTTAGACAATTCCAGTTATACTGCATTGTTAAGCCCAATAGTTTTAATATCCTTCTTTGATTCTATCTCACCTATCACCGTCATGGATCTAGATCACCTGTGCCAGGAATGACGTAGATAACAGGAAAACACAGAGTATGGGCGAGAGTTCAAGAAATCAGTGACCTCTATACTGACATGGCAGGTAGGTTTCTACGGTATTTTCACATATACTTTTTAGCTCAATGATATTCACCTCAATTTTGTGATAAGGACATAACTACATTTTCTTCACTTAAATGAAGAAACAGAGATTTACAGAAGTGACCCAGCAAAGAAGTGCATGAATTTGTTACAAGGTAGGTCTCCTGTCCAGGGCTTTCTCCACTTACACTGTGATGTTTCTGGGGACAAAAAAGCAGCAGTAGAAATTTTTGCTTGGTTATAGTTTGGGAAATAAATGTTATATTTTGGTGGGAAAAAGCAAGATATTCTTTTCTTTTAAACTAGGTTTAAAAAGGGGAAGGAGATTCCTTAAATTTCAGGGCACATCAGCACACTCCAGGAAAGACATAAAAAGGAGAAAGAATGGCATCTGTCTGCCCAGGAAAGAATCTAAGTGTCCTCCAATCTGTGTTCCTCACGGGCAAACTTTTTTGGGGCGATTATCCCAGTCCCAAACAGATCGCCAAAGCAGTCATTTCTCTTATCACAGTTAACAGTTCTCACCCCTCCCTTTATCAATCCTCCCACAGTCACTCTTGCTTGTATTGTCACCTGAGGTTTAGAAATTGGTACTTTTGGTTGACTTAGAGTGGCACTCACCAAAAAATTGTTGTTGCTGTAATGCCTCCATTAAAAAGTTAGATTTTGTTAGGTTTTCTTTAATTTTTCAAGTTCTATAATGTCCTTTCTTTTCTGATTTAAAGTGCTCTCTTCATGCTTCAGCGTCCTTGTCTCTGCGTTAGTAATTTAGTTTGTTATGTTTGGCAGAAAATATCAGAGAAAAAACTCTCAAAGGAGTAGCAAACCTTCCTGATCTTAAAATCTACTATGTGAAGAAAGAAAATGACAAATTTTTAATCAAAGTAAGCAATAATGACAGGTTTATTTAAAATTTCCAGTAGAGAAAACCCACTAGTTTTGGAATAAAAGTACTCAATGTATGAGAGCATAGTGAATATAAAAGAGTAACAGAAGAAAAATAAAACCAAACATAGTACAAAAAAATTAAAAAAGTCTGAAATGGATTCAAACAGGGATGTTCTTTAAATTCTCCAAATATTTAACAGAGTTACTTGGTTTGGCAAACAATTCACTTAAAAATTAAAGCCTATTTCTGTACTGTAAACTCCATAAAAACCGCTTATTAAATTCAAGCACTCCATACAACTGGTATTGAAACATGTAGGCAGTCAATTTCAGAGTAGCAGGAATTATTATTTGCTCTCACAGTTATATGAATTAACCAGCTGGATAACTGCTTTTTGACGAGGATGGGACAGAAGAATGCCAAAAAAAATAAAAAATAAAAACAGGATAAAATCTCTAAAAAATTGAAACACAGCAAAATTCAGACATCAGTTTGTTTCTTTAAAGCAACAAACCAAATTTTTACAGTATATTCTACATTTGCAGTTGTCATTTCCCTCTCCCCCCACCCGCCTCAAATACTCCTAAATTCACTAGTCTAATCAATTCTTAACTTCCAAATATTTTGTACATACATATTTAGCAAAGAGCATATGCCTAACATTATTCTGACAGCAGTATGGTCAGCATATAATTTTAGAAAGATTATTATGTATATCGTCAAGATTAACCTTTACTTAAAAAACAAACAAAAAACCATTACTAAACAAATAGTTTTAAAATATTATGAAAACCCATGAAAAGAAGACTCAACATGGGCTCTACACCTGATAAAAACACACTTCAGAAAGACTATTAATGCTAAACTTTTGCCAAACGATGACCTTAAAGTGCCAAACACAAAAGAATCTCTTAGGACCGTTTTTTTCCTATAGATAATTTGTCCCTGGCGTGGCCATCTCTCCTTTAACTGTACACAAAGTCCTGCTCAAAGTCTGCATTTTTAGTTGACTTTACAATAGAATGTTACAATGTAAACTAAACAGGTTCTTGATATCAACAGTATGTTACCAAGGTTTTATTTTTTTATTTTCTTTTATTTTTTAAATTTCTGAATCCAACAGTTGGTCACAGAGGTCAAGTATTATCAAGGCTCCTTTGTCAGTTCTCAACCGTGTCTGACTCATCCATCCTTCAAGTACATGCAAGGCTCAATAGTTTTCAAGAGGCAGAAGCCCGAGGCCATTTAAGACACAGATGAAATAGGATTATGAGGTGAACCCATCTGAGTGAGAACCTTATCCAGCCACTGGAGGGGGCCGTGCAGATGTATCTCAATCCAGCAGGGGGTGCTGGTGACATCCTGGCGGTGGTATTCTGCCCCCCAGCCCTAGAAAAAACATACTAGAGGTCATTTATTTATTTAATTCAGTGGTTAAATTGATAAAGTAAAAAGAGTTCACACAACCAGAGACCCTAATTAAAGCTATGGACCTTTTCTACAAGGAAGACGCACACGTGCACAAAGGCACACATAATCTGGCAGGCAATTTCAGGGGAGCGGGGATAGCTCCCTGAGGTCCATCCATGGATTCGGGGAAGGAAAGTTTTAAAGTACATTATAAAGTTGTTTTAATAAAGACATTTTTAAACTTTCATTTCATTGCCCTTTACATGACTGATAGTAATGTAATAGCTATTATTAAATTCTCATTTTATCAAGAAAAGGAAAAAGCTGTGTTAGACTGACATCCTGTTTCTTCCCTATTTAGCCGCTCAAGGTCCTCCTATCAACACAGGGCTTTTGATCTTTCCATCTCTAAGCAAAACTGGCAGGAGACATGTCAGTATCCAAAAAGCTATTATTGACACCTAGCCATTGCCTTGAATCAATAGATTCCATCACTCATTTGTACAAGAAGAGAGCCTGCCAGATATCTTCAGAATTACTGAATTAAAACACTAAAGTTCCATAGGAGAAAGTCACTACGCAAAAGAGAAAAGAAATTTTGCTGCTGCAAAGATTAAAAACTCATTGGTGTGGGTGGACAACAGAATACAAGGTTCTGATTAATCATTTCATGAGGAATATCAGAGAAGGTTGGGTTCTATTTATATCTGCTACCTACCTACTCTAACAGTTTCAAGAAATATATCTGAATATCAGAACTTTCAAGAGAAAGTTGTGATATATGAACTACATGTGTATGTATGTATGTACACCCATGTATTCGTATATATATCAACAAACTGCTAAATTTCATTTACAAGTTTTTTATGTACAGGTTTCCTCCATTAGACAGCAAGATCTCTGAAGGCAGGGATTTGTCTTTGACCTTCAATATCTAGCATAGCAGTTGGCATAAAGCAGAAGCTCTATAAATACTCATTCAGCTGAACTGACTTGGATTTTTTCAGACATGGGAGAGTTTAAGGTACAAATAATTTATAAAATATGTTTTATATTAATATCCAAAAATGATCATCTTAAAAATAGCACAAGATTGGCTATTAATGTTAGTAAAATCTTCTATATCATTTCTCTAAAATGCTGAGTGGGAGAGGGTAAAGTATGCAGTTATAATAATAAAGAACAATGTGGTAAAAACATTATGCAATGTTTTTTGTTGTTAATATATGATAAGCAACTGCCCTTTATCATGTGATGAGTTTTTAATCAAATTTTTTATTTTTAACTCTCTAAATCCAACTTCCTAGCTATGTCCATTATATTTCATATAACCCTCCAATCTAGTGCTTATCGTCTTATAATTAGATTACACTTTATGCACCTTGAAGCTAGAGACTTTAGGTGCTTTTCATCTTGTATTACTTCTCTGGAATAGTGCTAAAATATCTGCTGAATGAATGAAATCTAAGAAATTCGGAAGACATAGCTTTGCACTGAAGTACTTTTTATTAGTTTAAAAGGTAGTTTTTACTTGAGTAAAAGTAAATTAAAACTGTGCAAAAGTAAAATAGTTACAATTGATTGGGTAATCAATATGAAATGAGTTGGAGGAGAATGCTAATTGGAACATTAGAGTCATAAATTCTTCTAGAGTGGTCCTTCAATAATAATAGCCTCACTGAGGGACCACAGTAATAATTACTACAGTTCCCAACTCCATCACCCTAATTTTAAAGATGACGAACATGAAGACCAGAGAAGAATCACTGTGCCTTAATCACACAGCTAAAATGGCAGATAGAACTAGAACCTGCATCTCTTCACTCTCAAGAGCCACTTTTCCCTCCATACCAATAAAAACTAACAAAAAATACTCTTGGCAAGTCACTGTCCTTATTTTAAAAATCATTTGGGCCAAAAAGCTAAGTTAAAAATTAAACAGTGAATGTTAATAATGAATGACAGAGGTCTTTGTAGTCTCATATGCACACAGCATATAGGTCAACCTCTTTAAAAAAAAACCTCCCTTAATATGAGAGAAGTACTGGACTCAGCCGCAAAGAACCGTTGAAGTATATTTTAAGAAAACAAACACAACGAGAACACACTGAAAATCTGCTAAGATGATTCAAAGAAGTAGGAAAAATAATTATATTCAGGAAAAGATATCTTTGATCTAAAGGATGATTAACAAAGTAAGGCTCCAAAATTATCCTCAGTAATAAATACATTACAAAACAGGTTCAACAACAAGTTTGGTGAGCTTCTGAAGAGAGGACATAAAAGGGGATTGCCTCACCCAAATATATAATTAGTTCTGTTTCTCAAAGTAACACAGGATGAAATTTATCTTTGAGAATTCAGAGACTAGTCAAGTCAGTTACTGGAATAAGTCACTGACTCACAAAATCTAATCAGATATTTAAAGATTTTTTTTTTATAACATTTCAATGGCACCTTAAAAACTTTCATTTCTCAGAGGCAGAAGATGAGGCAGCAAAGAGATCAATTATTAGGAACAATATCATATCCTTAACCTTCTCCCTGCTCAAACCTTATAATACAATCATAGAGCGAAGGCATCTGTTTATCTTTGAGTAAGAGTCTTGTTAACTTTTGAGTTATAAGAAAATCATGAGGTTAGCTGAGACCACTAAAAAATCTGACCAATTAAAAATAATTTCCAGTGTGATGAACTTTAATTTTTACAAAAAGATCGCTTGCTTACTGCTAAAACAAAAGCAACAAGCATTACCATCATAAAAATTACTAAAAACAAAGAATGAAAAAAAAGGAAGATGTGTTTATTCAATTGATCTCATAAGACAACCATGTATTAAAATTATATGTTAAATGTATAACCTAACATATTCTAATGGTATTACAGTAGCTAAAATAGTGCTATTTGACTAAGGAAAAGGTTATGAAAGCCTACTGCTACTGCTGTTTAACACAAGTACTCCTATGTTCCAATGATATTCTCCTAATATTGACATTCGTATTAAAGTTTAAAAGTGCCTAGATAGTAAGTCAGCTAATATAGACATATTATGAAGAGGATGTAGATTTTCATATTGCAAAAAAGCACAGCAAAAGTGTGTCAAACCCTAACTAGAGGAATCAGAGCTCACTTACCTTCACAAAGCTCATGCGTATAGTACACATTTTTGTGAGCTCATAGACTGTCTCGAAACCATGATTCACAGACTGTGCCAATAACTGCGCAAATTCTTGGTTGTTAAAAATTTTCAAACTACACCCACTAGGGATCTTGCAAACAGTAGTGGGATGAAATCCATGATGGTAGTTGCAGTTCCGACTTTGCACAAAGATGCTACTGTCGCTGAGGCATTCGGCATACACCTCTCCTCCGACATAATAAAGATGAACTCCTGTAGGAAGACAGAGCATATCATTTAGTTATCATTTTTTATAGCTGAAAGGCACCTGTGCAGCTTCAACATATAAATTTACCTGGATTTAAACTTTAGCTACTCAGATATTCTAGTTAGATATTCTCTATGTTCTGCACAACTGATAAAATCTGAGTTAACTGTATTAGTTAATACAGTGTCCATCCACATGTCAATAAGCATGACTAGGAGGTTTTTAGAAAATAATATAATAAAGCCTCTTAATTTTTTTTTTTTTTTTTGAGGTTCTTGCTTTATCACCCAGGCTAGAGTGCCATGGCGTCATCATAGCTCACTGTGACCTCAAACTCCTAGGCTCAAGCAATCCTCCTGCCTCAGCCTCTCAAGTACCTGGGACTACAGGCATGTGCCACCACGCTTGGCTAATTTTTCTATAAAGATGGGGTCTCGCTATGTCACTCAGGCTGGTCTTGAACTCCTGGCCTCAAGCAATCCCCCACCCTCCCAAAGTGCTAGAATTACACGTGTGAGCCACCGAGCCCTGGCTGCAAAGTCTCTTTAAAAATTATAACAAAGTATAGCAATTTTATTTTGATAGATGTTTAAAGCCCTATTTGGGCATGGATTGAAAGTGTAGTCTCACTCTAAAAATATAACAATAAAACCTGGACTTTATGTATTCACCACAAAAGTTCTCTTAGATTTATTCTGCACCTAAGCTGTTGAGAAAATTTTAAGGTAGAGAGAAGGGAGGAGCAGGAGAAGTAGAGGAACTAGAAAACCAAAGGTGGAGAAACACTGCTGATGGACGGTCCAGTTAAAAAATAAAAAAAAAAAAAAAAATTAAAAAGTAGAAAAATAATTCATACTGTGTAAAATCAGATCTCAGTAAATTACCACCTGCTCCAAACATTTTCCTGTGAGAACCAGAGTGCTGAAAGTGTAGGAAATTGATCTTATTCAGCCTTTAAAAAAAGGAAAGGGGGGGAAAACCTCATTCTCACAAAGCCCCACACACCATTAAGGGAGATTACTTTATACAGGCCACCCAGCAAACAGTCAGATCTCCTGTGCCTTTGAACAATCCACCTTGCAGGTAAGGTAACTCAGGCATGGCTTAGTCAATGCTAAAACTATTGCCTCGCACGAAGTATTATGTGTTGTGTTTATACGTACACACAACAGTTAAGACTTCTGTAACTATTAAATAGCTGCTGGGGCAGAAGCCCATTTTTTGGCCTGATGTAGAGAAAACAATTTTAAAGAGACAGAAAAAGTGTGTGCGTGTGTTTTACTTTTTTCCCCTGATTATTCAAATGACAAAGTTTCATTTTGGAAAATTCAGAAAGTAAATTAAAATATAAAGAAGCAAAATATATTAACACTCCTTTAATGACCTATAGGCAATAACTGTTAGTAGTTTGACTCATTGTATTCAGTTTTGGGGTATCATTAAAATTACTCTGCAAACATTTCAAATATGTGAGTGATTGATTGTATGGCTATAACAATTTTTTAACAACTGTCCCTTAGTGGACCATTGAGTTGATACTAATTTTCTGCTATTATAACAACGCCATGATAAATGTCCCTGGACAATGTTTGATCATGTCCTTAGGAGAGATTCCTGGAAGTTAAATCATTGGATCAAAGGTTCTGATTCACTTTGCCAAATGACTTTCCAGAATGCTTGTATCAATTTACACCCTCACTAGCAGTGTATGAGTGCCTTTCTCATTTTACCCCTGCCACTCCTGAATCTGAGCTTAAAACAAAAACAAATTTCCCTAATTTATAGCTGAAAATAATATAATTGTTTTAATTTACATGTGAGGCTGGATATACTCTCGTAGTTTATTGGCCATCTCTATTTCTCTTGGGAATTCACTGTTTATATTTTACCTATTTATCCCACTGGGGTTCTAGTATTTTTATTATTTTTTTATGAGCTGTGCATATAAGAAGGATATAAATAATTTATTTATTTGTTAACCTTGTTAGTTCTCTTTTAATTTTGTTCATATTTTTTAAACCTACAGGAAGTCTGCAATCTTTTAGTCAAATCTCTTACAGTCTTTTCTGTTGCTTTTTATGCATAGAAAATTTCTACCTCTCTAATCAAATATATTTTCTTACAGCTTTTTAATTGTTTTGCCTTTTTAAAAATATTCAACTCATTAATCTATTTGCATATGTGGTATGAGGTCAGGGTTTCTCTTCCGCAGCCGCACCCAAGAAGCTTAACTTTGTTATTGCAGGCCCATTAGAAGACTCTGATTTGTTATGCTTCACTTAACATACATTAAATTTTTATATACAGTATAGTCTGAGTTTAATTTACTGTTTTGTCTACATACTGATTTAACTGTAGTTTTACAATGTTTTATTAACCCTAATGTCAAGAATTTTTTCTTTACTCTTCCATTAAAAAATTTTGGCTATTCTCACTTGTTTATCCTTCCAGGTAATCAGAATACATTACCCAACTTTCAAAAAACATCACACTGTGATTCTGATAAGAATTGTTGTAAACTATATATTAAATTAGGAAGAATTAATATCTTTAAAATGTTCTCACAACATGAAGTCTTCTCTTTAAGGAACACAGACTGCCTATTTATTTATTCAAATTTTCTCTCTCAGTAAGATTTGGTCTTCTTTAAGTAATCCTCAGATATTGTAGGTTCAGATTATTTCCAAGAAATTTATGTTTTTCTATTGGAAATGGGATTTTCCCCTCCATTGTATTTTCTAACTGGTTATTACCAGATTAAAGGAAACTGACTTATATAACTTTTAAAAAATAGATCTCTGGAGGTTTCTAGTAAATAATCATATCATCTGAACAAACACAATGCCCATCCATAAATATCGGCACGGGTGACGGGAGAAAGGCATTCATACACTTCCAGTAGGAGGTGTAAATTAATAAATGCTTTTCAGAAGTAATTTGGCAAAATATATAAAGAGCTTTGACCTACTAGTTTCATTTCAAGAATCTATCCCAAGAATACTATCGATCAACCATATCATCTGCAAATAATGATAATCTTGCTTTATTTCCAGTATCTATAATTCTACATTTGAGTATACCACTCAGGGCATCTGTAACAGTTTTAAATAACAGCATTCCCAGAATCTTTATTTTCTTCCTAATTTTTTTTAAGAGGAAATGTCCCATCGTACAATGGCTTTTTGCTACTTTGGAATAATCATCATCTTTAGAATTTAGTGAAAAATATGTCCTTCCCTCTCAAATGTATGCAAAATTCTGTTTATATACAATTTCACAGATTTAAAGACCATAGGAAGGTATTTATGTATGTTATGAACTTAAGTTCTAGCACTTCATCAATGAATGTGTAGTTTTTTTCTTTAATTATATTAAGAAAATACCAATTCCCGCTTTAAGAGTTGTTGGGTCTCCCCACCCGGACCAGAGTTAAATGTTAAACTTCATGTTGAATGCCCATTAAGCACCTACTAAATAACCTTTTAATCTGGTCCACTGTTCTAAATTTCACAGCTCATTTTTTACTCTGGAAATAATTTCAAATTTATAGGAAAGTTTGAAATAGAACAAGGAACACCCATATAACCATTATCCAGATTCACTTATTGTGACAATTTACTCCATTTACTTCATCATCTGTGCCCTCACCCCACCACACACACCCCCATACGTGTGTGTGTGTACATGTATGTATTCTAATTCAGGAGTGTTTTACACAGAAACAGAGATAGAAATAGGTACCTTTATATATACATAATTTCTTCCCGAACCATTTCTCTAAATACTTAAGTGCCTATTTCCTAAGAATAGGGATAGTCTCTTACATAGCCACGGTATAGTGATCAACGTCACTAAATTTAACATTGGTCTAATCTACCATTCATATCCCAGTTTTGCTTGCTGACCCCAATAATGTCCTTTGCAGTATTTTTTCCCCTGTCCCGTACAGATCATGTCAGGTATTGCACATAGCTGTCCTATCTCTTTAACCTTTTAATCTGGAACATTCCCACACCCTTCTTTGTCTTTTGACACTGGTATTTTAGAAGAATACAGTCCCTTCTCACCCTTTTTAATGGAACATTCTTCACTTTAAGTTTGATGTTTCCTCGGGATTAGATTAAGATTTGCAATCTCGGCTGCAATTCTGTGTAGTGATGTCATGGCCTTCTCAGGGTGTCACATCTGGAGGTACACGCTATCTGTCCACCTCCACACACCTACACGGGCTTTAGCTTTTGCCCCCCTCCACAGGTGTCCCTTATTCACAGTGGCAACTGAAGCTCCCAACAATAACTACACGTTTAGTCATTTACTCGATCTTACAATACATCTGAAAGTTTCAGAACTGTTTCACTCACACCACGATGAAATAATCAAGTCTACTAAAAAGAGCTCAGGATTTGTTTGAAATATTTTCCCTGACCCTACCCCACCTGGCCTAGACTGAGGATACATAGTCAAATACTATATTCATAAGTTATTAGTTCTTTCTCTTCTGTTTAGTGAGTTATACTATTCATTTGAAATATGATTAAGTTTGTTTTAATGTGCTTTTAATTTCAGGTTGTAGTTCATTTTTTAATAGCCATCTTACTCTGTAGCAAAACATAAGGTAATGTCCCAAAATAGCAAATCATAATTTCAACTAATTAATATCAATATTATGAGAGTTGATAGACCACAAAAATAACTGACGGGAAGCACTTCCCGGTAATACAAATTGGAAAAATATTTACAAACTGTAGCACATGAACATGACCTGATCTTTGCTACACTAGTTTGCTATAGGAATGACTACGTCAGCTCTGAGGGAAGAACGCAACAGACAAAGAGAAGTTAAAGTGAAAATTCACCTTTTCCAATATGCCGCCTCGTGTTTTCAATAGTGGAATTCCGGTTAACATTGGAGAGCAGCCCAAGGCAGAAACGGTTCTTATTGTTGGAAGGATCAGTGAAACCATCCACCAGCACACTTGTGGAGGAGGCATGGAACGCTTCACCCACACGATTGTTGAGCTCATAGTAGACAATAGAGCACCAGTGTTTTGGTTCCTCATAAGCAACTGCCTGAACATCTGTAAGAAAGAAAAGGTTATATCACCCAAGATTAGCACCTCAGGCTCTCAAAAACTGAAACTGTGCTGTAGAATTGGCTCAGGATCATGGAATGAAGATATGGAAAAGCAAGTGCTATTATAATGTATGTAGTTTTTCTATGATGTCTAAAGCAGGTACTTCTTAGTAAGTATGACATTCTCCTTTAATTGGAAAACGATTTTCTCCAATTACTATCAGATAACCAAAACACCAGCTAAGCAAGCAAAGCAAGAGTCTTTGCTGAATACTAACAACATGCTAATTGCTCTGTAATATGCAGAAATGGAAATCACCCCAACCACAGACCCTGGCTCACCATCTAAAGAAACACAACAAGTGACAAGTGAAAAAACAAGTGGGAAGAGAACAATAGAAGATAGGAAATATGCCAAAGGTGCTGGCATAAAAAGGAATTACTTTTGGCAAAGTCTTAGTACATCTACGCTTTTCCAAAGCAATGAAAATCAGTTTCTAATTATTGATAAGAAGTTACTTTACTTCATATTAAGTTGCCAATAACTATCACAGCTACAGTTTTGCTCCAGTTCTCAAACTCAGGAAGAAATCTTGCCAGCTGGCCATTCTTACAGAATGAATCATATCTTTCTCATCCAGATTTCATGCTAACTTCCTTATATTTGCTTTAAGTCATGCAGAGCAGGTGTGTTTTGTCTCTCCATTCCCAGAATGGGCCAACAATGGAAATTACCCAACTTTACTGACAGGATGCAGCTTGTTAAGTCAAATCTCTTAAGACTAACAAATCTCCAAACAGAGCATGCTTCTAAACATTTGCAACTAAAAGGTTTTAAAGATAAGTTCCTTCTGTAGTAAAATCTCTTGTACCACTGCTTTAGAGATTCCAGGAATACAAACCGTATCTTTTTAGCATACCAGTATATAATGATCTGAGGTTTATGAAGTCTTGTGTGTACAATCATAAAAAAAAAAAAAAAAAAGAAAAGAAAGAAAATCCACATCAGCATGGACTTTAACTGCTCAAGTAGAAGGACCTTTGTGTTCTCAACATCAACCTCCATAAAAATGCATTTTACTTTAGAATTCGGTAAAAACAAAACAAAACAAAACAAAATGATCATTAAAAAACCCCACACATACATTAGTTGCTTTATATACTTAAGTAGGTTAGCTAAAAACATACACTGTCTTCCCCATTTGCTAAGCAACTCTACTATGTCAATTTGCTGTTATTTCAAGGAACAAAATTTTAGTGATTTACAAGTGCCAAATCTTAAAGAAGGCTGCAACATCATTAATAGAAGGCTTTTATCAGCTATCAGGATCATTCAAAATACTATTCATCTAGGTCAGAGGTTGACAGATTGTTCTCTGAAAGGCCAGAAAGATTTTGTGGGCTGTACAGTCTCTATCACAACTATTTGACTCTGCCCTTATAGCACAAAAGCAATCACAAATAATAGATAAGGAACGAACACAGCTATGTTCCAATAAAGCTTTATTTACAAAAATAGGCAGCAAGATAAATTGGCCTGTGTTTGCTGACATCTGCTCTAGGAAAATCACCAAAGGTTAAAAAAAAAAAAAAAAAGTAAAAAAAAAAAAAAAGGCCAACATTCCTCTTCTTGAAAATATTAACTGACTATAAACTTATTCTAAGGCAGAAAAATTTTAAAGCTATTTAAAGGAAAAAACTTTAAAGCTATTTAAAGGTCTGGTTCCTGAAATCAGACATTTTCGGCTTAACAAAAAAGTCAGAGGTCCATGTGCTCATAACAGTATAGTAGTATGATGCCTATTCTTTCCTGCTATCTTGTTTCCCAAATACAAATTCCAAAGATGTGTGAGATAGGGGTAATTTTCCCCAACCAGAGTGCTTAATTGTTGGCTCATAATTATCTGTTTGAGAGGATGTTCTAGAGAGGATCAGAAACTATAAGATACAGAGCCAATAAAAAAAGATACAAAAAATTTTTTGCCGATTAGAAAGGCATACATTCCAATTTATTACACTGCACATCTAAGAAAGGTTCTTTGAGCTCATCATCAATTTTTTAATAGATTATATTTTTTAGAGCAGTCTTAGATTCACAGCAAAACTGAGCATAAAGTGCATATACCTATATTTCCATATACTCCCTGCCTTCACACATGCCTAGCCTACCCCATTATCAATACTCCTCACCAGAGTGGTACATTTGTTACAACTGATGAACCTGCATTACACATTATTATCAAAATCTATAGCTAATATTAGGTAATGTAATCACTCTTGGTTTTGTATATCTGATGGGTTTGGACAAATGTATACTGACATGTAGCCACCATTATAGTATCACACATCAAATTTTAAATACTTAAAAAATATAAGCAACTCTGACAAATTCTGAAGTATCTCCTATTTTTAAGGAAAAAGCACTAAGAATGAAATAAGACATACCTAGTAATCAAACTGCACTTTAACTTCAATTTGCATGAACTTTATATAAATTGAACAACCTATGCCATGTGTTGAGTGCACCAGTGAAGCACTTTCCTCCATGAGAGGTTACCTGGGAATAGTTTTATTCACCAATGTGGCCAGGGCTTCTTACAGACGCTCGGGGATTCTACCAGATTTATCTACCTGAGCTCTCTGCCTGCTTAAGCTGACTCAACTAGCCAGTGTAGACCTAGAAAAATGATGGCATGCTCTACTCAGTCACTGTTGAGGATAATATTGAGATGGAAAGAAAGACCCACCCTTTACTAAAGAGGGAAAGAAATTTTCAGTTCTGCTTGTAAGTTTTCCAGGGTGAAAAGAGGAAAAATTTGTGCCTCAATTTCTTCCCGTAACAAAGTTAGAAGCAAACACAGCAAGAAAGGGATGCTATTTGTTTGTTCCAGTTGTAGTTATACATATATTATGGCTAGAAAATAGATGTGGCTTATGAATCTACAAAAGAAACCTTTTGCAGAGCCCAGTTATAGGAACTTCCAATTTTGGAAATCACCCTTGAAAACTCTACTTCAGGCCTACCATGTTCATGCTTTCTCAAAACTACTTTGTCCATTTAAAAATATTCTTTTCATCACCAATGAAAAATTATTAAGTATTGAAGATCTAAACAGATGACAGCACAACTATACTCAGACCTTCATTAGTTAAGTCAGTGTATTTGTTCTTTAAATAAAAGACTCATTTGTTATCCAAAGGATTCTTTCTACCGAACTTCTTCTATCATTGCCTCTAACTTTCTCAAATAGCTTTTTTTTTTTTGAGACAGGTTCGCACTCTGTTGCCCAGGCTAGAGTGCAGTGGCATCACCATAGCTCACTGCAGCCTCAAACTCCTGGGCTCAAGCGATCCTCCTGCCTCAGCCTCCCGAGTAGCTGAGACTACAGGTCCACATCACCATGCCTGGCTAACTTTTCTATTTTGTGTAGAGACGGGTCTTGCTCTTGCTCAGGCTGGTCTCGAGCCATCACACCCAGCCTCAAATAACTATTTTTAAAGTCTAATAAAAATTTGTGAGAGAAAGTAACATTTGAACAGTTAACCTTTAGCCTCTAATAAGGGAATAAGCAGCAACTCATTTTACCTCCTCTGTTGATTTCCGAGGGCAGTGGAGGCACCATCATGTTTGTATCCATTGGCTGAGAGCCATCCTGGGTCATGGGGTCTTCGGGAGGCAGGTAAGCAGGTGGGGGTGTATCAGCTACAAAGTTTCAAAAAACATTATTTCTTAA
Organism: Eulemur rufifrons; assembly: GCF_041146395.1. Taxonomy (NCBI): domain Eukaryota; kingdom Metazoa; phylum Chordata; class Mammalia; order Primates; family Lemuridae; genus Eulemur; species Eulemur rufifrons. The sequence continues at coordinate 32,014,328 of NC_091000.1, read as the reverse complement.
ACCTTAATAAACATACATGCTTAAAACATATATTCTCTTCTGTGCTGAAATTAGTAAGAGATTAAGTTGCCATTTGAACCTCCCCATTAAAAGGCTGGATACTACAAGCACTGGACTTGATATACAATTTCTGAAAAGTATTATCATCCCATAATCTTATATATTTTAGCAAAAATTCAGTGGGAGGAAAAGCACTATATGCTAGTTCCAAAAATTGCCTACCTATCCAGGATCAAGCCATTAAGAGCAACCAGAAGAGCATTTAAACATATTTTCATACGATCAGCTCTGAGAGGACCTCTGCATTTCACAGCTTCTCTGGTAGATGGAAAACCTTTGAAAGCCACATTGGACCTCTTACGTAAAGGAGCTTCAGGGTCTCTTGCATTACACCTCCTGGGGACTTTTAGGAATTTACCAACTGAGTTTCATTGCAGCCTACTGATTTAAACTGTTACTTTTCCCTGACTTTAAGCAATCTGTTAGGACTATCTTCTCCCTACCCACTTAAATAATCACTAGTCTTTAAATCCCTAGTAATAGAATAATAGAAAATGAATCAGTTGATGACAGCTACCTTCTATTTCAGAATTTACATGTTTCTTCTGAAGAGCACATAACCAGCTGGCAAGTAAGAGGTGAACAACATGATTTTTGAAACAAAGAACATTAACACAAGTTTTGTGTTTTCTTAATATAAATAAAGGGTATAGCTTTCCCACACATAATCCTTTCAATCCAAAAACAAGTTTCTCACTGGCTATTGTGAGTCAGAGCATATATGGCAGGGCCTTGGGGACAAATTTTTCCCAAGGGACTCAAGACACTTGAATAAGCGCTCTAGACCACTCAGTGCAACTACTGCGCACGAGTAACTAACACTGCCCCTTTTGAGATCCCCAGTGGCTTCCAGGACTGACTCTGCAGCTGAGTCACAACCCATAAACTTCCACTGCCCAGCTGCTAACAAGCAACAACTCAAAGCATCAAGCCCAGACCACAGGGACCTTTTCTGGATGCCTTTTTCACCCCTTCTCCAGCTTCTTTTAATTCAGCTTCTTCCCTGCAGCTGTGAAGATGTCTCTGCTTTATCTCAAGCCAGAAATGAAGACAAAGAGCCTCCTCTGAGCCTGAATCAGTGAATCTCTGCCAAGAGGCTGCTGAAAATTTTATCAGCAACCTATGGCATCAGCACCACCAAAAGGGACCAGGTAATTACTTGGTGGTAATTCTACTGTTTCCACAAGTAACATACCTCTCCCTTGTAACTGGTTTCCTTCTGTATTTCCTCTACCTGGCCTGTACCTTAATCCCTGACAGCTAAGGACAAAGTGTAAATTCAAGCAATAACCTTCAATTCACTCTTGGGCCCATCCAAGAGTGAAACTAATCTCGCCACCAACCTGTCCGTCAAACTCAACGGGTTTGGAAGGGGGTGGGGTGGACAGGAAATCACCATATATTAGTCTGATTCCATCGCCCATCCTTATCCCAATCTCTTGGATTGAAAAACAAAACAATGCAAAATAAACAGGCTTAAAATGAAAGAGAGTAATAAATACATAAATAAAAGGAAGCAATATAGAGTGTGGACCACTTTTCAAGTGTGGACAAAGTGAAGACCTCTTTGTCTTCATTCTTGGTTTGAGATAAAGCTTTCAACTGAAGTCCTAGCATTGATGTTGAATTCAAATTTACTTAAAAACATTTCAACTGGCCCAATAAACATGCTTGCACAGTCATTTTCCCTTCCTAAATGTTAATAGATGTCAAGTATATCTTTATTTAGGGTATCTTTCTTGAGATCTACTGGCAAGAAATTTGGCATTATTTTTTCTTTCTGAGATGCTTATGAACCTATAACTTGAAAAATATAATGTCCTAATTAATCATTTATTTTGATTACCATTACACCATCAGTTATGTCTTCAAAAAAAAGAGGATAATTGTTTTTTGTCTTTGTTAAGCTGAACAAGCAGATGGTTTCCAGTACTTCTGTTGCAATTCCTTTGTTGTTAAAGTATATGTTTCTTGGGATTACATCACCATTTAGATGAATTTAATTAAATGGGAGGGCATGTGATCCCTCAGGAAATATCTTTTCTGAGGTTGCACTTACAACAGGGGTTCTTCCATGTATGAAATGGTGTTAATGGAGGTTGTATTTCTCATAACAGCAAATGTGTATAACACACTATTTTTCTCTTTCTTTTATCAAGAGCAAAGACTGTAACAATTATGCCACTCCCAGAAGGATGCAGCTGTTTCAAAATCTTTTAAAAACAAGGAAAAAATATAGCTTACTCAAGCATCTGTGCCTGACAAATAAAATAAGGCTTACTTGGCTACAAGGTCTCCTTTCACCAAAAGTTGTACCCTAAGAGTAGCACAGCACTGTGCCATATACCAGAGTTGAAAAGTTCCCTCCATTCCAGCTTGACCCGGCTTCTCTGTGACACTGTGACAACACTGATCTGACCACAGAACGTCACTGAACATCCCAACCCACCTGGCATCTGGAAAGGACTTCCTGGGTCTGAGCTGGTGGGAGAGTGAGGGTAGGTGCTGCTGCTGCTTCCAGGAGAGTTTGGGTAACTGCTATTGGGAGAATGAGGAAACGGGTGGCTGTTGGGTTGCTGGAAAGAATCTGGAAAAGTGGCGTTGAGTGGCATGTGAGGCTCATTTTGTCCTAAGTTACGGAACTGAGCTAAGAGGCTGTGCTGAGGGTTATATTCGCTGTGTCTTGGAACCAGCACTGGAGGAAGTACTGGAAAAAAAAAAAAGAGAAAGACAAAAATGAGAATGATAAAAATCTGTAATTATATCACAACAAAGTTAAAACAATCTGTAAGTGACAACAAATTATCTGATCCCTGCCCTGCTGCCAACTCAAAAGCACCATTCAAATGAAAAGCTATTTTATACTCAGGAACAAATATGGTCTCTTTAGAATCACTGATGACATATGTCTGAGATCTGCAGCACTGACAACCTGCCTGAGGAAAGTCTGCAAAATACATTCTTGTAAGTTAAAAATGTTCAGGTTCCCCATTCTTAATTTTTCATGCGCTAAAAAGCAAAGCACAATTAAGAATATATATCATCACTGACAATTCCCCTTCACAGCCCTGCTGGTAAAATTTTACATTAAAGAGTTAATGTTTATCCAATGATATGAATTAGTCACCACAAATGTTTTAATTTGACACACTTTAGCACAAAAAGAAGTGTAGTAAATAAAGCTGAGGAAATAAATACAGTGAGCAGTATAACATCCAAATGCCAGTGAAGATAATTACACAAAATATGGTGCTTTGTGAAACAGAACTTATGTTATACCCTGTGCTAACAGTCATACTTCATGAACATCTTTTTTTTCTAAGGATCTTAATGAAGTTACCCACTTCTCAATAATCCTTAACACCACCTGACAGGCCAAGGAAAAAAATGTGTCATACAATCCACATTTTGCTACTTGAAAATTCAAGCTTACAAAAGGCCCAAAAGGTCGACACTTGTTGAGAAGCAAATAATTCCTGTCCCTCCTAAAAGCTCTACACGTTAGGAATCTAAGGAGCTAATAACTGCCATGGTCATCAACCTCCAGAAACCTCCTGAGGCAAAGCCACTACAAATTTGATGATTCTAGAAGGGAAGGGCTGTAACAGTCAGAGAGTCTCAGCCAAAGTCAGAGCCTGCGTTTCCCCACCAGGGTCCCAGGACGGGTCCTAATAATAAAATCCTCTGCAATCCCTCCTGCTCTTGTGGCCCCAGCCCGGGAGTGAAAACCCATTTTGTAAACTGTATGGGAGAAGAGAGGAGGATGTTTAAAACCTATTATTGTTGTTGGCAGTTAGGACTCAGGATATATTGTATTTCCCCACAGAGACAATATTTATTGGCATTAGAAATTCAGTAGACTTGTGAGGGATTTCTAGGGAATCTATCCATAATTTATATCATTTCTATGGAAAAACACGGTCTTAACACTTGGCTTATCACTTATTAGCTAAAATTGTTTACGTAAAAATAGGTTTTTGATAGTATTAAAAATTTCTTATATGCTGTATCTTAAATTCTTACATAATCCTGTAGCAATAAATTTGTGGATTTCCCTATTTGATTCTTTAGAAACAATCTTTTGAGTATATAATAAATATGTTTTCTTTTTAGCACAGTGATGGAATCCGCCCAAACCAAACCATTAAAAGCATAATTTCTCCTTGTGCCTTTCAATAGTTATCTGAAGTATAAACTGCTTTGTTTTGTTGGAGAAAAATTCCTGATAAAGTCTCCTCCAATGCCAATAGAAATCGACATTCCAAAATAGTCCAATACCTTTAAATGATCTATGCAATCATAAACATTCTTTTCTTTTAGCTGCTGCAGCTTGAGTTATCACTTCCCAACTTGCCTTTTCACAGACACCTAGCTATGGTCTCCTTTTTTTCTCTTTTTTTTGTAGAGACGGGATCTTGCTATATAATGCAGGCTGCTCTCGAACTCCTCTTGCACTGGCCTCCCAAGGTGCTGGGATTACAGGCATGAGCCACCACAGCCGGCTGATTCTTACCCTTAAAGGGGGCAAACACTGACCCCTAAACCATTCTTGCAAATGCAGCACCAGAGAGCAACCTGAATCAATTCAGCATCTCCTCTTCCTTCAGAGGACCCCTTTCTCCTACCCCCCCCCACAACACGCATGCACAGATTCTGCTTACTGGGTGCCTGTTTTAGCAGCTCTTATTGCCTGTTTTAGAACTGAGGACTTCCTTGTTTCTGCTCCCTCAAATGGGGGGAGTTGGGGGGAAAGAATTAACCTTTGCAATAGCCACAGCAAAGGGCAATGCATTTCTGCACCCCCGACTTGATACTGTGCATACATGTTCCTGCGGTAACCCTGTTGTGTGGCGTGCAGTGGTTTCCTTAAGGCATAGCACTGTCTTTGGTGTACACCACAGGTGAGGTCAATCACCTTTAGTAGATGACCTGGGAGATGAGCCACCAAGTACAAGAAAGCAGCACCCTAAGATGAACTTGACAAGAAAGGAACTTTTTTCCCCTCACCTCTGATTATTAAGATGATTTTGCCATGGCTGATATAGGTACGGGTACCTTTGTTTTTTGTTTTTTTAATTTAAAAATATTAAGGGCGTACAAATGTTTTGTTATATGGATATACTGTATAATGCTGAAGTCATCTTTTAATAAACTTAAACAATATACTGAAACATTACACATTTACAGTAAGATTCAGAAATCTTCATATAAATGGAATCATATACACTCTTGTGTTTGGCTTCTTTGGTTCAACATTATGTCTGTGAGATTCATCCAATGTGTGTAGCATCTTATTATGTGTATATATTATAATTCATTCGATACAGTTTTATCTTCTGCTGATGAATATTCGGGTTGCTTCCAGTTTGGGGCAATTATAATAAAGCTTCTATGAACATTCTTTAACTTATTTTGAAACCATTTCAAACTTACAGAAAAATTGCAAGAATATAAAGAACACTGTATGCCCTTTACCCAGACTCACCAATTTTTAACATTTTGCTACATTTACTTATTCATTCTTTCTCCTCCCTTCTGCCCTCAAAGACACACTTTCTGAATCATACGAGAGCAGGTAACGTATATCCCTCTATCCCATAACATTTCCGAGTAGCTCCTTAAAAATTAACTTACATACACACATCATAGTTATCAAATTTGGGAAATTTAACATTGATATGGTTTTATCTAATGTCAAATCACATTCTAACGTTGCCAATTATCCCCAAAATGTCCTATGTAGCAATTTCCTGATACAGGATCTAAGCTAGGATCATGTATTATACTTTGTTGTCATATTTCTGTAGTCTCCTGTAATTCCGAATAGTTCCTCAGCCTTCCCCACCTCCCGTCTCCCTGCCTCATTTTCACGCTGACATTTTTGAAGACAGAAGTTATTTTATAGACTTTCTCTCAATTTGGGTTTGTTTGATGCTTCCTCATGTGGTTGGACCAGTAGTTAAGTGATACCATACCCTTCTCAAGGCACATATCCAGAAGCCACGATGTCTGCCTGATAGATGTTAATCTCGATCCCTTGGTTAAACAGGTGTTGAGCACTTTCTCCACTGTAGTTACTTTTTCCTTTTGTAATTAATAAGTATGTAGTGGGGAGATACCGCTAGACTATGTAAATATCCTGTTCTCATCACCGCTCATATTTACCATCCATTTTTGCTTGAATCAATTTTTGCTACAATGGTTGCAAAATGGAGATTTTAACTCCCAGAATGTTAAGTTATATTCTATATAGTCTGTTTAAGGCATAGATGAGTAGAATAAATCCTGGAGTGTTTCTGGACAAATTAAAGTCATTCAATTTAAAGGAGAAAAGTCTAATTGATTAGTTCAGTTATGAGAAGTACCTAGCTCCCTGATCATGCATAATAAATCATTATCAAATCCAAATTCGTGTAGTTTGAAGTCTTTGTAAGGAAGGTGTTTGTGTGTTCTGACTTGCCTGGGACAGTCCCAATTTGTGCCTGTTGCCTGATATAATTAGTAATAGGTGATCCTTGTCAAGCTCAAAAGTTTCCTGGCTTAGACAATAAATTATAAGTTCATATTAACTATAAGCAATGACTAATTAAATTCAGGAAAGTATAGAGACAGGTCTGGAACAGCTGCCAGCCCTAGAAAGAAGTACTAATGCGGAAGAGAAGAGAGAAGAAACGCGTGGAAGCTAGTCGGGCTGGGTTAAGCCTATACACACGTGTTGCTCTAAAATAACAAGGCCTGGGCCCCTCTCACCTATGTGGAATTCTACAGTATAATGCTGGGGCTCTCTGATGTTTTAACTCCCCACCTCATGCTTGTTCCTTTTATTTCAGCTCTACTGCAGTAAGGAATAATGAAGATCTGTTTTCTACTGGGGGAAAAGGAAAGAAGAAACATTTGGACTAATTATCTGTATGGGCAATTCTCATTTCTTGGGTGAGAGATAAACCAGCCTAAAGAATTAGGATTTGCAAACTCCAGGCCTGGCTCAGGTCAGAAACAGGAAGGGAGAGAGGGTGAGCAATGATTTCCTCTCACTATTTCTATGTTTCAGGATATTTCTACTTTATGGAAAACAGAACTATGAGAGCACTGACGTGTCCAGGGAACCACTTTCTTAGTGCACTAAGGCCGCTCCCACTGGAATCTTCAAAGAAGGACTAAAGTGTGGGGCTCCCCTCTCAGGGCTGCTCCTAATGGCTCATTTGAATTACATGGATCTCCTATGAAAGAGGAGCCCAATGTTAAAACATCTTTCTCTATACACATGAATTTCTTTCTGATTTGAGTCATTTAAAAAATCAGGCTGTGTGCGTCATTCCTATGTTCTAGGAGCACTGCCTCTGGCAAAAACCCAAACCTGGTTTTGCACCCCACCCCCTCAAGTATATTCTGAAAAAAAGGCTCCTAGGTGATTTCAGAAATCCCCTTCCCACCCACTCAGAAAATCCCTAATTGTTGTATGTCTTGAAAAGAAATAAGCTATCTTCCCTTCTTTTCCTGACCTTTCAGGCAGAAAAATACTTTAGATTTCCGCCTTTTCTCAGTGATGTAACCTTGCTTTTCAAACTGTGCATCTCTTTTGGTTAAAAAATAAAATCTCTTCTCCAGCCAACAGAGAAACCAAGCTTCTGAATGTTTCAGGAAGCAGGAGGTTCGGGAGATATTTGTGATTCTGCTATTGGACTCAGCTTTTCTACGTTGCCAAGGCCCAGGGAAAAGAATGAAGAATAACAGCTGAAATTGTAAAGAGGGCTGAGGTCTGGAAAGCATTTCTGTACACTCCAGTGAAGTACTGCCTGAAGTTCCATCACCACGTTGTCAATGATAAAGTAGCTAGTAATGCGACTAAGTCTGACAAATCCCCACTTGGGCTGTGACCCACCCACCAAATGTTCATGAAAAATCAGTTTTCCTTTTTTTTATTTTTTTTTAAAAACACGTAAGGGAGTTCTGGTATGTTTGTCCACATAGACACAATGGCAAACAAGCTACCTGCAACCTGGCAGTAGAGAAATGCTTTCTGGTTCTGTAGGGCTGGAGAAGGCATTTAATGGTAGAGTCAAGACATCTTAATTCTAGTCCGGGCTATGATAGATAACCCCTTTGTGACTTTGAGTCAATCACTTAACGTCTCAGGGTATCAATTTCCTCCCAGAAGAGCAAAGGACTTTGCTCCCCAAGGGGTCTTCCTGCTCTAAATTCTGCAAGTCTTCTGACTGATAAGAATGCTGCTTTATGTACACACCTGGAGCTTCACAGTGTCCAAAGCTCAGTCCTAGACGGCATCTAAGTGGAGTCTCAGAACATTTCAGTGAGGCCACCTAAGAGCAGAAAGGTGGCCCAGGGCTGGTCAAAGAATGACCCAAAAGCGAGTCAGCTGCAGCAACACTGAAAGGGGAGGGCAAGCTGCCAGAGCAGCTGCGCCCAATTTAATATCTGTACTCCACAGATGTCCCCAGATAGCGTGTTCACTGACCTTCTAAACAGAAACTTTTCAACAAGGAAGTGCTGGAAAGGGTAAGAGCACTTAAAAGTAATAGTATATACATTTACTATATAAGATTCCTTACCTCAGGGCATGTCAGGGAAACTTTACACTGGAGAAATGATTCTTGGAACCTCAACCAAGGTTAAATTTTATGAAAATATATAATAGCCCAAATTTCTGAGTGGTGGCACTTTATCTTTGTGTTTGCTTACTGGTGATGAGGTGACGGTGGGGAGGGTTTTGAAATATTAGATAAGGTTCTCTGAGCATTACCTATACCTCCATCTCGGGCGGCACTGCAGACATAGGAGTCAACAGGACAGACTGCCCCTGCCCACGGAGAGCTGCTATCGCTGAATTCGCACATGGCTATTTCTGTTTTACAGATGAAGAGGTAGGCGCAGCCTGGCTGAGGAACACACAGCTGCAAGGTCGCACAGCTGCTGAGATGAGGGCCAGGATTTGAATCAAGGTCTGCTCATAACCACGGGGCAACATTACTTGGTACTGTAAACTGGAAAGAGATTGTGGAAGTTATTTTTAAAATTCTCTTTCCATTCTTCTGTTTAGTATTTTTTTGTCTTTGGGAGGAGACATCTTTTAAAAATATAAGATAGTTTTGCCTAAATGTAACAACATTGTAGTATTTACTTTTTAGGAATATTACTCCTAAGTGTACAAATATATTAATAGAAAACAAATATGTGAACACAATTCAAATAGGAGTAATGAATTATATTCAATAACAGTATTCTCGAGCTTAAAAAAAAAAAAGAATCACTAGATTTACTTAAAAACAGCCTAAACCTAGCTAGGTCAACATCTGAGAATCCAACTTCCTAGGTAATGCCAGGCCAGTGATTTTCTTTTTGTACACTACAGGTGATTTCCTCGAAATATATCTTATCTGAGAGACCATGCACCCACAGTGCATCTGCTGTGATTCCACGACCTAGTTCAGATTCCTGCTCCAACCTGTCTTTGGGGGTAACTGTCCTCTCACCCTACTCTGCACCCAGCTATCCTAAGCGTTCTGCAGTTTCTATCTGCTAGTTTGATACTTCTATACCTTTGCTCACTAGGCCACATTTCCGAGTCTCAGTTCTAATGGCATCTCTGTGGTGCCTTTCCTGGTCTTTCCACCCACCCCAATAGAAATGAATTCCTCTCTGTGCCCCATGGTGGCCTTAACACTCACTTTCACCAAGCATCTGTAACATTATATTGCTAATTTGACTTCACCTCACCTAAACCCTAATGCCCTGGAGGGTAGAACTGGTTTTCTTTCTTTTGTATCTTCCATTGTCTGATAGGTCCTTAATAAACAGTTTTCAACTAATGTATGTGAATTATATTACTATTCCTGACTTAAGTGGATTAATACAGACCAGTCTTTCTCAAAGTATAATCCTCAGACTCCCGGCATCTGAATCAGCAAGATACTTGTTTAAAAGGCAGATTCTTGTACCTGATCCCAGATATAATAAATCAGAACCTGCAGGAAGTCTGGGTGAACACAGCCTGGGTGAGGGAAGATGAGGGGCTGCTACATGCACTGGCAACAGAGCTGGGTTTCTTGCCCTACCTAGATTGCTAAGTAGCTGTGGAACTTGAACTTCAATTTTCTTTTCTTAAGTCAAACTTTTAGAGATCATCCCTTCCACATCTAAAAAAACACTATATGGTGTTGGTCCTGATTCTTAGGTAGTATCATATACAGATTTAACTTAGAATGTCACGGAAAAGGCTGGCATGGCCTTATACTAAGTGGACACGAAAAGTTATAGAGTCCAGTGTTTTTGGTCAAGCAGCATGGTGTCATGGAAAAGGTGCTGGCTTTGGATCAAGAAAGTCCAGGTCCTAGCTGTACGAATTTAGGCAGCATAAGTTCTTGCCTCACTTTCCCTGGAGGGATAGCAAAGCAGCCCCAACAGCAGTGTGAGGGTCAAGAGCGGTGGCACACCACCTTTCTAAGACCTAGCTCCCTGTCTCTTCTCTTCCTACTCTTACCCAGTTTCCTTTTCTTTGCCAAATATTTATTTGCTTAACTTCCACAGAAGGAAGGTACTATGTTATTAGAGACTTCAAAAGTTGTTAGAGGTCGGAAAAAACTTCAGGGTATAAGCTAAAAACATCAGGAGGAAAAAATCCTTTGTAAGCCACACATGAAGTATAACAATAGCCAGAGGCAGGTTTTAGTTTTTGAGTTTCAAAACTGCAAATTCTGCTCAATTATTTACTAGACAATTAACTGGGGCAATTTGGTATTCAAACCTCACTTTTATTAGTAAAATGGAAATAATAGTACTACTCTCAGTTTTTTTAATATTTACATAGTGCTTATACGTGTGTATGCCAAGTGCTATATACCAAGCTGTACCAAATATTAACTCATTTAATCCTCGTAACAACTCTGATCCTAGGCACTCATTACCTCCACTTTGTGAAAGGGGAAACTGAGATACAGAGATTAGGCAATGTGCCTACAAATATATAACCAATAAGTAACCAGCGGAGACAGATTCTAACCTAGGCAGCCTGGCACTGTAATCTAAGCTCTTAACCACTGTGCTAGTGTCTCTCACAGTGTTGAACAGCTAGTTTAACAAAGTTCCTGAGCTATGGTAAGCACTCAGTGAGGGACAGTCACGTTACACAGAAAGCAGCTAGCCTGTGTGTCTAATCATCTACTACTGTGGTCCCCAAACCCCAGGGCCTCGGACCGGTACCAATCCGTGGCCTGTTAGGAATCGGGCCACACAGCGGGAGGCGAGTGGTGGGTGAGCAAGTGAAGCTTCACCTGTATTTACAGCCACTCCCCATTGCTTGTATCACCGCCCGAGCTCTGACTCCTGTCAGATCAGCAGTGGCATTAGATTCTCATGGGAGTGTGAACCCTACTGTAAACTGTGCACGCGAGGGATCTAGGTTGCGGCTCCTTATGAGAATCTAATACCTGATGATCTGAGGTGGAGCTGAGGTGGTGATGCTAGCGCTGGGGACTGGCTGCAAATACAGATTATCATCAGTAGAGAGGTTTGACTGCACAATAAGTGTAATGTGTTGGAATCATCCCAAAACCACCACACCCCTCACCACCCTGGTCCGTGCAAAAATTGTCTTCCACAAAACTGGTCCCTGGTGCCAAAATGTTTGGGGACTGCTAGGTATTGTACTACTAACCCAGGTGTTACACCAGGCAGCTCTGTAAATGCAGCTGAATTGATTATATCCAGTTCATTCTGAGTTGAAATTTGATTCCATTAAATATATTCCGAGATGCTTATTATCTAATAATGACAATTACTGACCAATGGGAAATAAACACAAGTAAAGCCTCCATAAATACATGAGGCACAGGTGTGGACTCTCAACCCCAAACTCACACAGCTGGTGTATTTCAGATCACATGCTCTACTACTAAAAACTCTGGATGCCCCTCCCCTATGTTAAAAAGAAAAAATTGATTAAAAGGGGGAAACCACTTCTTTTGGGAAGCAGTACACTACAGTGGTTAGCAGCATGGATTTGAGAGTTAGACTTTAATTTGAATCCTACATCCCCAGTTCCAAGTTGTGTGACAATTTAAACTCTCTGCATCTCAGTGGCCCTGCTGGTACCTACTATAGCTGTGGTCAAGATTAAATGAGAATACATGGGAAGTGATAAACACAGTACCTTAGCACACAGTAAGCATGAAAAGTAGCTATTTTAACTTTTATTGTTACTGTTTTTAGTGTAACGATTATCATTAGCTTTCTGAATATTTGTTTAGTGAAAACTTGCTTACTTTTTATTCTAAAAAAGATGTCCATAGAAGTTATGTTCCTTATATCACTGTTTCAGTTACATTATATTTCAAGAATGCCTTAGTGCACAAAGCCTTTTCATATGTACTATTTAATTTAATCCTCATCACAACCCTGGAAGCAAACACTCCCCTATTTCATCGGTTAACACAAGCTCAAAAAGGACACACGACTGACCCAAAATCAAAGTTATCAAGTGCCAAAATTTCATCCAAGCCTTCTAAACCCAGATTCCCCCTCACTATATTTTAACTACTAAAGGGATGTATCTCCTTTAAATGGCCTTACTTGTCCTGAATTTCCTAAAGACCTCCACATTTATCAGTTGGAAATCAGCATTCTACTCTGAGAAAGACTCTCTCCTTTCTTCCCTACTTATAACCAGCATGGACTCTTGGATTCTTGTTTTTCCTCCAATGGTTTATAATTCATTTCTGTCCTTAATTATTTTGTTGATCAAACTGTCTCAGATTGGCCGGGAGCAGCCCCTTCAAGCTGGCCCCTGGGTCCTTGTGACATGCTCCCATCAGTTTTCTCTTAAATGTTTAATAACTCATTTTAAAATTAGCCCTTCCTTTTCCTGTTTAAAAGCTGCAGGTTGTATATTTCAAAAGCACTTATCCACACTGTTTCCTAATCTGACCATCTTACTTAAGTATCTGTTGAGTACATGACCGTACCACGGGTAAACTTTTTGGATGCTCAAAGATAGATACTGTCATAGAAAAAATACTGTTGAATCTACTACAAAGCTAGCTAGTTAGACATACCTGATAAAGAAACTATAGGGAAACACAGGAAAAAATATACAAGGCAATGTCACTCCATTATCACATATGCTTACTCTTAGTTTACAATAAGCTGCCCAAATATCCCTTATAAAATCACTCTTTTTTTGCCGTCTTCTGACTGAAGATCCCAGACAGGCAAGCAGGCAGGTAGTCTAGTGAGGGTGATGCGTGACTACCTAAGCCAGACCAAGCCAGGCCACAACTCAGATAGGAAATGGCTTCTCTTGTGTGAAAGAGTAAAGAACTAAGAACAGCAACATCTCCTGGAGAGCTGTTTTAGAACGGAGGCAGTGATAACAGATTATAAACCTGATCTTCCATTTGTAAGGTCTGCTAAGATTCCAGAGCATAAAAACTACAATGTAAAGAAAAAGAACCACAATGTAAAGAAAAAATTTTGCCAAAATGTCCTTTGTTGATCTAAGTCTTTTTATTTGAACCACAGAATGTGTTTCAAGACTCTAGATCTTTTATCAAGGAAATCACGGCTACTTCTAGTTACATAACCCCTGTGGCTCATAACAGTTTTATGAAGAGCAGACCTCAGTCGAGTGTAATGGTCAGGCTTGAGTGCTAGAGAAATCCTCTTGAGGGCAATGAGAATTAGGAAATTGGGATGGGAAGCAGCAAGCTAAGTGGTTATCTCCCCATTTCCCATGCATGGGGAAGCCTTGCCCAGACGATGGACACCAGGCCCAGGCTAAACCCAGGGGAAACAGAAGTCTGCATGCACCTTTCAAACTGGCCCTAACCCGAGTATTGACCAACTATACTAATCCTCAGTCAAACTGGCAAATTAACAGAATGTGGGGTTTTTAGCTCTACTATACTGCAAGCCCTCAGATTGTTACCACAGCGCTCATGGTTATCCAGCCCACAGCTCTGCTCTTCAAAATAAATAGCCCCTTTTTGCTTCCCTATCTCCTCCCCAAACAAATCTCATTTTTCCAAATATCAGGGCAGAAGTTGGATGATCTGGCTAATTCATGATTATTGGTCACAATGTCTTTCAAGAGAAGATTTGCATTTTGAAGTGGAAAATGGCAAGGGGATAGGACATACATTTGGAGCAAAGAAATCTCCAGTCTTTTCTCTGGCCTCTTGATACCTAGTAGCAAGGAGGCTGAAAGTAAAACCAAGATAATCAACCTAAGATCATTACATAAGCCAACTATCCCTTCTATTTCTCTCCCTTTTGTAAGTGTCCATCAAGGGCAGAGGGCACTCCCAACATGGGGCAAATCACCTGTGATTTTCCCCCACTTCCAACCACACATAAAACCTCCTCAGACCTATAAGAAATCATTGTTTGAGGATGATCCAAATGTGGAAATAAGCAAAAATGCACAACTTACAAGGTCTCAATTATTGTTTCGCACAAAGCTAGTCTTGGAAATATTAGGCAGGCTTTTCTTTTTAAAGCATCATTTTCACACACTACTTACTTATTATGACAAATGTTTTTCTATGATTTTCAAAACTGCTGTTTTTTTCTTCACCCATTTTTTTTTTTGTGTTGAGTTTTGTTTTTAACAGCTGCTAGCTGGCTGGTGTTCTTTCTGCCCTATGAACTAGCACTGGAGGGTGGAAGACAGCTGCATTTTAAATGAATCAGGAAGATCTGAAAATGTCTTCTCTTGCTCACCTAATATACTGCAGAAATATTAATAGAATAAGAAGAAAAATAGGCTGGGCACAGTGGCTCATGCCTGTAATTCCAGCACCTTGGGAGGCCAGGAGGGACTATATCGCCTGAAGCCAGGAGTTCAAGACCAGCCTGAGCATCGCAGCAAGATGCTGTCTCTATTAAAAAAAAAAAAAAAAAATTATCTGGGTGTGGTGGCATGCACCTGTAGTCCCAGCTACTCAGCAGGCTAAGGCAGGAGGATCGCTTGAGCCCAGGAGTTTGAGGTGAGCTACGATGATGCCACCTGCACTCCAGCCTAGGTGACAGAGCAAGATCCCATCTCAAAACAAAAACAAAAAGAAAGTGGAAGATAACAGTCAGAGAAGTATAAGTATGAGAAAGATACTATATATAATCTATAGATTACTAGTGTTTTAAAATCTCAAATTGGAGTAGATTTGCCAATAGAAAAATTCTACCCAGAAACAAATCACATTGTAGTTGCCTAGATGTCTGCTTCAATTGACATAATCTATGTACTTTTACAATTTATATAAAAGTAACATGGCTGAAACTATCTGTTCATCAATTAATAAATAACCCAGAACAAACGCCCCAAACAATGCACTTAAGAATACTTGTTCAGAAAAAAAAAAAATCAAAATAACAAACTTCATATTTTGCCTTAGATTGAAGACTATGACATTCACTAAAAGATCTGGGTATAAAATGTTACTCATGACTGTATCTGTTTCTAGTAATATTATGGGTAACAATGATGAAATTTTCAAACATGAGCCAAATGCCAATGATAAAATTGTGGAGAAAGTTTGCTGTCTAAACGCCAGGTCCACTTGGCTGTGTGCCAAGCACAGATAGACGTCTAAGTAGTGACCTAGAGCTTTTAAAGAAACGTCCATGTGGACTGCGGAAGAGCACCTGCAAAGGTGGGACTTTGCTCACCCCAAGGCACCCCTCCCTCAGGAAGCCTCTGCCCCACACCCAGCCACAAATGCTTTTGTACCTTGCAAAACAACTTTTAAAGCTTTCTTCCTTCACCTCATTGTAGGCATCTCTCCCCTACACCAAAAGAATTGGAGAAACATCCAGACTAGGATTACAAACATAATAATTATACACAGTAGTATATTTCTATCACAGTAACTCCTATGAAACACGTATGTGCTACTTTACTTTTAATTTTGTTTTCCCTGGTCTACTTTATTAGTAATATTTTTCTTACTGTACCTCTACCTATAAACTGATTTAACTCCTTGGTACAATGGGATATACACACACATCTGCACACTGCATGGGCTGCAACACAATGTGTTAAGAGTTCAGTGAGCTTTTTACGTGGCTCCTCTCAGGTCTATAACTCTTAGCTGCATCCTCTATTATTCAATTTTGCACACCATGCCGTAATTACATGCCAGTCTACTGAGGCAGGCACAGTTCCTCAGGAATCATGTATGTGCTCTAAATGTCTGAATGAAGAGAAATTTAGATGTACATCAACAAAGGGCATAATGCCCTAATTTTTACAGTTTATATTGCTGCTAATTAATACCAAGTCTTCAAAAATACCTGTAATGATTACATTTTGGTATCTGGCTTCCATCTTCAATGATCAGATCCCTGGAGATAACCACTCAAATAAACTTGAAGGAAAAGTTAATACTTTTCCCCCCACCCTCCAAATGTATATACTAATGCAAGACTTTTTAAAAAATTCAATTAAGCTGAAGATTTTATTATCATTGGCTCATATAAAAGTACACTCGCAATATGGTGAAGCAACACTTAAAAAAAAAAGACTTTCATTTTTGTTTTCCAAAAAATATTAATTTTATTAAATCTTGACTCTTACTTTTTTTTAAATATTCTGTGTGACAATGAGAAGTTCACACAGGACCCCTGCACAGAACACCTTTGCTGCTTGCCAAGGAACAATGGCTGTCTTAAGGAATGTGGGCTGAACTAGCTGCTTTTTCATGGAACAGCATCTATTAAATTGAGATAACTAGATTCACATGCAATTGTAATAGAACAATCCTGCTTACCTTCCCGTCACCATCGGAACACTGACAGTGATACAGCTGAAATACAGAAAGTTTCCATCACCCCGAGGGTCCCTCCCTTTGCCCTTTCACAGCCACACCCACTTCCCTCCTGCCCCCATCTCCTCCTTTACCCCTGGCAACAACTACTCTGTTCTCCATTTCTAAAATTTTAAGACTTTCTCTTCAAGGTAAAATTTACCAAGCCACGAATTACATGGTGACTGAGGCAGCCAAAGAAGCAAATCACACACTTAGTCAACAGGTGAAGAGGATTTTAGGTGTATTTTAATTTTAAACAGCTGGCAGCCATTATGCTGAAAATAAAAGCACCTGGAAGCCAACTCCAGCGCGTTAAAGATCAAAATTGAAATCTCAGAATCTCAAGCTCTGGTTTAATATGGCCTTCCAAGTTGATTAAGTTAAAGGGGCAGAAAGATAACTTTCAAGAACCATGTGAAAAACATAAAAAATATAAAGCCAAATGGCAGGAAATCTCCATTAAGTCATTTTAATAGCAGCAGATAGGAAGTGAATGGTCTTCTCCATATCACAGTTAGATGACTTCCTTAACCACTGTCAGCATTTACTTTGGTAAAGAAAAAGAAAACGTATATTTAATTCAACCACTGATAAGTAGCCTTGATTCTGAAGGCTAGTGAAAGTCCAAGTTAACAGTCCACCTGTTGCATTAGCAGCAAAAAGATCATAGTCTTCCGAAGCTCCACAGACTTTCTTTTCCCTGTAAGTGTCCACACATTTGCAGAAAAAGAAATTCCGAACATTTTCTACTTTCCCAAAAATGTACTTTTCAGTAATGGTCAAAGGAGTACCTTTCAAAAACAGGAAGCTTCTTCACCTTGCACACTTTTTGCCATTGGTAACTATACTGAATACAAGTTGCAACAAAATGTTTCCATAAGTTTCAGTTTTTTTCCCCCACTACTATTTTTATACTATTTTATTTATAAGAAAATAAATGGCATAGGTTAAGGAAAAACTGCTATTACTTAAGTCCATAAAATTATTTTTGGTCAAAGTACAGAGATACAACAAGATCCCCAAAAGAACAGTTACAAAATTTAAATTGGGCCAAATTGCGAAGCACGGCCTTCTCCCCCACTTCCCCACCCACTTAAGATGATTTATCACATCGTATCATAGTACTAATCTTAATGAATATAAGAAGGAAAATTCTGGAAAGAGCAAGCCAATTTTAAATCTGTAACAGAATAGGCAAAATTCAAAACACTGAAAGATTTAAAAGACTAATCATTAGCATCTCTTTTCCATAAGAGACAATTTCACCTGGACAATCGGACTTGATGACTTGCCTGGATACCATAAACCAGTGGTTTGCTAACTTTAGCAAGTATTGGAATCACCTGGGGAACTTGTTAAAGCACAGATTACCCGCCCCAACCCCAGGGTTTGATTCAGTACTGCAGGTCTGTGGAAGGGTTAAGAATTTGCATTTCTATCCATTCATCAGTTGTGGAGCACTTTAGCTGATTCTGTATCTGGGCCATTGTGAATAATGAGGCAATGAACATGGGAGTGCAAGTGTCTCTTCAACATGCTGATTTTATTTCCTTTGAATATATACCCAGTAGGAGATTGCTGGCTCACATGGTATTTCTATTTTTCATTTTTTGAGGAACCTCCATACTGCTTCCCATAATGGTTGTGCTAATTTACATTCCCACCAGCAGTGTGTAAGGGTTCCCCTTTCTCCACGGCCTCACCAACACTTTTTATCTTTCATCTTTTTGATAACAGCCATTCTAACAGGTGTGAGGTGATACCGCAATGCGGTTTTAATTTGCATTTCCCTTATGATTAGTGATGTTGAGCATTTTTTTCAAATGAAATACTATCCAGCCTTTAAAAAGAGGGAAACTGTTATTTGTGACAACACAGATGAACCTGGATGACATTATGCTAAGTGCAAAGAGCCAGGCAAAGAAAAACAAATACTACGTTATCTCACATGTAGATTGTAAAGAAGTAAAGTTCATAAAAGTAGAGAGTAGAATGGTGGTTACCAGCGGCAGGGTAGAGGGGAGGGAGGGGGACTTGGAAAGGGGAGATGTAGGTCAAAGGGTACAAAGTTTCAGTTAGACAGGTGGGATAAATTCTGGTAATCTATTGCACAGCATGGTGACTATAATTAATAATGTACCGTATATTTAAAAATTGTGAAAAGAGGCCGGGCGTGGTGGCTCACGCCTGTAATCCTAGCACTCTGGGAGGCCGAGGCGGGTGGATCGCTCAAGGTCAGGAGTTCGAGACCAGCCTGAGCAAGAGTGAGACCCCGTCTCTACTAAAAATAGAAAGAAATTATACGGACAACTAAAAATATATGTAGAAAAATTAGCCGGGCATAGTGGCGCATGCCTGTAGTCCCAGCTACTAGGGAGGCTGAGGCAGTAGGATCGCTTAAGCCGAGGAGTCTGAGGTTGCTGTGAGCTAAGCTGATGCCACGGCACTCACTCTAGCCTGGGCAACAAAGTGAGACTCTGTCTCAAAAAAAAAAACAAAACAAAAAAAAAAAAAAAAATTGTGAAAAGAGATTTTAAACCTTCTCACCACAAAACATAAGTAAACTAGTATGGGAGGTGAAAGACATGTTAATTAGCCTGATTTGATCATTCTACAATGTATACATCTATGGAAACATCACATTATACCCCATAAATATAACTGTCAATTAAAATAATAATCATTTGCATTTCTAACAAGTTCCGAGGTGCTGCTGATGCTACTAGTCTACAGACCACACTTTGAAAACCACTACTCTGCACCTTCTAGAAACTCTCAATTTTTGTTGAGTTTTTTCAAGAGTTGCTGGGACCTCAGCAGAAAACACTAGGTTTGGGAGACTTAACTATGTTATGCTTCAGCTGCTAAATTGTTCTTTGAAATACTTCATCTGAGGTAAAATAATGACGTGGTTCAAAGTAAGTCGGTGTTGCGCTGTGTACGTGCGGCTTGGAATTCCAGGCCCCCTCTTTACTGTCTCACACAACACCACCCAAGGGTGCTCCACAGGGCTGTACAGAGGGAACGTGCCCATTCTGGGAGCTGTGAGGGGCGGAGGGACCCTTGCACTT
This sequence comes from Eulemur rufifrons, assembly GCF_041146395.1. Taxonomy (NCBI): domain Eukaryota; kingdom Metazoa; phylum Chordata; class Mammalia; order Primates; family Lemuridae; genus Eulemur; species Eulemur rufifrons. Next base: position 31,994,380 of record NC_091000.1, on the reverse strand, counting down.
TGACTAGTGGGGCTTTTCCCCACAAGGGACAGGAACTGCTTCATCGCAGTCTCTGGAAGAAAAGTCCATTTGTTCCAATTCTCACACCAGTCACTTCACAATACGAAAAACGTAAGTAAAATCCTGACATGTTCAAATTAAACAGATTTCAGCCTCAGCCTTAGAGTCTTCCAGAGTTATTCCATTCTATGCACAACTCACAAGATTTCTGGGTAAAGAGGAGGCTGAAATGATATTCGTGGAGTCTCAAAATGCCTATTTTAGCCCATTTTCTACCTCCTCCCTCTCAAACCTTTTAGTAGAGCATATGTAAGTTATTAAGAGTAACAAAATCATCTCAGTATTGGTTTTAACTTTTCTCCTTGTGTCAGAGGTGAGAAGATCATGGTCAAAGTGTATAGATAAACTGAAAATTCATCTCTCAAAAAAATGGAAAAATGACTTTAGGGGTAAACTAAAATAAGCATTTTCATTTAACAGTAAAAATTTATTGAACTGTGCTAGCTGCTGAGATGGAAATGTTAACAATATACATGATCCCTGCCCTCATGGGGCTTTATGCACCATCTCGCAGAGAAGTCCAACAGAACAAAAATTGTAAGTGTGAAGAACATTACGAAGTTAGGAAGAAACCCAAAGTGCTATGGGAAAGTGAGACATAACCTCCAGGGAGGGGAGTGAGGGTTGGAAAAGAAGGATCAAGAAAGGCTTCCCAATGAAACTGACCTCCCTTAAGCTTAGACCTGAAGGATAAATGAGAGTCAGATAGGCAAAGAGGGAGGAGAAACAAGGTACAGGTAGAGGAAAAGCACAGTGTTCCATACAACTCAAGCACACAAAGCACGCAGGGAGGGGAAGGAAGCTGGCAAGGAGGCAAGGACCAGGACGTGCAAGTCTCCCCAAGGGCAATGGGAAACAGGAAGACAACAGGTTCTCATCTGCATCTGAAAAGACCCCTCTCCACAGTGCAGATGACAGACTGAAGGGGGTGACCAGACAGGAGGCAGGTGCTGCAGTGCAAGATGAAATGCTGGAAGGTGGGAGAGAAAGGGGGAGCGTTGAGGGAGAGGACATATCATTGAACAGAGGAATACTGTTCATGTCTAACCACCTCTACTTTCCAGTTGTCTGACACACACACAGGTCATTCAATTTGTAGGGGCTTCAATGTCATCGCTTGTACAGAATTTAAAAACTTCGCTTCTTAAAGTTACTATGGGGATCAAAAAATCATGTACCTAAATTATCTTGTTTGTACATATTACATACACACTACTTTTTATTCTCCAAAACTTTTAGCTCCATTTCAATTTCTGGCTAAAAAGGGATCATGTATCTCTATGTTGAGTTTTTTTTTTAAAAAAAATTGTATCACAGCTGGTATAACAAGCACTAAAGAATGTCTATATGAGAACTGATAAGGAAAATTCAGTATGGTTATTGGAAAAAAAGCAATAGCACTCCTAGCCAAGAACAACTGTAACAAAATGTAACTTTAAAAAGGCTACAATAAAAACCAGTTATCTAGAAATAAATCTAAGAAAAGATGTGCAAGAACTGTATGGAGAAAACTTATAGTGGTAAATATTAAGCTCAAGAGCATACTATGTCAATCCTTCCCAAATGAAATCAATGAAATTCCAATACATTCCCAGAAAGTTTTTCACAGCATTTGACAAGGTAATCCTAAAGTATATAATCTAGAAATCACAAAACATAATGTTGAATGAATATAACAAGTTGTAAAAGGAAACTTCAGTATCATTATATATCATTTAAAAATACAAAAAATATTACATATTGTCATGGATTCATATATATGTAATAACAGTATAAAAACATGCATAGGAATGATAAATATCAAATTCAAGATGATGATTACCAAAGGGAACAGGATCAGGAAGACAGGCATAAACAATGGTTTCTGTTTATGCATAATTTTTTATTTCTTAAAATGTGTAATTTTTTATTTCTTAAAATGAGTGGTGGATACAAAGATGTTCATTATATTTTTCCCTAGTCTTTAAACTTTTTTTTTGGTATATCTTAAATATTCCACAAAAATATAGATTTTTTTCAAAAAGGAAAAAAACATGTTATTATATGATAGCTCAGTAGTTCCCAAACACCAAGCAACACCTGAAGTACTTGTTAAAAACAGAAAACCAGGCTATCCCAGGATCGGGATTTCTGGGAGGGGAGCCACGTAATTCTACTGCACTGCCACGTTTGGGAACCTCTGTTAACCATGAAGCTGTTAATAGCCAATCCATCAACAAAATTGGTCCCAATCTGACAATGAGATAGCTAAATGCTTGAATGTCTAATCACTTTCCCATTGATCCAACTGTCGAGAATGTAGATTCTAACCTGAGGGCAAAACCATACAAATTTAAAAATGTATCCTTTACTGTACCCTCTCCAAAAAGGTCAAACATGTAAAAACTAGGAATATCTTATAAAGTAACAGTAGCAAGTGATTCTATAGCAGAACATCATTCCTTCATATCCTGCACAGGGAACATGGCACAGCAAAATTCTACCAGAGATGATAAAAAGTGCTGTTGTTAAGTACAAAGTGGTACAAAGTCAATGGCACGGCCCTCATGCTGTACTTCCCTCAAGTATGTAGTTGGCACCACTGTGCTACTTTCCTAATTTTCTTCCCTTGTAATGCATTCATAGCTAAATTTGTCTAAAGAAATGCATAGAACCAATGTGAAACATAAAAAATAAATTTAGGAAAAAAACAATTTATTAAAAATTAGAGGTATTAGTGCTGCAATGACAGTTCTGATAGCCTGCTCCTAGGAAATAAGAGCTCCCATGAAATAACTAGAGAGGAATAAACTATTAAAATATATGAAATACTTAAGCGTGCTCTCCCTCTCTCTCACACACACACAAAGAAAATTTCCCCAAATATTTTAAAATTACAAATAAATACATGGAAAAGGACTGTTGTGATACTCTAAACACCACGAATCTGCTACTGGGTACCCTAAGTACATCAACGTAACAGGACTGACTTACCAGGGCTTTCTACTCGCTTATAGTGGTAGGGATTGATGCAGACCTCCTTCTGCTTGGAACCAAAAGGAAACTCGCAGCATTCCAGTGGTTTCAGTTCATGGTGGCTCTGGAGGTCGGGCCAGCGCCACACGCGACAGTAAATGACATGAGGCAGTCCCTTCCGGTGGGAGACCTGCAGCCTGCCATCTAGAGAGCGGGGAATGGTGACGCAGTTGCTGGGCTGCCCCGGGCAGCTCAAGGCCTTTTCCAGTTCCTCCATGGCACCTTTCTTTTTCTTCAGTTTTTTCACCAAAGCATCAACAGCCTTCTCTGCCCATTTTTCTTCTTCATCCCCCTGTTTCCACCCAAGAAGTCTCTTCACAGCTGGACTTGTGAAGGAAAATAAACTGGTCACATTCATAATGACTGCACTAGTTATACACTCCTTGGACACCGGGAAATAAAGGAGTCTCCAAATGCAAGAAGACAGCAGAAGAGATTTCAGTTCATTTACACAGGATTCTCTTTAGCTTCTTAGTTTGAGGTTCCAAAAAGTAGAAATTACCATTCCTAGTGTTTTAAAAAGTAACCCAAAGTCAGCACCTACAAAGAAAAGAAGGAAAAAATTGTTCAAAATCCTATGATTTTAAATCATAGGTGAGACCACACAACCACAATTTATTAAGTAATTGCTATGTGCCAGTACTATTTTAAGTGCTTTTATGCTTGATAGGATGCTATGGACTGAATTATGTCCCCCCCCCCCCAAAGTCTTATGTTGAAGCCCTAACTCCCAATGTGACTGTATTTGGAGATGGAATTTCTAAGCAAGTAATTAGGTTAAAAAAAAAAAAAAAAAAAAAAAAGGTCATAAAGGTGGAGCCCTAATCCAATAGGACTGGTGGTCTTATAAGAGGAGAGAGCACTCTTCCCTGCCCTCCCCTAACCCCTAACCTCCAGCACATGCACTGAGGAAAGGCCATGTGAAGGCACAACAAGAAGGCAGCCATCTGCAAACTAGAAACAGAGCCCTCACCAGAAACCGAATTGTCCAGAATCTTGATCTTGGACTTTTCAGCCTCCAGAACTATTAGAAAATCATTTCTGCTGTTTAAGCCACACAGTCTATGATATTTTATTATGGTAGCCAAAGCAGACTAACACACAGCATTCAAACTTTTTCACAGTCTTTTGAGCTAGGTAATGCAACCATTGCCATTTTACAGATCAGTAAACTGAGACGCAGCTTAACAAGTAGTATGTCACTGTTTGCATAAGCTCTGGGATAGAGGCAACAGACACTTTAGTGCAAAAAAAGTCCAAGTTCTCAATAGATATTGTAATACTTTATTTTAGATTTATTTATGACCTCTAAAAATATGTTTCAAAATATACCTCAATCAACAAAAGCTGAAAACAGGAAATAACAAAAATATGAGTTTTAACATCTCTGTTTTTTTAGTTTGTCCCACAAGTATTTCTTATGTTAAAAGAAAAGGCAGTTACATTAATATTTCTACCATTTAAATGTGGTAACATTTTAAGGTATTTATTAAGTAAACAAGCCCGTGTCTATGGGCTATAGGGCAAGCAGAGTAAGAAATTTAACTCCCACTTTTAAAATTTTGCTTTTTATTGACATGAAAAAAATGAAGCACATGAACACATATTGTACCAAATTCTTTGGTCTAGTTGTCTTACTTAAACCTTCTATCTAATCTTCAACAAATGAAACCACAAAAGGTGAGAAAAGTTAAAGAGGTTAGCTGTGCATAAACTCCTGCTAAGAGGGAACAGCATGTGTCAGAGCAACTTGTTTTCTTTGCAATGCAATGAAGTGAACTGAACATTCTTCACTATTTTTCCTCTCCAGGCATTTGCCAATGCCTATGCTATAAGCAGCAAGGGATCCAGTAGCCAAGCAGAAAGTGGCAACTAAGGGGCTGAAAAACTAAGTAGAGCTTCCAGTACGCTCACAGTGCTGAGGAGACAAAAACAAAAAAGCCTACCAACAAGGAGAAACCCTGGCAAATACTCTAGGCTTTCATCTGAGTCTCCAGAAGGAGTATACCCAAGAATAAGGGCAAAACTGAAATGGACTAGTCTTCATTGGCACTAAAACCTGGCTGAGAATGATCTTAATCCTAAACTGGATCAAGACAATGGGTATCACTCTAACAGCTTGCCAGAAGAAAAATAAATCTCCTATAGAGGGAGGTAACATTATCCCTAGCTGCTACAATTTTTTTTTCATGATGTGCAGAAATCAATAAAAAGTTAGCAGGCATACCAGGAGACAGGACCAAATAACCAAAACAAAACAGAACAGAAACATACCTAAGAGGTAATCCAGATAGTGGAGTTACTAGATACAGACTTTAAAATATTCATGATTACTGATTAATACATCAAGGAAACAGAACACAAGATTGAGGATTTTAACAGAAAACTGATCCTTAAAAAAGAATGAAATAAAAATTCTAGAACTAAAAAATATGGTAATGAAGACTTTAAACAGATGAACTGAACAATAGACTAGTTACAGTGAAGGATTAGTGGGCAGAAAGATCAGTAAAAATGTCCATACTGAAGCAGAGAGAAAGAAAAAAAGGAAAACTCAAAAAAAGAACTGGGAACTGAAAGGACACAATATATATGGTGCAGAGGTCTACCACCATGTCACTGGTGTTCCAAAGGAGGACAGAAAGACTGTGACAGAGCAGTATTTTTTAGATACCAAGGATTTTCCAAAACGGACAACACATCTAGCCATAGATTCATGAAGCTCTACATATCCCAAGAAGGATAAATACAAAGAAATCCACAAGTTTCTATGTATCATATCACAGTAAGATCACTGAAAACCCAAGATGAAAATCTTTAAAAAGACACAAGGTCTTCAAATAAGTAAAATAAGGTTGACAGCTGACGTTTCAACAGACACAATGAAAACAAGAGGACAATGAAATGACATCTTAAGCATACCAAATGTAAATAAATAGCTGGTAACTTAGAATTCTACACTTAAAGGGAAAAAATCACTCAGAATGATTGCGAAATAGAGATGTTTCCTAACAAACAAAATCTGAGAGAATTGGCCTCCAGCAGATTGGCACTAAAAGAAATACCAATGGGAATTCTTCAGGTAAAAGAAAAAACATTCTACAAATCAGCAAGGAACTGTAGGAAAGAATGAAGAGCTCCTGAAGGGTAAATAGGGATAAGTCTAAATAAACACTGACTTTACAAAATAATAATAGGACTGTCTTGTGGTATTTAAAATATATGTAGAATTAAAATGCATGACAACAGCAATAAAAAACAAAAGGAACAAATGAAGTTAGTGTTCTAAGATCCTTGTGTGACAGCCATGGTTAAGCATTATTACTGGTATCATAAGTTATGAATTCATGTCATAATAAAGCAACAAATGAGAGTAAGTTAAAAACTACAGCAAGCTAATAAAGAAGTTAAAAAATATGAAAACTTTTTAAAAACATGATTAATCCAAAGAATGTAAGGAGAAAAGTGAGCAAATAATAGATGAGACAAATAGAAAATAATAAGATTTAGATCTAATCTCAAAAGTATAACCAATTGCTTAAATATAAACAGACTAAAATATGACAATTAAAAGATAGAGGTGGGGTGGGGAACACCTCTTAACTATATTGTACTTAAATTAAATATAAGGACGCAAAAAGAATGAAAACAAAAGGATAGGAAAAGATCTACTATGCATATTCTAACCAAAATGTTGGCATAGCTATCCATTCAGATAAAATAGACTTTAAAGCAAGAAGCATCATCAGTGATTTTTTTTAAAAAGGACATTTCATAATGTTAAGAGTTTATCCATGTTATATATATATCAAAATCTCAAATTTTTATGCAAGTAATAACAGTCTCAAAATACATAAAGCAAAAACTGACAATTAAAATGACAAATAGACAAATCCAAAATTCTTGTGGGAAATTAACATAGTAACTGATAAAATTAGCAAACAAAAATTGATAGATATAGAAGAGTAACATGTTTAAAAACTTGACACAATTCACCTATATAGATCACTGAACACAATAATTGTAGAATACATAATACTTTGAAATACACATGGAATACTTACTCAAACTGACCATATAATGAGCCATAAAGCAAATCTCAACATATATCAAAGAAGTAAAATCATATAGAATATATCTTTTGATCTTAGTATAACTAAGAAATCAACAAAAATATTGTTATTGAAAATAACCACACTTTTAAATAACCCGTGGATCAAAGAAGAAATCACAATGAAAATAGAAAATATTTTAAACTGAATATGACATATCAAAATTTATAGGATGTTGTTCAAGTAATGCTTAGAGAGTAATTAGTAGCCTTAAATGCATATATTACAAAAGAAGAAAGTTGAAAACTAGTATGTTATGTATCTACCACAAGTAAAAAAACTGGAACAGTAAACTCAAAGAAAGTAAAAAGAAATGAGAGCAGTTTTTTTTTTTTTTTTTAAAGTATACTAAAGAAAAACCTATAAAATCTAAGTTGGTTCTTTGGAAATACTAATATAATGGGATAAACCCCTAGCAAAACTGATCAATAAAAAAGAGAAGCACAAATTACCATTAACAGGAATATTAATTAAAACAGGAAATTATTGGTAATCTTCATAAGTTAAAAAAATATATAATGATTATGAACAGCTGTCACAGCAAATTGAGCATATTTACTGCTAAACTGTGATAATCTATATACCTGCCTTCCTCATTACAGGAAAATGGTTGAGGACTCTAATTTATTATTTTCCTATCTTTGGAACCTAGCACAGTACCTGGCAAATAGCAGATTCTCAATAAATGTTTGATGAATGATTTAGCTTCCTAAAAAAGTTTGAAGGCCAAGTGTGGAGGTTCAACTTTATTTAGTAGACTACAAAGGGTCAGTTTTCTTTTTTACAGTAAAACATTTTACCCAAATTTACTAGTTCTTTTGAAGGAGGTAGTATTTTCTCTTAACAGAAAAGGAAAAAGAAAACAAAACTATGCTATTATCAAAAGTCACACTCGGTCAGAGTGTGCCTATTGCTAGGATAATGTACTTTCTACTAAAGGTTAGTTTTGCAAAAGAACAAGACAGACGACTTCTTTCTAGGCCTCCAGTAACAATTTGTAGAGGGAATACATTTCTTCATATTCTCCATGTCCTTTTCTTCTACTCTGAAAACAGCTTTTTAATATTTTAACCAATAATTTTCAAATGGAAGGGGTAAGTTTACATCAAAATCATTTGGGGCTATTTCAAACTCAGATAGGTATTACAAAAGGCAAATACATTGGGGGTGGGGTGTGGATAAGAACCACCACTTCAGACTTTTGTTGAAACTACTCAAATTGACATTCATTCCACAAAGCTGTCCTGAGCACCTGCTGAGTACCTGGCATTGTGCTAGACACAAGAGACACAAAGGCAAAGATGTCTGACACCCTGAAGAGGCTCACAATGCGATGGAAGGGCCAATGTGTAAACAGCTAATTCCCATAAAGCAAACTGCTAACCTGCATGCTAATGACAAAGGACTGTGCTGAGATGTCTTCTTATTAGGTAGGCCATCTCCAGGACCTGAGTCAGAAGTAATGCTGTGGTTGTACCAAGGTCAACTTTGGGTGCGGGAACAAGAGAAGAGGATGCCCATGTCCTGTGCATTTTCCCACTATTAACTAAAAAGAACAGTGTGATAAAAGCTATAAAACAAGTATAAACAATGCAATGGCCTGAATGTTGAAATCCTTACGACAAAGGTGATGGTATTAGGAGGTAGGCCCTTTGGGAGGTGCTTAGATCTTGAGGGTGGAGCCCTCATGAATGGGATTCGTGCCCTTATAAAAGAGACCACAGAGAGATTTCTCCTCTCTTCCACCATGTGAGGTCATAGTTAGAAGAGGTCATCTAGGAGGAAGAAGGCCCTTACCAGACACAGAAGCTGCCAGCACCTTGATCTTGGATTTTCCAGCCACCAGAACTTTTGAGAAATAAATTTATGTTGTTATTAAGCCACCCAGTCTATGGTATCTTGTCATAGCAGCCTGAATGGACTAAGACACCCAATAATATATAAAAGCAGAAAAGAAGAGAACAATTAACTCCAGGGATTTCAGGAAGTTTTTCCAAGAAAAATATCAGATCTAAAGGATTAGAATTTTTGCAAAACAATAGTGCTAACATTTTGAGTGCTCATTACATGACAGACGCTGTTCTAAGCATTTTACATCTATTAACTAGTTTAATCCTAGCAACAAACTCCCTAATGTAAATACTATCATTTTCTTCATTTTACAGGTAAGGAAAGGGAAAGATAGAAAAATTAAATTTCTTGTCCAAAGGTATGTACACAGCTATACGTGGCACGGCCTGCCAGAATTTGAACCCATTTAGACCTTGAATTTTAAAACCACTTTTCTAAATTGCTTGTTCTAACAGACACATGATAGAAATGCTAGGATTTAATCTGGTTCGCGATGACACAGGCTGATATGAAGGGCAGAGGCAGGACTGTGAAGGGCCTGTGACACAGCTTATCCTGTGGACAAGTGGAATGTTTCAAATCAGAGCATCAGTGTGATCAGATGTCTTTTAGAAAGACAGCTAAGGTGACCTCCTCAATACAGGAAGATCTTTCCATCCAGGAAGATCTCTCCATAGAGGGAGCAAAAAAATTTTAAAACCTAACACTTCCAAACACTGCAGAGGCCAGTTTGGTAGTGAATGTCTTGATGCCACTCACAAAAATTGAAGTGAAAAGATCATAAATCTTTGCATATAAATATGCACAGACAAAACAAAATGCAGGCTGATGACTAATTTTTGCCTACCTGAGTTAAGCATTTTTTAAATATACAAGTCAAACAAGTAAACTACTTCACATAAGGAACTCAAATGAGTCCATGATACCATGGCCTTGGCAAGACAACTAAATTTTTTTTTCTGCCCCTTTTGTACTTCCTGCCTTAGTTTATGTCAAAAGCTAAGTGGCCTTATCAGTTTAAAGTGCAAAATAAAAACATGAGTCAGCAAACAGAGATTTCCTTCCCTCTTGTCCAAATAAAAACATTTCACACTGACGAGAAAGAAAAACCATTCCCCTAGTTAAGAACCTTCCAGCAGCCTTAAAAATATTGAGATCTTTGTTCTAGCAACTTCATCTTCAGAAATTTACTCTAAGGAAATGTTCTGAACTGGAAAGGGAAAAAAATTTCACACAGATTTTCATCGGAGCATTATTTATAATAGGAAAAAGAGAAACATCTAACAATCAGAAAATAGCTAAGTAAACTGTGTAATCCATTCAATGGAATATTATGTAGCCCTTAAAAATCATCTTCATAAAAACTATGTAATAACTTGGAAAAGGTCTTAAGCAGAGTATAATACCTCTCCTATTTCTCTAAACTTTTCAAACATTGAAAAATTGTAACTTTCAAATTTTTAAAAAAGCCTTTCTATGCAAATATTTGTTAATTACAAAATTACAAAAATCAATTTATGAGCTCAAGCCACACATATACTCTATTTAGAAGTCAGGTTGGACTTATAGTGTGATCCAGTTTTGGAAGTAATAAAGACAGAATTTAAAACAGGGTTCTAAATTCACAACCTTTTCCTAAGTAGTCTCACCCATGGAAAGGATTTCTATTAGAACTACCACAAGTGAAATTAGAAAAATATACTACTCTTGACAAGCTATTTAATTTTGTAACTTATGTGGTATTCCTTAACGTTAAAAGGAAAAAAGCAAAAAGTTTTAAAATACTCTTAACAGCTGTGTCACTTGCTTTCTCTTTAAAGGAAACCTAATTAGACAATTGTGCAACAATGGACATTTTCTTCATCTTGGCCTCATGTATAGTAGTAAAGAAACATGTAAATTTTCCAACTGTGTGAATATCATCAAAATACACTCTCTGCCATTGAATACCTTACAGAACTCAAATACCCATGGAAAGTTTTAAAAGAAAATTACTCTAATTTGTATCTGAAGATACAATTTTTTTAAAAAGGGAGAGGTTACCAACAAGTGTTACAAACCAAGTTCCTTTAATAAAAGATGAGGAGACAAAGAATGACCAACTTACCTTCCGACTAGAGGTTGTTTTACAATTCTTACAATGGCACAGAATTCAACGGACTAGACAAAGTAAATCCTCTCACTGAATACTGAGAGAATAATTATATTATTCAATAAAATAAACAAACTAAATAGGCTCCAAAAAGTGACTGGGGAAGAAAAAAAACCCCAAAGACTCATAGTACCTTCAGGCAAATGACAAAGATAAATGGTCTATTGTCAATGAAGCAAGAAACTTTTTTTTTTTGGTCTCCACTTCTTATTCTTTGGTTCATTACTCCGTCTTAACTAACGGTAAAAAATCATGGCATAAAAATCAAAAGAATTAAGGAACTAAAAGCTCAGGGTATTGATCAACTTCACTTTGAAACTCTTTAACAGCTAGAAAAGCTATTCAAGAAAAAAAGACAACTTTATAAAAATTTTGTTTGATGCTTCTTGTTGTTGTTGGAAACAAATATTTCCAAGTAATTAAATAAAACAACCGTGTGCATATTTCCAGACTTACACCACTAGCTTTCTTCTTAAACAGATGTACCGGTTTTGTGAATATACAGAAAAAGCAAGACTGGAGTTCCCAAAGGAGATCTACAGTGGGCTTCAGAGTGATCGCAAGGAAACCACATAGATTCTGCAGTTCAGTACTTTTAATATATAAAATCATTTCACAATATACCTCGTTAGATGCCATGGAGATGTAAGAAACCTCAGAGATATGTTGTATAAAGTGATCAATGGCAATATTAATTAATACTACAGAAAGGCATGTATCATTTATCCTAACATCCAATTTTAGCCAGGATTCAAAGCCTGATGAGATTAACTCTTGCCTCCTCTGAGATGTTTAGCTAAATTAAAACACCAAAAAGGGTCAAAGGGGATCATGCCAGGGGATCTGTAATGTAACTTTCATTACTCCAAAATAAACTACTTTTTTTAACCTGCTTCATTTCACTTAGGTAGTCAACTGTATACTCCTAACAAAGACAGAATTGTCAAAACACATCAGGATTCCCAAGGTGGATAAAACAAAGACACCTTAAAAATTCCTGACACTCACAGAAACCACAGAAGACTATACACTAAATATGATGGTTAAAAATGCTTAAAAAGACAAAGTCTTCAAAAAAAACCTCAGAGTTTTAATGCCAGTAAATATTTTAAAACATACAGCACAATCCATCATTGCTTGCATTTTGCGAGCCATCTTGCAAGGCAAGAATTGCAGTAAGCTTTGTTGATAAGAGTAAGACGAAGAATTCATAAAATGAGAGGAAAAATCATAGTCATAATCATTAGTCCTAAATAAAATCAAGCTACTGAATTAATCAGAACTCCAGAAGAATTGGGAGCTTGCAAACTTTTGATAAAGCTAAAATACCTATTACTTAAAAGTGGAACAGCGAACAATTCACATGAGAGAACAGTCCAGCAAGAGGGCTGAACCAGAAACTGGCATATACTCACATTTCCAGATGGAGAAACAAGCTGATGGACAGTACCCACAAAAAACAGTAATGAAGACAGGGGAATACAGTATTCTGGAACAAGCAGAATGCAACTGCAAGTGGTACCAACTCTAAACAGTTCCTAATAAAAAGTATGCAAGGTTATTCTACAGCTCCTTAAAAAAATAAATCTTTATTCTTAAGGCAGACAGGAAAAAGACAAGCTAAAATTTGCTACACAAGTCCAATGCCATTACAATGAATATAAAAACAGAGATGGATCTTACTATTTCAGTGTCAGAAAATACTCCAAAGTGGCAATGCTCTATAAATAATATGCCCAAATACTTCTTTCCCCCGGTCACTCCAATTAGGAACTAACTGGGTTTTGAGACACGGTACATCCTCACTTATCATCGACAGGTTCTCAGAAACTGCAACTTTTAAGCAAAAGGACAAATAATGAAACCAATTTTACTACAGGCCAATTCATATAAACATGAGTTAGTTCCTAGGGCATATTTCTGGCCACAAAAACATCACCAAACTTCTAAATAAACGCCTAAAACACTTCTAATATAAAATATTGAAATAAATGTGAGCTATGCATATATTTAAGAGAGATTAATCAGAACAAGTAACGTAATTATTTACCCAGTTATTCCAGCTCAGGGTTGAAGGTGGCCGGAGCCTATCCCGTAGCTCAGTGTGCAAGGTGGGAACCAGTTCTGGCCAGGACGCCACAGGGCGCTCACACTCTCTCCCTTCTCACTTACACTGCGACCATTCACCTCGCATGCACACCTTTGGGATACAGGAGAAAACCCGAGTACCCAGAGAAAACCCATGAAGACATGGGAGTACGTGCTAAATCCATAGACAGCGGCACCAGCTGGGAATTAATTTTTTTCTCATCAACATTAGAAAGAAACAACATCGAACAAAATGATGTTATTGGAGGACCCGCTGTGTTTGTATAGTAGGAGGAAACAGGTGAAGTGCCTTTGCATTCCTTTTTCCTGTTTTAAAACAGCAGTTAGCCCTCACCTTCCAACATTTCTCTATCTCAAATCAGTCAAATATGGCTAAAACTCACCACTAACCAAAATAAGAAAAAATTCTAGAATAAGAAGAATAATGAAAATGGATAAAACCTCTCTCCATTCCTTTTACAGACTCTGAATATTCTTTTAAAAGTATAGTACTTAATTTCACTGCTAGAAAGGCTAAAATGAACTCCGCTTGAGTCTTCAGGGGAAAAAACGTATTTAAACAAAATTCTTACACAAAAAAGCCAGGTGGAGATCCACGGAGATCATGGAACTCTGCCTTGTCAGTCCCCAGCAGCAGGGGACTCCTACTGTCACAAACACCCCGGAGTCAAATTCTAACCTACTGAGCGTCTTACTCTTCAGCCTTGTTTTAGTTACTTTCAAACACTTCCAAACCTTCCAAACATAGGATCGATGATAAAGAATAGCCAGTTTGCCGTTTTTTCCATTAGAGAAATTTTTTCCAGAGATTGATTTTCCAAACCTGGAGAACTGGGAGTTGGAGGTGGGAGCGAGGTTAAGCACTTGAAAGCCTATGTATAGTAATGCAATAATGTAGGTAACTACTGCCTTTAAAGCACACACACTAACAGCCAGTATTCCAGCCTCTCAGGTGTGACTTAAGTGACATGCTAACAAGAGTTGCAATGCTGTTAAGTGAATGAAATCTTAGGAATCAAAAAGAAAAGGAATAACACGTAGACTGAATTCTAGCTTACCACTTACCACGTGTAAATTCACTGCAAGCTGTCATATTTCAGCCAAATGATTTCAAAAGTCGCCTCCCCTTGACAAAACGGAAGTAAGGAATGTATGGATGTCACAATTATGTGAGTCTACAAGGATATAACTGTTGTTTATACATTTAGGTGTCCCAAGTATGCTATTCAACATACCTTCACAGTATTGGAAAATTATTTCTAGAATTCTTTCTAGTTCTGCTCTGCATACACAAATCCTTCCATCCTGACAAATCCAGGCTCCCTAATTTTTCTTAGTCATAGAGATTCCCGATATAATAGCAGGTGTCAGTTCTGTTGTCTCATTAGATGACGACATGCTTACTTAAGGAGACTGAAGGCATTTATAAGTTTTCTTACTGTCCCCAACTTCAATAAACTTGGCTTTTTCTATGTCTCCTTGCCATTTCCTCTAAAAGTCATACAACATTCCTTAATCCCATTGACTCTCCATTCTCAAAATGATGCTTACGATGGAATACCGTCCTTCAGGACATGGTAGCCTTTCAAGATATCCAGGTCCTCATTACCTCACTCTGATAAAGCCAATCCATATTCATGTCAACTCATACACTATAAAGGCTCCTCTGGCCAGCAAGTGCTCACTCCTCAAACACAGGAAAGACTGAAGACCAGAGGCATTTCATATGGAACCAGAGAAGACTCCATATAGTTTAAGCAACCTTAAGCAAAAAGAACACATTGGGAGGCATCAATTTACCAGACTTCAAGCTATACTACAAGGCTATAGTAACCAAAACAGCATGTCCCTAGCACAAGAACAGAGATACAGACCAATGGAACAGGACTGAGAACCCAGATATAAAACCATCCTCATATAGCCGTCTGATTTTTGATAAAGCAGACAAAAATATACACTGGGGAAAAGAATCCCTATTCAATAAATGGTGCTGGGAAAATTGTATAGCCACATGTAGAAGACTGAACTAGGATTCACACCTCTCACAAAAATCAACTCACGATGGATAACAGACTTAAACCTAAGGCATGAAACCATAAGAATTCTAGACGAAAAGGTTGAAAAAATTCTTGTAGACATCAGCGTTGGCAAAGAATTTATGAAGAAGACCCCAAAAGCAATCACAGCATCAACAAAAATACATAAATGAGACCTGATCAAATTAAAAAGCTTCTGCACAGCCAAAGAAACTATTACTAGAGCAAAAAGACAACCTACAGAATGGGAGAAAATATTTGCATGCTATACATCTGATAAAGGGCTAATAACTAGAATTTATATAGAACTCAGGAAAATCAGCAAGAAAAAAATCAAACAACCCCATTAAAAAGTGGGCAAAGGACACAAACAGAAACTTTTCAAAAGAAGATAGACTAATGGCCAAGAAACATGAAAAAATGCTCAACATCTCTAATCATCAGTGAAATGCAAATCAAAACCACAATGAGGTATCACTTAACTCCAGTGAGAATGGCTTTTGTCAAAATGTCCCAAAACAACAAACACTGGCATGGATGCAGAGGGATAGGAACACTCATACACTGTTGGTCAGACTGCAAACTAGTACAACCTCTATGGAAAGTAGTATGGAGTTATCTGAAAGAACTAAAAGTAGAACTACCACTTGATCAAGAAATCCCACTACTGGGTATCTATTCAAAGGAAAAAAAGACATTCTATTAATATAAAAAAGACACCTGCACTTGAATGTATATAGCAGCACAATTCACAATTGCAAAGATGTGGAAACAACCCAAGTGCCCATCAGTACATGAGTCAATTAACAAAATGTGGTATATGTATACTCAGCCAGCCACAAAAAAAAAAAAAAAAAAAAAATTGTGAATTACCTATTGTATTATTCTGGATGGAACTGGAGCCCATTCTTCCAAGTGAAGTATCACAAGAATGGAAAAATAAATGCTACATGTACTGACCATTAAATTGGTACTAACTGATCAACACTAATGTGCACATATGAGAAGTAACATTCCCAGGGTGCCAGGCAGGTGGACGGAGTAAGGAGGGGATGGGTAAACCCTAAGGGATGCGATGTGCACCATCTGAGGGATGGGCATGCTTGTCAGGCGGTGCAAAGGCAATTTATGTAACCAAAGCATTTGTACCCCCATAATACTCTAAAATAAAAAATTAAAATAAATAAATTTTATTCACTACCCAAGGACAAAAATCTAAGAGTTTGTTTCTTAGAAAAAACTATCCTCTTTGAGTCACTGTTATCCTAGAACAGCAATTTTACAGATTACAAAGAATGCTTACTGTGGTAAATTTCCGTAAGTGGCCAGTTATGAATGATTCCATATTAACTAATAAATGAAACTGTTTAATTGAGCCAGTACCTTATATAAGCACTATACTGTCTGTTTTTACAAACATCACATTGACTCTGCACAGCAATCTTTCAAGGCATATATCATTACCTCAGCTTGACTAATAAATTTGAGGCTCCGGGGCTAAGAAACTTTCTCAAGACCATATTCTTGTCAGTGGCAGATCTACATTTTAAACTAGTACTGATACTAAAGAATCCATTAATCAGGTTACAAAAAATAAGTAATTCGAATACCAAATTCACAGATGAAAATGGAGTCAACTACCAGAAGAAAAACTTATCCGTCTTATTTTTAAAACAAAAATCCTACTATATTTCATTTTTGGAACACACTTCTCTTTCTCCACTGATCTCACAGGTGCCGTTTATGACAACAACATGCACATCTGTAGAGGTGAACTGACTTACACAAAGCAGGACAGCCCGAACCCTCTCCCTATATTTAGATCCTTTAGCTCAGCTCTTAATTGCATAATTTAATCAGGACCCTCTAGAAGGGAAACACATCCATATTCATCACAGGCATCAAAGGAAACATCTTTACAAGTTATATCCTTTTACAAACCAACATATGGTCTCACGCCACTCTCCCAATTGTTGAACTCCTCCTCTGGGAAGAGCATGGAATTTTATTTCTTTTTATCACTTGAAAAAATCACTTCCCTCCTAATTCAGTAAAACTGGGTGGAGGCCACTTCCTCCACAGGTGAGAGAAATAAAACTTGTTGATCTGTCATTGTCAGGAATTTTAAAGTTAACCATTTATTTTACATATTTTCAAAATGGAAACAAAAGGCAGACTAAACCCAGAATGAGAAACTGGGGCATATTCTCCAGGCTTTCAAATAAAACGCCCAAAATTTTTTTGCCATTTTAAGAAGGTTTCCAAACAAGAGTCCTTGACTTGAAAAGGTTTGAATTGTAGCTCTCCCACTTAGTAGCAGTACTTTGAAGAAAAAAACAAAAAAAAAAAAAACAAGAAACAACGCTGAGCCTCAACTTGCTTTTCCACAAAATTTTGATGCTACCACCTACTCCACAGGGTTGTTAAAAGGATTAAATATAAATATGCAAGACTGATTTGAAAATTATAACAGTGAAAAACAAAGTATGTAACACAGCAGTTTCACCAATAATACTGATTTTAATACTTTATATATACAAAAAAATTAAGTTTATGTTCTAGTTTTTTTCTGTCTAATGAAGTTCTAACTTTATAACAAGAAAAAAAAAAAAGGAAATAATAAAAAGAAAAACCAATAGCCACTACAGTCATTCAATTTATTCAGCAAACACCTACCATGTGTCAGGTACTATTCTAAGCACTGGGGACACAGCGTTGAAAGAGAGGCAAAAACAGTTTCTCCAAGTGCATCTCTTCATGGAGTTGACGTTCTAGGAAGGTCTTGTGAAGAATGAGCTTTACGAATAAGCACCGTGAAAAGGAATAACTGGGGAAGCACATTACAAAAAGAAGAGCCAGTGCAAAGGCCATTTGGCAAGAATGTGCCTTAAATGCTCAAGGAACAGCAAGGAGTCCTTGCTGTGGCTGGAATGGAGTGATGGAGGGGAGAAAAATGGAAGATGAGGCCAGAGAGCTGACAAGGGCAGCTGAACCACTGGGAGATCTGAGCAGAGCAGAGCCACTACCCGACTTACAGTCCAACAGAATTACCATCGTTTGCTGGGTTGAGAACAAACTGAAAGATGCAGGGATAAAAGTAGGGAGCATTGAGCAGGGAAACCAGTTAGGAAATTATGGCAATTGCTAAGGTATGAGATGATAAAGAATTGGACCAATGTAGCAGAAATGGTTACATTCTGGATATATTTTGAAAGTACAGACATGAACAAGTAACACTTTACTGCTTATGTCAATAAAGAAAATAACTATTAGAAGTATGCAATCCTATATTATGGGGACTATGAGTTTTGTTTTTTCTTTTTATGGAATCCTTCTAGCCAGAGATTAAGTATTTGAGGTTGGGTCAAAGACAAGGCCATTGGAGAAGTAGTCTGACAATTATGACAAGGGTACACGTTAAGTATCCTTTATCCGAAACGTTTGCGACCAGAAGTGTTTCAGATTTTTTTGGATTCTGAAATATTTGCATATACATAATGAGGTATCTTGGGGATGAGACCCAACTCTAAACACAAAATTCATTTGTTTCATATACACCTTATACACATGGCCTGAAGGTAATTTTATACAATATATTTTAACAATGGCTAGACAGCAGTGACACACAGTATTTTTAATAATTTTAAAACTTTGTGTATGAAACAAAGTGTTGACTGTGTTTTGACTGCAACACATCACATGAGGTCAGGTGTAAAATTTTCCACTTGTGGCGTCACATCAGTGCTCAAAAAGTTTCAGATATTCAGGCACTTTGAATTTTTAGATTAGGGATATTCAACCTGTAGTCTAAAGGGAGCGCCAACTAGAAATTAAATGTAGGAATTAGGGTAGCAGGACAGAAAATAACTGACAAGGAAGGGTAGTAAGTGGTATAACCTTACATGATAGTCAAAGCTGGGTGTTTTTATAGAGGATGGTAGAAGGATGGTTTGGAGGTGGCAATGAAGAGGTCCGAGGGGCCGGGCGCGGTGGCTCACGCCTGTAATCCTAGCACTCTGGGAGGCCGAGGTGGGCGGATCGTTTGAGCTCAGGAGTTCGAGACCAGCCTGAGCAAGAGCGAGACCCCACCTCTACTAAAAATAGAAAGAAATTATATGGACAGCTAAAAATATATATAGAAAAAATTAGCCGGGCATGGTGGCGCATGCCTGTAGTCCCAGCTACTCGGGAGGCTGAGGCAGTAGGATCGCTTGAGCCCAGGAGTTTGAGGTTGCTGTGAGCTAGGCTGACGCCACGGCACTCACTCTAGCCTGGGCAACAGAGTGAGACTCTGTCTCAAAAAAAAAAAAAAAAAAAAAAAAGAGGTCCGAGGGTTATGAGAAAAAACAGCCACAATTTGAAGAAGCTACAAGGGAAGCAGCATCCTCAAATGAGCACGCACAAAGATTTATATTCAAGTATATTCACGTCCTAAACAACCCAGATGTCTAACAATAATGGAATGATTAAATAAATTATGGTACATTCAACTACGATGTAACTGTTAAAGAAGAAGGAAAAAAAGACAGACTTTCATGGACAGTACTAGCGTGAAAAGAAAACCATACCATAACTGTTCAGTTAGAAGTAGCAGAACAATATCCGTAGTATGATCCCTTTTTAATAACACAAACAGAAACAAAAACTATATATATACATGTGTGTTTTTAAAGGCCTGGGAAGAAATAAACAAAACTGAACAAGTGATTACCTTAGGAGCGAGCTGCCAGCACGGGGGTACAGGAGAGCTGGCCACTTTTACTTTTAACAATAAAATTAAATAAATAAATAAACACCGAAAGTAGGTAAGAGATTTATTCTGCATGGCTCTAGAGGACAACATTATGACCAAGAGGTGGCAAGATGTATCTTCTTATAAAGGAAAAAAAACATTGAAAGTGTATGTGCACAACACGGAATGCCGATGAAGGGGGATGTTCAGAGAAATATATTCCTGTATACACCATTGGAATATATGACCTAATTCTGGGTGAATATGATATGGATGGGAATGGAATGTACTTTATTAAGCAATTCAGCCACATGATCAAAAAATCCAATGCCACAAAATGTCATATTACAACAAAAAAGTAAGTTTCTTTTCCATTACCAATTCAAATATCTATTAAATTTTTCAAGACGCGAATGTTTTACTAAAAAAAAAGTCTCACATCACTTAAATATCTTTAAGAGCAATTTGGTCCTGTCCCTTTTCGAGTATATAAATCTGTTATTTGGAAGAATAACTTCTAAAAATCAAAGTTTATGTAACCACTGAAACAAACATTGAGGTCGGCCAGATTTCTCTCTCCTCCACATGACAATCAATGACAGTCTGTTTTCAATCTGCCAAACACTGCACTGGACTTACAGACGTTCGCTTGGCCACCTCAGAGGAGAAACTGCACAAACAGCGGCAGCCCTGTTCCAGAATGTAAGCGCTCCCTCTACCTAAGAGCTAAAAGAAGCCAATGCAAAATTTTGCACTGCTTTTAGAGAAATGACGCTTTAGATATAAGCAAGCATCACCTGTGGAATTAGGCGAGACCAGCACCATAAATCTAGACCTTTTCTACCTCTCATGACTTGTTCAGTCCAGTCTTACCCACTAACTTCCCTACAGCAACTTATTTACCAATCAGAATGGAAAAACCCAATATAGTGCTCTTAGAAGCCTTCGGAATTTAAGTTCTCCTCCTTTACATGCTGAACTACTAAGACACCTTAGTCTCAATTAATCCACTATTTAATTGAACAAATTCTTTAAGCCCTTACCATCAACATAAAGGTGCAGTAGAAAGAAAACGAGTGTGATACAGTTCCCACCACCTCCAAGCTTATAGTTACAAAGTAGGTGTGGGAAGCATGGAAGAACCATGTAATATGGTAAACTGTGATAAGAGTCACAGGACACGTTCAGGCTCTTTAAGGAGGAACATCATAATCTGTGCCATTTTCTTTGCTACAACTTAATCTTCCATGCATCCTAAGCTTTGTGCTACTTACCTTGCAACGGAAAACCCAATGTTCCACTGACCATCAACCAGTCACATCAATGCATATGAACAACAGAATGGATAATCCAAAGCAGTCTTAATAATAACTATTGCCTCTAGAATGTATTATGATTTAACAAAGAAAGCTTTTAATTATTTATATTTTGCTTAGACCAATAATAAAGCTATTATATGCCCCGAGAACATGGTAAGTTCTAGAGAAATGACTATTCACGATTCAAAAATTACTGTGGAAAACCTGTAAGTGGATAACAGTTAACTATAATGGTTTTATTATATTATAAGAACTAATTAAGACAAACGTTTTATCATATAAATCACTCTTATTTTTTTCTTTGAATTCAGAGTCTGCAAGAAACAGACTTTTACAGAACACATGAGACATCCCAGTTTGAAAACTCAGTGAACGTTTATCACCATCACCACCAATTTCAAAGGGAGAAAGCATCGTGTAGGTGGCTCTATGGGAAACACTATGTAAACATGCATCCATGGTCTCCACCAATTTCCAACACAAGTACAGTCGTGTCTCGGTGTATGCCGGGGATTGGTTCTAGGACCACCCCTCCCACCCACCCCCACATATACCAAAATCCAAATACACTCAAGGCCCTCAGTGGCCCTGTGGAACTTGTATATACATAAAAAGTAGGCCCTCCACATACTCAGGTTTCACATCCCTTGAATACTGTATTTTCTAACTGGTTTTGGTTGAAAAAAATCTGAGTATAAGTGGACCTGTGGAGTTCAGGCCCCTGTTGTTCAAGGGTCAACTGTATTCAGAAAGAATTAAAAATCATTCATGTATCATTATCATCACCACCACAGTGAACAGCCAAGCACTGTCCTGAGCACTTTAAACTTACTAAATAACTCTCTCAATCCTTATAAGAATCCTAGAAAATAAGTACTATTAATATTAAATATTTTAGAGATATGAAACTAAGACACAGAAAGGTTAAGAAACTTGCCAAGGCAACCCCTCTACCACCCTCCTCCTAACTAACCTCCTCCTGTCTGCTGCATACAGCAGGACTGGGGAGCCAGGATTCGCTTACAGTCTTCTGTTAATCTCTCCATCTCCCTCCCCTCCCTTCCCAACTTAGTCATGTTTTTCTTGTCGCTTTCCTTCTTAGTATCTTCCCACATTCCTAGACATGGAAAGACCAAGAGTTTTTATCAGGGTAGCAGTGATAAAACTAAATTCAGTTTAATCTAAAGAGCTTAGAACAAGGATAAGAAGTTATAAGCTGTAATTCAACAAGACATAAGCAAATTATCAACATCACTTCACAACAACGGCCCATGTACGTGTTCAAATCTTAACGATCCTTTTGTTATGCTGAATCTGTGGAATATTAAAGTTAAATTCCTTTTAAGAAATTAATTTTCTTTACAGTCCCATTGATTATTTTTAAGG
This sequence comes from Eulemur rufifrons, assembly GCF_041146395.1. Taxonomy (NCBI): domain Eukaryota; kingdom Metazoa; phylum Chordata; class Mammalia; order Primates; family Lemuridae; genus Eulemur; species Eulemur rufifrons. The sequence goes on along the minus strand of NC_091000.1, from coordinate 31,971,608 downwards.
TCCTTTATTGAAAACATAAACAAAACAACAAAACTTACTGGCTCATTTTTTTTCTTGAGGTCATACTTTTCCAATCAAGCAAAGGTAGAGATAAAGAAAAATGTAACTAAACTAAAATATAGTACTCTTTCAAGTACTATATTTTAATATAGGTAAAACACCAAAATATTAATGTTAATGCCTAACACCCAGCTGTAAGTCACAACGCTATTTATAGATAATGGCAAAAAACAGTACTCTGAACTCTGGAGGATGTGGGCTGAGAAGGTGAGGAGTGGGGGGAAGACAAAGCAAACCTGGGACTGGTGTGGCAGCGGCAGCGGCCAGTGCCACCACCACCTCAGTTATCCTGTCTGTCTCCTGAGCCCCTGTGCATCCTCTACTTCAGGGTTTCTCAACGTTAGCATCACAGGTTGTTTAGTGGCATCTCTGGCCTCCACCCACTAGATGCCAGCTGCAACGCCCCTGCCCCTACCCCGAGTTGTAACAACCAAACACTTTCCTAGACATTGCCAGCTGAACCACTGCTCTATTCCACCACACTCTTCCTCTCCCTTTCTCATTGTCATCTGAGCACCTCAGGCCTCCACAGCTTCATTTAACTCCACTTCTGGACTCTGGGACTCAAGGAACTGCTGATTCCTTCACAAAGGGAAAAGGGAAAGATGTGAAACACACAGACCGTTTCTTCCTCTTTTCTCCTCAAAGGAAAAAAAGGGGGATCAAAACAGTCAATCCCCAGAACTTGACTGGTGTGGTGTCTGAGCACCTACAACACGCATCACACAGCGCCAAGCGCTACCGAGTATAAAAGACACGACTCACATCCACCAGGAACATACAGCATACGGTATTATATTTCCTGACACATTTTTTTAAAACAGCAAAATGAAAAATTCACTCAAGTACCTACTGTGTGTCAATCCAACAGTTCTTAATATTGCTGAAGGTTAACAATACTGATACTCTCCGTGGTACTTTTTTAAAAGCTCCCTACCTTAGCCTTCAATAGGATGGGCCCAGGCATTTTTGTGGTGCTTGTTCCTGCGATTCTGATGAGCAGACAGAATGAGAACCACTGTGCTAGGCACTATGCTAACACAAAGATCATTAAGACACTGTCCATACCCTCAAGGAACTCAGTCTGAAGGGTTAATGAGGTAACTGTAATAAAAGGTATTACAACAGAAGCTAGACTAGACAAGCAGGTTTGTATTGTTCCTTAAAGTTACAAGATCCTCAGTGCAAGTCCTACATTTATGATCCCTTATCCCAATTTTATCAATGAGATATACTATGAATGTAAGTATAAATATAAATAAAGACACTCAAAGCCTTGCTGAAGGAATGAACTAAGATAGAAGTGGGCTGGAAGCAAAAGCCCTATCAACTGCATCAGACAAAATCCCCTGATTTTAAAAGACTATCCCAACTGTAAGTGAAACATCTTCAAACTTATAATCTCCTCTTACCAGTTAGATGCTTCTTCAAGGCAGAAAATGACTTACGCATTTCTCTATTACTCCCAAAACAGAGCCCAGTGCTGGCTGCACAGTAGGAATGCATGCAACACTTGCTGAACTGGTTAATATCAGCTTAACAAAACAGCAGAACCCCACAGTGAGGATGCACCCTTTTCAGAGGAGGCTTTCCTAGAATACAGAACATCTCAGCCCACACAATGTGACAAAACTCTTCAGTGTTTAACTGCAAATAAATGCTGTAAATGTTGTTTTTGTGCCAACATTTAAATGATAATCAAGTTTTGTTCACAGTGAACAGAAAAACATTTAAAACCAATCAAATATTCCCTCAAGCTCGAATAAACTAAATAGAAGTCCTGAGTACACAAACAGAAACACATGGAAAATAAAGAGGTTGTTATTAATTTTGCTGGACTGCAAAGCCAGCAATGGGGAGTAAGCAAAACAGGAAGTGGTAATAGATGAGATAGCAAGCTATACACGATCAGCTGTATCATTTCTACGGCAACGTTCACCGCATCATTATTCTCTTTTCTACAAAAAGCTGTTGTCTCCAATAAAAGTAAGACCCCTTTTCCAGGCACTCATCCTCCCTGTCCAACTTAGCTTGAAGTGTTTGAGTGACAGGTCTGACGGACACAGACCACTTTGGAGCATCACTCAGAAAGGGCTTAAATGACCGGCAGGGATGCCAGCAGACCCAGCCGTGAGCCTGTGAGATTTAAAAGTCTTTTTTTCCCCCACTATGGAATATTTGCAGATCATCTCAAAGAAAGGAGATGGTAAGGCAGAAGACAAACTCTGATTCCCCCTTGTGGCTAGGTAAGAGCCCACTTAATGCTGAGGTAAGACTGAATGTTACTCAGTTAGGTAAGGATCCTACCAATAACCGACAAATGCATTCCCTTATGGCAGCATATGAAAAGCCTTTTTAAACCTGTAATACTGTAAAATATATACCTGGTCTTTGACCCCATTTCCTGGCATACAACTCCCAAAATCCTTGGAGACTCCAAAGATTCTTTTTGTATGCTAACGATTGACGAGGGCTGGCAGCCCCTAAGTAGCTTCAGGATGGGGGCTGGTCACCTGGGGAAAGGCTAAGACAAGATTAGAGGGTGGGGACTTTCAGCCCCACCCTCCAACCTCCCAGAAAGGGAGAGGAGAGGGCTGAAGGTAACATTGATCACAACTGCCGGTGGTTTCATCAATCATGCCTACGCAATAAAGGCTCCATAAAACCCCAAGAGGACAAGGTTCGGAGAGCTTCTGGACAGGGGAACACGTGGGAGTTCCTGGAGGGTGGGGGACCCCGGGAGGGCATGAAAGCTCCCCACTCCCTCCCCCATACCTTGCCCTGTACATATCTTCTTCTGTATCCTTTGCAATATCCTTTATAATAAACCAGCAAGTGTAAGGTCCCTGAGTTCTGTGAGCCATTCCAGCAAATTAATTGAACCCAAAGAGACGGTTGTGGGAAATCACAACGTGAAGCTGGTCAGTCAGAAGTTCTGGAGGCCTCAGCTTGTGAGCAGCGGTGGTGAGGGGCAACCTTGGGGACTGAGCCCTCACCCTGTGGGATCTGAGGTCATCTCCAAGTAGATAGTGTCAGAACTCAATTGAATTAGAGGACACCTAGGTGTGTCTGCTGCTGGTATGTGGGGAAAAAACCCCATGCCTCTGGTCACAGAAGCCTTTTGTGTTGACTGCTTGTGGTGTGAAAGCAGAAGAAAAACAGTTTGAGGTTTTCCACCAACAGAAAGCCCATGACCATTAACTATTATCCTTAAAAGAAAATCTAGAAAATTAAACGCTGATGCCTAACTTTTAAAAACTTTTTTACTATAAAGGGTTTTACTACTACATGGAGGAACTTTTCTCACTTTAATACCTTATAAACTCATCCATCTCAATAATCAAAACCATATTAAAGGACCATCACTGTGTTTCACTTCAATGAGTAAATGCCACTATAAAATCTAATACTGAAACTCAGGCAGGACAAAAAGAGGCCTATTTCGACGTGCTCTAGGAGGCATCGGTGTCTTTAAGGTTCATCGAGGATGCCAGTTGTCTGAGAAACTGTATAACTGATAGCTCCTAAAGGGTTTGGACCGCCTCACACGCTAATACGGAAACTCCTAGTCCAAAATCATGTCACGGAAGGAAGAAGGATACCTGCCTTTTACAATTTCAGCTTATAGATATCTTGTACCTCCTCCTAACTCCACATTCTCGTAGGTGGCTGGAAAATTTTGGCTTCCTTTTCCTCCATAGGAATAGCCCAGTTTTCCCAGTCTGATATTTCCTGGTCCACAAAAAGTTACAAAATAAAGTAAAAGGCATCGTCCCTATTCTAGTCAAGAGTCTGATCCAAGACACAGCAGAACACTTTCTGTTTATTAGTTTGTTTTTCATTTGTTTGTGAATTGCTTGTTCACGTCCGTTACCAATTTTTCTATTGGGGTGGTGTTTCCTATTGATAGAGAGTTTCTTACAAAGAACAATAACTTGTTGCAAATCTGTTATCTGTCTTTCAGGTTGTGTTTCTGAGTATGTTTGGTCACATAAATGCTGTCAAATCTATAAAGATTTTCCTTTATTGTTTCTGCTTTTGGAGCCACATTTAGAAGGGCTCTGCAGCTGGCTATTAATAACAACCTCCCCCACCCCCGAAATGGCATAAATCAATCTCCCTCTTTCCTTCTAACACTATGACAAGAATTTATTCCAAAAATCTTTCTGCACTAAGCATGTATTGCTTTAATGAAAAAGAAATTGTTTTAACAGTAATAAGTGCTATAAGATTAATAGATAAATTCAGAATGCAGTACTTATTTTGTAAAGATCTGGCAACTTAAATAACTTTAAATCATCAAAGAGATTCTTTTCTTAATTCAATTACTATACTTTTCTTAGAAACCTTTATCTTGAATCGCTAGGGAAATGCTTTATCTACAGCGTTATTTGTTGTTTGTTATCTAAAAAATTCCTAAACTTGGTATTTCATTATTTCATTACCAGGATTCCCACTGCTTACCTCTTTTCAATTTATTAAGTGCAATAGGCTCCTTATAACCTGTCACCCCCTTATCTAGATTGGACTAGTTGTCCTCATTAACAATCTGGACTCTAAAAAAAAAAAAAACCACACACATTGATTTTTATAAATAGCTTACATATTCCGAACGCTCATTATGTGCCAATTCCTAAGCTAAATCTTTTATGTATTCTATATTTCACTCACTAAGAAACATCTTTCCCTCCTATTTTAACACCCTGAAACCAGGAATTCTTACAATTAATGGTATGTCTAATTTAATTGACAGGTTTTTTCCTCAGTAGTACATGAAATAATGTCTTAGCACAATCTTAGATGAAAAATGGAAGTACAACTCATTTCATCTTTACAGCAATCCTGAGGCTGATACTATTATCTCTACTCAGACGAGGGAGCTACAAAAGTTAATGGCAGCTTTCCCAAAGTTATAAAGCAAGTAAGTTTGTTAGGCTTGGACTTAAACCCAGGCAGGCTGACTCTAGAGCCTTTCTCTGAGCCTGTTTGCTATGCCTGAATCTACCAGGCCACATAGTGACACTAGAAAGTGACAACTACCTAGTATACTATACAGCCTCATCACACTTCACCCTAGGCTTCCCACCAACTGTTTAGAATTTGAATTCTTCATAGATTCCCTGGCACACTAACTACAGTGTTTCTTCCAAAACCACTCTCTGTCCATAGACTTCTTTCCCTCAGTCTTTGAATATGAAAAGGTCTCATCTATTTTCAAAAACAAGTTACTTGAGGGAATATAAGAATCTAGTTCTCATTTCTTAATACGCTCAGTTTCTTCTTTAAAACTGCATTCACTTGATGATCCCATTTCCTCCTTCACCCTGAACCATACATTTCCCCCTCCAAACCTACCTCTGGAATTTCTTCCTGTGGCTTCCTGGTTTCACCACTCTTCTGACCCCACACCTTTCTTCCAGTTCTTCATCTCCCCCAACAGCCTCGCAAAACAGTCTACTTCAAATTAGCCTCTTCCTTCTATCAATTCCTAAGGTGGTGATCCAATGAAAGAATCAAACTACCAGCTGTTTCTCTCTCCATGGTTCTCTCAGAATACCCAGTAGATGATTACCCAGAGTCTACACGTAAGACTCACTGATCTTCCCTAAACTTTAGTTACATATCTCCAACTTGCCTGTAGAATACTTCTACTTGATATCCCACCTTAAACTCAACATGTTAATTCTAATTTATTATTCACACAATCCTTATTCCTTCTACAACCAGTTCTTCTCTATCCTTAAGTAATAGCATTATAAATTTTCCAGCCACCAAGGTTGGAAACTTAAGGACAATCTCTGGTCTCTCTCTCTCTCTCATTACTCTATGGCCATATAATTACCAGTCTTCATGGTTTTTTGCCCACAAAACCCTTCTCTTTCCATACAGAACTTTATCAGAGATTTATCATCACATAGATAAATCTATAACTTTCTTATTAATCTCCTGGCACTGGGTTCTTTCCCTCCAATCTGAGCTACATGTTCAAACACTTGCAGTGACTTCCCAATGCTTCCTCATTCTGGTACTGTAAAGTCCTCAAATTCCTACCTCAACTATCCTTTCTGAGCATCTCCACCCCACCATACTGGGCTCCATCAGGAATACCCACTGAGGTCAGGCAGAGCAGCTCACTCGCCTTTGAGTATGTGCTGTTCAACATGATAGCCACATGTAGCTATTGAAACATAAATTAATTAAAACAAAAAAATGCAGTTCTTCAGTTGCACTGGCCACATTTTTAGTGCTTGATCGCAGATATAGAACATTTCCATCACCGCAGAAATTCTACTGGACAGTGCTGCTCTAGAGATACTCAACGTCCATGCTTATCTCCTAAGTCTTCCAGGCCACTATTCTGCCTAGAATGTCTCTCACCCTTCTACCTATGTAAACCCACATGTCCTTCCATAGCACAGTGGTCCTCATGTGAGCTGTCTGTACTTACTCCTATCTTACCTTGTATTTTTTATGTGTCTTCCCACTTATTAGCACCAATAAATATTCATGAAATAAATGAAGCATATACCATTATAATACTGCACCAAAATTATCAAACAAGGGGATATTGTATATCTCTCCTCCATTAATGAGATACATTTCCCTTCAATCTAAACAAAAGATTTTGCATTTAACCAACTGAATAATGACTTAATTTAATGCCTAATTATAATAGTTGAAAGGAAATTAGTTCCCCTTTCTTTTCTTGCAGTGTTTCAAAGGGAAAGGAAAAAAAGCTACAAAGGTCTGAAATACTTCTACTTTGTATGTGCATACCCACAAAGAAACCACAAAAAATAGACAAGGAGAAGAAAATAAATAAATAGTTTTAGTAACTATACCCTAACACTCTCAGAATGTAGGGGATATCCATAGTACAGCAGCCCTAAAATCAAAGGGAAACTACAAATAAAGTATTTAAAAATTATGTATAAATACACATTTTGAATCACTTGAGAGACTCCCCTATTCCCGTCTTCCCAAACAGGACATAGTGAATATTCACTTACATCCTGAGCTCAAAAGCATATAGATGCATAATTAACAACTGTATGTACATGCATTCTTTCTTTAAATTTAGACGTGTTCCAAAAAAATTAGTTAAGAAACCAATCTACCACACCACAGACCTGGGATTCTTATAAGAGAATAAGACTCCTTTTTCAAACCTGGGAACAGAGAAGAGATTTGGGAGAATCACCAGGTCAGGACTTCTTCAAATCTCAGAGGAACTGATGCTTTATTTTCAAGAAACAGACTTCTCAAAAGCTCTGATTTTAGCTAACAGAAATGACAAAGATGCTAAACTGTTCAAATACTACAGTCCCCAGTACCTTCTTAAAACCCTGATGTAGTCACAGGAGTTGAACCCTTTATAAAAGTTTTGGCTTGTCCTCTCTGAAAGACAGCTTTCCTTATGCAAATGAATGTTACAAACAGCCTGCCCATTTCTTCAAGTCAGCCAGTAACAGCTGTAAATGTTACTTTTTTCCATATAGGACTAGTGGTGCATCTCTAAAACTGACACCATGTTGATAATGCATACCAAAATTAACGTTTTAATTTAGATTTTAAGTAACTGCATTCAGCCTACTTATCTTTGCCCTTTTTTTCCTTTTCTTTTTAAAGGAAGCTACGGCAGAGAGTTAAAAATATTTCAGGTATTTTTGCTGCAAATCAGATGACAGATCACCAGATTAAACTCAATATTTGTACTACCAGACAACAGCAGAAAAGGAATATAGTAAGTCAAGAGATTTCAGCTTGGGCCGAAGAGAAGATGCCCCTGTTTGTTATCAAAGCATGCCTTGAAATTTTGGTAGCCAAAAGTAAAACCACATAGTAAGTGCCAGAACATTTCATCAACCTCAAAGTTATTTCGTGACTTAATACCTATTTTCTCCATATTTTAATATTTAAATTATCCTTTTTCTCCTCAGACTTGTCCAACTGTCTCCCTGATACTCCCTAGCTCCTTCCCTAAATACCTAAAACTTTAGCTTTTGGTTGGGAATGCGATTTGAGAGTAAAAAGAGGAGATTTTATTTTGTATTTGTTGTATGTCAGAATTGCCTGATTTAATTTGAACTGTGTACAATCTTGGATCTCCCATTTTCTACTAAGGTCCTATTGATTAAATTAGACATAGGGCTTTTCTCTTCCATCTCCAGAATGAAAAAAAAATCTATTTTAATCTGTAGAAAACAAACATATACACATCTCTATATGGTTGTCAGACTTGATTCCTATTTAGCTCAAACAACGTTAGGTACAAAAAGTCATTATCATGCCAAATTCTTTCCTTTCCTGTATAAATTACACTGGATATGTTCAGACCAAAGCCTCAGGAACATAATGAGCATGATACGAAAAAACAAACAAATGGGTACTTCACACTAGGAGGGATCCAGGTCTAGCTTTTCCTCTTCCAGTCACTAGATGGGTGACTTCAGACAAGCTGGTTATCTTCTCTGGGTCTCAGATTGCTCATCTTGATACGGACCAACTAGATTAGGAAATCTTTAAAGCAACCTTTAACACTAAATATCTCTAGTCTCTGTAAAGGAAATTACAAATCAATGTTTATGAAAGCACTCAACAAGGCAGTTCCATGGATGTACTTCACCTGAAAGATCATGCAATGTGGGTACTTAAGTGTACACATAAATTCACTAGGGTATATAAACATTTTGGGATAGGAAGATGGCAATAAGGAGAAGATATAGAATCCATAGTTTCATCAGATTTAAATAGCCCTGATCCCAAAAAGTTAAGAACAATTGAATTGTAAAAGACATTACACAAAAGTAAACATTAGATGTTTTTTTAAAAAATCCCCAAGGAATTTGCAATGAACTATTCTTATCTCAAGGCTCAGTGGTTAACAGCTCAGGGAAGACAGACTAATTTTGGCAAGACAGATAAACTGAACTACTAGAACTTTCCTCATAAGTAATATCAACTTGTGATTATACAAGAAAATGAAGAGGCAAGTGGAAGGAATTATTTAGAAAAACAGAGATAAAACTAATTTGGCTTTGAAATGCATTACTTTTATGTCAGTTGTATTCTTCAAATTAAGTACTGCTTAGATAAGTATTAACATTATTTTTCCTTTCTTAAACACTTACAACAGAAGAAAATAGCCCAAAAAACACAACAGAAGGCAAATTTATCTAACGGCCTAAAAAATTAAAAGCAAAGTCATGTCTATACTGGCATAGTGAAGCACAGCAGAACAATGTTTCCATCTAGCATATTTGGGTATGCTAGAAGGTAGAGTTGAGAATGAGGCTCTACAGTCAGACTGCCTTGCTCATATTCCAGCTAAGATTATAAACCATAATCATTCACTAGTTATGCAGCCTGAGGCAAGACACTGAATCACTCTGGCTTCAGTTTCTTTACCTGTAAAATGTGATTAACAATCGCACTTAGGAAAGTTTCGAGACTTAAATGAGATATTAATACTATAAACAATGCCTGGCATGCATACATCCAGTGAAAGTCCAGAAAAAAATCAGCTACGATTATTTCTCCTACCTAATGCTCTAAATCAAATTAGGGTCCATGACACTAATGATGATAAAATCTACAGAAAAGTCAACCTCCTTTTATCTTGTAGCTTCAACTGTCACTTCCAAACTGTTTTTTAACAAGAACAGCTACTCAGCAGTAAAATTAATTGATATACGTCTTTCTCTCTTTGACCCCACAAACTCATTAGTGGAGGTAATAAGTGAAAAGAGAGGCAAAGGTCCTGGGGCAGCACTGTCTACCAGAACTTCCTGCGATGATGGAATTGTTCTGTATACAAACTGTCCAATGTGGTAGCCGCTAACCACGCACGGCTACTGAACATTTGATATGTGGCGAGTGCTGAGAAAACACATTTGTATTTTTATTTAATTTTAATTTAAATAGCTACGTGTAACTATGGCTGCCTTATTGGACAAAGGCAACCCTAGCTGACCCAAAAACTGAATGAGCATTGGTGAGAAATCTAAGCAAAAAATACTAAGGATGTTCTCTTCCTGAAATGTTCCTATGTTCAATTCAAGTATCTTTAGCAGAGGCCTGGTAACTATGACTAGTTAAAGAAATATATCTGCTAATACATCAATACAGTGCAAACTCAGTGCTAATAAAGGGATCAGAGATAAGAAGTATGTGGTCTTCTGATATTTTAGAAGGTCCCTAAGGTGAAGTTAAATTCAAGCTCACAAAAAGCATGATTCAGTACAAATCAGAAGTTATCAGCACCCACAACGCATCTGTTTTTCCACTACCAAATGAAAAGCTACTTATACAATGCAGAGTAAATATCTCTGCATTTATCTGCAATTTTTTCCAGAAATTCATAGTTCTGTAAGCCTTTCTTCCCTCTTTCAGAAACATCAGTGTCCTGGCCATACTAACCTTTCCACTATAAACAAAATCCATGTACCACCCATATCTGAAGTATAACGCCAGACTCCTGCTTAGCTGCCCCTGTAATACGGTTTAATTATGATGACTGAACTAATAGGCTGACATCATAGACTTTTACAGGCTGACCCCATGTCATCCTGATGTATCATTTTGCACCAGTTCAGTGCTGTAAATCAATTTAAGATCTCAAGCAGGTTGAAAAGGCTGGTAATGATGCTTTCTCTGCCGTCTCTGGAGACTCTACATTATACACAACTTACATTATTTATAAAGCCTCAATGATGCCTCCATTAGCCCTGTAAGACTACACAAATGAGATCTTTTATACACACACAACTTGGCCTTGATTATGTAGGCTGCTGCAGCTTAAACATGCTTGTCTAATTACACTCAAGTTACTTCTTTTTCCAATCTACCGAGTTATTAGATTTTATCTTTAACCCAGAATCACTAGAAATCAAAATTACAAACTAAAACTTAGTTTTTAGCTAAAGTAATAAATGTAGTTGGGAAAATGAGACTTACTTCTTCTTAATGCTTTATGAACTTAGTAAAAATAAAATCACTTAAATTCCAAGAGGTGTAAGAGGTCAACATTTTTAATTGCCTAGAAACTGTCATTTCTCTAAAATGCAAAGATCATCAGCTCTTCAAGGGTATAAAACCAAAGGATACTGGCAAAAAGAAAAATGTATTTGGTTATATACCTATAGTTGTAGGGGTCAAAACTAAATCAAGGACAAATCCCTACCCTCAGAAGAAACCTGATCCTGCCTGGATCTTCTAGAGGCTCTGGCATCACCCACCTCCAGAAAATCATCTCTCACGACCCTAGTTAGTTTCCTAAGGACTGCAGTATTACACAAATGGTACACCACCTGCAAAAAAAAATCAAATAATTGCAAATGGGAAAGACAGGGGGCGAGGGGAATACAAACACTTTAATCAGTACATCATATTTAGGTCTGCCACCTACATCAGAGTAACACTGATGCAAAAATATTTATGCCAATTGAAAATGCCAGGGCGGTGAACGATAGCTCTGTCTCGATTCTTTTTATCAATAAACAGTGATTCCAATACTGCTCACCTATCGTCAATATAATTTAAAGTGGAATTATACACGAGATGAAAAATCAACATGGGCAGGGAACAGTTTTCCCATTGTGTTACTGAGGTGTGGGCATGTTATCAACGACAAATAAGAGATGTTCTGAAATAAAGAAATTCTGTCATTTTAGCCGCTGAGAGTTTCAGCAACAGGAAGACATAACAGTTATCATGCAACTTCTGTATCATTCCACGTACTTTGAAACTTCAAATACAATGGAAGGAAGGACAACAGGAGAGCAAAGAAAAAGGCCGGTTATGACAGCACTCACGAAAACGATGCTCGGGAGATGGTTCTGAGACGGGCCTCAGTTTTCAGAAGGAAAGCGCCTCACTGGTTATCTCGCACAGTGTATTTAAAAATCGCATGCGCCTCAAAATAAACAAAAGCCGCAGCTACTGTAGTTGTGAGATCTGGCAAGCATTTGTTCCTCCTCCCTTCCTAAAGCACATCAAGTAAACGCTCTCCCTTTAAACCTTCATATATATTCAGCAACTAGAAAAACAAGCCCACGTCTGTCTCTCTCACACCCACCACCCCCACCTGGCCACAGAAACAACCCCGAGAAACACTAACAAAGGCAGGGAGCAGAGTAAAGGAACAGTTGTTCAAGAGCGAACTCACGAATACACACGCAGTGAGGCAATCGAATCCGGTAAAGGGAAAGGAATGAGACGACACACGGAGACGCAGGGGGTGTAGGCGGAAGAGGAAAAAAAAAAAAAATTACGCGCCGCCGCCAAACCTTTGAATAAATTAGAGGGAATTTCGGTGCGAAGTTCCCTTGACTCAGACCCCAAAGAGGCTGTTTGGGGCAGAGAGGGGAGCCCGTGTGGGATGCGGAGGGTCGCAGGGCGCTGGGTGTCCCCCCCCCCCCCCCCCGCCGGACCCGCTCCGCCAGGCGCCGGGAGCGTGAAGGGGCAGCCCCGGCGGCCGTCCTCAAACTCCCGCAGGGGTCGCCCCGGCCGGCGCGGGGACACAATGGGCTCGCGGGCCGCGCGGACGGGCCTCGGCCCGGCTGCAAAAAGGGAAAGAAAACCCGGGAGCGGGCAGCAGGGGAGGGCGGCCGGTGAGGTCCCGCCGCGGGCAGGCCCGGGGGCGAGGCTCGGGGCCGAGGAACGCGGCTCCCCCAAAGCTGACCCAACAAAGACGCGAGGGGAGCCCGGCCGGCTGCGCGCGAGAGGAGGACGCGGTGGCAGGTTCGCTCCTCCGAGCGGCCGGGAGGCGCCATCATGGGGGATGGGGGGGTCGCGGTCCGCCCCACGCGAGGAAGAGCCCCCTCCCCGCCGCAGCCCGCGCCGCCGGCCCCGCACCACCGCAGCGGCCCCGCGCCTGCCCTAGCGGAGGCAGCCGCAGCACTGAAAAGCCCAGGGTGCCGAGGGGAGGGCGGGGACGCGGCTAAAGGGGAAAGTTGGGTTCGGGTCTGTTTCGTTTTACCGGGTTGGCGGCGCGCCCGTCCGCGCGGGCGCACGAGTGGCCGGGCGAGCGGGGTCCCGCGGCCCCTGTCCGGCCGGCCAGGCGCTGCGCCGCACTCTGCTCCCAGGGTCCCTCCCCGCGCCTCGCCCGGGCTTGAGCCGCTCGGCCTCTCCTTCCTCCGCCCGCCCGCCCGCGCGCTCGCTCGCTCCCGGAGCCTGGATTGATCTGGTCGCGCTGGCGTCAGGGAGTCGGAGCCGCCCAGCCTCCACTCCTCGGCTGCCAGTACCCGGCACACTCGCCCGCCCGCCCGCTCGCTCACACGCGCACCCGCGCGCCGCCGCCGCCGCCGCCGCCGCCGCCGCTGCCGCGCGACCAGGGATCCTCTCCAAATTCCGGGCCCGGCCAGCGCGAGCGCGAGCGCAGCGCCTCGGGGGCCGCGGCCGGCGCCGGGGAGCGGTCCGAGCCACCGCCCCCCGCCCCCAGTCCCACGCCCCATTTATTCCAAGGAGAGGAAACAGCACGGCGGTGTTCTGACTTTCCTAACCCTGTCTTCTTTAGTCCCGGAGGAGCGGACTGGGTGCATTCTCTTCAAGTAAAGGTCAATGTTCCGTGTGTTTATTTTCTGAAATGTTCGTTAAAAGTTCATTCCACCGCGCCTACCGAATCGTCCTATAAACATTGAGTGCATTTTTGACAGTTAGTTTTCATTGCCCCTCGCTCACTCCCCAGATGATTTGCAGGCCCCAGAAGTTGCTCGTGCCCAGAATTGGATAGCCTAGTGACTATTGCTTGTGCTTCTACCAAACCTTGAATCAACAGATGCCTTTTGTGCCAAATGGGGATCCAATGATTCGAGTAGGTAACCTTGTTGCTCCAAATAATGGCATGCCACAAGGAGATATCTCTTTAGAACTCTAAATTTTTGGTTCAGCTTCTACAATCTTTTAGATGACACCAACTCCCCCCAAACAAAAACAAACTTTATTCTTATCTACCCGATCTGCATAGATATTGAAAATATCTTCTTACAAGTGTCAGCTTTTCTCTTGGCCAACTTGCTGGAAGCTGGCATAAAATCTTGGGTAATTACTATAATGTTCAATTATGTTTAGAGAAGAATAATTATTCTGAGGAATATATTTCACATGAACCAAAAGAATTGTTACCAGCAACATAAAGAAGACATCAAAGATCAATGTAAATTAATGGTACTTTCTAATTGTTTGTGTACCTTTACATGTCTGGCATTCCATTTTAAATTCTTATTTATTAATTATTGTATCTGCATTCCGTGTTTAATTATTCAAAGGAAAGGCAACAAATCCCATAAAACTCATAAAATGCCATTTATAAATTATGTATCAGAATATTTCTGCTAATTAAATTCCTTTCTTCCTTAAACTATTTGAGCAGTTATTGGTCAATTCTTGGACCTCATCTAATTTTCCCTAAACGCAGCATTTGGCACAATTGATCATTCTCTGTTCCTTGGAACAACTGCTGAAGTGAGCCTTGTTAAATGCCTCTCAGATCAGGCCACTCCCCTGTGCAAATCCTCACTTGATAAATAGAATGAGATACATACACACATATACACAAGGGAACATTATTCAACCATAAAAAAGAAATGAAGTACTGGTACATGCTACAAGGACAAACTTTCAAAACATGACGCTGAGTGAAAGAAGGTAGACACAAAAAAACACATACTAGATTCTTCCATTTATATGAAATGTCCAGAGTAGGCAAATCTATAGAGACAAAGTAGACTGGTGGTTGCCTAGGGTTGGGGGAATGAGAAACCTGGAGGGTGATAGCTAAAGATTATGGGATAATGAAATTGTTCTGAAATTAGTTTCTGGTGATGATTGCACAACTCTGTGGATGTACTAAATGCCATTGAATTATATGGTATGTGAATTTTAGCTCAATAAAGCTGTTTTTTTTTTTAAAAAAAACATGATAACTAAATGCAGTGTATGATCCTTGATTGGATTCTGGGAGGGGAGGGGAAGCTATAAAATGACATTATAAAGCTGTTAATATTTTTTTAACCTATACATGGCCTTTCTTAGTGCAGTCCTAGTAGCCTCAGTGATAATTATTAATATTATGTATGCTATAAAATTCGATTTTGCCCCTTGTGCAAGTTATTTCTTTAAGTGGTAATAAAAATTTGGATACTCTTTTTTTGAAAGGACACTACTGGGATACTGGGACTGTTGTAAAAAAGTGTGGACTGTATATGAATATCATTGTATTAAAATTTTAAACACATCTTTACTTGGTTCTCCATTTTACTCAGAATAAAAGTTCTCACAAAGTATACAAGACCCTATACAATCTTTCTTCCCCTGCCTCCTTTACCACTCTGGCCTGGTCTCCTGCTCTCCCTCTCACTCAAGCCTCTTCACTCTTCTGGAACAATCTGGGCACACTCCCACCTCAGTACCTCTGTGCTAGCGGTTCCCTCCCTCTCTTAGTTCACTTTGTGCTGCTGTAACAGAATACCACAGACTGGGTAATTTATAAACAATAGAAGTTAATTTGTCTCAGGGTTCTGGAAGCTGGGAAGTGCAAGGTCAAGGGGCTGCATCTGGTGAGGGCCTTCTTGCTCCTCATAACCTGGTAGAAGGCATCACACAGTGAGAGAGACCATGTGAGAGGGAGACAGTGGAAGGGGGCTGAACCCATCCTTTTATCAGGAACCCACTCCTGAGATAACAAACCCACTCCCATCATGGCATTAATCCATTCATGAGGGCTCTGTTAAAAGAAAAATTTTAGACAAATTCAACAGTGTCATTGAGCAAAGAACAATTCATGGATCGGCCAATACCTAGAACCAGGATAGGTTCCAAGAGACTCTGTAGCTGCCACATAATTAGATAATATTTATGGCCAGAGAAAGGAAAGTGACATCCAGAAAACAGAAGTGAGGTACAGAAACAGCTGGATTGGTTACAGCTTGCCATTTGCTTTATTTGAATACAGTGTGAACAGTTGGCTTCCTGTGATTGGCTGAAACTCTGTGATTGGTACAAGAGTAGGTTACAGTCCGTTTGCACATCCAGTTAGGTTACAATTCATTGTGTATGGAGAAACCTTCAGGCTGAACTAAACTATGTAAGGAGTCAGCTTGAGGCTAAACTTAATTTAACAGCCCTCATGACCTAATTCCTCTTAAAGGTCCCACCTCGCCACACAGCTGCATTGGACATTAAGTTTCCAACACATGAACTTGGAGGCACTCATTCAACCCTTAGCATTCCCTGGAAAGCCCTCCCATGGATGTCCACACAGCTCACTCCTCACCTCCCTCTTCACTCCACTCAATGAGGCCTACCCCGGCCACCATCTAAAATCTCACCCACCTCTCTTCAATCCCTCATACATCCATTTTATATCTTCTTTCCCTGTTTGGCTGTGGATGTTTCACTTACCACTATCTAACTACTTATTTAGCCAAAAGAGCACGAATTTTGGTCTATTGTGTTCATTCCTACAGTTTCAGTGCCCAAGCAGTGCCTGGCTCCTAACAGGGGCTCATTGAACATATGTTGAGTAAATGAACGAATAAATCAAGCACTGTTCCATTAGGGTATATGGTGGCAAACAGATAAAAACCCCTGGCCCCATCAAGGTAAACAGATAACCAATAAATATACAAATATGCTAGGGTGTGATACAATTGATGGCAAAAGCAGGGAGGGAGGGGTTGGGAATGAGGGAGGTTGCTATTTCTGTAGGGACAGGGAAAAGCTCACTGGCAAGACGTCCTGAGGGAAGAGCAGGAAGCACAATAGGCAGACTGAGGGATGGGTTTCCAACATCCCAGCCAGAGGGGAGAGCAAGTGCAAGGACCCAGAAGCTGAGTCTACTTTACCCATTCACAGAAAAGCCAGGGGGCCAGTCCACAAAAGCTAGACACTGCGGGGAAGGCAGGATGAGTGGGTCCAGATGCACACGGGCTGGTGGCTGCAGAGATGGGAATGCAGGTGTCTTCTCACTGTTCTCTTGTCTTGGTGAAATGGCCAAGGGACCTGCTTCCTGAGAGCGGCAGGGGTGGAAGAGATGTTGTAGGTTGGAAAAGAGAGGAGCGATATGAAACAGTCATCTGGGAGAGTTTGAGAGCAAATGGATTACGGAAATGTGGTAGGATTGCCAGGCAGCCCTGTTAAGTGCCCATTTGAGGTTAGTGGGCATGAATTTAGAGCAAGACCAGTCAGCACGCCTGTGGATTTTCTCCAGCCTCTGTCAGCATAAGGGGCAGAGCTGGGTTTAACTAGGGCTGGGGTTTTGCAGGTGGGTGTGGGAGGGTAAGAGGGTCAGAGAGCAGAAGGTGTAGGCAAGGGAGTGACTATGGGGGACTGTGATAGGAGGGAGGTGAGGACATAAAGGAGCGTGAGATGTTGGAAAGATGAACAGGATCCAGAGATTGAAGGTCCCAGTGAGGTCCACTAATTGCTGGAATTGGGAGCCACTCCCAAAAGCTGGGGAACAGTCTGAGAATGAGATGCTTGAAATTGAAATCATGAAGCTGGGACAGTTTTGAGTCATGCCAAGATCTAGGGGTGTAAGCAGAGAGAGTAGACAGCTGAAGTAGAGAGGAGGACAAGATCCTCAGAGAAAAGGAGATTTCAAGGAACTGAAAGGCAAATTAATTATGCTATTTAATGACTTTATTTTAAAAAATCAGCTATTAACAATTTACAAAAAGGTAAGCCCTTAAAATTGGCTGTAAATTTTATATATGTAGAAAAAATGGCAAAAACCTACTTTAAGAGATGGTTCCACGCAATAGAAAAATAAATGTAATAATTTATTTATCAGCTCCTTCAGTGAATTTAAGTGAATCTATTTCCCTGGAATGAGCCCACCAATGATCACTGGTGGGGTATTCTTCATATTAAAAAGGAATGCTTCAGTGATCACTATGGAGCAGAAAAGGTGAAAAGTATGATTTTTGTTGCTAAAGAATTATGAGAACATTTATTTACTCATCACACTCTTTTTCCTTCAAAGAATTTGTAGCTGTACATAAATGTATTTAGGCATGTCGTTGAATATCTACTGGGAAGACCCACTAGCCTTTTAAGTGCCTCCCAATAAACTCTGTATCGAGTTTGTTCCCCACCACTGGCCCAAAGTTTGCACAGACTTGTCATGGCAGACCCTCAAATATTCTCTGAAGGAATAAACGTCTAATACAACTGTTATGGTCAAATACAAATTGATATTTTTCCTTAAAGTAGGGCACAGTAATTGTTCTCATGATTGTCCTCACTATCAAGTCAGAATTTTGGATCTAATTCTAAAGTCTAGAAATTCATAAAAAGTTGCTAGCCCTTTCCTAAGGGGTTTGTAACAGTCTATGTATACTACAAGTTCAGTGTGAAAATTTTATGGCAAATATTATGGTGACAGTGGAATTTTATATTGATTCCCACAGTTTCTGAAATTTAAGGGGCATTCTATACTCTTTGCTTAATGGAATTATTCTCTGGGGCCACATTGCCATTGGGGTCAGGAAGTATTTATAATATTTAGACACAGGCTTTGAGGGAAAATGATTCCCTCAACCATTTTCCTGCTATATAGAACTTCAATGTTCTTATACCCCAAAACCTCACAGTGACTATTAATGCTACTGAACTCCTGATATATATTTACAGCATTCTCTTTGCTTATCAATGATTTTACTATCTGTTGTTTAAATGTTGCTCCTAAGTTCACCTAGCAAATGTTCACATCCCTAGTTTGTGCGAGGCCTGATCCCGAGCTAAACTACTGAGCTGTCACATTCACTCGTCACCATTTAAATCACACAGGGAGAAGTTTCCATTGGTTCATTCCTTCCAGATGATACTCATGTCCTTTTTCAAACTCTCATGAGAGGAAGGTCCTGCCTTCCTCACACCCTCATTAACTGTGATCTCTGGAGTGGTCCCCCAACTCTCTTCCATGCCTCCGGCGTGTGGGTATCATTCTAACTGCTGAATTATTCTTCCTAGGACAGTGGTTGAACCATGTCATTCTCCTGTTCAGAAAAGTTCCATGGTTTAGCAGTGCCTCCCAGTGAACTGTTAACTCCACGGCCTAGTACCCAAGGTCTCTCAAAGTACAACCCTGACCCACATTTCTTGCTTGGTCTCCATACTCTCATACAAACACAAGCAACTTTGCAACACATATTCTCCAAAAGCACTTAAAGGTCATACCCTTTGTTCATATTCAGTTATAATCCTGGCGTCTCTAATTTTAAAACGTCTACCTATTCTTTAAAGTTCAACATCATCTCCTAGGTATTAAATAAATGAACAAATAAACAAAAATAATTTTAAAAGCTGGGATGGATGAGCTTGTTGAGCTCAAAATTCTCATTTTAACAAATGAGGAAAATGAGGTCTAGAAAAGTTAAGTAATTTATCTAAGGTCAAAAAATGAATAAATGGCAGAATCAGGCCCAATACCAGGTCTCTGGATCTAGAGTTATTTCTTCTATCTGCTAAAACCTCCCTCCTGAGGTGTCCTGTGCTCCCTCCCTCTTATTGTGCCTTGTATCACCTGGGTTGTATTTATTGTGTGTCACATATCACTCGTCCTTTGACCCATTAATTATGTATCCTGAGATCCCATTAGTGCATTATAGAGGTGAATGAATAATAACTGACCTTCTCTCCCACAACAACCTAGTTCTTTCTCTTTACCATCACAATATTGTGGCACTAATCTCACTAAAAGAGCCTCATTCAAGTGCTATTACGTATCAGATTCATAACGGCTAGAGTTTACCGAGCATTTACCTGGTGCAAGCTAAGTACCTGAGGGACAGCATCTCCTTATAGTCTCAGAAGCTCCCTGTGAGGTACATGCCATCATTCTCATTTGTGGATAATATCAGTGACTATTAAATAGGGTTTGAGAGAAATAATAATCATGATAATAGTAGCTTATGTTTACTATTTGCCAGCCATTGTTTTGAGCACCTTACATATGTGTTATTAACTCCTTTATCCTTCAAAACAACCCTATGCGATAGGTACTGTGTTCTCTCCATTTTATAGATGAGGAAACTGAGGCACCAACATATTAAGTGACTTGCCCAAGGTCACACAGCAAGTTCCCTGATGCCTCTAACGTACTTAACATGGGATATAGTGTATTGTATGTGTTCAGTAAATGTGGTCATATTCTTTTCACTGAATGTTCATAGTGCTGGGCTGAGAATTAAATTTCCGCCCCCAAGGCAAGTATTTTAGGTAAACTCATACCAACAGAATAATTAGTGGATTCATTTTTTAAAGTTTTAATGACTATGTGATTTCCAGAAAAAAATTCTTCAACAGTTTTGCTTCCAGTAGCAAGCAATTTCTCTTCACTAGGCCTACAGCCATTGGCAAGTTTTCCCATGTTGAAGGATTGGTTTTGGCTGCATTTAATACAAAACCTAAATGACAGTAGCTTAAGCAAGATAGGAGCTTTTTTGTTTGTTTGTTTTTACTTCATCTCTTATAAAAGGAAGACCAGAAAAAGGAATCAGGAGGAGTGAGACAATTCAAAGGTGTTAGGGCCAAGGTTTCTGTGATTCCCTTTGCCTCTCCCACATCGTTGATTACAAAATGACTGCTGCAGCTCCAGTCGTCATGTCTGCATTCCAGACAGGAAAAAGAAATGGATAGGGACAGAGAGAGGTGAACTGAAACTGAAGCCACTTTGAGGAAAACACCACTGGCTGCCACCATCTATGATAGGCCGTCACCACTGCTACAACATCTGCCTGCATCTCCTTGGTGAGAACACTCGTGTAGCCTCTCCTATTTGCAAAGATGGCTAGGAAATATCATTTTCATTTTTAATCTGGGCAAATTGTCACTGTAACAAAATGAGGAAGTGAGAAAGAAGGTGAAGGATGAACGCCGTAGTGTGTTCCAAAAGGCTTGCACTGGCTTTCAAGAACTGATGGTTAAATTTTCAGGGTCTTTGTAAAGTTTGTTGCTAAAACACACTGGTAGCCTGAAATTGGCCATGGTAGGAGTATTTAAAAGGAAAACTGACAAACACTGAAAATTAAGGCCCTGCCTTCTTTTGGTTAAGCATTTACCAGCATCCAGTGAATGTTGGATAGGTAACTAGTAGTCCCAGCTACTGAAGGCTCTTTATTTTCTCTTATTACATTTGTTAGTTATTTCTGTCTGTAATGGTTGAGACTTAACACTTAGGCAAGTAATCTTTTAAAATACTTGATGCATTAATAATCCCCCTCTCTTTGTTCCATAAAAGTGTTAGGAGTATGCATTCATGTTGGGTTTTGGTCTTTCTCCAGAGGATGTACAAGTTGTTTTTTGGTGGTAAGCTAGGGGTGCATAAAACTATTGTAAATTTCTGTTCATGACAATTTAAAAGTTTTGTTTTAAAATAGTCTGTTCTGGTAAGATTC
This sequence comes from Eulemur rufifrons, assembly GCF_041146395.1. Lineage (NCBI taxonomy): Eukaryota > Metazoa > Chordata > Mammalia > Primates > Lemuridae > Eulemur > Eulemur rufifrons. Next base: position 31,950,150 of record NC_091000.1, on the reverse strand, counting down.
AGACATGTTCAGAAATAGCCTCTCAATTTTGTACTGAAAGCAATTGTGATATCAAGCTGTTGCTGAGACAATCAGCTTTTTCAAGGTATGATTTTAGTGGGGTATAAAAAATACCTTTAAATAATTTCTTCTTCCAAAATTTAATCCTGAAAAAAAGAGTAAAATGTAATGTCTCCTCCTGGTTATAAGGAAGAGCCAGTGGTTTTTCACTCTGGAGGAGGAGACTTCCTAGGTAGGTCTTTTTCTCTCCTTTTTTTGAATACAAACAGGTACTTAAAAATACAGCACTGACAAGGACAAAGAATGCCTTCCCTTCAGCTTGAAAGAAAGCAATAAGAAGCATGATTTTAGGAGCTGAGCCAGAAACTGAGAAGTAAGCCTCAAGGGTTTGTGAACATGAACCTTTTTGGAGGGTTTTGCCTCTAGGATAGTATTTGGGGTATTTAGAAATGAACACTGGAAACAAAGTCACGTGTCAGTTAGAGTTGCAACATGTACCTGAGATGGTTCTTGTAAAAATCTTGCTTTGTATGACCACTTTAGTTAATGTTGTCCAACTGTAGAAGTTATGATGAAGAATTTTTTTTGAAAATAAAAACAATGATCAATAGTGATCAGTCTAAAAGGGTTGGATATGTAACTGAATTGTATATATTCGAACACTGTCTATTGTGGGTTTTTAGAGGGTGGTCAGTAAATAACACCTGCTTTCTCTACTAATTAGGAAGCCAAATAAGAAGTCAGAGAGATGAAAGTCAAAATATGATCTTTATTATCTGTAAAGTGAAATGGAAGATTTGGCCTTAGGTCTGTGGCCAGATTGGTTTGCTAATATTTTGCCTCCAAATTTAAAAGTCTCAGGCACTAGCATAGTGGAACAGACACAGGCTGCAATTTACTCGTATAGTAAAGTGACCTCAAAAAAGGTCACTGTCTCACAAGAAAATGCCCTTTTTCGGGTTTTCTGAAGTATTCTTCCACTCTGCATCAGCATATGCCCTAAATTATATCACCTTTCACAAGAAAGGCTAATGTTGCAGTTTTCCATTTGACACAAGGTGATCAGGTTTTTTTTCCAGTTAACCCAGGGAGGCTCCACTTTGCCTAAATAAAACTCCCTAAAGTTTGCATTTTGTTTTCAAGGAGGTTAAACTCAAATTTTGTCCATTTTGAATTTGCTGCAGTTTTATTTTCCCCAAAAGCCTGACTCTGTCATTTATTGGTTTTTTGACCTTGGATAAATTACTTAACTTTTCTAGACCTCATTTTCCTCATTTGTTAATAATAAATGACTTACTTGTTAATGTACTTGCCATGTTATACTTTTTAATCATTATTTTAGAGTATACTCCTTCTACTTATTAAAAAAAAGTTAACTGTGAAACAGTTACCATTCCAGAAGAAAGCATTATTTTCATAGGAGATGGTAGCTCCCAGTGTGCTATTGTCCCTGAAGATCTCCCAGGGGGACAAGACATGGAGGTGGAAGACAGTGGTATTGATGATCTTAACCCTGTGTAGGCCTAGACTAATATGTGTGTTTGTGTCTTAGTTTTTAACAAAAAAATTTTTTAAGTAAATAAATTTAAAAATAGAAAAAAGTTTATAGAATAAGTATATAAAGAAAGAAAATATTTTTATATGGCTGTACAATGTGTTTTACACAGTTAGGACAAAAGATCCAAAAAGTTTAAAAAAATTTATAAAGTAAAAAAGTTACAGTAAGCTAAGCTTAATTTATTATTGAAGAAAGAAAACTGCTTTTTATAAATTTAGTAGCCTGAGTATACAGTGTTTATAAAGTTTACCGTAGTGCGTGATAATGCACTAGGCCTTCGCATTCATTCACTCACCACTCGCTCACTGACTCACCCAGAGCAGCTCCCAGTCCTGAAAGTTCCATTCATGGTAAGTGCTCTATACAGTTGTACCACTTTTTATCTTTTATATTATATTTTTATTGTACCTTTTCTATGTTTAGATACACCATTGTGTTACAATTGCCTACAGATTTCAGCACAGTAGCATGCTGTACAGGTTTGTAGCCCAGGAGCAATAGGCTGTACCACATAGCCTAGGTGTGTGGTAGGCTATGCTATCTACTGAATGGGAAACTCAGGGAATGGGGCCCAGAGAATCTGTTTTAAACACCCTCTGGGTGAATCTGATGCACATGTGAAAGTTGGATATTCACTGCTGTAAAAAATCCAACAGAGAGATCTGTCTAAAATGAAAGTCTGGCAGTATAATTTCCCAGTGTAAAACCTTTCAGTAGTTTCTCCCTGAAAACAGGAAAAAGTCCAAGCTCCATGACAAGGTACACAGAACGCTCTGTGAGCTGGCTCCTGCCTACCCAATTTCAACCATCAACTTAATGCCTACTCATCATTTGGGGCTTAATTCTGGCCTGACTTCCTTTAGGAAGATTTACTTCATTGTTATCTCCACACAGTCAAAAGCCCTACTTCAGTATTTTTATAATATCGTGTGTGTATGTTTGCACGCACATCATTGTAGATTTGTGTACAGGACATATGAGCAGAGGAATGTTTCGATGGCTCTGGTGCTAAGTTAGCCGTGTGAACTTGGCAAGAAACTCATACTCTTTGCTTCTTCATCTATAAAATGGATCAGTAGTTTACACTTAGTC